>NW_024037069.1:28534478-29842814 GCF_015706575.1 Patiria miniata | reverse complement strand
TTTTACAAAATGCCCCCAAAACTTCAACGTTTTCCATAGCCGGCATCATCGAAAAAGTCAGTTTTTGACCCAAAAATCCAACTTCACCAAATTTCCTCAAAAGTTCACTCGAGGTGCCTAGAGGCCAGAATGGAATTCCCTGAAAAGTTCAACTCATTACATTCAGTATCCAGTGAGAAAAGACAAATTTTTTGATTTTTTACAAAATGCCCCCAAAACTTCAACGTTTTCCATAGCCGGCATCATCGAAAAAGTCAGTTTTTGACCCAAAAATCCAACTTCACCAAATTTCCTCAAAAGTTCACATGAGGTGCCTAGAGGCCAGAATTTGATTCCCTGAAGAGTTCAACTCATCACATTCAGTATCCAGTGAGAAAAGAATTTTTTTTGATTTTTTACAAAATGCCCCCAAAACTTCAACGTTTTCCATAGCTGGCATCATCGAAAAGGTCATTTTTTGACCCAAAAATCCAACTTCACCAAATTTCCTCAAAAGTTCACTCGAGGTGCCTAGAGGCCAGAATGGAATTCCCTGAAAAGTTCAACTCATTACATTCAGTATCCAGTGAGAAAAGACAATTTTTTTTGATTTTTTACAAAATGCCCCCAAAACTTCAACGTTTTCCATAGCCGGCATCATCGAAAAAGTCGGTTTTTGTCCCAAAAATCCAACTTCACCAAATTTCCTCAAAAGTTGACACGAGGTGCCTAGAGGCCAGAATTGAATTCCCTGAAGAGTTCAACTCATTACATTCAGTATCCAGTGAGAAAAGACAAATTTTTGATTTTTTTCAAAATGCCCCCAAAACTTCAACGTTTTCCATAGCCGGCATCATCGAAAAAGTCAGTTTTTGACCCAAAAATCCAACTTCACCAAATTTCCTCAAAGTTCACATGAGGTGCCTAGAGGCCAGAATTTGATTCCCTGAAGAGTTCAATTCATCACATTCAGTATCCAGTGAGAAAAGAATTTTTTTGATTTTTTACAAAATGCCCCCAAAACTTCAACGTTTTCCATAACCGGCATCATCGAAAAAGTCAGTTTTTGACCCAAAAATCCAACGTCACCAAATTTCCTCAAAAGTTCACTCGAGGTGCCTAGAGGCCAGAATGGAATTCCCTGAAAAGTTCAACTCATTACATTCAGTATCCAGTGAGAAAAGACAAAATTTTTTGATTTTTTACAAAATGCCCCCAAAACTTCAACGTTTTCCATAGCCAGCATCATTGAAAAAGTCGGTTTTTGTCCCAAAAATCCAACTTCACCAAATTTCCTCAAAAGTTGACACGAGGTGCCTAGAGGCCAGAATTGAATTCCTGAAGAGTTCAACTCATTACATTGTGTTTCCAGTGAGAAAAGACAAATTTTGATTTTTTTCAAATGCCAGGAAAACTTCAACGTTTTCCATAGCCGGCATCATCAAAAAAGTCAGTTTTTGACCCCAAAATCCAACTCATCAAATTTCCTCAAAAGTTCACAACAGGTGCCTAGAGGCCAGAATTGAATGCCCTGAAGAGTTCAACTCATTACATTCAGTTTTCAGTGAGAAAATAATTTTTTTTTTGATTTTTTACAACATGCCCCCAAAACTTCAACGTTTTCCATAGCCGGCATCATCGAAAAAGTCAGTTTTTGACCCAAAAATCCAACTTCACCACATTTCCTCAAAAGTTCACACGAGGTGCCTAGAGGCCAGAATTGAATTCCCTGAAGAGTTCAACTCATTACATTCAGTATCCAGTGACAAAAGAAAAATTTGTGATTTTTTACAAAATGCCCCCAAAACTTCAACGTTTTCCACAGCTGGCATCATCGAAAAAGTCAGTTTATGACCCAAAAATCCAACTTCACCAATTTCCTCAAAAGTTCACACCAGGTGCCTAGAGGCCAGAATTGAATTCCCTGAAGAGTTCAACTCATCACATTCAGTATCCAGTGAGAAAAGAAGATTTGAGATTTTTTACAAAATGCCCCCAAAACTTCAACGTTTTCCATAGCCGGCATCATCGAAAAAAGTCAGTTTTCTCCAAAAATCCAACTTCACCAATTTCCTCAAAAGTTCACTCGAGGTGCCTAGAGGCCAGAATTGATTTCCTGAAGAGTTCAACTCATCACATTCAGTATCCAGTGAGAAAAGATTTTTTTTTGATTTTTTTACAAAATGCCCCCAAAACTTTCAACGTTTTCCATAGCCGGCATCATCGAAAAAGTCAGTTTTTGTCCCAAAAATCCAACTTCACCAAATTTCCTCAAAAGTTGACACGAGGTGCCTAGAGGCCAGAATTGAATTCCCTGAAGAGTTCAACTCATTACATTCAGTATCCAGTGAGAAAAAAAAATTTGAGATTTATTGAAAATGCCCCCAAAACTTCAACGTTTTCCATAGCCGGCATCATCGAAAAAGTCAGTTTTTGACCCAAAATCCAACTTCACCAATTTCCTCAAAAGTTCACACGAGGTGCCTAGAAGCCAGAATTGAATTCCCTGAAGAGTTCAACTCATCACATTCAGTATCCAGTGAGAAAAGAATTTTTTTTGATTTTTTACAAAATGCCCCCAAAACTTCAACGTTTTCCATAGCCGCCATCATCGAAAAGTCAGTTTTTGTCCAAAAATCCAACTTTAACCAATTTCATCAAAAGTTGACACGAGGTGCCTAGAGGCCAGAATGGAATTCCCTGAAAAGTTCAACTCATTACATTCAGTATCCAGTGAGAAAAGACAAATTTTTTATTTTTTTACAAAATGCCCCCAAAAACTTCAACGTTTTCCATAGCCAGCATCATCGAAAAAGTCGGTTTTTGTCCCAAAAATCCAACTTCACCAAATTTCCTCAAAAGTTGACACGAGGTGCCTAGAGGCCAGAATTGAATTCCCTGAAGAGTTCAACTCATTACATTCAGTTTCCAGTGAGAAGACAAATTTTTTGATTTTTTTCAAATGCCAGGAAAACTTCAACGTTTTCCATAGCCGGCATCATCAAAAAGTCAGTTTTTGACCCAAAAATCAACATCATCAAATTTCCTCAAAAAGTTCACAACAGGTGCCTAGAGGCCAGAATTGAATGCCCTGAAGAGTTCAACTCATTACATTCAGTTTTCAGTGAGAAAAGATTTTTTTTTGATTTTTTACAACATGCCCCCAAAACTTCAACGTTTTCCATAGCCGGCATCATCGAAAAAGTCAGTTTTTTGACCCAAAAATCCAACTTCACACACATTTCCTCAAAAGTTCAAACGAGGTGCCTAGAGGCCAGAATTGAATTCCCTGAAGAGTTCAACTCATTACATTCAGTATCCAGTGAGAAAAGAAAAATTTGTGATTTTTACAAAATGCCCCCAAAACTTCAACGTTTTCCACAGCTGGCATCATCGAAAAAGTCAGTTTTTGACCCAAAAATCCAACTTCACCAAATTTTCTCAAAAGTTCACACCAGGTGCCTAGAGGCCAGAATTGATTCCCTGAAGAGTTCAACTCATCACATTCAGTATCCAGTGAGAAAAGAAAGATTTGAGATTTTTTACAAAATGCCCCAAAACTTCAACGTTTTCCATAGCCGGCATCATCGAAAAAGTCAGTTTTCGACCCAAAAATCCAACTTCACCAATTTTCCTCAAAGTTCACATCGAGGTGCCTAGAGGCCAGAATTGAATTCCTGAAGAGTTCAACTCATCACATTCAGTATCCAGTGAGAAAAGAATTTTTTTTTGATTTTTTTCAAAATGCCCCCAAAACTTCAACGTTTTCCATAGCCGCCATCATCGAAAAAGTCAGTTTTTGTCCCAAAAATCCAACTTTAACAAATTTCATCAAAAGTTTACACGAGGTGCCTAGAGGCCAGAATGGAATTCCCTGAAAGTTCAACTCATTACATTCAGTATCCAGTGAGAAAAGACAAATTTTTTGATTTTTTACAAAATGCCCCCAAAACTTCAACGTTTTCCATAGCCGCATCATCGAAAAGTCGGTTTTTGTCCCAAAAATCCAACTTCACCAAATTTCCTCAAAAGTTGACACGAGGTGCCTAAAGACCAGAATTGAATTCCCTGAAGAGTTCAACTCATTACATTCAGTTTCCAGTGAGAAAAACAAATTTTTGATTTTTTTCAAATGCCAGGAAAACTTCAACGTTTTCCATAGCCGCCATCATCGAAAAGTCAGTTTTTGTCCCAAAAATCCAACTTCACCAAATTTCCTCAAAAGTTGACACGAGTGCCTAGAGGCCAGAATTGAATTCCCTGAAGAGTTCAACTCATTACATTCAGTATCCAGTGAGAAAAGAAATTTTTTGATTTTTTACAAAATGCCCCCAAACTTCAACGTTTTCCATAGCCAGCATCATCGAAAAAGTCAGTTTTTGACCCAATAATCCAACTTCACCAAATTTCCTCAAAAGTTAACACGAGGTGCCTAAAGGCCAAATTGAATTCCCTGAAGAGTTCAACTCATTACATTCAGTATCAGTAAGAAAAGACAATTTTTGATTTTTTACAAATGCCAGGAAAACTTCCAACGTTTTCCATAGCCGGCATCATCGAAAAAGTCAGTTTTTGAACCCAAAAATCCAACTTCACCACATTTCCTCAAAAGTTCACTCGAGGTGCCTAGAGGCCAGAATTGAATGCCCTGAAGAATTCAACTCATTACATTCAGTATCAAGTGAGAAAAGACAAATTTTTGATTTTTTACAAAATGCCCCCAAAACTTCAACGTTTTCCATAGCCGGCATCATCGAAAAAGTCGGTTTTTGTCCCAAAAATCCAACTTCACCAAATTTCCTCAAAAGTTCACACGAGGTGCCTAGAGGCCAGAATTGAATTCCCTGAAGAGTTCAACTCATCACATTCAGTATCCAGTGAAAAAAGAATTTTTTTTGATTTTTTACAAAATGCCGCCAAAACTTCAACGTTTTCCATAGCCGGCATCATCGAAAAAGTCAGTTTTTGACCCAAAAATCCAACTTCACCAAATTTCTCAAAAGTTCACACGAGGTGCCTAGAGGCCAGAATTGAATTCCCTGAAGAGTTCAACTCATCACATTCACATTAGTATCCAGTGAGAAAAGAAACATTTTGATTTTTTACAACATGCCCCCAAAACTTCAACGTTTTCCATAGCCGGCATCATCGAAAAAGTCAGTTTTTGACCCAAAATCCAACTTCACCAAATTTCCTCAAAAGTTCACACGAGGTGCCTAGAGGCCAGAATTTGATTCCCTGAAAAGTTCAACTCTTTACATTCAGTTCCAGTGAGAAAAGAAAAATTTGAGATTTTTTTACAAAATGCCCCCAAAACTTCAACGTTTTCCATAGCCAGCATCATCGAAAAAGTCAGTTTTTTGACCCAAAAATCCAACTTCACCAAATTTCCTCAAAAGTTCACACGAGGTGCCTAGAGGCCAGAATTGAATTCCCTGAAGAGTTCAACTCATTACATTCAGTATCCAGTGAGAAAAGACAAATTTTTGATTTTTTCAAATGCCCCCAAACTTCAACGTTTTCCATAGCCGGCATCATCGAAAAAGTCAGTTTTTGACCCAAAAATCCAACTTCACCAAATTTCCTCAAAAGTTCACATGAGGTGCCTAGAGGCCAGAATTTGATTCCCTGAAGAGTTCAATTCATCACATTCAGTATCCAGTGAGAAAAGAATTTTTTTTGATTTTTTACAAAATGCCCCCAAAACTTCAACGTTTTCCATAGCCGGCATCATCGAAAAAGTCAGTTTTTGACCCAAAAATCCAACTTCACCAAATTTCCTCAAAAGTTCACATCGAGGTGCCTAGAGGCCAGAATGGAATTCCCTGAAAAGTTCAACTCATTACATTCAGTATCCAGTGAGAAAAGACAATTTTTTGATTTTTTACAAAATGCCCCCAAAACTTCAACGTTTTCCATAGCCGGCATCATCGAAAAAGTCAGTTTTTGACCCAAAAATCCAACTTCACCAAATTTCCTCAAAAGTTCACATGAGGTGCCTAGAGGCCAGAATTTGATTCCTGAAGAGTTCAATTCATCACATTCAGTATCCAGTGAGAAAAGAATTTTTTTGATTTTTTACAAAATGCCGCCAAAACTTCAACGTTTTCCATAGCCGGCATCATCGAAAAGGTCATTTTTTGACCCAAAAATCCAACTTCACCAATTTCCTCAAAAGTTCACTCGAGGTGCCTAGAGGCCAGAATGGAATTCCCTGAAAGTTCAACTCATTACATTCAGTATCCAGTGAGAAAAGACAAATTTTTTGATTTTTTACAAAATGCCCCCAAAACTTCAACGTTTTCCATAGCCGGCATCATCGAAAAGTCGTTTTTGTCCCAAAAATCCAACTTCACCAAATTTCCTCAAAAGTTCACAGAGGTGCCTAGAGGCAGAATTGAATTCCCTGAAGAGTTCAACTCATTACATTCAGTTTCCAGTGAGAAAAGACAATTTTTGATTTTTTTTCAAAATGCCCCCAAAACTTCAACGTTTTCCATACCCAGCATCATCGAAAAAGTCAGTTTTTGACCCAAAAATCCAACTTCACCAAATTTCCTCAAAAGTTGACACGAGGTGCCTAGAGGCCAGAATTGAATTCCCTGAAGAGTTCAACTCATTACATTCAGTATCCAGTGAGAAAAGACAAATTTTTGATTTTTTTCAAATGCCCCCAAAACTTCAACGTTTTCCATAGCCGGCATCATCGAAAAAGTCAGTTTTTGACCCAAAAATCCAACTTCACCAAATTTCCTCAAAAGTTCACATGAGGTGCCTAGAGGCCAGAATTTGATTCCCTGAAGAGTTCAATCATCACATTCAGTATCCAGTGAGAAAAGAATTTTTTTTGATTTTTTACAAAATGCCCCCAAAACTTCAACGTTTTCCATAGCCGGCATCATCGAAAAAGTCAGTTTTTGACCCAAAAATCCAACTTCACCAAATTTCCTCAAAGTTCACTCGAGGTGCCTAGAGGCCAGAATGGAATTCCCTGAAAGTTCAACTCATTACATTCAGTATCCAGTGAGAAAACAAAATTTTTTGATTTTTTACAAATGCCAGGAAAACTTCCAACGTTTTCCATAGCCGGCATCATCAAAAAAGTCAGTTTTTGACCCAAAAATCCACTTCACACCACATTTCCTCAAAAGTTCACTCGAGGTGCCTAGAGGCCAGAATTGAATGCCCTGAAGAATTCAACTCATTACATTCAGTATCAAGTGAGAAAAGACAAATTTTTGATTTTTTACAAAATGCCCCCAAAACTTCAACGTTTTCCATAGCCGCATCATCGAAAAAGTCGTTTTTGTCCCAAAAATCCAACTTCACCACCAAATTTCCTCAAAAGTTCACACGAGGTGCCTAGAGGCCAGAATTGAATTCCCCTGAAGAGTTCAACTCATCACATTCAGTATCCAGTGAGAAAAGAATTTTTTTTTATTTTTTACAAAATGCCGCCAAAACTTCAACGTTTTCCATAGCCGGCATCATCGAAAAAGTCAGTTTTTGACCCAAAAATCCAACTTCACCAAATTTCCTCAAAAGTTCACACGAGGTGCCTAGAGGCCAGAATTGAATTCCCTGAAGAGTTCAACTCATCACATTCAGTATCCAGTGAGAAAAGAACACATTTTTGATTTTTTTACAACATGCCCCAAAACTTCAACGTTTTCCATAGCCGGCATCATCGAAAAAGTCAGTTTTTTGACCCAAAAATCCAACTTCCCAAATTCCTCAAAAGTTCACGAGGTGCCTAGAGGCCAGAATTTGATTCCCTGAAAAGTTCAACTCTTTACATTCAGTTTCCAGTGAGAAAAGAAAATTTGAGATTTTTTACAAAATGCCCCCAAAACTTCAACGTTTTCCATAGCCAGCATCATCGAAAAAGTCAGTTTTTGACCCAAAAATCCAACTTCACCAATTTCCTCAAAAGTTCACACGAGGTGCCTAGAGGCCAGAATTGAATTCCCTGAAGAGTTCAACTCATTACATTCAGTATCCAGTGAGAAAAACAAATTTTTGATTTTTTTCAAATGCCCCCAAAACTTCAACGTTTTCCATAGCCGGCATCATCGAAAAAGTCAGTTTTTGACCCAAAAATCCAACTTCACAAAATTTCCTCAAAGTTCACATGAGGTGCCTAGAGGCCAGAATTTGATTCCCTGAAGAGTTCAATTCATCACATTCAGTATCCAGTGAGAAAAGAATTTTTTTTGATTTTTTACAAAATGCCCCCAAAACTTCAACGTTTTTCCATAGCCGGCATCATCGAAAAAGTCATTTTTGACCCAAAAATCCAACTTCACCAATTTCCTCAAAAGTTCACTCGAGGTGCCTAGAGGCCAGAATGGAATTCCCTGAAAAGTTCAACTCATTACATTCAGTATCCAGTGAGAAAAGACAATTTTTTTGATTTTTTACAAAATGCCCCCAAACTTCAACTTTTCCATAGCCGGCATCATCGAAAAAGTCAGTTTTTAACCCAAAAATCCAACTTCACCAAATTTCCTCAAAAGTTCACATGAGGTGCCTAGAGGCCAGAATTTGATTCCCTGAAGAGTTCAACTCATCACATTCAGTATCCAGTGAGAAAAGAATTTTTTTTTATTTTTTACAAAATGCCGCCAAAACTTCAACGTTTTCCATAGCCGGCATCATCGAAAAGTCATTTTTTGACCCAAAAATCCAACTTCACCAAATTTCCTCAAAAGTTCACTCGAGGTGCCTAGAGGCCAGAATGGAATTCCCTGAAAAGTTCAACTCATTACATTCAGTATCCAGTGAGAAAAGGACAATTTTTTGATTTTTTTACAAAATGCCCCCAAAACTTCAACGTTTTCCATAGCCGGCATCATCGAAAAAGTCGGTTTTTGTCCCAAAAATCCAACTTCACCAAATTTCCTCAAAAGTTGACACGAGGTGCCTAGAGGCCAGAATTGAATTCCCTGAAGAGTTCAACTCATTACATTCAGTTTCCAGTGAGAAAAGACAAATTTTTGATTTTTTTCAAAATGCCCCCAAAACTTCAACGTTTTCCATACCCAGCATCATCGAAAAAGTCAGTTTTTTGACCCAAAAATCCAACTTCACCAAATTTCCTCAAAAGTTGACACGAGGTGCCTAGAGGCCAGAATTGAATTCCCTGAAGAGTTCAACTCATTACATTCAGTATCCAGTGAAAAAGACAAATTTTTGATTTTTTTCAAATGCCCCCAAACTTCATTCAACGTTTTCCATAGCCGGCATCATCGAAAAAGTCAGTTTTTGACCCAAAAATCCAACTTCACCAATTTCCTCAAAAGTTCACATGAGGTGGCCTAGAGGCCAGAATTTGATTCCCTGAAGAGTTCAATTCATCACATTCAGTATCCAGTGAGAAAAATTTTTTTTGATTTTTTACAAAATGCCCCCAAAACTTCAACGTTTTCCATAGCCGGCATCATCGAAAAAGTCAGTTTTTGACCCAAAATCCAACTTCACACAAATTTCCTCAAAAGTTCACTCGAGTGGCCTAGAGGCCAGAATAGAATTCCCTGAAAAGTTCAACTCATTACATTCAGTATCCAGTGAGAAAAGACAAATTTTTAGATTTTTTACAAAACCCCCAAAACTTCAACGTTTTCCATAGCCAGCATCATTGAAAAAGTCGGTTTTTGTCCCAAAAATCCAACTTCACCAAATTTCCTCAAAAGTTGACACGAGGTGCCTAGAGGCCAGAATTGAATTCCCTGAAGAGTTCAACTCATTACATTCATTTTCCAGTGAGAAAAGACAAATTTTTTGATTTTTTTCAAATGCCAGGAAAACTTCAATGTTTTCCATAGCCGGCATCATCAAAAAAGTCAGTTTTTGACCCAAAAATCCAACATCATCAAATTTCCTCAAAAAGTTCACAACAGGTGCCTAGAGGCCAGAATTGAATGCCCTGAAGAGTTCAACTCATTACATTCAGTTTTCAGTGAGAAAAGAATTTTTTTTTGATTTTTTACAACATGCCCCCAAAACTTCAACGTTTTCCATAGCCGGCATCATCGAAAAAGTCAGTTTTTGACCCCAAAAATCCAACTTCACCACATTTCCTCCAAAGTTCACACGAGGTGCCTAGAGGCCAGAATTGAATTCCCTGAAGAGTTCAACTCATTACATTCAGTATCCAGTGACAAAGAAAATTTGTGATTTTTTACAAAATGCCCCCAAAACTTCAACGTTTCCACACAGCTGGCATCATCGAAAAAGTCAGTTTTTGACCCAAAAATCCAACTTCACCAAATTTCCTCAAAAGTTCACACCAGGTGCCTAGAGGCCAGAATTGAATTCCCTGAAGAGTTCAACTCATCACATTCAGTATCCAGTGAGAAAAGAAAGATTTGAGATTTTTTACAAAATGCCCCCAAAACTTCAACGTTTTCCATAGCCGGCATCATCGAAAAAGTCAGTTTTCGACCCAAAAATCCAACTTCACCAAATTTCCTCAAAAGTTCACACGAGGTGCCTAGAGGCCAGAATTGAATTCCCTGAAGAGTTCAACTCATTACATTCATTATCCAGTGAGAAAAAGACAAATTTTTGATTTTTTTTTCAAATGTCCCCAAAACTTCAACGTTTTCCATAGCCGGCATCATCGAAAAAGTCAGTTTTTGACCCAAAATCCCAACTTCACCAAATTTCCTCAAAAGTTCACATGAGGTGCCTAGAGGCCAGAATTTGATTCCCTGAAGAGTTCAATTCATCACATTCAGTATCCAGTGAAAAGAATTTTTTGATTTTTTACAAAATGCCCCCAAAACTTCAACGTTTTCCATAGCCGGCATCATCGAAAAGTCAGTTTTTTGACCCAAAAATCCAACTTCACCAAATTTCCTCAAAAGTTCACTCGAGTGCCTAGAGGCCAGAATGGAATTCCCTGAAAAGTTCAACTCATTACATTCAGTATCCAGTGAAAAGACAAATTTTTTGATTTTTTACAAAATGCCCCCAAAACTTCAACGTTTTTCCATAGCCGGCATCATCGAAAAAGTCAGTTTTTGACCCAAAAATCCAACTTCACCAAATTTCCTCAAAAGTTCACATGAGGTGCCTAGAGGCCAGAATTTGATTCCCTGAAGAGTTCAACTCATCACATTCAGTATCCAGTGAGAAAAGAATTTTTTTTTGATTTTTTACAAAATGCCGCCAAAACTTCAACGTTTTCCATAGCCGCATCATCGAAAAGGTCATTTTTTGACCCAAAAATCCAACTTCACCAAATTTCCTCAAAAGTTCACTCGAGGTGCCTAGAGGCCAGAATGGAATTCCCTGAAAAGTTCAACTCATTACATTCAGTATCCAGTGAGAAAAGACAAATTTTTTGATTTTTTACAAAATGCCCCCAAAACTTCAACGTTTTCCATAGCCGGCATCATCGAAAAAGTCGGTTTTTGTCCCAAAAATCCAACTTCACCAAATTTCCTCAAAAGTTGACACGAGGTGCCTAGAGGCCAGAATGGAATTCCCTGAAGAGTTCAACTCATTACATTCAGTTTCCAGTGAGAAAGACAAATTTTTGATTTTTTTCAAAATGCCCCCAAAACTTCAACGTTTTCCATACCCAGCATCATCGAAAAAGTCAGTTTTTGACCCAAAAATCCAACTTCACCAAATTTCCTCAAAAGTTGACACGAGGTGCCTAGAGGCCAGAATTGAATTCCCTGAAGAGTTCAACTCATTACATTCAGTATCCAGTGAGAAAAGACAAATTTTTGATTTTTTTCAAATGCCCCAAAACTTCAACGTTTTCCATAGCCGGCATCATCGAAAAAGTCAGTTTTTGACCCAAAAATCCAACTTCACCAAATTTCCTCAAAAGTTCACATGAGGTGCCTAGAGGCCAGAATTTGATTCCCTGAAGAGTTCAATTCATCACATTCAGTATCCAGTGAGAAAAGAATTTTTTTGATTTTTTTACAAAATGCCCCCAAAACTTCAACGTTTTCCATAGCCGGCATCATCGAAAAAGTCAGTTTTTGACCCAAAAATCCAACTTCACCAAATTTCCTCAAAAGTTCACTCGAGGTGCCTAGAGGCCAGAATAGAATTCCCTGAAAAGTTCAACTCATTACATTCAGTATCCAGTGAGAAAAGACAAATTTTTAGATTTTTTACAAAATGCCCCCAAAACTTCAACGTTTTCCATAGCCAGCATCATTGAAAAAGTCGGTTTTTGTCCCAAAAATCCAACTTCACCAAATCTCCTCAAAAAGTTCACAACAGGTGCCTAGAGGCCAGAATTGAATGCCCTGAAGAGTTCAACTCATTACATTCAGTTTTCAGTGAGAAAAGAATTTTTTTTTGATTTTTTACAACATGCCCCCAAAACTTCAACGTTTTCCATAGCCGGCATCATCGAAAAAGTCAGTTTTTGACCCAAAAATCCAACTTCACCACATTTCCTCCAAAGTTCACACGAGGTGCCTAGAGGCCAGAATTGAATTCCCTGAAGAGTTCAACTCATTACATTCAGTATCCAGTGACAAAAGAAAAATTTGTGATTTTTTACAAAATGCCCCCAAAACTTCAACGTTTTCCACAGCTGGCATCATCGAAAAAGTCAGTTTTTGACCCAAAAATCCAACTTCACCAAATTTCCTCAAAAGTTCACACCAGGTGCCTAGAGGCCAGAATTGAATTCCCTGAAGAGTTCAACTCATCACATTCAGTATCCAGTGAGAAAAGAAAGATTTGAGATTTTTTACAAAATGCCCCCAAAACTTCAACGTTTTCCATAGCCGGCATCATCGAAAAAAGTCAGTTTTCGACCCAAAATCCAACTTCACCAAATTTCCTCAAAAGTTCACTCGAGGTGCCTAGAGGCCAGAATTGAATTTCCTGAAGAGTTCAACTCATCACATTCAGTATCCAGTGAGAAAAGATTTTTTTTTTGATTTTTTACAAAATGCCCCCAAAACTTCAACGTTTTCCATAGCCGGCATCATCGAAAAAGTCAGTTTTTGTCCCAAAAATCCAACTTCACCAAATTTCCTCAAAAGTTGACACGAGGTGCCTAGAGGCCAGAATTGAATTCCCTGAAGAGTTCAACTCATTACATTCAGTATCCAGTGAGAAAAGAAAAATTTGAGATTTATTAGAAAATGCCCCCAAAACTTCAACGTTTTCCATAGCCGGCATCATCGAAAAAGTCAGTTTTTGACCCAAAAATCCAACTTCACCAAATTTCCTCAAAAGTTCACACGAGGTGCCTAGAAGCCAGAATTGAATTTCCTGAAGAGTTCAACTCATCACATTCAGTATCCAGTGAGAAAAGAATTTTTTTTGATTTTTTACAAAATGCCCCCAAAACTTCAACGTTTTCCATAGCCGCCATCATCGAAAAAGTCAGTTTTTGTCCCAAAAATCCAACTTTAACCAAATTTCATCAAAAGTTGACACGAGGTGCCTAGAGGCCAGAATGGAATTCCCTGAAAAGTTCAACTCATTACATTCAGTATCCAGTGAGAAAAGACAAATTTTTTGATTTTTTACAAAATGCCCCAAAACTTCAACGTTTTCCATAGCCAGCATCATCGAAAAAGTCGGTTTTTGTCCCAAAAATCCAACTTCACCAAATTTCCTCAAAAGTTGACACGAGGTGCCTAGAGGCCAGAATTGAATTCCCTGAAGAGTTCAACTCATTACATTCAGTTTCCAGTGAGAAAAGACAATTTTTGATTTTTTTCAAATGCCAGGAAAACTTCAACGTTTTCCATAGCCGGCATCATCAAAAAAGTCAGTTTTTGACCCAAAAATCCAACATCATCAAATTTCCTCAAAAAGTTCACAACAGGTGCCTAGAGGCCAGAATTGAATGCCCTGAAGAGTTCAACTCATTACATTCAGTTTTCAGTGAGAAAAGAATTTTTTTTTGATTTTTTACAACATGCCCCCAAAACTTCAACGTTTTCCATAGCCGGCATCATCGAAAAAGTCAGTTTTTGACCCAAAAATCCAACTTCACCACATTTCCTCAAAAGTTCAAACGAGGTGCCTAGAGGCCAGAATTGAATTCCCTGAAGAGTTCAACTCATTACATTCAGTATCCAGTGAGAAAAGAAAAATTTGTGATTTTTTACAAAATGCCCCCAAAACTTCAACGTTTTCCACAGCTGGCATCATCGAAAAAGTCAGTTTTTGACCCAAAAATCCAACTTCACCAAATTTCCTCAAAAGTTCACACCAGGTGCCTAGAGGCCAGAATTGATTCCCTGAAGAGTTCAACTCATCACATTCAGTATCCAGTGAGAAAAGAAAGATTTGAGATTTTTTACAAAATGCCCCCAAAACTTCAACGTTTTCCATAGCCGGCATCATCGAAAAAGTCAGTTTTCGACCCAAAAATCCAACTTCACCAATTTTCCTCAAAAGTTCACTCGAGGTGCCTAGAGGCCAGAATTGAATTTCCTGAAGAGTTCAACTCATCACATTCAGTATCCAGTGAGAAAAGATTTTTTTTTGATTTTTTACAAAATGCCCCCAAAACTTCAACGTTTTCCATAGCCGGCATCATCGAAAAAGTCAGTTTTTGTCCCAAAAATCCAACTTCACCAAATTTCCTCAAAAGTTGACACGAGGTGCCTAGAGGCCAGAATTGAATTCCCTGAAGAGTTCAACTCATTACATTCAGTATCCAGTGAGAAAAGAAAAATTTGAGATTTATTAGAAAATGCCCCCAAAACTTCAACGTTTTCCATAGCCGGCATCATCGAAAAAGTCAGTTTTTGACCCAAAAATCCAACTTCACCAAATTTCCTCAAAAGTTCACACGATGTGCCTAGAAGCCAGAATTGAATTTCCTGAAGAGTTCAACTCATCACATTCAGTATCCAGTGAGAAAAGATTTTTTTTTGATTTTTTACAAAATGCCCCCAAAACTTCAACGTTTTCCATAGCCGCCATCATCAAAAAAGTCAGTTTTTGTCCCAAAAATCCAACTTTAACCAAATTTCATCAAAAGTTGACACGGGGTGCCTAGAGGCCAGAATTGAATTCCCTGAAGAGTTCAACTCATTACATTCAGTATCCAGTGAGAAAAGAATTTTTTGATTTTTTACAAAATGCCCCCAAAACTTCAACGTTTTCCATAGCCAGCATCATCGAAAAAGTCAGTTTTTGACCCAATAATCCAACTTCACCAAATTTCCTCAAAAGTTAACACGAGGTGCCTAAAGGCCAGAATTGAATTCCCTGAAGAGTTCAACTCATTACATTCAGTATCAAGTAAGAAAAGACAATTTTTGATTTTTTACAAATGCCAGGAAAACTTCCAACGTTTTCCATAGCCGGCATCATCAAAAAAGTCAGTTTTTGACCCAAAAATCCACCTTCACCACATTTCCTCAAAAGTTCACTCGAGGTGCCTAGAGGCCAGAATTGAATGCCCTGAAGAATTCAACTCATTACATTCAGTATCAAGTGAGAAAAGACAAATTTTTGATTTTTTACAAAATGCCCCCAAAACTTCAACGTTTTCCATAGCCGGCATCATCGAAAAAGTCGGTTTTTGTCCCAAAAATCCAACTTCACCAAATTTCCTCAAAAGTTCACACGAGGTGCCTAGAGGCCAGAATTGAATTCCCCTGAAGAGTTCAACTCATCACATTCAGTATCCAGTGAGAAAAGAATTTTTTTGATTTTTTACAAAATGCCGCCAAAACTTCAACGTTTTCCATAGCCGGCATCATCGAAAAAGTCAGTTTTTGACCCAAAAATCCAACTTCACCACATTTCCTCAAAAGTTCACACGAGGTGCCTAGAGGCCAGAATTGAATTCCCTGAAGAGTTCAACTCATTACATTCAGTATCCAGTGAGAAAAGAAAATTTGTGATTTTTTACAAAATGCCCCCAAACTTCAACGTTTTCCACAGCTGGCATCATCGAAAAAGTCAGTTTTTGACCCAAAAATCCAACTTCACCAAATTTCCTCAAAAGTTCACACCAGGTGCCTAGAGGCCAGAATTGATTCCCTGAAGAGTTCAACTCATCACATTCAGTATCCAGTGAGAAAAGAAAGATTTGAGATTTTTTACAAAATGCCCCCAAAACTTCAACGTTTTCCATAGCCGGCATCATCGAAAAAAGTCAGTTTTCGACCCAAAAATCCAACTTCACCAATTTTCCTCAAAAGTTCACTCGAGGTGCCTAGAGGCCAGAATTGAATTTCCTGAAGAGTTCAACTCATCACATTCAGTATCCAGTGAGAAAAGATTTTTTTTTTGATTTTTTACAAAATGCCCCCAAAACTTCAACGTTTTCCATAGCCGGCATCATCGAAAAAGTCAGTTTTTGTCCCAAAAATCCAACTTCACCAAATTTCCTCAAAAGTTGACACGAGGTGCCTAGAGGCCAGAATTGAATTCCCTGAAGAGTTCAACTCATTACATTCAGTATCCAGTGAGAAAAGAAAAATTTGAGATTTATTAGAAAATGCCCCCAAAACTTCAACGTTTTCCATAGCCGGCATCATCGAAAAAGTCAGTTTTTGACCCAAAAATCCAACTTCACCAAATTTCCTCAAAAGTTCACACGATGTGCCTAGAAGCCAGAATTGAATTTCCTGAAGAGTTCAACTCATCACATTCAGTATCCAGTGAGAAAAGATTTTTTTTGATTTTTTACAAAATGCCCCCCAAAACTTCAACGTTTTCCATAGCCGCCATCATCAAAAAAGTCAGTTTTTGTCCCAAAAATCCAACTTTAACCAAATTTCATCAAAAGTTGACACGGGGTGCCTAGAGGCCAGAATTGAATTCCCTGAAGAGTTCAACTCATTACATTCAGTATCCAGTGAGAAAAGAAATTTTTTGATTTTTTACAAAATGCCCCCAAAACTTCAACGTTTTCCATAGCCAGCATCATCGAAAAAGTCAGTTTTTGACCCAATAATCCAACTTCACCAAATTTCCTCAAAAGTTAACACGAGGTGCCTAAAGGCCAGAATTGAATTCCCTGAAGAGTTCAACTCATTACATTCAGTATCAAGTAAGAAAAGACAATTTTTGATTTTTTACAAATGCCAGGAAAACTTCCAACGTTTTCCATAGCCGGCATCATCAAAAAAGTCAGTTTTTGACCAAAAATCCACCTTCACCACATTTCCTCAAAAGTTCACTCGAGGTGCCTAGAGGCCAGAATTGAATGCCCTGAAGAATTCAACTCATTACATTCAGTATCAAGTGAGAAAAGACAAATTTTTGATTTTTTACAAAATGCCCCCAAAACTTCAACGTTTTCCATAGCCGGCATCATCGAAAAAGTCGGTTTTTGTCCCAAAAATCCAACTTCACCAAATTTCCTCAAAAGTTCACACGAGGTGCCTAGAGGCCAGAATTGAATTCCCCTGAAGAGTTCAACTCATCACATTCAGTATCCAGTGAGAAAAGAATTTTTTTTGATTTTTTACAAAATGCCGCCAAAACTTCAACGTTTTCCATAGCCGCATCATCGAAAAAGTCGTTTTTGTCCCAAAAATCCAACTTCACCAAATTTCCTCAAAAGTTCACACGAGGTGCCTAGAGGCCAGAATTTGATTCCCTGAAAAGTTCAACTCTTTACATTCAGTTTCCAGTGAGAAAAGAAAAATTTGAGATTTTTTACAAAATGCCGCCAAAACTTCAACGTTTTCCATAGCCGGCATCATCGAAAAAGTCGGTTTTTTGTCCCAAAAATCCAACTTCACCAAATTTCCTCAAAAGTTCACACGAGGTGCCTAGAGGCCAGAATTGAATTCCCCTGAAGAGTTCAACTCATCACATTCAGTATCCAGTGAGAAAAGAATTTTTTTTGATTTTTTACAAAATGCCCCCAAAACTTCAACGTTTTCCATAGCCGGCATCATCGAAAAAGTCGGTTTTTGTCCCAAAAATCCAACTTCACCAAATTTCCTCAAAAGTTCACACGAGGTGCCTAGAGGCCAGAATTGAATTCCCCTGAAGAGTTCAACTCATCACATTCAGTATCCAGTGAGAAAAGAATTTTTTTTGATTTTTTACAAAATGCCGCCAAAACTTCAACGTTTTCCATAGCCGGCATCATCGAAAAAGTCAGTTTTTGACCCAAAAATCCAACTTCACCAAATTTCCTCAAAAGTTCACATGAGGTGCCTAGAGGCCAGAATTGAATTCCCTGAATAGTTCAACTCATCACATTCAGTATCCAGTGAGAAAAGAACAAATTTTGATTTTTTTACAACATGCCCCCAAAACTTCAACGTTTTCCATAGCCGGCATCATCGAAAAAGTCAGTTTTTGACCCAAAAATCCAACTTCACCAAATTTCCTCAAAAGTTCACACGAGGTGCCTAGAGGCCAGAATTTGATTCCCTGAAAAGTTCAACTCTTTACATTCAGTTTCCAGTGAGAAAAGAAAATTTGAGATTTTTTACAAAATGCCCCCAAAACTTCAACGTTTTCCATAGCCAGCATCATCGAAAAAGTCAGTTTTTGACCCAAAAATCCAACTTCACCAAATTTCCTCAAAAGTTCACACGAGGTGCCTAGAGGCCAGAATTGAATTTCCTGTAGAGTTCAACTCATCACATTCAGTATCCAGTGACAAAAGAATTTTTTTTGATTTTTTACAAAATGCCCCCAAACTTCAACGTTTTCCATAGCCGGCATCATCGAAAAAGTCGGTTTTTGACCCAAAAATCCAACTTCACAAAATTTCCTCAAAAGTACACACGAGGTGCCTAGAGGCCAGAATTGAATTCCTGAAGAGTTCAACTCATCACATTCAGTATCCAGTGAGAAAGATTTTTTTTTTTGATTTTTTACAAAATGCCCCCAAAACTTCAACATTTTCCATAGCCGGCATCATCGAAAAAGTCAGTTTTTGTCCCAAAAATCCAACTTCACCAATTTCCTCAAAAGTTGACACGAGGTGCCTAGAGGCCAGAATTGAATTCCCTGAAGAGTTCAACTCATTACATTCAGTATCCAGTGAGAAAAGACAAATTTTTGATTTTTTTTCAAATGCCAGGAAAACTTCAACGTTTTCCATAGCCGGCATCATCGAAAAAGTCGGTTTTTGACCCAAAATCCAACTTCACCAAATTTCCTCGAAAGTTCACACGAGGTGCCTAGAGGCCAGAATTGAATTCCCTGAAGAGTTAAACTCTTTACATTCAGTTTCCCGTGAGAAAAGAAAAATTTGAGATTTTTTATAAAATGCCCCCAAAACTTCAACGTTTTCCATAGCCGGCATCATCGAAAAAGTCAGTTTTTGTCCCAAAAATCCAACTTCACCAAATTTCCTCGAAAGTTCACACGAGGTGCCTAGAGGCCAGAATTGAATTCCCTGAAGAGTTCAACTCATTATATTCAGTATCCAGTGAGAAAAGACAATTTTTTGATTTTTTACAAAATGCCCCCAAAACTTCAACGTTTTCCATAGCCGGCATCATCAGAAAAAGTCAGTTTTTTACCCAAAAATCCAACTTCACCAAATTTCCTCAAAAGTTCACACGAGGTGCCTAGAGGCCAGAATTGAATTCCCTGAAGGGTTCAACTCATTACATTCAGTATCCAGTGAGAAAAGAAAATTTTTAAAATTTTTACAAAATGCCCCCAAAACTTCAACGTTTTCCATAGGAGGCATCATCAAAAAAGTCAGTTCGCTGCTATGGCCAGAAAGCTAACCATGGAACCTGTAATGGCCAGATCCTCTGATTTCCCCGAAAAATTGTGTTTACTATCAAATCTTCCACCTTTTATGCCCCACCATGCTAGGGCTGTGACATTTCTTTTTGAGTACCCATTCAAACTTATCCGTTTTATTTCAGCTGGTACAACATTCTTGAACATGTATCTTACCCGTGCTGCCCGGTCTTCAATGTATCGTTCGTAGTCGTCTTGGTAATAATCATCCTCCTCTTGGCTATACCCGTCCTCCGATATCGTCGGGTCAAACATCTCGACCAGGTAGGGCATGCAGGTCATCCGACGCACAGGGTCATTGCTGTCGGGGAGAGCAGGAAGGGTCACGGCTTCCCCTACCCTGGGGTAGGTTTTCCGCACCCACCTGGTTGGGGGGGGGGGGGGGGGGGAGGGGGAATATAAGAAAAACTGAAGATTTCTGTCCTACACTGAATTAGCCTGGTTTAAATATAACAACAAAATAATACAAATTACACTCAGTCTTATCAGCCACAAACATCATGTTCCCGTGAGGGTGTAAACCCATGTACCATCACACAGTTAATAACTGTTGACTGCTGTGATGTGGGATAGGGTATTTTTCAGAGTTGTAGTCGAGTACCTTCCGAGTACCAGCTTAGCTACCAGAGATTATGATGGTTTAGTATAGAGAAAGCTGCATAATGCAGACACTGGACAGTAAATCCCCACCAAAGAAATTAAACACTTTAGACAATCAGAATCTTGTACAAACTAACCTTTTAAGACAAAAGTATTCGGAAAGTACTCGGCGAGTAATTTTCAAGTACTTTTAGGGTACTTCTGTCCCAAAAGGTGAATTAAAAAGGGGTTTTATATAACCAAAGTCTCAAATTATTATTTTTTTTCTCTAACACTGACTTCATTTTGCTGTCTACTGTCAATGTTTCTCTTGTGTTGTTCACAAGAAACAGCTCAATATTTGGTTTAATAAACTAAGTACTCGGAAAGTACTCGACTACAACTCTGGTATTTTTTAACACCCAAGGGGTGTATAGCAACCGAAAAGGTGAATTAAAAAGGGTTTTATATAACCAAAGTCTCAAATTATTATTTTTTTCCTCTAACACTGACTTCATTTTGCTGTCTACTGTCAATGTTTCTCTTGCGTTGTTCACAAGAAAACAGCTCAATATTTGGTTTAATAAACTAAGTACTCGTAAAGTACTCGACTACAACTCTGGTATTTTTTAACACCCAAGGGTGTATAGCAACCGAAAAGGTGAATTAAAAAGGGGTTTATATAACCAAAGTCTCAAATTATTATTTTTTTCTCTAACACTGACTTCATTTTGCTGTCTACTGTCAATGTTTCTCTTGTGTTGTTCACAAGAAACAGCTCAATATTTGGTTTAATAAACTAAGTACTCGTAAAGTACTCGACTACAACTCTGGTATTTTTTAACACCCAAGGGGTGTATAGCAACCGAAAAGGTGAATTAAAAAGGGGTTTTATATAACCAAAGTCTCAAATTATTATTTTTTTTCTCTAACACTGACTTCATTTTGCTGTCTACTGTCAATGTTTCTCTTGTGTTGTTCACAAGAAACAGCTCAATATTTGGTTTAATAAACTAAGTACTCGGAAAGTACTCAACTACAACTCTGGTATTTTTTAACACCCAAGGGGTGTATAGCACCCGAGACGAAGCCGAGGCTGCTATGTGCCCCAAGGTGTAACTTTTTGAAAATTGCAAGCTTTCCTCCTAGACATGAGACTGAGCGTGTGCAGTTCTCAGTCGCGAAGCGCGCATGGGCCGGTCCTACACACAAGCGCAACGCAGAGGTTATTTACATGCAATGCAGTGTATATGAGGTAATTTATATGCAAAGTAGTGTACATGTATATGGGGTAATTTACATACAAAGTAGTGTATATTAGGTAATTTATAGGCAACGTAGTGTATATGAAGTAAACCATCATATATTTTTTTACTGGACACGTGGCCGTTCTAGACTAATCGCATAATATCCAAATCACGATATAATAATAAACACTTGACCACGGCATAGGTTAAATCTGGGCAGCAGTTACTATCAATGTCAAGAAGGATTTTTAGAAAGCACGATTTTGTCTCCAGCTTGGGCTTCAAGGCGAAGATGCAACTGAAGCTGGGGACAAAACCAAAGTTTAACAACACTTGGGGCACGTCTTCCACAGAGGGCTACATCCATACTCACTTGTGGTTTCTGACTCCTTGAGTATCAAGCCTTTCATCAGGATTTGTCTTCAACATTCCTGTAAAAGGGGGAAAGAAAGGGGCTGTTAATTTATCATAACAAATTTAATTTCCAATAATAAAATAATAATAATAATAATTTGGGAGGCTAATCATCCTTACTCGCAGCTGGGATGCTGAATTGCGAAGGACGCGGCTACAACGTGGTCGGGCCGCTGGCACGTAAAGGCGCCTATGGCTACTGGCCACATCAACCCATATATGACCACGGAGCACAGCCTGAGATCGAAAGTGTTTGATTTTTCCGGAGGGAGGAAAACCGGAGGGCCCGGAGAAAAACCCACGTGGCACAGGAGAGAACCAACGCACAACTCTACTCACATGTGATCCGCGGCCAGGATGCGAACCGTGGTCACCTTGGTGAGAGGCGAGTGCTTTACGCACAAGCCACCCAAATGTACTTTTTGTACTTATTCAGAGCAAATGGTTGGATCAGGTGATCAGGTGCGAAGGGTGTGATCCATCATCCAGGAAATTGTGGTGACCCGGGACGCTCATTACTTTTCCAATTGAAACTTCTTTTTGGTGCTAACTACCCTTGCCGCCCCTTCACTGTACAGTAGCCAGCTAAGTCTGCATGTGTTTTGTTTTCGTGAGAGGGGACTAGCTCTGCTCGACTTCAAAAATATACAATGGCAAATTGATTGCAATTTGGTAAATTAGGGAACAGTTGGGCACTGGTACAGAAATAGAATCGCACACCAGCAAAGAGGGCAGCCAGCCACTATGGCATGGCAGTTCTCTTCGGTGATTTTGGTATTTATTTTTTTTCCATGTAGAAATCTTTAGAAACTCCACGTCTCTCATTTGTAAGTTTGCAATCGCTGACAAAAAACATCGCCCGTGTTGAGCTGCAATAAATACAAGTACTCAACGGTAAAATTCTCCGCTTTAGGTGCGAAGGACGTAATCCATCATCCAGGAAATTGTGGTGACCCAGGACGCTACTTTGAAAGCAAATATACAGTCTGGTTCCCTGAACATACGATCCCTTGACGGCTCTTGTTATGATCGCATATCAGGTAGCTGTCACATTAGGCAATTGAAAATGACCAGCAAAGCCCTGCTCTTGTCCGAGTGCAAACTCGAAGCATAGATATTAAATACAGATACTGGACGATAGGCCTTGGGCAAATGCAATTTCAATTTTCAGGGCTGAAAACAAGAATGACGGGCATTTGGTTGGTAAATACAACCATTTTACAAAATGTACACCCGGAAACACCCAAGCTATCTTGACCATCTCCGAGTGTCAACAAATGCATGTTTGGCAAACTTTGCCATTTTTTTGGAATCAGGAGGAATCTTGCCTATTGCTGGTCATGTGATATTGCCTAGTACCTGACCTTATCGATATGTCAGACTAGTCAGAGTCAGGTCGGGGAACAAGACTATAATAGAGCTGGACACTGAATCATACCAGTCAGAAGGTCGGCAAGGAGTGGCGAGATGTTGTCCGGCATGGTGAAGTGACCCTTGCCAATGTTCTCAAACAATCGGTAGATGTTGTCGCCTTCGAAGGGGAATGTTCCAGTGGTGATGTTGAATCTGTGGACGAAAAGAACGTATATATTTTCCGCTTTGTAGGTCTACAAAAAGTGGGTCCTAGTATTAAAGATGTGAGCCCTGTGCTCTTCTCCTGACAAATATTCAAAATGTACGTACAACTTTTGGTTAAAAAATATTTTCGTCAACCAATTCGCGTCGGAGGACGCAATAACACGCACTGGCTGTTTTTATACACAGGCACGAATGCCGGGTTAAAACGTCAATATTGCCTCGACTCGCCTCCGGGTGATGTCTAAACATGTAAACCCTTGTGTCTTTTCTAGACACACACAAAGTTTGTGAAGTCTGTGTGCGGATCTTGTCCGTGTGATCTGATACACCGTGCCCTCTAGAGACATGCACACAATGGGAACAAAAGATTGTATACGTCTCCACAGGGCAATTTCTACAGATGAATACGTCTCCACAAGGTTTTCACGAAATAGATATATGGATTTTACTCAAAAATTAGGAATTTCCAAGGTATGTTGATCCGTCACAAGTGGTAGAGTTTTAGAAAAGGGATATTAATTTCGAATTTCAGCCAAGGAAATTCATTCTGGTTAAAATAAGACCATTTAGAAGCTGTACTTTCAAACTTGAAAACTTTAGTACACAAGAACAAAGAAATGTCTCCACAAGGATACAATTTCTGTATGTGTGTTGATCCTGAATTGGCCGTTGTGCACGGCCTATTGTTCAACAACTTACGCCCCGGTGCACACCTCAGAGTATTGAAACATATGAGGTTTCGGCAAGAAATATCGTACAAATGCTGTTGAAATGACTCCCACAAATCAGTAATTGTGGCATCTGCTGTATATCAGAAGTTGGCTGGTAAATGTCGCCTTTTTGCAAAATCGACATTTTCGGAAAAAATAATCCCGGCGCAAAGTGGTTAACAATTTTGGGAAATCTGCAACCCTGTGAAAAAAAGGCTTTTGTTTTGTGCATAAATGAACCCACCCTGGAGATAGAGCCGAGTTACTGCAGGGCCGCAACTAACTTGAATTTTGTAAAAACATAATTTAGTAACCAAACGTCCGTGTATTTTTTTGTTCGACGTCTCATTCAAAAGTGAACAACTAGACAACGGAGACTCTTTTTTGCAATGAAATTTGAAATAGCAAATATACAATAGGAGAATGTATTTTTAAATAAGCTATTTTCTTAGAATTTAGATTTTTATTGAGGGAAAAGAATTAAGGCAATACTCACAGTGTGATACCAGATGACCAGACATCCACCTTGAATCCTGAGAAACATTCAAGTCCGTTGGCAATCTCTGGTGGTTGGAACGCCGGCGAACCTTGGCTCGTCCGACACGTATCATCTTTGGTATAGAGGTCAAGTAGCTGGAGGGAAACAGGAAAGAAGGCAAAAATTCAATAAAATATAGCCATGTTTTTATATTAAAATACATTCCTAAATACCTAAGGCCGATTAAAAAAAACCCCAAAAAACAGTTGATCGTCCCCGCCGCATCCTTTTTTGAAGATGCATCATTTTTTTATTTCATATTTTTTCTCTCACCTCAAAAAGCTAACTTTTTCTTGTACAATATTTATTTTGTCTATACTTACATTACTATAATTAGGAAAGCTAATTGCAAGCTTGCGGTCATTTGAACCAAAGTTGGCAGCCATTTTTAATTTAACTTGGCAGCCATCTTGGAAAAAATAATATAAAAAAATACAAAAAAAAGGCCCTCATCCTCCCCTCTTTGAAAAAAAAAAACCTGGATGATCAACTGGGTTATTTTTTTACTTGGTTTAAGACAATTTACCCATTTTTACATGTACTGGTCGAGAGCCTATCACGTGGGTGGTTTTAAACGGTTGATGAAACACCGACTGGTTTCAAACACTTTTTTTCCCCAGAGTCACATGAAATTTGGACTCCTGTGAAATCTGTTCCCTTTACCATTCTGTTGGTTGAACCATCAAATGTGACCAGTCACTCTCCTCATTATATTCACTTGGGCAATACTAATGAGTCCAGATTTCATAGAGTCCTAAATTTACGCTACACCGGCACCCAGTGGCGTATCCAGAGGGGGACAGAGGGGGCACTCTGCCCCCCCCCCCCCCCCCCCCGCCGGCTATTTTTAACAACATTTTTTGTTCAGCAATTATTTTAATATTAGAGAGTTCCGACATCAATCCCAAAACGGAAAACCCGCTAAAAAAAACATGACAATGCGCCTTAAAAATGGGGATATAATTTGCAGTATGCATAATATTGGTCAGTTTTGAAGAGCGCCCCCATTTGGAAGGTGGGTCCCCCCCCCCCCCACACTATTTGATTTTATGGGAGGCCAAGTGCCCAGAGAAAAAACATGTCTACATTTTGGCGCGGATGTGCGGTGCCCCCTGACATCCAAAAGCTGGATATGCTACTGCCGACAACGCTGCATTTTGCGCCGCATAACGCAGCACGGTCAAGAAAAGTCTGGAAAGAATGCATTCAACATGATGATTACGATTAAGACATGAAGCACACATTTGTTTTGGCCCCCCAAAATGGCACCCTACAAGCTCATGTATAGTGACTTCAGCCTAAAATGGAGTGAGATGGCCTAGCGGTTAAGAGCACTGGACTCATGCTCTGGTGTTTCAGAGGCAACATGGCGTGGGTTCGAGCCCGGCCTGGACCCTTGTGCCCTTAAGCAAGGCACTAAACCGTTATTGCTTCGAATGGACGTAAAGCCGTAGGTCCCGTGTGTTGTGTAATGCACGTACATGTAAAAGAACCCAGTAATGTTATCGCTAAGAGAAGGGGTTCGCCAGAGTTTCTGGCAGTTATCCTCATACATATGAGGCTGCAAGGAAGGACAGGTCTAAAGTTGGTGCGATATTTTTAAGTGAATTTTACCGACTCAACCAGAACCAGAACCAGATATCTACCAACTATCCAGTCAGTAGATAGATCGTGGAAAAGAATCTACATAACTTAAAGTACATCAGGATCTAAAGACTAAATGGCACTTAGGATGGGGACATTTGGGTGCTAGGGTGGGGGGCCGTGGGTGCGTGAGTGGGGTGGGGGAAGGGGGGAGGGGATAGTGAAGGTACAACCTCATTCCCACGTTTACCTCTGCCACTCCAAGATCGGAGATCTTGAGGGTTCCGGAGGTTGTCAGTAGCAGGTTGCTGGGTTTGATGTCTTTGTGTATGATGCCCTGGCTGTGAATGTACTCCAGACCATTGGCCAGCTGCACAAAATATCTGCACCAAAAACGAAATAGAGACAAAGTATGATTTATTTATAGGATCTTAAAGAGAATATACATCATTTGCTTTTGCTGTATTTTTCAGAAATAAATGGATTTGGAGGGTTGGTAATTATAGCGAATATTGTTACACTGACTTTCTTGACGTTTTGGGCTCGTAGATATTATAAAACCAAGAAAAACAACCATTTTCCCGTCGTCTGGTTCCCTGACTCCATTTAAGATGAAACAGAGCAATTTATAGACATTTGGGAATTGTTAGTTCAAGGAACCAGCCTAGCTGGCTTGTACCCGTTCATAGGTGTGTAATCAATTGGACACAATGCGGACTAACTCAATATGGTCAATTAGGGCCAGTATTTAAAAAAAAACACCAGTTTTTTCCAACGCTGGTCAGCCGACCAGCGTTGGAAATTGATATGAAAATACCACTTTTCTTGAAAATGACAGTATACCAGGTGCCATGATTTTACAGGATGTTTTAGACTGTCATTCACTAATAGTCCAGCAGTCCAGCAAGGTATTTCAAAATAATGTGATAGTTTCATTTTTTGATGTTTGCAAATGTTGTATTTTCCCTTAAATGGGGCCTGTAAGCCATTTATGTCGATTCTATATACCATTTGTATGTAAAATCTGAATAGGTGGTGGGGGGGGGGGGGGGGGGGCCGGCTGACGTCATCTGATGAAAACGTCATCAACATCAAGACATCTGTACAAGAAAGCAGGATGTCGTGGGTTCAAGTCCCACCCGATTGATTTTTTTTTCAACTTTCACTTGGGAGATAACACTGAGTATGTAGTGTTTAAACGTTGGTGACGGGCAAAACCTAATTTGGGTTACATCACCCGACACAAAATTCCATCTTATCAATAATTGATGAAAACGTCTATTTTTTTTCCACACTAGTTTTTCACTTGTTGTTATGTGATAGCATTCAGCACTCCAGACTCGAGAACCGTACATATGGGAGCTACAATGTATAAGTAAATGTGAACGAATTCCCCGACGGCCGCGCCTACATGCACCGATACCTATAATATCAAGCACACTGATTGATATGCTCTATTGTTGGACTCATGCCAATTACACAACAGTATAGCTATTTATATCACATGATTTGGGGTGAGCTTTTGCGTACGTGTAAAGATGCTACAAACTAATGCACAGAAAAGATCTGTCAATATCACGAGTTGCAGGTTACCAGCCAAAATGTCATGGAATGGATATCAAAACTGACTGGTTCTCCACTAACGGCGGATCCAGGGTGGTGTGTCGTGGGCGTTTGCCCTGCCGGCAGCGACCGAACTTTTCTCAAATAAAGCCATTTTTCTCTTGAGAGAGCCCTTCTGTCTCCCCCCTCCCCCCCGGCACACCCTACCCATCCCCATCCCCCCCCCCCCCCCCCCCGGCAGTCTAGATCCGCCCTAATCCACTGATTTTTGGAAGAAATAATGGATGTTTTTTATGGCCTGGGAAGAAATGGGCCATGTCCAGAAATGGGTAGCCTCTGTGGCTACAGCTATTAAACATATGATCCTATGGGGAAAACGAAAACCATAGCCAAAAACTATCCAATTTGAGCATGGCTGCATGACCTTATTAAAAGGGCCTATACTTGAGTGGACCATTTGCAGCTATCCAAAAAGTAATGCCCAAATTACTGTTAAAGGGAATATACATCATTTGCTTTTGCTGTAATTTTCAGAAATGGATGGAATTGGGGGGTTGGAAATATATAGCAAATATAGTTACACTGACTTTTTTGAGGTTTTGGGTTCGAAAATGCTATAAAAACCAAGAAAAACAATCATTTTCCTGTAGTCTGGTTCCCTGACTCCATATAAGAAGAAACAGAGCAGTTTACATACATTGGGGAATTGCAAGGTCAGGGAACCAGTCTAGCTGGCTTGTACCTGTTCATAGGTGTGTAATTGATTGCAAACAAGTGCGATGGTCAATTGGGGCCAGTATTTGAAAAAAAGCCAGTTTTTTTCCAACGCTGGTCGGCCGACCAGCGTTGGAAATTGATACAAAAATACCACTTTTCTTGAAAATGACAGTATACCAGGTGCCATGATTTTACAGGATGCTTTACACTGTCATTCACTAACAGTCCAGCACTTGAGGTATTTCAAAATGATTTGGTGAGTTTTATTTTTTTATGTTTGCAAATGTTGTATTTTCCCTTTAAAAAGCTTACTTTTGGTTTAAAGATAGTACTGACACTAAACTCCCTGTGAAATTATTCCTTCTTGCATGCTGTCATTTTCAAGAAAACAATAACAGAAGGTTATTTCCAAAGATGTGTCACGTGACACATTTTGAAACTTCCATTTGTACATGTACTTGGTTTGTAATTGGGCGAATCCGTAAATGGGTGCAATCGTTGAAATGATCGACGCACACGCGCGGCTGCTATTATTCGTCGATTCAGTGTGTGACACCACGTAGCTGCAATCGGCTACATGAGAATCGTGTCCCAAATGCTGATTTCGGGATTGTGTCACAAGAGGGCGCAATTCAAAATACGACACAGCAACATCTGAACTGAAATCAAGATCCAGAATATTGTGTTAAAATTATCGAAATATACAGCATTCACAGAGCTAAGACTTCATCGGGTTAGTTGTTAGGTGCCCGTCATTAGAGTTTGAGCACTTCTGTTACTAGCCCCATAAATGTGGCCAATTTACTGGACTACCTCTGTAAATAAAGGCCACGCTTCCACCGTGTACAAAAACATGTAGAACTTTGTCAAATTTTGAGTTTCAAATTTAGGCTTAGTTTGTAGTTTATTTTTGCTTTAGAAGCATACCGGTACTAACCCTCTTCATAGGCTAATCAGAAAGTGCTGCCTTTTTCAGATGTCTACTTTTCGTGAAATTTCATGTTGAAATTTTGATACGCAAACGTGTGCAAACGAATCTGGTAATTTCACCAAAAATAGACATCTGAAAAAAGCAGCACTTTCTGATTAGCCTATAAAGAGGGTGAGTATGCTTCTAAAGCAAAAAAAACCCTACAAACTAAGCCTAAATGTGAAAATCAAAATTTGACAAAGTTCTACATGTTTTTGTACATGTTCCAAGTGTGGCCTTTATTTACAGAGGTAGTCCAGTAAATTGGCCACATTTATGGGGCTATTCTGTTACCTTCTTCAAACGAAAAAATTCACAGTCACTTAATGACAAATGGTCCTAGAAGTTTCTACCTTTAAATGTACATTGTACCATGACAATATGGCTTAAAATGCTCTACTGGAGATATGCATAATGAAAGGAATTAATCTTTCAAGGACAGTACTCAAATGAAAACATGTATGATATACCCAGTAGTACATGTACATACTCTGCTATTCTCAAAACAAGCTCGCTAATTACATGTTTACGGATGTACATGTCTTATACTTGTAAATGCTGTGTACACGTAATATGGTACATAGGTGAATGAGGTTGCAGCATCCAGTTTCGTTGCCATGGCAACTCGGACGAGGTGATTGTTATCAGCGTCAGGTTGCCTTCTCATGTTGCACTCTGCTGGAATTCCACTTGCGTGACTTGCTTGTAGGGCATCGTCTGACAATCCTTTGGGTCTGGAATCCTCTTATTTTTCTCCTCTTTTTTCAGTTGGTTGCAAAATTAGGCCACTCGAAATTTTGTGTTTATCGTTAAAGCTCAGTGTGCAATTTTTACTAAGAATTAGCTTAAAGTTGCATTCCCGGAGCTCTTTAACAATTCATTATTTTCTATTAAAAGCCTAACCCCCTAGACTTTTGTTGATGAATGGAGCAACATTTCAGAGATGACAGCTCCCTCCCCAGTAAACACTCCCTCTCCATCATGATTTTTGATTTTTTTTTTTGGGGGGGGGGATTCAGAGTCTTTGATTTTTGTCCTTGTTCAATGCTTTCAAGGGGCATCAAGTTCTACGTAGTGTAATTCGGTAGTGGCTAAGATGTACCTTCTTTTAATAGTGTGAAATCCCCCTGGTGGATGTGGAAGCATCTGGGAGGGGGGGGGGGTGTTCAGGGTTAATGGTTAAAAAAAAGTCCAATGTCAGGCCAAAACAGCAGGTAGTTTATCTCAAATACAGCATATTAGAGTTTTTCCCAACAATGTTGGGAATGTTGCCAAAATTCTGGATCGACCAAAATTCTACCACTTTGCGTTTTAAACTAAATGCCTTTTCAGATTGCGAAGTGCTATCTGGGTGCAAGTGGGATACGTTGGTTCATTAAATAATTATAGCGTGACATACCGGTACAGTACGCAAATAATTGCATGTCACGTTATTAATATTCACGAACCAACCCACTTGCGACTAGGTATGGTTTCCCTTTCAGATATGGGTCATTCCTTTTCCTGTTACCTTGGTACTTTAGTTTTGTCATTCAAGTATCATTACGAATGACGTCAAATAAGTTTTTTTATTAGTTGGGTGAGTAGTTTGTTATTAATCACTCTTGGAAGACGACTGCATTAAAGGGAATGTACATCATTGGCATTTGCTGTAATTTTCAGAAATTAACTATTTGAGGGGTTAGTACATGTATAATGGATCAAATATTGTTACACTGACATGTTTGAAGTTTTGTGATGGAAAATGCTGGAAAAACCAAGAAAAAACAAAAATGTTCAAGTAGTCTGGTTCCCTGACTCCACTGAAGATGAAATGGATCAATTTACAGATGCCGGAAAATTGTAAGGTAAGGGAACCAGTTGTAGCTGGCCTGCACCCGTTCATGAACATGTAACCAATAGCAAACAAAATTTGGACTGAACAAAATTGTAAATTTGGAGCAGTAGTTGAAAAATAATTAGGTTTTTCCAACGGTGGTCGGCCGACCATTGTTGGAAATATATACAAAAATACCATTTTCTTGAAAATGACTTCACACCAGGTGCCATAATTTTATAGGATGCTTTAGACTGTCATTTACCAACATCCTAGTAAGGTATTTCGTAAAAACTTTGTAGTTTTATTTTTCGATGTTTGCTAATGTTGTATATTCCCTTTAACCCTAAAAGGGCCGGGGGGGGGCGGAATCCGCCCCCCCCCCCTCAACATTTTCCGCCATAGCTTCTAAAAAAATTTTTTTCGCGACCCGAGCTGTTATGACTTTTTAGCCTCGAGCTTTGCGCATCTTTTGATACCAAAAACATAAAAATCGGACCACGGGTTAGCCTGTAGCGAAAAATTTTCCGGCGCTACGCGCCGTAAAAACTGAATTTTCGCATATATGTCGTGTACACCGAGCAGAATTGCCATTCATACATATGAATAATTAATTAGCCATAACTCAAAACCCTTTGACCTATAGTCATGAAATTTCTTGGGCATGTTTAGGAAGAGTTGCTCTATGCATGTGCTGAGTTTCAAAATTTTCCGTCGCTCGATGGCCGAGATCTTAGGGGGGGGCGGAATCCGCCCCCCCCCCCCCCCCCCCCCCCCCCCCCCCCCCCCCCCCGGCTGAGAGATGGTCAAAATAACCCGGCCCCTTTAGGGTTAAGGAGTGCATCAGAAATATAAAATCATAGGTCAGATGTAACGAGGACGGGGAAAAAGAGAACCCCAAATTTATAAAATGACCCATATAGATGCTTTTTGCTTTCAGCTTGTGGTAGAACTCCTTGAGCAACGATCAACAAAAGGTCACATGATATTGCTTGCATAAAGAACCAAAGGTTGTTTCTCTTATAATATTTTGTTGTTGTCATCAATTAATACTCTGAGGAATTATAAAATGTACCATGGTCCCGCTAGCAAAAAAAAAAAATTATCAATTACAAAAAATTCCTGGTGATGATCCTTGGCCTTTGAAATCTCATGATAACGACATCATTATGTTCTGGGTTAAACTGTCTGTGAATGTCTCTGATATAAACATGGACTTTAGGTATTTTTAAGTGGCTCGGAAGTCCGTTTAATTCAAACCTGGAGACAGTCTGTGAGAGACTTTTATCTATCTGTATAAACTGATAACATTTTTGGCAAGTGCATGGCGACAAAATCACCCTGTTTAAAGGGAATGTACATCATTGGCTTTTGCTGTAATTTTCAGAAATGAACTATTGGAGGGGTATAATAATAGATCAAATATTGTTGCACTGACATGTTTGACGTTTTGTGTTTGGGAATGCTGGAAAAATCAAGAAAAACAAAAACGTTCAAGAAATCTGGTTCCCTGACTCCACTTAAGATGAAATGGATCAATTCATAGATGCCGAAAAAATTGTAAGGTACCGGTAAGGGAACTAGTCTAGCTGGCCTGCACCCGTTCATGAGCATGTAACCAATATCAAACAAAATTTGGACTGAAAAAAAATGGTAAATTTGGAGCAGTAGTTGAAAAATAGTTAGGTTTTTCCAACGGTGGTCGGCTGACCACCGCTGAAAATGTATACAAAAATACAATTTTCTTGAAAATGACTTCACACCAGGTGCCATAATTTTATAGGATACTTTAGACTGTCATTTACCAACATCGAAGTAAGGTTTTTTCATAAAAACTTGGAAGTTTTATTTTTCGATGTTTGCAAATGTTGTGTATTTCCTTTAAAGGGAGTATATAGAAATACAATGTAGGCGACTTTGTTGTTTCTGTGTTGGAAAAACCTACACTTGTAGGATGCACAACTCCGTGACAAGCAGTACCATCTTTAACCCTAATTCCCTAGTCATTTATGCTAGGATGAAACCTCAATTCTGCAAAATCCTCCAACTGCCTCCATGTAAAATTTGCACACAAACAGCCTCAATCTTGCAAAAGTCCCATAATTTCTTGAATGTGGTCCTTAGAGGGGTGACCACTGCCTCAATCCTGCAAAATCCTCCAGCAATCACTGCCAATATGTTGAGGCAGATCCAGCGACATCCTGGAGCAGTGCGGAGGATTTCAAGTACAATCTAGGCCTTAATTTATGCATGCACGGCTGAGCATAAACAACACAAGGTTCAGCCCAAGACCTTGCAGGGTTTGAACCTGTGTGCTCCGGATTGCCGCTCCAGTGCCCTACCAACTGAGCTATCCAGCTCTATGTCAACTGGCGGTTCCCTATTTTGTCAATATCTTTTGTCCAAGGGGCGCTAGTCAGAAGCCACCTAGTCAGTCACCCGTTGTGGGTCATTTGATGAAAAAAAAAGAGATTTTCTTTACAAAACAGTGAAAAACCCAAAACAAACATGTATGATTCAGACCTGGTAGAATATAGACCATTATCATGTTGCGGCCATCTTGAATTTTTTTCCCATTCAAATCAAAGTAACCAAAGCGAGGCTGGAAGGAAAAATAGTCTGGTTCCTTTTTGCACAAAAAACATTATTGTTCAGTACTGTTATTGGATACAGAGAACATGACTGAAATGGTGGCAGCATGATAAAGGTCTATTTTCCACCTGGAAGTTTCTAATCTCACTTCATGTAAGTTTGCTTTTTTTACAAAAACTGTTTTGTTTCTCTAGGGGTGTGCATTTACAGGTAGTACGAGAACCGGGTATCCGAATGAAAAAAAATATGGGTATGCGGGTACCTGTAAGTGTTAACCCTAACAGTACTCAACCAATCAAACCCCAACGGCATGTTTTGTTGGAATCTGTCAGGATGGGTACAGTTGTACAATGGGTTGGCATACCTCCAGAAATCAGAAATATATGTGTGCATGTTTCCCATAATGTGTTGGAATTTGCCAGGATGGGTATGGTTCCTAGTCAATCATGCTAGGGAGTTGGAGAAAGCCAACCCCAAAATTCAAAACTACAGAAGTTGCTGTTCAGATTTTTCATAAAGGTCCGCATGATAATACCACCACATTTACAAATGTATGCGTCGATACAAGATACGAGTGCGTACAGGGAGCTTTATAGCTTTACGGTGTAAACTGCAACTGTTGCGAGTGTCATTAACAAGTAATATGTTTTGATTTCCAACGTGGCCTGGTTTTCATTTGTAAAATCCCTCACAAATGACATTCAAAACTTTTCTTTTTCATTGTCTGAGAAGTTACTAAGTAATTCATCACGTTGGTTGCGGGTAACCGATCCCATTATCTGGAACCGGTTCCTGACATCAACGGTCAGGTACTCAGGTACCCGGTTCAAATGCACATCACACCTAGTTTTCTCTTTTGATGAACAGCAAATGTACGTAAACCTCATGTATTGTTAAAATGGGTCCCTGGGAATTTTCAGCCATGCTTTTACTATGTAGCAATCAGTTAGCTGTATCAAAAGCAGAATGCACACATACCGGTAGCAAAATGGTACTAGGGAAAAAAAGCTGTCCAAACCAGAAAAAAATAATTTGCTGCACCGTTGCTCCAATTGGCTGAGCAAGGTCACTGTCTCTTCCGCCAATGTCAATTCCGCCATTTCCACCGAAATTGGATCGAACGGAACTTCCGGTGCACTTTACCTTACTCCATGTCACTTAACATGACAAAACTGCAAGTGTTTACAAATGTTTTTGCAGTATATGCTACGAGGACGGCTTATCATAAATGTGTACATCTCTAGGAAACGTTCTTTTGAGATGAACAGTCATGCGGAAACCTAGATACATCTGTAAACCGACTAGGTCAGATGAAATAAGGCCATGAACCTCAATCTAGCAGCGTTGCTGTGATTTAACCGCAAAATATGCAACGTGCGGTACAGCTTACAGGCAACCCGGCGCAAACAGAACATCTCGCTCTCCGACCACGATATTGATTCCCTCTCACTGTCGTGTTCCGTCGGTCTCCTCTTACGAGGCAACGCCATCGCGACGACGGGAAAATAGACTTGGCGCAAGGATTCTAAAAATCCCTTTAAAGTGGCGCTGGATACGCAGGTGCCCCTTTAATACCCAGAGTGCAGGTGGGGACCTTCATAGCACTTCCTCATCTAGAATTTCACTTTCACCACAACAAAACAAAAACATTGTTCAGTTTGATAGCCAGGTTACAAAAATGGATCATAATATTTTAGCTACCTGTACATGTACCTGTAGAAATGAATACTACATTGTACATGTAAATGGGCATTTTTTGTTTATAGTGCGGTGAACTGTCACTTTCGTCAATTTAAACCTTTATGGAAAATACTCGAGTGACCCTGAATTCGCACAATATGCGACATGTCTGCAATAACGCCACCTGCCATTTTCTACTGATTATTATTTTGTGTGGACTGATATGCCAAATAAATCGTAAGATATTTAATGGCAAAGTAAATATTAAAGACAAGTTTGTTATACCTAATTTCTTTTCCTTTTTTATCGTCATCAACAGTATATGCCTGTCCATACATGTGGACAGTCTTTTAAACAATGACCTTGTGTCGATTGACATGCGCAACAAATACAGGTATGACACAAACAGTAAAATGAAAAAAACTGCGGGAAATAGCAAAGAAGACTTATGACATATCAAAACAACATCTACGTCTATTTAACCACATGGCTTTGCCGATACATGTAAAAATGAATGCCTCAACTCGGAAGCACTTGAGCCAAAACCGAAAGTAAATATCGCACAATGGATGTCAAGGACTTGCAAGTCATACCTGGCGTGTGCATTGTTTAACATCACGTTTTTGCTAAACTAGTTCCTTTCTCATGTGCATCCCTTTGATATCTGTTGCTGCCTATTTCTCCTACTTACTATGTTCTGTTCCCATGTATCATACGGTACATGTATATTCAGCATAAATTTCAAGCACACATTGGCTGAAGTACCAATTTCACATCAAGTTCGCACCAATTTTGCAATAATTTTGTATAAATTTGGCACATACATGTATTTTAGCACCGTTGCACAAAGTTTCGCAGAGAACGTTTTGTGAATTCGGACGCAAATGCGAATGTGAATGCAAACATGCGAATTTGTTGTTCAAAAATTTCCAATCACGTTAGCAGCGTTAAGATTCACTTGCAATGTACTGTACCTACATTGTAAGTAAACGGTATGGTACACGGTACATAATCTGTCCTTGCCATTTACAACTTTGTGTTGGTCTTAAAATTGTCAATTTCCGATGGTATGTTTACATGCCACTATCAGTTTCCAAAATGCACCATACATACATGTAGTAACTGTCGTTGAGGACAATGTTAAGAATCGATATACATGTAGGTAGACCGTACACCTTGCAATTGATTAATCGAAGCCATCTCCACTGAAAAGGGAACAATTTATCAATTTAAAAATAATCGTAAACTGGCAGGCCGAAAAAACCCAGGTAGATGTCTGCTTTAACTTCATGCATCTAGGCATTAATATTGACACAAAATTTCAACTCTAGTCCCCAAAGTCAACAAACAGCACTGAAGAGTAAACATACAAATCTTCAAACGGGGGAAGGTTGTCAATTTCAAAGCTCCTAAAATATTTTTCTAACCTATCGGCGATTCAGTGTGTAAATGTTGTACATTTATCATGTTTATACATATAAACATGTACAGTACATCATACTTGTACATGTATCATGCGCATAGATTGTATTGGCATGTATAAACATATATGTAGGTGCTCTGTTTCTAAAAATGTGTTGTTGGCACGTTTCCAGGAATCCATGGCGACTAGGGAGAGCTAGCAAAGTGCAAATCTCGCGTTACAAAACATTACTTTTGCAGGTCACTGGAAACTGAATACCGGTAAGTGTCAAACAGGCCATTTGAAATGCAAACACACATGTACAGTACATGTTCACCCACTGATTGCAGCAAGGAACATGCAAAACAATACATGTCAATTGCCTCATAGCCTTCTACAGTTAAAAACATTGTCATGAAATTTCTTGCCCAATTTTGATTTTTTTTTTATGAGAGTGAACACAAGGCTTGTGTTGGGCCACTAAAGGGGAGGGCTATGAAAAGAAGGGATAAAAAAGGAAATGTAACCTTGGGGGGAAAAAGGCTAAAAACACTTAGAGAAAGAAATTCATGTAATTATGATGGAACTGGGACTGTTCAATCACGATTTCACATTCATCATGTACACTATACAGTACAATGAATTTGACGCATGCATGGGAAACTTCTGTTACTGTTGCTCTCATCTAAAATTAGCTGCACAAACCACTGGTATTGTACGTGTACATGTAGGTACCATACACATGTACAGGTAGGTACATGTAATCTTTTCACGCCACTGCGTTTTAAAGAAAATCATCAAAACGCGCATAAAAGGCAAGGAGGATTTTTTCTTTACTTTTTGCCCTTTTTACAAATCAAATAACAGTGCAGCAATCCATCAATGCACAGAACTACCGGTAATACACCTGTTGAAGTTTCAGCTCAGTAGACATTTTCATAGTTCCTATGAAGGGGAATTCCTGTACAGTTTTTTTTTACATTTGTGAATACTTAAGATTTGAATGATGTACGTGTGATTTCCAAAAAAATGAAACCAACAACATTGTATTTGTACATGTAAATGTACACGTATCACCGATAGCTAGCTCTTTCAAATAGAACATCCTTGGTGTAAGCTCTAAGCATTTGTAGCTACACAAAAGGCCTTTTTTATGTTATTCCCACACGCAAAGTACAACAAAGAGCACCATTGTCAAGCCTCTACTAAAAATAGACTTGCACCAACATTTCAATTCTCATCTCATGTTGATCCAATTTCTTTGTCATCGTTCTTTTTTGTCCCCCCTCTGCAGGCTATTTTGTTCAAGCACGGTCCGCACTTGGCAGTGGAGTACACACGTTGCCACTTGCGGGCTCGCTGAAGCGTTAACAACCAAACGAGTTTCGCTTGATCAATGTATACATTTCAGCAAGCATGGCGCTACTGAAAGTGTGGCAAAGTGCGAAACTGTTCCCACTTGTGAACGGAACTCGCTAGACGGCGTCACTCAAAATGTGCATCTCGAGTGTGCGCAAGTTTTAAATGGGTGTCTCGATCTGCCCATTGCAGTGCGGTGTTGAATAAAGTTTGATGGTCAAGACAGAGGTGCATTCCATGTGTTCATTTAAAAAATACCGCTGAGAAGTTTGTTGATGCGAAGGAGGTCTGGATGTTGACCATCCATGATGTTTTTCACAAGCATGTTTATTAAGGAGGGAAGGCTGTCCTGCAAAAATTGACACTGCTAAAAACAGTTTTCTTAAAATTAGAAAACATCTTATTTCAAGAAAACTTTTGTCTTTAGATAAGAAACGTTTTCTTGAAACAACATTTATTTTCTTATACATGTATTAAAGATCAGGGGTGTGAGTGACCACTGATAAAAATAACTGAAAACAGCTGAAAAAGGTGTTAAAAAGCTGAACTTTGGAAATTTCCTATACTTTTGTACACAGCAAGTGAGGAAAAAAGCTGAAATCAGCTTTAAAGCTGAGATTTCAAACCTCTGAAAGACATTGAAGAAAATCATTTTTAGCAGTGTAATAGGGGGCCTAATACAAAATAAATTTCCAAAACTTCTCTGAACTAAGCTAAGGGTGCATTCGGGTATCTCACCCGGATCGATTCAGGTTAGTCCCGTGCTGTTCGATCAGCTCTAACTTAATTTTAGGGGCTCACCCGGGTCAGCGACCACCGAGTCAGTGGTGGAAATATGTCACATGCATGAGTTGTTCATTCCAAGAAACTGACAAATATGGTAGCCAGACAGCGGAAATCTCAAGTGGACCCAAAAATCAACTTTATTTGAAGTCTAAAGGTAATTATTTAATGAGTTCATTGCAAATTTAGAGGCTATAATTCCAGCCCAACCTTTTTTTCAGTTTTGCTATTCATATATGAAAAGCAGTAAATCTCAAACTAAGACCCAGTCTGAAACAGGCGTTTTATCAGTGACTACGGTCGCGGCTACAGACATCACGTGAGGATCCTGATGGTCCAAGGTTTGGCCTTCAATTAGCCCAGCTGTTGTGGCTAACCCATCTGCCTTTACCCGAGTCGAATCCGGCTGAGCTACTCGAAACGTACCCTAATAAATGTTAGTGCTGACCAGCTCCAGAAAACACACCCCAGAGACCTGTAACAGAATTGCAAGCCAGCATTTGCAGAAATTGACAGAAATTTGCTGAAATTGACTGTTTGAAGAAGACTCACCCGTGGGACTGCCAGAGAGGAAACCTCTTCTCCGGCGTGTTCTCCAACATCTCTTGTAAACCTCCCATGCAGTACTCCATAATTATATACGTACACACTGAAGTCAAGGACCATTCTTGTTTATTTTTTTGTCTGAAATTTTTTGTCTGAAATTTTTGTTCTGATTTTGAAGTGACAATGCATCAGAAAATGACAAGAAGTAAATTTGGTAACTTGAGGGCAGTACATTTTTTACCAATGATTGTCGGCCGACCATCGTTGGAAATTGATACCAAAATTCCACTTTTCTTGAAAATGACAGCATCAGGTGCCACGATTTTACAGGATGCTTGAGACTATTATTCACTTATAGTCAAGTAAGGTAGATCTATTTCATCATAATTGAGTAGTTTTGTTTTTGATGTTTGATATGCTGTATATATTATTATATTTTAGCTAAAATGTAAGTGAATGGGCAAGGGGAGCCATACACATGATAAAGGATTTCTTTTGGGGGGGGGAATAAACTTATAGGCCACAAAAAAGACCAAATTCCTTGACTTAAGAAGACTTTTTATGATGCTTCTCAACCTCGCTTTATAGATATGCAATTTTAAAACAGAAGAGGATTTCAGCTGATCCGAGGAAAAGTTGCATGACTAAATTAAATTTTTTAAATTCTTTTTTGGGTGGCCAAATTTTGGGCGATCTTGAAGTGTAGGGCCTCTGTTTTGTTTTGATCAAATTAGAGTCAAAAATGTTTTTTTATTGCTCAAAAATCACCTTTACAATCAAAAGCAGACTTTTCTGAATTCTAATGACACCCATTTTGCAATTTTGAACAGATTCTTGGGGTAGAAATCACGATTTTCCTGCGCGGTTTGTGCCTTGCGATTCAGCACGCCGTGCGTGCTCACGGTACATCGCACAGTGATCGCCATCTTCATTTTGCGGGTCGCGTGTTGTCGCCACGCAATTTCATCGTCATTTTTCCCCCAAATTTCCCTCAAAAAATCAAAACCCTGCCCTCTATCTATGACATACATGTTTGTTGAGAATGTCACCAACTAGTTTGGTTGGTCCAATAATTTTAAATAATAATAATATAATAATAACAGGTTCTTATATAGCGCTTTTTACTAAGATCAAAGCGCTTACATTATTATTACCCCTAATCATTGGGCCAATTAAACATTCCATATACCATCTCAGCTCCCTGGGGAGTATACAGCTCGATGCAGCCTGTTAGGCGCAAGGAAGCTAATTCAATCACAATAACCATCACTGCCCTCATAGGTACCCATTTACTCCTGGGTGGAGAGAAGCAATGAGTGACAAAGTGCCTTGCTCAAGGGCACACGCACCATGACCCCGCCAGGACTCGAAACCCATGACCTGCAGCTTTACCCACAGACCACGAATCAGTGCCCTTAACCACGAGGCCACAGCACTCCACAAAGTGGATTTTGTTCCCTTATAGAAACCGCCAAATTTTGCAATGTTAGAATTTTTTTGGGGGGGGGGGGGGGTGATTTGGGAAGTAACTGACGAGGGATCTATGTACATGTGTAAAATCAAAGGATATATCTTCTGTTTCTCTTCGCTGTGAAGGACATCCACCAGCTCAATCACGTTCCTGTGATTCAATCTCTTAAGTAGCTTAATCTCCCTGCAAGGAGGAAAGACAAAAAACAAGCAGCTTAATATAAGCCGGTGAGAAACAGACAAACAGGGTCTTCACATCAGGAGGAGGGTCTTGCAAGAAATTATGGATGCGCCTTACACTTGCATTTCCTGTGCTATTTTTACATTTTTTCTCTCAATAAATATCCAAATGTATGTTCAATTCAAACCAAAAACCGCATTTTTTATCTTCTTCGTTTTTGGTGACTGTCACTCTCTGAAATAAAAAAGGTGTTTTTATTTGGGCACAACAAGATCTGGCTTGCGAGCAGACTGGTTTACAGTGGTCTGTACATTATTGATACTGATTGTGGGGTGGGAACAAGACTACCTTGCAAGAATGGAATTATTAACAAGTTGCAAGTAATTTGAAATTTGTAAAGTAATAATTCAACAATAATACATGTTCATAATAAGGTGGCGCTTATATAGCACTTTTTACCAAAGGTCTCAAAGCCCTTTACAATTGTTACCCTTGTTTATCAGGTCCTGAGACCATTTTTCTCGAGCAGCTCGAGATGAGTGCATTCTGGTCTCTATCCTCACAGGTACCCACTTTAGACGCCTGCTTGCAGAGGCAATTGTAGCGAAAGTCTTGCACAAGAACACAAGCACCATGTCCCCTGTCAGGGTTCAAACCCGCGTACCACGGCACTCGAGCTAAACACCGTATATTGGACCACGGCACTCATACGTGCAAATGTGGGCCGATTTTTTTTTCAGTCGACGTCTCATTCAAAAGTGAATACTTTTGTATTGCTACAAAAGAGCAATTTAGAAAAGGAATCTATTTGTCGTGATGAAACTCAAAAATAGCATGGCTAATGCAACTTTAAAGGGTATCGTTTATCTCAACACGAGAAGTTTGCGATATAAATTTGAATACTCTCTGGTAGCCCGATTACACACTTGTGCATTCTAATGTGAATTCCCAAGACTAATGTTTTTCACATCAAGTGATGTGGGGGCGAGTCTGGAATGTTCGGGTGTCTTCACGCCATTTCCCGTCCACTGTCAATAATGTACTGGAGCTTGGAGTCTGTTATTTAACTTGCCTCAGAATGGCTCAGATCATGCAATACAGAAGCAGTATCTAATGTTCATCTGTCAAACGAGTTATTATTCTCATTAACTCACAAAAGCATAGCTTAAAGGGAATATACAACATTTGCAAACATCTAAAAATAAAACTACCAAGTTTTTGCGAAATACCTTAATAGGATGTTGGTAAATGACAGTATAAAGCATCCTGTAAAATTATGGCACCTGGTATACTGTCATTTTCAAGAAAAGTGGTATTTTTGTATCAATTTCCAACGCTGATCGGCCGATCAGCGTTGGAAACAACTGGCTTTTTTTTCAAATACTGGACCCAATTGACCATTGCACTTGTTTGCAATCGATTACAAACCTATGAACGGGTAAGAGCCAGCTTGACTGGTTCCCTGACCTTACAATTCCCCAATGTATGTAAACTGCTCTGTTTCTTCTTATATGGAGTCAGGGAACCAGACTACAGGAAAATGATCGTTTTTCTTGGTTTTTATAGCATTTTTGAACCCAAAACCTCCAAAAAGTCAGTGTAACTATATTTGCTTTATATTTCCAACCCCCCAATTCCATCCATTTCTGAATATTACAGCAAAAGCAAATGATGTATATTCCCTTTAACCCTAGATGACCAAGCATCCCATATTTCAGCTTGATGTCCCAGTGTCTCCAAAACTTTATTAAAAAACAAACCTGTTTTCTATCATTTTATCCAGATTAATTTTTTTATACATACAACAAAGTACATTTGTCACTGTGAATGCTATGAGTTGAATTTTTGTCTCCAACACTTTCTTTAAAACCTATTTTGCTTTTGAGAAAGTCTCGAAATGTTAGGTTGTCTAAATTTGTCGATTTGTATATTTCACGTCAATCAGGTCAGTAAGTACCGGTAGTTTGCAGCAGTTTTATTCATTTTCATAAAACCTATTTTCATCATTTTTAGTCTGATTAATTGCTTTATTTTAATCTATAAGTTTTGATAAAGTATTGCTTTTTAGTTTTTCATACATTTGCAATATATTTTATATATATTATATATTGTCAATATAATTGTCTTTTTTTGTTTCCAACAAAACTGTGAAGCTATGTAGAAAGGGTTATAATGGCTCCTTTGGACACAATTTTTGTATCAGCAAAACCGTCAAGAAAATTGTACAATTCATGTCCACTATCTTAGAAAATCCACCATTTTGGGAGAACTAAAAAAATGCACGTCCGCCTCCTTCATTTTTTTTCAAAAGGCCAGACAAGAAACTAATTATGTTTTACTCAGCCTACATGTATGTGATATGTGCAAACAAAACCACATTGCTAATTTACTGTTAACACAAAGTCCAAGTTAGAACACTGACATCGACTAACAAATTTCTTATGATGCCAACTTTAATGCTACAGGTTCAGGTACACATTTAGCTCTAAAAAAACTATTTCATCACGCACGTGTACACACACACAAGTTTTCAATTTTCAAAATCGTATTATTTAGCTCGTGAATTGCTTTTTTCACAGCCCTGCTGTTACAGTTAGTACATTCTACCTCCGTTGTCGGCAGGTTGGAATGTTTTTCCGCCACCCTGGGAGTTTTATTAAACGAGTAAACGGACACCTTGGACAAACAAACCTAGACCCTTCAGATCAGACTGGCAACCCCCAGCGACTGCCACGCTAAGCTTGTCAAGCGTTTCGTTTTTGGGGAGAGCCGATTTCAATTACACAGATTGAGTCCTGGTTGGCATTCCAGTTAACATTTGGGTAGAAACTTGAACTTGGAAACATTATCAGCTTGCATTCAGCTCTTCACAATCAGGAGTGGGGGGGGGGGGGGGGGAGGGGGAGGGGGGAGGGAGGGGAGGGGGAAAAGAGATCCCAAAACCCCCCAAAACAAAGGTACATCTATTGTACCCGGCATGTGACACATTTCTTTCCTTTTTACACCATTGTTCGTTTATTAGAAGCCTTCCTGAAATCATCTGGAAATCCTCCAGTGTTCAAAAAACTAACACAGTTTGTCAATCCTACAAAATCCTTGGAAGATCCTGTCAGATTTTGATGGATCTGGGAGTTTAGGGCCAGTAATCGACATTCAAAAATTAGCCGTTACCCAAGCCCGTGATTTTAAAATATAGAAGTTACATGTACCGGTATGTATAAATTCCTGGTTTCCGACTACATAGACCGATTGCGTTCAGCAACCGTCTTTGACGTTTGTGTGTTTTGTTATGTTATCTCTGTTTATCATTGATGGCTGCAGCGCCAACGATCTGAAGAAGAATGTCGCATTACAAAAATTATGCACATGTACTGTATCTAATGTACACAATGTTCAACTGTTAAAACAATACACATCAATACAAATATAGCCAAAAAATAATAAATATGGCATTTTGTACCGGTGAATGGGCAATTAGCTTAAAGGAGCTGAACATTCTAATGCTTAAAGGGAAGATACAACAATTGGCAAACATCACAAAATGAAATGATCAAATTATCACAATATACCTAGCGAATGACAGTCTAAAGCATCATGTAAATTTGTGGCTCCTGGTGTGCTGACATTTTCAAGAAAACTGGTATTTTTCCCAACAGTGGTCGGCCGACCAGCGTTGGAGAAAACTGTTTTTTTTCTTCAAAAACTGCTCCTAATTTTTCTAATTAGTTATTCCACATTTTCAAGTGATTACACACCTGTGAAGGGGTACAAGCCAGCTAGACTGATTCTTCTGGCCTTACAATTCCCCAAAGTCTGTACATTGCTTCGATTCAGTGGGGTCAGGGAACCAGACTACAAGAACATGATTGGTTTTCTTGGTTTTTCCAGCATCTACAAGCCCAAAACGTGAAATAAGCCTAGTTTAAAAATATTTGCTACAACATACTAATACTAATTGCAGCAAAAGCAAATGTTGTACATTCCCTTTAAAACAATACATCAATACATAATATAGCCCAAAAAATACAAATATGGAATTTAAACCGGTGAATGGGCAAGAAGCTTAGTGAAGCTGAACATTCTAATGCTTAAATGTTGCAATAATTTGATCACTGGATGATGTAAACGTACAACCACTTTTAAAGTTGGCAAGCAATGACCATACTCTATTAAATTACAACATGTAACAAAGTACAGAACCTGCTGGATATCAAAATGAATGCATTGTCATTGTAAGAGCTAAATTGCATTCATTCAAATTAATTTAGCTGTGCAAATCCTAAAAGGTTTATAATTACTTGATGGAATATACTGATGAATACATGTAATAACTAATATTATTAGTCACTGTTTGGCCAATGAATTGCTGGTATGGTACATGTAGGTTGACTAGGAAAGCACACAAACAAGTACATGTACATGTATACAGGGCGAGTAAAAAAAAAAAAAAAAACCAAATGTTGGGACCATTGTTTTAGTGAAGTACTGCATGTAGCACTTTCAAAATCTAGGGTATGAAAGTCCAATTCATAAGCTTTCTTTTAGTACAAGAATCATTCAAATCACTCATGTACTTTTCAAGTTATGGAATTTTAAACACAACCACTGTTGTAAGGTTCTGTCCACGGATCACAAAAAGGTAAATGTTCTTTCAGCAAAACGAAAACAAATCACATAGGGATGTGTGTGAATTGTTTTCGTTTTGCTGTTAAAAGAACGCGCACCTTTTTTGTGATCCATGGACAGAACTTTAAAACGGTGGTTATTTAAAATTCCGTAACTTTAAAAGTACATGAGTGATTTGAATGACTCTTGTACTAAAAGAAAGCTTAGGAATTGGGCTGTCATATCCTAGATTTTGAAAGTGCTACATGCAGAACTTCAATAAAACAATAGTCCCGACATTTGGGTTTCGTGTTTTTTTTACTCACCCTGTAATGGGCCTTATTCACGAGTCGGCCATGTTGAATAGAAAGTGAGGTCAAATCTTAATTTTTGGAAATTGCGAAGAGAAATGAAAGCAAGTTAATTCCTAATTAATTCCAGTCGGCTCAAATTAATAATTTCAAATTGGTAATAAAAATTTCCCCAATGTTTAAAGCCAGATTAAAAAAAAAGACAGTAAAAGCTACAATGTGCCTACATAAATAGTCTGGCGCCATCCTATCGAACAGTTAACACTTCATGACATGCGTTCAAGGAACTCTACAAAAATGGCCAACTCGTGAATAAGGCCCATGGACCTGTGCGATACTTTTTTGCAAAAATCAAAAAACAAAACCACTCAATTATTATGAAATACCTCACTTGACTAGAAGTGAATAATAGTCGCAAGCATACTGTGAAATCATGGCACCTTGTGTGCTGTCATTTTCAAGAAGAGTGGAATTTTCGTATCAATTTCCAACCATCAAATTGACAAAATATTGCAAATGTACACATTTTTCAAAAAGGAGGCAGGTGGGGGAAAAGGAAGCGGGTGGGGATGAGAAACTAGTTTATTATTTTTGCTGGCCTCAGGGTCAATATAAATTATGTGATCCTTCTACTGACAAAGTACATTGATTTCCCTGGACCCAAACAATATTTTTGTATTTTTTGGTTCACTTCATTTGACATTTGCAATTTGATGTCGGCTACATGTAGTAAACTCTCTTTAATGTCGTACAATAAATGAAGTTGTGCCAAACAAATCTATGCTCAGTAAAATAAGGTCTGGAATGATGCACATTTGCACTTCGCGAATTGCTGAATTTGACCTTTTTTTTTTAATACTGGCCTAAGAAGGAGATACTGGTAATTACACTGGTCTAGGGGGGGCAAATTATAAAATCGGTAATATTTTTTCAGCATAAAAAACCTTCTAAAACATCGTGCAGTCCTAAGTAAAGTAAGGTCTGTTTACGAACAAATACAGGGTGTGTAAAAAAAAAAACGCAACCCAAATGTCAGGACCATTGTTTTCATGAAGTTCTGCATGTAGCACTTTCAAAATCTAGGATATGAAAGCTCAATTCATAAGCTTTCTTTTAGTACACTCATGTACTTTTTAAGTTACGGAATTTTAAACACAACCACCGTTTTAAAGTTCTGTCCACGGATCACAAAAAAGGTAAGTGTTCTTTCAGCAAAACGAAAACAAATCACATAGGGATGTGTGTGAATTGTTTCATTTTGCTGAAAGAACGCACACCTTTTTTTGTGATCCATGGACAGAACTTTAAAACGGTGGTTGTGTTTACAATGCCATAACTTGAAAGTACATGAGTGATTAGAATGATTCTTGTGCTAAAAGAAAGCTTATGAATTGGGCTTTCATATCGTAGATTTTGAAAGTGCTACATGCAGAACTTCACTAAAACAATGGTCCTGACATTTGGGTTGCGGTTTTTTTAATAACCCTGTAGATATGGCCCATCAAGTCAGCTCTGCTTTCCTTGGCATAAAATGATGAGAATATTCCTATTCCTCCCCCTGGATGGTATGCTAGTCCATCCCAGGTTACTCTCCAGCTACTGCCACATCCCCTAGATACTTCTAGGTGGAGAGAGGCAAATGGGGGTAAAGTGGCTTGCCCAAGGACACAACATGTGGCCAACAGTTGGAATCGAACCCATGACCCTCTGATCACAAGTCACTAATCCGAACCAGAACTCAGAAGGCCACACTCCCCCAGTCCCAACATTTTGCAGTAACTAATTCCTCAAATTTTAGTTGATACCTTCTTTAATACCCCTAGTTTGCATGCATATATGACAGATTCTTTATCCTAAATAAAAAATTGTCATACATGTAGTTGACATGCACTTGTAAGTAAGCACAGTTGGAATATCACCAAAACACCAATAGACTGTACACAGTATGCAATCAAATAGTGTACACAATGAGGAATATAACAGTCACACACAAAAACCCTTGGGCCCTGATTACATAATGCTTATTATCTCATTATATAACACTAATGTGGTGAATTGCACTGTCCCTGGCCTGGGTAAGGACACACTGGCTCCATTCACATACAATAATTAGTACATGTGGTGGGCAAGGACACATAGCAGTGTGGTCATTCCCTCCACTCCCCACTGACCATGTGCAACAAGCAGGGCCCAATTTCATGGCGCTGCTAAGCACACAATTTTCTGCTAACAGAGCCTTTGTCTATTTCACAAAGACCGTAAGCATAAGCACAGCAAAAGGCACGCTTACATGTACTTCAGAGGAAAAATTTGCTTAACTTAGTGATGTAACAATAGAAATCTCCATACACGCGCAACCATTAGCACGTCCACGCCGTGAAATAGTGCTTAAGGTTAGCACATTTTTCTGCTATGCTAAACACAACTTTTCTGCTAACTGTTAAGCAGCGCCGTGAAATTGGGCCCAGCACACATGGTTACAGCTATGGTGCGCAATACATTTGACACTGATAAACAAAAGCCAAAGCCAGAAAAAAGTTGTTTCTCATCAACAACCATACAATATTTCATGTTTCTTCATACTGTTTCAACTTGGTTAACTACCGTACCAGTAGCATGTATAGGCTCCGTGCGCCAACAAAAGAGGGCGCCCTTTTACCTAGCAACGACGTCCCATGGGCGGGACATTTAGCTAGTTGACGCGCACCGTTCCTTGTGTGTGACGCACGTACACCAGGGGATTTGTACTATGTACACGCAGTGGTACGGCCGCGCGTCGCGGCAAAATTGCAGTCAGGCAAGATGGCGTCAGTCGGTCACCCCCAACTGTACCTTGTTTGCCGGTGAGGGGGTACTTGTGAACGGAGTGGATAGGCCTAGTTGCAATTTACTGAAGCAGAAATATTGGGGTGTAGGGAAATCTTTGAGGTGTTTGTCATTGATTTTAATTTATGTTCAGTGCAAATTATTGTGATAAATATTAACAGTTTCATAATTTCTTTTAAAAAAAGAGGTGAAACAAATATTGCAAGATGCTAAACACAAGTACAAATTTGGGCAGCATCATAAAACTAAAATTAGTATGGTTCATCATTTCTGATGGGGTACCAGAACAGAAACCTGATGTGATGCTCAAATGAATGTAGAACAATTTGGCTACCGAAATCTCTGACCAGCCATGTAAGACAATGAGTTATTGAGAGACCGTGTAACATTTGGCATTTTTCTTGCGGCCAGACCGCCAGTAAATCATTAATACCAACAAAATCCCAAGGGTTCAGAAAACATTCCCCTGGGCTCTGGATTAGCTCATGCATTGACATGCAATAGGCCACTTCATCAAGGCCAGTCAAAACAGAGCAGAAACCTGGACCCTGGACCACAAGAAAATGATCAACAACAAAACAGGAAACAGCAGTAGGCTACACAGCCACACACACACTCAGAATGTTTCATTATTTATGGGACCCCTTGTGTTTGGCTAGCTGCCAACTAGCCAAGCCATGTGACCACGGGGCTCAGGCCCACAACAGGAATTGGGTCATGTCCATCTGCTGGCAAACCCAAACAACTGGGTTCTAAAAATAGATGTAAACATTTGCTTTGGTTAAAGGTGGGTTGTGTGGCCAATGGGATACATGTGCATAAGGTGTAATCCAACTTGGGCCATGCAGGTAAATTGTGTACCTGCGTGTTTTGGGGTAAAGCCCAGCCTGTATGCATGCATAATCATCTGGGGATCATGTAAACATGTAGTTGTACTTATACAAGCACACACATGTACATGTACTTTGTAGGCCTATGATATGAGCAAGCAAGACTTATTGAAGATACAAATTTGTCATTTGTGCATTTTTTTCGTTTGAAGCAACAAAAAAGCTCAAAATGTGCTTGACAACTGACCTGATGAAGTTTGTAGCTCAGTGAATGCTGTATATTCCGAGAAAACAATACTCTAGGATCTTGATTTCAATTCAAAAGTTGCCGAGTCATGTTTTGAATTGCGCCCGAAATCAGCGTCTGGGACACGTTCTCATTCAGCCGATTGCAAGCTACGCGATGTCACACACTGAACCAACGATTTGTAGCAACCTGCGCGCATTAGCCTTGTCCAGTTAGCCTTGATTAAAAACAAATTACTAATGGAAATTTCCAAAAATGCGTCTTTAGACTTCTTAAATTATTGTTTTCTTAAAAATGACAGCATGCCAGAAAGAATCATTTCCCACGGAGTTTAGTGCCATTACTTTCTTTAAACCAAGTAAGATTTTCAACAAGAATTTTGTCAATTACTTTTTGGATAGCTGCAAATAATGTGCTCTACCTTTGAAACCATGGAGGAAGGCTCCTCCATGTTGAAACCTAAATGGGGCAGGAATTTGCATTTTGCTGATTTTCTTTCTTTCTGATTCTTTTTCTCTCGTTAATTCCAATGACAGCATTAAACAAATTGTAGAGTATGGAGAAAATTCAGTAACCTGTTTGTGAATACCCAGGTCATGCACTTTTTGAGCCAAAAAAAGGAGATGTATAAATTTGGTGAATCACAACTTTTTTTTATATGAAAATTGGATTGGCTTGTTGCATCAGTGCAAGTAAGATGCATGTCCATAGATCTACATGCACATGTGTCTACTCATCTTATAAATTTAGACCCCCTCTTGGGCTATGATACAGGACATCCATTTTTTTGTGAAAAATATTTTTTCTGGTCATTTTTTGAGATGGATTGAAAGATCACAACATTTAAGAGAGAGCCATGGACACTTTGGGCAAACCTCACCCATGCTTATTTTAGAATGGTGAATTCATGCTTTCCTCATTTTATGACCATGAATGCCAGTTAACTTGTCACTTTGAACAAGTAAAAAGTAGGGGGGAATTTATCACTTTAAATACATGCAATGTCAACAGGTGATTCAAGCGAACCAGCAAGGCATTGCTCTCACTTCAACACGTTCCTCCTTCTTTTCCTTGTCAAGAATATAACTGAAGGAACCAACAAATGTAGTTTTGCTCTCATAATTTGAGACTTAAAAGGTAATACAACATTTGCAAACATCAAAAACCAAATTACAAAGATATTTTGAAATGTACCTTACTTGAAGGCAAGTAAATAATAGTTTCAAGCATCCTGTGAAATCATGGCACCTGGTGTGCTGTCATTTTCAGGAAAAGTGGAATTTTTGTATCAATTTCCAATGATGGTCGGCAGACCATCGTTGGAAAAAAACTGACTTTTTTTTTCAAATACTGCCCCCAGTTTACCAAATTATGTTAGCCCACATTTGTTTGCAATCGGTTACACATCCGTGAGCGGGTGCAAGCCAGCTAGTCTGGTGCCCTACCCTAACATTTCCCTGACGTCTATACATTACCCCATTTCGTCTGAAGTAGGGTAAGGGAACCAGACTGCAATAACAGCATTTTGTTCTAGGTTTTTCCAGCATCTATGAACGCAAAACTTTCAACAGGTCAAGGTAACAATATTTGCTATAAAATACTAACCCCCAAATGCATCGATTTCTGAAACTTACAGAAAAAGCAAATATTGTATAAAATATATATCACCCAAAAACCAATTTCTCGGGTGCTACACACTGAAATTCAAAAAAATATAAACGGATGAAAAGGCGAGTGGGAAGCAGTTAAATATAGAGCGTCATCATACACAGAGCATACCAGCCAGATGGCAATGGACGATTTCAGCACTTTCCCTTGATACCTGGAGTTGTCATGTCAAGTGATCTGCAATGATCAACACAACTGCAACCTTTATTGAAACACTATAGCCGTGATAGACCCTGTTCCTGATCAACTTTGACCCTTCCAAGGGCAGAGTTGGCCTAATTCCAAGTCCAAATCCTTGTAAAATAAAAAAATGCTAGTACAGTGTTTCAGTAGACAATTTGCAGTGAAGTTGAAACACTTGTTACAGATCCATCCATGTTTGTATACATGTTCCATAAGTTACAAGCAAATTATGTACCTGTACATATACCAGTAGGTACAAACTTTTTTCAAGAACGATCAAAACACCCCCCCCCCCCCAAAAAAAATTCAGTCTTGGTTCAATGTTGTTCACCACACACAGAATTCAATTTCAGCAGACATTACGACATTAGGTCTGTATGCCAGCTTATCAGTTGATAACACTGCAGGTCAAAGGGGTCAAGAATTTTTTCAGAAAATAATAATTAGCTAAAGATTCATGTTCAAACATGTCATGTACAATGTACATGGGTCATTTCTCGCTATAATTTGTGTAAAACCTCAACTCCAGTCCACTTGTTTTCTTTTCAAAATGAGTTATTTTTGAACTGTAGGTATCTTTGTCACACTTTTTCCTCACTTTTTATGCTGGATGCCATAACATTTACAGAATTTTGGTATGAAAGTTATTTTTGAATATCATCGAGCATGGTATCATTTAAAAGCTTATCTTATAGCCTTATTGTCAAATGACATTTGTTTTGGAAATAACCATTCCATAACAAAGAAAAACTTGTTTTATAATCGACCTCAGAAAATTATGGCCTGTTCCTTAACTTCATGGAATGACCCACATGAATTTTAAAAAGGCGTCATATCAATGATACTGCCTGTCTGAAGCACCCACACAGTATGCAAAATTATACATTCGCTTGGAAAACATGGCGTCTTTTTCTTTTTTTTTGCACTGTCATAAAACTACCTGGCAAAAGCGTAGAGTGGACCGAAAGAAGAACTAAAAGTATCATTTGGGACGATGAAGAGAAATGTTTCAGTTGCTTCATGCCACTGAAATATTTAGGAGATAAACCCCAGCCTGATGGGCCATATTGGCTCGTGAAAGACTTTACTTTACTTTTCCTTTGTTTGTTGTTGCAAAGAATGTGTCGGTAGGTTTTACCAGGCAGTGTTGCATTTGGGTACACTTCTTGATGCCCCCAAACAAAAACGTCTCCTCGGGTTCATTTTTAATGTTAAACTTGAGAGGGGGGGGGGGGGAGTCATTGCATGTACATTACAAAGAACGGTGGGCAATGTAATGCGATTTGATTTTCTGCAACTATGCATTAATAATAATAATGATAACAACAGGTTCTTATATAGCACTTTTAACTAAGATCAAAGCGCTTTACATTATTATTACCCCTAATCATTGAGCCAATCAAACATTTCATATACCATCTCAGCTCCCTGGGGAGTATACAGCTCGATGCTGCCTGTTAGGCGCAAGCAAGCTAATTCAATCACAATAACCATCACTGCCCTCATAGGTACCCATTTACTCTTGGGTGGAGAGAAGCAATGAGTGACAAAAGTGCATTGCAATCAAATGTACCAATCAGTGTGACCGTAAGGTCATGCCCAAATTCTGCTAAATGCACTTCAAAAATCTGTCAGATTAATCAAAAATCTGCCAAATTCCCCAGAATCACTCGAAATACACTATAAACACTTAAAATCACATGCGGATGTTGTAGTACTGCCATAATTAAGGTTCAAATTACATTATAAACAATCTGTCATGTCTGTAGTCACATAAAGATGTTATGAAGTTGTGTAAATTTCAGGCAAAATCCGGTTCCAAGTGAACCTCAGCAGCTAGACCAGGAAAACCTGTCCCATTATGTAAGGGTTTGCTTGAATAGATTGGCAACATTTTTCTTTTTTAAACAAAATGTACCACTTTTTTTTCAAATTTGCTGTTTTTCTGTTAAATAACCATTTTTGGTGAATTCTGCCAGAAATCTGCCCAAAAAATCCATTCTGTCAAATTTTCTGTCAAACTCGTTATTTTAAGAAAAATTCGGTCAAATTTAGCCAAAATTCGGCTAAAACGGTCACCCTGGTACCAATCTGTGTGAAATACAATACATACATCTATGCACCTGTGTCTCTCATACACATTCACCTTTGTACAGATGTTTCCATGCATGATGGATGATGCAATTCCACAAAGTACAGTTAAAGTGTTACCTGCACATTTATGCATAACTTAGCCAAGTGGTTTAGAAAAGATGCCTTTTCCACAATGTTATTTTGTATAGTCAAATTTAAAAGGGCCCATCCAATTTAATTTTTCTAATGCAATCTTTGTGTACCAATTAACCTTGTTTTTAATTTTTATTTTGCCCAGTGCACTTTTGGGTTTTATGCTAATGCAAATTTCCATATTCATGAGCAAAAGTGGGATGTCATTTCTGGCAGAAACTTCAATGCTACAGCTATTACACAACACAAAAAGTTGCCAGTACATTGTATTCTGGATATTTTGCTTTCGTAAATTTTCTTTTCTGTGGTGATTCGTTGTTGTGTCAGTACATGGCAGTAACCCAATGAGCAAACTTTTCTCACAGATGTTTTCAATGAGCAAATGTTTGAGTTCGTAATTTGAACAGAAAACCCCTTAACTGTACATTATCCTCCTGAAATGACATCACAACACCCTCAGTTGTCCAGAGAGCATTGAATATTTGAAATGTCTAAAGAAGTGCCCTTTTCAATAAAATACATAAAAAAGGGATGTCAAATAGTTTTATGCATTTAAGAGGAGTAGAAAGTTGCACAAAATGTGTTCCTGAGAAAAATTCATTTCACGGACCCTTTAAGTATGGGTTTCAGTTTTCTTGTTGGTATTAAGGTACACAGTACACTCATGTGACTTGCAATGCCTAAAGTCATTATTCTATACACTCAGGCCTCTCACTTTTTCTTGCTTGTAATTTTGCTTGTAATTGAGGGTCGAGTCAAAGCCTAGGGCGTATATGACCCATCAAATCTTGGTCAGAACCAATCTGGTCTTAACTTAAAGAAGGCATGTGGTCGCAGAATGGAAATAACAGAAAAGAATAGCATTTGATGAGATAATAAATGATGAATATGTTGGAGTGAATTTGCTGTAGTGGTATTCCAAACGTTGTTGAGATTACTTTCAAAAAGACTGGTATATGGAGCTTTGAGCCCAATTTCCGGATGCCGTTTTTGAATTTCGGACTAAATATTGTTTGTAATCTTGCTTTTTCTACTGCAATTCTTTAAAAAAGAAATAATTACCAGCGCCTTGAGTACCTAATTGTTGGTAGATACGTGTACCGTATGTGCACTGTATAATTATAAGACTCCTGTATTATTAATTCCTTTTTTTACATTTCCATTATAAAACGTTGTTGATTTTCCGGCAACCTATAGAAATGCCTCTGTACTAGCCATAAAGGTATGGCACAAATATGACTATCGTGTCCCAACTTGCATTTGGATCTCAAGTTCAGTATCGGACCCAATTTAAATATCATCTACTGTGGAGCCTTTGTGAAATACCAGCTGTTCAATTAATATTACATAAGCTGTGAATCGCAGCAGATGACAGTAGTAAACAGGTGTTATTAAATTGAATATTGTTTGTACTAAACACAACTGGAATTATATGCGTGTATTTTAAGGAACCCCCCCCCCCCCCCATGCCACCCTCACCTCCTCTTTTATTTTACAGACAACCCTTGCCTCACTCGTGAACTCAGGCCCTGACACTTGAGGAAAACCGAGTTCTGGTTAAAATGGTTCTCTTCTGTGTGTGTAAACACAAATTTATTCTTAAAGACTTGGAAAATATGGTATTCAATATGACTTTTTGCAAGTTAAGAATTCAAAATGGGAACTCACATACACATATATTTATCTGAAGTGTTTCATGAAATAAAAATACCTGTTTAATTATTAAACCCTGCCTGCACAAAAACTGATAAACCCCACTCACTTTATCTGATAAAAAATACAAATTATACACAAATCCCAGAAAGTGTAAACAGGGTATGCTAATAAGCAATAGAGGCCCAATGGTGCGGTATCAATTTTGAAGGTACTGGATGCATATTTTTCAAAGATTAAAAACCAGGCCTTTCCATTGTGCGATAGGCCCTTACAAGTTTCATCTGAAAAGAAAACACTAAATTGTTGTGGAAAATCAGGAAGAAATCATTATTCAGCAGCTCCAGAAAAGTATTTGTACAAAAATGTGATTATTTTTTTTCTATCCTCCCCCCCCCCCCCCTTAAAAAAATTGAAAGAATGTAGTATCCTGACGCCACTTCTTTGGTTGTGTACAAAGTCTGTCGAGAGTCGAGTGCATTTTTAAAGTATTTTCTAACAAAATTGGAAATGTTTCTCAGTCCCAGATTCATGTCTTTTAACATGTCTGCAATAAGTAACCTTCATTGAGATAATGAAAAAAAGTGGCATCAGGATGAAACATTCTTTCCAAAATATCAATCAATTAAGAATAAGGAAAATTGGTCGGCAGATATTGTGCATTAGAATCAATGAAACTGTGAAACTTTCAAATAATATTATTAGGTCTATGTAATTCATATTCATAAATTTACCAAAAGTACGCTAAATTGGAAATGTTTCTCCAACCAAAACTAAAGGTCATCTTCCCCCAAAATTTGTTACAATTGAGTTGTCCCAAATTAGAAACCCATGTAGTAGAAAAAGCATTATGAGCGTGATTTTGTACTCTTTTTTAGGGCTTTCACATTTCGATTGAAACTGGTAAACACATAAATTATAAGCACTGCCAAAATTGTCCTGCCTCTCACTATGTCTATCATTATTTAATAATTTACATGATTTAAGACAAAATGTAGCCGTCAAGTCATGCATGTAGGGTTTGTTACAATCTGGCATGCTTGTACTACAATCTGGCAAATACATAGTACAAGGACTAGGACCTAGCTTTTTGATAAATTTTCACTCGCAAGGAACTCCACTAATGACAGAAACAGCGCGGGCCAGTGTGTCTACGTGCGGGGTGAACGGTCCGTCATGCCCGCGGACCGCCGTGCGCAGCGCACTGTCATCCGACCGACCCTGCCCATTCTTCTTTACCGTACCTTTGCACGTTCTGCTCGCCGTTTGGGATCCTCCGGAGCTTCTTTTTCTTCAGGATTTTCACGGCCAACCGGCGGAGAGTCTCTGAATCCAAGACCTCCTTAACTTTCCCATAGGAGCCCTCTCCGAGGACGTCACCGAAGAGATATTTGCCGACCATTTTCGCCTTTTTCTTGCGCGGCTGATAGATAATGTCGGCCGAGTCCACCCGGTGCGGCAGGAACGGGTGGGTGTCTTCGTCCAACAAGAAGTCCATTTGGTCGACATCTTGCGACCAGTGCCGGGGAATACGCTCAGTGCCATCGCAATCAAGGTAATTATCTAATACCGCTTGATCTACCATCATAAGTCCAAGTGGTTTTTGGCAGCGTTGTGGAGAAAAAGAGCTGCATTTGCCCACCTTGACGATGTCAACAAGCACACGCGTTTACGGAGAACACGGCCGTTCTGTCGCCATGTTGTTTATTAATTGAAAACGAGGTTTACGTGCAGCGCGTCATGTGACCACCACCGCATATTTTCATTCTGGAAAAAAAAATAGGTCAGTGATTCTATATTCAAATGAGAGATCATGAATATTCATATTATTTTACATGCGTAATAGCACCCTGTCGAATCAGCGCATAGGCGCGTGCCAGGTGCATAGAAATCGTGAATGTCATTTCCTTGTATGGGCTTTGTGTGCGCGTGCCACTAGTAAATCGTGTACTGCTCGTGCGCCCGCTCTTGTGCAAAGTGAGCTAGCAGCTGCTTTGTTGTGCTAGACATCGACAGAATCATCAGGGATTTTATAAAGCGAAGAATATCATGATTTTCAAGAATTCATTCAGGTGAGTCATGCTTTTTATTGTAGATATTTTTAAGACTCGTGATTCTAAAATGAGGAGAAATCCCAAATATTTAAAATACCGCAGCAGCGTCATATTTATTCATGAAAGTATTACAAATGATTCTAACAAAAATATCGCACGACATCGCACTACCAGCATAATTAACTAGGCTGCGCTTGGAAATTTAGGTGGATTCTTAAAAATGAAAATGCATTGAAAATCAAAATAATATGATTCTTCACCCTCACTCATCTTAAAATTGTACACATCTTTGTCTTTTTTATTCATTTTTCAATGATGAATTACAAATATAGTTCTAGAGAAAATTGATTACTCTCTTATAATTTAGGTTAATAATATATTTCAAAACATATACATTTATAAATATTTGCAGAACTTAGGTATCGCTTTGGGGGCCTAGAAAGGTGCTTTTAGTTTCATGGTTTTATGCTTTGTGATTTTTTTTACCATGTCTCTGAAAATATCAAGACGAACATGTATCCTTCCATAACCTTCAAAGGCATGTTCCTTTTGAAAATCTTTTGTTTAATTAGAAGCCAAAACATTACCTCGTAGATAATACCAGATAAAGTTAAGTATTCCATTGTTGGGAAACCGAAACAACAAAGTGCCTTCTAATTTTTCCTTATATTTTAAATTTATAAAAGTGGATGCTGTGTTGATGGCTGAACATTCTCAAGAGAATAGACACAAAGAACTCCAGTGAGCTACACAGACAGCTGTCGGCATATTTCCTGCATGTGCACATGGAGATAACAGCTGCTTGTCTTATCTTCTGACCACACTGGACTGAGTCCATATTTCCTTGTGGTCAATTCTAAGTATTGGGTACAGTGGCGGACATATTTAGCAAGATATGGGACAGAAGGAACCCCCCCCCCCTCTTTTGTGTTGGTCATTGTATTACTAGAATCTCAGGAATTCTTTTGAGATATCTTGGGGGGGGGGGCTAGTCTAGGCCTGTGTATATGGTATGGGGACATGGGGGTACCCCTTTGTCTCATATTGTGCTGGCTATAGTGGCATAGCCAGGATTTCTTCAGGGGGGGGGGGGGGGGGGCACTCAGCATTTTTTTTACTTTTAGGGTGGGGGGGGGGGTGCCAAGGGGGAGGGACAGGGGAGGAAAACCAGCATTTTGGCATCAAAAAATGGATCCCAACAACAATTTTCCCAAAGATTAATGGGCTGACTGGCCAGGCAGTTGCTGTAAATTCGAAATTTGAATTATTACTGGAAGGGAACCAGACCTCACCAGATATTCATATTTCATATTTCATAAATCCGTACAGTGAAGGGAATTAGCATTGAGTTAAAAACTAGTTATCTACATTCCTCTTTTGGTTTAATTAGTCTTAAAAAGACACTTTTTGGGCGAAGGGCAAATTTCAGTATTTTTTTAATTGGGGAGGGGGAGGGGTACCTGAGGGAATTACAAATTTGTGGGGGGGGGGCTGACTGCTTTTAATCAATGTTTTGATAAGGTATGAAACAAAGGGATTATGGCAAAAAGGAAATGGCAGGACACACACAATCAATATATACCGTGTTGTGTGAAAGGGGCAGTGTTAGTCACATCTTTGTTTTTCAAAATCCACATTGATTGAATAATTCATCAAAATTTGATTTTTATTTATTATTATTTTTTGCTGTTATTTATTTATTTTTTATCAAAGTCAAGATAGTACACAACATCCTAGATCATTTCTGTGCCACTAATTTTAGGTAAGGCAATCTGGGATTAATTAGGAACTCTGAACAAATGACTTTTCCTCAACAGCCAAGAATGTAGGCTTTAAGTTTTACTCTTCCATAAAACACTGACAAATTTCAATAGAGGCAAAAATAAAGGACAGTTTTAGAAAAACAAACTGCCACAGTTTTAAGCCTGATACACGCTTCTCCTGAATTTGAAAGCCAAGGTAATTTCCCAGGGTATCAACGAATACAATGAAAGTACAAGTACGTCATCAGTAAAAAACAAAAAACAAATCTGCTTCACTTTTGCTTTCGTGTGAAGATGAAATGGCATTAACAGTGCCTTTTTTTTCAAATATGAAACAGTGAAACATAATAACTGACAAAAAACTTCCTTCTTGTCTGTGTGTTTACTTGTACATGTATGCCATACACTTTTTGTTATCTGTTTTTGTCAATTTTTTTCAAAAGCATTGAAAATATTTCGTAAAGTAATGAGCACATCACAACTGAAGGATTAATGTGATTGTCTGTGGCAGTGATTATGTGAACGACAAGATTATAAGTTTTGCTAATAAAATCAAATAAAATAAGTGAGAGGTTTGCGGTAACACCATGTGGAAATATCTCTTTTGTGAGTATGTGTGGTGCTGAAGAGAACCAGTTGGATTAACTCGACGTTACGAACAGTATGCTCTGTTCGTCATCAGGAGAAAATCAAATATGTTTAATTACAATTTGCCCGCTTTTTCTTTCATGGCAGGGATGGAGACTTGAGTCCAGCATGAAACAGACAGTCAAGATGTGAATGCGTTGAGCGTCACGTACACCATATCAGGAGAGCTAAACCAAAAGTGCAACAGAGGATTCCAGATTTTCTCTTGGTCAAGTTGCCAGCAACTAGCTGGCTGATTCAAATACAGAGATGGGTGGGTCCATGTCAAGAAGCAAGAAGCAAGCTCACTACAAGAGCAAAAGGGAACTGCCCTCCAGACACTGGGTGCCTTACCCTTCCGAGCCCAAGCGGGTTTGCTCGGACCAGTCCGGCCGCGTGGTCAAGGCAGTGGATTTGACCAGTGTCCTGCGGCCCTGCGGTGACTTCGGCCACCTCCCGGCCGTCAGGTGGTGGGTGGACTGCGAGTTCTTACCCTTCGACGACTCCAAGCTGCTGACCTGCGTGGCCCTGCACGACCTCGGGGGTCAGAGGTTACCGCCCAACCTGCCGCCCTGCACCACCAACGGGGTCATTAATGTTTGGAACTTGGGCAAAGAGAACAGTGGTAAGAATAAAAACGGTCTTAAAGAATCTGGATGGGTCAAGACTTGTGGAGTGCCATGGCCTCGTGGTCTGGGGCATTGAATTTGTGGTCTGTGGGTAATTCTGCAGGTTGTGGGTTCGAGTCCAGCCCTGGGAGCGTGTGCACTTAGGCAAGGCACTTTATCACCTATGGCCACTCCCCACCCAGGAGTAAATGGGTATCTGTGAGGGCTGAGATGGTTATTGTGGTTGATGTTAGCTGCTTTGTGCCAAAATGGCAGCATCAAGCTGTCTTCCCCAGGGAGCTGAGATTGTCTTTGGAATGTTTCATTTGCCCAATGAGCAGGGTAATAATAATGTAGCACCAATGCTGGTGGATAAATGTGCTTTATAAATACACATTATTATTATTGTTATTAACATTTCACTCTCAGTTTCGTCATAAAGAATGGACAGAATTGTTGGAGTAAATTTTAGATTCATTGTGATTTTTTTCTATATTTTATTTGCTTGTTTGCTGGTCTTTTTTTTTTTTTCTGTCTTTCAGTCCTTTTTCTTTTTTGGAATTAAAATAAATTGTTTACTTCTTGCAAATTCCACGACTTCGTTTGCTTTAAGCAAGAAGAAACAAAACTGACTCAAGGTTTTTTTGTCACAATGAACAGTGTCAAAGGAATTTTTGGACAGGCACTGAACAAAAATTTAAGATATTCTAAAAGTGAAATTTTACAGATTTTCATACATCAAACCAAAGGAAAGAGGCACCATGCCCCCCCCCCCCACCTACTCTATCCTTAGCTCCGTCCTCCCGACACCCATGTGACTTGCATGTTCTCTTACGTCAGTGTCTTCCTTGGCAGGGTGCGCGACCGAGATCCACCGCAGGAGCAGCCTGCATCAGCCTCACTGTCAGATGACGCCCGACGGCAGCTTCGTCTGTTACTTGGAATCCAACGGCATCATCATGCGCAACATCAACGACGTGAAACAGTTCTACAAGCGAGAGGTATTTTTCAGGTACGCCAAAGGTTGTGTATTTTTTCACACCCTCCCCCCTTTTGAACATCTACATAGCACAGTATTTATCATCAGATTGCAGACAGATCAATAACTTGCAAAACACACCAATCTTAAAAACCCTCACTTCAAAACTGTTATGCTCAAATTCATCACAAGTCTTCAGAAGTCAATCACAAAGTCTATCACAAGTCAAGCCAGTCCTAAGTCAAGTCAAAGATGTTCAAATAAAGTGTGACCAAGGCAGATCCGGTGGGGGGGGGGGGGGGGGGGGGAGGGGGGGGGGGAAGGGCTCTCTCAAATGAAAAATGGCCTTGACAAAATGTGGTCACAGGGGGAAGGGCATACGTTCCATCCAAAGCCCTGGATTGGCAACTGTTCCTTTGTAATTGTTCATCCCTGTTAAAGATATAGTCCATCATTTGTAATTTGTGCATTTTGTTCGTTTGCAGCAACAAAAGTGTGCAAAATCTAATGAAGGATACTGAACAACTAACCTGATGAAGTTTCAGCTCAGCTTCAGCTGTATATTCCGAGAAAAACAGCATTCTAGGATCTCAATTTCAAATCAAAAGTTGCTGAATCATGTTTTGAATTGGGCCTGAATTCAGCGTCCGAGACGCACCGTAGGAAAGGCCTTCTTTCGTTGATTACTTCAAAATGACAGCTTGCCAGAAAGAATAATTTCACAGGGAGTTTAGTCCCCTTACTATCTTTCAACCAAGTATGTTTTTCAACAATAATTACGCCAGTTACTTTTCAGATGGCTGCAAATGATGGACTATAGCTTTAATACTTTTCAATTGACTTGTGATTAAACTTGTGACCTGATTTCAGATGAACTTGTGACGGACTTGACTTCAAACTCAGGAAAAATACTCACAACTCAACAAAGTGTTCAAGACACACATTAGATTGAAACTTTGGATTGGCCATTGTTCACATCGCCAATGTCACAGCATGTTTGTCAACATTGAGAAAATTCTGATGGAAATTTTAATTGGATCTCAGTTGGAATGTGTAAAAGACAGTTACCAAAGATGGGTACAGTTGCACATCACCTTAGCAAAAAAGATTGGGTCTTTAAACCAGTCATTTGCAATGGTGGTTTTGAAAATGCTTTGTACAATTATTTATAAAATTGGGAGACCATGGGGATGTCCTTTATGGCCAAATGTTTTGTAAGGTGGTGCTTGTTATAGTGGTAGAAGGTAGGTCTGTTATAAAGCAGGCTAAAAATGCAGGGATTGTTCACTTCTCTGGTTTGATAAATAACTTAGAACTTGTCTTTGAAGGTATGGCATCTACCACTTCTGCGCAATGTCACCTGACGAGATGTTCATTGCTACCATCACAAAACAGCGGCACTGCTTCCAGCTCTACGTCTTCTCCATCCAGTACTTCTACTCATACAAGGAAGCCAATTGCCATGACATCTTCCCGGAGTTTCAAGGTGACCAGCAGGGCCGGGCCAACACCGAGCAGCTGGAGTGTCGCTTCTCCCCAGACAGTCAGATGATAGCAGTCAGCAGCTCCTCGGGAGAGCTCTTCGTGGCCAGGAAGTGTGGCCTGACCCTGTACCGTGCCGCCCTGCCCGGGGTGTGCGGGCAGCTGTCCGGACTTTCCAACCCCCGCACATTCGACTTTGACCCCCGGTTCGGACACCAGGTCCTAGCGGCTTGCAGAAATGACCGCACGCTTGTGGTGTGCAACCTTGAAAGGAGAACTCACGTCTGGAAGGCACGCCTTCGGTCTTCCTTCGGGAGCCCTGATTCTTTGAAATACAACCAGGAGGGTAACACCCTAGCCGTGGCCTGCTCGGAGGCCAAGATTGGACTCTTCGACTCTAGGAACGGGGATACCCTGCTGGTCTTGGACGGAGCTGATCAGTGCGTACACTTCTCCATGAAACGGCAGCCGGCAACCGGGCTCTATCCCACGGTGCTCCGGTTGTCCTTTACCCACAATGCATCTCACTTGGCCGCGGCATCCATGGACGGGTTCGTCCGAATCTGGCGTCTCCAACAGGCATCATCTCTACAGAGTCTGTGCCGGATCAAGATCCTGCGACACGTTCCGCTCAACAAGGTTGGCAAGCTGCCTCTTCCTCAGAAACTTCGGGATTACATCCTCTGCAGTCCCATGTGGTCTTGACCTATTTGAGTGTGAAAACCAATGGACTTGGTGCAGACACCTTTGAAGGTGCAGACACCTTTGAAGGGAATATGTTGCCCAGTTACGCAAGTCGCAAATTGAAGGTCTACGTGCATGCGCACACTAGTCCAACACATTTCATCTGATAGTGTCGAACTTGTAATGTCTTCACATGAGCACAGGTGAACTTTGAGAATGGTGTTTTGTATGTCTTCTCATTCTTTTTGCAGCAATGAGGGGGGTAATTGTGCACGTAGTAGTCGCCAAAATAAGTTGCCAAAAATCCTATCTGTGAATTTTCACCATGAACCCTTATTTCTTAAGGCTAAAGATCTTTGACTAAATACATGCGTGAAGATTTTGCTACGCAACACTTCAAAAATTACACGGTATATACAGGAAGAATTCCATACATGGACATCACTAATTTTTCCCTGCAGTGACATATCAGCCATCAGAAAGCAATAACCTACAAAAGTCAAATATAGCAGGAAAATATTGAATCATTGACTGAAAAAAAAAACAATTAGAATTTTTCAGACCAGTCTCATAGGGTTTGTGCACAGGGTGTCAAGTGATGTCCAGATAGGAAACTCTTTCCCAAAGTACTTTTCTTTAAATGTCCGAAGAAAAGTAGGAATTTTTTCGAAGTATCATCTAAAAATGACTGTTATTCAGTCTTGTTCTTTAGCAGCTGTAAATGTTTTTTCTTTTTCAGGTTAAGTCATGGTTCCTAGTAAGCAGGAATACTGATATTTCTTGTGCAATTCCATTGACAAATTCAACAGTATTTTAAAAGACCCTTAAATGCTGTAATATCACACTTATTTATTGTACAGTATTATGTGTAATATCCAAACAAGTTGTAATATCCGAACAAATTATGTGTGCTATCCATTGAAATCTGTAGAGAATTACATTGTTGTACAACTGATTTTGAAAAGAAAGGTTGGGTTGGTTTGAATCCTTGATAATTTAGTTTTCGCAATTTTAAGATTATACATGTGTGTTGTTTTATTTTCTTTTTAAGTGGAGTTTTGTTTTCAGTTTTCCTTCTCCAATTGTTCTTGCAATATGGTGAGCTGAAGTTAGACCATAAAGACATGTACATGTATGCATAACACAATGTGAAATAGTTATCACTCTAACTCCCAAAACAAAGAAAGTAATATGTGTGCTTTACAGGGTGAGTAAAAAAAAAAAAAAAACCCAAATGTCGGGACCATTGTTTTAGTGAAGTTCTGCATGTAGCACTTTCAAAATCTAGGATATAAAAGCCCAATTCATAAGCTTTCTTTTAGTACAGAAAAAATTCAAATCACTCATGTACTTTTGAAGTTAACGAATTTTAAACACAACTACCGTTTTAGAGTTCTGTCCACGGATCGGCAGAAGGTTAGTGGTCTTTCAGCAAAAAGAAAACAAATCGCATAGGGTGTGAATTGTTTAGTTTTGCTGAAAGAACACACATTTTTTTGTGATCCGTGGACAGAACTTTAAAACGGTGGTTGTGTTTGAAATTCCGTAACTTCAAAAGTACAAGAGTGATTTGAATGATTCTTGTACCAAAAGAAAGCTTATAAGTTGGGCTTTAATATCCTAGATGTTGGAAGTGCTACATGCGGAAATTTACAAAAACAGAAGTCCCGACATTTGGGTTTTGCTTTTTTTTTTACTCACCCTATACATTAGACAGGGTTAAACAATATTATGTCTGGTGACAATTTTGTAAATGAACCAAAAATAAAACGTGCAATATCTGAACATTTTGGACCATTTTCTTGCCAAAACATTTTAAGTGCATTTCAGATGAGACAACTTCACCAACAATTTATGATTAAAATAGACATTACAAAAGTCTAGACTTTTAATTGAAGACAAGCAATATGGCATTTCTGACCATTTTTATTATAAGCATACACAAATTGAGCTGTGAACAAGCATGATACCAGTTGAAAAGAAAGGCAGACAGATTGAAATTAATGGACCGTTCAGTAGTTAATGTATGCGGGACTTGCTGAATATGCAAGCCTAGCCTGGTTGAACACAAAGCTCCGGTGTATATGCAAACTAGTGCAATAATATGTGATCAGAGGACAGACCAGGCTATGCTTTCTTTGTCATCTCGTGCACAGAGAACATCGGTGTGTTTATCAAGCTGAAGGTGCAAGGTGTCAGTGTTTTAAATTTAAAATAAGCATCCAAACTGAAGGATTCAGTGCTAACTTTTGATGTGATGATTAAAATAGAAAAACGCCTCAACGCCCTGGATGATAACTTGAAAGTCATGTAACAAGACCAAAAACAATGAGTGTTTGCAGGAACATGACCTACCTGGATTTTTTTTGCGGCCAAATCGCCAACCTCAAACTGTTGTTTGCCATATTTTGCCAAAAAAATTTAAAGCAAGTATATTTTGAAAATTAACGTCTTCCCTATGCGAGTTTTTTTGTGTAAATGATTAAACAGGGTATAACTTAACAGAATACTGTTAAAGATACATAAAGTAAACAAAGCAAGTATAGACCGACAAACAAAAATTATAACTAAAATAATTGTCCTACCTACCTATTTGGATAATTTTTAGGGTGTTATCATTAAAGATATAGTCCATCATTGGTAATTTGTGCATTTTGTTCGTTTGAAGCAACAAAAGTGTTCAAAATGTAATGAAGAATACTGAACAACTAACCTGATGAAGTTTCAGCTCAGCTTCAGCTGTATATTCCGAGAAAAACAGCATTCTAGGATCTCAATTTCAAATCAAAAGTTGCTGAATCATGTTTTGAATTTTGGCCTGAATTCAGCATCCGAGACGCGTTCTCACTGAGCCGATTGAGCTATACGCAATGTCGCGCACTGATCCAACGAATTATAGCAACCGCGTGTGCGTCGTGCCAATGCTTACGCGCGCTTCGCCGAATAACAAAACGAACTACTAATTTAAATTTTCCTACGGTGCGTCTTAAGACGCACTGTTGGAAAGGCCTTCTTTCGTTGATTACTTCAAAATGACAGCTTGCCAGAAAGAATAATTTCAAAGGGAGTTAAGTCCACTTACTATCTTTCAACCAAGTATGTTTTTCAACAATAATTACGCCAGTTACTTTTCGGATTGCTGCAAATGATGGACTATAGCGTTAATACGCAAAAATGTATTGGCCTAAGCATTTTTATGCACAGTTACATTTGTACTTTAAAACCATTCTTATATAATTTAGAAATACCAACATGCATATGTATTTCTGACCCAAACGATTAGAGGTGAACCTGAAATAAAGAAAAGAAAATGAAAATAATTCTGTTTTTGATGTATCAGTTATTTGTTGTCATGTGGTAGGTAACTTGGGAAAGTCAATAAGGAAAACAACGAAGAATTACCAAAATTGCAGCAAATGTGTAATTCAATGAAGCCAACGCATGAACGCACTCTGCACACATGTACTTCCATTATATCCACATCTTCAGTTTATTCCTTCATTACAGATCAGGTTTTGTTACAAACGTTCTTTCTTTACATACACATAATAAAACGGACTACTCCATTTGGCATAAAAATGCAGGATAAGGCTGAATTAAAAAGTAACAGTCATTACTGAAATCAGTAATAGCTATTTCCTTAAATACAAGGTACTGTTTTGACACTACAACCCGAAACGGAAATTGACACTCTTTTGTGGATTTTAGCAACGTCAAATTTTGGACTAGTTCCAGATTTATACATCTGAGACAAACATGGCACCAAAATAGCTCGGTGGCCAAGTTTCACTTTCCGTGCAAAGTGCTTTCACTTTCACTCCCATTCCTGTACATGATAGAAGTGCACGTAATACATTAGCATGTAACTCTCTGTTAAAGAAAACATACAGTTTCCGTGCGGAAACATGCTAGATCATTCTCCACAGATTCTCATCAACACACAGCCCCCGTTTTCTAATGCTTACACCAAAAGCCTGCTTTTGCCAGAGCCAGTCACATTTGTTTAGACACTGTGGGAGCACAATAAAAGGAAACAGCACTTCAGTGCAAGTTCATATGCTGCAACACTTCACTGCATCAAAGAAACTTTAGGACTGACTCCACCAAAATGAGGAATAAAGTCACTAATATTTTTTTTTTTTAACCACTGATATTCATACTAAAAGTTATTCCTGATTTTGATGGATTTTATCATGAGATTTAAGAAAGAAATTAATCCGAGAAAATCACTGATACGTTCCCGAGCAGAAATACTACCGCTGTTTAAACAGAAGGTACTTGAAAAAGTGTGCATCTATAATTTGATCTGATTTGCTGTAGGGAATCTTTTTTTTTTCAAATTTCTGTTTTTGGCAAAATATGTACAATAATGCTTTGGTTGTAATCTCAATGTATTTACACACAATTGGCAAGGCAGGATTAACTATAATTTTTTTTACCGTCAAAAAAAAAAATAGTACAAGAATGTGGCACAGCACATGTAACAATGCGATGATCTTCCAACACGTTTTGAAATCTAGGAACTTTAACCCTAACGTACCTGAATCCATCAAAATCCACCAAAATCCACACCCCTGTTTCGGGGGATTTTGGCGGATTCAGGATACCTCCATATCGAAAAAGTTGGGTTTTTTTATGGATTCAGGACATGAAGCCTAGCGGTACTGCAGGTTTTTGATGGATTCAAGATACCTCCATATTGAGCAGTTGGGGGACTTTGATGGATTCAGGATCTCAACAGATTTTCTCCCGGCTAACTGGTGGATTCTGATGGACTCACTGGCCACCACATTTTTTGTGCATGGCAAAATTGATGGATTTTGGCGGATTCGGGATACTTTCTAGTAAATATACCCAAGGGCTTAGGGTTATTAATTAAATGATTTGAAAAGGTTATTCACAAATACCCGAGACAGTTTACCCATTCCTATTGGTCGAGAACGTGTCACGTGGTTGGTCATAAGTTAAACCGCCTTTTAAACATCGATCAGCGATATTTAAAACTGGCTGCGAGATGCTGCACACAGCATCACATGCGCGCAGTGTGCACCGTCGCGCCTACTACCACCGGGTGCTTGAGAAACACTGATATGATCTCCGTGTAAGGAGAATGAGTGATTGAGCCAACGCGTTCGCGGACTACACGCGGTGTTGAACATGGCCTGAACATCGAGTAAAACATCAATATTAGGTTTTGCCCTTCACCGACGTTTAAACACTGTATACTCAAGTGTGTTACCTCCCGAGTGAGAGTGGACAAAATCACTTGGGTGGGACTCGAACCCACGACCTCCTGCTTTCTAGTGCAGACGTCTTACCACTTGACCACCGAACTTGCGGGATCGGTTGGCTGGTTCGAATCTGATGTATATTTAGCAGCGGGTACTGCAATTGTACGTCGGTGAAGGGCAAAACCTAATATTCATTTACATCACCCCGACGCAACTTCCACCTTAATATGAATAGAGTAATATATCCTCGGAATTTTGTCATTTTTTTGACATTTTGTGAAGTTTTTGACCAAAAAGGTATTTATGAATGGGAAAAGTTGTGTGGTGGAGTACTTTGAAACGTCTGGTTTAAAACCACTTATGGGCCTGGTCACTGGTAATGGCGACCAGACCCATAACCAGGGTTTTGGGGTCGCAACTCAAAACAAATGTGATTGTCATTGGGACTCTTTTCCCCATTTGGCTAGATTTCCAGAGTGTCGCAGGAAATTTTGACTGAAAAAAATTCTGCCCATTTTAAAACTGCATCCAAAATAAGACCATTGTAACGAATGTAAATTAATGATACAAATTGAACCTTTGAATAGGTGCATGAAAAAGTCCAATTAAATGTTCAAACACCTCAAAAGAAAACCTCTATCAAATTATTACAAATAAAAATAATAGCAAGTTAGTTACACCCTCCAGAAACTTAACACTTTCAAATGCAGACGAGATTAAAATGAAACGAATTTGATGTTATAATTTTTCTGTAAAAATAAAACAAAGTAAAACAATCATTTTATAAACCACAACGTATTAGGACATCCTTGTCTCCCTAAATATAAATTGGAAACGCTTAACGATTTTTGCATAATTATTAAAAGAAATTCCTTTTTTTTTTTTAAATAGCTGGAGGTACACACCTGACGAAAATTTTCAGAATGTCCTCATGTTTCATGCAGTGAAACCTGTTTGGCAAATTCATCTTGACAAGAAGTAATTAACACTAGATGGCGTATTTAGAATTCTGATAATTTTTAAAACAGGGTGAGTACAAAAAAAACGAAACCCAAATGGCAGGACCAATTTTTGAATGAAGTTTTGCCTGTGGCACTTTCAAAATCTAGGATATGAAAGCCCGGTCATTATTAGCTTGTGAATTGTTTCAATTTGCTGAAAGAAGACTTACCCTTTTTGTGATCCGTGGACAGAACTTTAAAACGGTGTTTGTGTTCAAAATTCTGTAACTTGAAAAGTACATGGGTGATTTGAATGATTCTTGTACTAAAAGAAAGCTCTTTGATTGAGCTTTCATATCCTAGATTTTGAAAGTGCTACAGGCAAAACTTCAATCAAAAACTGGTCCTGCCATTTGGGTTTCGTTTTTTTTTACTCACCCTGTAAAAACTTTTTCCAAACTTCAAGAGCAGTCAACCAGCCCAAAAAACATGATTTAGCAGTTTGTTGCTAAAAGCTTTTCATTATTTCAGTCTTTTGCCTATTCAGAGCACCAGCTCTGGACAACATCAATGCATTTACTTTTATACACATAATTCAACAAGTCATACTATTTAAACTTTTTTTGTAATCAATTCCTGGTTTGACATAATGATTTTCAAATAGTCAGTGCCGTTTCTGATAAGCATATAGGATCATTTGCTGTTCATGAATTTTGTTCGTTTCCAATAATAACACCACTCAAAATCCAACGAAGAATATTCAAAACCTGAACTATTAAAATTTCAGCTCAGTGGATATAACACTTTTTGAGAAAAAAAGCAAAAAAACCGTGCACAACCTTTTGATCATGAAAATACGACTTTGACAATGAAACTCTTTATTTCCAGCGATTGGTCAACTGACTGATCGTTGGAAAACTACATTTCTTGATTTCTCCTAGCCAGACGGTATAATGTCACAGAATATTTAATACCAGTACAAATAATCCAAATAGTTTTTCTGATAATAATTTGTTCGGTTACCTTGTGAGTGAGTGCAATAGCAAATGATCCTATATGCCTTTAAAAGGTCACGGATCACAGGTGAAAGGTCAGGGGTCAATTTCATGGAGGTACTGATCACAGAAACTTGTTTAGCACAAAAGTATTTGCTTAGCGTGAAACGGTAACCAACCAAAATGTCATGCAGTGAATACTGCTCTTGACTGGTTCCCTGTTGCTCCTTGCTTTAGTCCATTAACCCTAACTTTCCAAAATCCTCCAAAATCCTCCTCGCAAAATGGAGGATTTTGCAGGATTGAGGCTATATGGCAAAAATGTAGCTGATTTTGGAGGTTGCACTGTGTCAAGGTCTTGGGCCAGACCTTGTGTTGTTTATGCTCAGGGCATAAATTTAGGCCTAGATTATAAATCCTCCGCACTGCTCCAGGATGTCGCTGGCTCTGCCTCAACATACTGACAGTGATTGCTGGAGGATTTTGCAAGCTTGAGACAGCGGTCACCCCTCCAAGGACCACATTCAAGAAATAACGGATGATTTTGGAGGATTGAGGCTGCATGCAATTTTTACATTGAGGCTGTTGGAGGATTTTGCAGGATTGAGGTGAGTCAAGGCAAAAATGTAGAGGGAGTTTGGGTAAATTAATTAAGCTACATTGAAGGCTGTTGAATTTTTTAGATCGCCGGCTGATGCCGATCGTTTTAATATTGTCGCAGTTACACTCAGGTCGCCAAAAAAAATCGGTGCCTGATATGTTCCCGATGGTTGTAGCTCAGGCGCAGCTTGATCGTGAAAAAGCCAGTCACCGACTGGTCTGTGTCGTCGCAAGGTCGACCTGAGGATGGCCTACGTTGACTCGTGCAACCAGTGTATGCAATGGGCATGCTCTGTGCACTGACATTCGCACGTAGGCAATACAGTGCAATGTACTGTTCTTACACTGAATCCACACACAACATCAGGCATATTAATATTCCCAAACAAACAACAGGCATATTAATATTCCCAAACAAACAACAGTCAAATATGCGTACTGTGCACAGACCTACTTATGATTTATAAGAAATCGTCTTTGATGATAAACTGACTTGTTAAGGAGCACCATTTCAAGGATTGTCCTCGTCCACCAGCGTGACGTTGCCGCCGTGACCCGTCTCCACGTCGGCCAGGAGGGGTTTGCTGCCCTCAACGCTGCGCGGGGAGAGTTGGGAGGAGTGGGCGGGGTCTGACGATCTGCTGCCGGAATCGGAGGACTGGATGAAGTAGGCGAAGAGGAGGGCCACGATGACCAGGAAGGCACCGAAGACGAACGGCGGGCCGGGCATGACGGAATGCTGCCGGGAGGAAAACAGTGACGAAAGAAAGTTTGAAACCCTTGCTCCTCTTAAAGCTATAGTCCATCATTTGCAGCCATCCGAAAAGTAACTGGCGTAATTATTGTTGAAAAACAAACTTGGTTGAAAGATAGTAAGGGGACTAAACTCCCTGTGAAATTACTCTTTCTGGGAAGCTGTCATTTGGAAGTAATCAACGAAAGAAGGCGTTTTCAACGGTGATTCTTAAGAAGCACCGTAGGAAAATTTAAATTAGTAGTTCGTTTTGTTATTCAGCGCAGCGCGCACAAGTATTGGAACGACGCACATGCGCGCGTGGTTGTTATAATTCGTCGGATCAGTGCGCGACGTCGCGTATAGCTGCAATTCAAAACAATTCCAAACATGATTCAGTAACTTTTGATTTGAAATTGAGATCTTAAAATGCTGTTTTTTCTCGGAATGTACAGCTGAAGCTTAGCTGAAACTTCATCAGGTAGTTGCTCAGTATCCTTCATTAGATTTTGAACTCTTTTGTTGCTTCAAACGAACAAAATGCACAAATTACAAATGATGGCCTGTAGCTTTAAAAGGGAATAAACATTTGCTTTTGCTGTAATTTTTAGAAATGGATGGATTTGGGGGGGGGGGTTAGTTTTTTAAAGCAAATATTGTTACACTGACTTGATTGAAGTTTGTGTTTGTAGAAGCCGGAAAAACCGAGAAAAACAATCATGTTCCTGTAATCTGGTTCCCTGGCCCCACTTCAGATGAAACGAAGCAATTTATAGACGTCGGGGAATTGTACGGTCAGGGAACCAGTCTAGCTGGCTTGTACCCGTTCAAAGGTGTGTAATCAATTGTCAACAAAATGTGGACTAACTAAATATGGCAATTTAGGGGCAGTATTTAAAAAAAAAACAATTTTTTCCCAAAAATTGATACAAAAATACCAATTTTTTTTGGACTTAAAGAGCTCAGTGAATAACCCTGAAAGTGTATTTTTCAAATCTTATACATCCACCATCTAGTAATTGTCAAGGAGGTTACAGACTAGGAGTTTAAGATCATTTCTATGAATCATTAATTTAGATATCATGGTTAATTGGCTCTGTCACGGACATTACATTTTCTCCCATAACGCTGGAATTGCAAACAAACATCTTTGAATTTCACAGTCACCCGACACTTACACTGTTTGGTGCGGTGTCGTTCCCCTTGCCGGTGTCCTCTTTGCTCTTGATGTCCAGATTCACATCAAAGAAGTAAAAGATCACCCCGAAGAGACAGGGACCCAGACCATTGCACAGCCCGCGGATGCCGGTGATCATTCCCTGCACAACACCTGTTGAGTGAAATCAAGTAATTACAGCGGTAATGAAATGTTAACAACTTAAAACACATCATTTTTTTGTTTTCTTTAAATCTTGATTTCCAATGGCTCTGCACTGATTCTCGTCAAGAGCACCACATGGGTGTGGGTTCGATGTTCCTCTTTAAAACTCTAAACATTAAAGTTCCCTCCCTGTTTTATCTTAGGCCAAAAAAAAAAAGTCTCCGGTTTCTGGTATGCGTTCGCGTCGCTGTAGCCATGAGCGTCGGCAAAATGAAAAAGTTTTTTTTTCAATGAAAGATGATGTCTCAAAACCGCCAAAGTCACTGGTTTGACAGGAATTCTGCTGCTGCACAATTTTAACGTGTTTTAATATGGGGTTATGATCGAGAATAAGCTTTATGTGGCCTATCTGGACTCCCATATATTTGCACTAAGTTTAGTCGGGCACCATTTGCAGTCATCAGCCGACATTTGAAGCAAAAAAAAACAGGTAAAAAAAGAAAAAACGCGTCGCCGCACCACTTTTTGGGCAAGCTCCATACCAGAAACCGGAAACTTTTTTGGGGGGGGCCTTAAGTGCTACTAAGTATTAAGCAGGACTAAACAAGACAAGAACCCTAACCTTCCAAAATCCTCTTTGCAAAATGGAGGATTTTGCAGGATTGAGGCTACATGGCACAAATGCGTGGCTGATTTTGCAGGATGCACTGTGTCAATGTCTCGGGCCGGACCTTGTGTTGTTTACGCTCAGTTTACACTTGAATCCTCCACACTGCTCCAGGATGTCGCTGGCTCTGCCTCAACATATTGACAGTGATTGCTGGAGGTTTTTGCAGGATTGATGCAGTGGTCACCCCTCCAAGGACAACACTCAAGAAATAACGGACCATTGAGCAGGATTGAGGCTGTATGCAATTTGTACATGGAGACAGTTGGAGGATTGTGCAGGATTGAGGTTACATCCTAGCAAAAATGCCGAGGGTGGTTAGGGTTAATTAACTCCCTCGCATGATTTACTAGGAACCATACCCATCCTGGCAAATTCCATCACCATATGGGAAACTGTATACACATATTTCTGACTTAGATTCTGGAGGTGTGCTAACCCAATGTAAAAGACTGTCAGTTTAGGGGTACTGTACCCATCCAGACAGATTCCAACAATACATGCTGTTGGGGTTTGATGGGTTGAGTTCTGTTGGGGTTAATAGACAAATTTCCAATCAGCAGCAATGTTTCTTCTCGGTGCTAAACCATTATTCCTCCCTCTCTGGCTGGCAATTTCAACAAGGCCAGCCTAGCAGTCAAAATACATCAAGTGACTGTTTTTCACACTTGGGTGCTCCCTGCCTTCATAAAGCAGGATTGACTGGCTGTGATTGTTATGAAACCTGATAAAGCTATGCTTTGACTGTTGGAGATTGATTTTTTTTTTTACCTTGCTTATCCGCGGATGAACTCCTGCTGACCAGTGCACTGATGGCAGGATAGTTGATGCTGCAGACGGAGGCAATGATGCCAGCCACCCACATCATCCATTGGTGGGATGCGAACCCGTACCACATCAACTCCAACATCTCGCAGACCAACGCTAGCATGATGGTGTGCTTGTGGCCCATGGTGCGTATTAAAATTCCTAATAATATCGTCTGATAATGCAAAACAAAAATAAATAAATAAATACAACAAAGCAGAGAATAAGTAGCATTAGGTTATTATGATGTGTTCAAATGGCACATTGTTTTAAATTCTGTCATTGGAAAGAAAACAAAGTTGTATTGAAGTCAGTCACAAGTCAATCACAAGTCAATCACAAATCAATTCATAACTCAATTACAAGTCAAATCACAAGTCAATCGCAAGTCAAATCACAGCTCAAATCACGAGTCACAAGTCAAGTCACAAGTCAAGACACAAGGCAAATCACAAGTCAATCGCAAGTCAATCAATCAAAGCTACATTCCATCATTTGCAGCTATCCAAAAAGTAACTGATGTAATTATTGTTAAAAAGCATACTTGGTTGAAAGATAGTAAGGGGAGTAAGGTCCCTGTGAAATTATTCTTTCTGGCAAGCTGTCCTTTTGAAGAAATCAATAAAAGAAAGGCTTTCCAACGATGCGTATAAAGAAGACGCATCACTGGAAATTTCCGAAGTATTTCGTTTATTATTCGGCGAAGCGCGCGCAAGCGTTGACACGACACACACGCACGTGCGGTTGCTATAATTCTTCGGTTCAATGCGCGACATCGCGTAGCTGTAATTGGCTCAGTGAGAACTTGTCTCGGACACTGAATTCAGGCCCAATTCAAAACATGACTTAGCAGCTGTTGATTTGAAATCAAGATCCGAGAATATTGTTTTCTAGGAATACACATGTACAGCATTCACTGAGATGAAACTTCATCAGGTTAGTTGTTTTTGAGCACTTTTGTTGCTTCAAACGAACATAATGCACAAATTACAATTGATTGACGGTACCTTGAATCACAAGGCAAATCGCACTTCAAGTCACAAATACCACAGGATGAACAGTGACAAAGGAATGCCTTGGACACTACTCATCTGAGGAGTTTCTCACTGGACTTGAGACTGGATGTCCTGTGATTGAGATTGTGATTGGCACTTTGCCCCCCCCCCCCCCCATCCCCCAATTTCCCCGAAAAAAAACTTACTTGGAGGGTGTATGTTCCTGTATTGTATTACGCTCGAGGACAGACAACAAAAGGAGCACAAAGGGGCCTTTTATCCTCGAACGATGGTGCCTATTGTCCTCGAATGCAGGTTTGTGCGCTTAGTCTATGGGAAAGATTTAGATCAGGGAACAAAGGAAAACACAAAGCCAATCCTCGGAAGCAAAGCAAAAAACGACGGTGTGTTCTTACCTGTGTTAGTACCGACAGCACCCCTACCACGGCTATGTAGGCTGGGACTTGCTGCTCAGTGAATTGACCAACCTGGGCAACGAGAAACAAAATGTATAAAGCAACAGGCCTTTTGAACAGCACACTTTTTTTTTTAATCTTTACTCTTGACAATGCAACATGCCACATCTGTGGTAAATTGTGGGGCTGAAACTAAGGCGTGGTGTTGTATCTTAAATGGAATATACACAACTTGCAAACAACAAAACTACCAAATTATCATGAAATACCTTCTGAACTGTTGGTGAATGACAGTCTAATGCATCCTATAAAATCATGGCACTTGGTGTGCTGACAATTATAAGAAAAGCGGTATTTTGGCATCAATTTCCAACGCTGGTCAGCCAACCAGCATTACTTTTTTTTTTTCCATACTGCTCCCAATTTATCATATTTGCTCCGTTTCATCTTAAGTGGGGTCAGGGAACCAGACTACAAGAAAATGATTCTTTTTCTTTGTTTTTCCACAACTTCAAACAAGTCAGTGCAACAATATTTGTTACCCCAAATCCATAAATTTCTGAAAATTACAGCAAAAGCAAATGTTGTATATTCCCTTTAAAGTACAATGCAAGAATCAGCTCAGATTCCAAATTGGGTGATTTGAAGGGTCGAGTAGCGTAGGTTAAATGCGGGCTAAATAAAATTATTTTTTTTATTATGAACTTACTATTCTAAGGTAGAGGAATATACAGGAGTACTGGCCTGCCTCAGGTAGATATGACAAGAAGACTGCTATACACAACATCAGTACCGTAAAATCTTGACCTACTTTACGCAATGACTGTGGAGAAAAGAAACAATATAGGAAAGAGATTGAGGGGTATTGTAGATCATTCAGACATTTAAAATATTAAAGATATTACATTGTAACTGTACGGGTAAGTCAGAATGATCAGGATGCAAATTAAAGAAGATATTAAAAAATATGTAGCAATTATCAAAACAAGTGCAAATGACATATGTTATAGGCTGGTATTTTGGACATATTTGGTGAAAGTTTCATGTATATCCATTAAATTATTTTGGAGAAAAGCCCTGGCGAAGAAGACAGCCTAAAAAACACTCTGACCACGGTTCCATGGTTCAACAACTTTATTGAAATCGCGTACTGATGTGACTGCATTGTTTGAAATGCAGTCACATCAGTACGGGATTTCAATAAATTCAAATAAATTCTGAGGTGTTCCCGTTTTATAGGGGGAGGGGATACATCTTAAGTGTTAGAAGATATTAGGCTCCTTACTAAGCGGACTGTCTTCCAATATACATGTAGGTCTAAGTTCTGTTTGAAAAACGTTAAATTGTAATCAAAGTTTTATTCCATATTTTGAAATAAAAGCTTTCTAATAATATTCTTGAAGTTAACAGAAAAAGTACAATCCACAGACAAAGCCAACATTTGGGATAAATGGCATCACGTAATTGTGAAGCTATGTTCCTCTCACACCCTCAAAAGGGGGGGGGGGGAGGGGTGTCAAAGGGGGAGGGGGAGGGGGAAGGGTTTACCACAATCTACTCACATTGAATGGATCTGCTTGTTCCCACGAGATGGCGGCGCCCCAGGACGCCGGCCGCACCTTCTCCGGCAGCGACTCCGGCACGGCTACCAGGATGAACAGCACGTCGCACAGCGCCACCGCCGTGGCTAGGAACACCACAACGTTGTCGCCGTAGACGTTGCCCAGGTAGGTGCCCAGCGCCGGGCTGGTGATGAGGCTTGCCGCAAACGTGGCCGAGACCTGGTGGATACAAAGCCGCAAAGTGGAGTATATTTTAAAAGGACAAAAAAACACATAGTGCAAGAATTCGGAAAGATCTGGGGATCAGAAGTTCAAGGATTCTCTGATATTCTCTCCAATACCTCAACTTTTTTTATGAGAGGAGTTTAACCCTTAGGAATGGTTCAGTTGAATGTGATTGTGAAGGAGAGGCTAAATTTGAAGTCAGATCACTGCTAAACGTGGGATATGTTTTGGTGTCAAGGTCTCTGCAATTAAGTTAACATGTAGCCTTGCGTGGCGTGGATATGTTCATACTACATAATGCTCTGAATCATCAAATTAAGTAAGGAATAATCTTTAGAGTTCTTCCAAAAATAGATCAAAACAATGTTCAGTAGTTCCTGGGGAAAAAGCCTTTCACAGACGACCAGTTTCAATATTTTTCGAGCTGAGACCAGCAACTCACCAGACCGTAGGCTGAGCTTCTCTCCGACTCGTCTGTGATGTCAGCCACGTAAGCAAAGATGATGGAGAAGGTGACGGCAAACGTACCTGAGACTGACAGCATGGCAAAGAACCACCTGCAAATATGACAAGAATCCAGCAAGAGTGTGTTTTATTTGGTAAACTTTAAAAAAATAAAATTATATAAATTCAAACTTATTCTTTGAACAAAACCTTGATTTCAATTCATAGCCGGAGGATTTTGCAGGATTCAGGCAGTGGTCACCCGTCCATGGACCATATTCAAGAAATAACGGAGGAATTTGCATAATTGAGGCTATATGCTATTTTTCCATGAGGCCAATTGGAGGATTTTACTTTGGCATCAGGTTCTAGTTTTTGAGATTTCAGGTCAATGACGTTGGAAACACAAGCTCAATGAATTCTGTGCACAAATTGAGATTTTGCACGTAACCTCATCATGTGAATGGTGAAAGATCTGCCATTTTGGACATCTAGCACAGTGCCGGATCGATTGATCGTACAGTACATGTACATTGCATTATGATTAATTGTACTGATCATCTTTGGATGAAATCTTCTCCAAAAAGTCATTGGTTAAACCCTCCAAAAAATGAAGAGAAAATGAAAGATGTTGAAATAAGCTTTACTTTGATGTGTGTCTCAAACACCTTGGACTAGAGAGTTGTGAATATTTTTCCTGAATTTCGGAAGTGGGCGTATTCATCACTAGGGTCTATGGCACTTTATTTTCTAGCCTGCAACCGTAAACGTCCAATATGGCAGGTGTGTGGGTGACCACTGACCTGTGACGTCATGAGAAATTCCTCCATACCCACCCCTCAACATTCATGAAGGGAGAGTTGGGGAGCCACACAAAGGCAGCAGCAACAACTTATGTACCACGGTTCATCATTTCCTTAAATATTGATATTGTCTTTTCTCAACCATGATGTACACATGTTCATGTTATTGATTTCCTTGGACATTAATTCTTTGTATTTCATTATCTTATTGTGGTTTTTTTTCAAGTGTGTCCTAGATTGTATTTGGGCCTAATTATTTGGGTTTATCCGTTAAAAAAAAAAAAAAACAACCCAGGGAGAGACATTCAAAAGAGCACTGCTGATGACGCCTGCACTCAAGCGAAGATGTCAGAATTAAAGTCGATGTTGGATGCAAAGAGGAGTTTTTTAAATTGAAAAACATAACATACACGCAATGGGTTCTGTGACAAACTGAAGTACATGCTGGCTTGCCTATTCAGAGTGAAAATTTGGGCCGGCACGCTGCATATTTGTATATTTCATTGCATATCTGTGTCAGCTGTGTGTCCAATCACTCATATAACTAATCTTTCAAAATCCTCAGCACAACTTGATTGGTGTTGAACATCTTTTAGCCCAAACCCCTTAGGCTATTTTGGCTAGAAACCCTGCTTAACGCAGCAACATGCAGCACTAGTCAAAATGACAAGCCTGCCCAGTGTAGCAAAGATCCATTGGGTCAAAAGTCTCAAGGCTAAACTGCCTCAGAGTCTGTGGAGTGTGGTCACCAAATGGAGCAGGATACAACTGTGGCATTGTTCCATGGGACTAGCTCTCATTGTTTCAGAATTGGCCGTTTATGCACTATTCATAAATACCTCAGACAGTTTAGCCATTCCTATTGGTCGAGAGCCCGTCACGTGGCCGGTCTTAAACGGATGATAAAGACATGGCTAGCTGGTCTTAAACACTTTTCCAGTGTCACATAAAATGTGGACTCCTAAAATCCAGTGCCTCTTGCCGTTTTATTGGATGAACGTTCACAATCCTCATGTAGGCATGCGCAACACTACCAGTGAGTCAGAATTTTATAGTTCTAAATTCAAAACGCAATGCCCCAGGTGCGTTCTGCGCGACATCGCACAGAACGTGCCACGCGCGCGCGTCAATCTCCATAAAAGGGTTGTTTACCTAGTTACCATTATTTAGCTAGAGGGATGTTTCAAAAAGCATGAAGTGAACTTGTTGAACAAAATCGTGATTTTTTGACCAAAATATTATATTTTTTTGACCGAAAAGGTATTTATGAATGGGAATAAATGTGTGCTCGGTCGGTATTTATCACTCTGTTTAAGACCGCTTAGAGTCTGGGTGCTGATATCAGCACCAAGACTCTAAGCGGTCTTAAACAGAGTAATTAAAACCTCTCGAGCACCCATTTATTCCCTTAGTGTTGATGGCTCAATCCAACAATGTCCCACAGACTTACATGTATTACACCCGATTCACTGTGTTGCATCTGGCAGGGTTAGGGGTTAATTTCAGTATATTTTAGGACTCCGAAAATCTTTGACTGTAACACTGCAAATGACTGTACACTCACCACGCACTGACTCTCATGAGGGGTATGGGCATGCAGGTGAAGAACACGGTGAGCAGTAGGAAGGATTTGCGCCCCCACACATCGGACAGAGCTCCCAGTAAAGGCGCACTCAAGAAAGATAAAATACCCTGAAAGAAGACAAAAATAGCACAAAAACATGAAATTAAAGTTACTGGAAATATGACATTCATCTGGAATTCACAACTGTTGAGCAAAGTAGCTCGTCAATCATAGATCAAAAGTCATATTTTATTTTTAAGTATTTCCAATCTTTATACGTATTTGGTTTGGTCATTTTTCAAATTATTCCATGACTGAATAAACGTCACGTTACAGACTTAAAAATAAATAGACTTAAAATGTGCATAAAATGACATGTGACATCACTTCAACTTTATGAAAATGATTTTTGACAACTTTGTAGAATAAACATGTACAAGTTTTTGACTTGAAACTCATCATTCTGCTAAATCTTGACAGTTTAATGCCAATTAAATGAAAAAAAGGCTGTATATCATTCAGATAAAAAAAAACCAATTGATTTAAAACAAAGTGACCCAGCCAATATGCACAAATACATCAACCAACTGGTAGTTGTGTTTTAGAAAAACTCTACTGACTGTTCCGTTACATTGCTCTTAACGACACGTTAAAAACATGTCGATTTGCAGGTAGTCTTTGAAACAACAAGCAGCAAGTATTAATTACTACACTTTTTTCCTATTTGCCAACAGATGTTAATCCTTGTTTGCCTTGTGTAATGAAATAAACACACCCACACACACACGCACGCTTACATAGGCATAGAAGTGGGGTATTTCCTTTGTTCTCGTGTACTAAAATTTTGCAACGTCGCACACTTATGTCAAAATGCTCTTATTTTAACCACAGTTTATTTCCTGGGCTGAAATTCAGACTTAACATCCCTTTTCTAAAACTCTTCCATTTGCGACGGATCAACCCACCTTGGAAATTCCTACTTTTTGAGTAAAATCCATATATCTATTTCGTGAAAAACTTGTGGGGTACCAAAACGGTACCCCGCAAGTCGGTGGGTATTCCTTGTGGGGTACCTCCCATTGTTCCGGTACCCCACTAGGCAGTGTTTGTACACGCACACATACTAACCTTAACCCCCTGGACCAGTCCATTCATCAGAAAGGTGTGTTCTTTGAATGTGTCGTCTAGCACCTGCAAAAGAATTGAGAAAAATTGCCACACATTGCTTCCATGTACATGTACATGCTTTACTTGGTGTTCTTTTACAGCTATTTTTGGAAGTCCATCAGAACCTGTGGGCATTTGTCTCACAATAAATGTACGCATTTGTTTTTCTATCGTTTTGGCAAATGATCAACAACAACAAAATGGTATTTCTCTTTCTAACGGCGCCTCTAAGCACAAAAATTTGCTTAACACAAAAAAAAGTCTGGCTGATAAAAGCAGGTTACCAGCCAACACTCCAAGTGATGTTTATTGCTTGTGATTAGTATTCAGCTGTCGTTTGCTTAGCATGAAAATCACATGGATTTTTGGCTGATAACCTGCTTTTATAAGCCAGACTTTTTTTGTGCTAATCAAATTTTTGTGCTTAGCAGCGCCGTGAAATTGGCCCCAGCAGGTTGTTTTTGGATAATAACACTCAGAGGGGTAAAATTTTGATTAAATTTTGAAGAGAACAAAAGATGTCAAGGCTAAGTAATTAATTAACCCTAACCCCCTAAGAGTTCATTTGGGGTAAAAGTACCACATACTAAAAAATACGAAGAAAAATTATGAATGCTGGCACCAAATACTAGAAAATACTATGAGTGCCGTGCCCACTTATATGTGATGCAATCAAGCTAAATGAGTCGTTGGTTGAACAGCATTACTGCTGTGAAAACTGCATGCTGATGACATCTTTAGTTAAAAAAAATTATGAAAGTCGGAACACAAAGAGATGTGATGAAGTGGCCCTATTGTATTTTGGCCTGAATTTCCAAATGAAATTTCCTGACAAAGAACTCATTTAGCTTGAATGCGTCACATGCTAAAATACTACATACTAGAGGTTACTAATTTTGTAGCTTTAGGTGGGGTTAGGGTTGGAGGGCAGAAACACTAGCCACAGCCCAAACCAATATTTCGGGGGAAAAACATTGAAAAACCTGTCTACTGCCACCTACAGTCCCCAAATGGCTAAATCCTGCCCTACGTGTGGTTTACTAGGCTGACCTGGGCAGGAAGTAACCTATCGACATGATCGACCCAGTGTTTCCTGCTAGTTGTCAGAGCGTTCATGGTCGGGCTGTGAACTCATATGGGGTGATCTCCAGGTGACTCATGTTTTGGGGATCTTTGCATGAAGGTTTCTGTGTACATTGTCTTAGCTTATGTTATCCTATTATTCATTGGAACCCATAGTTTTCTGCATGTACGTGAACTGTGCAACATTCATACAAATGTAACCTCACACGATAGCAAAAGGCTTCTTTTGACAAATTCACAACGCACCGCCACAGCTGCATTCTGCGCAACGTGCGCACCAATCTCCATAAGAGGAGTTGTTTACGACTTACTCACGAGCCGGACACTCCATTGTATAGCTAGAGGGGTGTTTTGAAAAACATGAAGTGAAATTGTTGAAGGGAAATTACCAACAAAATCGTTGGAAATGTTTTACTTTTGACTTGTTTCCACTTTTGGACCGAAACGTTTATTTTTTTGACCGCAAAGAGATTTATGAATGGGATGTGCTTGGTCGGTATTAAACACTTTATGATTAAGACCGGTTGGAGTCTGGATGCTGATAATTACCCGAGCCGAATATCAGCATCCAGACTCCAACCAGTCTTAAACAGAGTATATAGATGTTTCATGCACACATATAGTAATAATCTCTTGGCTTCACTCTTAGGTGCAAAAATGTTGAAGGAAAGTCTCCCTGAAAAATGAATTGAGACTTCAAAATTTGGCTGGTGAATTACGTAGTGAGGACCTTGTCTTTACCTCATGAAAATTTTGGCTAAAGAGTGATTAAAGCCTGAATCTCTTTTGTATGTTTTTCTGCATAGAACAACGCCTCAGTCAGAAGCCGAGGGTAAGGCCAAGAAAAAGAGTTCTGCTTCTGGTTTCCCTACCTACCCTATTCTGACAGCCCCTACCTAATTGTTTTATCGGAAATATGAGAAAAAAAACACCAAAAAAAAAAAAGTCTCCGGTTTCTGGTATGCAGCTTGCCCCAAAAGTGGTGCGGTGACGCGGCTTTTTTTTTTTTTTTCCTGTTTTTTTTTTTTTTTTGGCTTCAAATGTCGGCTGATGACTGCAAATGGTGCCCGACTAAACTTAGTGCAAATATATGGGAGTCCAGAGAAGCCACATAAAGCTTATTCTCGATCATAACCCCATCTAAAAACACGTTAAAATTGTGCAGCAGCAGGATTCCAGTCAAACCAGTGAGTTTGGCGGTTTTGAGACATCATCTTGTATTGAAAAAAACCTTTTTCATTTTGCCGACGTGCATGGCTACGGCAACACGCGCGCATACCAGAAACCGGAGACATTTTTTTGGGGGGCCTAAACCATCAATTTCTACCTTTTATCCTTGACTACACGCAGACGCCTCTACATGATCGTACACAAAACAAATTTCTAAATTCCCTACCTACCTACCCTATTTTCAAATGTCATGTAATCGGAAGCAGATCTATTTTTGTTTAGCCTAGTCTTGGCTAGTAATACTTACCGTAAGCATTGGATTGGTGAGGAGTCCCCATGCAAAGAACTCTAAGAAGATGACTATCAGTGCATGGTAGATGCTTGGCTCACCGATTCCCTGTTAAAAAAAGAAAAACAAATACAGAACAGTGGGTTTAACTGTGGAGTTATGCCGAGCCGAGCTGTAGACTGTTCCAGGTTCTTCCACCATCACCTATTTAATATCATAACAGCTTCTATCATTATTTCGCATACATGCCGCATGTACAAGTGCTTTCACCTAAACCGCAAAGGATACAAAGCTTTCTGGCCGGTGTTGTCCAAAAACAGATGTTTCTTACAGAATTCATCAATTGTATTGGAACAAAAGTAAAAATATGGACGGCAAAAATGTTATCGTTTTTGACATGAGAAAATTGTTGTGAGGCATGTTTGGTAAGCAGGGGTGTAAGTGACCACTGATAAAAATAGCTGAAAACAGCTGAAAAAGGTGTAAAAAAAGCTGAACTTTGGAAATCTCCTATACTTTTTGTACACAGCACGTGATAGAAAAAACAATGAAATCCAAAACAAACAAAAAACTGAAATCAGCTTTAAAGCTGAGATTTCACACCCCTTGTAAGACAAACAGACATAAAGGATTACATTTTTTTTTTAACATGTATGCGTGTCGGCCCAACATGCCCAATGCACATTTTGTTTGCCTGGCCGGCAAGAAATTAACTTAGTTTAAATTAGTTTAATGATAGGCCTAAATCAATTATCCAATTTCTTACATCGATGGACCCTAAATGATGGCTGCACGACAATTATTTCACTAGGCTTATTCCTTTGATTCGAATTATTAACATGATTTCTTTCCAAAACAAACTTCTTTAAGTTTGCATTAATTTTAATCAAAGCAGGCCTACAGTACTAGTTCCAATCATCATGAACTCAATTAATTTGTTCTTTCAATATTTGTTAACACTTCTTGAAATTATTAATTAGGCCTGCGACTGTGTTTACACTTTAAATCCTGGTTTCATTTTGGTTTCAACCGTCATGACCGTCAATTTTTCAAGAAAATCATATTAAAGTAGCTTGAGTAACTCCAGCTGACATGCTCATACATGTGAATGAATATGAGCGGGTCGCACTAAAAAGCGTCAACACAGCGTCAACACATGACAGAAGCATCAACACACCATCAATACATCCAAAACACATTCTGAATTGACAAAAATGGTATATAATTGTAAAGCATAGAATAAAAGAGAATTTCCATGGGTTTGAGTTTCCATTTCGTATTAGTATAGTATTTTCATGCGAAAAAATGACCTTTCACTCGCACGGCCGTTGTCCGCCATCTTGACTTCGCACAAAGATTGGACTACACCATTTCAAGTAGGGGTGTGTAGGTAATGACATTATCTTGTCATAAACAACAGAGGGATACCAGATCTGTGAGGACTGAGGATCGGAGTGGTGGATCATTATTTTGTGAGTTGTGTTTATGTTTCATTTACTTTATTGAAATGGACATCTTTTGGTATTGGCCGGCCGCGCCCTCTCTGTTGGTTTATTGTACAACGCTATCACCCTTTAGCATAATGGTATGGTCCGCACTGCCCCTGAGGCAACATGGCAGCTGATTTCGGAGCGGCACGGAGAGCCAATTTTCTTGAACTGAAAATAGCAATTTTCAGACGTTTAACCTTTTAATTTTAAGCCAAAATCTTGTTTCTGACCATACTATAGGGGTTACATACTGCTTTTGTCACTTTAAATGCATTTTGGATGTGTTGATGCTGTGTTGACGCTGTGTTGACGCTTTGGAGTGTGTTGACGCTGTGTTGACGCTTTTTAGTATGACCGATATGAGCATGTCAGCTGGAGTTACTAGTAATAGTATTTAGTAAGGCAGTGTATATTTTGCCGGAGACGGCAAACCTTTAGTAAACGTTAGTTTGCCGGATATGCACTGAACATGCGCAGTTACTGTTTTTTTGTACTTTAACATTTTCCGGTGACAAGTTTTAGTCTGGCTCCATGCCAAAATTATCGTTGTTACCTCGTATTCACAAGAGGGGATTCAGACCATTTTATAATTTTGGACTTTATTTCCCTTTAAAAAAAAATCCTCCAGAGCCACAAATCTGAAAAAGAAAATGTAATACTCTGCAAAAAATGTTTGAGACATGTTAAAATAATAAAATAAGAATATTCTTATTTATTTGGGGATGAGAACAAAAAATATAGGCCCAAGTGTGGTGCGGTCGGAATCGAACGCGAGTCATCCCGCTTACGAGAGCCTTTGCTTAACCTCTACACCAAACGTGCTACACAACTTTTGGTGGGAATTTAATACATCTTATAATTCAGCCCTATTTTAAAGAGTACAGCGCCCTCTGTTGATATGGATTGCCGCCGGCAAACCTTTAGTAATCGTTAGTTTGCCGTCATTACTTCCGGCAAAATTTCCACTACCATCATGACCATTTAGTAATATTATTATTAAAGTGGTTTGCTTTTATTGGTTTTTGGAGTTCCCCCCCCCCCAAGAAAGGCCCCATATAGTTTTTTTCATAGTCCTACTAAACTACTATTTCACTTGGTTTCATTCCCTCTGAACAATTTTGTAAACGAAGTGGCTATCGTTACGGCACTCGTTGTTTAGCGCCCTCTACGATATTTTTTTGATACGCACGCAGGTATATAATTATTTGTTTCCACACGTTTTATCGAGCAGTGCGCCAGCTCAGCCGATAGAGGGTAGGATTTTGCACCGCGAGGTTGCGGGTTCGAATCTCAGTTTTGCACTCGAATTTTTTTCCTTTTCTAACCTGAGGCTTTGGAGGATTTTTTTAAAAGGGAAATAAAGTCCGAATTTCATAAAGTTCAAATTCACTTTTTTCCTTCTAATTTTATATTTTCTTGTCATGTTTTTTTATAAAAGTTGCCAGGTTGCAGTCTACCGTAACGATAGAAAATGGGAAATGCGTTACGGCTGCCGTAACAATAGCCACTGCGTTTTGTAAACGCTTCGTCATGTGATTGCGCGAGTCATTTTGTCAAAGTCTGTTGTCCTTTGGCAGTTGCACAATGTCTGACGTGTACAAAACCATGAAAACGACCTTCAACTTCACGCACATCACGTTTTTCTCACATAAAATTACTTACTGTTGCACCATTATCCTTCATAAGCTTCCCCTTCGAAATCCGCATCTTCTTCCGTTTCTTCGTCATTGTCCTGGCACTACCTGTCGTACATTTTTAGAGGAAAACAGTTGAAAAGTCGGATTATTGTCGGCCAGATTGGAACGAAAATTACTCATCAATAGCGATCACGGATGCACACTAGTTCGAACTCTGTCAACCGCCGGCTCGGACCCTTCTGGCAAACTCGGTCCTGCCTCAACGCGGTTGTCTCGTCATTACCAATTGCATAATCAAAGAGAGACCGAGTTGTACTCTACGACGAGTTGACTCGGAGCTAGTTTGCCCGTACAAGTTCGCATCACGCCATTCATAAAAATCATTTTCATGGAGAATCCATGCGGCACAAGGAGTTATAGCTGAGACGGGCAATGTTGTCAAAAGCCGCATGAAGTGTGTTTTTTATTGAGGCCCCAAACAAAAAAGAACTTTACAAATGAGCCTTGATTTCTCCTTGTCGGAGGGTGTCCGGCGTAGATAAGCCAAAAAAATGAATCGAAAACTAAACTAAAACAGATATTTCAAGTCAATAGCAATTACATCAAGAGCACTAGCAAGGTAAAAGAATGTTATATAGAGATGGATGGTAGTCGAGTATCGATCCGTTCTGTCGCCGGTCAAACTTGCTTCGCAAAACTGGTCTAGATGGTATTAAAAAGCCGGAGCTATTAAATTGCGGTACATCCTTGCTGGATGCATCAATACAAAACTGAAAAATAATTCTGATAATTTCAAAGAACAAAGAAGTACAAACGAAAAGGGCGGACTGACGAGCAAACATACAAGTCTAGGGTCCGGGGACAAAGTCAATGATATAATAGTATGACGTAATGAAATAAATCATAAACACTACGAGGAAAGAAGGAGCCACAAAAAAAAATGGTCATGACGGAGATCGAGAAAGAGAAAGCTACTACTATAATGGGCCAAAAAGATGGTTCTTCAGTGAGGACTGTGATTGTATAGACTGATTCCATTCCATGAATGAGGGACTAGACTGGACATGACTGGTGTACTTGTGATTATCGCAAACTGAAGTGAAATATCATGAAGAGAACATTACACGGGGAAGAAAGCAATTATAATACCAGTTAGTAATTTATCAATATCAGTAAGTGTCAATGTGCGTAATTTATATAAATTATGCCCGTGGTTTTTTTTGCCAAACTAGTGCCCTATTGTTGGCTAAAACGCAACCAAACAACGTCGTGCTTTATACCGTATCAGCTGAACAAAACTTTGACATTGAACTACGGGAATTTGGGAATTAGCCCTATGCCCACTGGGTGCCCCTCTATAGACATCAATCCGGAAGGCAGTGAGAAGAATTAAGCTCCCTCGCATTTTTTAAGTGGCGTAGCGTATAAGGAGGCATGGAGGAACGCCCCCCCCCCCCATGCGGCTCAAGGTTTGTGCCTCCCCCGTACCCTTTGCAACCGTAGGTTTATATATATATTAAATTCCCCGCTTGGTAAGTGCGAGTCGGTTAGCCCAGTCCGTAGAGTGCCGTTCTCAGATCATCAATCTGGGGGTTGGTGCATGTTCGAGGAAAAACGACGGGCACATGCATTGCAGGGCGATACCATTGTCCAGTATGGGTAAATAGCACATAGGGGGCGCTGTTCAAATTCGACGATTATTAACACTAGATTACAAAATGGTGTACTGTATTTTGAACAGGCGGACATTATAATTTTTTGGGGTGTCACGGGGGGGGGGGGGGAGTTTTGACTTATTTTTTAGGAATTTGTATGATATTTTTTTTTTTTGGACAGAGCTTGGGGGGGGGAGGGGGTTGACACCCCCCCCCCCCTCTGGATCCGCGCCTGGTGTTTTGGACCACGAGGAATCGATGTAGGTGGTTTGCGACGGTAAAATTGCTCGTCCTAAGGGTCGTCTTAACAATAGGGTGACACCAATTCGTCACCGTCAATAAGACGTGTCGCCCTAATGCAGACGCGATTCGAAAAAAGGGCTTCAGAAAATGCGCAATTTCCATGGCAAACCACAACCGATCCAAACAAACAAAGTTTTTTTAGGTAGTTATAAAGACCTACTTAATTCATACATCCATCAAGGTATTTTTTTCTCAAAAAAGGATTTCCATGCATTTTGACGATATTATTTCACGGACAAATCGACTGAAAATTAGGTCATAAAATTTCCGGGTTAGTTTTTTTCAAGAACGACGAAAGTCTCCCAAATGTTGAGGTAATCAAAGGAAAGACTGAACCTTCATCTACAAAAAATCTCGTGAACGTGATGTCGTTAATATTTTAAGAATTCGATGTACACCTAATGTTTCCAACAACTCCAATTTTTTCACAACGCGAAAAGATCGTCGTCATTGTAAAGCATAGAGCGAGGAACCCAAACACGGTGTGACCTTGTGACCCATACGCCCACTGATTGGTCGAGCTTAATATTCATAAGTTATTCATTGCACATTAGCACGTTTTTTTTAGGCCAACGTACGTCGGCGTAAATACTAACGTTCGTTTACACGCGTACACGTGATTGCAAATCATGAAATCTCGCAAAAGTCTTCATTTTTCAACCGGCGATTTGGACCAAACATTAGAAGTCTTCTGCACGTGTTTTACATGAAAATGAAGCGTATACTTTCCTCTATCTACTGAGCCTTGCCATTTCTTTCGGCCTTTTCTAAGAATTGAATGTACACCTAAAAACTATCGGCCCTCGATTTTATTGATAAAAAATATGATTTTGTTTGACAGGCCGTAACAACACTTTATATTTGTCTAAAGCAGTTATTTTTTTGTATCAATATAAAGCACACGATTTCAAATTTTCAATTATTTAGCCATTTTGGCCAAACAGTGCATGTATCCAGGCACTGTTCGTGTTTTTCTGTAGTCTGTAATAATTCTCGTAAATCTCGCATACGCTTTTGGGCCATGCGTGCTTGACCTCGGGACAAGAAACTGAGGTCAAAAAACGTGGGCTGTGTGCGTGACAATGTAACTGACTGCAGGCTAAATCCGCCAGCCGCGGTGCTAAAGGCCACTAACAACAAGATTAATCAAAGTCCAAGAATGACAAACACATTGATTTGTGTATTACGGAAGCGTATTTAGGACATGACCGAAAACATTTTTTAGGCCCACTACTTCGCCCGGGCGGATTACTATTTCGCCCGGGCGGATTACTATTTCGCCCGGGCGGATTACTATTCTGCCTGGGCGGATTACTCATTCGCCCGGGCAGATTACTAATTCTCCTGGCCGGGCAGACTACTAATTCGTCCGGGCGAATTAGTAATCCGTCCGGGCGAAATAGTAATCCGCCCGGGCGAAATAGTAATCCGCCCGGACAAAATAGTAATTCGCCCGGGCGAATTAGTAATCCGCCCGGGCAAAATAGTAATTCGCCCGGGCGAAATAGTAATCCGCCCAGGCGAAATAGAGGGCGGGAATTTTTTTTTTTTTGGTCATGTCCTAAATACACTTCCGTAGATTTGTTAATTGCATATCGAAACAATAACGTGCAAGTGGAAACTTCGTTGCGAAATAATAATCCGCCCGGGCGAAATAATAATTCGCCCGGGCGAATTAGTAATCCGCCCGGGCAAAATAGTAATTCGCCCGGGCGAATTAGTAATCCGCCCGGGCGAAATAATAATTCGCCCGGGCGAATTAGTAATCCGCCCCGGCGAAATAGTAATCCGCCCAGGCGATATAGAGGGCCGGAATTTGTTTTTTTTTGTCATGTCCTAAATACACTTCCGTAGATTTGTTAATTGCATATCGAAACAATAACGTGCAAGTGGAAACTTCGTTGCGAAATAATAATTCGCCCGGGCGAATTAGTAATCCGCCCGGGCGAAATAGTAATCCGCCCGGGCAAAATAGTAATTCGCCCGGGCGATTTAGTAATCCGCCCGGGCGAAATAATAATTCGCTTGGGCGAATTAGTAATCCGCCCGGGCGAAATAGTAATCCGCCCAGGCGAAATAGAGGGCCGGAGTTTTTTTTTTTTGGTCATGTCCTAAATACACTTCCGTAGATTTGTTAATTGTATATCGAAACAATAACGTGCAAGTGGAAACTTCGTTGGGGGAGAATCGAATTTGTCGACGGACACGAACAGCTTCCTTTTTTCAGGTGATGGTTGTTGCCAGGGGTATAAAGCAACAAGTGGGTAGAGGAAAGGCTGTCACTGAGTGAGCAACACCCGTTGAATTGGTGCTCTGTGTATCGAACTCTTCGTGTCTGCCTGACGTAAGAGTGCATTATAGGCGCATATTATTCGGGGATCATTCTTTCGAACTGTCGTCGAAGTCATGGAGAGACGTGGACCCGCGTTACTTCTGCAACTCTGGTGTGTCGTCGTGCTGTCGTTGAGTATGGTACTCTCCCGAAGTAAGTACCGTACGTATAGGCCTACAGACCCAACACAAAACTCTCCAAATTATGGTCACCATATTCTCAAATTTATTCTCGACGCTTCTAGTTCTGATATATTTCTCCTCTGTCCTATTCCTCGCACTAGTCGCAGGCCACTATATTTAGATCCACATTTCATAAATACCTCAGACAGTTTAGCTATTGTCAATGGTCCCAACTACACTGATTTTTTATGCTTAAGTTTATTTCAAAAGGTTTAATTTTACTTAATTGTAACTTGTAGTTGACGGAAGTTCCAATGTAAGGAATTCACTTGAACAATGGGCATTGTGTTTGAATTAGGCTATGTAAGAATGCCTCACCGCAAACCTATACCAGTGTAATGGAATGTGAGTGCATGTAGCTCTCTGGTGTTCTTTTATTTGTGTTAAGCCAGATCTATCCGAATTCTTTCCTTTGTGTTAATAGTGTAGTATATAAGGTTTAGAATGCCAAATCTCGGCAGAGTGCCACATTGACACAGTGGGGAGTGGTGGTCTGCAATCGTCACTGAAGTTACGGCGGAGACGACCGGACGCTGCTATGAAGCTTCCGAAGGCCAAGTTCTACCCCAAGCAAGCTACCTGAAAAAGGCTACCGGATCGTCAAACGTCAACCACCACACCCACTCGTATCGTGTCAATTAAATGGGCTGTTTCGGTAATTTTTTGTGACTTGTGACATGTAAAGTTTCAAGTATATGTTCCATCAAGGAAGGGTGTGTAGTTCTGTTTATAATAAATGGTGCCATATACTATGTGATTGGCATATAATATGTGAATGACAAGTGCATATTTGAAATCTGAAGCATTTACTCCTTTTTATTCATACGAAACGAAGTATAAACGATAAATAATTTTTTTCTGGTAATGAAACCAAGGATTCCTAAAAAGTGCATGCCCCAGGCACTGTAGCTCGCAAACCCCGAAAAAAAACGTATAGAGAAGACAATAGGGAGGTTTCGCAAGCGAACGGATACGCTTACACTTACGTTTAGCTATCCGTATCCATTTTTTACTTACGTGTAGCGAGCGAGATATGCGTGTCGTCTGCACGTATGACGTCATACGCCACTCACCATCCGCTAAACGTGCAGACGACACGCATATCTCGCTCGCTACACGTAAGTAAAAAACGGATACGGATAGCTAAGCGTAAGTGTAAGCGTATCCGTTCGCTTGCGAAACCTCCCTATTGAGAAGAAATAACAGTTTAAGAGGTGGGAGGAAAACCCCGGAAGAATAGTCTGGGGAAAACCCACGGAATCAGGTAGGGACTGAAAACCCAATCCACATGTAGACCATGGGTGCCGATGCACAGCGCATTGTGCGCGTAAACGGCATTGCGTTCGTCACGTTTGGCGCTTTTTTAGTATCAGTCCTCCAGCACGTGACCCTCCCCAGTGCCGCTTTCCGTTTCGGTTACGAAAATTTTATTTTCTGCAAACCTATAAATGGTAAAGCTTACATTTTGCAGGCCATTTTCTCAAGAGTAAATGGTTTTTAGTAAAAGCCTTTGACTAATTTGTATTCATACAGATGGGAGTAATGCAAATGCCATTTTGTATTCATACGAACTACCGTATGGTATTAGTTGTACTTTTTCGCGATTAACATTAATATATGCAGTAATTTTTGCTATTATATTTTCAAGGTAGCCCCAACCCAACCTTGAAATATGACAGTAAATATTTGAAATCTGAAGCATTTACTCCATTTTATTTATAAGAAACGAAGTAAACGCTTATAGTGTAGCAAAAGCCTAAAGGTAAAAAGTAATTATTTTAAGAATTTAGCAAACGGTTTTTAGTAAAAGTGTTTGCTTAATTTTCATTCATACAGATGCGAGTAAATGCTTCAAAGTGGTAGCAAAAGCAAATGCCATGTTTTATTCATACAAACATGGTATCATTTGTACTTTATGAACTTTAATAAATGCAGTAATTTTTGCGGAGAATTATTTTACTTTATAATTTCAAGGTTGCCCCAACCCAGCCTTGTAAATGACAAGTGCATATTTGAAATCTGAAGCATTTACTCCTTTATATTCATACGAAAAGAAGTAAACGATAAATATATTTTTTTCTGGTAATGAAACCAAGGATCCTCAAAAGTGCATGCCCCAGGCACTGTAGCTTGCAAACCCCGGAAAAAACCGTAGAGAGAAGACAATGAGAAGAAATTACAGTTTTAGAGGTGGGAGGAAAACCCCAGAAGAATAGTCTGGGGAAAACCCACGGAATCAGGTGGGGACTGAAAACCCAATCCACATGTAGACCATGGGTGCCGATGCACAGCGCATTGTGCACGTAAACGGCATTGCGTTCGTCACGTTTGATGCGCTTTTTTTGTATCTGTCCTCCAGCACGTGACCCTCCCCGGTGCCGCTTTCCGTTTCGGTTACGATGGTTACGATTTTCTGCAAACTTATAAAAGTGTGAAGCTTAACATTTTGCAGGCCATTTACTCAAGAGCAAATGGTTTTTAGTAAAAGTGTTTGCTTAATTTTCATTCATACAGATGCGAGTATATGCTTCGAAAGTGGTAGAAAAATCAAATGCCATGCTTTATTCATACAAACATATGGTATCATTTGTACTTTATAGAACTTTAATAAATGCAGTAGTTTTTGCGCAGAATTATTTTGCTTTATAATTTCAAGGTTGCCCCAACCCAGCCTTGTAAATGACAAGTGCATATTTGAAATCTGAAGCATTTACTCCTTTTTATTCATACGAAACGAAGTAAACGATTATTGGCCAAAAATGGCTCTGGTTTCTGGTATGCGCGCGTCGCCATAGCCATGCGCGACGGCAATGTAAGATGATGTATTTCAATGTAAGATAATGTCTCAAACCACCAAACTCACTGGTTCGACTGGAATCCTGCTGCTCCACAATTTTTACGTGTTATTTCTCATGTCTAGGTTTATTTCAAGCACATAGGAAAATGGATGTTAAATACAGTTTTTCTGAGTTTTTTATTTTTTGCACTCCCCTTTTTGAAAAATCAAGCATGGATGGCTACTCAAGCATACAACCAGTTGGGACTATTGGTAGAGTTAACGAAGCCTCTAACGTCGTTAGAGTTTATGCAACATAATTATGCTAATTTTAAGATAAAATGGCTTTTATATTGTTTTTTTGTTGTTGGTCTTTTGCATGGGTATAATAAAATTCTGCATTGAATTTATGACAACGGTAGACTTGACGGAGCCTCTAACGTCGTTGGAGTTTATGCAACATAATTATGCTAATTATATTTCGTCCTCGTCGTCGAGACTCACCGTGTATTATTGTCCCTGGTAATACGGTTTGCACCACCCTTTGAAGAAAATGGATCATTCCTTCATTCATAAAAATGCAAATTAGCCCTAGCACGCTGGGTATAAAGCCCCAAGAAACCATTGAGGCATGTCTTTGTTTCTTGTGGTACGGTTTAGCACACACGTATTTTACACTACGTCTTCAGTTTCACGTACTTAGTAAATTTTAGCTACAACCAATTCGGTTTTTCTACGTTTATTGCTTCGATATGTCGACCAAGAAAGGGAAAGCCAACGACAAGCAGGCTAAAGATGTGCCTGGTTCAGCCTTGAGATCTTCGTCTACGGCCTCGGGACCGTCTGCGGCCTCGTCAACCTCGCCTAGGGTTGAACGAGTGCGTAAGTCACAGGCCCCAGCCTCGCCTTGGGCTGGTGGTCAACGTGCAGAAGAATTGGAAAGCGGGCCGCCTTGCCCAATTTCCGCCACCGACACGAGAGCGTATTCCTCGCAGAATATACCGCAAGTGTCTAGAGCACCACAGGCTAGACGTGTGGTAGAAAATGAGCCCGGACAGACCTCGCCTTGGGTCGTCCCTCACAATCAACCAGGGCCGTCTTTCTTCCCCGGACAACAATGGAATTTCCCGCCTACAGCCAGCAATGCTACCGCTAGCGGGCAGCAGTCATTCAATATGGCGGCGCCCATGGCTCCGCCGTATGTTAGCAGACCAGTAAATAAACTTCCATAGACCCCAATGGTAAATGCTCCCACTTCAAAAATTCGGGAAAAATACTCACAACTCTCCAAGGTGCTCGAGACACACATCAAATTGAAGCTGATTTCATCATCTTTCATTTTCTTTTCAATTTTCGGGGGGTCAACTGATGACTTTGAGGAGAAATTTCCATCTGAAGATGATCACCCCTGAAAATAGTCCTGAAGCCCATCGCCATTTTGAAAAACGATGCCTACACTCCATTGCAAAATAGAGCGCTTTTAGGGTCCAAATTACATCCAAATTACACAGAACTGCAAGCTCCCAGTCCTGTGCACGGCTTCCACCCATATTTTTTACAATCCCTCAAGTTCATGGCCCACAGCATGCTCAAATACCGAAGATTTTGAGGGCATGCAAATCGTGATTTGGCCGGCGCAGGCAATTTCGGACCGATTTACTGGTCTGCACCCTATAGAGAAGCGAGGTTTTGAAAAATTTCCCCAAACCACTTGTACGGCACGAGGAAGGATGGATGACTCATATTTCATCAAAAAATTGCAAGAAAAAAAATGTCTGACTGCGATTTCTGGCCTGAAAACAAGCCCTCTGTTTGCGGCTACCTTACTGCAGGGCGCCCCCAGCGGGCGTTAATTGAGTTTTTGCTCCTTCCGACCCCAAATTACCCCCCCCCCCCTTGTTCGCTCGAAATTGCTGTGATCGGACGACGGTCCATCGGCCCTATTTAGATTTTGGGCGCATTTGTTGCGGAACCGCCATTGGTGACCCCTTTTGAAACGCTGCCCCCCCCCAGGTTCCGCCCCCCTGAAAAAAAAACACTCCGCAAACGTTTGACAACAAACGATGGAAGGCGCCATTTTGAAACTATAGAGAAGCGAGGTTTTGAAAAATTTCCCAAAACCACTTGTACGGCACGAGGAAAGATGGATGACTCATATTTCATCAAAAAATTGCAAGAAAAAAAATGTCTGACTGCGATTTCTGGCCTGAAAACAAGCCCTCTGTTTGCGGCTACCTTACTGCAGGGCGCCCCCAGCGGGCGTTAATTGAGTTTTTGCTCCTTCCGACCCCAAATTACCCCCCCCCCCTTGTTCGCTCGAAATTGCTGTGATCGGACGTCGGTCCATCGGCCCTATTTAGATTTTGGGCGCATTTGTTGCGGAACCGCCATTGGTGACCCCTTTTGAAACGCTGCCCCCCCCCCCCCAGGTTCCGCCCCCCTGAAAAAAAAACACTCCGCAAACGTTTGACAACAAACGATGGAAGGCGCCATTTTGAAACTATAGAGAAGCGAGGTTTTGAAAAATTTCCCCAAACCACTTGTACGGCACGAGGAAGGATGGATGACTCATATTTCATCAAAAAATTGCAAGAAAAAAAAATGTCTGACTGCGATTTCTGGCCTGAAAACAAGCCCTCTGTTTGCGGCTACCTTACTGCAGGGCGCCCCCAGCGGCCGTTAATTGAGTTTTTGCTCCTTCCGACCCCAAATTACCCCCCCCCCCCTTGTTCGCTCGAAATTGCTGTGATCGGACGACGGTCCATCGGCCCTATTTAGATTTTGGGCGCATTTGTTGCGGAACCGCCATTGGTGACCCCTTTTGAAACGCTGCCCCCCCCCCCAGGTTCCGCCCCCCTGAAAAAAAAACACTCCGCAAACGTTTGACAACAAACGATGGAAGGCGCCATTTTGAAACTATAGGTAGCAGACCAGTAAATAAACTTCCATAGACCCCAATGGTAAATGCTCCCACTTCAAAAATTCGGGAAAAATACTCACAACTCTCCAAGGTGCTCGAGACACACATCAAATTGAAGCTGATTTCATCATCTTTCATTTTCTTTTCAATTTTCGGGGGGTCAACTGATGACTTTTAGGAGAAATTTCCATCTGAAGATGATCACCCCTGAAAATAGTCCTGAAGCCCATCGCCATTTTGAAAAACGATGCCTACACTCCATTGCAAAATAGAGCGCTTTTAGGGTCCAAATTACATCCAAATTACACAGAACTGCAAGCTCCCAGTCCTGTGCACGGCTTCCACCCATATTTTTTACAATCCCTCAAGTTCATGGCCCACAGCATGCTCAAATACCGAAGATTTTGAGGGCATGCAAATCGTGATTTGGCCGGCGCAGGCAATTTCGGACCGATTTACTGGTCTGCACCCGTATTGGTCATTTCCGTGGTTTAACTTACTAGCGGGATGCCGCGCTTCGCGCGGCACCCGCTAGATGGGTGGAGTTGACTGTTTCGTAATAATTACTGTATACAATGAAATCTCGATAATTTAAACTCTAATAACTCCAAACAACTGTTAAGTCAAATAAAGAATCGGACCCTCTGCTGCACGCGAGCCTATTTGGACTCGCCATCAGTCTCGCCTAAGTTGTATTTGCTTTTAGCAACGTGCGCGCACATTAACGTTTCCGGCGAAGATTGTGCGAGGGTCCAGGACATATTGTCAATATAGGGGAAGGGGCTAGCTAGGGTGAAGGGTGCTAGTTGGAACGCCCAATTTCTGTAAAACCCGTCAACCATGTCACCAATATTTCCGGGGATGGGGAGAAATATTTCTAGGGATGGGGAGAAATGGTTTTTGTTATAGAGGGGAGATGGTGATATTGAAATCGCTGATATTGTGGAGGTTTATGTTTGTGCTGGGATTCATACCGTTTAAATGTTGTTTTGAATTGCGCGCCGATAAGAAAGGTCTTGCTGTCAACAGTTAAGTATTTATTGCCGACCGATTGTCTCATGCGATGTCTCATTATAGAAAGCTCATAAATCATGTTGTGCTAGAATATTGTCCAGTCAATTTGAACTTTGATTTTTCAAGGTGCCAAACCATTAAGGACGTATACACCAACTGTACAATTAGGTAATTTAGATGAAACGCGGTTTGATCTTGGCCTATACAACGTCGTCTCCATCGTTCTCACTACAGAGGAGAGGAGGGGGCAGCCAGTGGGGGTGGGGGTTGGATATTGTGTGGGCGTCGCCAGGATTTTTTCTAGAGGAAGGCAAAACATATTTTTGCCCAAAAAATGCCTGTTTTTCTCAACACATTCTCCATTTATCAGTTTTAGAGGGGGGCAGGGACATTTTGCCCCCCCCTAACCCATTAAATTTAGACCACTATGACTTCGCGCCTTTTTTTTTTTTTTTTTTCCTTTTCCGGGGGGGGGGGGCCTCGCGAAGCCCATGCCTATTTATGTTACACCTGTGAATGGTCACTGATATTTCCGGGGAAGTGGGCAACAATTTATATTTGTTATGGTGAAGGGGGTGTTTCTTATGTATTAAGTAGAAGTTAATGTCATTATAGCAGCTGGTGTTTTTATTATGGTGATGGGGTTGTACAGCAAAGTATTGTAACACGTTTATTTGTAGAAGAGAGTAAAACTAAAAGAAAGGACATATTGGAGCACTTCATAATTATGTCAAGCACCACATGTTAAATGTATTTATTACAAAACTGTGAAAATGAAATCAGGTATACACGAATTTTTTAGTAATAATGTATTTGCATTCATTACTGTACAGGGTAGTACTTTGACAAAACGCAGGGGATATAATTGTAGTCAGTTTTCGGAGCAATTTTCGCAAGGGACGTCGGTCCAGGCTTGTTTACCATATAGGCACAAACATTCCATGAAAGACTTTCAAGCAAGACGGCCAAAGGTTATTGTGCAATTGCAGTTTTTTGTGTTAAAAGCTGTAATCATAAATAATGAGAGTGGCATTGTAAGTTACAGGACAACATTTTTTTAATTAGTGTTGGTGAAAACTCATGAGAAATTGAGGGGTATGCGAGTATGAATATTTTGTTGTGAAATTTTAAGAGTGATTATGTAATTTGGTAATCAAAGACATTGTTTTGTTATCAAATAAGTTTGCCAGGATCGACACAGTCTGCTTGGCCAGTAATTATCGGGTAACCATTCCATCATTATTCTTGGGTACAACTAAGCCAAGGATGTAATTTAAAAAAAGGATGGACATAAAACAGCAGAAAAGAGTGATCTTTTTTGCACTACTTCATGACTTCTAAAAATAAAATTATGGCTAGAAGAAAAATGTGTTTTGAATGGGTAAAGAGAAAAAGCAGGAATCTTGCAGTTGAACTGGAAAGAATAGGTGTGTCACGTCTTCGTCTTGAGTCGAGATTCTTGCTTTGGGAACTGGTTGAAGCATGCACTGGAGCATGGATGGAGCATGGTTGGAGCTGGTCATGTGATGTGGGTGTCATCGGGAGTCCTGTGTAAAGGAGTTAGAAAGAAAAGCATAACGACTAAGGTGAAGAAAACTTGTAAAAAAAATACATCGGCTAACAATAGCTACAAATAAATTAGACAGGTGTTGCAATACCCCATTTATGCGGAATGCACTACTGAAGTACTAACCAAACATGCCAAACAACGAAACATGTCTTGTATGTTGTATTTTTGTGAACCCCCCCCCCCCCCGCATATGATTTTATCTCAGCAGAACAGCAGAGACACTGAACACTCAGAACAGGCATCAATGTATTAGTTTCCTCTTTATACTGCTTAGGTTCATGTCTGTTGTCGAGTCATTTGATTTTCTGCCAGAATGTATTCTCTAAGATCCACTATTCTAACTGTGTTGGTTTCAGGTTTTAGTCTTTGCCTGTATTTTTTGGTTTTTGGCCTGAGGTTTGAACTTGATCACGTCTTTAATTTTGATTTGAGGGTTTCTTTATTAAGTTGGTTCCCCCCGTACAACCCTCCCCGTACAACCCTCCCCGTACTACCACCAGACTACGCCATTATTGGACACTCACAAACTCACACTTTTCACAAACAACAATACATATCATAAATGAGACTTAATACTGTGGCGGAAAGTGTTTAGTTGTGACGTCATACCATAGCACTAACGCTTAATCACTTGTGTGCAGTGACCGGGCGGAGCTTACGAGCTCCGTGGGCTGCTGCGCGTACGTGATTGGCCAATAACCCCCATAGGTTTAGCGCACCATAGGGTTAGTACACGCACATGGTTTGTAGACATGACGTAGCGTCTACATGTACCTGGTATATAAATGCGTGCCTGGGGAGCGCGCTCTGTTTAGCAGTTTGGGTTTAGAACGCGCATTGGTACATGGTTTAGCCTAGTTGTTGGGACTGATTGCTGCTAGTTGTGGAGATCGTTGTTAGGTGAGATACTATAGCTTGTTGAGTGTATAGTTTTGGGGCTCATCTGTTTAGAGTGTTGAGTGCCGGGTGTAGCTGCGACAGCGGGCAGAGAAGTAGGTGAATTACTGGTACCCTGCTTATGTGAAATTGCTTAGGCGATTTGTGTACAAAGTCTGTGTAGCTGTACTGGGATCGCGCTGGTATGTGTAGCTGAATTCTGGCTTACACGCACGGCGTAGCGGGTACCCTGCTAACGGACTGTATACATTGCTAAGCGGCTGTTGTGTGCTTGTGACGCTGTGTTTGGCTAACTTAGCGATTCATTACTAGCGCTGTGCATAGTTGCTCATTGCTGCCATTGTTGTCTAGTGCTTAATGCTGTGTGCGTTGTTGCATAGACGAGCAGCGGGCTCTCTCCAGTAATTAACTAAGGACCCTGTTAATAAAACAACCCACCGAATCACATCATAATTGTTGTACTTGATTATTGTTGAATAAATTACGATCACTGTTGTTTGAGATTACCGACAATTCTGCTTCCGGTGTTTATGTTTACAGGTTTATTGTGCAATTAATTAACGGAGATAATTAATCAACACTCATTCATAATCGGGCGGTAGATTTCCACCAAAACGGACCTGCACCCTTAGCCTTGAAGGTCGCTCTGAGTGATCTCTCGTCTAGGGAAGAGCCTTGGTTTGGGAAGATTGTCTTCACCCCACTAGGAGTCAGACTTGTCCTAACAGACTTAGGTTGGCCCGGGGGTTCCCGCCACAATACCGTTCAAAGAGAAAACTGGAGCAAGGAACAGATACATCAACCATGTCAACAACGCTGTGCTGAAGAAATGTGGGGCAAGTTGCATGCGCTGCATGCTCATAACGAACGTATACGTGGCACGTGCAATTATCCGGCCCATACGCTGCATGCTCATAACGAACGTATACGACGTGGCACGTCAATTATCCGGCCCATACGCAAGATTATCCGGCCCATACGCAAGATGGCCGGCGCGGCCCAATGGGGAAGGGAATTATGGGAAATAGGGTGGAAATAGTCTGGCCCCGTTCCGCATCCCCCGCGGCCAACGGGCGCGGGCGGGACGGGAGACCGGTCGGGAAAATGGCAGCGCCCTCCCCTCATTTTCGTGATTGTAGTATAGATAACTCCGCACAACAGTGGCCTCCTAACACTACCCAACAGATGTATCATCAACATCGGGGAAATCCCTCAACCCCTGGACAGCTCTCGCTTCCTCCGCCGGTGAGTCCGAACATTTGGGGCGGTAATTCGGGCCCTGGTACGGGTGCGAATTTGGACTCCGTGAGTGTCGGACCGGCAATATCGGAGATTGGTGGTGACGCTGAAGCTGAATCGGAATTTCTCAATCCGAGTGGATTTCGTAACCCTCATCGCAAGGCATCAGGTTTTCCAGTGACGGATAAAGTTCTTTCCTGGTGGGAAGACCTGCGTTCAAACAAATTGGGACATGAAGAGTTCAAAGAAGAGACTCTATCCAATCAAGTACCAGTCGAACAGGAACCACATTTCAAGGCTCCAGAATTACCAAGTCAGGTAAAGTCATCCTTCAAGGAAGTTCGATCGTCTTTAGTAACTCAAGATGACAAGCTTAAAGACTCTCATAATCATCTGCTGAAAGCAGCTTTGCCACTGACCCATCTTTTTGATGCTTTGGTGGACCCATCCTGTCCAGAGACAGTTGACGCCAGTATGGTTAAAGATCATGTCACCTCGGCATTGATACTGCTTGGGTCTGCAAGCCAGAGTCTAGCTCTTTCAAGACAACATGCTTTTGATGAGCTACTTGACAGAAAATTTGAAAGCCTCAAACGAAATTCACCGTCGATGAGCCATCTCTTTGGTGGAAACTTAGTCAAGGACATAGAGGATGCCGAGAAAGCAAATAAACTAGCAGCCAAAGTCACCAAGACTGCAACATCTACTGCAGGGCCGTACAAGGGGAATAGATTTTCTCCTTATTATTCTGCGGTAAACAGAAGATTTCGGGGCAACAACTCCTTTCAAGGGCGATCATCGGGCTATACTACCAAGCCAAAGTATGCAGCCTATAAATCTGCATCCTCAAGCCGTGGCAAATTCAGATCAGAGCGAGGTTCGTTTGATCAGAAATCAAAAAAGTAGATACATGTTCATGTATTCCTTTTAAGACAAGTCGTCTTCAATATTTTGTTTGTAATTGGAAATCCCTAACAAGAGACAGTTGGATACTTCAGTCAGTTGTTGGTCATAAAATAGAATTTTTAGATGTTCCGTTTCAATTGCAGCACAGAGTACCTGTAACAGAAATGAATTCTCAATCTCAAGTAGAGATCGTTCAGGAGGAAGTACAAAAGCTTTTGATTAAAGGGGCAGTCACCGTGGAAGATCCGGTGATTGGTCAGTTTATTCCGTCTTTGTTTTTGGTCCCCAAAAAGTCGGGAGAGCTCCGCCCAGTGATAAATCTTCGTTCGTTGAATAAGTTTGTTAAATATCAACACTTCAAGATGGAAGGAATAAAATAAGTAAAAGATTTACTAGTACCAGGTGATTTTCTAGGTTCCATTGATCTCAAAGACGCTTATTTTATGATTCCTATTCATCAGGATCATCGAAAGTATCTTCGTTTCATATGGCAAGGCCAGTTGTTCCAATTTGCATGCCTCCCATTTGGGCTGTCAAGTGCTCCTCGAACATTTACGAAAGTTCTCAAGCCAGTGGCAGCACAGCTCCGAGCAAAGGGAATTCGGTGTGTGTTTTATCTCGACGATATACTCATAATGGGCAGTTCTGTGAAAGAATGCACCGAGAATCTCCAGTTCACGGCAACTACACTTCAGGAACTAGGATTCGTCATCAATCAGGAAAAGTCAAAATTCCAACCTGCACAGCAAATCACATACCTCGGGTTTCAAATCAACTCCGAAACAATGACATTGTCTCTACCAGTAGAGAAAGTCAACCATATCGTCAATCATTGTCAAGAAGTTCTGCAGGCGAACACCTTAACAGTCCGCGAATTAGCTCAGCTCATCGGTCGGTTGTCGTCAAGCATACAAGCGGTGTTTCCAGCCCCATTGTATTACAGAAATCTACAGCAAGACAAGATTACGGCACTTCACCACAGCAATTCCTACGACTCGGAAGTAGTCCTATCCCACGCCTCCAAGGAGGAGTTGAAAAGCTGGATACAATGCGTAAGAATTTGGAACGGCCAAACACTACTCAATCCAACACCGGATGTGGTGATCCAGACAGATGCATCACTCCAAGGATGGGGTGCTTGCACATCCGAAATCCGCACAGGCGGCAGATGGTCGATATTGGAACAGAATCTACACATCAACCATCTAGAACTGTTGTCAGTGTACTACGCCCTTCGGGCATTGGTGTACCATCAACGCAACCTACACATCCGACTACAGGTGGACAACATGACAGTAATGTCATACATCAGCCACAAAGGGGGGACTCATTCTCCAGAATTGTCATCCCTTGCAGTGAAGATATGGACATGGTGTCTACACAGACAAATAACATTGTCAGTAGAATATCTCCCAGGAGCACAAAATGTCATAGCAGACGAATTGTCGCGCAACTTCAACGACCGCACAGAGTGGCATCTTCTCCCCGAAATTTACAGAGCAGTGGTAGAAAAGATGAAATTTCAACCGTCGATCGATCTGTTTGCATCACGGCTCAACAGACAGGTTCCAAGATTCATATCATGGCACCCAGATCCACAAGCATGGCAAGTGGACGCGTTCACCATCAACTGGTGCAACATGGCAGGGTATCTGTTTCCTCCCTTCAGTCTGCTCTCAAGGTGCCTTCAGAAAATTCAAGTAGAAGAAGCCACAGTTCTGCTAATCGCACCAGTTTGGAAAACACAACCGTGGTATCCACTAATGTTAAAACTGACAGTAAAAACACCATTACTGTTACTACAGCGCCCAGATCTCCTTCAATTATGTCACAATCGTCAACAACACCCCATGCACAAGGTGATGCAGCTGGCCGCCTATCGGGAAATCACTCGCAGCAAGAGGACTTTCGCAGAAGGTGTCCTCAGTTATCATGGCATCATGGATAAAAGGAACAAATGCTCAATTTGACTCAGCATGGAGTCGCTGGAGTCGCTGGTGTCATCAACGACACTTGGATCCAGTTCAAGCACCTTTAGCAGAAGTGTTGGAGTTTCTCCATGCATTGTTGGAAGATGGGCTACAATATAGGACAATTAATGTCTACAGGTCTGCTATTTCATCAGCCCATGCTCAGGTGGATGATGTCCCTATTGGACAACATCCTTTAATGACAAGGTTTTTTAAAGGTATTTTTAATATTCGACCACCGAAACCTAGGTATTCATTTACTTGGGATGTTGGGAAAGTTCTCCGTTACCTTGGTTCACTCTCATCAAACAGGAAGCTCAGTTTGAGGCTTCTGACGCTCAAATTGGTCATGCTGGTCGCTCTCGTGACAGCAGGGCGTTGCTCATCATTAATTGCTCTGGATTTACATCACATGAAGAAGTCCAGGACAGCATTTGAATTTGCACCAGTCAGCCAGTCTAAATGTTCCTCAGCACATAGGCCAGTTCCAAGTGTTGTTTTGGCCCGTTATCCAGCAGATCGAAAACTATGTGTTTTTTCAACGTTGGAGGTGTATATTCATCGTACACGATTGCTAATAGACGCCTAAATAATCAGCGCTTTACAAGGCTGTTTCTATCATTCGGGAAACCTCATCATCCAGTAGTTTCATCTACTATTGCTAGATGGCTGAAAATAGTGATGGCATCGGCAGGTATAGATGTCTCACATTATAAAGCACATTCTACTCGGGCTGCGTCTACATCTGCTGCAGCAAGAGTAGGAGTTTCTACTGCTCAGATTTTACTGACAGCAGACTGGTCATCGGTGAACACCTTTGGAAAGTTTTACAAGCGAGATGTACCATGTTCAGAGGAATATGGAAGAGCAGTCCTGTCTTCGGCTTAGCTGTGAAATATACACGGTGAGTCTCGACGACGAGGACGAAATATAATTTCAAATTATGTAAGGGTTCTTACCTGCCATATAATTGGAATTATATGAGGCCGAGGAGGAGAGACTCACCTCCCTCCCTCGGTGCCTCAGTTCTCTTCAGCCTCCCACCCATCTTGAGCCCTCAGCCAGGACCAGTACCTTAGATCTACAAAGAGACATGCTTCAATGGTTTCTTGGGGGCTTTATACCCAGCGTGCTAGGGCTAATTTGCATTTTTATGAATGAAGGAATGATCCATTTTCTTCAAAGGGTGGTGCAAACCGTATTACCAGGGACAATAATACACGGTGAGTCTCTCCTCCTCGGCCTCATATAATTCCAATTATATGGCAGGTAAGAACCCTTACATAATTTGAAATTTTATCATAAAATGGCTTTTATGTTATTTTTTTTCTTTTGCATGGGCATAATAAAATTCTGCACTGAGTTTACGACAGAAAAGTGTGTGGCTACACGCTGTATAATTTCATCATTTTGTTCACCAGGGACTGCAAAATCACAGCTCATACAAGAATAAACCCAGGGGAGGATCCAGGAATTTGTACAAAATCACACAAAGCATTCAATACTTATATTCTAGTCTTTTTTTCTGATTTCTTTCGGCGTTACTCGCATATCAACACTGATTCTTTAATTCGTACCTTTAGAAATTTAATATTTCGACAGTGTAGCCACAAACTTTTTTTTCGTTACCTCAGTGCAGTATTGTAGGAAGCCCATGCATGCAAAAGACATAAGCCATTTTATTTTTGATATTGAGATAATCAAATGTTGCATATATTAAGCTCCAAACACGTCATAGAGGCTCCCTCAAGTCTACCGATTCCGATTCTGACCATGAATTCAATTCTAATATTCTCGTCCATTTTCTGATATTTTTCGCCATAACTGATTGAAATCGCGCCTCGCCAGTTTTCCTCTCATATCTGAATGCTGAAAATTTATATTTCTACAGCGTGTAGCCACACACTTTCTGTCGTAAACTCAGTGCAGAATATTATTATGCCCATGCAAAAGAAAAAAATAACATAAAAGCCATAATTAGCATAATTATGCCCATGCAAAAGGCAAAAACAAAACAAAACAAAAAGCCATTTTATTTTAAGATTAGCATAATTCTGTTGCATAAACTCTAACGACGTTAGAGGCTTCGTTAACTCTACCAATAGTCCCAATAGTACAGGCAAAATACTTCATTTTTTTTAGTGAACCTCAAACAAATTGCAACAGAATTTTTTCACCACAGTGCATTTCTATAAGGTCCCTAAAATGACATACTAAAAATCTTAAGAAATCCAGGTGGTGGAAATATGCCTAATTTGCATAAATCCAAAATGGCCGCATATTTTAGGGCTTTCGCACTGATTTGGTCATATTTCATATACTAGGTAGCTTTTTGAGGTATTTTAAACAACAATTGTATTCCTTTTACATTGATTTACTCATTATTCTAGACCTTGGTACCTTTCAATATCCTTAGTTTCCACAATTTGCGACATGCCGATAATAATTTGCGTAAATGCCATTTATTAATTTGCATAGATTAAAGTTAAAATCATGGCTGTCATGTGTGGACATGTCACAATTAAATTTCCCCTGATAATCTAAGTTCAGTCATGTACATAAATAAATTTCGGACCACGGTTCATTGCTATAAGGTTCCTTAAAAAAGGGAAGAAATCCAAATGGTGGAAATATGCCTAATTTGCATAATTTCAAAATTGCAACTAATTACATGATTTCTGATTTGGCCATAATTCTCGTCCTGAATTGCTTTTTGGGGACTTTGAACAACCATTTTTCCTTTTACATTGATTTCATCATCATTCCAGTCCTGGGTATCTTTTGAGATCATATGTTTCCTATGGGGTGTAATATTTTTTGTTAGGTTTCTAGCTCTTGTTAAAGTTGGTATAAGTGTTGGAAAATGTGATATCCCTTTGTTGCAGAGCTAACCCTTGCGCCGCTCTACTCAGACCAAAATTCAAGGAACAACTCAAGAGAACAGAGGATTCAACACAGGATTTAACAATCACAAAAATCAAATTACATGGAAAGAAACAGCCAAAAACCGCAAAACTCAATCCGAAAATACGTGGGCGAGGGTTTTATACCCCTCCCACATGGGTGCAAGCCCGGAATTGGTATGCAAAGGGAAGGAATTACGATTTGCAAAATTCACCTTATCATCCACCTCCGAAGTTACATAACACTTTACGGCCGTACACATTTAGTGAATAGCCTATTAAATCAACTCAGAAAATAAAAGGAATAATTTTAACAGTCTTGTGACACCCTGTGCATGAACTCATTTCAGGGACAAAAAAAATCCTACTTTAAATCCACCAGTACACTGCATAGGGATATCACATTTTGCAACATGTATGCCAACTTTGAGATGAGCCAAAACCAAACAAAAAATATTATACCTTATTTTTTGATATTTTGTAGAAAACAATGTTAGGATTTAATATTCATTCAAGCTTGTCTCAATGTCGGGTGATCCACTAGATCAAATTCAAGGTCAAAATAAAGGTCAGCATGTCATTATATTTAAAATTTCTCATGATGTAACCTTTCAAAGGAAATCAAGATTAACAAATTTGGCTCACAGATTATAGAGATATGGTCCATTTTGACCAAAATTGCCTGGGCGGTAGCGCGAAAACCGTTTGTTCGTTGAACCTAAAACTTCAAATTTTGGTTTTCCAGCCGAAATTTCCCCATAAGATAAATATGAACCAATCTAAAGAGGTTGGGGTTTAAAATTTAAAAGTTTTGGGGTGATTTGACACTGAATGACCCCAATGTCGAATGACAAAATGTTGTTTAAAGTACCCCGAAAAGCAACTTAGGACGAGAGTTATTAGATAGTATACTATGTCGTATTTTTGGCCATTGCATTTTTCTTTGCTAAAGAAGGAATTTTTCTCCTATTTGGATAGAGTTTACCTTCCTAAGCTGGAAATCCATTGGTAACATTTTTTCATCTACCATGCGGCGGCCTAATTTGTATCTAACTTCGGACCTGATTGTAATATGAAGTTTATTTTGATGGCGAACCCCATGTTTTTGATACAAGGAACCCGAGAAAATCATTGTTCATGGGGTATACTCCCAGTGGAGTACCCCATCAACAATGATTATATCTTGGGTTCCTTGGTATCAAGAACATGCAGTTTGCCACCAAAATGGACTTCATACGACATTCAGGTGCCACCTTATTATTTAAATGAAATCCAAGATGGCCGCTATTTTTGAATATCCAATATGGCTGCGACCCACTTGGGATGCCTAAATGTGCTAATTGGATTCCCTGGTATAAATTTTATAGGGTTTGCCACCAATAGTGACTTCATACGACATTCAAATCCAAATTTAATATGCAAATTAGTTCAAAATAGCGGCAATTATTAAATATCTAAGATGGCTGCCATCAATTGTGAGTACCCCGTCCACAGTGATTTACTTGAGTTCATTCAAAAACATGGACTTCATAGGACATTCAGGTGTAATGTTGTTATAAATGAAATCCAAGATGGCAGTTATTTTGAAAAATCCAAGATGGCTGCCATCTGTCTGGGATACATCATCAGCAATGGGTCATTAAGATTACTTGATATCAAATGCATGGGGTTTGCCACCGAAATTGACTTCGCACGACATTCGAGTCCGAACTTATTATGCAAAGAAGCCGAAAATGGCGGCCATTTTGAAATATCCAAAATGGCTGCCATCCATTTGGAGTACATCGTAAACAATAATGTACTCGGGTTCCTTTGTATCAAAAACATGGGGTTTGCAATCAAAATGAACTTTATGTGACAATTTCCACCCCTTGGATTTTTAACAATTTTTTAGGGACCTTAATATAGCAATGCACTGTAGTGTGAAATTTGACTTGGATTATCAGGAAAAATTCAATTGGTACATGTCCACACATGGCATCCTTTATTTTAACTTTAATTTAAGTCAGTCAAATTGATATACGAATTGATGTGGACTCCTAAAAATCCAGTGCACCTTACCGTTTCATTGGTTGAACGTTCACAATCTTCCCGTAGGCATGCGCAACACTACCAGCGAGTCAGAGTTTTATAGTTCTAAATTTAAAACGCAACGCCCCTGGGGCCAATTTCACGGCACTGCTAAGCACAAAAATTTGCTTAGCACAAAGAAAGTCCGGCTTATAAAAGCAGGTTACCAGCCAAAACTCCATGTGATATATATTGCTCGCAATTAGTATTCAGCTGTTGTTTGCTATAGCATGAAAATCACGAGGAGTTTTGGCTGGTAAACTACTTTTATAAGCCAGGCTGTTTTTGTGCTAAGCAATTTTTTTTGCTTAGCAGTGCCGTGAAATTGGGCCCAGGTGCGTTCTGCGCGACATCGCACAGAACGTGCCACGCACGCGTCAATCTCCATAAAAGGGTTGGTTACATCTTACTCGCCAGCTGAACACTCCATTATTTTGCTAGAGGGGTGTTTCAAAAAGCATGAAGTGAACTTGTTGAACAAAATCGGGATTTTTTGGAACGAATTATTTGATTTTTTTTATCGAAAAGGTATATATGAATGGGAATAAATATGTGCTCGGTCGGTATTTATCACTCTGTTTAAGACCGCTTAGAGTCTGGGTGCTGATAATTACCCTCGCCTCCGGCTCGGGTAATTATCAGCACCCAGACTCTAAGCGGTCTTAAACAGAGTGATAAAAACCTCCGGAGCACACATTTATTCCCTTATTATCGTACATTTGTACCATCAACCAAAAAAGATTCAATTCATGACCTTGATCTTGTACTACTGTAAATTGCGCCTACAAATAGGCCTATATTGTGAATAAACTATTTATGCGGGGGGGGGGGGGTTAAACTTTGATGCATGTACAGGGCGGTAGCGATGGCTGATTTTTGCTTTTTAAACTAGATCATAATACATGTACATGCACGTATTTGAATTAACAACCCCAAGTACACGATATAAATCCATTACTTGCATATTGCGGTATCGAAGCAGGCTACAGAAAGAAAGTCTCCTTTCCAGGGCGTACTATTGGAAACGAGGTTGAAAATAAAGTAAGCCCTTTGGGACAAGGTTGGGGGACACATTGTAGTCTGGTTCCCAGACCTGACAATTATTCCCGACGCTAGCGCTTATGTCTATATTGTAGGTCAGGCAGCCTCCGTGGCTAAAAATAAACATGACGACATTGACGGCCCTTTTTCAAAGCTTGGCTTCGTTCCGATTTCGCTGTAGCTTTGAATGTTCTGATCAAATTCTTAAATAAATCACTTGCTTCGTAAATATTATACAGTTATGATAATACAGTTTGATATTTCTGTAAGATAACACTTAATTGACTACTGTTGATCTGGTATCTTCAAAATTAGGCACCCAAATAGCACTGTTAGCAGGCCGAGTCGAATGAAGACCACGCCGAGTTTTGGAAAATGCCGGTAACGGTCGTCAAATTCAAAATAGTACATGACGCAGCAAAAAGTTCGCCCATACGATCCGAGTATACATGTACTTGATGCACAAAATGTTCGTTGAATTTCAAGTTTTCAAAAAAATGAAAGCAATGAATATTAATTATCAACTCATTTCAGAAAGTTTGTAATAAGCAATTAGCAGTAAATTAAACCCATATTATACTTTGAAATACTCGGGCGCATTCGGACTATCGACGAAATGAATTCGGCAAACTTCGGCAAACTTCAGAAAAAGTTGGAATTCCTCCCGTTTAGTCACGTGACGTAAATTGTAAAACAATGTATTACCGGAGGCTACCTGACCTAAGATTCATCAGGGATAGTCAGAATCGTTTGGTCTGGGAACCAGACTAGACACAATGTGGTCATCACTGGATCAGGGTGGCGTGCTAAAAAGAACTTAACCACATGTTTAATAATGGGATACACCGGTGAAGGGAATTCGGAAAAACCTAATATTGATTGACATCTGTCCTGTTAAGAGAGTTTATGTATGTAGCTAGAATGCTGTCTTACATCATATTATATCTTTGTGTAAATGCTCAGGTCATGTTTCTCTGCTAAGTATCTAGTGCAGGATTTTGCTCCTTTTGGGTATTTATTTATAGAAGCTGACATCATTCTTTTTGGGGGAGACATCATCACGATGGAGGACGGAGACCTGTCGAGGGACCGGGGTAAAGCACGCCCTCTAGAGGCGGTAGCGATCGCAGGGGAGACCATCCAGGCGGTCGGAACCCTGGACGAGGTTTTTTGTCACGCCGGGTCTAAAACCCAGACGGTCTACCTAAACCAACAGACCCTGATGCCTGGCTTCATTGAACCCCATACGCACCCGACCGTGGGCGCACAGATACGGGAGCAGTACATCACCATTGGTGCGGCCACTTTCAGGTATAACTTTGGGCCAATGAGTCATGAGCCAGGGCGCATGCTCACGCGCACGAAGTCGGTGACTTATTTGACCTCCGACTAGTGCAGGACAGATATCACATATCTAAAGGTGCACTCCATTCTGGATTTCAACATTTAGTGTTTCAGACTTTTTTAAAGGCTTGGTCGCTAGAAATTAGATCCACATATGCCTAAATTTCGATAAAATACTGATTATAACCTACATCTAACGCGGTGAGCGTCCCCCCCCCCTTGCCTGGGTTTTCCAGCAACGGGCGAATCACTTTCTTGAAAGCTCAAGTTGTAAATGGTTTTGTGTAGGCCTATTTGCTTTAGCTCCACTGTCGAGTCGCGATTGAGGTTTTATTATTAACTGAAATTAAATCTAACCATTAACACTAAACGCACATCGTCTACAATACGACAATAGTGTTTCGCACCAGTTGATCCGTTTGGTTGTTAACGCTCGCATTAATAAAGATGACCAATAATTATGAGGAATAAATTCTTGTAAATCATTTGTAATCCCCCGGCAATGAAAGCTCTTACGAGGAGATCCGCAGTGTGATGGTGAATAGGATCAACGAACTTGCCGCAACCCCCAACAGTAACGGCTGGGGAGCTTTCTTCGGCTGGGACCCAGAGCTCATCTCTGACCTACCGGCTCTGAACGCCGACGTGCTGGACGGATTTTCCGACACTATCCCGATCTTCGTGTGGGGCCAGAACGGTCACATAGCCTGGGTTAACCACGCTGCCCTAAGAGCGGCAAATGTAAGAAACACGACAAGTCGACCCTCTAGCACGTCTAGTAAAGTTGGTATCAGAGCGCACGAAATTATATTCTATATTTTTTTGATTCAGATCAGAATGGCCAATCACTAAAAATCTTTTCATGCATCTGTATGGTCTACACGATTGTCTGGTTGAAGCCAGTTCATAGGCGTCACAGGGTGATCCTGTGACGATAGCACCCCCGGCTTTATCCACCGGGGAGTCAGTCAGTCGGGGAGTCAGTCAGTCAGTCAGTAGCCGTGTATAATATGATGATCCACATGGTGCATTAACAGTAGAATATATTGTGAGCCGATCGAATGATTTTGTTTTCCTAGATCACCAACACTACCGAAAACCCTATTGGCGGGACCTTCGTGAAAGACCAAGACAACAACCCGACCGGTAAGCTTCTGGAGTTAGGCGCCATCGGGGCGGTGCAGCGTGTGATGCCACCCCTGGAGCCCCACGCCTTCGCCCGTAGCCTGGAGGATCTGTGGCGGATCTACGCCTCAGCCGGTTTCACAACGGTGGCGGACCTGCTCTACCGGCCCAATGCCGGCCTGGACGAGGCGCTGAGAAGGTCCACCGACGCCGAAAATTTTCCGCTTCGTCTTGGTACGTGCTCTTGTTTTGCCGTGGTTCTTGCAGAAGAAAAAAACTTTCTCTTTTCTCCTTTCCTCTCTCCGAAAAGGGATCAGTTCAAGCACTGCATATTCCAGTGCTTTAATACGCAAGAATTTATAGACATTGCTCACGAATAAACCTTCAGTTGACCAACTTAGATCGATCTTGCCACTGATTAAAAGTCTCCTCCCTTATTCCCTTTAGCTTTGTTTAGATTCAAGCAAGCGGTACGGGACGTCGACTGCACGGATTGCGCTGCCGGTGATGCGGGAGGCATAGGCGAGTACAGCTCCAGGTTGTGGGAGGCCGGTATCAAGCTGATCGCGGATGGCTCACCGCACAGCGGTACGTCAGCCATACGGGAGCCGTATCTGTACACTCCGCTGACCGAGACGCTGGGCTTCCCCGATCCGCCGGGCTACGGGATCCTGAACTTTGACACACGCACCCTCTTTGAGACCGTGAGGAGGTACCACCGGCAGGGGAAGAAGGTTTCGATTCACGCGCACGGGGAACGAGCTAACGACCAGGTCCTCAACGTGCACGAGCAAGTACGCAACTTCATACGCTGTGATCACACATACCTATAGAGTAGACCCTTTACACATATAACATCAGATGGCTTTTGTTTTTCTTGGATAGGTCATCGCTCGTTCGTCCATGTGCTCATGCTGAACTAAAATTTAAAAAAAAACCTCCGATAAGACGATTATCACGCATAAGGTCAATTAGTGAAGTCAATCACAAGTGAGGTCCGGAAGTGACACGCGGATGTGCAATGACGAAGGGATTACGTCAGCCGTTGAAACATCTATTCATTTACACCAGTTATCATCGGTTGCTATGTGCCGCCATTCAGCAATCCAAACTGTGGCAGCCATTTGATTTTTCCCATTCAAATCAATATAACCAAAACGAGGCTGGAAGGAAAAATAGTCTGATTCCTTTTTGCACAAAAACATTATCATTCAGTACTGCTATGATACAGGGAACATGACTGGAATGGTGGCAGCATGATAAAGTTATATTGAGTTTCAAGAACATATCGCCCGTTTATAGCCTTTACTTGACTAGTGACGTTTGATTTCTTGTGAATCGTGTTGGCTTGAGACGACTTGTGAGGATCAGTGACACACTGGCTTACTTTAAACATAAAACTTTGGGAGAGACAAGTGCATCATAACAGCAGCAATGAAACAAAATATCGTTAATACATTTTGAACCAACAGGTCCTTGCGGAGTTACCCAACCAGGACAACCGTCATCGCCTGGAGCATGTTGGCCTGATGACCGAGGAGCAGATCGAACGAGCCGGCAAGCTGAACGTGACTCTCTCCTTCTTCGTGGATCATCTTCGCTTCTACGCCAAGGTCTACAAGACCAACATCTTCGGTGACAGGGTCAACCGCTGGACTCCACTGTCCGTAGCAACCAAGAATAACATAACTTGGACCATTCACCAGGTAGGGCGAGAGGTTAAAACCAGTTTGGATAATCGCCGTATAATCACACACAAAAACACTATAATGGCAACGTACTAGGAACAAAAATAATAAAAACTGTTTGGCTAGAACAGTCATGGATGAAGGACAAGCGTCATGGAGCAGTCACTCTAGAGATATCTGGGGGTCCAATGAGTGTATGCCACCCACTGATTAAATACCCGGATCATGGGCGTCGCGGGGGGGGGGGGCAAGGGGGGCACTTGCCCCCCCCCTGGAAAAGCCCAAAAAAAAGGGGAAAAAAGGAAGAAAAAAGAAAAGAAAAAAAAAGAGGCGCAAAGACAAAGTGGTGTAAATTTAATGAGTTGGGGGGGGGGGGCCAAAATGTCCCTGCCCCCCTCTAAAACTGAGAAATCGAGAATGTGTTGAGAAATAGGCCTACAAGCATTTTTTGGCAAAATTTTTTTTGCCCCCCTCTAGAAAAAATCCTGGCGACGCCCATGACCCGGATTGATCTGTGCAATAGTACCTTTTCCTACTTTTCACGTCTGTGACCCACTGACCATGTACCGGGTTCGAATCCCGCCTAGTGTATTATATGGATATAATGATATTGTGGGTTTCACCAGTTTAATTTAACCTGACGAATTTCTCCCACTCGAAAAGTCAACATCGCTTAGTAATCTCTTGTAAACAGGTTGTTTTTTTTAGTCTTACGCAGTACGATTCTGCTTACAAATTTTTAGCGCTTCTTAATAGAGCAATCAAATCAACCCAATTTCTGCAGTGTAATACAAACCAGTGCTAAACCAGTGCCATAAGTTTTCAAAAATTTGCCCCTATTGTAAAGGTTTTAAACATGACAATATTTTTTTCTGAATGTACAAAACACAGGACCACCCCGCCTTTCCCGGAGATCCCTCCCCCTTCGCCAACATGAAGACGGCCATCACCCGCTGCACCAGGGACGACCCTACCACTCCCTACGGCCCAGAGTACCGCGTGTCTATCCACGAGGCTCTCAAGGCCTACACTGTCAACGCGGCTTGGCAGCTCCACCTGGAAGACAAGGTAGGAAGCATCCAGGTCGGCAAGAAGGCTGACCTGGTGGTGCTCTCCGAGAACCCGTACCGCGTGGACCCGTTTGACCTGGAGAGGATCCGGGTCGTTGAGACCTTCGTGGACGGGCGCCGTAACAAGCTCGCCCGGTTGAAGACTGTGAGGGGGATCGGGACCGACCTTCATGTCCTGGAGAGTCCTTAATTCAATTTTAATTTTTAAATGCGAATAAGAAACAATCAAAGAAAACAAACTCTATCAGACTAGACATAGAGATTGAAGATTTACTAAACTAACAACTTTATGTATTTTAAAATGAAAACACAAATTACACAATGAAGCTTTTTTTCCAGCAAAGTCATGAAATACACTGTCATGACGCAAATATTGATAAAGCGAAACAGTTCGTCCTGTTGAAGTCAGTTTTCTGCTTTCATTTAATTCAAATTACGACTTAGCTATTTAAAATACCAACGCGGTGTCTCTTGTTTAATTAAACAAATACCATGCATGAATACATCATTTAACGTAGCTATATTTCATATTGTTGATCATGGTGTAGCGTTTTCAGATTATCAATTCGTAATTATCACTTCGTCTTAATTTTTAGTTAATTATCTCACTATAATTATCAATGTTCCTTTTGAACTGTTTAATGATTAATTCTCCTGAGTGCATTGTTTTCCTTGTATACACATACACCCACACAGTGCCTTTGCAATGTGTAGTCCCTATACTTTTATACAGAGCAAATGACCTTCACTGCCCACACACAAGTCACTGGTCAGTTTCTTAGTACAACCAAGTTACTTTCAAGATCATTGTTTTAAGGAACTATATTACTCATTCCTAGTCATTTTCTGAGACTCAAGGAAACCACGATATGACTAAGTATCCCATTCTTAAGTATTTCTTATTCTCAAGACTTCCTGTTTCCACCAGTATATAAGTCCTGCTCCACTAGCAGTCCCTCATTCTGTTTCAACTCCATTTCTGTTTCGATTCCATTTCTATTCTACGTCAACCATTCGATAAAATCCAATCATGTAGTCAGTTTAATTCGTTCTGCTCATCCAGTCAGTTCTCACTTTAACCAGTTCAATCAATCAATGTGTATTAAGATATTGTTTTGGAATAAACGGTCACGGTTAACACAGTCCTCAACCAAAGAATTGTGTATCGACCTATCCATTCCCCAACAATGGTCACAGCGTCACTGTTTGTTGTCCATTATGTCGGTACAAAACCTGTTGATTTTGGTAAAGTTATCTCGTAATAAGATTTGCATTGTGAAAAAAAAAACTATGATCGATGCTTCCAAAATCTTATAGTAAACGTAAAAACTCAAAGCTATGCTGTAGAATTAGCGGTTTTTGTTTTGTTTTGCAAAACCCACTGCCTATTTATAACAAGTTACAATTACAGCAAAACAGATTGAGAAAGGGTAGATATTTTCTCAAACGGCGTGCATGGATGTTCGGGGAATCCCCCAGATAAGTAATACGTGTAATGATGAGTAAAAGTTAGAATGAAAACTATTGCCAGTCCGATGTTATTCATGATAAATACCAAATATTGTAGCCACGCAGTAGAGGGATGCATTCTGATATTGGTAAGTGACTGAGGAGTCCACCTCTACGTCCCAGATTCCTCGACTACAGACACGAATCGATTGTTGCTGAATTTCACCAATGTGCACCACAGTGATGAGTTTGTAACGCTCGATACCCAAGTCTTTGACTCTCTCCTGGATGTCGCCGGCTAACGCTTTGGCCTGCCTGCTGCACACCCTGGCATCGTAAGGCATCCTGGCTAATGTCTCGGGTATCATCTGTTCAAGGATGTCGCTGATGGTTCCTCGGAACTCGCCGAACTTCTGCTGCGGGTAGACTTGGTAGGACGGCTCCAGGAGGACGTCTTGGTGCGGGGACACACGCCTTCGTCTCGGCCGGTCGCTGTAGGTAATAAAGCGTCGTCATTGTCCTGGCACTACCTGTCGTACATTTTTAGAGGAAAACAATTGAAAAATTGGATTATTGTCGGCCAGATTTGAACGAAAATTACTCATCAATAGCGATCACGCATGCACACTAGTTCGAACTCTGTCAACCGCCGGCTCGGACCCTTCTGGCAAACTCGGTCCTGCCTCGACGCGGATGTTCTCATCATTACCAATTGCATAATCCAATAGAGACCGAGTTGTACTCAACGCCGAGTTGACTCGGAGCAAGGAGTTGACTCGGATGCGGCTCAAGGTTTGTGCCTCCCCACCCTTTGCAACCGTAGGTTTATATATATTTTAAATTCCCCTCTTGGTAAGTGCGAGTCGGTTAGCCCAGTCGGTAGAGTGTCATTCTCAGATCATCAATCTGGGGGTTGGTGGTTCGAGGAAAAACGACGGGCACATGCATTGCAGGGCGATACCATTGTCCAGTACGGATGCATAGCACTGCGTACCATGCACAGGCTCCTGCATTTTGCAGTCGACTGAGCAACCACCACTGTGCATGCGGTCGAATGAGAAACCCTTACTGTAGGGCGATACCATTGTCCAGTAGGGTTAAATATCTGTGCCAGTGGATGGTGACATGTACAAAGTGTGCGTTCACCCGGTGCGTGTGTGTTCAACTTGTGAAAACAACACCATTGAATCGTGTGTGTGTGTGTTGCTTTTATGAGCAGTTCTCTGCCCCTCAGAACAGGCACAGTTTCGACGGGCCCTGCACTAGTTATAATGCTATAATAGGGCGACTTTCCTAAAATGTCACCTAACCCAAGTTTACCTTATCCTGCCTCCACGTATTTCGGTAAAAGTATGTTCAGGGGCGGATCCAGGAACTAAGTTTTCGCAGGGGGGGGGGAGGCATAAGAAAATTATGCTAAAGGCATAAGACAATTTTTTGAACATTGTTTTCGAGGTTGGAGTCATTAAATCAGCTACCAGAATTCTGAGCTATAGGCGTGGGGCCCCAAAAAATTTGGATTCTAAATGCTCTGTGGTGCTATCTGAGGCAATTTCTCACCACTTAAACCAATATTTTCTAAGCAAAAGATACATTGTAGTACATAATATAGGGCCCTGTAAATGAGACACGAGTTCAAAAATCTGGGGGGGGGGGGGACATTTGATATTGTGTCCCCCACCCTTCAAAAAGTGGGGGGGGGGGGGGACCAGTCCCCCTGTCCCCCAGGATTGACGCCCATGGTGTCATGTAGATCAATGATAATTTTTTTAGAAACTCAAAATCTCAGTGGGGGGGGGGGGGGGGGGCGACTGGGGGGCGACAAGGTTTCATGGAGCACACGATTTCAACTTTTCAATTATTTAGTCTGTAGTCTGTAATAATTCTCGTAAATCTCGCATACGCTTTTGGGCCATGCGTGCTTGACGTCGGGACAAGAAACTGAGGTCAAAAAACAGGGCTGTGTGCGTGACACGGTAACTGACTGCAGGCTAAATCCGCCAGCCGCGGTGCTAAATGCCACTATCAACAAGATTAATCAAAGTCAAAGAATGACAAACAAATTGATTTGTGTATTACGGAAACGTATTTAGGACATGATCGAAAATATTTTTTAGGCCCACTACTTCGCCCGGGCGGATTACTATTTCGCCCGGGCGGATTACTATTTCGCCCGGGCGGATTAGCATTTCGCCCGGGCGGATTACTACTTCGCCCGGGCAGACTACTAATTCGCCCGTGCAGACTACTAATTCGCCCGGGCAGATTATTCTCCCGGCCGGGCAGACTACTAATTCGCCCGGGCGAATTAGTAATCCGTCCGGGCGGAATAGTAATTCGCACGGACGAATTAGTAATCCGCCCGGGCGAAATAGTAATTCGCCCGGGCGAAATAAAGGGCCGGAAATTGTGTGTGTGGCCATGTCCTAAATACACTTCCGTAGTTAATTGTATATCGAAACAATAACATGCAAGTGGAAACTTCGTTGGGGGAGAATCGAATTTGTCGACGGACACGAACAGTTCCTTTTTAAGGGGATGGTTGTTGCCAGGGGTATAAAGCAACAAGTGGGTAGAGGAAAGGCTGTCACTGAGTGAGCAACATCCATTGAATGGGTGCTCTGTGTCTCGAACTCTTCGTGTCTGCCTGACGTAAGAGTGCATTATAGGCGCATATTATTCGGGGATCATTCTTTCGAACTGTCGTCGAAGTCATGGCGAGACGTGGACCCGCGTTACTTCTGCAACTCTGGTGTGTCGTCGTGCTGTCGTTGAGCATGGTACTCTCCCGAAGTAAGTACCGTACGTATAGACCTACAGACCCAACACAAAACTCTCCAAATTATGGTCACCATATTCTCAAATTTATTCTCGACGTTTCTAGTTCTGATATATTTCTCCTCTGTCCTATTCCTTGCACTAGTCGCAGGCCACTATATTTAGATCCACATTCATAAATACCTCAGACAGTTTAGCTATTCCTATTGGTCGAGAGCCCGTCACGTGGCCAGTCTTAAACGGATGATAAAGACATGGCTAGCTGGTCTTAAACATTGATCTCCATATTAGACTGGATAGGACATCGCGCAGTGTTTGTGCACGAATGCGCGGCCGAACAATGGCGGCGCGTTTACTGCATGTCAGACGGGTAAACGCGCATTATGCTTTCACTTTGTTTACTTTGGAAAATGGATTATCGAGTGAAATTTTTCTTACAGGAGGAAGTTCAAGCACTCCTCCAAAACAAATCTTTAAAAAAAATAACTGAACGATGAAGAGTTACCCTCAATCCCTCCAAACAGCTTTTCCACACTTTCTTGATATACACTTTCTTATTATGCATTTTCGAAATTCAAGAACCCCCCATTTCCTTTTCCCTTTTTTTTTTTTTTTAAATCCCTCCTCCTCCCAAAAATGATTGTAAGTAAATTGCCATTTCATTTTTGGCACATTGGTCATTACAGCACACTGACATCAATGAAATGAATAGTTGTATTAATAATATGCTGAAATGACATCATATTTTTTTAACTGAACACTCACACGAGAAGTTTTATGGAGATTCATTCAAATGATTGATATATTTATTAAAAACCCGAACATAAACCAATTAGAATCTAAAAGGTAAAAAAACCCTTAATTTTACAAAGTAATCAGTAAAAACTTCTTCCCGTCCCTAGATTGATCAGGGAATGACATCGTTCACCTCTTGTGATATTGTGTGAAAGGAGATGAATCACAAACCAAAATAGTAGGCTACTATACTAGTTTTGTCAAAGAATAATTCAAGCTACGCACGGTCTTGTTTATAATTAAATGTTTAGCTATACTTCTGAAAATAAATATAATTACTTGTAAGTGTAATGAGAATCGTTTTGTGTGAGTGAATTTGACGGTGTATTAATGGCTAGTAATTGTACATAACGGCGTACACAATATAATTTCAAATCGTAAAAGCACTCATTGCTTTCTTCACCATACAAACTGTCAATAATGTGACAGTCATCTTGGGAGCTCATAAAAAATACTTGCCTTGAACTCCACAGCTTTTTTCCACAAAAAAAATCAATCAATGTTAACAGAACCTCCGGCTCGGGTAATTATCAGCACCCAGACTCTAAGCAGTCTTAAACAGAGTGATAAAAACCTCCGGAGCACACATTTATTCCCTTATTATCGTACATTTGTACCATCAACCACGAAAAGATTCAATTCATGACCTTGATCTTGAACTACTGTAAATTGCGCCAACAAATAGGCCTATATTGTGATGATTAAGCTATTTATGCGGGGGGGGGGGTAAACTTTGATGCATGTACAGGGCAGTAGCGATGGCTGATTTTTGCTTTAAACTAGTTCATAATACATGTACATGCACGTATTTGAAATAACAACCCCAAGTACACGATATAAATCCATTACTTGCCAATTGCGGTATCGAAGCAGGCTACATACAGAAACAAAGTTTCCTATCCAGGGCGTACTATTGGAAACGAGGTTGAAAATAAAGTAAGCCCTTGGGGACAAGGTTGGGGGTTCGCTCGTACCCCCGCCCTGCAAACAGGACGCTGGGATACTCTGATGAATTCACGCTCTGATTGGTTGGATTTTGCGTGACCAGTGACCTGCGCGTCATCACGGTCATGACTCTGCAAGGTTTGAAACGGCCGTTAAGACTGATTCATTACTCTTTCATTCCAGTTTAGAGATGTTTTTTTTCTCCTTGAAAAGAGTACTAATGTAGGAAAGTATGTAAAACTTATCTGTGTTGTAAATTTACAATTCCCGTCACTTGCTCAGGCTCCGTTTTGACTCACGAACGGTCGGATTGCATTATGCGACCCTCACAATTTTGTCCACATGGTTCGCATTGAAACAGAAATCGCATCCGGTGTAGCGTGAATTTACGTTTCTATGAAATTCAGACTCATTGGTAATAACGCGCATGCGTAAGTATGGTAATTAGGAAAGTGATCGGTCACGTGAGAGGGATTAACCAATAATGGGGAAAAGGGGTCCGATTTTCATAGGAGTCGGATTTTCATGTGACACCGGTATGGAATGTGCGCAATTCTATAGGAAGTTTTCGGATAGCATTTGCGCACATTATCTAACTGCGGTCTTGAACAGCTGCAGCCAGATGCTTTATACATAGGTCATAGACCACTTCCTTCACAAGATTCTGTGAAGCTCATCAGAGTATCCCAGCGTCCTGTTTGCAGGGCGGGGCTACGAGCGAAGGTTGGGGGACACAATGTAGTCTGGTTCCCAGACCTGACAATTATTCCCGACGCTAGCGCTCACGTCTAAGTTGTAGGTCAGACAGCCTCCGTGGCTAAAAATAAACATGACGACATTGACGGCCCTTTTTCAAAGCTTGGCTTCGTTTCCGATTTCGCTGTATCACATATAGCTTCGAATGTTCTGATCAAATTCTTAAATAAATCACTTGCTTCGTAATATTATACAGTTATGATAATACAGTTTGATATTTCTGTAATATAACACTTAATTGACTACTGTTGATCTGGAATCTTCAAAATTAGGCACCCAAATAGCACTGTTAGCAGGCCGAGTCGAATGAAGACCACGCCGAGTTTTGGAAAATGCCGGTAACGGTCGTCAAATTCAAAATAGTACATGACGCAGCAAAAATTAGGATTTTGCTCCTTTTGGGTATTTATTTATAGAAGCTGACATCATTCTTTTTGGGGGAGACATCATCACGATGGAGGACGGAGACCTGTCGAGGGACCAGGGTAAAGCACGCCCTCTAGAGGCGGTAGCGATCGCAGGGGAGACCATCCAGGCGGTCGGAACCCTGGACGAGGTTTTTCGTCACGCTGGGCCTAAAACCCAGACGGTCTACCTAAGCCAACAGACCCTGATGCCTGGCTTTATTGAACCCCATACACACCCGATCTGGGGCGCCCGAATGCTGAAACAGTACACCAGCATTGGTTTGGCCAATTTCAGGTAACTTGGGGTCAATGGGTCATGGGTCAAGGCGCATGACATTGACCTCCGACTGCAGAACAGACATCAATTAGGTATACTTTATTATGAATGTCGACCAAATTAAGTGTTTCACATTTTTGTTTTAAAGCACTGGTCTCATACACGATAAAATCCTGACTAGGGGTGGATTTACCTTTCAGGAAACGGGGGGGGGGGGTGATATGAAGGTTGGTGGGGGTTGAATCGCAATTTGCCGAAGGCGATACTTTCTTCTACATTCTAAGGCAAGTTGAGAATAAATTGAAGAACTTTAGGCTTTAGCACTCGATTTATTATTTTGGTCCCATTAGAGTCATGGCATTAGTCAGCGGCTGAAGCATTAAATCCAAACACGACAATGATGATGTTTCTTACGAGTTGGTCCATTGATCGTTAACAAAGCTTGCATGAATAAAGATGAGCAATATGAAGAATAAACTCATCTAATACATTTACCCCCCTCCCCCCCCCCCGCTTGCAATTGATAGCTCTTACGAGGAGATCCGCAGTGTGATGGTGAATAGGATCAACGAACTTGCCGCAACCCCCAACAGTAACGGCTGGGGAGCTTTCTTCGGCTGGGACCCAGAGCTCATCTCTGACCTACCGGCTCTGAACGCCGACGTGCTGGACGGATTTTCCGACACTATCCCGATCTTCGTGCAGGGCCGGACCGGTCACATAGCCTGGGCTAACCACGCTGCCCTGAGAGCGGCAAACGTAAGAAACACAAGTCGACCCTCTGTAGTAAAGTTGGTACCACTGGGCACCAATTCATAGTCTATTTTTGTTTTATTCAGGATGGTTTTTCACTAAAAGTCTTTTCAGCATCTGGTGTATACAATACGGGCGATTCACAATTGTGCGCCTCCAAGAGTTTGCAACGCGTTGGCCAATGCGCGAAATCAGTCGACCTTTTCCACACGCGCATTGGGTCGACCGATTTCGCGCATTGTGATTGGCCAACGCGTTGCAAACTCTTGGAGGCGCATTATTGTGAAACGACCGTATTGGCTGGTTGCAGCCCATTCATTGGCGTCACAGGGTAATCCTATACGATAGCACCCCGACTATGTTCACTCTACAGCAAGTCGCAAGTGACAGTCGGTCGGTCGGTCGGTTGGTCGGTCGGTCGGTCGGTCGGTCGGTTGGTCGGTCGGTTGGCAGTTAGTCAGTCAGTTTGATAGGTGCAAAAACTGAGGACGCTAGGCTGGCCCTCTACGGACCAGCCAAAATTCCAGTGATATATTTGAGAGTTGTTCTATAGGCACACAAAACAGCCGCTTAGGTTCGGGTTGGCGCTGAGCCGAACGAATGATTTGTTTTCCTGTAGATCACCAAAACTACCGAAAGCCCTCCTGGCGGGAAGATCGAGAAGGACCGCGACAACAACCCGACCGGTAAGCTTCTGGGGTCACCGGCCATCGAGGCGGTGCATAATCAGATGCCGCCCCTGGAGCCTCACACCTTCGCCCGTGGCCTGGAGGACCAGTGGCGGTCCTACGCATCAGCCGGTTTCACTACGGTGACGGAACTGTATCACCAGCCCGATCCCGGCCTGGACGAGGTGCTGAGAAGGTCCACCGACGCCGACGATTTTCCGCTTCGTCTTGGTACGTGTTCTGGTTTTGCCGTGGTTCTTGAAGAAGAAAAAAAATCTATTTTCTCCTTTTCTCTCTCTGAAAAGGGATCAAGTTCTCATAAAATTATGGCTGCTATAGAGTCGTCTCATAAAATCACAGTTGCTTTTTTAAAACCCCTTCTTATTAACTTCTAGTGTTAAACCCGTCTAGATTATTTTAGTGTTATTTTAGTTATATTTACTGCTTGAATCGGAAATAACGCAAAAGGAAACTGTCTCGTGGCTTTTAAATACACCCGTCAGTGAGGAAATGCTGGAAAGGAGGATTAAAGGCATTTGCTATTCAAGCGTTTAATGATTCCAATAATAAAACACTACTCAAAATCCAAAAACGAATGTTCAAAACCTAACATGTTGAAGTTTCAGTTCAGTGGATATTACAATTTTTGAGAAAACAGTGGGAAAAAAAACCCCATGCACATCAACCTCTTGATCGATTTCGTCCACAGCACAGCCACTCTGTATTTAAAAAATCGTTGGAAATCACTCTCGATTTCTTCTAAATGACAGCAAGCCAGATGGATTGATTTCATGGAGTGGTTAGTGCCAGTTCGATCTTTAATCACATGCAGTTTGATAGGAAAAAAAATCGGTAGGTTATAGATTATAGACATTACGGATGAAATTAGTTCGTCTAACCGCCATTGGAACTTATTCATCGTTGAAATCTATGTGTAGACCATTCTACTCGTTGTTATGAGCCTATACTAACGAACATCATTTTGTTGTTAGTATTATACCCGTACGTATCGCAGAGAGCATGGGAGGTGTTTTAGGTTTCGAGATAACCGTAGCTCGACTTGAGATCGTTCGAACTAATTCCACACTGGAACAAGCTGCGGTGTTATTTTAACACCGGTGTTATCTAGGCTGTATAGGACCATTTGGGTCAAATATTTACACCGATAGTCCTATAGGGGCCCTTTAGATACCACCTGTGTTAAATTTAACACTGCTGTTACAGTGCAGTGCTATACGCACGAATTTATAGACATTGCTCACGATTCAACCTTTAGTTGACCAACTTAGATCGATCTTGCCCCTGGCGTATCCAAAGTCTCCCTCCTTGTACCCCTTAGCTTTGTATAAATATGTGCAAGCGGTACGGGACGTCGACTGCACGGATTGCGCTGACGGTGATGCGGGAGGCATAGGCGAGTACAGCTCCAGGCTGTGGGAGACCGGTATCAAGCTGATCGCGGATGGCTCCCCGCACAGCGGTACGGCAGCCATACGAGAGCCGTATCTGTACACTCCGCTGACCGAGACGCTGGGCTTTCCAGATCCGCCGGGCTACGGGATCTTGAACCTGGAGACGCGCGCCCTCTTTGAGACCGTGAGGAGGTACCACCGTCAGGGGAAGAAGGTTTCGATTCACGCGCACGGGGAACGAGCTAACGACCAGGTCCTCAACGTGCACGAGCAAGTACGCATCTCTGGTCTTACACGGTCCAGCATACCTAACAGTAACATGATTTTTGAAACAAACACATCAACTTTATTTCAAAACTTATACCACAATCCGAGACGATATATGGCTAATAATACCTGGCACTGTCCGGAACGCTATGTTGTACCATACTGCGATGCAACACTTCTTAGGCGTGAGATTTAGTAAGTGTTGAGCTAACCTCATTTCACGAATTTCTTTTAAACTTTTGGGGAGGTTCTTGGGAAAAGTTTAGACTTGAGTCATTCCACATTCCTTGTGGGTTAGGCCTCAATTGACATTTCAGTCAGTCAGCGTAAATACGGGATCAAGAAAAGTAAAAAAATCTTGGATGGCTACCTTGGTAATCAATCGAGTCGTAGTCAAGTCTATCACAACTCATTTACAAATAACAGGGGATGATCAACCATGACTCTGTCACAGTTTCGTTGAAAAGCTTGACACGATTTGCGAATAGATAACTTGCCCATTGGCTTTTGAATCATGATGACTCGTGATTGACTTGGCAGGGCTTCATACAAAAGTTACTCTTGCCTTTATATCAAAATCTATCTTAATCACGTCGCTTTTATTAAGCGTTGCTTTTAATGTGAACCACTAGGTCCTTTCCGAGTTGCCCTACCAAGACAACCGTCATCGCATAGATCATCTTGGTCTGATCACCGAGGAGCAGATCGAACGAGCCGGCAAGCTGAACGTGACTCTCTCCTTCTTCATAGATCATCTTCGCTTCTACGCCAAGGTCTACAAGACCAACATCTTCGGTGACAGGGTCAACCGCTGGACTCCACTGTCCTTGGCAACCAAGAATAACATAACTTGGACCATTCACCAGGTAGGGCAGGAGATTGAAACCAGTTCGGACACACAATCGCCGTACAATCACAAAGACCCTACCCCCACTAATGACGAAGCGTTACGTCAAAGTAGTCAGCTTTAGAATAACCGTAGATGAAGAACAAATGTCATGGAGCAGTCGCTGTGGCAAGAGCTGGGACATGCTTTATGTGGTAACTAGAGGTTCCATAGGTTCCATGGTAACTAGTATGTCACACACTGATTCGATTCAAGGGCGGATCTAGAATACAATTTATTTGGGGGCCGGGGGGGGGCAAAAAATATTGGCCCCCAAAAATGTGTCCAAACAAATTACGGCGAGGGGATTTTTGGATTCTAAATGCTCTGTGGTGCGATCTGAGGCAATTTCTGACCACTTTAACCAATTTGTTTTTTAGGGAAAGATGGTGGTGTACTCATTGCCTGCCTTTATTGCGAAGCCAGTAAAAAACAAATGGTTCTTTTTTGGGGGGGGGGCATGGCCCCCTTTGGCCCCCCTGGATCCGCCCTTGATTCAATTCCCGAAATTGGTTTGTGACAGTTGCACCTTTTCCCACTTTCCAAGTATGTGACCAGGTTCGAATCTCGCCCGTGATCTCGTGGGTTTTCACCATTTTAATTTAACCTGACGATATCCCCTACTCGAAAAGTCAACATCGCTAATTGTAATATTAACAGGTTTCTTTCGGGCCACGCAGTACGATTCGAATTCAGTACGATTCAGTAAATTTTCCAATAGAGTAATTAATCAACTCAGTTTCTGCAGTGAATAAACAAACCAGTGCAACCACTTTTCAAAAACTACCCTCGATGTTTTAAACCGTTAAGGTTCTTTTTTCTAAATGTGTAAAAACAGGACATCCCCGCCTCTCCTGGAGACCCCACCCCCTTCGCCAACATGAAGACGGCCATCACCCGTTGCACCAGGGACGACCCTACCACTCCCTACGGCCCAGAGTACCGCGTGTCCATCCACGAGGCTCTCAAGTCCTACACCGTCAACGCGGCTTGGCAGCTCCACCTGGAAGACAAGGTAGGAAGCATCCAGGTCGGCAAGAAGGCAGACCTGGTGGTGCTCTCCGAGAACCCGTACCGCGTGGACCCGTTTGACCTGGAGCGGATCCGGATCGTCGAGACCTTCGTGGACGGGCGCCGTAACAAGCTCGCCCGGTTGAAGACTGTGAAGGGGACCGACCTTCATGTCCTGGATAGTCCCTAATCCAATATTAATTTTAAATGCGAATAAGAAACACTCAAACAAAACAAAAGCTACCAGACTAGACGTAGAGATTGAAGATTTACTAAACTAACAGCTTTATGTATTTTAAAATGAGAACACAAATTACAACATAAAGCTACTTAGCAAAGGAATACACTAATATGACGCAGATATCGATAAAGCAAACGGTTCTTCCTGTTGAAGTCAGTTCTCTGCATGCTTTCATCAAAGTCAAATTGAGACAGCTATTTAAAATAGCAACGCGGTGTCTCTTGTTTAATTAAACAAATACCATGCATAAACACATCATTTAACGTACCTATCTCACATTGTTTATCATAGCCACAGCGTCACTGTTTGTTGTCCATTAATGTCGGTACAAAACCTGTTGATTTTGGTAAAGTTATCTCGTAATAAGATTTGCATTGTGAAAAAAACTATAATCAATGCTTCCAAAATCTTATAGTAAACGTTAAAGCTCAAAGCTATGTTGTAGAATTAGCCGTGTTTTTTTTTTTTTTTTTTTGCAAAACCCATTGCCTGTTAAATTTTATAAAAAGTTACAATTACAGCAAAACAGATTGAGAAAGGGTAGATATTTTCTCATACGGCGTGCATGGATGTTCGGGGAATCCCCCAGATAAGTAATACATGTAATGATGAATAAAAGTTAAAATGAAAACTATTGTCCAGTCCGATGTTATTCATGATAAATACCAAATACTGTAGCCACGCAGTAGAGGGATGCATTCTGATATTGGTAAGTGACTGAGGAGTCCACCTCCACGTCCCAGATTCCCCGACTACAGACACGAATCGATTGTTGCTGAATTTCACCAATGTGCACCACAGTGATGAGTTTGTAGCGCTCGATACCCAAGTCTTTGACTCTCTCCTGGATGTCGCCAGCTAACGCTTTGGCCTGCCTGCTGCACACCCTGGCGTCGTAAGGCATCCTGGCTAATGTCTCGGGTATCATCTGTTCAAGGATGCCGCTGATGGTTCCTCGGAACTCCCCGAACTTCTGCTGCGGGTAGACTTGGTAGGACGGCTCCAGGAGGACGTCTTGGTGCGGGGACAGATGCCTTCGTCTCGGCCGGTCGCTGTAGGTGATGAAGCTCCGACCGCGTCGCTCGGCCATGCGCTGGGTGGTGCGCAGCTTGAGGTTGCGGGCCAGGCGCTTGGTGACCAAGAGCTGTCTGAAGCCCACCACCGACGAGGATGCCGCAGGCGGTCTGTAGAGCACGCTGGGCGGCTGACCGGTGTAGCCGCTGAACCGATCCGAGACACTGGACGTCTTGCGGCTCAGCGTGCCGGGACCTCGTGTCTTAGAACTCACGGAGACTTTTCTGCCGCTGGAGCTACTCGAAGCTACCGAAACTTTCCTGGAAGCTGCCACGGACGTCTTCCTGTCCGCCTGGGAGTTCCTCAAGGCAGAGCTGGAGGGCTTACGGACCAACTCGCCCGGCGTCTTACGTGCGGGGCTCTTCTGTCTCGTAACATTCACTTTAGTTGGTTTGCTGGACGCCATCTCTCCTCGATTCAAATCAACTCTTTCAAAACTCTCGAGTCCCTGGCAACTTTGGTTTGCTTCAAGCAACGGTGCGCCGATTAATGAGTGAGCTTGGCCGAGCAGGCAGCAAGAATATGTTGTATTGGTCCGTATACGTTTAGTTGATTATCAGTGATGTTTATGTGCGCTATGCGCTTACTACCACAGAAAGCAAAGGCACAGGTGGATAGTTTACATTTAACGGATCAAGTGTACAAGTCCGACCGCAAGTGGTATCAACTGTGGCGAAGATCGTATTCCAGTTGAGATCAACACAGTATCCAGCACAGGCCAAAATCAAGTCCGCTAAGATGGAGAAGAATGGACCGGATCGCTTACAATTTCCCGTGGAGAGGCAGCTGTGTGTTGTTTTCAGTCTGGCACTGAATCGCCGATCATTTCGGTATCGGAATTTTCTTGAGAGCTGTATAGCAGCGTCATCTGTGCCGGACGACAGGCGAATGCGCGCGTAACCCAACCCTGTACCAAGGCCTCTTAAATCTGCTCGACTGTTCACACGACACCATGTACTTGCAGGATTAAGGCTCCCTCAGCTTCAATAGGTAGCGGTCTGGAGTGTTTGTTTTCGGAATTCGGTTGCCAGGGCCTCATTTGAATACTTTGTTGATGAGGTGTTGGATGGAACACCTTGAACCAGCCGGCCTTTGTCTATGAAGTGCCGTGTGGTGTTTGGAAATTGTACTAATAAGCCTGTACAAATCCTATTGCAAACACATAGTTGTATAAACGCTGGTCCCTCGCATTCACGATAGCTGTATTTCGTGTATAATTGCTCTATTCGATGCATATTTTATAAAATAACCCTTTTCTTTAATTTGGACTTGGTTGAGTGAAGACAGTGATGGCATAACTAGGCTATTCTTAGGGGCACCTGGGGTGCACACATTTTTGAAAAGGGCACCTTACGGCAAGTGATATAATTATATACTTTTGTTCAATTCAAGATTTCAAAATGGGGGGGGGGGGGGGGGGGGGCACCCGGGGATACGGTCATCCGTTTTTTTTTGGGGGGGGGGGGCACACGTATACCCACGTGCCCCCGGTATTTACACCACCTAGCAACCAGCCTTTTGGAGGGATCTGTTCAAAATGACAATTTTCCAGCAGGATGCAGACGTGCCCGTAAACTCGAAGAGCATCGTCGTTACTAATTAAATATATAGGCCAACTTAACAACACATTAGTAGTCAGGCAGAATTGTTCATTTGATGATACAAGCATGACATTTGGCACACAGTCAGAGTATGTCATGGAAAAGACATTTGGCTATAGGGCCATCGCGGACATTTTGTTCTTCGAAAAAAATATTATAGAACAACATGCCATGACCGCCATTTTGAAAATGTTGAAAACTTCTCGTTATCCAATTGTATATTTTTTCAAAGGAAATATCTGTGATGGCCTTATACTTATAGCCAAATATATTTCCCATACGACATACTCTGACTGACATGTGTGCCAAATTTCATGCCTTTAGCATCAAACTGCACAATCTCGTCACCAATCTGCTGTATACTATAGGAAAAAAGAGACGAATATTTTGAAGAGCATAGACAGTACATCTTTAAGTTTACAACAGTATGCCTACCGCATGGTGTTGTTCGTGTTACTTCGGTTATTGGATTCAAAACGTACACATGATTCTAAATAAAGATTATACAAATAAAGAAAAATAAAGAAAACATAAGTTTAAATTTGACATTGTTCAAAACGATGAATTTGACCTGCCCACGGTCTCTGCGTGCTAATCCATCAAGTTCTTCAACCGCACAGCCACTATTCTACAGAAATCAAAGGAGCATTTAAAACGCTCGCGCTTTATTTGGTATCTCACACGATACAAACATACAGTACTGCAAACATTCTATAATTAAGTAGACATTGTAATCGCAGGCGGGGCACATTAATATCATGTTTGTATACTCGTATTCATTCAACCAGCATCATGTCAACAATGGTATTAACTCGCGGGTCGACCCATGCAACACAGCGACCTTTGTACTGCAAACAAAACGTGAAATCCAGCCTCGTGTTCGTTGATGAGCGCCGCGACCTAAATAATCGCGGACGAACGGCTAAAAAAAAATGGCCGCGCACTACAGTATTGAGTCTACATCTTCGTCGTTTTCAAGCTCTGTCCTTGCTCCGTGCTTTGGGTGGCAGCGAATACACAGTGAGTATACATCCACCGTTTATCGGTTATTCTTGATTAACGCCTCCCCGATAGAATTACGCAGAACAGCAAACCTCAGACCAAACACCTTTTGCTATCAATGACTGATTCACATGATTTCGTACTAAACCCATGGTTTTCTTTCTCAATAAGGTCTTGTTTTGGGTAATACATCCATGGTTCTTTTTCAATAAAGGTCTTCTTTTTTTTTTAAATTGATGAGAAGCAATACCAGACCATATCACACTTTTGATTTCTGGAATCTCTTCGACTTGTCCCAACTAAGTCTAGAAGAAGAATAAGTGGTTTTCTTGGAATGGTCTGGAAACATTGGAGAAATCATTCTTTGAAAGTGCTAATTGATTGGTGTCACTCTCTACACTTTCAGGTATGATCTAGATTTAACATGAAGTTTCCAGGCAGACACTGGAGTGAACTGGCATTAACGGCCATCGTTATTGGGTTAATCCTCTTGCCTCTTGTGTTCATTGTGCACGAATTGGTCGTGACTGTGGACGAGACACAGCCCCGCGACTCAGGGTACGACAGGGTAGGGGTTATCCCCGTCTTGCGCCGGCAGGGACACGGGCCGGACTGGCGTAGGGCGCTGCTCAAACAACTCAACTCGGACCTGCTCGATGAACTCACAGGCAGTCGTCGAGGATGGCGTCATGATCAACAAGACGATCCTGAGTCCCTCTCCTGCCACGACATTGACACCATCGACAAGAAAGAACGTCTGGGGAGGGGCGTGACCAAGGACGTGTACCGTGGGGTGTACCGGGGGCGCTCTGTCGCCTTAAAGATGGTCACTGAGAAAGTGGAGGACATCACGGCGTGCCGGCGACGCAACAAGTACAAGAGCACGTCGGAGTGCTACGTCTACGCGCACTACAAACTCATGAAAGAGATGGCGCTAGCGATGCAGCTGGACCACCCGAATATTGTGAAGGTAGACAATGAATCGTAGACCACAAGTTAATATTAGAACTGCCACCAACAGCGACGGCAACGACAATTAACTTGGTGACATATTCCACGACAATGACAACAATCATCAACACTCGTTATACACGTATTATAATACATGCCCGTTCAACTCCGTAAATTCGGACATACTGACATGTCAGACACTGTAATGAGATGCTATTGGAAAAGTGAATGTGATACATCACTAATAATGTGACATCTATGAGTAGAAACAATAACTACAGACCAAATTATAACGTACCGCCACCTTAACGACTTTGTACATGTACATCATGTGGTCGGATGTACGTTGTGGGGCGGAATTGCCCTGTTTCAAAAATAAGTTACATAATTATAATTATTTTTTTTAGACGCAGTGTTTTCTTGGGTTGTGAGGTGGAACAAAAGAATGCATATTATATAATTATGATTATGGTACAAAGGGAAGCAGGTGTATCCTCCATGGAAAAAAACAAACAAACGTATTTTGGAGGGGAGGAGATAGAGAAAAATGTAAAAATTGTAAGAAACTAATGAAGTTATTGTGTTGATGTTGACTTTAAGTGTTGATGTTCCTGACGCTAGCGTGAGTGTTTTGTTTTGTTTTGGCCTAGGGTCTGGGTATATGCATCCGGAGCAATGGCACTACCATGGGAAGTCATGGCATAATATCGGTGTACGAGATTGGAGACAGGATCGCAGGGAGCATGTTGAGACGGCTACCGTGGGATCAACGTCTGGATGTAAGTAAGGCACTCAGAAAAGCATACAGTGTTGCCTGTCCCACACTGGAAACTACCGAATGTCTATAGACAGTGGCCCAAACTCGCGAACTCAAAGCAAAATCGGCAAGAATCAGTCATCAGGGGAGCAGGAGATGCAACTTGCCCCCCCCCCCCGTTTTCGGGGGGGGGGGGATGTTCCTGGACCCCCTAGACTCCCCTGGACCCCCAAACCAACAGACGACTCAATCCCCAACCCCCTTTATTTCAACCCGTCCCCGTTTTCTGAAAGCTAGATCAGCCCCTGAAAACAGCCGGAAGAATGGAGCAGCCTTTTGGACGGAGGTGGGGGGGATTTTATCAGTGGTTACTGCTGCATAAAGACTTGCAATTTTTTTACGCAACTGCCATGAAAGTATATTTATCTACCCCTACTTTAAACAAAATGGGATAATATAACTCCAATTCTCGCAGGTGATCAAGCTTTCATAATTAATCCACTTTCACATTGTGTTCAATTCAATTTTTGTGATTAATGCATGACTTTAGGGTGATTGATCCCTCCAAAGATGACCATAAGACGATTTCTTCTACATTCTTATTTGAAAACTTAATTTAGGAACTCGTACCATTCTACTTATTCTTTTGGCCAAATTTGCATCTTCCAGTATCTTGTATACCTTGATGCTCTTTATGTGTTGATTCACCTGAATTCCATCCTCCCCTTTCATTCCTGTCCAAGATGAGCATCGAGATAGCGGATCTTCTGTATTACCTGGAGCATTCTCCCCTAGGCTCCCTGGCCGTCTGGGACTTCAAGACGCGCCAGTTCACGCTGGTGCAGGGCAGGCTTAAGCTCATCGATCTAGATGATGTCTCGGCCCAGGAACTGCCGTGCAAGAAGTCCGAGGACTGCAACGTGGAGGTCGACACTCAGGCAGGACGGGCAAACATAGGTGAGTCCTAGGCGTTATAGTCTTCCTTTGTTTTCCTTTGGCACGTAGCCTTCAAATTCGAGCACAAACTCGACAGCCATGGTCCGGGCAGCGTCTGGTGTTAGTTAAGACCCATAAAGCTATCTGGGAGGCACCTCAGATTTGAGTCATAAATGACATCATGTAAAGTTTGGTCTAGGTGCCCACAGACACATGGAGGCTAGAAGGATGATCATCGGGAGTTGTTTTCTTGGTAAATTGGTTGATGTCCCCTTGAACCTTCCAACATCTCCATCGCGTCACTTTGTGAGAGAGGTATTGGGATTTACAGCTTATTAATTGCTGCCTTTTATTAGATGCTGTTAATTTGTTGAGAAGGTTCTTCCTATAGGCTCAACTTCCAATTTAGACAAATTTCTTTTAGCTCGGGACTCTTCCGAAGCTCATTTCAAGGTTCTTCTAAATTTCAAGTTCGAAAAGATCGAAGTGTAATGATACTATAATATGGGGTGTTGACACCGAGGCTGACCGCGCGTGACTATTATTCTCTGTCAATCTATGGGCAGTTTCAAATGGTCATCTGTGAATCTCATTCTAGAAAACTTAAACTGCTGTTGATGTTAATTCAGTGTATTTTAGAATTAATTTCGTTGACAAGACTTCGAAACTTCGTGGAAGACATTTAACATCGATACCAAGATTTATTTTCGACATACTAGATTTAAGGCGCCCCAAAGGATTCCCCAGCCTAAAATTCCACTCTAAAATACTATTAATTAATCCCCTTTTGTTCTCCAGTTGACAGCAGCTACGGTCTGGTACCCTGCGTCAACTTCACGTGTCATGGTCTGAACGCCAAGTTTAACGTGATCAGCGCCACGAGGGGCCTGCTGGGTGAATCCCTGATGAGCAGCGCGCCCCCTTTCGTCCGGCACGAGGTCGAAGACATCTTAAGTTTGGCCGTCGTGGGAAACCTCGGGGCGAACGAACTGAAATCCCGCCTGCAGCAACTGATGTTTTTCAAACACAAGGAGACAGCTGGAGTCGTCAATTCTGTGAAGAAGACCTTACGGACATAACAAGAGACCATTTGTCATTTCAATGCGCCCGCAAATCAGCTATAGAAGCGCCCTCTACATCTCGAGGAGCGAAGTCAAAAGACAAGACTGAAATATTAATTTACATAGCACAAATTGCGCAAAGTTCGGTATCTGTATTGTACATCTTGGAAGCTTTATTTATCACGTTGGACAAAATTTTATTTCAAAGCAACCTGTCTATTTTTTTTTGAGTTATCGTCTCCTCAGAGCGAGTTTTATTTCTACTCAATTAAAAGTGACCTAAATTCGGCTGTGATTTTTTTCACAATTAATAAGTTATTCCTCAAATCATATGTCGGATTCTGGATCCTTAACTGTTCCCGTCAATTTTCCAATTTTTGTCCAATTATTGGACGAAATTTCAATTCAATGCAATTTTTCTTGAGTTATCGTTTCTACGTTGTTATCGTTTTATGTTTCGTCCACTGAATTAAAAGTGCCTCAGTGAAATTCGGTTGAAAGTTTCGCAAAGTTTGTCAATTTGAATATGTAACATTATGTATCATCCATTGAAATAAACAGTGTTAAACCCTCTTTTCATAATCAGTGGCGGCCGCGGGGGGGGGGGGGGGGGGCACTTCCCCCTGCTGTGCGCCCCTGCGATGTGCCCCCTTGAGATGAAAACAAACTTGCTCCTCAGCCGCACACGTAATGAAAGCATGATCGCGATACAAATGAAATTGTTTCCTCTCTTGTAATGTAAAAAACACAAGAACTGGTACCCCTCTCGCATGAATAAGATTGTGAACCTTCTCGAGATGGATACTACCCCTCGAAAGCATGCACAATATAGCGCCCCCGGCACGCAACATTAAATTGATACCTTTCAAGATGGAACACTGGCCCCTAAAAAAACGATAGTGCTCATCACGTGAATAAAATGGCCACTGAAATGGCCATCAAAATCAACTGTTGTCCTTTCGAGATTAAAAAATGGTCTCTCTAAATTAAAATGAAACATAAAGAGCAAGATATGGACATTGTTCCTCGTCATACTGTTTATAGCGAAATTAAATTATTATTCTTTTCCTTTACGCCACTTTCACACCGACAGAAGGTGCCCCCTTTTCTGAGCTTTTTCCCTTTTTTGGTCCCCCCCCCTCCCCCAGTTTGAAAGTGTTCCGACGCCCCTGATAAATCACAATTATTGGACGCCGGAAATCATGTTCGAGTTGTATCAATCAACATATTTTAGCTTGGTTCAATTAAAATTGTGTTGAATTCGGATTCTACTTCCCGATTAATAAATTGTAATTTCTTCAATCATAATTTGATCCCCAAGAAGAATGGTACCGCGTTGACGGAATAGCGCCCTCTGCAATCAATTTTATATGCAAATTGCCCTTCCGTGGTCTGGTCTCGGAATACTTGTGCGCATCAAACAAATACTGGCGACGTCGGGGTACAGACCAATCTTAGTTTGTTTATGGTTGCCAAATGAATTTTAGTGTGACTTCCTTCGGCTTCGCCAAATTGAATATTATTTTGTGCTTTCATCTTCACTTATTTTAAACTTTAAAATAAAATCGGTATAGGAGTGCAACACGTTATGATTGTCTGAAGCATAGTTTCCGATGGACGCAATGGATGTGTATCCAGAAGATACGGTAAAATTCAGCAATTGATTTTTAATAAATGTGATATTTTTCCTATGTGAGCCACACAGCAGTCACTTGGGAAAGATTCCCATTTCTGGCCATCACTTGTCACTTTGTGCACAAACTCTATGAGACCGGTCTGAAAGTTTTAAAGTGTTTTCTCACTCAGTAAATACTTCGATATGTTCCCTGCTAAATTTGACTTTTTAAATTTAGGACATATCACTTTCATACCGCTTTCAAGCGCCGCTAGTGGGTTCCATTTTCGTCACCAGACGAAAATGGAACCAGACGAAAATGGAACCCACTAGCGGCGCTTGAAAGCGGTATGGTACCCACATGCATCGCGCACACTGCATGTGCCCACGAGTGGAGCGCGTGCAGGGCGATAAGGATGATCTAGCCGATTTAGCAGATTTTCTTCGATTGTTTAGGTCACGTGTGAGTGTGCTGTGCGCAAAATTAACCGATCATCATGGACGACAGCATTGGTACTGCACGAATTTAACGGACAAGTCAACGAAATCATCAACAATGTTCATATTTTAGTTTTTTTGGTCGGTGTCAAGTCGATTAGTAGCTTCGTGAATGACTGCTGAATGGTATGAGGTAGGTAGTAGGAATCTGGGGTGGGATAAAAGAGGTGAAATTTGGACAATTTTGGAGAGGCCATTTTTTGGGGGCCTCTTGCTACCACATAAAACTAACAGACCATTCCTCCAGCGCTACATGTGAATGAATTTGAGCATGTCAGCTGGAGTTACTCAAGCTAGGTCACTAACTGACTAAGGGGAAAAATTAGTGATGGCCAGAAATTGGAATCTTTCTGTCATGGAAGTGGAAAGCTGATTTTGAGGAAATGGAAAAGAATGTTGCAACTTGCATCCTGATGGCAGTTATTTCATCGATAGTAATACTCTACGGAGTTCAGTCATTGCACAAATGTTGAAAAGACATGAATCTGGGACTGAGAATAATGTCCAATTTTGTTATAATTTGTATAAAATTCTTAGAAATTCATGACTCTCCATAGACTTTGTACACAACCAACAAAGTGGAGCAATTAGTTTTTTGAGTGAGTGTGTTTCCAAAGGTTACCGTTTCCAAAGTGTAAATAAACTTGCAGCAAAGTTTGTTTGTGAACCAACCCCCCCCCCCAAAAAAAATTATGATGACAGTGGGGCCCTAGATATGGAGGTAGGCCTAGTCCAGTATTTGGGTCCCATTTATGGGGCTACTGGGGCACTAGAGCTTTTTCTTAGGTTGGTCGGTCGAGTGTGAATGTAAGATGCTAATATCATTGTGGGTATTTCATACAGGACATTTTTGGTGACCATTACTCTGTTACTTAAAGTCACAAGTGTTAAGTAACAGGTCTGCCACATGTATTTAGGCCTGGCATTACTTGAATAATTGCTTTTTTTTCAATTTTGGTTTGTTTAATTTTTTAGAAGTCATCAGAGTCTGAGTGACTGTAGTCGGCAGTGATGACAAGTCACAGAGGCAAGGCGGAGTCTGCTGCCAGATCCGCCCCCTTTGGCACAGACGTACAGCCCAAGCGAAACATCAGAATCATCGGAGGGAAGCAGATTGAGATAGCAGTGGACTCTCCTCCAAGCAGGTGTGGCAGCTATGTGTTTGCTTAACACTTACTCCCTAGCATGATTTACTAGGAACCATACCCATCCTGGCAAATTCCAATACCATATGGGAAACTGCACTCACATATTTCTGACTTTGATTCTGGAGGTGTGTCAACCCAATGAAAAAGACTGTCAGTTTTAATAGGGGTGCTGTACCCATCCTGACAGATTCCAACAAAACATGCTGTTGGGGTTTGATGGGTTGAGTTCTGTTAAGGTTAATTAATGGACACTGCAGAACTTATAAACACTGCACAAAAAAGAAAGTCCACACTCATTGGAGGGGTCATAATTTTGAATCTGATTGTTTTATGATGATGTCATTTATATAGACCTGTGGGGAATTTCGTTAGATACATACCCCATTTGCTACCAAAGACTGTAAAATGTCCAAGATTTTATTTCCAACGGTTTATGAAAAATGATGCAAATTTAAAGATTACGCAAGCAATCGAGCATGACCATCATTGGAAATTGATACAGGAACTCCACTTTTCTTGAAAATGTCAGCACACCAGGTGCCATGATTTCACAGGATGCTTGAGACTATTATTCACTTACAGTCAAGTAAGGTATTTCATAATAATTTGGTAGTTTTGTTTGTTGATGTTTGCAAATGTTGTATATTACCTTTACATTATGTACCAACTTTATCGGACAGAAAACATTTTCATGCGTTTTCAGTGACTATTAAATACACTGCACACATTAGGAAGTGAGAGACTCCCAAACTGTTTTTTTTAAGGTAGAAATGGATTTTACAGTTTTCTGCAATGGCATCGCTGTTTTTTTTCTTTTCTATCCACAGTGCCAGTAATTCTCAGAGAAGCCTTCCCCCTCTCCAACAGGGACCAAATGGCACCCCTCCCATGGAAGTCCAACCACCCTACCAGGAATACAATAACAACAAACACCAAGTGGAATATTCCGAAAAGCGGGTGAGATTTTTTATCCATACTTCCATTTTATTTTGCCAACTAACAGTTCGTATTACAGATTCTCCAGATCTTCTGTCAATATGAAAAAAAAAATATGAATTCTGTTAAACGAAAGTCAATTTTTACCTTTTCAAAGAGTTGAAATATTTGGATGCCTCAATAATAAATGCTAATTTTTAATTTGAAAAAAGTCCCTTTTTTCAAGATTTGTAATGTTTCGTTGTATCTTGGCACCCGAGAGTGTTATGGGTTTCTCATAAGTACAACTTGTGAACTTGAAATTTTCAAAAGTTTGTAAATAATTTGCACTTTTAAAAGTGATCAAACAAAATCGTAAAAATCTAGAAACAACTTAAAAAAACACCCAGAGATTCTTCCTAGTATACATGACTTTAAAAGTGATTATATACAAGAATTATGATAGAAATGATAGTCCTTTTGTTTCATTATCAATAGGAGCGGATAACCCATTCACAGACAGCTCCTGCCGACAAAAGCAACTCACACATCCATGTCACAAGAGGGCGCTTCAACAGTTTACCCGGATCACACACGTGAGCACATTGACATTTTTTGTAACTTTTTATGCTTAATAACCTTTTAAGCTTTTGTGCTACTTAGAAAAAAGTTTTTTGTCGAACAGATATATTAGTGAACTGTCGATTAAAAATACATGACTTGTAGCCTCATGAAATTTGTCGTTGATTCATTTGTCGAAGATATGATATATGAAGTGTTTGCCGCCTTGTGTCTGAAACAGATCCAAAAATGTATTTTGGACTTCAAGTTTTTTTTAGCATGTCTCATAAGGCTGTACACAAAAACTACAGGGTGAGTAAAAAAAAAACCGAAGCCCAAATGTCTGGACCATTATTTTAGTGAAGTTCTGCATGTAGCACGTGTAAAATCTAGGATATGAAAGCCCAATTCATAAGGTTTCTTTTAGTATAAGAATCACTCAAATCACTCATGTAATTTTCAAGCTACGGAGTTTTAACACAACCACCGTTTTAAAGTTCTGTCCATGGATCACAAAAAGGTAAATGCTCTTTCAGCAAAACGAAAACAAATCACATAGGAATGTGTGTGAATTGTTTTCGTTTTGCTGAAAAAACGCACACCTTTTTTGTGATCCGTGGACAGAACTTTAAAACGTTGGTTGTGTTTAAAATTCCGTAACTTGAAAAGTATAAGAGTGATTTGAATGATTCTTGTACTTAAAGAAAGCTTATGAATTGGGCTTTCATATCCTAGATTCAGAAAGTGCTACATGCAGAACTTCACTATAACAATAGTCCCGACATTTGGGTTTCATTTTTTTTGACTCGCCCTGTACTGGGGCTCAAATCCTTGGATCATTGTTATCTTAGGTAACCTAAAGGCCTTTTCACACTGTCCAAAATCTCCGGGTTGGAACCGGTTCCAACCCCGAGATTTTTTTCAACCCTTTTCCCACTTCTAACATTTCAACCCGGTTCCGACCCGGGTAGCGTGCTCTAGCCGGATCGAAATCAACCCTGGGAGGGACCAGGGTTGAAAATCTCAACCCGGATCGAAATTGCATTTTTCGGCCTGAACCGTGTCGAAAATGACAGTGTGAACCGCCCGGGGTTGAGTCACTCACGGCCGATCCGTGTTGAGTTGAGGCCGACATTTTACCGAAAATCTGACACGCCGTGCATAATATTTCCCTCCACCACTATCGCCGTCACAACACCGATCATGAAACAATTGCTCCCTAATTATCATCCAATAATGTATCGGTGTATGGAGCATCCTTTACCGAGTCTGGGCTTGTATTAGGTCTGCAAAATGTACCCCAAAAAAGTACATTTCTAATGTTAAATAGAACGAATCGTCTAACGAAATGACAGGAGCCATTTTGGAAATATTGCACACAGCTGCGCTGGTGTCGTACAAAAATCGGACTCCCAAATCGGATTCCTTTACTCTCTTATTATTGGCCAAACCCTTTCACGTGACAGGTCCTTCTCCTAATAGGCATGCGCAATACTACCAATGAGTCCGTATTTCACAGAGTAGTAAATTCACGCTGAACACCGGCCTGTCCGTAAGCCTCGTGCGCGCAGCAGCCGCGTGCGTCGCAATGCATTATGGGATTGAGAAAATCATCGCAGCGCCCTAGGCCCTGTGCCGAATGCGATCCGTGTCGAGAATTTGTAGTGTGAATACACGTGGGCCGTAGCCGGATTGAACGTTACACGGTTCACGTAGCGGCCGTTCCCGTAAAGGACAGTGTGAACGTCGCGTCTCTCCGATCCGTGTCGAAAAATACTCGGGCTGAACCGGGTTGGATCCGGGTAGGTTTCAACACGGTTCGAAACGGAGATAGTGTGAAAAGGCCTTTAGTTATCTAAAGTCCTCCAACGTAAAGGATAATCTGTAAACCATTTCAGACCATGACACAAACTTTAGTTTCCAAGAAACTTTCTTGAACTTTTCTCCTCGATCTTTTACGCAGGGTCCTACCCCCCATCCCGAGCCCCAATTCCCTCTCGCCCACAACTCGGCACTCCTGGCACCAGCGGAAGTCTTCCCCCACCTCGTCCCCCTCCCTGTCCCCCTCCCCGTCCCCCACCTTTCAGCTGGGTCACCCCGAGGTCAGCCTCACGGAACAGCTCCAGGACCTCCTGAGGGACTACGACCCTTACAAGTTTCAAGTAAGTTGTGCCCTTCAACTAAATTCACTTTTTTTTCTACAGACAAACATTCAACTTGTATATTTTACTAAAGTGGAAAAATGTCCTTTCTATTTTTTTTGTTACATTTTACTACACTGTATTTATTCCTTGATGGATCTATAAAACCTTAGAGTGCTGGGGCGGTTTTTGGCGGTATAAGAAGTAACAGGCAGAGCGCTTTGGGCAGAACAGGGATAAATGGGGAACAAAAAGTGCGGTCTATTTTGCTAAAACAAAATTATTTACGCTGGCATTGTGAGATCAAATATTTTCATTTTTCACAAGTTCCTCATTCAAGCACAGCCAAATAACATGAGTCCCTTTAGCCTGGGTTGAATATTGACCCTGAAAAATCTAGCTATATACCAGCCCCTCTGACGAGCACCGTATGCTTGAGTGATAAAATCCCAGAGGGTTTAGCCGGCCTCACTGCAGGGCATGCATGCTCAAGTGACATGTTTCCCCAATCTCTTAGAAAAATACAGAGTGAGTAAAAAAAAGCAAAACCCAAATGTCGGGACCATTGTTTTGGTGAAGTTCTGCATGTAACACTTTCAAAATCTAGAATATGAAAGCCCAATTCATAAGCTTTCTTTTAGTATAAGAATCATTCAAATCACTCATGTACTTTTTAAGTTACGGAATGTTAAACACAACCACCGTTTAAAAGTTCTGTCCATGGATCACAAGAAGGTAAGTGTTCTTTCAGCAAAACAAAAACAAAGCACATGGGAATGTGTGTGAAATGTTTTCGTTTTTCTGAAAGAACGCACACCTTTTTTGTGATCCGTGGACAGAACTTTAAAACGGTGGCCGTGTTTAAAATTCCGTACCTTGAAAAGTCCATGAGTGATTTGAATGATTCTTGTACTGAAAGAAAGCTTATGAATTGGGCTTTCATATCCTAGTTTTAGAAAGTGCTACATGCAGAACTTCACTAAAACAATAGTCCCGACATTTGGGTTTGTTTCGTTTTTTTTACTCACCCTGTGGAGCCCAAGAGTGACAGAAAGTGTATGGTATGTGGCTATCCAAACGTGAACTTCAAACTGCAGTATGACTGTAGATCGTTGTGTGTGGATGTGGAAGGGCATTGTGCAGCCCCTGGGGACCCATTCAAACGTGTAAAAAACGAGCGGTTGTACGACGGTGGAACCGTGCGTGCCAACCTTGTCATCTTTGTGTGGACCTGTGAACAAAACAGGACCACACGATGCAGGTTGTGTCAACCTTGTGTGGACTTAACCAGGTCCACGCAAGGTTTCGCCTTCTCTGGAAAACAACTTTAGAGGCATTTTGGGGTTAGGGTTATCCGTCGCAAAATGAAGAGGAACACAGTGCGAGTAAAAGTACTTTTTTCTTTGGTTTTTCTTAACTACACGAAAACAAAGGAATATCCAACGTAAACGTGTACATTAAATGTGCAGTGCAGGGATAAGATGTACATGCAACCCTGATTCTTTGCAAATGAAAAATTGATTGAACTCGTTTTTTTAAAAACGTGTCAACGTCACATACTTAATTTCAGGACATGTACAAGGATTTAGCCGAGTATGATCGCAAGCTGTGCGGTTACGTCAGCCAGCCCCAGGCCAACATGATCGCGCTGAAGCACCACCTTCCCCTACCCACTAACACCATGAGGCTTCTGTTCTCAAGCTTCGGGAAAGACGACAACCCTGATTTGGTGAACTACGAGAGGCTGATACAGTACTTGGCCCGGGCCCAGCTGGGCACTGCGGAGGCTGAGACGCTGCTACAGGAATCTGTGAACAGGTAGATAAGGATCCTCATGATGTTTATTAACTGCTGACAGATTCAGGAAGGGTAAAAGGGGGAGTATTCAACCACAAAAGGAAAACTGGCAATGCCTAGTATAAATGAGAGAGCGAGATCTTAGCCATTGTCACTGACATGATCATGTACTTGCTATGTTTGCAGCATAGCATCAACCCTAGTCAGACCCAAGGTTTTTGCTTAGTCACGATCGGTCGGATTCTGCCTCCGGTCGAATATACCCCCACTTACTGGTAAACAGATTGGATAGGGGGAGAATTCAACCAGATAAGGAAAACCAGCACTGCCTAGTGTAACTGAGAGAGTGAGATCTAAACTGTTATTACTTATAACATGACCATGCGCTTACTTTGTTTGCAACATATAATCAACCCTAGTCAGACCCAATAGCAAGTGGTCAGATTCTCCCCCCAGTTGAAAATACCCCCTCTTACCCTATAAACACTTGAGTTTGTTTCTTATTCCCATCTAAAACTGTTTTTAAAGATCGGTTTGGACCACTTTTTATTTTATTTTTTTGACCATTGCAGATTTGTAAATGCTCCTGACCTGCCACCGGCCGATGAAGTTGACCTGGACCAACAGATTGCCAAATACGAGACCGATAAGAAGAACACACACAAGCAGAAACATCAGCACCATCACGACCAGAGGAAAAAACACCGTGAATCGAATGAATATCTCTTAGAGAAACTCAGTCAGCAGTTTGGCGGGCAGGAACAGACTCAGAGGTGAGTCATAGAATCGCGTCAATGTAGCTTGTGAAATGTTGTCCAGTTACTTTTCAATTCAATTCAAATAGGCATATGTAGAAATGCCTTTATGCAGACAAACAAAACAAGACAAAGACAAACAAATATAACAAGACATTACTGGCCAGCATCGTGCATTGCTACACCTGCTGCCTGACTAGAGAGATGCCTTCAAATGGTACGGTCCTTTGCTGCCACCTCTGCTTCCTCTACAGACCACCCAAAGTTCATTCTGGTGATGTCTCTCTGGATGACCTCTCTCCATGATGTGTTTGGTCGACCAGGTCTGCGTATTCCATAAGTTGGTTTCCAGTAGTACTGCTTTCAAAATTTTTCATTACATGATATTAAAATGGACGTGGAACATGCAAAATCTGAGACAAACACAACTTACCATACAAAATACCCACAGGGTTGTCTAAGGGGCGTGGCTAACTTGCAAACGGGAAAAGGTCAGTTACTTCTGGTATTGAAAGCAAGGGACTGAAGCTTGCAAGCCTGAAGAAATGTGAAGAGAGAAGCCCATTAAGACATTTTTGTTTTAGAAGTGGAACTGAAAACCCCAGAAGAATATTCAGGGGAAAATCCACGGAATCAGGTAGGGACAGAAAACCCAATCCACATGTGGACTAGGACAGGAATCGAACCTAGGCCGTAGAGGTGGAAGGCGAGGGAAGAACCACTGCACCAATCTGACTACAACCTGAAGTGATTGTAAATGATTGTAAATGATTCGATTTGAATTGATTTGATCATTGTCGCGGAAGTGCCGAGGGCAATCGGAGTGCTTCACAATACAGTGCCCCACTAAGACGTCACCATGGGGAAGCAATTTTTGCAGTGTATTGTGGGAAAACAGTCGAGAAAGATACCAATCAAGTTTTTCTTTGTTTGCACAAGGGCATTTCATCAGTTTTAAGGTATCTGGTGGATTTGCGCAATAGCAATTCAAAACCAATTTTTGATTTGGTATTTTTCGTTTGACTTGACATAGACTTAATGTTGAGTGGGGCTTGAGCTCCCACATCGTCCAAGGCAGCACACAAAAAATGGTTAGATGAACTAACCCAAGTATATTAACCAGTTTGCGCTGGGATTATTTTGACATTGACCAGACCCAGGCGTGGGATTATTTTTCACGAACCTCGATGCCAGACGGGTTCAGGCTGTCATCTGCGGGTAGCACACCCTGATATTTCCGGCCTTGCTCGCTGCGAGCGGGTCGCAGACAGATATTTCCGGCCTCGCTCGTTGCGTGTTTATCAGTCATCCGTTCCAAATACCGCAAAACCTTTGAATGTATACACGTCATCCGACCCCGTTAATAATGGTGATGATTTAACATCGACTTTCATTTTTGACTGTTCCAGTACGGGAGTGGAGAATGGACCAGCAGATCTTGCAAAGTAAGTAAGAAATTTAGAATTGTTTGACTGGTATTTCACTTCTTGTATGCAATCTTTGAATTGTCAATTGTAAATTGGAGGGGGCATGCTAAATGATAAGGACACTGTAAAGGATCATAAATCAACTGTACTCCCAGGGAAGATGCAACATTTGCAAACATCAAAAAACGAAATGACTCAAATTAACACGAAATACCTTACTGGATTGTAGAGAATGACAGTCTAGAGCATCCTGTAAAATCTTTGCTCCTGGTGTGCTGACATTTTCAAGAAAAGTTGTATTTTTCCAACGCTGGTCAGCCGACCAGCTTTGGAAAAAACTGGCTTTATTCAAAAACTGCTCCTATTTTTCATTTTAGTTATTCCGCATTTTCTTGGCAATTTCTTGGTTTTCTTGTTTTTTCCAGCATCTGCAAGCTCAAAATGTGAAACAAGTCGGTTTAACAATATTTGCTATAACATACTAATCCTCCAAATGCATATATTTCTGAAAATTGCAGCAAAAGCAACTGTTCCCTTTAACAATAATTGATTGAAATTCTCTCCACCTGTAATGCATTAAGGACACCGCAGCAAGTCTTCTCGGACAGACAAGACGCCAAACTGCTCATGCTTGTTGAGCAGCAGTATGTGCAGGGCAACCAGGAACCGACGGATCTGCATGCCATGAAGAAAGACTTTGTAGAGAGGGACACCAAGGGGCAAGGGGTGCTGACTATGGAAAAGGTAGCTGCATTGCTTTTATGAATCAACAGGTTGTAATTTGTTTGAGTTATCGCTAAGCCAGTTTTATGTGCTAAGCGAATATTAGCCTTGAATTGTACTCAAGCAATATTGCTTACAAAAACCAGATTTAAAATGTTTTGAATTTTATGCGTTGTATATAGCTTGTAGCCTCAAAAGTGAAGCTGCCATCAGGTCGGCCTTGCGTCGACAAGGAACAGTCGGCGACTAACTTTTTCAGGATCAAGCTGCGCCAGTGCGCCTGAGCTACGACCGTTGAGAACATATCAGTCCCAAAGTTTTTGCGATCTGAGTGTAACTGCGATGATATTAAGACAATCGGCATCAGTCGGTGCTACAAAAAAAATAACAATCGGATGAGTAGACAAATTTCAATTTCTGCGCAGCAACGGAAAATGTTCCGACGGGCGGGTATCAATCGCAGTCGACCTGTGTGACATTTTGATGTCATTTGTTGTGAATCGTCGTGGATGATATGGCATGGTTGCAATTGTTCTTAGTTGAGATGATGCTTGTTCCACGATAATTTCAATTTCAATTCAATTCAAGTTCAATTCATTTATTGTCCATTTAAAAGATAAAAATGGAAAATTTACATGTCTAAACATTGATGAAAGCTCCAAAACAGAACACTAAAAAATATAGTTATAATGATAAAACTAGATTTACACATACAATTTTACAGCCAAAAACAAAATGTATTAAATATTTTAAGATAACCGTCAAAAATAAATAAAAGGCCTTAAAACCTTAAAACCATTCAAGTGTAACCAAACCAACAAAGAAATTTAAACCGAGTAACCAACAGATCACCCCCGCCCCTATCGCTGCATTGACCCCCTTTCCATTGATTAGAACACACAATTATCTTACAACATTTTAAACTGTAGAGACTGATGAAAGATAAGTTAAAAACACATTAAGAACCAATCAAAAACACCACATTCGCCAAAACTGCCCTAACCACCCCGCCCCCACAAGCCTCAGATAAAAATAATCAGTAAAAACACATTAAGAATCATTACAGACTCTTACTGACAAAGGCACAAATGAATTAAGATAGCGTGTGGTCCTACATTGGATGCTTCGGAGTCTTTTTCCTGACCTCATGAAATAATAATAATGGTGCAAGGGATGGTCCTTATTTTTCATTATTTCACCGGCCTTAGTTAAAACACACCTGAGATGTTTTTCAGATAGGTCTATATCTTCTCACCGAAAATTTTACCAGCTTGGTTTGCTATCCTTTGTAGTTTGTTCATGTCTGATTTCTTTAGACTTTGGAACCACACAAAACATCCGTAGAGAATGACACTTTCAATCACAGAAGTGTAAAACAGCTTCATAATTGTTTTGTCCACATTGAAAGTTCTGAGCTTCCTTAAGAAGTACATGCGTTGATGCCCTTTTGAAACAAGTGCTCTACACTGTTCAGTCCAAGTTAATTTTTCAACTTTTATCATTGAGCATAATTTTTTTTTCATTGTATAGAGCTCCAACTTAGATATATTTTCATTTTGGATTCTTCAGGTTCAAGAAGTGTGCTTCAAGCATAGAATCCCTGTGCAGGGATCGTTGATGGCAAAAGTACTCAACAAATGCCGCACGGGTGACAACCAGTACAGGTATGCGTGCCGTGTTCTCAAGTTTGACCCATTCAAATTGAGAGATTTAGGGAATATTTGTGAGGGTAATGGCAGACTGTGACATAAACTTTTTGTTAGTATTCTCCCAGATTGTCAATCACTGTATGTAAAATTGCACAATGTTTGCATAATGAGTAAAGGCTGGTTCGCACTTCACGTAAATATGAAAGTAAAGTGAACCGCCAACATAGGGCTGGATAGCTCAGTTGGTAGAGCACCGGAACGGCAATCCGGAGGTCGCAGGTTCAAACCCCACTCCAGTCAATTTCGTTGTCCAACTTTGACATTTGTGAATTTGATGTTGTAAAACGTTTGACAGTGATACTGGAGTTGAAATTTATCGTGAATTCTCAGAGCAAGTGATCACAAGAACACCCTTTATTGTGTTTTACATAATAACATTCTTTGTAGGAAGGTAGGAAGAAGGGATCATTTGTGAAAATCTGCTTTTTTCCTCCATTTTAAATAATCAAAATGCTTAAACCCACTTCAAAATAGACCCCAGATTTATGCCGAACCAAAATGCATTTAGAGCAACTCAAGTTAAGACAGGCAGACTTCAGGTACCAATTTTCATTGTCTGGACCTTGAAATTGTTACTTTCACGATAATAAGCGCCATCTTGTTCACGGGGCAAAAAGAACACGCATTGCTGAGTACGCATGTCAATTGAAACCTTTGGTGCTTCCAAGTCATCATGCGTTCCTTCCAATATGCGCTCATGTCTAGCAACGCATGTTCTTTTTGCCCCGTGAACAACACGGCGCATATTACCGTGAAAGTGCTTATTGTTTGTCAACTTGAATTCAAATCTTTGAAGTAATTTACTTGGCATACCTGGCATTCTTGTCTGCAAATGAGTGTTATAATTTTATGTCACAAATTTTCATGTAATCCATCTACTTATTTATAATCCTCTCTTGCAGTTGGCCATCATTCCTAGAATTTCTGGGTCGGGTCAAACCCTTGGCCGCCCAGGGGCTGGAGCCTGCGGCAAACCCAGACGCCGGTCGCCCTAACACCTGGCCCAAGCAGAGAGATGATGGATTCCCCAAGACGAACCACAAGGCAGGGTCACCGGGCCTACCCCAGGAACCGGGGCCACCTCCGTGGGAAACCAGGAAACCGCTAGGGGTAAGGGAGTATAGTATTCAATCAATTCAGTTTTGTCTATTAGGCCCCCAAAAAAGTCTCCGGTTTCTGGTATGTGCGAGCGTCGCCGTAGCCATGCACGTCGGCAAAATGAATTTTTTTTTTTTTTTTCAATGCAAGATGATGTCTCAAAACCGCCAAACTCACTGGTTTGAATGGAATCCTGCTGTAGCACAATTTTAATGTGTTTTTAGATGGGGATACGATCGAGTATAAGCTTTATGTGGCCTCTCTTGGCTCCCATATATTTGCACTAAATTTACTCAGGCACCATTTGCAGTCATCAGCCGAAATTCAAAGGAAAAAAATGGTAAAAAAAAAAAAAAAAAGCTGCGTCACCGCACCACTTTTGGGGCAAGCTCCATACCAGAAACCGGAGACTTTTTTTTTGGCCTTACAGAAGTGGAAGTACTTTTGGCCTTAGAGAAGTGGAAGTACATTAGAAGTGGAAATTTTTAAATAAAGGTCAAGGGTCATGATCTGTGTCTAGCCCGCTGATCTCTATATAAAGTCGCAGAAGAAAGCCATTTGATGCCACATTGGAAAGACAGATTGTGTATAAAGGACAAGTTGCCGTCTTTATGGGCTCCGTGCGCCAACAAAAGAGGGGCCCTTTTACCTAGCAACGACGTCCCATGGGTGAAACAAGTGTAAATTATGGATGCAAAAGTGTTAGAAATTTCTCAAATGTCACTCTAGTGTCGTCCTATTACCTCACCTGCCCCCAATTTTATATTTCACACAGAGGCTGGGTGTCCGTTCCCCGACTGCCGTGGAACGGGAGATAACATTTTACGACTCGCCGTCACCAACTCACTCCCCCCCGACAAATCTCCAAGCCCCACCCCCGGGCCACCACCAGGCGAGCGGCATCAACGACATGCAGAGGGCCGAGCTGGCCGTGATGGCCCGGGAGCACAAGGTCAAGAGGTCGGTGCCAAAGCCGGCTGCGAAGACTAGAGACGATGACGAGCCGTGGTTCGTCCGATTCAAGCACCTGGCTCGCGGCTTGTACAACCTTGACAGCACCAATACCGGTGAGTAGATAGCCTCTTTGTGGAGTGCAGTGGTCCAATGGTTACGGTGTTCGACTGTCCAATGGTTACGGTGTTCGACTAAGCTTTCTTTTAGAACAAGAATCATTCAAATCACTCATGTACTTTTCAAGTTACAGAGTTTTAAACACAACCGCCATTTTAAGGTTCTGTCCACGGATCACGAACAAGTTCAGTGTTCTTTCAGCAAAACGAAAACAAATCACATAGGGATGTGTGTGAATTGTTTTCGTTTTGCTGAAAGAATGCGCACCTTTTTTTGTGATCCATGGACAGAACTTTAAAACGGTGGTTGTGTTTAAAACTGAATTGGGCTTTTATATCCGAGATTTTATAAGTGCTACATGCAGAATTTCACTAAAACAATGGTCCCGACATTTGGGTTTCGTTTTTTTTACTCACCCTGTATACGGCAAACCGGTAGATTGTGACCATAATGCTATATGTGTTTGATAAAGAGTTCACAATTGTCTGCTTGAAAATAAGCACTTCTGTCTAGTTTACAATGCACAACGTAGTTGCTAACCAAATACTTGCCTACTGCAATGGATTGTCCACTGCAACTGGATCTTCATGTGGCACTTTCACATCAAGCGATCGGAAGCTATATTAGCTTGTAACATGGTCATGCAATGTTGTTGAGTAGTGTGGACTTTGTTGCGTAGTGTGGACTTTGTTGCGTAGTGTGGACTTTGTTGAGTAGTGTGGACTTTGTTGCGTAGTGTGGACTTTGTTGAGTAGTGTGGACTTTGTTGAGTAGTGTGGACTTTGTTGAGTAGTGTGGACTTTGTTGCGTAGTGTGGACTTTGTTGAGTAGTGTGGACTTTGTTGAGTAGTGTGGACTTTGTTGAGTACCTGTGGACTTTGTCAGGTCATTTTGGAGCCTCATGTGTTATACAATATATAAAGCTCTGAATATATATGTGTCCATATTATGAATTCTTCTGTTTTCCAGGCTATCTGAGCAAGGAGGAGACCCGGGGTCTCGTCAACAACTACAACCTGATCTACCGACTGGGATGGGAACAGCCTCACATTGACAAATGCATTAATGGCTGTTGCCTTTCCCAGGGGAGGGTGTCAGTTGAGCATTTGTTGGAAGCACTCACACTGAAAGTCACATAAATGCTGATGGACCAGCTGGTAAAGGAACAGCCTCCGGCATGTACTAGGTAAAGGAGAAAGGCTCCTGAATCTGACATCGGACTCTGACAACATTTAATTCAAAGCTCCCAGTTGGAAAAGGAATAGCTAAAAGATTCAACGCGCCTTGCAGCAGCTGTTTCTATTCCAGAGGGACTGCCACATCTGCATGCATTAACTTCAGATTCCAGGTAAGTAAAATAAACCAGCTAGATTTTGAACTGCCTGGAATTTCTCCAACACTGGCTATTCCAGATCCAGTGGGCAGGAATTGATCAGAATCAGGATGACAATGAATTTCGTGTATATAAAAAGTACAAGTAGGCTTTCAAACTGAATAATTTGTATATAAGTACACAGAAAGAGGAATTTCGTTTTCATTATCTGAAATTTGTTTGCTCCGTCCATAATGTGCGTGCATCATTTTCTATCAGGTTTATCTTTTGTAGTTTGTGTAATCAAGAAATAATTGAATAGATGTCCAGTGTTTTGTGACAGATTTTGAAGTGCAGTAATGTGTGCATTATCCAATGATCTGCATTGTATGCGCCCATTTAGTTGCATTCACGCCCGCGTAATGATGTACAATGCTCACAATAGTACCATATGGGAACGGCAGTTCCATGAATGCCGTTCAAATGAGTGTCTATATTTGAGTAATTTTTGTCTGTCCATTATACAGAATCATCTGGGTTTTTTCTGCAAATGTGTAAACAGTATGTACAGTGTAGATGGGAATTGTTTGTCCGTCCAGGTTTCAAAGCAATTTAAGATGTTTTTTCCAGCAACCTTTTGATGAAGTACTGTTTGATACAAAGCAGCAAATATTAAGATGAGTTAGAGGTTTTCCTCATTTACAATCTGAGTACATGTTTTGTTTGAATTTTAGTGCCAGGATTCAGAACAGTGCACACTGAACGTTGGTTATCATAATGCCATTTGTTTGCTTTTCTGTGATCTGATACACCGTGCCCTCTGGAGACGTGCACACAATAGGGAACAAAAGATTGTATACGTCTCCACAGGGCAATTTCTATAGATGAATACGTCTCCACAAGGTTTTCATGAAATAGATATGGATTTTACTCAAAAACTAGGAATTTCCAAGGTGGGTTGATCCGTCGCAAATGGAAGAGTTTTAGAAAAGGGATATGCGTAGTATGCGTAAATGTTTTGTGTGTGTGTTTTGGAACATTTTCTGTATTTTAATGAAACTATGTAGTTGGAATTACTGAAGTTTTATAAACACATAGCGGGTGCTGTAGGCTGTAAACTTATAGAATTATGTGCTGGATTTTATAAACTAAAAAAAGTGTAGAATATTTGCAGAATTTGATAAAGCAATTGTTAGTAGAACTATATATCTTAATCACCCAGAAATTACGTTTCTTTTACGTTATTCATGAATTTCTCAGTCAAGTGGCTTGTGTGGGTTCTGACAGAAGTGAATAGCTTCTCAAATTTGGGCTTCATGGGAATGTACATGTACACGTAATTTCTGAAACGTCTTTTTAACCCTAACCGCCCTGAATCCTTCAAAATCCTCTTTGCCAAAGTGAAGGAATTTGGAGGATTGATGTTGTACATGGCAAAAGTGCGTTACTGATTTCGTAGGATGCACTTTGTCAAGGTCTTGGGCTAGACCTTGTGTTGTTTTTGCTCAGCCATGCATAAATATAGGCCTGGATTTTGCTTGAAATCCTCCGTACTGCTCCAGGATGTCACTGGCCAAGCCTCAACATATTGACAGTCACTGCCGCAGCATTTTGCAGGATTCAGGCAGTGGTCACCTTTCCACGGACCATATTCAAGAAATAATGGAGGAATTTGCAGGATTCTATTTTTCCATGAGGCCAATTGAGGATTTTGCAGGATTGAAACTACATCCTAGCAAAAAGGCCTAGGGAGTTGGGGTTAAATGGTGCAAAAATATCGATCACATTCCTGCAAATGTCTGACAATTTCTGAAACTTTTTTGAAACTTACAGAATTTCCCAAACAGTGAGCTTTTAAGAGTTTGACCTCCCAGACTTGTTTTAAGATCCCTCATAAAAACCCCAAAGCCTTTATATATCAGTTTGTAAGTCTGCTAACATTTCATGTATTTATTGAAGTTGTATGATTTAAAGTAAAGCATTAACAAACACCAATAAGTGCCTATCTGGTTGACAGCATTATATATTTTCCCAGTCATTAGTTATTGTGAAAGAAGCTTTAAGTATGGGATGAAGGATATACGGATATGGAAACACTAAGCTGCATTTAATGGTCTTTGCTTGCATCTGATAGTTGCATTCCGAGAATTTCTGTTTTAATACAAAGGGACAATCAGTTGACAATCAGAAAAATACATTCCAGATGCCTTCTTTTTGTCTTTTTATTGATTTATTTATATTTTTTAAACATACCTTCTGTGTGGTATTTCTTCTCTTGTGTTTGACCCAAAGAAAAAAAAAAAAAAAAAAAAAAAGTCCCGATACATAACTCTTAACAAGCATGCGTAAACATTCAAAAAGATTGTACAAAATAAATTACGAATGACTTTGCTACTCATATCAAACATTTATATTTCTAATCATTGAACCAACTAACAGCATTATGTGTCTGAGGCACTTGCTAATGATTTGTTTCTTCTTCATTTCTTAATGTATGGTATGTATGTATACATAAGATGGAATTTAGTATCGGGGTGATAAAATTCAAAATAAGGTTTTGCCCTTCACCGACCTGTAAACACTGTACATGGTATACTCAGTGTGTTACCTCCAGAGTGAAAGTGAGAAAAATTCACTCAGGTGGGACTCGAACCCACGACCCCCTGCTTTCTAGTGCAGACGTCTTACCACTCGACCATCGATCTTGTCGGGATCAATCGGATGTCTGGTTCGATTCTGATGAATCACCCCGACGCAAAAAGTTACATCTTAGGAATAGTTTCATTGCGGTACCCACTGCTACAGATTCGAACCAGCCAACTGATCGATCTCGGCAAGTTCGGTGGTCGAGTGGTAAGACGTCTGCACTAGGTAGCAGGAGGTCGTGGGTTCGACTCCCACCCGAGTGATTTTTTTTTCCAACTTTCACTCGGAGGTAACACACTGAGTATATTATTTATAAGTCAGTGAAGGGCAAAACCTAATATTGAATACATGTATATAGGCCTATATATAAATGTTCAGGCTGCTTGCATTCCGCCCAAGTTTTATTTCTTAAAACTGCCTTTCTAGAACCAAATACCTATAGTGCCTTGCCATTTTTGCAGTCTGTGTTACTGTTTCTCTGATACGTGTAGCTAGAATTTTTACTTTTTAGTTTCCAGATTTTGGGTGTCGTTTCTTCTGAAATATTTTACTTCAGTTAAATGTAGTTCTGCTGATGTGTCTTTCATAGAGTTTTATATAGTGTTTTAGTTTCTTTATTAAAAACCTGACAGTTGTATTTATAATGACAATGATTGTATATACTGCTCGAATAAATGACCATTTGTAAATTAATTATAGCATTAACAATTTGTGAAACTATTAAATTGCCTATAATTATTGTGCCTTTGACTATTGAACATTTATTGTTTATAAAATTGAAAAGATTTAGTAGTAAGTTCAAGAATAATCCCACGTGACAATTTTGGGAGATTTAAACTTTGGAGGTTGTACATTTTATAATACCTTTGCTAAGGCCAAAAAAAAAAAGGTCTCCGGTTTCTGGTATGCGCGCGCGTCGCCGTAGCCATGCGCGTCGGCAAAATGAAAAAGGTTTTTTTTCAATAAAAGATGATGTCTCAAAACCGCCAAACTCACTGGTTTGACTGGAATCCTGCTGCTGCACCATTTTAACGTGTTTTTAGATGGGGTTATGATCGAGAATAAGCTTTATGTGGCCTCTCCGGACTCCCATATATTTGCACTAAGTTTAGTCGGGCACCATTTGCAGTCATCAGCCGACATTTGAAGCAAAAAAGACAGGTAAAAAAAAAAAAAGCCGCGTCGCCGCACCACTTTTTGGGCAAGCTCCATACCAGAAACCGGAGACTTTTTTTGTGGCCTAATGCATACTTACAAAAATCTGTTACTTGGAACAAACATTGGAATGATTCAAATGTTTTTATTGAAGTTTAACTGTGCCTTTCATCCTACTTTGCCTTATCAGAAGCTGAAACCCAAATTTGGTTACCACATTTACAAATGTACAGGGTGAGTTAAAAGAAGCGAAACCCAAATGTCGGGACCATTGTTTTAGTGAAGTTCTGCATGTAGCACTTTCAAAATCTAGGATATGAAAGCCCAATTCATAAGCTTTCTTTTAGTACAAGAATCATTCAAATCACTCATGTACTTTTCAGGTTACAGAATTTTAAATACAACCACCATTTTAGAGTTCCGTCCACGGATCACAAGAAGGTAAGTGTTCTTTTAGCAAAACGAAACAAATCACATCTTATAGGGATGTGTGTGAATTGTTTCGTTTTGCTGAAAGAACGCACACCTTTTTTGTGATCCGTGGACAGAACTTTAAAACGGTTGTTGTGTTTAAAATTCCGTAACTTAAAAAGTACATGAGTGATATGAATGATTCTTATACTAAAAGAAAGCTTATGAACTGGGCTTTCATATTCTAGATTTTGAAAGTGCTAAATGCAGAACTTCACTAAAACAATGGTCCCGACATTTGGTTTTTAAAAAATTTTACTCACCCTGTATAACAAGTTTGATTTTGTAGACATGTGCATAATTTCATGTTGGGCAAATATTGTCCACAACTTTGGAAGATAGATCAGGAGTTATGCTAAAGATATTATACGAGATGTTTGGGTATAAAAAGATTTCTTTTTACAAATTCTGCCAATGCCAGACACTGTGTTAAGTTTTTGATGATTTTCATTATTTGTTTAAACTTTTTTTTTAAAGTTCTGTTGCAACATTTTTTCATAACAGATGAGTTTGATGAAGATATGACGAAGTTGACAATGGAACATGTTTTTGTTTTCCAACACTGTTTCGGGGTTTGGCGACTAATCATCACAGATTGAAAATTAGAAAACAGAAGATTGATGGCCTTTCACGTTCACACAGTGATTTTGTAAATTTTGTGCAATGTGATAGTCCTGTTAAATATGCAGATTACATGTAAATTAACATGTTAGAAATACCCCACGCCAAAATATGGATTAAATTGAATGGTTATAGGATTAATGGCTGCATAATAATAATAATAATAATAAAGTAACCTTTGCTTTGCCATGTTTTGTTGCACATGGTGATTCCTTCATGACAAAATATCTTTGGAAAGCATTTTGATTTCTGAGTAAAAATATTTCTGACAAACAAATACTTATACGAATAAAATGATATTACATATTGAGAACTATTGTCCAGATTCTTGTGTGAAGTGTAAAATATGTTATGAACACTTTTTTTTTATGAAGTTTATTGTTTAAACAGATAATGGTAAAAAATATACATAGTTTTCAAATGAAGCATTAAAAAGTTAATTCTTTATGATAAAAAACAAAGTCGGTTTTAACTCAGTAGAAATGTGTATCGGGTATACATACAAAACTGCAGATAATTGCATTATAATGTAAATCAGTCGCATGAATCAGGATTTTGATAAGAAATTCAATTAACAAAACTGACCTGGGTAGAATCATGCCCTTTTCGATTATTATTAATTTTTTTCTACCATTTATTGATCAATTTTAGGGATGATATGATAGACGGATGCATTTATGCAGCAACCAGAGATTCCACACTTTCGTATGTAATTGTCCCCTTTTGTTTGCTTTGTGCAACAGGTGTGGTTTATTTGATTTTATTCCCGGGCTCACGATGCTATTTTTATCATTGCATCGTGCGTGTTGGTACGTGTTAACTCCCATGTTTTCGGGCTCAAAAATGCATCATGCCAATTATAGGTGGAGCTGGCTGTCCAATTGTGACATCATGGAAACCTCAGTTTAAAATTTAAAAGAAAGGATTTAATTTACAGATCATAAATGTTCTTATTCCCTTCTGTATTTTGCATAGAAATGATCAATAATGCTAATCAAAATGTTAATGAAAAGGCTGAAGCGCATGACAGAATCTGTGTTTCTCTTTTGGTTTCGGGGAACAATACAATTCCGACACAGTGAGTGATTCCATTGTTCTGTTGTTATTCACGTGAAGTTTCTTTGGAAGGCACAGTTCTGAACAGATGTTGTCGTCAGTGACGAATGAAAATAATGTATCAGTGATGATCATTTCTGTGAAAGAGAGGCGTTGGTAGTATGTGCGTTAGCAGTGAGAAGAACTTAGGAAAAATCGAGAAATAGGAAACGTCGTTGGAATATACCACGATAGCTGGACGAGATTATGTTGACGTGCTCGTATCTAGTCCGTTCAAGAGCAGAAAACAAGATTTTCTGAAGCGCTTGGATGATGTCATCGAGCAATTGAAATGCCTTTGTCCGTACCATTCTGTGGAATTCTAGTATCATGAAAGTTGATAATGTCTAGCCTGCCGAGTTTTAGTTGATGCCTATGTGCCAACTTGTTGGTCCAGTTTGGAAACATTTACCATTCGCCCTGTATCAACAAACGAGAAGGAATATGCAGGCGTTGCAACTTGGAAGTAAAAAAGAAGAAGAGGAAACTCCAATCTTTACAAGACTTTGTACAGTGTTATTTAATTTTTAATGGCATAAAGTGTGAAGTGAAAAACGAGGAAATCAGCTGATCTGAGGAAAAGTTGTATGCCTGAATATGCGACAGTTAAGCCTCTGAAAGTTTTCGGTTGTTTATGGGACATTTGTGACTTAACATATTTGCTATTTTTGAGTTTTTCTTTGTGGTAGGATTGCAGTTGTAAGTTTGAATGCTTGAGGCATCCATTATATATAAAAAAAGGATACCTGTTATTTAGTAAAAACATTATCAAATGGGATGAAAATGATGAAATGTTTTGAAAATGACATGAGCATGACAAGACATCAAGGATGGTGCTTTTATCGAAGCCTGCGTTTGTTCGATGACGTTGCAAACTTGGCCAAAATGCTGATGTTTCTGGCCGTAGCTTTCAGTCTGGTCGCTCGTCCCGCCGACACGCAGTTGCAGCGGCAGTATGTGTCGTCCCAACCGGTCAATCTACGCCTGCTTTACGCCCAAGACATGGCAACGGTTGCCGTGACACCTGAGGATGCCACCTGTGGGATGCAGGGGTCGCAGCAAATTTGCTCCTTGGTGAGTTTTTGGTAAAACTTGTAAAGTTGAAAATGGTATCATGAAAGTTTCAAGTTGCAAAATATCAAGCGAATTAGTTCCTTCTTTTATTTCTTCGACCGAGTTCTTATTTTCATTCATTCAAAATTGAAATAAAAATGTAAGGTAGATGAATACAATTTCAGCCGTCAGAAATTGTAAGATTTGTAACTTGTGTTGCATCAGTTGGTACTGTTGTTTGCTATTTATTTGCTTTGTAATGTGATATGAGTGCAACATGTCACTTGAAGTACATATCAAGAAATAGGTCTTTAAAGTGCTTTCCAAAGCGTTTTCTGTACAATACAGTTTCTGAAAGAGCAGTAAAGTTCTGTACCTTCAAGAGTAGTATTTGCCAAAGCTCTAATTGAGGATTTTGTAAATATAATTTTATTAGTTCCAAGTTTCTTCAAGTAATAAAACCTGTTTCCATTTCTTGAAATTGAACAGGTTTTGTTCTCAAATTAATTGATTGAATGTTCATTGGTTTGCATTTGCAACATTACTCAGGAGTCTATATCTTCCGAACGCAGGTTGACCCCAGGATTTGTCAGAACTGTCTGGCATCGGACCCACGCATCTCCCACCTGCCAGAACTTATCTTAGACCCTAGCAACAGCACCTATTGGCAGTCTTCACCCTGGGGAGATGCCTACCCGTCTCCCTTCGTCGTCAACGTCACCGTATCACTGCTCAACAAGATGTACATCCTTGAAGGTGACGTCACTGTGAGATTCCGGACTTCGGCGCCGGAGGCAATGGTTCTGCAGAAATCACGGGACGGAGGGGTGACGTGGACGGCATACCAGTTCTTCTCCATCGACTGCGTGGCCGATTTCAGCATGGAGGAAACAAACTCGGTTTCCGTCATCGCAGACGTCTTAGCGCCCTCGTGCGTCAAACCTAGTGGATCGGACGCTGAACCCGGGGTTTACATGATCAAGTTCGACCTGACCGGGAAGTTGAACCCGCTGATCGAAAACAAAGAATCCTTCTATTCTGAGCTTGAGAAGCACGGACCTCTCTGGGAGTTTTTGACCTTGACAGACTTGAGGCTGGTGCTGATGCGGCCGGCAAGCTCTCTGAGTGGTGGGGCTAGTAACGGAGCCAAGCTGCATTATGGGATTTATAGCATCGATGCCGCTTTGAGGTAATGTGATTTACATTTGATTGGCTAGCTAATTTGAATTCAAATAATAATTATATGTAATGCTATCTTGTCAAGTAGCCTTCCAAAGTAGCATTACAATTGCACTTTGGTCTGCCTTTATATACACTTTTTAATTCTTTATCACCTCAGAGCTTATGTATAGTAGTTCGTGATGATGTCTGCTAGATGAGGATGTGACGTTGTGTTTAATTTTGTGAACATTTTTAGCAAATATTTTAAGTAAGTAAAAAAAAAGAGAGAAAAAAAGAAAAAGTTACTTTTCCCTCGCATCCATTCACTTTTGTGAGAACTTGAATCTCTTTCTATTGTGTGATCTTTTTATTTGACGTAGGTTCCTTTTCTATAATCTGGGCTTCATTTTTAACGTTTTTTTTTTCTTTTAAACATTGACAGGTGTAAACTTCACATCCTTACTGCTACATATCATGAGATAGATTTTCATAAACACTGTCAAACAATGGACACTAATTGAGTTGGAAAAGAAATTGGAGCAAGTTCTAAATTTCTTTTTGATAAGACGGGTGTTATTTTTTTAACACAGCAATCTTTTTCAGAGGTACATGTCTTTTTGTTCTTTAAGATAGTTCTGCTTCGATCCCCTTTCCATAAATATACACTTAATCTTAAGAAGCAAGCAGAAAACGTTCAGCTTTTTACCTGAAAATATTTTACCTTTTTAACAATCTTTAGTTGTGACTGCAACCTGCATGGGAGGTATTGTGAATTGGACAATTCAACCAGCCAAGTCCATTGCAACTGCACTCACAACACTGAAGGAGTGAGCTGCGAGCGGTGTCAGGCAGGGTACCAGGCATTGCCGTGGCAACCAGGGTCTAATCTGCCCTTCCCCGTGGGAACAGCCAATGAGTGTCAAGGTGAGATAACTTTTGACCAATCAGAAAATTAAGCAGATTGGTACATCACCAACACAGAAGGTAGTTTAAAGAGAATATACAACATTTGCTTTTGCTGTAATTTTCAGAAATGGATGGATTTGGCGGTCAGTATTTTGTAGCAGAGTTTGTTACACTGACCCTTTTAAAGTTTTGTGTTCATACATGTGAAGATGCTGAAAAAAAAACAAGAAAAAAATAATGTTCTTGTAGTTTGGTTTTCTGACCATACTTCAGATGAATCGAAGCAATTTATAGACATCAGGGAATTGTCAGGTCTGGGAACCAGACTAGATTGCTGGCACCCGTTCGTTACCTGGCTTGCAACTGTAACCGATTGCAAGCAAAATGTTGACTAATAAATTTGGTAAATTTGGGGCAGTATTTGAAAAAAAGTGTGTTTTTTCCAATGATGGTTGGCTGACATCGTTGAAAATTGATACAAAAATTCCACTTTGTTATAATTAGGTATGTTTCAAATTAGGTTTTGCCCTTCACCGACGTTTTTTAACACTGTATACTCAGTGTGTTACCTCCCGAGTGAAAGTTGGAAATAATAGTTTATAATAGTTTATGCGGTACCCGCTGCTATGTACATCAGATTCGAACCGGCCAACCGATCCCGTTAGCTTGGTGGTCGAGTGGTAAGACATCTGTACTAGAAAGCAGGAGGTCGTGGGTTCGAGTCCCACCCGAGTGATTTTTTCCAACTTTCACTCGGGAGGTAACACACTGAGTATACAGTGTTAAAAAACGTCGGTGAAGGGCAAAACCTAATTTGATTTATATCACCCCGACGCAAAATTCAATCTTATTATTAGGTATGTTATTATTCCAATATGTCACATGATATCAATTAACCCGTGGACATTTTCACTAGAAAAGATTGTCTGTCTAATTTTGTACAGCGTTCTTTAACTTTATAAGCTAATGTGTAAATGCGATGCAACATTGTCAAAATCAAATGCATTCATCCTCTGCAAACAGTGATGGCAGTGTTGTCCGGTTCCTGCCCACACAACAACTTCACTGTCAACCCAAAACACCCCTCTGTCGTGAATAGAACAGCCCCAGGCTGCAGCAGCATGTAATAATGATGGTATTACATACCAGGCAAAATAACGTCAATGGTCAATTAGCATAAGAATGGCCCACTTTTTTGTTGGTGTGCAACAGGCTGTTTGATCGTTGGATAAATGGACAGGCAGTATAGCCGGCCTGCTAGCAGTGGTGTACAAGTTGCTCTTGCATGTGGGCAGAGGAATGTTAGAGTGTTGTTTTGTTGTTGGACCATGGTTGAACCAACCTTTATTTACTCTTCAATGGCCTTTTCTCTCGTCAAAGAACTGAAAAATGGCTGTCTCTGACTCATTGTACTTTGAAGAGTTACTGGTGTAAAAAGTCTCTCCACTTGTGGTTCAGTGCAACAAATTTCATGAGTTGTTCTAATGGATCTTTGAGGAAACTTGCAGTGATGCTTGGTGGTGATAAGTTTTCCAATGTGGTTTCTTTTATTTGGATTCATACGTGCGTAACTCTTGTCCATGGATGACTGGATTGACTTGACAGTCTACCAGTGTGTGTGTTAACATTCAGCGACAATCAACACCGTATGTTGTGATTGTTGATTGCGTACATACTTCCTGTTCGGAATTGTCACCGATGGCGTCGGGGAGGATTTTTTGTGGCGTGACGTATTTCTCTGTGGGGCTGGTAGCGGCTTTGGTTTTTGTACAACTTCTGCAGCCGGTCAGGACGCAGAACTCCACTACGTTGACCATGTCTACTATGCCTACCACGTCTACCATGCCTACAACGTCTGCCACGTCTGCCATGTCTACCATGTCTACCATGTCAACATCGACAGGTATGGTTTTGATTTAGTCTGAAAATTTGGGACTCTCAATACTGTGTATGAGAGTCCCAAAACTTAAGGTATTGAAAACATTCGATACAAGAAAATAGACTGGCACTTCAAACAACCAGTCCAACACCGCTTCAGGATCAGTCAACTGTGCCAAAGGAAATGTAGAATGAACTGGGAAGTAGTCTCTTTTTACTACATATTTCTCAATAGTCAGCCACCAGACTAATTTCACTGAATGAAGAGGTCAGTCTTTTCAAACAGTTGGACCGTGGTTGGACATAAGCCAGTCTAGTCTTTAACCTCATTTTTAAATCACTTGACTTCCCTCTTACGTGCAAAATATTGAAGAAATGCCTCCTTTAAAAATTGAATTGAGTCTTTAAACTTGGTTGGTGGAGTACTGAGGACCTTTACTTTGCCCATTGCAAATTTTGGAGAAATTTGCTGGCAAAAGAGTGAGTATAAAGTTGGCCTGATCATGGAGGTAGGAATAGAGTTGCATGTTTCAGAGCACTCCTGGTCTCGACATTTCTGAACTTGATATTCCTGAAGTCTATGGGTTAAATCGCCAGATTTTAAGCCAGTTAAATTTTCATGACATGACTTTTTATGCTTATAAATAGGCCAAGTAAACAATAAACCAGTTTCTTGTCCCCGCCCGCTTCTTTTTTTTCCCGGCCGATTTTTTATTATTGTATTTTTTTTTTTAAATGCATACATTTGCAATATATTTTGCAGTTGGTCAATATTCTGTCTTTTTGTTTGTTTCCAACAAAATTGTAGCTATTATTAAGGGTTACGGCTCCTTTGGACACAATTTTGTATCAGCAAAATAGTTGACAAAATTGAAGAATCCATATGCCATCTTGGAAAATCCTCCATCTTAAATAGTTTTCAACTTTGTAATAATTTGACAGATTTCGCAAGGGAATGAAGGGAAAGATTTCCATATACGAAGTTCACTAATTTTCCTCTGTATTGACTAACAAGCCCCCAGATAGCAATTTCATGTCATCAAAGTCAATTTGAGCAGTGAGAAAATACAAGCATTTTCTTAGAAAACACTTAGAATTGTTCAGTCCAATCTCATAGGGTTTGTACACAGGGTGTTGAGTGAACTTCGTATATGGAAATCTTTCCGAATGAAGTGATGCAGTCTGTAATGACGGTCAGGGATACATTTTTGCGTACTGAAATGATTGAATTCAGTGACACCATAAGGATACTACCTTGTTTACTAGGGACAAATATGAGAGGGATCACAATTTCTTAAGGATTTTTGAACAAGGACTATTGAGATATAAAAGCTGTTTAAAAATAATGCTGTACCAACATACATCATTATTTATTGCATGTAATTCATTGGTCATACGTGTAAATGTATTACAATTAGTAGTGATTGTATCTTTATCATATTCTGCATTTGCGCATAATGCTGAAAAAAAAAACTTGGTTGTAGATTTTGAAGGATGGAAATTGTTCTATAATGCTTCCTTTTTTGTTTGTTTTCATTCTCCCTCCAGTGTTAAAGTATTTAAACTATTTAATTATGTACAGATACAACCCACGCTGGTTAAATGCACCATAAACAAACTGAACGAAACACTACCAGCACAAGTAACAGAATAAAACAGTGCCGTAAAATGTGTGATGATAAAACTTGCATTCCTGCATTCTAGAAATGCCATATTTTGATTTTCCCAATTGCTCAACAACACATGATAACAAAATATGCTTGGTATCTTTGTTATATTAGGGCAGTTCAATGACAATAATGTGGACATGGCTGAAAAAACGAGAAATTTATGAAATCTCAAAATTACAAGCACCATACAGTATGTAAGGCCAAAAAAAAAAAAAAATCGGTCTCTGGTCAGACCAACGTTTCGGAATTGATGCGGCGACGCGGCTTTTTTTTTTTTTTTCAAGCTTGGATTGTACAGACAAGGTGGGTACTATTTTGCTTTTTTTGGTGTCCTTATGTACATTGTACATTCGTGTCCTCCATAATTTGCCTTGGTGCTTTCGATCATTTGCCTTGGTGCAATTTCCCATTCCTTGGTGCCCTTTGGTAAAAAAAAATTGAGGAGGTGCGGCAATAGAGGGCGCTGTTGGAGCTACCGCGGAACATTTTGGGAAAAAAAAGATTCATGCGCATGGTTAAAATCGACGCGCGCGCTGACCAGAGACCGACTATTTTTTTTTTTGGCCTAACATCAAAGGTGGTATCAAACTAAAGAAAATTATGGTGACCTTTTTTGTGTGAGAAAAATCCTCCCTCAATACTTTGACGGAAGACCCCTCTGTAAAAGGCTCCAAATGTAACGTGGAATTGACCATTACATGTAAATAGTATGTACATGTTATTAAAGTTCATTTTAATTTTCATCAAACACATGTATTATTAAGGCTATTCAAAGCCTACTTAATACCAAAGCTAAATATGTGCCACAGATTATTGGTTGGCAATAGATCAAAATCAACTTAACGTTACAAAAATTGATATTTTTTTTTATTACCATAATCCTACAGCAAATTCTGTTTTGAAACGTTGAGCTCAATAAATGCGGTCGAATCCTGATAAGAAGAGCACTGTAAATATAACATCCTGCTTAAAATATTAGGTCCCAAGTCTTTGGTTTTTCTTTCTTTTCCATTACTGATAATACAGGGTACCTTTTATAATAAGGTACTTTGTATTAAAAGTCCTAAGGACCTTGTTATGAAGGTGTTTGACTGTAAACCCAGTTCACCTTCCTCATATGTTACAGTTGACATCCAACTGAAAGTTGAGGAACACGTGTTCCAGATCAACACCTTTCCCACCAAATTGACAAACTATCACAAACTACATGCAAGGGCGGACCCGAGATGAATAACTGGATTTACCATTGAATTCTACCAAATCAGCTTTTTAATTGACATCAAATCTGTAACAAGACTTGTCTGGTCGAGCCAAAATCTCTAAGCCAGAAACCCTTCAAATTTTCTATTGAGATCTTCCCAAATCCAGCAGAATCTAACAACAGAACAGCATGAATAAGCCTGCAGAATCGAACAGAACCCAACAGAAATTGCCTACAATTGGATTTTTGGTTGTAGCATGAAGGTCCATACATCTTGAACCATCTCAAAATGATTAGCAAAATTTTCATCGAATTCTGTACTGCCCACACGTTGCATATATACATTAACAGATCATGTTACTCGTTCAGAAATAAAATACACCGATAGGTATTTCTCCCTACGTGTGTACAGGCCATGCAATAAATCGTGCAACGTTTTGCAATATTTAATTACATCGTTGGGGAAGTAATGAGCAAGGAAATTACCTTGCAGTTGGACCATTCAACAAGTGTACAGTTTTAATTTAGAGATTGGACTGTGTATTTAACAACAAATATTGACACCTACATGTACGTTGTAAAGTCTTCACTGGCTTTTATTTTCAATTTTATGGTGAATATCTTCTTCTTTTTTAAATCTGATAAATATTGTATTTAAATAAAATTGAAAAGTCCCGGCCGGATGACTTTTCTGTGATTTTTTTTTAGTTTCTTTGTTTTATTTCATGTGGATTTTTCCTTAATCCCATTTGTATAATTTTTTTGGACGCTAACTCCATGGACATTTTTTATCAAGAAATTTCCTAAATCTATCAATATATAATGTTGTGCATATATTTCCTTGAAGTATATGTAGTATAACAACCTTTCAGCATTTCAGTATTAAGTCACATGTTAAGTGATTGGTTTGTAATCTGAATCCTTGAAATCTGGTACATGTATACATGTACAATGGAGGAACAATTATGGGAAGAAATTCTTTAAAAAAAAATTATTAATTTTTTTTTTTTAAACAGGGCCCCCACAGGAAACAGTTGTTGACTTCTGATGGGGCTACCCTGTTCAAAAACAAAATGTTAAATATAAAAAATGTAACAAAAATGGAGATTTCTGCAAAAATTTGAAATCTTGTCAATCAACGGCATGAGAATAATATGGGTTTTCCTACACATACCACTGATGCCTGCAACTTATACCAATGATCTTTACATGTACAGTCCTTCTAACATCTGTCCATATTTCTACATATTCGTGGAAAAATAAATCATTAGTACTTATCCGCCAGCGATTCTCATACCATACCAGCATTTTTTTTGTATACAGTGGACAGATTATAAAAAGCAAACAAGTTGTAATTGATTCTTTACGTACATTTGTAAAGCAAGCAGTGGTGAAAGGTTGTCATTATATTTTGAAGACTTGATTCAATGTTTTTTTAAATATTCTGACTGTTACAATAAAATGCTGGTATATGGTATGAGAATCGCTGGCGTATAAGTAATAATGATTTATTTTTCCACGAATATGTAGAAATTGGGAGAATTTAAAGTAGTCTCAAACTTTCCAGATAGTATAGTAATTTCATAAAACCTGTTCAAAATATTTGGGTTTTGGAAGACTTAAAATTATGGCTGTACAAAGAAATTCCACTTTGCGCAATGTTTGATATTTCTAACACCAAAATTTTGAGCGCCATGAAGTTGAGATGGTGGGTGGATTATGCTTATCACCAAGGAAACCTGAATTCTCATTGCTGATTGGCCACTCCCATAGCAACAGGACATAAATGAGAAATTTGAAAATGAGAAACATTTAGAAGCAAATTCTACATGTTGGAACTTGGAACTCACAAAGAATGGATACATTGTTAATAATAATAATAATGATAATAATTACGGGAAATGATTCATTTGGGAGACATTCCCATAGACATGTGCACAAAATTTGTCAAACTTAAATGTGCCCTAACCCAATATTCCCTTGTCCTTTTTCCACAAATTTTGGTATGTTTACTAATAAGACCACGAGCAACAAATAACCTAATTGTGACAATAAAATTGTGCCTCTAGGGGGCTGTGACATTAGGGAGACATGAAAATGTTTCCTTAACCCTTACCCTACTAGACCCTCCAACGCATGCCAATATGTGCCTCAAGAAAATCTCCTATGTTTTTTGCACGGCCCTCCAATATCTGCCATGTCATTTCAAGGGTAACTGGACAGGCACTCCAATACATGCCACAGAGAACAATGAGAGTCCTCTGATAACAAAGTGAGTGCCCCCAGCTGGTCAGTATCAGGCACCCTCCAGGGCCTCCAACTCCTGCCAATTGGAGCCTTCACTGTTAAGACAAACTATCTGCCAATAAACTGCAGCTGGAGGGCATTGGCATAACCAACTGACATGCAGTAAACTACCCTCAGAGAGTAAGGGTTAATGACCAATGTCTCCCACCATTCGAAGAAATTACGATACTGTGTCTCCTTAATGGTACATTTAGTCATATAGCGCTTTTAACTAAGACCAAAGTGCTTTACATTATTTTTACCCCCTGATCATGGGCCCAATTAAACATTCCAAATACCGTTTCAGCTATCTGGGGAGTATACAGCTCGATGCTGCCTGTTAGGCACAAGGAAGCTAGAATCAATCACAAGCAATAACCATCTCTGCCCTCACACTACCCATTTACTCATGGTCGGGAGAAGCAATGAATGACAAAGTGCCTTGCCCAAGGGCACACGCACCATGACCCCAGGCTGGACTTGAACCCACAACCTGCAGAATTCTCCGCAGACCATGAACTCAATGCCCCAGACCACGAGGCCACGGCACTCCACTTGTTGGATTTAATTGCGTTTTTTTACAATTTTTTTATTTGTAGAAACTCCAGTGCCAACTCAGGAACCTAGCGATACCAGCCGACCCATAACCACCGCGACAAATCCCCCGACAGATCCGGCCACAGATGGAGTCACAGACCCAGCGAACAACACATTGACAGATTCAGAAACTGCTGCAGTGACAGACCCAGTGAATAAGACGGTGACAGACCCCGTGAGGGAACCAGTGACGGGCACGATGGGACCCACGTTGGATCCTCGGCCCTGCATACCGGATCCGTGCCAAGGGAACGGAGAGTGCATCCTGGAGAATTCTGCTGCCGGTTACAGATGTAGTTGTAATAATGGATTTGCAGGTACTTACACACGTGCATCAAATTTACAAGGCATAGACCATTATCATGTTGCGGCCATTTACCCATTTTTCCCATTTACCAATAACCAAAGCGAGGCTGGAAGGAAAAATAGTCCGGTACCTGTTTGCACAAAAACGGCATTATCATTCAGTACTGTTACTGAATACAGGGAACATTACTAAAATGGTGGCAGCCTGATAAGGCCAAAAAAAAAAAGTCTCCGGTTTCTGGTATGCGCGCGCGTCGCTGTAGCCATGCGCGTCGGCAAAATGAAAAAGTTTTTTTTTCAATGAAAGATGATGCCTCAAAACCGCCAAACTCACTGGTTTGACTGGAATTCTGCTGCTGCGCAATTTCAACGTGTTTTTAGATTGGGTTATGATCGAGAATAAGCTTTATGTGGCCTCTCTGGACTCCCATATATTTGCACTAAGTTTAGTAGGGCACCATTTGCAGTCACCAGCCGACATTTGAAGCAAAAAAGTCAGGTAAAAAAAAAAAAGTCAGGTAAAAAAAAAAAAAAAGCCGCGTCGCCGCACCACTTTTTGGACAAGCTCCATACCAGAAACCGGAGCCTTTTTTTTTTTGGCCTAAAGGTCTATTATCCGTAAATCCAAACCCCTCTGCCTGTTACTCCCTAACCTGACCAAAATTGTCCAAAAGCCATCACTGAATGTTTTGTGGATTTGAGGAATGAATATAATATACATGTAATACCTTGTAAATACAGACAGAAATAATGGATAAAGATGGGTGTCAGCTGGGTGGGCAAGGGGGGGGGCGCTTGCCCCGCCTCTGGAAAACGAAAAAAAGAAAGGAAAAAGGAAAAAAAAAAGGAAAAAGGAAAAAAAAAAGGAAAAAGAGGTGCGAAGCCATATTGCTGTTAATTTGATGGGGGTGGGGGGTAGGGCAAATGCTGCCATCCTCACGCTCGGAAAAATGATAAACTGAGAATATAATGAAAAGTTAAGGAATTTTGGGGAAAAAATTGCTTTGCCCCCCCCCCCCCCCTGGAAAACATCCTGGCGACACCCATGTTTATAAAAATATGGAGTTTGTGTGAAATATTACCATTTATTTTAAAGATGTGAATGCGATGTTCATGCGCATAATTCTCTCTACAAGTGTGGCAGTCAAAACATAATTTATCATGTGTTTTGCGCTTGTCACCCAAATGTGAACATTTTAGCACTGAAATAAAAATGCTATATTATCCCCTCCCTTCATATAATTAAAGGTTTTAACTCCATTTTTTTTCTGTTTGATTAGCTAAAAAGCAGCGGTTGATCTCTTTATTAAAAAGGCTCAAATCTACCCTACTGAAGTTAAGCTTAAGACTTTTATTCAGCCAATGTAAAAAGTGAAAACAAAATGACATCAGAAATTGATTTGTTCTCGAGCTCTCTAAGAAAAGATAAAATAACGAATAATAATTACTGAATACACAGTTCAAAATGGATGACTACATGTATGTGATTGCGCTGATTTATTCTCAGACAAAAATGTATTAATTAGAATTTTTTTTGTAATTCTTTTTCAGGGTATGCCTGCGAAATAAACTTGAATCCTTGCCTGAGTAATCCGTGCGATGAAATTGAGACCACCTGCATCAGTGACTATTACAACCATTATCGCTGCGCACCATGGGCTGAGTTGAACGGCACCGAGCCATCCTTCATCACCACGGCAGTATCCATGGTGAGTTATGAAAGGTCGTGTTTGTTTCACAATACTTGTAATGGAGTCAGCCAGTTTTGTATTTAAACTGTGCAAGCTGATACCAAGAGTTGCCAATTGTGGCTTTCCAAAGGAAAATTGAAGGAGATAAATGTGAAAAAAAGCTTAAGGGGGTGATGACCAAATCTACAATCTGAATTTTTTTCATGACCAAATCTACAATCTGAATTTTTTCATGCAATTAAATGTGGTCCAGCATGGTAGCCTTAGCATAAATTATAGTTGTCCATCAATGTACCCAAACAGCTTGGCCATCCATTACCTTGTTTTTGTGGTTCATAAGAGAGCGTTTTCAAAGCAAATCGCCGTCATCCACGAACCGCTTATCACAACAACATTTTGAGAAGTTTGTAGAGGATGTGTCATGTGCAGGCGCAGTTCTAGAGCCTATATTCTTGGGGGAGGCTAGCAGGGGTGGATCCAAACATTTATGCAGGGAGGCATGCTGAAATGTAGACCGTATTTTCAATTGGTAGCGCTGACAAAATCCTACAATAATGCACACTATATAACCTAATAGTGTACAAATGCCCCCTTCTCACGACTATTTTTTTTTGGGGGGGGGGACCGTTCGCATGTGACGTCACCTTCTAATATTTGCTACTGACATTTTTTTTATGGATTTTTGTGCAACTTCATGGCAGCTCTTTTATAGTACATGTGCGACTGAAAATGGACCGTATTTGCATGTGGAAGTTGCATATGGGTACTAGTTTCCTCCACTCTTCAGCATGTTCAGGGGGACATTTTAACAAGATTCCCAAGACGTTATTGTGACACCAGTTCGTGGATGATAGTGATTCCTTGTGATAACGCCCTCGCGTATCCAAATATACAACAACAATGTCTAAATGACCCAAGACTAGCCTTTCTAATTGTAAAAGCTCATTGAAGGCCCCTCCAGAAAGCAGGGCCCCAAAGTATCCCCCTGCAAATTGTACCCATCTGTTATGCCACTGTCCTAAAGAAACCCCACAAAAACCTCTTATTTACATGCTTGAAAAAACCCAAACTCCTGCAGCACTTTGGGGACAATCTCAGTCCTTTTACTCTCTTGAAGGCTACGCATGCATTAAATCCTCAGCTAGGAAATCGTGCATTCCGTAAACATACAATTGAAGTCTTGGGGCGCCACACTGGTGAAAAGAAGTTAACTGTAAGCTTGGGTATTGAAAAGCTAACAATTGGTGTTCTGTGTGCAGGAATTTATCTTGTGTTGGTAAAGGAAAGAGTTATTTGTTAAGAAAAGGAACATGTACATGTAGGTGCAAGAAGTAGTGTAAGGTGTACTGACAGTATAAGATCTAGTGCTAAAATATTGAGTTGTTAGAAGGTTGAATGCAGACCTGTGCACATTATTTGTTTTGTTCCAAAGGTAGGAGCTACATGTATGTTTATTTACATGTATTTTAATGTAACAGATTGTGTATGCATGTCTTCTAACCACTGCCAAATCATGCAAGAATTTCTTGTGTGTTTTCACATGTTTCAGGGTTGTCGCTTACTGTCATTTGTTATGTTTACCATTCATGACTGGTGGTAGGCCTACTACTAAGTCATCAAAGTTTTGTTTATGAAGAGATGAATTTCCTATCCTTACCGCATTAAATTTTTCTATCTATTTATTTGTGCAGATTATCTTTTTTTGATTATCAGTTGATCTTGAGTTTGGTTGTGATATGTTGTGTTGCTAAATGTGCGTTTTGAAGCTATGTGAAGTTCAGGATCATGTTTCGCAAAAAGACATTGGCACTGTGCTCATAGTGCGCAGGCGTAATTACAATCAAAAATCAAATACTGGTCAACTACGTATTAGAGTCAAAAAGACTGAATCATATATTTTGAACACAGGCATTGTTGAAACTCGAATTCAAATGCCAGAATTCATTGCCAGAAACAAATAACAATAAGTAATGTGTTTCGTTTCCTTCCAGGATACCTGGCTGACCGGTTCAACCATAGGCATCATCGTCGGCCTGTGCATCGCCACACCGCTCTTCGTTCTGTGGATCGTCCTCATAGTCTGGTGGACGACCTGGCGCAAGCTGCACGCGGACGACCAGAAGAAGTACAGCATCCAGTACGCTGAGGAAGCTGCCAACAAGTACAGCAACAACAAGGTAGGCGTAGAAAGCACCCCGCAACAAAGTAAATTCAGAAGAGGAGACGTGTTGGGTTTACGAACTCTTGGCTTCGCTCTGGCTTCGGTTTCAGGCTCAAGCTTCATGATTATAGTCCCCTAGCTGAATTTTCTTCATCTTCCTTGCAAGTGCTGCCTTCATGTGGTTGCAGATAAACGCACTACCAGAAACACCGGGGCAAACCCCTTCTCTTAGCTATTACTGGATTCTGTTACGTGCATTACACAACGCACGGGACCTACGGCCTTACGTCCCATCCGAAGGACGAAGCAATAATGGTTAAGTGTCTTGCTTAAGGACACAAGTGTCAAGACCGGGACTTGAGCCCACACTCTGCTGATCAGAAACACCAGAGCTTTAACATGCTAAAAACACTGGCTAGTGCCAGTGGGTTTTCAGCAAAGTTTTGGATTTTTGCTGGATTGAGGAATATTCCAAAAAAAATTTGGTTCAAATACAAAACTCCATTCTTGATCACATTTCAGTTCTATAATAATAGAAATGTACCACAATTATTAATTTTACCCTCAGTATAAAATGGGCAATGCTAAGTCTTGGCTGGTGCCGGACGGCCGCAGCTCGATGCGCGCCCACAAGATGCGAGATCGCTGGCTGATTCACGAGTCGCAGGTGGAGCTGGGCAAGCTGATCTACAGCGGAGAGTTTGCCTACATCTGCGAGGGCATGTACAAGAGCAAAGAGCGAGATGCCCCTGATAAAGTGGTGGTGAAGCTCCTACGAGGTACATAAATAACTGAACAAATAAAACAAACATTGTTCGGGGGGCAGGGCTTATTGTCCTTACTTGCAGCAGAAGCTGTGAAGTGCAAAGGACGCAGTTTCAGCATGGTCGAGCCGAAGGCATGTAACGGCACCTTATGCAGCCGCCATACGACCCATGTCTTACCACTAGAGTGAATACCACTATAGTTCACTCTTACCACTACAGTGAACTGGCTCCCAGTCGCTCAACACATTGAATTTTGCACACTCGTCCATGCCTACAATTCTCTAAATCACCGTGCTTCTGACTACATGTACCTATCCTCTCTCCTATACAATCCATGAATGTTCATACTCCCTTCGTAGTTCCGATGCCATATCCCTTGTGGTTGACAAGTCTCACAAAAAGTCTGGTGACAGCAATTTTCCATTGCTCCCTCCCGTTTATGGAATGCTCTGCCTGTCTCCATCAGAAACACTGAGTCTGTTCTATCCTTCAAGAAAAGACTCAAGACCCACCTCTTCCGCAAACAGTAGCTGGTTTTCCTCATCCTTTCATAATTTGTTCCCTTCTAGCGCCTTGCATCCTTTGGTAATTTGGCGCTATATAAATCCAGTTATTATTATTATTATAATAAATATACCTAATCTTCGACTATTTGAATGTTTGATCATCAACAGAATATTCAAATAGCTTTTTGCCGTTTTTTTTAATCATAATATTGTGGCGCTTTATAGTCAGATGCAACTTTTTAGTCGACCGTAACTTTTTGGTCGACTTCGCGTCATTGTGCCCATCCTTTTAGCAGGTTAAAGCCCTTTACAGTCACAAAATGTTTAACTGAAATAACACTCCAACGGCAAATTATATCGATTGCCGATTGGCCTGCTTTGCGTGCAGCTTTTGACTGGCGTGGCAATCAGTTGCAGCTGGCACGTACAAAACCTGATCGGCGAGTTTTGAATATTCGGTCAAACGCAGTTTCGAATAGTTGAATACTAACTTATTCGGGAATGAATAGCTCTATGTACCATGCACCACAGCCAGATTGCAAGTGTTGATTTTTTTGTGGAGGGAGGAAAACCGGAGAACCCAGAGAAAAACTTGTTGACACAGGAGAGAAGCAACCAACAACTCTACTGACATTTATGACCCGAGCCGGTAATCGAACCCAGGCCACATTAGTGAGAGGCGAGCGCTTTATGCGCTGCACCGTGCCGCGTTTGTTGCCCTTTGGTGCCAGAGCTTTTAAAGTCCCCACCGGTCAATCACAAGTCAGTCAGTCTCATTAACAAATTCTGATGAACTGTGGCAAAGGCATTCCTTTGTTATTGTTCATCGTCTAGTACTTGTAGCATTACAGTTTTGAGATGTAAAAGAAAGATATTCATATAGTTTTAAATTTAAATTTTTGTTTGGTGGTAAATTTGCAGATGAGAAAGATGACGAGTCACTGAATGAGCTAAAGAATGAGTTTGAGGTGCTTGCCTGCATGGGGCGTCACCCCAACGTTGTCTGGCTGCAGGGCATGTGCACTAGGGTGCTGGAAGAATCAAGTGAGTCTAGCCATCTTTATTAAAATACATAAATTGCAGAATCATCATTTTTTATCATCAATTTCAGCCAATTTTCTTTAATAAATATCAATTTTTGTCTGTCTAGCATTCTAATTTTTCTAGCTTTCCCTAGATTTTTTTCTCATGATGCCTAATGTTTCCATTGGTGTAAATATTGCTTTCATCATTATTATTGAGTAATTTAAAAAAGAATTTTGCCCCCTCCCCCCAAAACCCCCATTGAGAATGACAACAAAAGTTGTGGGAAATGAAAACTAGTATATATATGAGTAAGAGTTGAGGCATTGCATGGTGGAGATACTTAATAAAGAAAGGTTTGCGGAAACACCATGTGCAAAATTTCTCAACTAAGAGAATGGTTCTGAAAAGAACCAGAGGTATAAACTCAACGATGCGGTCAGTATGCTCTGACCGTCTTCAGGAAGACGGTCAGAGCATACTGACCGGAACATCGAGTTTATACCTCTGGTTCTTTTCAGAACCATTCTCTTAGTTGAGAAGTTATTTGCACATGGTGTTTCCGCAAACCTTTCATTATTTAGTATATATATTGACAAATCTCGGTTCATCATAGACATTTAGAGAACAGTTCTGCACAAATCACATTTTGCTTGAAACATTCCACAAACCCATGCATATCTGTTTTTATCCGTTTGTGTATTACCAGCTCAGACGTGTCTAATCAACGAGTACGTGGCTCGTGGCGACATGCTTCGCATCTTGCGTCGCGGACGGTGTCGGCGAAGGGACCAGCCTCCCTTCTCCCCGACGCCTGTGGACGAACTGATGAGCTTTGCCTGCGATATCGCGCAGGGCATGAGACACATCACGCTACTTAGGGTGAGAACCAGCTGACTATAATTTTTTTTGGGGTGTTGCTACTCAGTGTCTTTTTAGTGGGTTTGCACACTTTCTTAATTGTGCCATGGTGAGAACTGGTTGACTAGGTCCCATTGAATAAAGAATTGAGTGCCTTTGAGGTTTTTTTTTCCTTTTTTTGCGGGGGGAGGAGAGTTTAATTGCATAGTAAACAGAATTATGTAGAACTTGCTGATTTTATATTATGCTTAACAGAAGGAAATTATCCCCTCTTTTTTTCATGTATTGAATACATGTAGATCAAACAAAAGACATAATTGTCTGGCTATGTGGAACAATAGCCAAATTTGGAACATATGGAACAAGTACTGTTGGAACAATGACAGCATTTGGAACATTCTTGACATTGCCCATTGCAGTCTTCCCCACGCACCCTTTAAAATCAACAAATTTTGCCCCTCAGCAGTAAAGTGGTGGGGTTGGAGGTATGAATTCAAAAGCTTTATATTGTCAGAAAGTTTTGGGGTTTCACTCAATTTTTGCAATTATTGAACTACTGAAATGCTTTTTATTTCATATTTTGCAATGTTGCCGAACCATTTTATTTTCCCCTGGTCTCAACAGTACGTGCACAGGAACCTGTGTGCCAAGAACGTCCTCATTACCTTCAACAACAAGGCCAAGATTGCGGACTTCAGCATGGCAACTGAACTCCCTGGCTCCACGGAGTATGTACCTCACGCTGAACACAGAAATGTAAGTCTGCAGCATCCTCATTCCTCCCTCAACATGTCGTAATCTGAAAGAGCTTGTCATTTATTTTCTGTTTCTTGTTCATGATTTAAAAATCCTTTGTCTGATTAAACAAAAACAGTGCATATTTCATACAAAACGTGAATATACAATGTATCTCCTGTATCATTTTTCATTAAAATCTGTCAATTTCACTCCCCGTCCCCACTTCCTCCACCACACTTTAAGACGACAAAACAAAGCACAGCTCGCTTACGGTTAAAGAAATTGGTGCTGGTCAGTAGCCCTCCTCCCCCCCCAAATGTTTTTGGCATCAGTGTATTTTTCACTGTAAGAAAGTTAGCTTTAAGTTTCTTTCTTAGTTTTGATCTTTCTATTCATGATCAAGGGCAGTTCATAATGAAGGCAGTTAATCATAAACTTTCCTCAACTTTTTCCAGAAACATATCAAGCGATGGATGGCTTACGAAGCCCTTCTGGAAGATGTGTACAGCATCAAAAGTGATGTGTAAGTAAACTGGCTGATAAGAAAAGCTTATTTAGGGGTTACTCTGCATACATAGTTTGACCATGCAAATATGGTAGGCACCATCGACTGTAAGGATTGAATGTTGTGCCTAAATATAGTGTCTCTGAGTCATTTAATGTAGTTAAGTTGTAACCTTGTAAAGGGAGTTTTTTTCTCATTTTGCCATTTTTATTTTGTTAGAGTGGGAAGGTTGTGTGCTTTCACCTTCACTTTCACACAGTGGCGAATAGGGGAGGGTGCCATGGTGTCTCTCCCCCCCCCCCCCCCCCCCGGAAAGTAACACAAGAAAACGTCACTTTGTTAACCTGGTGTCAGCTAGACTTTTGGCTGGTCCCCTCCCGTCAGCAGAATCCAGCATTCGTACACCACTGCTCTCACACACCGCTCCTCTCATCACACACCCCTCTTCGCCATAATTATGGGCCGGCTCATTTTCTCCTCAAAACGGTATTTTGGCCGCATCCCAATCTCTAGCCTAGAGCTATTGTCTAGGCCTTCGCCCATTACAACTACGTGGGAACATGCTGGCAGAAGACGTAGCATAGCTCTGAAAGCCAGTTTCAGACATTGCATGCATCTTCTTAACTATCACACATTCTAATTGTTGAGGTGTTTATTTTGTGGCGATTGTTTTCAATCTGTACAGGTGGTCGTTTGGTGTAGTTCTTTGGGAGATTGTTACCTTAGGTGAGTTCAAATTGTTTTGATGCTCACAGATGTTATTACAGTAAAAGGTTATTCCAGCATTATGTGATGTCAATGACAGCCCCTTTAAAGGGCATCATTTGCTTTTGCTGTAATTTTCAGAAATGGATGGAATTGGGGGGGTTGGAAATAAATAGCAAATATAGTTACACTGACTTTTTTGAGGATTTGGGTTCGAAAATGCTATAAAAACCAAGAAAAACAATCATTTTCCTGTAGTCTGGTTCCCTGACTCCATATAAGAAGAAACAGAGCAGTTTACATACAATGGGGAATTGTAAGGTCAGGGAACCAGTCTAGCTGGCTTGTACCCGTTCATAGGTGTGTAATCGATTGCAAACAAGTGCGATGGTCAATTGGGGCCAGTATTTGAAAAAAAGCCAGTGTTTTCCAACGCTGGTCGGCCGACCAGCGTTGGAAATTGATACAAAAATACCACTTTTCTTGAAAATGACAGTATACCAGGTGCCATGATTTTACAGGATGCTTTACACTGTCATTCACTAACAGTCCAGCAAGGTATTTCAAAATGATTTGGTAGTTTTATTTTTTGATGTTTGCAAATGTTGTATTTTCCCTTTAAGAGCTCAGTGAATAAATTTGAAAATACATTTTTTTTCAATTCTTATACATCCGTCATCTAGTAATTGTCAAGGAAATTACAGACTAGGAGTTTTGGATCATTTCTCTGAATCATTATTCAGATACATTTGTTAATTGGCTCAGACATGGACGTTATATTTCCTATCATAATGCTGGATTTACCCAAATATAAGACAGTGGGCACATGCGTCCATAGCCCAAAAATTTTCAAAATTTCAGTTCGTCGGAAAAATGAGGTAGCGATGCATAAATATACATATTTTTTTCTCAAGGTGGAATGCCATACTACAACATCAAGACTTCTGATCTGTTCGGCGAGCTGCGGGATCACAATCGCATGGAGTGGCCGAACCACTGCTCCCCGGAGTTCTACGATCTCATGCTGCGTTGCTGGCACCGTCGGCCTGAGAGCAGACCCTCCTTTGACATGCTGTGCACGGAACTCAAGAAAATGAAGCCCATGGCAAAGGTATTACAGACATTAATTGTGATCTACATGAGAACTAGTTGAATAGCACGGGTGAGATTAGCCAGGATTTTTTTTCTGATTTCAGGATTTTTAAAGAAACCCTTACGCCACATTTTTATTGCCTGTTGGGCAATATTTCATTTATGACACATTTCACTTAAGTTTGGCGTTGCGATACTCCCTAAATTAGGAAACAGGTAATGGCGTAACTGTGGCAGTCATCTTAAAGTGGCCTTAAGTTATGGCATACAAATTGAAAATGGACAATTTTACTAGGTAGGCTGGTCCCTTGCCAGTTGATAATTCTGAAGACTTTAGAAAGAGGCAGGAACTAAGAAGTGACAGCATCATTAGCTTACCAAATTAACTAGCCGTTTTTTGTCCATTGGAAACTTTAACATATTGGGGGGGGGGGGGGAATTACTTGCGAACAGCTCATTCAAAACATTTTTTAAAACTTGTACCAACAGAAACACCTGAATTTGAAGGGATACACCTACCAGCTGTATGTGCCAGTGAAACTGGAGGAGGATGTTATCGACACGACGCAAGATTCTACGTTTGTCTGAGTGGAGGAAACAAGCACCAACTATCACACTCCGGAATCACCGTAGTAACCAAGGAACATGTTATCATGACACAACAGGGATTTTGAGTTACCAAGCAAAGAAACTCCCCGAGCACAGAAGAAACATGTTGCTAAGCACGAACAGGTTACCAGCCAAAATGCCATGCAGTGTACATTGCTTATATAACTGGTTCTCAGCTGATATGTGCTTAGCATGTAAATTACCTGAGCGCTGTTTTAAGATATAAGCAGATCCCTTAAATCTGAGAAATACTGCCTAGCACATTTAATTATGTACTAAACGAAAAAAAAAGCCGGGTACCAATCAATATTAATTGCAAAACATTTTGGTTGGTAACCTGTGTTTGCTAAGCAATTATTTTCTGTGCTAAGGTAGTTTCTGTGATTTCACAAAACGCTAAGACACGTCTAAGGAAGGGTAACTTGTCTTAACTAGCGACTCGTCCTAGGATCAATTTCACCAAACGTAAGAAGCGTTCAACATTCTGTTGTGCACTGCAAAATAACTTAAGGGTTTAAAGTACCCGTATTAATGGTCCATATTATCCTTGTTCCCAGGTTAACTTTTAACTGCATGCACAAGAAGTACCCCCTCAATGGTTATAAAGGGAGAGTTAGGGGAGACCACTTCGATGGCTGACGCCATCGTCAGGGTCCATGGGCCTTATTCACGAGTCGGCCATATTGAATTGAAAGTTAGGTAAAATCTAAATTTTTGGAAGTTGCGAAGAGAAACGAAAGCAATTTTATTTATAATAAATTCCAGTCTGCTTCAATGAATAATTTAACATTGGTAATTAACCATTCCCTAATGTTTAAAGCCATATTTAACAAAAAAAGGACAGTAAAATAAAGGCTGCATTGTGCCTGCATAAATAGTCTGGCGCCATCCCATTCAACAGTTAGCAATTAATGAAATACATTCAGGGAACTCGACAAAAATGGCCAACTTGTGAATAAGACCCATAAGGGGCCGAAGTTAAGATTCGGGAAATGCATGAAGTATTAATGCAACTCACTGTAATATTTCACAGCAGTCATGGCAGAACAAAGATGCTCTGGTCAATAACAATGCTGCATCAGTGAAAATGTGAGATAAAAGTATTTTTAACTATTAGACCCTTTTTGTCATTTTAATTTGACCCTTTTTGTCATTTTAATTCAGTTTTACAAGAGGTCTACTCGTGCACATTGCTGTGCAACAAAAAGCACAGACCTCAAAACGTGGCTGCATTGCAAAGGGGCTGTAGTAGTTTTTCGCTGAGCTCAAAAACCAACATGTGCCTTTTTTTGGTTGTCTTCCTTGAAATCGCTCAACCTTATAAAAAGACTTCATAATTTGGGTTTTGTATCAAAAGCTGCAGGAATTTTTATTCTGTAAATATTGGAGGAAAAAAAAGTAATATGTAAATGTGGCTTTTTGGAAAAATAATGGTCTTCACTGTAAGAATTTTTTTACAAACTGTTATTCAGAGCAATATGTAAAACCCTTTAAAACCCTGCTGGTCAGTTTCAGGTGAAGAAATATGAAGTGTTAAACTGTGTCACACAGAGAGTCACTGCACACAAAAACAGCACTGTGGAGAGCAGTGAAGCGTGACTGAATCTGCCTGCTTGCCCTGAGCTTAACCACACAAAAGAATTGAGCAGGGATTTGAAGCGTTATCCATACTCCACAGAAGATTTACCTCAAAAGAATTTGAAGTGTGGGCGCTAACTCTATAGGTAAAAGTGGTTTTGCAAAACTTGGGGTTGTTAAGTGTGGAAGACTAGGATCACAATACCACTTTTGTCTTTTGCAACTATTATCCAATTTTGAAGGGAGTTTTTTTAAAAGGCACTGGATTGGCAAAATCATTTTACACAGAGAAGATTTTAAAATAGAATCAAATATAACTTCCAACTTTTATTATGTAATATAGCCTGGTGCATGGTACAATAACAATTTTTGATATTAAGCAAAATGTGTGAATTTTTTTTTATACACGGTTATGGTTGTACATATTAAATTTATGCTGAATTAAAATGGCCTATTTAAATTATTTTAAAGTATTGTCAAAACCGATATACATGTATTAAAAATCAAGGCTTACCCCAATTTGTCAAAACAAAATGTCTTTCTGTTTTATATAAGGAAACTTCCATATTGTGTTAAGTTTTTTTGCGGTTAATTGCAAATAATCTTCCTGTCCTATATACTTGCGTTTGTAGTCTTCCTTAAAACAACACAACTCAGTGCTTGTCAAGTTTGAACAAGTTTGATATAATTTGTTTTCAACTCGTCCAATATTAAAATGACTTTCCTAAAACTGTTTGAACACAATTTTTTCCCCCATGTTGCTGCTCCAACTGCAATCCTTTAATGGACAATACACTAAAGACATTTCAAAATAACATTTACTGGTTTTAATAAAGGATTTTTTATTAATAAAGGATACTTGTGTTCGTTGTGATGTGTCAATTATTTTTGCAGATACAGACCGATTCAGCAACAGCCGTTTTCTGAGGTGGCACTGCAGTGGCACGAGGCTCACGCGAGTTGCGCTCAGGTAGTACGCATGCACTCTGGGCTCCTTCGACCAATAGTGTTACCGAAATGCATGCACGCCTCATCTTTAAGAACGCGTGTGGTGTTAAACAGTTTTTGTTGTTGACACTATTTGACAAATGGTGGTTTTATTCATTGCAGTTAAGGGCAAGTTCGTGCAAGAACTATTGTTGACCAATGGTTAACCATAGTTCGAATAAAGTTAGCCCGAACTCTGTCTAGTCGACGATGGTTGACTACGCTAGTCGACTATTTGGAACCAGCCTACTGCGGCTGGTCGCGCAACGATTTATAGCTGGTTATCAATAGCAATTTCCATAGCATAGTGCAGAGCGGACCAACTTTCAACAAAAAAGGCGGAAATTCATTTTCATTGCACAGTTTTTCCGTGTTAGTTTACGATTATGTCATTGTACAATAATATTGGCGATTATGTAAGATGTCCTAAACTATACACAATCACTATTATTTGTGTAAATAAAGAGAAACAGCAAGTGTTGAATAATTGTGCGACCGCCATTTTGTGACGGTCGTTGACATGACAATAGTTTGACTAGAATTGTTCGCACTTCAACTTCAGTGCGCATGCACTAGGTACGTCACGAACCAACCACCAGTTAACCACTGGTCCTTGCTCTAATGCCCATATTTGCCGATGGATACACAATTTTGCCAACAGGAAAACCATTTTGTGGACAAAATCAAATAATTTGGGTGGGGGGGGGGGGGGGGGAGACACCCCCAACCAGAACAACCCCACCCCCAACCCCCCCCACCCCCACCCACAACCCCTAACACCCCCACCCCCACCCACAACCCAATAACAGTCTCTAATTCTCACATCTGTGATAGATGTTCCAACATCAAGTCGCCATAGTTCATACCGAGTCCTCCATAAGGAACACAGTGTGAGCTAGATGCTTGATGCTTGTCAGTCAGTTTCATGAACCGGGCCAGGTTTCTTAGTTCTGCAGGGTCTTGCGTACTGCCCTCGCTTGTGATTGTTAAGTGGCGGGGAGGGGTGATCCTGTAGCCGGGTGCGGTGCTCGCTGCTTCGAGTGCTTGACTGAACGCATCCAGTCCTGTGTGAGTTATATGCCTGTTGAAGCTATAATGGAACAATAAAAAGACAAAGTAAGGCAACAAAAAGAAAAGAAAGGCTCCGGTTTCTGGTATGCGCGTTTGTCTTGACTATCCAAATTTCCAGACGAATGTTCGTGTTGGTTGAGATCCTAAGTGGATGCAGAATTCTCAAGCCTTATGGCCTTACTGAGGTCACCTCAAGCTCCACCCTGAAGGATATTTTTGAGAGTTTTAAGGGGATCGAAGCGTCATTATCTGCAACATCAGCCGAAATTTGAAGAAAAAAAAAGTAGGAAAAAAAAAAACCATGTCGCACCACTTTTGTGGCAAGCTCCATACCAGAAACTGAAGACTTTTTTTGGCCTAAGCCTAATATAAAACTGGACCAAAAAGGCACAAAATCATACAGGGTGAGTAAAAAAAAACCCACTGAAACCCAAATGGCAGGACCAATTTTGAATGAAGTTTTGTCTGTAGCCCTTTCAAAATCTAGGATATGAAAGCCCATTTATTAACCTTTCTTTTAGTACAAGAATCATTCAAATCACTTATGTACTTTTCAAGTTACCGAATTTTGAACACAAACACCGTTTTAAAGTTCTGTCCACGGATCACAAAAAAGGTAAGTGTTCTTTCAGCAAAACGAAAACAATTCACATGGGGATGCAAGGTGTAACGAACGTTATAGTATGAACGTACGAATGCGCGCATATGCTACATTTAAAAATCAATTAAAACGTGGGTCCATTGTTCCACCTAAAGTATGGTGGCTGCGCGTCCATGTCGGCACGAGTGCGCGCAGCGAGTGCGCGCACTCGTTTTTTAAATATAACTCTATGGATTGAGATCATTGCGAGAAGTTGCCCCCCCCCCCCCCTTTGTGTGTGTGTGTTTTTTTTTTTTTTTTTTTTTTTTTAGAGTTTCACCCCGAAGTGTATATTTTCTAATTGCTAATATTTGTTATATTTATCAATACAAGAGTGATCCCTCATCTGGACTTATGTACTTACCTGATATCTAAGCACAATTTAGAGGCTTGGATGTCAGTGTCTGTCGAGGGATGTATGAAGGCATCAACCAGCAAACGTACACACTCATTGGCTGTAAGGCACCGCCAAAAAAAAAAAGGGAAAGAAAAGGTGTAGCGTTATCGTCGGTTTCTTTTGATGGGCTTTTTGTGAAATGGATGAGAAGTAACATTTTTATTTTGCAAAATGTAGTTACACTTACATTTTGAGTAGATGTACATTTTAAAAATCGGGTTTTCTCCATATTCAAATTGTTACGGTGTTCGGCCCATGTGCCATAGTACATGGGTTCGAACCCAGACAGGGAACATGGAACTTGTGTCCTCGGGCAAGACACTTTACAACGATTGCTTCTATATGTCACTTGGTGGTCGGTCAGTCTGTCTGTCTGTCTGTCGTGCTGTCTGTCTGTCTGTCCCCAAAAAATTGACCAAAAGTATGGTATTTATGTGCCATTGGTGTCGCAGTTTTGGGCGTCACATTTTTAGGCTCCGGCAGGGATCGTTTCGATCGATTTCATGCAAGACTTTCATGCAAGACTTATTGCAACATGGCCAGAGCTTATTGTGCACTCGCACTTGTTTAAATGATGGCAGGGGAGTATACTCTGTCTGTGCTACTTACTCAGGTTATTGTTCACCAGGAGAAGTTGGCAAAGAGTGGTGTTAAGGCGGAGGGCTTCCACAAAAGCCTTGGCATGGGTCCAACCTAAAATCAAACAAAAACCAAACACTGTATACTTCGACCCTTCTTCGCAGGGTCCCGGGCCAATTTAATCAGCCATGGCCTGCATAAATGAGGGCCTATTACACTGTTATAACCCAATTTTTTGGTTACAAATGAGCGTGAATCCCCATCTAATGGAGTAATTTTGTAAGTTGCTATGATTTTAATTAAGGGATTAAGGTGAGCTTCTGAGGTTTTTATCACTCTGTTTAAGACCACTTAGAGTTTTGGTGCTGATAATTACCCGAGCCGGAGGCGAGGGTAATTATCAGCACCCAGACTCTAAGTGGTCTTAAACAGAGTGATAAATACCGACGGAGCACATATTTATTCCCATTCATAAATACCTTTTCGGTAAGAAAAAATGATATAATTCGTTCAAAACATCCCGATTTTGTTCAACAAATTCACTTTATGCTTTTTGAAACATCCCTCTTGCAAAATAATGGAGTGTTCAGCTGGCGAGTAAGATGTAAACAACCCTTTTATGGAGATTGACGCGCGCGTATCATGTTCTGCGCGATGTCACGCAGAACGCACCTGGCGCGTTGCGTTTTGAATTTAGAACTATAAAATTCTGACTCCCGGGTAGTGTTGGGCATGCCTACGTGAGGATTGTGAACGTTCAACCAATGAAACGATAAGAGGCACTGGATTTTTAGGAGTCCACATTTTATGTGACACTGGAATAGTGTTTAAGACCAGCTAGCCATGTCTTTATCATCCATTTAAGAACGGCCACGGGACGGGCTCTCAGTGGTGAGAGGTGAGCACTTCACGCACTGCCCCACCATGCTACCCATATCAAATTGCTTCAATAAATGTGGCATAACTATTGTCGTGGCATAACTGTTGTCTTCAAGCAAACTTGAACCCTCGATCCTGCTTTGAAACGAAGGCATTGGCTAAACGCCAATTAAAATGCGTTGTCACAAAATGTGACATTAGGACAAAAAACCTAACATCATGAAAAAAGGATAATCAAAATCCAATCTGATCATACCTCTTAACACAAACTGGCACCCGCTGAGATTCAACTTGGTGAGCGGGCTTGTCTGTAAGAGCATAACCAGGCCCGACTGACTAGCCTGGTGACTTGTACCGGAGACCCCTTCACCCAGGCTAGGGCAGTAGGTGTTACACGCCACATTCAGTTCACGAAGGCTTTTACAATCTGCGGAAGAAATAAATACAATTGGGGGAAAAAAAATCACTGCGGGAAAATTACGGGGATTAGAAGTTGTTCTGAATCCAAACACTAATGCCTGACACATTGAGCCTGTTGAGGATAACTTGTCCAAGAACTTATCCTTGATAAGTGATGAGATGAATTCTAAGATGATTATTTGATTAAGAAAAAAAACGAACGTCATGATCAATCTCAAATCAGGATAACTTGATTACACACGGACAGAGTTGCAGTCGATTCGATCACGAGTCATCACAAGACCATGACAAGTCAAATCACAAGCTATGTAAAATTAACTGTGACAGAGGCATTCCTTTATTATTCATCTCCAATTACTTGTGACTGGACTTGTGACTGGACTTGTGACTGGACTTGTGACTGGACTTGTGACTGGACTTGTGACTGGACTTGTGACTGGACTTGTGATGCACTTAAGCCGGGGCTTGTGATGGACTCATTAATATATCTGATCACACAGCATTGACAATATTAACAACCAAAAAACCCCCAAACCAACTGAAAATCACCTTTTGCACAGATGAAAAGCCTGTCCAGCATTTTGGTCCCAAGCTGGCAACCTTCCAGGTTCAGATGTCCGATGGCGCAGTCTGGCTGCAATAGCGCCCTCTCTAGACAGGTCAGGGAAAGCAACTTGTTGTAGCTCAGCTCAAGGGCGCCGAGCTGGCTGAAGGCTGTAACAAAGATTGTGAGCGGGATGACAAAATTCTCAATTAAAATTTATTTAAGTTGAACAAAGTACTTGACTGAAGCAGAATTTGATCCTGCGCTCTACCAACTGAGCTATCCAGCCCTATGTTGGCGGTTCTCCCAATTTGTCAATATCCTTGTTCAAGAGCGCTAGTCAGAAGCCACAACATAAACACCAGGCAATAAAGCCCACATGTACTAGCTATTTGTTTATGTGGATATTTATGTAAATTAAGTTGACCCCACTGTCAGACTCTATCCATAGTGAGAGACATTCAAGGTTGTCTTCAGACTGTACTAACCATCTCCAAGATGATCAAGTGAATACTGTGCGTTGTTGTCCCCACCCTCAAACGGTCCATCAGCGGAGAAACTAATGTCGGTGGCTTTCAACTCCAGCGTGTCAAGCTTAGATCTGAAGAGGAACAACAGAACACAAATACACGCAGGAAGTAGAAAAGTTTTCTGTTCACGATGGAATAGGGATAAGAAGAATGTGATTTTAAAAACTGGGATCAAAAATTACATCATGATAACAATGCAGTGCAATTTCCTGCTAAGCGAGTTGCAGTCGGGTCATCGCAAGTCCATCACAAGCTTGTGGCTTGAGACTGAGACTGACTTATGATTGGCTTGTGACTGACATGGGATTGGCTTGTGAGTGATTTGTGATTGGCTTGTGATTGACTTGGGAATGGCTTGTGACTGACTTGTGATTGGCTTGTGACTGACTTGTGATGGCTTGTGAATGATTGTGATTTGCTTGTGACTGATCTTTGATTGGCTTATGACTGACTTGTGATTGGCTTGTGAATGATATGTGATTGGGCTTGTGACTGATTCGTGATTGGCTTATGACTGACTTGGGATTGGCTTGTGATTTACTTGTGACTGGTTTGTGATAAGCTTGTGTCCGACTTGGGATTGGCTTGTGACTGATCTTTGATTGGCTTATGACTGACTTGTGATTGGCTTGTGAATGATATGTGATTGAGCTTGTGACTGATTTGTGATTGGCTTATGACTGACTTGGGATTGGCTTGTGATTTACTTGTGACTGGTTTGTGATTAGCTTGTGTCTGACTTGTGATCGGCTTGTGACTGACTTGGGATTGGCTTGTGACTGACTTGGGATTGGCTTGTGACTGACTTGGGATTGGCTTGTGACTGACTTGTGATTTGCTTGTGAGGACTTGACTGCATCTCTGGCTGCCAACTTGGGAAACAGCAATCAACGATCACTCAAAGAGGAAAAGGATTTAACCCAAGTCAAATGACGTAATGACACCAACCTCGTTAGAAGAACATTAAGAAGGGGAAGATTGCAGTCTTTGACAACGTTGTACTCAATAAGTAATCTCCGCAGTGCGCCACCGCGCCCCTGTGCCCCAATCAACGCCGATAACAGGTGTTGACAAGTATCCTGCAACATCACTGCAAAAAAAGACGCCATGCACTTTATGTTATTCTAACCTTTAACCTCTCCAGGTGCGAAAACGTGCAGTTCCTGCTTTTTGTTACTGCGCATCTATGTAAATCGGCCCTAGTACTGTAACTCGGTGACCTTTGACTTTGGAGTAAAAATACCCAAGGTAAGTTCATTCCATGACTGTTTTATTAAAACTTGATTGGGAAAGGTACAAATCTACAGATTCGACGTGAAACGACCTTTGCTGGAATAAAAAAACTCACAATTGTCTATGAATTCCAGTTCCCGTAGGCCCGGCCACACACTCAATACACGCTCAAGCATCTGGCTGTAATCTGGATAATGAAGGACAAAACCGCACAGAACCAGATGCTGAATGCAAGGGTTGGCAGCTCTACCGCAAGGATGCCAAGTTCTGGTGTCAGCAGGGTCAGCGCGTTGACAATTGAGGTCAGACTCTGAGAGCACAGTGTCGGCAGATCTGTTTGAGGCTGTGTCACTGATAGGACATGCAAAAGGCACTTCTTCGTTGGTATCCAAGTGGGATGAGGGGTGCGGATACTCTGGAAAGCTGGAATCCGATTGAGTGTCGATGGGCTCCGAGAAGCAGAAATCGTACAGGTCCTGGTGCCTCCCTGGCCCTTTCGAGTTGACATCCTCCTGACTAGGTCTCCGATAGACTTGCTGAACAGTCTGAGCATCCTGTATGATTCCTAGTGATTCCGAGCACTGTCTGAGAGAGTCGCAGTGTTTTGCTCCAGGAAGAAACCCGTTGGTATTTTTTCTCTTGGGACATCCTCTTGCCTCCGAGCAATGTCTCAGAGAGTCTGTGACTCTCTGAGACATTGCTCCGGGAAGAAACCCGTTGGTAGTCTTCCTCTTGAGACATCCTCTCGCCTCGCGCTCACTTCCGTTGCTCTCTCCGATGTCTTCGCGCCTTCCGGCGCACACTTCCAGGATGCCGAACAGCTCGGCTGGGGTCAGGCACTTGGGATGCTTCAGGGTGAACTTTCGCAGGACCCCGTGGTGAATCAGTTGCTCCAAGAACCTCTTCAAGATGTCTCTGTATTTCGGAAGGTATTGGAACAGGACCAGCTCCCTCAGGTTCTTTTGAAGAATCCCCATAGTCTGCTCACTCCTCTGGCAAATAAATGCAAACATGACAGAAAAGTCAACGCCAATAGATAATTGTGGCTCACATTTATAGAATCAATATTTCACCGCAGACTTGCAAAATGCAAGCATATTTTTTTTTGCAGACCTGAATGTACGGGAGAAGTCGACTCTCCAAAAGCAGCGAAGACGGAGAGTAGTCATCCAGTGGTCCTTGCATCTGGCTCCAGTCGTTGCCCCATGATAGAGGATTTTGAAAGATTTGCTGAATTCTCACACTCTGCACATCTGCAAGAAGGAAGAGATTCTGAAGTCTTACTAGGTTTTACTGCAAGGTTTGGTCTGTAAAACTATACAATTTAGAATTTGAGCAACTTGGGAATTTTCGCAAGTTGCAAGAAACCGCCAGAGATTCTGCCTCAAATTTGAATTGCTCTCAATATTGACGTTCTGGAAATAAATTGGAGTTACAGTCGAGTCACTTGGGTCAAGGTTGAGTCCAAGTCTTTCGTAACTTAAGTTGAGTCTGAGTCACCAAAACTGTGAATAGAGGGGCTTCAATCCACGTCCAGGACTCGGATTGCACTACAGAGAAATGAGTACTGATGGACTTGTGATGGACTTGTGATGGACTTGTGATGGACTTGTGATGGACTTGGGATGGACTTGTGGTGGACTTGTATTGGACTTGTGATGGACTTGTGATGGACTTGTGACGGATTTGTGATGGGCTTGTGATGACTTGTGATGGACTTGTGATGGACTTGTGATGAACTTGTGATGGACTTGTGACTGACTTGTGATGGACTTGTGATGGACTTGTGATAGACTTGTGATGGACTTGTATTGGACTTGTGATGGACATGTGATGTACTTGTGATGGACTTGTGATGGACTTGTGATGAATTATGATCCATCACAAGGACGTGAAGGACCTCAACTACACCACCCTCCTTCTGTTATACTCACCCCCCTCTCCAGTCCCGTCTTGGTTATTGTGACCCAACTCCTGGAGTCGCACCTGGCACATCTTGTCAAGAAACTTCTGCCGCCAGTCCTGATTGGCCAACTGGGGGTCGTGACACGCGCACTGCCTGGAAAACTGGATCCCCCAGGTTAAAAGATAAAACTTCATCCAGTACCGCTGAGCATCAATACCTGAAATTAAAGACGTAAACAAAAAAAGTGAAGACAAGTCGCCTTAAAATCGGGGCCTAAGTTCACGGTGGTGCTTATAATTAGCAGAAAACATTACTAAGCAACTGTATGCGCTAAGCATAAATCTACTGATGAGACCCATCCTCAGCAATAGACATTGCATTACATTTTGGCCAGTAGTGTGATTTCGCTAAGCCAATACATTCCTGGCTTAGCACTTTGCTCCAGGTGACTGCTTACACTACAGAAGTAGTCAAGTAGCTTAGACATAGACTCAGGCTCGTTGGAGACGGAGAACATATTTACCTTTCCCCTGGAGAGTGGGATGCAGTCTCGCCAAGCTGTCCACACTTAGCACAGATGCAAGGTCCTCAATCAGATGGGACGGTAATTCTGAAACAAATTATATTGCATATTGCCAAAAAGGGTAAAAAGAATGTTAAAGGGAATGTACATCTTGGCTTTTGCTGTAATTTTCAGAAATGAACTATTTTGAGGGGTTAGTATAACAGATCAAATATTGTTACACTGACATGTTTGAAGTTTTGTGTTCGAAAATACTGGAAAAACGAAGAAAAACAAAAATTTCAAGTAGTCTGGTTCCCTGACTCCACTAAAGATAAAATGGATCATTTATAGATGCCGGAAAATTGTAAGATAATGGAACCAGTCTAACTAGCCTGCACCCGTTCATGAACATGTTACCAATAGCAAACAATTTGGACTGAAAAAAAATTGGTAAATTTGGAGCAGTAGTTGAAAAATAGTTAGGTTTTTCCAACGGTGGTCGGCCGACCACCGCTGGAAATTTATACAAAATACCACTTTTCTTGAAAATGACTTCACACATGGTGCCATAATTTTACAGGATGCTTTAGACTGTCATTTACCAACATCCTAGTAGGGTATTTCGTAAAAAAATGGTAGTTTTGTTGTTGCAAATGTTGTATATTCCCTTTAAGTGTATTTAACAGAAATCCAAAAAAACTAACGTCAAATGCACTTTGTGGCAATTGTCATGATTGAAAATGTAGTTACGTTTCCCTGTTTTTTAAAAAGTACTTAAGTTATTAAGTTAGACCTAATTAATTTTTTTTTATCATACCAAAATGCCTTCCACAACCTTATTATCTTCTTTTAATTCAACTGATCCATATTTATGGTAATTTTGAACAGTTTTTTGGGGGGTAGAAAATGTGATTTTCTTACGCATTTTTCCGTTGATGCCATATGTGAATCTATCAACAGAGTTTTCATACTCACTGTCCACGAAAGAGCGAATAAAAAAAAAGTACAGACACAAAATAAATGAATTTATTTATTCATATTATTTTTTACTTAAATAAATACGTACCCTGTATACTACTGATTTGCATGTGATGATCTTCCACACATTTCGAGACCTGTCTCAAGCAAAGTGTCTCCAGCCTGAGGCATTTCAACTCGTCCTCGTCCTCTTCCTTCATTATTTTTTTTTAGTTCATAAAAATTGTATTCGATTGCAACTATGCAAGTTTCTTCTGTGTCATAAGACTCCTTCAATTTCCAAACTTTGATCACTGAGATTTGTTTTAGTTAACTGGGTACCTAGGACCACTTTATGAAGATCTTTGAAAGTTTGAGTTTCGAGAGGCAAGTGGTAGGGCCTACCGATACACCAACACGATTGCGGCATATGCAGAGCATTTCTTGGTCTTTCTTGTTGGGCCACTTTCCGGCATTGTTGGGGTTTTGCATGACACAAACTAGTCCGAAAATTTGGGACTCTCAATACTAGTGTTAGCCCCACTAGTGTGGCCGTCGGTATGCTGCGCTGAACCTAAGGCCACACACCGTGGTACCGCGCGCTACTGAGGACGAAGTTTTCATAAAATTCAGGGCAGTTTCTTACATTCTCAGTTTCTTACTTTCTTATGGTTGTATTCTATGATGTCTCACCAATCACTTCTGGAATGCTAAGGTCTAATGATGTTCCATTTTCCGAGATATTCTTCAATCTTTCTGGAGTCCATATGCACTCGTGAAACGTCTGGTGATGGCAGCCATTTTGAATGGGACAAGAGATGACCTCAAGCTGTGACGTCGCGTGTATGCAAATTGCTTGTCGAGCGCGCGAGGGCGCGAGTTGCAAATGCGACGGCTGTTTCCTGTACCATGCATTTATCGGCAGGGGGCCACGTGCACCGATCTCTATTCAGGATCTACGGCACAGGAAACAGCCGTCGCATTTGCAACTCCCGCCCTCGCGCGCTCGACAAGCAATTTGCATAAACGCGACGTCACAGCTTGAGGTCATCTCTTGTCACATTCAAAATGGCTGCCACCACCAGACGTTTCACGAGGGCATATGGGCTCCAGAAAGATTGAAGAATATCTCGGAAAATGGAACATCATTAGACCTAAGCATCCCAGAAGTGATAGGTGAGACATCATAGAATGCAACCATAAGAAAGTAAGAAACTGAGAATGTAAGAAACTGCCCTGAATTTTATGAAAACTTCGTCCTCAGTAGCGCGCGGTACCACGGTGTGTGGCCTTAGGTTCAGCGCAGCATACCGACGGCCACACTAGTGGGGCTATACTAGGGCGTTTTCGAATCCCTGTTCTTGACAACCCGCGTGTAACACAAGAACGCCCTCTCGAGCTGGTTGTTACGAACGCGCGGGTGCGTGTCGCATCGATATAGAGCAATGCAAAATGGCCGACAATCGTCTGAATTTGTACTTAGGCCTATTCCAAATGAACGAGGACGACTCAGAAGATGAATGTGAAACAGACCAAACTGATGTGGCATTCATAGCAGCTCTTCTTTCACGGGATAAGAGAGCAAGAATTCATGGGTTTACAGAAGAGGTAATCCCGGCCATGCAGGAATCAGAATTCAGGTCCCACTTCCGTCTGTCCACCAGGACCTTTGAATATATCCTAAATGTCATCCACGATGCATTACTCCCTAAAGCCCCCGGTGGCCCGTTTGAAGCAGTTTCCCCAATGAAACAACTGCTAATTTTCCTGTGGTACCTTGCCAACCAAATTACTATCCGAGAACTTGCTCTCAAATTTGGTGTGTCGGAAAGCACCGTGCATAAAGCCATCAGAAGGGTGTCGGAGTGTCTCACCGATCAAAGGCAAAGGTTCATCCGATGGCCATCAAGCCAACGCAGACGGGAAACTTCTGCCTCATTCAGGGTAGGTGTTTTTTTTTTTACAATTTTTTAGGGGGCTATAGCCCCCTTAGCACCCACCCCCGCCAATGAATTTTCTGTGGCTTTGAGGTAAGATAAAATATATTTTTGCTTTCTACATGTCAATGAGTATTCGGACAAATACCCTGTAATATTGGGTGGAAATGGATGGATGCTTTAAAAATGAGAGGGGATGCAAATTTCGAAGCTTATTTATTAGTTCTGGGCAATTCCACGGTAACGGAAGGACGTTTACACTCATTAAACAAAATTTCAAATGTGTGTATCACAGACACTGTTCATAGTTACAGCAAACAAATGTCACAATTGTATTGCTATAATGCTACTTTCATTTTCCACACTTTTGGGGGGCATGAATGCCTCCCGTTTATGAATTATGAATATTAATGAGGTCGGTAACGGAAGGACGGTAAAACGGACAAGGCTTTTCCAACTTACTCGCGTTTTGCAAAAACTCTGTGAATTTTATGGGGCAATTATATTTTAAAGGTAGGAAATGGAATCCCTGAAGCTTTATCTATGCTATACCGCCTTTCATTTGACTTTAAGTGTTTCGGTAATATAATTACAACGTTTTAAGCAGATTATGATTTGGTAACGGAAGGACGGTAACGGAAGGACAAAAGGTTTACTCAATTATAGCATGAACAAAATGTGAATTTACAAAAAATTATACAAGTGAAACAAATTGCTTAAATGTGTAACTGAATGTGAAATCAACAATATGCAGACCTGGCATAAATAATTATACCCAAGAAACTATTGAGATAAAGATAGAAGCCTGCTAATTAATGATAACAAAAGAAAAACGAAAACAACCCAAAACACATAATTCACGAACACAGGACTACTACAGAAATGGACTTCAAATCCATCACCTCAATCCTTAAAAGTTTAAATACACAGTATTTGAACTCTTGAGTATATTGGTTACATGTTCACCAACAACTTTTAATAATAATACCGGTAGGTTCAAAGGTTTACCTAAAGGGTGGGGGGGGGGGGGGGGGGCGACCAGCCTACATGTACATTTAAGGTAAAAACATCTACCGGTAGAACTGATGGCTTCAGTTAGGTGTTGCTTTTAATTGAACTCTAAAATCAATGTTTGAAATCAAATTACAATGATTTAGAGTAGTAACAATTAATTTATAAACATCCAAACTGAAGTTGTTAACTTGGGCATAATTTGTCAAAGACTGCACCTCACATGTCTTACACATGTAAATTGAATGAAAGTGCCCCAAAGTACCGGTACTTTCTGCCATCTCATTTTTGACTTAATTTGCTTCTGGAATGGCTTCACAGAATTCGTATCTTTCTCTATTGTCCATGAATGCTGATGGCAGCAACTTTATGATTTGATTTTCTGCAACAACTCCATACATGTACAAGTACTGGTACATCGGCATATATGTACATGTACATTGTACATGTTGTACATGCCTGTGCCTTCCTTTGTAATAAACACCTTGCCCTGCTTATCCTGCTTTTGTGAAGGTGGGTCACATGAATGTCCTTTCAATGCTCATTATACATGCATGTATTTGCAGTGACTTTCATTTTTCAAACATGAGCGCAAATGTCGTAACATTTGATAAAAATACTATTTGTCCTTCCGTTACCGTCCTTCCGTTACCAATTTGGTAACGGAAGGACGTGATTTAATTAATTGTAATTAAAAAACGAGAAGTACAGCAGTGTCAGTTATAATGCCATATTGAAGGCCTACCTAAACTTGCTTTGCACAATAACTTTCAATGCATTCATACTGCAAGTTTTAAAAATAAATTAAAAATATGTATTTTTTCGGTAACGGAAGGACATTTTCGAAGGCTGAAATATTAGAAGTCACTGAAGCGAAACAAATTACGCAAAATGTTAAAAACAAGTTTTAGTCGGTTTTTCAAGACCAATACTTTCTCATGACAGAAACTGATGGCATTAGTACATATTTTTGTGTGTCTATTGGTAGAATACTTTCATATCACTATTAATCATATTTTTAGGATTAAAACAGGATTATTACATAATCCTATTTTTTGGTACCGAAATGTATAAAAAATAAAATTCCGACTTCAAATCTTGAAAATATAGACTTTTAGCTTTCATTTGATGCCAAATTTGTTTAAGTCACATGTATTTGAATTTTTTGGTGTCATGTCCACTTTGGTGTGGAATTGCCCTACTGTAAAAAGCGAGAGCGATGCCACAGCCAAGTGGTCGTAACCCCAGATTCTGGAGAAGGTCTAAACATGATCATGTCGGAATATGCGGATACCACTCTTCAGAGCTCTGTGCACAGCATGCACAAATGTTTCTAAATATCTGCAATGTAAAACACATGCATGACCGGGCGAGCATTGGAATGCTTGCCTAAATTTAAGGCTGTGCAGTGGGAAAACCCTGGTAACCTAGCCTGGTATTTTCTTTTCTCATGGTAATTTAAATTAGTAGTGTAAAATTTATTGAATATTCAGGTTTCAGTCTTCAAGTTATCGAATATTGCAAAAGCAATTTGCTTGTTGGAATATTGGAATAAAAATGTATGCTGCACACATATACACTTGCCTGTGATTTTTAAATTTTAATGATCCATGAAACAGCTTATAATAACTACAGTACCGGTACATCTCAAAGCTTTTCCTGCAACTTTAACCAGTACAGTATGCAGTAGCAAATTTAAATTGAAGAAATGTTTGGCAAATGTCAAATATTTGAATATTTGGTCTAACACAGATTCTAGTGATCAAATATTAATTATTCGAAAATGAACAACACTAAATGACTATTTTTTGCGATTCCAGGATATTTCAGGATTCGATGGAATTGTAGGTGCCATCGACGGAACACACATCAGAATTATGAATCTTCCTGGAGGAGACCAGGATTATATAAATCGGAAGAAATTTCCCTCCGTACAACTGCAAGTGGTGGTTGATGACGAATTGCTGATAACCGACACCAATGTTGGATGGCCAGGTGGGTAATTCTTGGCTGGATTCAGTCCTGTAGGCTGTTCATTCTGCAACATGGCCAATCACAGGACAAGTATCTCTCAAGCATAAAGGTCACTGTGTACATGTACATGTACATAGTGTAGTCTACATGTAAAATTTTACAATGAAGTGTCATCTCGTTCCTTTACCATGATAATATTACATGAATCTTTGGCTCTTTGAACCAGCGTACGATTGTTAAGCTGGTTCAAAAAGAGCAAAGATTCGTGTAATATCATCAGGGCGGGAACATTAATAATTAGTTGAAGTGACGGCACATATCTGTAAATGTACAGTGGCATGGTCCCTCTGGTACTGAAAATTGGCAAGTGCCTCCATTACTGTAGTCTTTCTCAAAAATAGGTTGCCACTTTACAGCTGCCAGCATCTGTCTCCAAATGCAAATTCCATTTATAAACCGACTGTGCTGCAACCTGTCAAAGCTGCGACTGCCCCAGAGAAATTTTACAGTAATCTTGCAGTATTTAGCCAGAATGAGAAAGTCTCAACTATATCTCCCCTTTATGATCTCCCAGGTTTAAGATAATAACAGTAGATCGCACTTATCCATATGGTGATCATTGCCCTGCTCATTAGACCCATTAAATATTCCTCATGCCTACCATCTCAGCTCTCAAGGGAATATACATTCGATGCTGCTATTAAAGCACAAAGCAGCTAAATCTACAATTGTTGTTTCCAATATTCCATTCTAGGTTCTGCACACGATGCCAGAGTTTTCAGAAATAGTGGCATTGCAGATCGAGCAGACCATGGACTGCTGTTTGATGAAGACCAGTTCCTTGTGGGAGATTCTGCCTATCCCCTTCGGCCATACCTGATTACAGTGTTCAAGAACTATCACAATCTCACAAGACAGCAAAAGCAGTTCAACAAAAAGTTGTCTTCTTGCAGACAAGTTGTGGAGCGTGCAATAGGGCTAACAAAAGGACGCTTTCGCAGGCTACGAGAGGTGTACTGTCACCAGGTGAAATCTATATGCCAACTAGTTACTTCGGCATGCATATTACACAATATGTGCATTTTAGCCGATGATGACGTGGAGATCTTCGTTGAGGAAGAGGAAGAAGTGAACGAGTATCACAACATGTACCACAACCATAATTCTGGAGTTGATCTTCGCAATAGGCTGGTCGAAAGTGTCCATTGAACTACATTGTAATCTCATTAACGAGTGAGAACATACCATTGATGATCCCTCATCATGGGTCAATTACAACCATTTTGATGGGGAAAAAGCCCCAAAACAAATCCTCTCCTATGACTGGAAGTATTTTGTCAAAGGTGTGCATTATCTTATAGACAATCAACACTTGCCATTTCTCCAGTGGGGAAATTCAGATTTTTGGGTGGGGTTGATGTTAGATTTCTATTTTTTGGTCCTATTGTAGTGGTGGACAGGCAGGCACATAGGTCTCCTGATGATAAAACTCACTACATGTACATGCATTTAAATAATAAATTATTATACTAAATTATTACAAAGCTCACTACATGTACATGTATGCATGTAAATACTAAATTTTTAAACTTAATTATTGAAGAAAGGATACTGTATACTGTAAAAAGGATTATACCTGAAGATGAAAGGAAATGTAGAAAGAATGGTAGCTGTAGACAAGGTGGGTTCCCTTTTGTGTTTTTGAGTCTGTCGTGGGGAGGATAAATGAAGACTTAACTATGCGCTGACTAAAGACAAAAGAGGGTATGCATATTGACGTCACACACTCAAAGAATGCCCTCACTGGCAGCTCACCGAGAGAGATTGACCCCCTTGGCCCTTCCTCCATCCTCACCTGCTTATTATTAGTATATTTGAACAGGTAATAAAAATTATAAACCAATTCAATTCAATTCAATTCAATTCAATTCAATTCAAAGGAAACATTTATTTCCATACTTTCAACAAAAAATTGAAACTAAGTTTTTAAATACAAAAAGGTAATTGAATACAGTAAATAAATAATACAACAATGAAGTATAAAAAAGAATTGAATTAGGGTGAAGACTGTGTGAGATGAATAAAAACAAGCAAATAATATATTTCAATACCATAAGTTTGCCTTCAATTCTGTGTTAATGTACAGTACTGTTTGTTATATCACGTCCTTGGATAGTGCAATTTCATTGGTCAAGAACCGTCACGTGTCAGGGTACCAGGATGCACTGTAACCCTACCGGTTAACATTAACACTGAACAGTAAAAAAAACTAGATCGTCTCACTGGTGTGCGCCAAAATTTAAGTGCGTTTTTATATGCTGGAGTGCGCGTCGGGAACAGTGAAACTCACCGCTGAAAAAGGCGATTCTTTACACGTACGTACGTGCCATGGAGAATCTAGTTGAAACAAGATTCTTTCACTTTCCAGCGCCAAACGGTAAATCACACTATCCAAGACGTGATATAACAAAACAATTGTTTCGCCTTGGGTGCCATTCGTTCCCTTGGGTGCACAAAACGCCATGTACCACATCACAGCGTGCAACAATTATATAATGTTATCTTTTGCACTGTGTGCACTACATGCAAGATATGATTTGATATTCAACACTAATGCTACAACTGTAAATTTTCATATTAGTACGTCTGCCTTCTAAATGTGACAGCCAAACGTTTTAAAGAAAAGCCATTATATACAACAAATGACCTGGGCCCAATTTCATGAAATCCGTAAGCATCTTACCAGTTAAATACCCTGTAAAATTTCCTGATACCATTGGGACCGATTCTCTGTTTAGGTTAATCAGGGCCATGAAATTGGGCTCTGATCAAAGATCCTGTACTAAGTGGAATGGAACACAGAATATTATGCATTTTGCTCTTCAGGCCTCATTCTTTTCTAAGATGTCAAGAAGGCGGTCGAAACGTCGCATCTTTTCCTCGTGGCGACGATTTGCCTCTGCCCTCTGAACCTCTGCATATTTGTCAAGCCATGCAATCGTAGGACTTTTCCTCCCAAGCTTCTTTGCCTTCTTTTTAGGGGCAACCTCATCACTAGCAGTAGCTAACTGACTAGCAGCTGGGGCAGCAAGTGGGGCTGCCTGCTCCTCGTGGTCTGAAGTATCTGACTCGTTAACAGTACAAGCTGTGGTTCCTGAATCCATCACAAAGGTTGGCTTTGTTGATGGCTTATTCCCATACAGCTCATTGAATTCATTATAGAATTTACAGTCTTTCCTATCATTCCCTATTTTGGAATTGTGGTCTACTGTCTCCATGTATGTTCTTTTCAAGCTCTTCCATTTATTGGAACATTGCTCACCGCTACAGTCAATAGGCACTTCTCTTGCGATCTCCTCCCATATGGGTTTGTGGGCTTTGCATTGATGAAACCGGTAATCTCTTTCACTTCTCAAGCCAACTAGCACACTGGATGCAGACTCAGGCCAACACAGCGGGACTTTTTTTGGCACTTCCTTTGATGTGGCTGAAACATCAAATGAAATTGTTAAGGTTAGCTATTGATCGTGACTTTTTTTTAAGCTGTTACAACAGAGCAATTTTTAATACAATTTCCATTTTATCTCATTAATTTTTATGCTAAGGTAACAAATTAATATCTATTTCTCATCCAACAAAATTTATCAAACTGATGCAGCTATGCTGCTCTTCTTGGGATCCAAAATTTTGATCCCAAGAAGAGCCAAGAAGAGCCGCATGGCTGCATCAATTTGATAGTTTCCAAGGACCGTCTAAAGTTTCACTGACCCAAACATTCCTGGGAGCAATTTGTTTCAAACACAAACAGTTTCTCCTTATTAAAAAAAAAACATTTTTATTCAATTTTTGATGAAGCCAGATTAAGTTGCATAATCACGGAGCATTGGGTATAGCAGCCAAAAAATTGCATGAAAAGTCAAAAGAGTTTAGGATAACCAGTAAAATTGCCCACCTAAGGTAAACAGTGCAAGGGCACAGCATCAAAATCACCTCTTTTACTCAATATGGGGGACACATGAAAGCATATGAAATTATGGAATATTAAGGTCAAATTAGAAAAACAAGCTTGCTTAACCGTCAGAAATTTGGAGCTAAAGCCGCCCTAGGACCCCTGGCTCCTACTCCCATGTAGTGCCTGTTGCTGAAAACGAAGAATTGGTTTGAAGAACTCACACGCTATTGTGTTGGTCGTAGCAGATGTTGTCGAAGTTGTACATGTAGCTGTCACACAAGATGTAGCAGATGTTGTCGAAGTTGTACATGTAGCTGTCACACAAGATGAAGACTCCTTCGAGCAGCACATCTCCCCCAACTCCAGATAGGCTTGCTTTAACTTCTGAAGTACTTCGGCATCTATAAATAAAGTAAAAAATGGAAACTTGATCTTAATAGTGCAACTTGCTTCCTTTTTGGAGGCCGCCTGGATTTTTTTATAATTTTTATTTATGAAAAATGCAGTAAAAACACTGAAAAAGTCCACAAATTCATCAGAAAATAAATACTTGCGAAATATGTGAGTCAAAGTTTTCAGTATAGACTCTGTTGGTCACTTTGTACACCACATAATATCGATGTGTGATCGCTACCCCTGCGACAGTGCGAGCATGGCGAGTTCACAACAACTTAGCCACTTGGTTCCCAGACCAAAAGATTCTGACTTTTCCTAATGAATCTACGCGCCCATGGAGTCGAGGCCGAGACATGAGCGTCAGGAATAATTGTCAGGTCTAGGGAACCAGACTACGTACATGTATGTCTATTGATAGTTTTAGACTACAGTCGTTTGAAAATTCAACCGGAATCTGTCTGCCATACTGTATGTGGTAAATGCTGACTTCAAAGCCAGAATGCAACCGGTACTATGAGACTAGCTCACGCTGGAGCATGTGTTTAAAGAATTCGCTCGCGACTTTTGGCGGTTTAAGCAAATGCATCTAAAACTGTTCTTGGTAGACCAATACAACTCTAAGGACACTGTAAATATGTTCAGTTCTCTTGTCCAACTTGTCTTTCATTTTAAAAGTGTCTTTGAACAGTGGAAACACTAACGGTTGCAGGAAATTTTTAAAATGGTGGCCATCTTGAAAAAAATAAAAAATACAAAGCCCCTCTTCCTCCTAGTTTTCAAAAACCCGGACGAGAATCTTTTTTTTTTTTACTCGGCCTAACAAGCCCCCAGATAGCAATTTCATGTCATCGAAGTCAATTTCAGTAGTGAGAAAATACAAGCATTTTCTTAGAAAACACTTAGAATTTTTCAGTCCACTCTCATAGGGTTTGTACACAGGGTGTTGAGTGAACTTCGTATATGGAAATCTTTCCTTAAATTCATCCCTGACCTGTCACGTGCCTGCTACCAGTAAACTGAACCAATTTATGTTTTCCCGTCAAAATATTAAATATAAAGGGTGCTTAGCCATGTCACCCTTTGTTGCGAAGATATTATTGGCAGCTTGTTGTCAACAAAAGGTCGTTAACATTTATATACAATTACACTACAAAAAATTGAAGGCTCTATACTAAGAATAGGCATCGGGTCATGACATAGCCTAGAGTACCTACCTTGCCTTTCAATGGCATTCCAGGTTGGTAAATCCACTGTAAATGTGGCTCTCCCATCACCAAAATCTATGGTCACATCTCTAAAGTATCTGAAAACAAATACACGTACACGTACATATTAAACACTCCCTTTCATGCTCCCCAATGTGCCCCCCCCCTCCCCACCTGAATAACTAAACTCACATGTATGATTAGCCCCATAAATGTGGCCTATTTACTGGACTGCCTCCGTAAACATAGGCCACACATCCACATGTACAAAAATCGTATCAAAATTTCAACAAAAAGTGGGTGAGTATGCTTCTAAAGCAAAAAAATCCTACAAACTAAGCCTAAATGTGAAAATAAAAATTTGGCAAAGTCGACAGGATTTTTGTACATGTGGACGTGTGGCCTATGTTTACGGAGGCAGTCCAGTAAATAGGCCACATTTATGGGGCTAATGTATGATGTGTGGAGCCGCATATAGTGCAGTTTCCATGACAAATTCTAGCCGTTTTGTGACACTCACTCAGCATGCTCAGCAAGGCTTAAGCCATATGCATAACTACAGCTGACAATCAACTCTTTTTTGACTTATGACTTTGGCATTGACCTGTCCAAGTCAATAGTTGAAAAAAAAGAAACGACCGACGACAGCTACAGCAAGCTCCAAACAAATTCACACATGTTGACCGTATTGTTACAAACATGACCATAACATAGCCCCATAAATGTGGCCTATTTACTGGACTGCCTCCGTAAACATAGGCCACACATCCGCATGTACAAAAATCGTGTCGACTTTGCCAAATTTAGATTTTCACATTTAGGCTTAGTTTGTAGGATTTTTTTGCTTTAGAAGATTTACTCATCCTCTTTATACTTAGGCTAATCAGAAAGTGCTGCCTTTTTCAGATGTTTATTTTTCGTGAAATTTCCAGATTCATTTTTACATGTTTGCGTATCAAAATTTCAACATGTAATTTCACAAAAATTAGACATCTGAAAAAGGCAGCACTTTCTGACTAGCCTATAAAGAGGGTGGGTATGCTTCTAAAGCAAAAAAAATCCTACAAACTAAGCCTAAATGTGAAAATCAAAATTTGGCAAAGTTGACACGATTTTTTTACATGTGGATGTGTGGCCTATGTTTACGGAGGCAGTCCAGTAAATAGGCCACATTTATGGGGCTAACCTAGCCCTGGTGGACTCCCTTTCCTCCCTACGTTGAAGACTTCGTCCAACCTGGGCTAGGGGCTAACCATAACATAGCGCAGCCACACAATAATGACAAAAGACCGCGAAAACTCGTACGGTACTGTCGTAGTACCGAGTAGGTATAACAAAAATTGTTGCAAAACCGGACATGCGGGGATGAAATTGCAGACCTGCACTAAAATGGTATTCTTATTCCAATACTGAGTATTAGCAAAAAAAACAACCACAAAACAACTTACGAATCTGCACAGTCCGCCATTTTGTTCAAGCTGCACCTCGCCGAACCCTCCATCGACCGGGGAGTGAAAAAATCGATCCGCGAACGCCCTCTCGGGTCTGTTCGTCACGTTCGAGACCGCTGTTCTCGTGTCGGGTTAACCCGAGTGTTGTCAAGAACAGGGATTCGAAAACGCCCCTAGTGTATGAGAGTCCCAAAACTTAAGGTATCCATATCGTGCAAAACTTTGTGCTGCATGATAAAACCAGTGTCAATCAAATTTGCAAGCTTCTTACTCACTACAGTTTCTTCAATAATCCCTGAAACTTCTGCCTAGCAAAGTTGCTGTTGTGAGCATTGCATCACCAAAAATTCAGCTTTTAATTATAATTTTGCAGAGAGTTATCGAAATCCATACATGAAACATCACGTTGATGTGTACTGCAATGCATTGTGCAAAAAGACTCCTCAGCTATAACATTTTCATCGTGTAGATAAAACAGCGCCCTCTTGTTGATCTGAGTGAATGCAAAATGTTTCATTTTTTAGCAGAGGGCGCTATGTTCATTTGGCCATTGATTAAAAAACAAGTAAGCTGCAAGGCTCTTCCTACACCTACCCAGAATACATTGGGAATCACACACCCATTTCCAGAGCATGGAGATTGACGTGGGTGGTTTTTGAACTGCCAAAACCTTGCCTTAAAATTGGATTTAAGGTCTCAAATTTCGTAGGTGACATGCTTGCAACTATAGCATTTTGATGTATGTGTTGTGTGGGCATTAATTAGCCAAATGGTGAGTAAAAAAACGTCAGTAGTAATTTTGCACGTTTTTATGCACTCACGGTCCCAGTCTGGACACAAACATGACAAACTTTCGGGGGCAATCACATCCCATTCAAACTAGTACATGAAGTAACACTAACAGAGGATGGATTCTATCATTCTTGATCCTGCACAATCGTCCGATACCTCTGGTTTAATTTGGTATGACGTTTTGAGGGGATTTGGGTAAATAAAAAGGAAAATGTAGAGGGGATTCTTCTTCACGTTTAGCCCTTCAAGTTGGAGGGCGCCACCAACTGGATAAGTTTGTCCATTCCTTGGGTACCCGTCTTTTCAGCAGTATGGATTAAATTGTTAGAGACGTCTGGGTAGAGTTCAAAATGACGGCGCCCGTGGACGAGAATTTAGAAGAATCGGTATGAATTTTTACTGATGATTTCCTCATTTCATTGTTCGTCTTTGTAATTTTAAGGCGCAAAGAAATGTGCGCAAATATACATAAAGCTTGCATTGAGGTGTAGAATGAATCAGCATTGCAACTCCTTGGAACTAGCCACTTTTAAACTACCACGACACGTTGCAGTGTCTAGAACATGTAGAATGGGAGGGGCGGGGCTTGATTACTGGAAGGGGGACTCAGAAAGATTTTGGGTCAACTCGTACCCGAGTTAACTCGTACCCGAGTCAACTCGTACTCGAGTCAACTCATACCCGAGTCAACTCGTACCCAAGTTAACTCGTACCCGAGTTAACTCGTACCCAGGTTAACTCGTACCCGAGTCAACTCGTACCCGGGTCAACTCGCACCCAGGTCAACTCGTACTCCCCTCCTTTTTTAGTTTGGAAGTACGGATGGATGGTTAACAAAACTTCCGATTTTACCCTCAAAAACGGCCACTGAGAAATAGTAGTTACGCCGCCAGAAATACAAATAAAGTTCAATGATTAGTTGAAGGCGGTGGTATCAAATGTTGATCACAATCTGGATGAAAAGGGAAAATGTACCGTTCATCGGCAAGGGCTTCATCGCGAACGGACGGGTACCGTGCGGAGAACATTTTCAAAACGGCATCAGTGTGGTACTCGCGAGTCGACGGAGCCCTCGCTGATAAACGGTAAATTTCACTTTTCATCCAGATCATCAGATGTGTTATTTTTAAATTTGTGTAGTATTTTCTCTTAGTAATGATGTTTTTTCTTTCTTTTTTCAGAGACCCTGGATCACTGAGCGAACTGCTACGTCTTTTTTTTGTTCGGTCGAACGAGTTTTAAGGGCATAGTTTTCTTTTTACGAATTTAGTATTTGAGACCTTTTTTTTTTAAAGAAAGCTGCTATTAAAAAATGAATTTTGTAATGTAAAAGTAATATTTTTCAACGTTCACTCACTCCATTTTTGGCATCATTTATTGAATAAAAACTGCACATGGCACAAATCTCTTTGGGAAGATTGGGGGCCCTGAAAGTACAAATCTGAAGAGAAAATATATTACAGGAAACTTAAAAGAGTCACACGGACATCGTTATTTAATTTATAATGATTCTTTAATATGTTGGTCATTTTTTGTACAATTAGTTCGTTAAATGTCGTAAAAAAAATCTTGTGCAGCTTAAATAAAGTTTCTGCGATAAGTTCAACTAGAATATTATTTTGGTAACAGAAATGTAGGATTTAATTATTTGTTTACATTTGAGGCATCAAGGAAGTAAACACGATAAAGGAAAATGGTGGCTCGTTTCATTCAGAGATGCTCTTTCTATAAGTTTTAGGGGACCAATTTGTTAGTTGATACTTGGGTGTGAAAGATTGTTTGACATTAGCAAATTGTAATTCAAGTGCAAGAGAAAGTTTTATTATCTTAATCAAAACTGAGCTAATCGGGTTTCGTCCTCGAATTTGTCGAAACTTGACATCCGATTCGATTCATCATGAACTGTGTGACAGACCATCCGATCGATCGGATTGAGCAGCTGAAATGGTTCATCGGAAAACCACAGGATCATCTGTAAGGCCAAAAAAAATAATAAGTCGGTCTCTGGTCAGCGCGCGCGTCGATTTTAAGCACGCGCGTCGATCTTTTTTTTTTCCAAAATGTTCCGCGGAAGCTCCAACAGCGCCCTCTATTTCCGCACCTCCTCAATTTTTTTTACCAAAGAGCACCAAGGAATGGGAAACTGCACCAAGGCAAATGATCGAAAGCACCAAGGCAAATTATGGAGGCCATCAATGTACATGAGGACACCAAAAAAGCAAAATAGTACCCACCTTGTCTGTACAATCCAAGCTGAAGAAAAAAAAGAAAAAAGCCGCGTGGCCGCGTCAATTCCGGAACTTTGGTCTGACCAGAGACCGAATATTTTTTTTTTTTGGCCTAATATAAAAATAAAATAAATTGATAAAAGCATGCATACGTTGGCCGATGAGTGCGCGCACTAGGCCCGGCAAAAACGATGTCACCGTGCACGGTACGACCACGTTGGCCGATGAGTGCGCGCACAGGCCCGGCAAAAACGATGTCACCGTGCACGGACGACCACGTGGACCGGCGAGTGCGCGCACGGGCCCGGCAAAAACGATGTCACTGTGCTACGACCACGTTGACCAGCGAGTGCGCGCACAGGCTCGGCACAAACGATGTCACCGTGCACGGACAACCGGCCATATCCCTTCGATCTTCCGTTCGTTTCACTGATTTTCTTTTCGAAAATGGGCAACTATTTTGAGCTGCGGGCCGGGTACGAGTTGACTCGGGTACGAGTCAACTCGGGTACGACTTGACTCGGGTACGAGTTGACTGGGGTACGACTTGACTCGGGTACGACCTAACTCGGGTACGACTTGACTTGGGTGTCAATTTTGGGGTACGAGTTGACTCGGGTACGAGTTAACTCGGGTACGAGTTGACCCATTTCCCTCAGAAAACATACAGCATTCGCAATGGTGTTTTAGCAATGCCGTAGCATTATGGCTGCCATTACGATAGCCACTAAGTTTCCATACTACAATGTAATAGCTATCTGCTGAGTTAATGTGTGGAGTTATTTTTTGGGCAGTGTATATTTTGCCGGAGACGGCAAACCTTTAGTAAACGTTAGTTTGCCGGATATGCACTGAACATGCGCAGTTACTGTTTTTTTGTACTTATAACATTTTCCGGTGACAAGTTTTAGTCTGGCTCCATGCCAAAATTATCGTTGTTACCTCGTATTCATAAGATGGGATTCAGACCATTTTATAATTTCGGACTTTATTTCCCTTTTAAAAAAAATCCTCCAGAGCCACAAATCTGAAAAAGAAAACAAAATGTAATACTCTGCAAAAAAATGCTTGAGACATGTTAAAATAATAAAAGAAGAATATTCTTGTTTATTTGGGGATGAGATTTGAGAAAAAAAAAACTTAAAAATGTGGTGCGGTCGGAATCGAACGCGAGTCATCCCGCTTACTAGAGCCTTTGCTTAACCATTACACCAAACGTGCTACACAACTTCTGGCTGGAATTTAATACATCTTATAATTCAGCCCTATTTTAAAGAGTACAGCGCCCTCTGTTGATATGGATTGTCGCCGGCAAACCTTTAGTAATCGTTAGTTTGCCGTCATTACCTCCGGCAAAATATCCACTATCTATTTTTTGCGTTTATATCCTGACTTCTGAGTAACAAACAAAATTGTGTAGTTTTATCTGGTATCAACTATGAACTGATGTTTTCCTTGCAGACCTGAACTTCAAATACATCAGTCCTCGCTCCCCTGCATTACACCCTCCGTTCGGCCCATGAAACTACCTCAACCTGCCCAGCAGCAGCCTCTAGTTGAGGGAGACGATCCCAAACCCCGGCCCTACTGTTGCTGCAGCATGTCCTACACCGCCCCCAAGATCTCCAGCTCCAAGATCGTGGCCCTCTGCTCCATGGCCAATTTCATCAACGCGGCGGACCGCGTCATCATGCCCATCGCCGTGGTGCCCATGACGGACGAGTACCACTGGAACATGGGAGTACAGGGATGGATACTCAGCGCTTTCGCCTATGGCTACATCAGTAGCCAGGTAATGATCTCATTATTCACCTTATTCAAAACGTCGGTGAAGGGCAAAACCTATTTGATTTATATCACCCCGACGCAAAAAAAAAAAAAAAAAAAAAAATTCCATCTTATAATAGTTTATGCGGTACCCGCTGCTATGTACATGTACATCAGATTCGAACCGGCCAACCGATCCCGTTAGCTCGGCGGTCAAGTGGTAAGACATCTGCACTAGAAAGCAGGAGGTCGTGGGTTCGAGTCCCACCTGAGTGATTTTTTCCAACTTTCACTCGGGAGGTAACACACTGAGAATACAGTATTTAAAAAAAACGTTGGTGAAGGGCAAAACCTAATTTGATTTATATCACCCCAATGCAAAAATGTGCCCAAGAGAATCTATGTTAACCCTAACTGCCCTGAATCCTTCAAAATCCTCTTTGCCAAAGTGGAGGAATTTAAAAATTCAAGAAATAATGGTTGAATTTTGCAGGATTGAGGCTATATGCTATTTTTCCATGAGGCCAATTGGAGGATATAGCCTCAATCCTGCAAATTCCTCCATTATTTCTTCCATTATTTATTATATGGTCCTCAATATGTTGAAGTTTGGCCAGTGACATCCTGGAGCAGAGCGGAGGATTTCAAGCATAATCCAGGCCTATAAGACCTTGACAAAGTGCATCCTAAAAAATCTGTAACGCACTTTTGCAATGTAACCTCCATCCTCCAAATTCCTCCACTTTGGCAAAGAGGATTTTGAAGGATTCAGGGCGGTTAGGGTTAATTAGAAGGACAGGCATGGGTACCTGTAGATACTGAGTACAGGCATTTCATTGTTAGTGATGAAAGCTAGTTTGGACAAAAAAAAGTAACACCAGGATATACTGGCTGGCAGTCTCTAGCAGACGTCATGCTGAGCTGATATGTAGGCTCACCCTACGTGAGAGAGTTAACCTTGCACCAGCTTGTCCATCAATTTCCAGGTGATTGGGGGCAAAGCGGCGCTGAGGTTCGGCGGTCGCATGACCCTGGGCATAGCGGTCACCGTCTGGTCGCTAGCCACCTTCATGACGCCGATCCTGTCCCAGACCGTCAATCTCCTCATCATGTCCCGCATCCTGCTGGGCTTCGCCGAGGGCTTCTGCCTCCCAACCATCTTCCACATCTTCGCCCAGCACGTGCCCGTGGAGGAGCGGTCCCGGGCCTTCGGCTACCTGGTGGCGCTGGGGTCTGTCGGACAGACCGTTGCTTCAGTGGTAAATTCTAGTAGTGTTGTTTTTAAAGGTAGTTGACAACATTTGGGAAAAAAGTCCAGAAACAAAATTAATTTGGGGGGAGGGGGTCATTCTGCTCAGAAATTTACAAAAAAATATAATGTTAATCCACACCCCCTAAAAATCTCACCTTAGAGTTGTAAACACAAGCAAATTTGATTCACTTTTAAATATGGAATGCCCTGGGAATCACCACATATAACAAGCACTTCATGGTAGGAATTCAAGCGTTGTCACAATGTTGCGCTCATAAAGTTTTGCTAATAAAAGGGAGGGGAAAGTGGCCAGGAAATGCCTCAGATCGCACTACAGAACATCTAAAATCCAAAATTTCCCGGGATTCTTAAGCAGGCCCCAGACCCCACACCGTAACAGCTTTGCGCTCTGCGCTCGCATATAAAAAGTCCCACTTTGAGATATTAAGAACCCTCCCCCCCCCCCAGTCGCGGATAGGGGAACCGGCCTGAAATTACGATATAGATTTGATACCGGCTTTAAATAATCTAAACCATCTGCCTCTATGTTGTTCCCATCCAGATTTGCCCTCATCTGTCCTGGCCGATGATGTTCTACGTCTTTGGATGTATCGGTCTCCTCTGGGCATTCATATGGGTCTTGCTCTTTAGAGATGAGACTCCTGATATAGACCCACAGCTACTCTACAACCCAACGGTGAGTCAGGCCTTTCCCAATCAAAACGAAAGCAGAACCACAAATCAAATCCGATCCTAGGACCAAGATCACAGCCCTGCTCTTTATAAGCAGAAATTATTGCTGAGCAAAGTTACGCACTAAAAAAATCAGATTGGCGCCAGTCAGAAGAGGTATACGTCATATTACAGCTTGGCTGGTAAACTGCTTCATTTCATTTCCCCTACAGCTGGACACCACCAACAGCGTGCGGTGGACCAGCTACATCTCCCACCGGTCCCTGTGGGCCATCTACGCCGCCCACTTCGCCATGAACTGGTCCAACTACATCGTGCTGTCCTGGCTGCCCACCTACCTACAGAGGCACCTGGGGGCTAACTCTAAGGACATAAGCTTCACCGCGTTGCCCTACATCATGAATTCACTGGTCGGAGTCAGTAAGTTTCAACAAGTCCTCACATGTCCTCACAAGTCCATCACAAGTCCATTACAAGTATTTAAAAAGTCTTCACAAGTCCTCATGAGACCTTACAAGTCCTCATGAGAACTTACAAGTCCTCACAAGTCTCGCCAATCCTTACAGGTTACTCACAAGTCCTCACAAATCCTTACAAGTCAATTACAAGTCCATCACATGTCCCTGAAGTCCTCACATAATCCATCATAAGTCCTAACAAGTCTTCACAAGTCCTTACAAATCCTTACAAGTCAATCACAAGTCCTCATGAGTCCTTACAAGTCCTCATAAGTCCTTACAAGTTCTCACAAGTCTCACATATCCTTACAAGTAAATCACAAGTCCTCACAAACCCTTACAACTCAATTACAAGTCCATCACAAGTCCTCACAAGTTCATCACAATTCCTGACAAGTCCATCACAAGTCCTCACAAATCCTTACAAGTCATGTGGGATTTAAATTACGACCTCCAGGACACCCTAACGTTGCTCTTCTAACCGAGCTACCGAGCACACGATTTTCTCTTACAGAGCCTATGTCTGTTTCATGTAGACCAAAAGTAGAGTGCACAACAAAAGAGACGCTATCATACCTAAGAGGACAAAAAAGCAATAAAGAACTCCATGTGCTCACAACCCTTGGCACATCCAAGCTGATTAATAGTGCTTTGAGGTTAGCACAACTCTTTTGCTATAGACAAAGCAGGCGGCAGCCATTTTCTGTGGTGGAACCGTGGAATCCGGCGACCAGAATTAGAAGCTATTCTTGCGTTGGTGTCACGCTCACGCGCATGCTGCACTCATTCTTAAAGACGAGGCGCACGCTCATTTTGGTATTCCTATTGGTCGAAGGAGCCCGGAGTACATTATGTTCTACCTGAGCGCGACGAGCGCGAGCCACTATAGTTAACACAACTTTACTGCTTACCTTTAAGCAGCGCCATTAAATTGGCCCTGGTCATATCACATGTTCCTCTTCAACGTGAAATGGTTTTTCTGTCGTCCCTTTGTCAACAGTTGCGGGTCACCTCGCAGATTCACTGATCTCCAAGAAGCATTGGACAGTTCTGTCAGTCCGCAGGTTAATGACCAGCATCGGTCTGATTGGTCCGTCTCTGTTCCTGCTGTGCTTCAGCTACGTTGACAGTCTGGCACTGGCAGTATGGTATGTGTGGAAAAACAACTCTTTAACCATTGTGTTACTGTGCATTATCCCTACCCCCAACATGTTTTCTCTGGGCACCCTGCCAAATGCAACAAAATGCAATGTTGATGAAATAAAAACCATGCTAAATGCAGCAAATTGCAACAGTGGATTCTGTTGCATTGTGCAGTGAACCCAGTGCATACCAGCCTTGGCACCAAGCAGTTACCCTGCTAAATGCAACCAAATGCAACAGTGGATTCTGTGGTATTGCCTTGGCACTATTAGCATCAATTTTCATGCAATGAATTTTTCTTTGGGAACATATTTTGTGCATTTTTTTACTCTTAAATTTATGAAAATTATTTGAAATCCCGTTTTGGTTAATTTTATTGAAAAGTGCACTTCTGTAGACATTTAAAAATTGTCCATGCTTTTCCGGACAACTGAGGGTGCTGTTGCTGTGATGTCATTTCAGGAAGACACTCTTCAATTTATGGGTTTTCTGTTAAATTTTGTTAGGATTTCATAGGAGTCCATTTTTCATGTGACACTGGAAAAGTGTTTAAGACCAGCCAGCCATGTCTTTATCAACTATTTAAAACCGGCCATGTGACAGGCTCTCTACCAATAGGAGTGGGTAAACGGTCTTAGGTATTGTATAAATACAATGTAATACAATGAAGTCCAGGTGTTAACGGGTTATCAATAATAAAGAAATGCCCTTGACACAGTTCATGTGAATAGGATATATTTAGAGACTGAAAACCAAATCCTAACACTCAAACGGTAACACTTTCCTCTTGTCCAGTTTTGTGTCGATATCGTTGGGACTCTGTGGCTGTAACTCATCAGGCCACATGAGTAACCATCCAGACGTAGCCCCCAACCACGCAGGCATCACGTTTGCTGTCTCCAACACACTGGTGAGTACAAGTTGTCTTCTCTTTATTCCTTCAAAGGGTAAGTTAAAGGTAGGGTAGATTATTTGTGATTTTTTTCGTTTGAAGCAACAAAAGTGCTCAATATCTATAGACGGGGGCTTAACACCTAACCTGATGAAGTTTTAGCTCAGTGAATGCTGTATACTCCGAGAAAAACCATATTCTAGGATCTTGTTTTCAATTCAAAATTTGCGAAGTTGTTTTGAATTTTGAAATTGCGCCCGAAATCGGCGTCCGGGACACGTTCTCATTCAGCCGATTGCAGCTATGAGATTTCATGTGCTGAACCGACAAATAATAGTAACCGCAAGTACGTGTATGTCGGGTGCCCATTATTGAATTTTGAAATGCACACAAACAATATATACGTTGCCCTCAGTGCCCCCCCCCCCCTCTTGAAAAATTGGTGCACCCTCAGGTGCCCCCTAGCAGCTTAACCCTAACTCCCCAGCCTAATTTACTAGGAACCTTACCCATCCTGGCAAATTCCAACACCCACATGGGAAATTGTACACACACACTGTTCGACTTAGTTTCTGGAGGTATGCCAGACCCAATGTAAAAGACCATCAGTTTAGGGGTAATGTACCTATCCCAACAGATTTAAACAAAACCTGGTGTTGGGCTTTGATGGGTTGAGTTCGGTTAGGGTTAACCCTAGTTATAGCACTGATGTGATCTCATGCCAACAACGGGCAACACAGTGCATACTTCATATCTTGACAAGCCTGCCATGCAGTTGTCTATAGCACTATGCTGTCATCATGACCTTGTCCATTTTCAATATGGAACTTGCTGACACAAGAGGGCGCTCTCTTTACATGTCCAAATTGGAACTCACCACCCAGTAGCACATGAAAAAGGCAACACTCCAATGTATTACACTTTGGCTTCCAGTTTATCTGAGTTTCGTTTAAGCTGAAACTACTCTTTCATTCATGGGGTCTGGACGCTGATAATGGCTCGGGCCGAAGGCAAGCGTCATTATCCACGGCCAGGCCCCTGGTTGGTTTAAAATGTACTTGTTTAAAATGGCTAAGCACATGTTTATTTCCATTCATAAATACCTTTCAGTCAAAAAAATCAAAACAAGTCAAAAATTATAAATTTCCAAGCGATTTAGTTCAACAAGTTTACTTCATGTTTTGTGAAACACCCCTCTAGCTATGTTTATGGTATGTACTAAAAATCTGCTTATATGGAGATTGGCGCAGAACGCAGCGGTGCCGGTGTGGTGTTAATTTAGGACTATGAAATACGGATTCATTGGTAGTATTGCGCATGCCTAAGCGCATGCCACTCACGTGATGGGATCTCGACTATTAGGAATGGGTAAACTGTCTTAGGTATTAATGAATGATTTTTAAACACCAATGAGTCACCTTGCACCTTTTAAATTTAGTTTATCATGGATTGTGTCGTAATTCTCTCTAGCTGGGATGTTTTGCGATATAAAGTTTCAAATATGACACTAAAGTATTCATACGGTTATGGAGTACCGAAGTGTGACGTCATTTAGAACCAGAAAATGTAGTGCAAACGAATGGAGTATGCGTGCGTGTTGGCTCACGGGCTGAATCACGCGCTTAATGTCTTTTACACACATTTTGTGCGCGTGACGTATTTACTTCGGTACTCCATTGTTAAGTTTTGAATTCTTTCTCCTTTGAATACCAGGCCACACTACCTGGCCTGGCCTGCGGACCAGTCACGGCGCTGGTTGTCGGCTCCACCGGTTACTGGTACCCGGTCTTCGTCATGGCGTCGGCCGTCAACATAGGGGGCGCCCTCATCTACGTCAGCCAGAGCTCGGCGAGCCAGATCCTGTAGTCTGTAAGTGCCCTGTTCTTGTCTCGTTTCTTGGGAGCAGTCTTTTAATCACACGGAGCTCCTAATTTCAGCCTGCCACCGTATGTGGATATTAAGTGGATATTTTACAAACCGAGCGGTTTGGAAGACGTAGATGGAGAGAATTTCATCATTATAGATGCTGCATGCTTGCATCTACCTTGGGATGTAATGTGAAACCTGTCTGTACATGGGCGTCGTTAGGGGGCAAGGGGGGGCGCTTGCCCCCCTGGAAAAGCAAAAAAAAAAAAAAAAGGAAGAAAAAAAAAGAGAAAAAAAGAAAAGAAAAAGAGGCGCGAAGTCATAGAGGTGTAAATTTAATGAGTTGGGGGGGGGCAAAATGTCCCTGCCCCCCTCTAAAAAGTGATAAATCAAGAATATGTTGAGAAATACAGGAATTTTGAATATGTTTTGCCCCCGTAGAAAAAATCCTGGCGACGCCCATGTGTCTGTATTGTCGTTTGAGATGGAGAATTACAACAACCCATTTTGTCTCAAGTTTGGTCCACGTAACACTGGTGTATGTAACACTTTGGGACTTTCCATACACAGTGACAAGTGTCTCTAATTATGTGTCGCTGTCGCTGCGGTTAGAATAACGCTAGAATCTCAAGACAGATTTTTTTTTTCAGTCTCTTACCAAAAAATAGTGTACTAAACCAGTACTCCTCATGAAAGGTCAATGTCTGTATGACTATTTTTTTCGTATCCATCACCGATTATTGCTTTCTTGACGCAAGGACTCCAGAGCTGGCTAGGCTAATTTGGAACGCTGTGGTCCGATGGTTTGTTGTTTGACTCATGTGCCGTGGAACGTGGGTTCGAACCCTGACGGGGGAACAGGGTGCTAGTGTTCTCTGGCAAGGTACTTTACTACAATTGCCTCTCTTCACCCATAAGTATAAATGGGTGCCTGTGAAGGTAGAGACCAGAATGCGCTGATCTCGAGCTGCTGCAGAAAACTGGTCTCATGGCCTGGTGAACAGGGGTAATAATTGCGAAGCGCTTTGAGACCTTTGGTATAAAGTGCCACGTTATTATTATTATTATTATTATCAAACCAGCCAGACAACTTACAATTTATTGCTCACTGCTAAGGGAATTCCAATGAGTCCTAACAAGTTACTCTTCAAAGTTCCAAAGCATCTTGGATCAATTCCAAACATCTGTGGTTGCCAAGAAACAGCCCGGCAACAATGTGTGGTGCCAAAGATGACATCTTTTTCCTAGTTGTCAAGCAACAAGGAAATTAGTTGCTTAGAAACTCGGATTAGCATTACCAAGTCGGCCCCCCAAAAAAGTATGTAAAATGTGTATTAGGCTGAATTTTGAAAGAGCAAATTTAATTTAAGAAGCTGTCCCTTTGGTACTAATTCATCTTATTAGGACCATGGGTAAATGGATAATATCTGAAAAATGTATCTTGTTTTAATTATTTGGTAAATATTATATAAGTGTATCTATAATGGAGAGTGTATCAATTCACCATTTTATTTCTCAGATTGTACATTTACCGGTAGTTTGATACATGTACTTCATTCGATACTATCCACTTTTTTTGGACTGAGTCTTCAAACATTTGTGGAATACATTTATAGTGTAGTTACTAGAGGTATCTACACGACAGGTTTTATACTCGACATGTTTTTGTAGAATTTGCGTTAAGTAATTTTCTTTGAAGAAAATTATGAATCTAAGGCCCCCCCAAAAAAATACTCGGTCTCTGGTCAGGCCAAAGTTCCGGAATTGATGCGGCGACGCGGCTTTTTTTTTTTTTTTTTGCTTTTTTTTTTTCAAGCTTGGATTGTACAGACAAGGTGGGGTACTATTTTGCTTTTTTTGTGTCCTCATGTACATTGGTGTCCTCCATAGTTTGCCTTGGTGCCCTCGATCATTTGCCTTGGTGCAATTTCCCATTCCTTGGTGCTCTTTGGTAAAAACAATTGAGGAGGTGCAGCAATAGAGGGCGCTGTTGGAGCTACCGTGGATCATTTTGGAAAAAAAAAAGGTTGACACGCATGATTAAAATCGACGCGCGCGCTGACCAGAGACCGACTTATTTTTTTTGGGGGCCTAAAACAAGTGTTTTTTTGCAATGTATGGGATACAGTCTTGCCAATGCATTGAAACGTGGCCCTTCTGCTTTGAATGGAGCACCACTCTTCGGAAATTTTTATAATAAATGGTTACAAATTGCCTCAACAAAGTGACTAAAATAGATACAGGAAAGATTTTCTTTAAGCTAAAGATTTAATTAGTTGCGATTCGTTTATAAAACGGTGCATAGCAATATAAAGGGCTAATATGTATATTTACAAAGAAACATAAAGATAAATTGTGACCCAACTCAACAAAATGAGTTTTGAGAAATGAGAAAAGCTAATAGTGAAAAATGTCCTTAAGACTCATTTTGTTGGATCCGATCACAAATGCTTGCGTAATATCCACAAATGTGCCGTGAACAAAGTTAAAAAAATATGTTTTTGTTGTTGATATTTTTTTATGGTTGAGGGTCAATTGGTCTGTAGAGGGGGCAGTACCCGATTTTACGAAGCGCTGCGACGCGTCGCAACCCGATTTACGACGTGTAACATGTCACAACTCGCGATGCGTCATATGATCCATTTCACGAAACTTGCAATGTGTTGAACGTGTCGTTAAAGTTCCTTGACAACGGCTTAAAACACATCGCTAGTTACAACGTGTCTAGTGGTCATCGCAAAATAAGAAGCATTCTTTTCTTAGCCTTTTTTATGCCATAAAAAAAATACATAAACAAGACTATAATACCGAGACAATGTGTGTAAAGTTGTAAATAGAAAATGCATTGAATAATTATAAATTAGCGTGGAATATTGCAGTTGAAATTTCAAAGTAGCTATACAGTCCACTGAGAGCTTGTTTTCCTTTTTTTGCATCACACGTCCACCATTTTGTTTTACGTTTTAAAACTTTTTGAGAGGAGATCTGACGACTCTTCGTTGAAAATCAGACGATTATTTACTGTACGCTGAATAAATACATAAAACAGTCACCGAGTTGTGCCAAAAATACACCTACGACGCGTCACACTTACGACGTGATTTGTATAATGGATCGCAGGACGCGTCGCAGTTGCGACGCGTCGTAGGGATACGACGTGTCGCAGCGCTGCGATGCATCGTAAGTTACGATGAGTTTTACGAAATCGGGTGCAGGACTATGTTAATTGCTCCTCATTTAAAAAGAAGCTTGTAAAATGTGCATTGAAGGATTTAAGATTAAAATGGGGACTACCCTGTGAAGCATTATCTGAACAATAGCTATCACAATGCTTTCGCCATTGAAGGGGGCCTTCGTGATAGAATTGGCAGCGTGCCTGGATTGATCCACTGTCTCATTTGCTAGGCAAGCACTTACACACGCTGCACACTCATCAATATTTGCACTTCAGAATTAAGCGCTGATTGCAATTTGGGTGAATTTATTTACAACCGACCTTAAGCCAAAAAAAAATAATAGTTCTGCTTCCGGTTTCCCTACCTACCCTATTCTGACAGCCCCTACCTTATTTTTTTATGGGCAAAATGAGAAAAAACACCCAAAACCATCAATTTCTAAGGTTTACCCTTGACTTCACGCAGACACCTCCATATATGATTGTACACAAAAAATTGGCATAAAAAAAAAAAAATCCCTACCTACCTACCCTATTTTAGAATGCCATGTAATCGGAAGCAGAACTATTATTTTTTTTGGCCTTACAACTAAATTGACAGTACTTAAGTCATGATTTTGGCTGATGGCAGCCTGCAGAACGTGTACAGAGTTTGTATTCAGAAAACCTGTGTAAAGAACTTGTTATTAATTGGCAGGCTGTGAAAGTATACATGTTTGTGAGGCATTCGGGCACAAGTAGACTGAACTAGGCACCGGTCGAAATAAGGGTTTGCGGTTATTAGGCCCCCCCCAAAAAATACTCGGTCTCTGGTCAACGCGCGCGTCGATTTAAATCATGCGCGTCAACCTTTTTTTTTTCTTCAAATTAACACGGAAGCTACAACAGCGCCCTCTATTGCCGCGCCTCCTCAAATTTTTGTACCAAGGAGCACCAAGGAATGGGGAAATTGCACCAAGGCAAATGATAAAGGGCACCAAGGCAAATTATGGAGGACACCAATGTATAATGAGGACACAAAAAAGCAAAATAGTACCCGCCTTGTCTGTACAATACAAGCTTGAAAAAAAAAAAGCCACCAAAAAAAAAACACCAGAGACCAACTATTTTTTTTTTTGGCCTTAGGAAAGAACATGAAATTATCCTGTCAATACTCTTTGTTGCACTTCAAGTTATTGCTATTAAAATTTCACAATTGTTCGACATGTCAAAAAAGTAAAATACTGAGAAAAAGGCCTTTAGAGTATCGAGTTAAGTATTCGTGAAAATGAAAGATTCCTATTTTTTATTCCACTATGTTTGTACTGTTTCCTTAAAGTGTAGAAGATATATATTCAAGATTACAAACATCAATAAATCTGAAAATCAAAAAGCGTCACGTCCATTTGGTTGTGCATATTTTCCCACTATGGCCTGTGCCCATTTCCGTCTCATTTTGCAAGAACGCTTCACATATTTGGTCATATTCATTCAATATCCCAGGAAAGTTATTAAAAAAAAGGTGTTCAGTTGGGATGGGTTGGAGAAGAGGGGGGCGTGAGGGGGGATTGGAGGGGCGTGAGGGGGGATTGGAGGGGGCGTGAGGGGGAGGGGAAGGGGTGGGGGCATTGTGCCAATCATTCAAGCTGCATGCACGGTGTGCAAATTTGATGGCTTTATACAAAGTTTTGTTTCATTCCGATGTTTTTGTAACCCTAAAATCTGCATGAAGATTGAAGAACAAATTAAGAAGTCTGTGGTACAAAATTGTGCATTTAAGCCTGAGTTTGTAAGCATTTGCCTGGAACCTCCCTACAGCCTCCAAGATCTTCAAATATTGCCACAGCCCAATCACATTTTCTTTGTACTGAAAAGTATCAAGAGGCTCCATGTACAGTTAATATTAATTGGGCTCAACTTGATCAGTCCTGGAAGAATTGTGGCAAAACTTCTTGGCAAATTTTTGCTGGATTTGGGAGGAAAGGGGGCTAAATTTGGCATAGTCATCAATTTTTGTTTTTACTGCGGTTGCATTATTTATGCTGTATATTGTAAGTATTTAATTTCAACATTTTTAATTCGTGTGGCCGAAATTAACACAGCGAAAGAAACTCAAACGCTTTAGTGGCGCATTAAAACGGTATGTAGGCGTACATGTATATGTCGTACATGTACATGATATAGCTAGAAGAAACTCAGTGGATACATGTACATGTATACATGTACATTCATATTAAGGCAAAAAAAAAAATATTCGGTCTCTGGTCAGACCAAAGTTCTGGAATTGACGCTGTGACGCAGCTTTTTTTTCTTTTTTTCTTCAAGCTTGGATTGTACAGACAAGGTGGGGTACTATTTTGCTTTTTTGGTGTCCTCATGTACATTGGTGTCCTTCATAATTTGCTTTGGTGCTCTCGATCATTTGCCGTGGTGCAATTTCCCATTCCTTGGTGCTCTTTGGTAAAAAAATTTGAGGAGGTGCGGCAATAGAGGGCGCTGTTGGAGCTACCGCGGAACATTTTGGAAAAAAAAAATTGACGCGCATGATTAAAATCGACGCGCGCGCTGACCAGAGACCGACTTTTTATTTTTTTTGGCCTAATGCTAAGAAATTTAGAAATAAACTGCTTATTTCTTTCCTGTAAATATACTTGTAAAATGTGTAGAATGTATGCGCACTTGCACATGGTGTGTTCTTAAAGAACAATAAAAAACAATTGAGTTGAAAGATAAGTCTTTTAATCTGTTGTGTTGTTTGGGGAATTTTCCAGAGAGTAGATACGTACAGGGTGGTGCAAAGAGAAGGAAAACCACTTTTGACGGCAATTTTCACCTACTTGTTGAGCACATTTCAAAAGTTCAATTTAATGGTATTAACATATTGATCTTTAAACATAAGTGATGAACAAATGATTGCAAACGCACATTTTATCTCTGAGATATCGTAGTTTAAAAATTTCATGTGCCAAACCTGTTTGTCCACGGACGGCTTTATTCTCCGCTTGACAGAGCTCCTGAGCTTGATTTGAAGACAAAAACACTACACTAGACTTACACTTTGACAATAGTGATTTTGGTGACTTTTATTCAAATTAGCATAATAACGCTATTCTTGCAATTTTTTTAAAGATTTTTTTTCACCCCACGTATGGTTGAAGAGCTATACTTCACTACATTATAAAAGAACCAGTTCAAATAAGTTAAGTAAAAAAACCTGTCAAAAGTGGGTTTCCTTCTTTTGTGCACCACCTTGTAGAAGAACTTTTCCCCCCCCAAAAAATTCTGTCTCTCAGGATTAATATTCCGGGGTTAGCTGGAATGTCTTAATCCTCTTCAACCACAGTAAGAACAGTGCAGTATAATGTGGTTTTCATTTCATCATCTGTATTAGATGCCTATTGAAAAAAATTCAGGCAAACAGTTTTGGGAAAAAATTCAAAGGAAAGAACAAAATATACTTGGTGCTTGGATTTGAGAAATTTTGTGCACAATTCTTTCACATTCTGAAAATCTTTGTATTCATTGATCGTTTCAACAGCTGGAATTTTTCATACTTTTCTTGAGTTGTGACTGGACAGGACACTGATTCACCCTTTGTGTTTGTTTTGACCGGACAAGCCCATTTCCTGCGGTCAGTTGTAGCCACTTGCCCAGAACGTGATCATAACGATGCCCCAGCGTGATCGGTCACTTGGAAAGTTACCAACAGTTTTTTAATTGGCACAAAGTTTTGTGTGACTCCTATTTTGCAGGGTTGCGATAGTATTAGCTAGACAACCAGGGGCTGATTTCGGGAAAAGCTGAGACATAACTGGCGACTCGTCCTAGAATCACTTTTACCAATCTTAAGACATATTTAACACGCCTTAACTTCCTTAGCAACATGGCTGAACTTGTCTTAACTTAAGATCGTCTTAGGGTCGTCTTATCTCATTAATGCGTGCATTAATTGATATATCATCTGGAAATAATTGCAATGTCTTCTCGTTAAAGACGAGTGTCGGCCTAAAGCTATAGTTCCGAGGAAGAAGACCGCTGTAGAAACATCTTTGAAAAGATTTCTGATACGTGGGTAGTTTTAATAAAAATAGCTTATTTTCAAAATGTATTTATACGTAGACACCTAGTCGACTTTTTAAAATAGAGTGATGGAGCAGGGAGCAAGAATGACTCCATTGTATCTTGTGAAAAACTATCGTGCATGTGAAATTTATTGAGTAGAGTAATATTTCTAGGGAAAGTTTGTGTTCTATGCATGCGCACGGGAAGTTGGTTTTGCGCATTTCTTTTCAACGACTGTTTCGGCACTTGGTAAAAACAAACGTGAAACAGCCATCAAATTGGTAGTTTTGATGCGTTTTGCTCAACATTAGTTAATTGAAGTCAGTCTTAGGACGCATCTTAGCTAAGATCGATCTTTGCAAGGGAATTCGTCTTAAGTCCCAAGATGAGTCCCAAGACAAGACGAGTTTGGTGAAATCAGCCAAAGCAATTCCTTTCTAAAATGAAAATGGAAACTATATTCAGTTTACTGAAATATAATAAGTTAAAATCCCTGGCTACATTGAAAGTGGATGTACATGTAGCATGCTATCCTCTGGTGCACTTGTCTTTCTGTCTGTTTGTCCGACTCTCTGGCTCTCTGTCTTCTCCCGTGCTTTTCTCTCACTTGCCTTCAGCCATGTGCTGTCTAGTTGACATCTGTGTTCAGTAGACTGCTGCACTCTTCATTGTCTTTTTGACTATTTTCAAAAAGTTCTCCTGTTAATGATGTAGAAAAGTGCCCTTTTTTGTTTTTTGTTTTATCTAATAACACATATGGGATCTGGACTTGGCATGTGTTTTCGTCAAGTTTTGTTGGTCGATCCAAGAAAATTGACAGCCTAATTGGCCATCGAACCGTTTCTTTTTAGTTGTTTCCATGGAACCAGTTTTTACCGGGAGGGGGGGGGGGGGGGGGGGAACCCAAAGTCGCAATAAAAGCAACATTACCAATCCTTCAACTTGGACATTTTCTTATTATAGGATGGAATAAATTATGGTGGTGAAGGGCAGAACCCAATATTGATATTTTTGTTTTGGTTCAGGTGATAACTTAAAAAAAAAAAATTAAGAAAAAAACACATGGACAAAAATGTTGGCAAAACCCAGTGTTGAATTTAAGAAATGACATTGCTTTCTTTTGCTGAATTAGGTTAGAAAAAGATAAATGAGCCAGCAAAATTAGATATACCGTCATAGAAAAAGTAGAATTATTTCCAAATTGACTTTTAAAGTTAATATACATGTACAACATTTGCTTTTGCTGTAACTTTCAGGTATGGATGGATTTGAGGGTTTGTATTTTTATAGCAAATATTGTTCCACTGACATGTTTAACGTTTTGTGTTCATAAATGCCAGAAAAATCAAGAAAAAGTGCTGTTCTCGTAGTCTGGTTCCGTGACCCTACTTCAGATGAAACTGATCAATTTATAGATGTAGGAAAATTGTCAGGTCAGGGAACCAGATTTGCTGGCTTGCACCCATTCACGGATGTGCATTACCGATTGCAAACAAAATGTGGACTAATTAAATTTGGTAAATTAGGGGAAGTATTTGAAAAAAAGTCAGGTTTTTTTTTTTTCCAATGGTGGTCGGCTAACCATCATTGGAAATTGATACAAAAATGTACCATGATTTCACAGGATGCTTGGGACTATTATTCACTTACAGTCAAGTGAGGTACATGTATTTCATAATAATTTGGTGGGTTGGTTTTTTGATGTTTGCAAATATACGCCATTTAGTTTAATACATGAAGTTACCAGTGCTGCTGGAGTTTTGGACACCCATGAAATTTGGAAAAGTGCCAATTAAAAGAAGGTAGATACTGCACATGGTGATAGCATTGTTCTGCAGTGTGGGGTGATGCGGTAATGGGGCAACTATTATCAGTCCGACCCACGGGTATTGCTTAACCGCGCAGGCCCTCTACATGGATGTTGATGTTTGCAAATGTTATTTATTACCTTTAAACGCCATTTAGTTTTTTAATACATGAAGTTACCAGTGCTGCTGGAGTTTTGCACACCCATGAAATTTGGAAAAGTGCCAATTGAAAGAAGGTAGATACTGTTCTGATAGCATTGTTCTGCAGTGTGGGGTGATGTGGTGATTCCGTGTGGTCCATGGGGCAACAATTGGCCATCCGACCCATGGGTATTGCCCAACCGCGCAGGCCCTCTACATGGATCTAGGGTCTAAACTTTTGTTGTTGACTTTACGGGAATTTTTTGACAGTGGCACCACACTTCCACTAATATTTTGGAACTTTGCTCGCAATTTCAGACAACTTGAACTTAGGACAATAGAACCAAACATTTTTTCTTTGTGTTTTCTTTTTTTGTGTGGTTTTTGTAGTCCGTTTGATAACATTTAATGGGATGAATTGCGCAACCGATTTCCAGGGTTCTCGTAATTGTTGACTTAGTCACTTTTTGAGTAACCGGTTGTTTACGTGTTCAGACCCAGTACGTCTAATCGTACCTTTGGAATTGGGTTGAGTGCTTTAACAATAAAAACCTGTTTACGGGTTGTTGCTTAATCAGCACTACCATAGATTTCTGGAAAAATCTTGAATTGTCGTGTGACTTTTGTGCATTAACATGGGCGTAGCGAGGGGGGGGGGGGGAAGGGGGGGGGAAGGGGAAAAAAAGGAAAAAGAGGTGCGAAGCCATATTGCTGTTAATTTGATGGGGGGGGGGGGGTTAGGGCAAATGCTCCCCTGCTCACGCTCGGAAAAATGATAAATTGAGAATATAATGAAAAAGTTCAGAAATTTTGGGGAAAAATTTGCTTGCCCCCCGCCTCCCCCCTCCCCCGGAAAAAAATCCTGGCGACACCCATGTGCATTAATCTTCATTGTAGATGCAAAGAATTTCTCATTTCAAGATTTTTGAACTCACTGTGTTTAATGGTCCCTATTTTTTAAATGTAAGGTTGGGGAACAGAAGCAAGGGGGCAGGCAAGTGGAGAACCAAGTTTATTTCTGCCCCCAGGTTTGCCCCTCCCCCCCCCTCCCACATGTTGTCTACATAGAGATTAATTCTGTTTATTTCCTTTCGCTGTTCAGAATCAGAACTATTGTTAAAAGTAGAGAGTGAAAATTTTTGTTCTGTGAATGCAGTTGGCCCGTACCAGTATAACAACTATATAAAGTCAATGTGTCATGATAGCAGTTGTTATAATTACACCTGCTTTTGCCTTAATTGTGCCTTAGCTTTTGGAAATCGGGTATTATTTGACTGCCCCCAACAAATGTTTCTTTGCCCCCCCCCACCCCCACTTCCATCACACCCCCCCCCCCCCCCCCAATCAAAGAAAACTGTAGAGTCTGGCCCACACTAGTTGGGGAGTTAAAGGGAATGTACAACATTTGCTTTTGCTGCAATTTTCAGAAATAAATGGATTCGGAGGACTAGTATGTTATAGAAAATATTGTTAAACTGACTTGTTTCACGTTTTGGGCATGTAGATGCTGGAAAAACCAAGAAACCCTATCATGCTCTTGTAGTCTGGTTCCCTGACCCAACTTAAGATGAAACGGAGCAATTAATATGGGGAATTGTAAGGTCAGAAAATCAATCTAGCTGGCTTGTACCCCTTCACAGGTGTGTAATCAGTTGCAAAGAAAAGTCAGAATAACTAAATATGAGAAATTAGGAACACTTATTGAAAAAAAAGCCAGTTTTCTCCAATGCTGGTCGGCCGACCAGCGTTGGAAAAATTCAGTTTTTCTTGAAAATGTCAGCACACCAGGAGCCACAATTTTAAAGGATACTTTAGACTGTCAGTCCCTAACAATCCAGTGAGGTATTTCATGATAATTTGACCATTTCATTTTTTGATGTTTGCAAATGTTGTATCTTCCCTTTAATAATCTTTGCCCTTATTCTTTCATTATTTCTGAAAGCCTGTGCACAAATACATTTAGGTTTTTGTCTTCACAGACACAAATCCTGCCCCCAAAAAGGACCAAAATGCATAAACAAGCTGCCATATAATATTATATGTTCTTTAATTTTCACCAGTATCACAAAGTCTGTATTTAATGAAAAAAACTTTGAAGCCTAATAAAAAATACCTGACATTTGAAGCCTGTACTGTAATTTAGTACTACTCATAGGTCCCTGTTTTGTGTAAAAAGTGTTTACTGCAACGTTCAGTGCATTTCATAAGTTGTGTTACCCTCGATCTTGACCCACAAATTTTTGACCAATGAGAAGCCTTTTTGCCTATGAGCAAAACTGTAACAAGTTTGTAGGGCAATTGTTGAGGTCTCTTTCTGTTTGCTCAATAAATTGTCAATATTTATGCGTTGGTCACCAGTTGTGGGGAGCACTGGGGCCGAAGGTTAACCCAGAAAGCTGTCAACAAGTTCTTGAACAATAACAAAGTAGAAAAAGTGAGAGAAACGTAATAGCAATCCCATGGGAATATGATATCATATTGCAATTTTAGGTATTATGTTGTAGGTTGATTATTTTTGTTGAGATTCTGGCTGTGTGTTGTGTGTGTGTGTATGTGGTGTGTGTGGGGGGGGGGGGGAAGAGGGATGGGTATGGGGAGGAGGTGGCCATTGGGACACATTGGATGGGTTTGGGGGTGGGGGTGTCACATTGATTGACTTGGTTGTGGGGTGGTGTAGTGGTTGTAGGGGGTAGTTGGGATGGTGTTGGGTATAAAGGGGCATATCGAGAGTTTGGTTTTATATTTTTTTACAGGGTGGGGAGAGGGTGATTTGATCCGTTTCTTCAAAGCAGATACCCTTTAATAATCACCCCTGGGTGTGCTCAAGGGCGGATCCAGAACACAATTTTTGGGGGGGCCAAACAAAAATTTGGTCCCCCCGAAAAAGTGGGTCAAAAAAATTACGGCGTGGGGTTCGGGGCCCGCTTAAGGGCCCCGAAAATTGTTTTGATTCTAGATGCTCTGTGGTGCGATCTGGGGCAATTTCTGACCACTTTAACCAATGTTTTTTTGAGGAAAAGATGGTGGTGTACTCATTGCCTGCCTTTATTGCGATGTCACATAAAAATTAAAAAAAAAATGGTTTCATTTTGGGGGGGCCATGGCCCCCTTTGGCCCCCCTGGATCCGCCCTTGGGTGTGCTTCATAATACATTTAGGTGTCCAATGTTGGAAGCTGTTAGTATGAGATCACTATTCAACATCTTCCCAAAAGCTTAGAGACTTCTTAAATTAAAAAAGAGAGAACATTTCCAGGGAGGAGCATTTACCGTGCCCCTTCCCAACTTAATATCACTTGAAGTGTGGATATAGCGAAATCGAGTGACCAGAATTATAAGTCGTTAATGCTGTGGTACCACGCTGACATGAATGCTTCACACATTCTTAAAGACGCGGTGCGCATGCATTTTGGTAACCCTATCAGTTGAAGAAGCATGAGTGCGTGCGCCCCACCTGAGCGCGACTCGCACGAGCCTGGTGCCACCTCAGAAAATGGCTGTTGACGGAGTAATCTATATGAGCTGCTAATTCCAGGAAAATTTGCCAAGCAACAAATTCCATTTTTGCTGATGAGCAAAAAAGGTGTTTTCAAGCCAAAATGTTTTGCTTATGATCAATTCTCTGCTGAATTCTGTAATAAACACATAAACTTGTTAAGCCCTGTTTTCTGCTTATCAGCTCAGTAACATGGCCCTGGAAGGTGTACACATGCCTATTGACAGGAACTTCTTTCTCGGAAAATCCATTGAAAACCTCTGTCCAATAGTTCGGTCCTAAATTCCTTTTGCCCGATTATATGCAGATTATGCTTTAGCTGTAAACAATTTCAGGAAAAGAGCTTGTGTTTTTTTTTATTACCAAACCCATTTTTCAAAACCTTGAGATCACTATCAACGCTACTCAGGCAAGCTATTCAGTTTCAAGGTTAAAGTCATCAAACACTGTCATTAAGATCTGGAACAGGAAACTATAGCAAAAAGAAAAGAAAAAAAAAAAACCCCTGGCAGTCCCCTTTTTTGACAGATGCGTAGTTGTCAACAAGGATTTCCCCGGTCCCCATGGACAGCTGGTGTGGTAAAGGATTTCCCTGGTTGCCCTGGACAGCTGATCAGCTGATCAGCCGATGGGGTGTTTACCGCAGGCCGAGCTGGGAGGGATCGTTGACCTATATAAACAGGAAAACACTTGAGGAACTACTTGGCAGCTATGTGGGCCATTGTTTAGCATCAGGTCAGCTGTTTAGCTGAAGGTCTGAGGACAAGGTCGGATTGGTTACAATGGGCAACCCTGGGAAATGCTTTAAAGCTGAAAGTTTCTATTTGTCATAATTTATGGGGGGGGGTGGGTTGGTGAAGCAGTGATATTGTTTAAAGGGAATATACATCATTTGCTTTTGCTGTAATTTTCAGAAATGGATGGAATTGGGGGGTTGGAAATATATAGCAAATATAGTTACACTGACTTTTATGAGGTTTTGGGTTCGAAAATGCTTTGAAAACCAAGAAAAACAATCATTTTCCTGTAGTCTGGTTCCCTGACTCCATTTAAGAAGAAACAGAGCAGTTTACATATATTGGGGAATTGTAAGGTCAGGGAACCAGTCTAGCTGGCTTGTACCCGTTCATAGATGTGTAATCGATTGCAAACAAGTGCGATGGTCAACTGGGGCCAGTATTTGAAAAAAGCCAGTTTTTTTCCAACGCTGATCGGCCGATCAGCGTTGGAAATTGATACAAAAAAACCACTTTTCTTGAAAATGACAGTATACCAGGTGCCATGATTTTACAGGGTGCTTTACACTGTCATTCACTAACAGTCCAGCAAGGTATTGCCAAATGATTTGGTAGTTTTATTTTTTGATGTTTGCAAATGTTGTATTTTCCCTTTAAGAAGAGGAGATACATCTATGGCTCAAGCTAAGACTTAACTGGTTTACTATAAAGCAGCTTTTCTGGTTCTGGGAACAAAGAGCAACATGAGGGATGAAGAGTCCACACAAGTTGGTCTAGAAGTAACCCCCCCCCCAAAAAAAAGTTAAGGTGAGGCAGCAAAGTTGCCTCCTTTGTCATAAATTGAATGGAAGGAGAGTGAAGTGGGAAACTTCATGAGGAAATGGTATAAGGTTTAAATAAAAGTATTGCTCAGCAAGAGAATATTCTGTTGCTAGGGGCTAAGGTCAAGGTTCAGTGCTAAACACAATGCATTCATCAGGGAGTGGCTTTATGGAGGTTTCTGTTTGCAATGTTTGTTGTTGTCATTTTTGAAATTAAAAGGGGGGGGGGGTGGTTCAAGCCTTAATGCTTTTGCGTGCAGTAAATTCTGTCAGCTTGCTTCTGAAGGATATCGTGTTGAGATTGCAATGTCTTAATTTGTTTGATTAGTTATTAAGATGTTGACATGAGCTTTACATTTTTAATGCCTGTTGACAGTGGGTAGGCTATACATGGTATACATGTATATGCGAAGAGCTTCAACTGTTTTTAACAAATGACTTATTTTATGAAAAAAATTGCAACAATAGGGGAGGGATTGGGGTTCACCCCTTCTGGATTGCCCTGGGGCTGGAGGTTGTCTCTCTGTATAATGTCTGTCATTGCCACCAAAATGCATAATTGGGCCAATTGTGAGGAGAGGAATAGCTAAGTTGATCGAGTAAGGACAAGTGAAAAAAAGAAGTTGGGTCTAAACTTGCAGTTTCTGTTTCTTGGGTCAGAGTTCAAGGTCAACTGGCAAACAATGCAGTCCCTCCATTAGGAGCTTGTGCAGGGCCTCATTTCCTTATTTTTTTCATTTGCAGTACTTAATCATCTTTTTAAAAGATTTAATATAGTGACACTGTTTTCAAGAAACTGGAAAAGCTCCATGGATGTAATGAGAGTTTGGCTCAGTAAGTGGAAGTTCCTGTTACTGGGGAGCTGAGGTCAAGTACGACTGCCTGACACAATGAAGCCCCTTGAGAGTTGATGTAATGTTGGAGGTTTCTCTTGCAGTTTAGTGTCAAAGGACGAATTTGTTGTTCTTTTCTTTGGGGGGGGGAGGGAGGGGAGGGAGGTTGGGGGATAGGACATTCAAAGAGTTGACACTGAAAGGAGAAAAGAGAAGCAGTTTCAGGATTGGATTTTTGCAATTTGATTCTAAGAGTTTTAGTGTTGATTAGACTCAATGTTTTCTCCACTTTGTCACTATAAAGCCACGCGATGTTTTACCTGCAAAGCTGCCTGCGTATGATATTGTGAAAGTTTTTTTGGAAATTTTTTTTTCTTGAAAAATATACAATTATTCTGAAGTTGGTTTCTGTCGTTTTCTTTTGTATTTTTGTATTTTTAAAAATTATTATTCACTTGTCTGCAGAGTAGGTACAAAAAATAGGCCTGACTCTTCCAATTCATGCAGCGTTTTTTGCCCCTCTTTTGATCCTGCATTGTAGTCAAAATCCCCCCCCCCCCTCTTTTAACAGTATCCATAAAAATTGATACTGCTTCAATTCCTGGAAGCGCAAATCTCTTGATGCAAAGTTTCTTGACCCTGGAAGCCCGCTGAGAACCACCCTGCAACTTCTCAGCTTCTGCGTCTCTTTCTAATGTCAATAAACTCACCTACTTCTGAAACAGCTGATCGGAAAAGTTTGTCCACCCCCGGGTTCCATTGCCAAGGGCACGCTGGCTTAAAAGACAATGCCCGTTGGAAGTGAGGCCTAGATATTTTGTTGGCTGCCTTCAAGAAAGAGTGGTGGGCTGTGTGTAGGGGCGTGCCCAGGTTTGGCTTGGGGGGGGGGTAGCTGTGCCAAAGTGTACCAAAGGCATGGTGGGGGGGGGGGGGGTGTCCCCAGGGGCGTGCTCTCTCAGAAAACTGTGAAATCTAAGTGCTTTTTCCTGCATTCTTGGGCATATTTGAGAGTTTTACATTTAAGTGAAGGATTTGTGACTCCTAGTTGGTCAACTGGTATTTTTGCATGTGTCCTTTTGGGGGGGGGGGGGGGGGGGGGGGTCCACGACTGTTTGGGGGGGGGGGTCCACAACTGGAATGGACACGAAATAGATTTTTCGTTGGACAAATTTGGATGAGACATTTTGTGGTGACCAACATGGTAAACCTCTTTTTAAAGAGAATTTGCTAAACTTAGCGAGAACGTTTTTGGTAAAATGACCAGTTTCGAAGAGGACATATAAGAGAAAGTTTTGGTCTTGTTTCTAACAATAGGTGTTTCCTAACTTTTCAAAAGTAAAAAAAACCCACACATACATATACAATGGCAGGTGTAGTAAGGTTTTTACATTACTTTTCAGTTCATTACACCACATTTGACCTCCTTCGTTGGTGGCATGATTTCCAGACGGATACACATTAAAGAAACATTCATCAGATAATGCATTAATTGCCAATTAAATATAGCAATGATATTGACACAACACGGTCCATAATGTGGTGTGATACGGGGAACATGTTGCACAACATAGTCTGGGAATGTAATGTAACGAATCCCGAACTTTTTTTTTTACAATTTACTTGACACTTCATCGTACATTGACTTCATTTGTCGGTGGCGTGATTCCCATACAGATACACATTAAAAAAACAACATTCATCAGATTATGCTTTGCCGTTTAAATAAATATCTTAATGATAATGACAGAACATAGTCCATGAAACATGAATGTGGCGTGAGCCCGGGAACATGTTGCACAAAGCAGTCTGGGAATGCACAAAATAGTCTGGGAATGTACAGGGAACATAATAGTGGTGATGTTTCGACATCAGGGAAAAGTGGAACGGGTGAGCGAACTGGTAAAAGGGGGACAAAGCTGTGTTCACAGGAACGGAGTGCCCATCTCTCTTTCGAAGCGATTGGGCCAAACTCATATGCTGCTGTGGGAGGATCGCCACACCTCCTCCACAGCGAGTCTGTTACCTTCCCAGCATTGAATAATGCCGGTACCCATTTAACACCTGGGTTGAGAGGAGTAATTGAGGTAAAACGCCTTACTCAAGGGCACAACACACATGGCCACGGCGGGGCTTGAACCCAAAATTTCACGATCATGAATCCTGTGCCCTACTGCTAGACCACACCTGTCTTCAAACTGCGAACTGGTACTGTACCTAAAAGAGGCAGATATTAAGACCTAAAAGAGGCTGATATTGAGACAGTGTACATTTTTTTTTGTCTCTGCTGTTGGTCTGTGGTCTGTGGTCAACCACAGACACCTCATTCTTGACCACAAATCAGTTAATAGTTAATAGTGACAGACAGCTCATCAATAGGGGGGGGGGGGAGGGCAGTTGAAAAGATATTGGGATAAAAACAGTATTACACTGAAAAAATGTATATAGAGAAAATATGTATGTATATTTTGCCTCTGAAGAGATTGCCTAGTCAAGATTGGAACATCAGGCCGCCTTAATGTTTTAGATTTGTATAGGCCTATGTTTCAGGTCAATCCAGTCACAAAGCAGTTGGCAACATTCTTATTTATTTTCATGAAAATAGGACCTAGATGTATACAATTTTGTATCTGGGCGATTCCACAGAATTATAAACCTCAATGCCAACATTTCAAAATGGTCCAAATGCCACAAATGAAGCATGTATCATTTTGAAACCTGTATTTTATTGAAAAACAGTTCATTTCTAACAATGTTCAACAAGTCGGTTGTTACTTGCTGCTGAAAAATTAATAAATGGGTACACTAAAAAAAGCAATTTGTCTGAGTATGTTCGACACCATGGTGTTTCGAGCCGATTTCTACTACAGCAAATAAGTTGGATGAATAATTTCTGTTTAAAATCATTGTATCATTTTATCAGAATTAAAATCCACTTTATGGGATGATTATAACTTTAATTATGCACACTGTTGAATGGTCCAAAATGTACATCCGACACTGTGGATCATTCTATACATTTTTGGTCCATGTACTTTTTTCCCTGTCCCTGCTACATCTGATGTATGCTTTTATAATTCTGATGCACTCCTTGACCCTAAATACCTAGGCGTTTTTGCCAGGATGCAATCAATCCTGCAAAATCCTCCAACTGACTCCATGTAAAAATTGCATACAGCCTCAATCCTGCAAAATCCTCCGTTATTTCTTGAATGCGGTCCTTGGAGGGGTGACCACTGCCTCAATCCTGCAAAATCCTCCACTAATCACTGTCAATATGTTGAGGCAGAGCCAGTGACATTCTGGAGCAGTGCAGATTATTTCAAGTGTAAACTAGGCCTAAATGTATGCATGGCTGGGCATAAACAACACAAGGTCCAGCCCAAGACCTTGACACAGTGCATCCTCCAAAGCCACACATTGTTGCCATATAGCCTCAATCCTGCAAAATCCTCCATTTTGCAAAGAAGAATACAGAGGACTTGGGAAGGATAGGGTTAATGCAGTTGTCCTCCAAGAGTGATTATGAATAGCAAACTACCTACTCGACAAGTAAAAAAAAAAAATTGAAGTCATTTTTAGTGAAACTTGAATGGCAACTTACAAAGTATACCACTTAGGTAACAGGGACAGAAACAAATATTCCACCCTGACCCCAAAATTATTAAAGAATGACCCAATATTAATAAGAACACAACCTTGGAATTTCATCCAACAAGGCTCACATAAGCTTGAGCAACTCAAATGATTTTATGGAACCCGTTCACGGGAAGACTGCTCTCAAAAACCTGAAACTTACGTGTAGCAGTGCCCTTGATCCTTTCTGTTGGCAGGGTCCCTCCATTACCTGGAAAACTTTGTTTTGTTGATCACTTTTTTGTTGATCTCCAAATCTCCAGGAAACTGACCGATGGCTCATCGTCCTTAGTGGTCAAAACAGGCCGAGGTCAGTTCCTGTACAGCTGGCCAAAATGCCAGATGGACCTGGGAGATAAAATGTCCAGCCAGGGGTTTTAGGTGGGTTTTTTTTCTGGACAAATTGGGCCAGCTCGAAAATACATGTCAGGTTTTGTGCTTTGCAGCTTAGATGGAATTATGGTAGTCGTGTAGTTTAGGACACCTCACTTTTTTTTTACTTATTCCGTTCAAAAATGACTTTTGCAAATGACTGTCAAATTTTCCAAAATGACTTTTGCAGGCCCAAGCAGTCCGTTTTTATTGCGCTTAACTCTAGGTTTCTGTTATTTTGATTAGCAGACCTACTTTCGAAGAAAATGCGTCTTTCTCACCTGTTTTAGCACTTTTAGACGTGCGAGGCACAGTAGTTCAGGCACTGTCATCAGTTTACCCCATAATTTTCCTCATAAACTTAATCCTGCCCTCTTTCTACAAAATTAAGCCAGCTGATATTCAGTATGGTCTTTTATTGAACTAAAAGTACAAATTATTTTTCCTACTGGTAACTATTTTGGTAAGTTCCAAAACATAAAATTGTCTTTTCGTTCTCTTATCAGGCATGCAACTTTTCCTCGGATCCGCTGATTTTCTCGTTTTTTAACATTTTATGAATGTCATTACAAATTGAAAAATATTGGACAAAGTCTTGAGAATTTTGAAATTTCCTCATTTTTTCTAAATTCCAAGTTGCCTGCCTGTCTTATATTGGCTAGGGTCCTAAACTACACGATTGCCACAATTATTGAAAACCCATACAGTTGTTGATGTGCGCAAAGCTTAGCGGTGTTATCGATATGTGATGGAAATTGTTGGCATCGTTGGAGAGATCAAAGATTTGCTAATAGCTTCCCATTTACTGATGAACTTAAAAAAAAAAAAAACAGTCTTTTTTTAGAACTTTTTTGGCAAAAACTTACTCGACCACCGAACTCACTGGGGTTGGCTGGCTACTTTGACAATAGCTGTGGTAATGGCAGTCACTACTGCATTACTAAATTGAATCAAATTGTATCAAAGTTTACAACTGGATTTTACCATTACATGTATTAATGACTTTCTTCACGACTATCACTTTGTATACTAATCAACTATAGACACTATAGAAAAGCCGCTTTATAGTATAGTCATAAATACCTAAGACAGTACACCCATTCCTATTGGTCGAGAGCCCGTCACGTGGGTGGTTTTAAACTGCTGACAAAACACAGCTGCGTTCTGTGCCACATCACGCAGAACGTGCTGCGGAGATATTTAGCACTACTCGCGCGAGGCACATAACATAGGACACGGCAAGAGGGGTGTTCCAAAAAACATGAAGTAAAACTATTGACCAAAAATGTTTGGAAATTTGTGAATTTTTGACTTGTTGACTGAAAAGGTACTTATGAATGGGAATAAATTTGTGCTTGGCCGGTATTAAACAAGTACATTTAACACGAGCCAGGGGCCTGACGCGGTTAATGGCCCAAGCTAATTATCCACGTCCAGGCTCCTAGCCGGTTTTAAACGTACTGTTTAAAACTGACCAAGCACACATTTATTCCCTTGGTACAGCAAAGAAGGCTAAAAGCTCAAAGCTTTTCATCGTCACAAAAGTTGCACCTGGTTATTTAAAAAAAAAAAAAAGGCAACTACAAAAAAAAAAAAAAAAAAAATGCATTTTATTTCCCATTGTTCAATCTTTAAAAAAAGACAATGTCAGCAAAACTGAAGCTTATACCATTCAACTTTGTGTATAAAACTGTCGGTCACTGTTTAAACCTCCCAAATTAATGAGTTTTATCTGATTGGAGAATTTCAAAGTTCAGAAATGTTATCAAAAGAGCTCCCTAGTGTGAAGATAAAAGTTCCAGCCGTCACCTCTGTATCTCTGAACCTGTAACTTATGTAACAAAAAGAAAATTCTTCTGATAGAGAAATCTGCTCACAAGGCACAAACTACATTATGTTTTTGTCAGTGTAATGAACATGTAAAAATGGTTTTGAGCCAATAAAACTAAAGGTTGGTGTCAAGAACTCTATAATAACCCTTGAATACTCTGTTAAAAAGTATTACGAAATGTCTTGTGTTGGAATTTCTCTGAAAGCCTTACTTTTAGTTTGGGCCGATGATATTTATTTTATGGAAAATGGAACAAATGTGTGTCTGCAGTGGAAAACTGTTTAAAGGGAATGTACATCATTGGCTTTTGCTGTAATTTTCAGAAATGAACTATTTGAGAGGTTAGTATAATAGATCAAATATTGTTACACTGAAATTTTTGTATCTCTTTCCGACCACCGTTGGAAATGTTTACAAAAATACCATTTTCTTGAAAACGACTTCACACCAGGTGCCATAATTTTACAAGATGCTTGAGACTGTCATTTACCAACATCCTAGTAAGGTATTTCGTAAAAACTTGGTAGTTTTATTTTTCGATGTTTGCAAATGTTGTATATTCCCTTTAAAGGGAATATACATATAGCTTTTGCTGTAATTTTCAGAAATGGATGGATTTTGGGGTTGTCACACTGACCTGTTTAAAGTTTTGTGTTCATTGATGTTGGAAAAAAAAAAACAAGAAAAAAATGCTGTTCTTGTAGTCTGGTTCCCTGACCCTACTTCAGACGAAACAGAGCAATTTATAGACATCGGGGAATTGTCAGGTAAGGGAACCAGACTTAACAGGTTGCACCCGTTCACGGGTGTGTAACCAATTGCAAGCTAAATGCAGACTAACAAAATTTGGTAAATTAATTGGGGGCAGTGTGTGAATTTTTTTTTTAACGATGATCGGCTGACCATCATTGGAAATTGATACAAAAATGCCACTTTTCTGTAAATGACAGCACACCAGGTGCCATGATTTCGCAGGATGCTTGAGCCTATTATTCACTTACAGTCAAGTATTATTTCATAATAATTTGGTAGTGTTGTTTTTTGATTTTTGCAAATGTTGCATATTACCTTTAAATGTAGAATGCAGTTTTTGAATTCAGTCATTTTCAGTTTGCAACTATGACCACGCGACGAAACTGAAACAATATTTTTGTGCACTTAACTAATGGTGAACATGGAATTAGGGAAATGAATAAAAATGCAATATACGTCACTTTGTTCCCTTCTAGAAAGCTGCTCTCTCCTCGCTTCCCCAAAACAATTTTGACAGCTGTTATATATTTAAACACAACTTAAGAATACAATGAGGCAAAAATGAAGTTTAGAAACATCTGTTAAACTTCAAAGTTTCGTAACCATGCAAAATTTTCGCTTTTTTTCAAATGGATATGTCGCATTTTCAAAAGAAACTCTTCAAATGGCGATATAAGTTTTTGTGGTAGAAAAAAAATCCAAAACAAACCAATCATCATTTCTACAAAAGTCCGAAGTCATTGTGAAGCTGAAGTGGAAGTTTGTTTTGAAGGCATTGTTGAGCTTGTATTGTTATAAGCCAAAATATGACCTAATATGAAAACACTCATATGAGACCAAAAGTCAATTGTGTGTTACATCTGTAGTGCTTGACATGTGGGTCAGTTGTCATATTGTATGCAAACGAGTGCTGTTATTTTCCCTCAATACAATGCAGCATTAGCTTGGTGCTTTGCCACTTTTTTTTATCTGTTTACCTGAAGAACAAATATTGTTTAGAATTTGAAATAGGAAATTGTTACGGTAATAGTGCCTTTGGACACAGGGCATATCTGCTGTTTTGTAGGGGGGGGGGGGGTTGAGCCCACCCCCTCCCCAAGAGGTTGTCAATTTTTTTTTGGGGGGGGGGAATTTTTTTGTAGTCCCACGATTTGACCTTGGTGATATGTATGTGGCCTATTTTCGAGTAGTAAATAGGGGTGTAAGTGGCGCAACCAATGTCAGAATAGTCCACCCCCGAAAAAAAAAAAAAACCAATTTTTTTTCTGCGGCCAAAAACTGTGGGCAAAAGTTTTTGAAACAAATTTAACTTCTACAAAATTTGAAGAAAAAACAAATTATGAGCCCCGGCCCCCCCCCCCCCCCCCAATCCAAATCATGGGTGTGCCACTGGTGATATTTGTTTTTAGTGGGCATTGAGATGGGGTCTCGTGAAGGTTTGGCCTTTGGCCAAAACTGGTGCTTCAAGATGAAGCTTACATGTATAGATTAATCTTCAGGTTCATGCTCTCTCCTCCTTCAAAAATACCACATCCATCAAAATGCTCATCAGGAATGACCGAATTGCTTCTTGCGTAATGAATGGCTCAGTATGAAGTACGCAAGACAAATTTTATAAGACAAACCTATATCGTCTTAGCATTGGCCACGTGCATTGCATTGCAAGGCTTGACCCAATGGGTTTAAATTTCCATGCTAGAAGGCACCATATAATACCGTTTGCACATGCAACGCATTATTCGCCACATCTGTTCCCCTTCCATGCCTTCCCCAAAAAATATTCACAGGAAGAAAACAGCTTGAAACTTTGAATTAAAATATAGCCTACATGTCGGTCACTGGTTGGAAACTGGTTTTTGACAGCTGGCCATATCAGCGACGGAACACAGATGTGGCATTTTATTTTTATATATATACATGTATATTTTTTATAATATCCTTTTTGCATGAGTTGAGTTAATCTTTTCTTGACACAACAGCACATTAAAAGTTGTGCACAATGTTAAAAAATGCTCCAAGATGTGGATTATCCTTCCAGCTCAATGCTCAAGTCAGAGATTACATTAGAATATTGTCTGTTAACGAGTATACTTGAGCGTCAGTAGTGGATGGGGGGGGGGGGAAGTTGGGTTGCAACCCCCCCCCCCCCCCCCCCCCCCCTGTACAGCCGCTGACTAATGTAATGATAATTTAGTAACATGGGGCCAAAATTTATAAATGGAATGCTAAAGTTCCTACATTTGTTCTCAAATTGAATGTAGGAGAAATTTTCCAGGGCCATGCCCCAGGACCCCCCCCCCCCCAGCAGGGCTTGCCCTTGGCACGCCTTCACTCTCTCCCCCCCCTTACTCTCTCCCCCCCTTTCAACCTCCCCCCTTTTCCTAAAAGCTAGATCCGCCCATGAAGCAAAGCTAATCAAATCAAAGGAACAGTGATGAATTGCAAGAGAAATACTGAATTATCTTGAACATTACAGCAACTAACAAACTGTCACTTAAAGGTATAGACAATCATTTGTAATTTGTGCATTTTGTTCGTTTGAAGCAACAAACATGCTAAAAATCTAAAGAAAGGGTGCTGAACAACTAACCTGACGAAGTTTCAGCTGTATATTTCCAGCATTCTTGGATCTGGATTTCAAATCAAAAGTTGCTTAATCATGTTTTGAATTGGGCTGAATTCAGTGTCGGAGACACATTCTCATTGAGCCGATTGCAGCTACGTGTTGTCGCGCACTGATCTGACGAATGATAGCAACGGCGCGCGTGTGTGGGTTGTGTCAACGCTTCCGCGCGCTTCACAGAATAAAAAAACGAACTACCAGCGGAAATTTCCAATGGTGCGTCTCAAGATGCACCGTTGGAAAGGCCTTCTTTCGTTGATTTCTTCAAAATGACAGCTTGCCGGAAAGAATAATTTCGCAGCGAGTTTAGTCCCCTTACTATCTTTCAACCAAGTATGTTTTTCAACAATAATTACGTCATTTACTTTTTGGATAGCTGCAAATGATGGACTGTAGCTTTAACAAATCGCCAGGTCTTGTTTCTGTTGCACATGGGCAATTCCATGCAAAAGTGGACACGGCTGAAAAGTGGACAATTTTTATGCAATCTGCAGAACTACAAGCATCACGACCTCCAATGTGGTATCAAATGAATGTTGTAGGCCTTTCATTTGAGTGGTGTGCCAGTGAGATGGAATATGGTAAAATGCATATTTTTTGTCAAAAACTTTTCCCCTCTAAAATTATGAATTTTAGGAAGTCATTTTGGCATCTTGTTTTCACATGCAAAATGCAAGTGTTATTGTTTTTTTTAAGGCAGAGAGAAAGGTTCCTATACGGTCGTGTATGGTGCTTTTATCTCATTAATTTTTTTCATATTTGTGAGTAGCCTCTGCCTGTAATGTCCGTAACGATCGGATTGCCCACTGCATTCTGCTCGGAAAAACACTTATACTTGGCAATAAGAAGCTCAAAGATCACAAAGTGTTTGTTTAACCAGTCACTTTTTCAAGGAGAGATTATCAAAAACGATCAGAGTTGTTTATTGCACTTCATGGATTGTTCCAAGGGCATCAACAAGTCCATTATCTCGGCGCATGCTAGAAACTTCCTGACCAATCACAGGCCAGCAAGGCAGCAGTGGGCGGTCAGCCCACACTCCCCTGACCAATCGGATTTGCAGAGCTGCCAAAAGTTTGAACCAATCACAGCGCGGCTGGTGCCAGTGTGGCTCTTGTACTTTGTAGCTGTTTTTGTGTGTGCTGATTTCTTCTGCTGTCGGACTCAGAAAGCAATTGTATGCAAATTAAGCCGAAGAAGGTGTATAAAAACCGAGGTGGGCTCTTGGTTTGGCCAGAGACGGAGATAGAACAGTCACTTTATCTTTCATCTGTCTACGGATTGAACAAGAAATCATGAAGCTGCTGCTCATCCTTCTAGGCATTGCCTTAGCAAGTAAGTAAACTTTCCTGCAATCCTGCTTGTTCTGAAATAGTTTTTCGTCTCTAGTATTAGAATTTAAATTTCACAGTCAAAGTTCAGTTTGTAAACAATTTGGTTTGTAAAACAGCCTTGTTTAGTTAGAATAAAAGTGGAGCTTTTGTATGTTCATAAATTGTATTCTAGACAGATTTTTGCTCAAATGATGTTATTAGCTTTAGAGACAAGTAATTTAGCGAACCAAGAACTTTTGTGAAGTATGAAACATGGTGTTTTTAAATTTTAAAAAATAAATGATATTAGTGTAGATGCACATTCTCATCAAGATAATATGCTTAAGGACTCAATACACTCATTGTGAAAAGAAATATGAAATCATGGTTAACGTTTGTATCAGTGGATCAGATCTCAAATTTGAGGTTTACCACTTTATGTTACGTACCTCAAATTCCCCTTTATCAGTCATCAAGCTTCTTGTATTTTGTAGTTGTGCATCAGACGATTTAGCAACTAGCTATTTTCAATTTGAAGATTCCCACATCAACTGCTCTTACCACGGGCAGTGAAGTATTTGTACCCTGAGGTTGAACATGGACAAATGGTTCCAGAGTATGGGCACTGTGCCAAGACTTTGAGCTGATCAGATATTGATGGGGCAGTTGACAGTGAATTTATGTGTGGTGCAGTTAACTTTGTGGAGCTGGTGTTATACTGCCCTCATTTCACTGAGAAATTAGTTGCAGGATATTCAGAGCAAACCTCTTTCTGCTAAAAAAAAGCTTGTGTATAGTTTTACAAGATTTCAATTAAACTTTAAAGTTATTTTCGTTTTTTCTGACCTGCTCACAACAAATGTCAGTGTACGTGTAGACTCTCAAAATATTTGCAATAGGCACACACCAGCGGTGTTTTATCATGTTGACTGTTATATTCAATGTTACCGGTATTAAATGTGTTACAAACTTGATGTTTGGTAGAACCAGCTAATGTTTTCTTGTAATCAAACTGTATTAAAACATATTTCCCAATTTACATTGTAAGTAATTCCGAATTATTGGTATCTTTGCTTATTTAGATGCCGCAACGACCATCACCCAGAACAATGGTATGCATAAATTTAATTTTATCAAATTTTTAAAAACTTGTTTTCCAAATTTCGCTAAATGTGTTTCAACGGTGTCAATTCTTCATATGCTTATTTGAAATATGCTAATTTGAAATATTTAAATACACTATGCAAATTTGACACAACTGTCCAATAGGACTCATTATGAATAAATTAACTCAGTTGGCTAGTCCAATGACAGGGAGAGGGAGGGGCCTAATTAGTGACATTGATGACAGTGGATAGACCATGAAAGGTTTTGTTGTTTCTTGTGTGGCAAATTCTTACCGGCTCCGGAGAAAAAAAATCTATGCTGAATTTTTTTAAGGATTTGGTCATTAAAAATCTAACAATGTGTTCCTGCTTCAATCTAAGAGTCATTTTGGTTTTCTCCTGATTGAAATTTCAGATCTGGAGAGGAGTATAACCATCCACAGAAATACTCGTAAGTATTCCTGTCTTCGATTTTCTTCGAGAAAAGTTGTAGTAATCATAATTATCCCCCGACTTTGAATTGATTGTACTTAAACAAATTTTAAGAAGATGCACAGAGATATTGAAGCGAACATCACTTGATTTTATTTAATCATCTTATTTTGCTCATCATGAATTACCCGATGGATCAACTGAAAATCCCTTGTGCTGAGGGATTTTTCATCAGACACTTTTCTGAATTCTCCAAAATCCAATAGGTGTACCATGCAGACAAACTAGTGGCATATTCCTTTGACTTGAAACCTTCAAATCAGTTAGCTATTTGTCCCCTAATGATAACTGGATGTGAAGATGCACAGTTTTTCCTTTTTCCTTTCCTTTACTATTCACTTTCCCAATAATGCTGTGCTTCCATAGTGTGCCAAGTACCCTGATTACACACATACACCTGTCCTCATTTTTTCTTGTTCAACAGCGGAGAAGTACCCGACCGAGTTCGAGCTTGGCAAGTCCCACCGGTACAACTACACGGCCGACATCAGGAACAGATTCCCCCAGACCACCAACGACAACGAGACGGTGGGACAGAGGCTGCAATGCATCGTGGAGATCTACCCGCTCACCACCACCCTCTGGAATATGAGGGTGAGTCAACAAGGGGAGAGATGGGGTGATAGAAGGGGTGGGGGAGGGGTGGAGGAGGGGTGGGAAGGGGAAAATTGGAAACCTTGGCAACTATATTCTATCAAAATTACCTCTGAGTGTTGTGTTAAATGTGAACCTCAGACCTATTCGGTGGTTAAACATCTCACTACTATGTAAGAACTATGTAAGATCATTATTTCAAGTCAAAGTTTCTGTTAATTTTGTTTCTTTCTTCCTTCAGTTGGTTGATCCGACCCTCTTTGAGATCAACGCAACCCACGACAAGCCGGAGAGGATGGTCAACTCCACCAAGGTGACTGAGGAACTGAGAGAACTCCTGAAGTACAACGTCTCCTTCCAAATCACTCAGGGAAAGGTAAAAAAGCTTCCAAAATTTCAGATTCTTAAAAAAAAATTCTTTAAAATGGCTGCTTAAAGTAGCTACATGGTGGGTAAAAAAGGGAGTTACAGACAATTTTCGAAAAAGCTGCTGAGTACAGTTTTCGCTAAGCACAGAAAATGTCTGCTGAGCAAAATTGGGTTACCAGCCAAAATATCATGCAGCGTGTATTTTGTTTAACTGGTACCCTGCAGATTTCCGCTCAGCACTTAAACTAGTTGCGCAATAGTTTGCCGCTTATCAGCTCCATGAGTTTGGCACGTAAAGACAAACAACATTTATCTAATGCAAATACGTGTCACATTTTGAGGACTTCATGATCTTGATAATCTGTTTTTAAGTTTGTCACGATCTACTTATAGGTACTTTTTTAAAACCCTGGGAGATGGAGTTTTGGAATCGGCCTCGCCCTCTTTAAGGACAGACCTAGTTGATATCTGCCGCAAGATAAAACTCTCATTAACCCATTAAAACTGATAAAAGATTACTAACGACCCATTGTCATCTTCAAATTAGCACTCTAACTCAGGACCCTTGCACCTTACCGCCAAATTTTAATGAGCTTGTTGATGCAAACATTATCAGGTACTTGAGATACTCTGTTAACAGTTCACACAAGTTTGTGATTGGGTGTTGTGAAAAAAAAGTGAGCCCTCTGTGTTCAAATAGGGCCAGTTTTATTCAGTTTGTTTCGTCAGAATATTTAGTTGGATCGTTTCAATTTTTAAACATTTTTGCGAAAAAAGCTGGATTGAATAAAGATCCAAGTGTGAAATGAAAACAATCTGGGATTCTGCGAATTTCGTCTTCTCAAAGTTTGAGGATAAGATCTCAGAGGCATTTCTTTTGGTGTCTGAGCGAGTCGCGTCAGCACAGTGGTGCGTTCCTCGGCTTCCATTTTTATGACCCAGGGTCAAATTGCACCCAGATTGATTTCGTGATTAGTTTTTCAGTCCCTGCCCAAATTTTCCAGATTTTCCTGAGAAATTTGCCCCCCACCTCTGCATTGATCATGTGGTCATTATCTTCTCTCCTACCGGCTTCTAAAGGCAAATTAGTTACAGTGCCATTGTTGCAAAATGGAATCCGTGGTTTCTTTACCAGAAAAAGATAAACAGTCTTCATAATGATGGTCACATAATTGTGTGTTCCTGTTTTTCTTTTTACCCATCTGCAGATCGAGACTGTTTGGGCCAACAAGCCGGAGGAGGAATGGATCGTCAACCTCAAGAAGGGTATCATGAACATGATCAGTCTCCAGATGGAGAGGGATAACGTCTACGAAGTCGATGAGGTAAGTTTTCCCCGAAAGCAAAAGTCAAGCCTGTTCCAGAGAATGCTGTGTATTTGTTCATCATATTTAACTTTTGGCATACAGTGAGCCGATGTATCGGCTCAAAATGGCGTCCCCTAGAGACATCGTGCATTCTTTTAATTTCCATCTAATTAAGGAAACTAAATCCATACTCAAAGTTACAAAATGGCTTTGTGAACCTACAAAATGAGTTACAATTCTCCAGAGATACTTCTGGTTACAGGTTTTTGTAAGAAACTGACACGTCAGATATCAATACGAACTGCTGTCAATGTTCTCACTCGCATGACATTCAAATTCATCATGACGTCAAACTGAGGATATCTCAGATAACAAGTTGTATGAAAAATTACGAAAGAGAAAACATGTACTTTAGACTTCTTTTGCAGGATCTGGTCAAACTCCATGTTATAATTCTTTGCATTGAGCACTTTCTTGGGCACTTTCCATTATAGAAATTTTAAGTTGACCCCTGACCTGACCTGGCTTGACCTCACATGACCTCTCGTATCTTTCCCTACCTTCACATCAACAGGAGGGCGTGTCTGGCACCTGCAAGACCCTGTACACCGTCAAGGAGACCCGCAACGAGGACCTGATGACCATCCTGAACGTGACCAAGGTCCGGGACCTGACCAACTGCAGCAAGACTGCCTTCAACAAGCTGTGGACCTTCAGAAGCCAGGACTGTGAAACCTGTGACAAGGTTAGTGGCTAGAGACAGTTTGGTTGCCGTGGGGGTTGGGTCTGCACATAGGCTCAATTTTCACGGAGCTCAGCTAAGCAGAAAGTATAGTGATAAGCAAAAAGCTACAGGAAACCAGTCACAGGCAATGTACCCCACATGAAATGTTGGCCGGCGACCTGCTTTTGCTTAGCAAATATATTTTGAGCTTTGCACATTTCTCAAATTTGAACAAATATAAAATAGCTCTGGTTCAGCAAAACAAATCTTACGAAATTTCATCTGAGAATTATGCACGGCCACAAATTTACCCTGGACACTGTTCAAAATAGTTCACTGTGACAACTAACCATTTGCTCCTGGGTGGAGAGAATTGATTGAGGAAAAGTGTCCTGCTCAAGGACAACAGAGCCGGTGCTAAGACTGCATTTGAATCAGTTATTTTGTGGCTATGGCTAAGGTGTAACCCAAGACAACAATGTCGCTGAAGGATACGGCCTATTAAATCTCATATCAAGTCCACTGTCATAGCCAAGACATGAAATAACTTGTGGCTTTTTGGGGGTTTGATAACAGAACAAGGATACCATGGAGGCAACCGCCACCTTCAAGTACAACATCACCGGAACCAGGCAGAGGTACATCATCAACGGTGTCCGCTCAGATGCTCGCTACGTCTTCTTCCCCATGGGCATCAAGGGCGGATCTGTCTCTGTCCAAGTCAAGTAAGCTTTCAAATGTACTGATCTCTAAAAAAAAAGTGGCAAAGTGTGAAAAAGTTTTTAAAAAAAGTGTACAAATTGGTTCGGCTGAAGCAATTCTTGAAAAGTGTCTGAACATAAAAAGCGTGAACCTTGGACCAACAAGAGCAAATTTGATCAAGGAGCGGCAGTTGACTAGTACTTGGCTGATGTGTGATGTATCTGTGCATTAATGTTAAAGTGGAAACGTCTCTCGTTCAACGATTGTCAAATTTCATCGCGGAACTTTATTCAGTCCTGGTTCCCTGGTGGACATTGCAATGCCTACGGCTGCTGAATCCAGTAGTGTGACCAACTTCAATAGGCTCGTCCCAAAAAAGTTGACTGGACGAGTCAATCAAGGTCAACAAATGTGCCTTCAATTCGGAAGTTCTTGATCAAACTTGTACCAAAATATCACATACTTGTTAGTGACTGGCGTGCATTCAAACAGTCAAGCATGAATAGATTTAGCAAAGATTCCTAACCTTTTCCTCGGCCCGACTTTGACATTATATTGTCGCCTTTTTTGCTCATCTCCCCCACCACAGCCAGAGCCTTCAGCTGATCAACGTGACCACCGATCCGTACTTCGAGAAGTGCCCCACCCAGGAGTCCCGCGGCGGCCTGACCTACAAGTTCCCCGAGATCGTCAAGGTTGAGGAGGAGATGCTGAACACCGTCAACAAGGTAAGAGCTTTGACCGCCGAATTCAGGAGTGAAGATGCTATAGACCTTTATCATGCTGCCACCATTTTCGTCATGTTCCCGGTATACAATAACAGTACCTGAATGAGTAGTTTTGGGCAAAAAGGAACCAGACTATTTTTTCTTCCAGCCTCGCTTTGGTTACGTTGATTTGAATGGGAAAAATCAAGATGGCCGCAACATGATAATGGTCTATTGTTGTAGACTAAGCCAACAATCGCCAAGCTTACGCACATTCGCCTGAGGATTTAGTGGTTATTTCCTGTATGATTCTAGACTCAAGTTTAAGTCTTGGGTAAATAGCTTTGCACAGTTTAAAGAGAGGTTTCCACTCTATGCCTAGTACTTTGTTGGACAATTAATAGATTAATTTGCTTGATTTAACTGGAAACTACTAGAAAATAGAAAGAGAAATTCTTGAAAAAATGAGCTACTCCTGTGTGCTTCATCCTCATGTTGACAATATGCAGTTAACTTTTTACAAAGGCTCAGTTGTTTCAGAAGCCCAATTGTGTTTTAATTTTGCTTCTCAACCCATCATGACCTGTGACATTTCGCCCTCCCACCTTCCCACATCAGGTCAACTTCTTCCTGAAGAAGCTGGAGGAGCAGACCATCAAGCCCTTCACCATCGACACACCGAGCCACTTCCTCCTCTTGGTCAAGAGCCTGTCTGAGGCTGACTACAACACCCTGGAGGACATGTGGAACATGGTCCGGGAGAAGCCCGAGCAGAGGTAAAAGACTCGGTGACTCACTAAGTCTAACTGATATTTAGACTCTCGAACTCACTCAGACTCCACTCAGCTGTCCTTCTCAGTATTACTAGCTCATTTAGATCCAGCTGAGCTGTCTTTCTCAGAATCCAGCACTGACTCAGACTCAGCTGAAATGGCTCAGTAACTCATTTTTGTTTGTACTCACTGAGTTGCCAAAAGTGATGTGTTGTGTCTCTGTATCTGTGTGTTCCTGTCTCTGTATCTGTGTGTTCCTGTCTTTGTGACTAACTCATTAACTCGTCTCACTTACTCACTAACTGACTCAAATGAGTCACTGAGTGACACTGTCACAGTCCATCTCAAACCAACTGATGTTGAATTCGCAGAAGCGCGGACTGAAGCGTGGAAACTTTTCCCTTCTTTTGCCCTGTGACTCGCTCATTAACTCATTCACTGGCAACCCTTCCCCTTCTCTCTGATGCAGTGTTAATTATTTACATATTAAAAATGATATATGCAGGGACAAATTCCACATTTCCTCAAGATCCCTGAAATAACATCATACAATATTGCAAAACTCAAGTCTTTGCTTCAGGCCTGCGTTCCATTTCAGTGTTCACCACAACACCTCAGCATGCCTTCTTTGAAATCCTGGAATTTAAAAAACTTCAGCCACTGCCCTTTGAACTATTGTGGATCCAACACTGAAAGATTTCTAGTATTGTTGAAATTGACAAACCATGTTACCTTCCCCCCCTTTCTTTCTCTCGTTCAGGAAGTGGCTGATTGAGGCCATCCCCTTCGTCAACCAGGAGGAGATGACCCAACTCATCAAGGAGCTCATCACCTCCGAGGAGACCCTCCTGACCACCGAGGAGAAGATCACCATCCTGCAGAGGATTGGCTTCATCAGGCAGCCCACCGAGAAGACCGTTGAAACCCTCCGGGTATGTTGGTCTTAATCATTTTCAGACTGAGGTTCCAGTGTCACACCGAACAGAAATGAGTAGCGAGCAACTCAAGTTGGCTGCAAACAGTTGATCTCTTACTTCGACAGGTGTAATCTCTCCTAATTATTCAAACGTCAACATAAATTCAAATCTTAGAGAAAGATTAAAGTTCAGTCTGAGTCTTTGAAAAACATTGTACAAACTCTAGTTTGTTTTGGATCTTCCTCGTTTTTTCTTAATTCCCACTTGCATGCTTGATCATCGTTACATATAAGTAACGATGATTCGTTACATATAAGTAACGATGATGCAGCTTCCTAGTAGAGTGTGCTATCAACAAGATAATTCATTTTTGTTTTGGTACTTTTTCTTTGCAGGACATCTGCGAGCACAAGGTCCTCCAATGGCACCACAACACCAAGGTCAACACCACCTACGTCTACCACCTGGTCCGCATGCGCCACTCCTGCTACCGCTCCCTGGGCATCCAGATCCACGCTCTCAAGAAGATGAACAAGTTTGTCTCGCCGAGCCTCGTCCATACCCTGACCGTCTGCGAGAAGAAGTTCTCGGAGAGCGTTTCTCTGACTGAGTGGGACCCAACGGTCTACAAGCAGGTCAGCGCATAGAGAACTTGCTTTATTAAAAGTCAAGTCACAAGTCAATTGCAGCTCATCTAGTCTCACGCCCATTGACAAGCTTTTCAAACAAATTCTCACAAAGGCATTCCTTTACAGACCTTCATACTCTGTTACTTGCGACTTGTTATGCAATCAATTTGTGATTAACCCCGAGTTGTTTTTGTACACCAAAAAAAGTGCTTGTCAAAATATCAAGAGTTGGGCATTGGCTTAGTTTCCCCCAGACTTTTCCTGTGCAAAATTAAAAAGAATAAAGGTTTTTCCTACAAAACATGTCAGGCAAAAAGGACTGACTATTTAAACCAATGTGATTTTCAATGCTCACCATCTGGAAACAATGTCCGGAAATTTCAAAATAATCCTGAAAATCTTTTGAATAAGCCGGTTTTTATTGTTAATTTTCAATTTCGTTCGATTCTGACAAAAGAATTGAATCTTAAAATGTTTCTCATTACTAACACGGTATCACTTATCCATGAATTGGCGCACAAGTATTGCTATAATTAGTCTAAAAGTAAGAGTTGCATTACCTTAATATTTGCCTTAATGTCGACTGTGGTACAGGCATTGAACCAATTTCCCGATGCTGTACCGCGGAAGCAAGCCTCATGAATTATCATAGTCTAAGCTTTGTGAGACATACCCGAACCGAATAGCGTGGTTTGTCACCCTCTGTAGACGGTGGCCAACCGGATCAGCAAGGAAGTGGGCGACTACCTGACGATGGAGGAAGCCCAGACCCTCCTGGAGACCACCATCAAGACCAAGGTGCGCGAGATGTGCCTGATCGCCATCGGCCAGGCCGGCCTGCCGGACCACATCACCTACGTCCAGCCGATCCTTGAGCAGACCTTCACCAACCAGACCCGGGATGTCAGAATTGCCGCCTGCTCGGCCATGAGGAGGATGAGGACCATCCCCAACAAGGTAGGGATTCTAAGAGTTGCAGCTTCTAGGAGCTTAGTGCTGCTCTGGGCGGTGCTGGCTTTTATTCCACAAATGCAAGAGCCCACCTTTTGTATACCTATTGCTCTTTCTAGAGGTTGCAGGTTCGAATGTGGTCTATATAATAGACCATGGCGCCTCCTTCTCTTAGGGATAAGTGTTACTAGGTTCTTGAACGTGCATTACACAATACACGGGACCTGCGGCTTTGCGCCCCATCCGATGGGCGAAGCAATAATGGTAGAATGCCTTGCTCAAGAGCACAAGCACGATGTTCCCACGGTCAGGCTTTGAACCCATGTACCAGTCGAACACCGTAACCATTGGACCACAGCACCCCACAGAAATTAAAAGTTTTCAGGTTGAGACCAGAAAAATGGAACAGACAGTACATCTTTAAACGGGAAAAAAATGTTGTTTACAAATCCTTCCCCCGCCTCTATTCTCAGGTTCTGTCCGTGACCCTGCCCCTCCTGCGCAACCCCTATGAGGACTCCGAACTCCGCATCACCGCCTACCTGGTCACCACCCTGACCACCAAGCGCCCCTCCGTCTTCACCCTGATTGGCCAGGAGCTGAACCATGAGAAGTCCCAGCAGGTCCGCAGCTTCATCTACTCCCACCTCAAGATGTTGTCTGAGAACGTCGAGCCCTGCGAGAAGGACAAGTAAGTCCTTTTTATTGCATTCCCCGTGCTCTTCAACACATTTGATTTTTTTTTATCTTAATACATTTAACTTGTATGTTTTATTCTATCAAAAAAACCCATCCTATTTAATTTTGTGGGGTGTCTGCAAACCTCTGAATTAAAAAAAAAAAAATTTTGGTCACTACATTTTCTATTTCCTGATGAATTCATGAAACCATAGAGAGTGCTTGAACGGTTTTGGGCGGTACAGGGAGTAACAGGTAGGGCAGTTTGGGGCAGCACAGGGAGTTATGTGTTTAAAAAAAAACTATGCAAATTGTGCACAAAAGATTAAATACAGTTTCAGGGGTGAATTTATCATCAATTTCCAAAGATTTAAGCAAGAATTTTTCAACTTTTGTCTGGTTTCACAAGTTGTCCAGAATTCACTTATTGTGACCAATTGGGTAATTTATTTAATCAAGGAGAATAATTTCATCACAAGTACTTTTGTACAATTTCACTAAGCAGTGGCTACCCCTTTGTAGATCACAGTTCAAAAAAAAAAATCTGCGTCGACTCACACAGACCAACTACTCCAAGAATACTTACCAAAACGAAATACCTTAATATTACATTCTCAAACAGAGCCATCGCTGCCCATTATGCCCTTGTCTTCACCAAGCCTTTCAACCGTGGACCAACCTACTCCAAGGTCCGCATTGTGGGCACCTACGACCGTAAGTATCAAGTGGTCAGAAAATTATATCAAGTCTTTCTCCGAGAAATGGTTGTGTTTGAGTCCCACACAAGTCCATCACAAGCCGGGTCGGAAGCAAATCACAAGGCTTTTGCAAGCCCAGTCACAAGAGATAGGTGACGAACGGTAACAAAGGAATGCTTTTGTCACAGGTCATTTGAATAGCTTGTGACATGACTAGAGACTTGTGATGGACTTGTGATGGACTTGGGATGGACTTGTGATGGACTTGTGATGGACTTGTGATGGACTTGTGATGGACTTGTGATGGACTTGTGATGGACTTGTGATGGACTTGTGATGGACTTGGGATGGACTTGGGATGGACTTGGGATGGACTTGGGATGGACTTGGGATGGACTTGTGAGGACTTGTGATGGACTCGACTACACCGCTGCGCAGAATTGTGCTTTTTGATAAACAAGAGAAGAGCATATTGATACAAATCTTTTTCAACTCTATTTTCTTGTCATCAGATGAGACCAAGCTTGGAGCCAATATTCAGACCCGGACCATTTTCTCTGAGGGCGAGCTGACACCAAGCAGGACCAACGTCGGACTGGAGGTCGACACGTTCGGCAAGAAGACCGGCATCGTGGAAGTGAGTACAATCAAGGCGTTGCCTCTTTAACAAGTCTTTAAGCAGCTTGAAAATTCAGTCCGAGTCAGTGTAGTTCAACAAGTCCAAATTCTGTAAACGAGGGTCAGAGTCTAAGTTAGTAAAAGGATTAGCGTTAGGGTAGCTCCATTTGTGTATCTGTTGAGTGCTGGTGTCAGTTAAGTTACTTCATTCTTTTTTCCCATGAAGACAATGGTTATTTGGAACTTACAAGAAATAAAGATTTTGGAGGTATTTTCAAATCATGTCAACCTCACCTACAGTAGAAATTCACTCCTAAACGTTTAAGTGGAGTGTACAAAAGATTGTTTCGTCTATCGGTCATTTGTTCGTTTTTAAAAGTATATTTACAACTTGTGAAAGTTCAATAAAAGGTCTCTAAGGTTAAACATCTTCCTACTTATCATCTGATGTCTTAGGTTGAGGTGAGGACCAGTGGCATGACCAACCTCCTTGAGAAGATGTTCGGTCATGAGGGACACTTCTACAACCGCAAGAGCATCTTTGACCTCCTGAAGGAGAGCAAGAGGAAGAGGCGATCCAGCAGCAACAACGAGGAGGAGCTGAACAAGATCAACGAGAAGGTAAAACCCACTCTCTCCTGCCAAGTTTTGGCCGATTTATTATGCTCTTCGTGAGTGTGATGTGAGGCAAGTTTGATTTGCGTAGCTAGGAACATTTGCAATTATCTGAAAAATTACCTCCTGAGCTAAAAGTGGTGGGCAGCTGTGTTAGTCACACAAAATCAACTAAAAGTCAGGTGGCACTTAAATGACTAACTAAATATAGAGAATACAATGTGCATGATGCCCTTCTTCGTTGCATCTTATAAAGTAGTTGTAGCTACGAAAGCTCATACACATTTTATTCTTTAGTTTGTCATTTAAGTGCTACCTGACTTTTATCTGCTCGTTAGCTCAGAACGGAAAGTTTGCTCAAAGGACTAGTACGGATGTCATGCGCGTTTGATCATATTCATATGGAATTTGCGCAATATAAATGTGTAAATGATTAGTAGATTGTTACGGATGGCAGTCAATCGCAGGTAAGCAAGTGGGAGTAAAGTGTCTTGCCCAAGGACACAACATACTGCCAGCAGCTGCATTCAAACCGTAACTGCGAGTCCACACTCCCGCTCACGCCTTTCACTAAATCCCAGCTTTTATTTTGGTCTAGGTGAATCCATACGAAGTTACCCCCGAGGACCCGCGCCTGAGGGTCTACGTCAAGATGATGGGCAACCGCGTCTTGGACATGGACGTCAACAAGGACTACCTGACCACCCTGATCAAGGAGGGCAAGTTCTTGACCGACTGGACCAGCCTGGATGAGGAGCTGGCCAAGAAGCAGATGTTCAACACCACCAAGGGTGAGACGGGTCTCCACTTTTTTTTCGTCCAGCAAATGTTTTTTTTGTCCTCAAAATTTGAATGTAGCCATTAATCCCTGTACCGCCCCAAAAACCACCCCAGCACAGTATTTTCACAGAGCAAATACAATTTAATACAATATGGTACAGATTCTAATGGGCCTTATTCACGAGTTGGCCATTTTTGTCGAGTTCCCTGAATGTATTTCATTAATTGTTAACTATTCAATGGGATGGCGCCAGACTATTTATGCAGGCACAATGTGGCCTTATTTTACTGTCATTTCTGTTTTAAATCTGGCTTTAAACATTAGGGAACGTTTAATTACAAATTTGAAATTATTCATTGAAGCAGACTGGAATGAATTAGTAATTAACTTGCTTTCATTTCTCTACACAAGTTCCAAAAATCAAGATTTTACCTCACTCTCAATCCAATATGGCCGACTCGTGAATAAGGCCCATGGCCCTCTGCTGATGATCTCAGTTTGCAAAGAATCATGAGTGAGAATTGCAGGACTCACGTGAACAGAGCAAAGTTGCCAACTTTTCCACATAAAAAATAAGGCCAAAGAAATGTGTTGACAGATTTTGGCCATTGCGTAAATGGAATGTTCGTCTGGGCCTACTTCAAATTGTACATTGTTGATGTGAAATATGGCTTAAAAAATGCAAACGTTAAATTTTGTGTCTGTGTCGTTTCATCATGCCACTCGCATTTGTGTAACTTCTCCTAAGTTGTCTTGTTCCTTGCGCACCCCAGGCATGGTTCTGATGGACTACATGTTCCAGCACCCGACCATCATGGGTCTGCCCCTGTCTTACAACACCACCGTGGCCAGCATTCTGAGGGTCAAGATCAACGCCACCGTCCAGGCCCACCCATCCCTCTTGCTCAGCCAGGAGACCCTGACTGGAAGCTTCAACATCACCCCAGAGTAAGGAGCCTCTCGATCTCAAAATGTTTTTCCAAACCTTGGTTTAATCCCCGGTTCGCCTTCTATAGCTCTAGTCTCATGTAGGTCCCTTGTGTGAAGCCAGAGCTGGAGATACGAAGTCGAGGTTTCAAGAAAAGCATTCGCTTTTCTCCTCCAGATTTGGCTTCAGTCGGGATAGAGTTTCTAAAGTTGCCATCTTCTCCAGTTTCAGCTTTAGGCTATAGTCTCATGTGCATCCTAGGCCTGGTGTGGAGCCAAAGCTGGAAATAAGGTCAAGGTTTCAAAAAATCATATGCCTTTTCTCAATTCTTGCCTTCGTCTCCAGCGTAGGGTTTTGCTCCAGTTGTATGGGTTTTTAAACCCTAATGTGGAACATGCAGGGTGTTTTGGAAACCTTGGCCTCATCTCCGAGTTTGGCATCATAACTTTCGCTTTGCAGCTCAAGGAAAGTAAAATGCCCCTGTTGAGTTCAGCAAGTCAAATCTCCACTTAACGCACTCGAAAAGCTGTTGTAAATCCATTTTCCTATGTTCAAGCATTCAGCAACCTCTGTTTCTTCGGTTTTGTTACGAGACACATTTTTGACCCCTCTTCCCTTCCTCCATCTCCCTCCTCCCACCAGGGTTGTCGTTAACGCCGTCTTCAAGATGGGCTGCCACATCCCCCAGATCAAGTTTGGCTCGGCCATGAACACCACCTTCAACGTCACCCTGCCCGTCCACACCAACGTCAGCATTGACTTCACCAAGAAGAAGTACGAGGTGCTCTTCCCTCAGATCGAGAGGAACTTGACCTTCCTGAACTTCACGTGAGTATACACCAAACTGGTTCCTTGTTTAATCAGGTAGATCCTTTGTGGGTCTAATCACTTCGAAATATCAAATGAACTTGAGACAGAGATCTCTTGTAGACCTTTTTTTTGGAAGTTGGGGTAATGACAGTAAATTCTCCTCACTGCATTTGCAAAATGTTGTTTCACCAGAGGGGCGCTCAACTAAAGAGAATTTCTGCGTGGAACATATTTTCTCTCTAGGTCAGTGACGTGACTGTCAAACACTAAACTCTTTCAACATGTAAACTTTAGAGATAAGGCCAAAAAAAAAAAGTCTCCGGTTTCTGGTATGCGCGCGCGTCGCCGTAGCCATGCGCGTCGGCAAAATGAAAAAGTTTTTTTTTCAATACAAGATGATGTCTCAAAACCGCCAAACTCACTGGTTTGACTGGAATTCTGCTGCTGCACAATTTTAACGTGTTTTTAGATGGGGTTATGATCGAGAATAAGCTTTATGTGGCCTCTATGGACTCCCATATATTTGCACTAAGTTTAGTCGGGCACCATTTGCAGTCATCAGCCGACATTTGAAGCCAAAAAAAACAAAAAAAACAGGTAAAAAAAAAAAAAAGCCGCGTCGCCGCACCACTTTTGGGGCAAGCTCCATACCAGAAACCGGAGACTTTTTTTTTTTGGCCTAAGGAAGAATTCAGATCAATTCCTTATTATACGATGCACCGAGGATCGCTCTCTCACTTATCTCTGAACCCTTCTTCTCGCTTAGTCATAAGATGTACAAAATACTGAATTTTTTACAAACAATAAATTGATGAGGTAGGGAGAATTCAGATCAACACCTTTATACTAAATGAGGTAGGGAGAATTCAGATGAATACCTTACTAAATGATGCACTCAGGAGGCTCTCTAACTTATCTCTCAACCCGTTTTCTCCCTCAGTCACAAGCTGTACACTTTCTGGCAGAGGAAGGACGAGATGGAGAACCAGACCATTCTCAACACCACCCTAACCAACAGGAAGCCAGTCCAGGTATTTTTCATTTTTTTTAATATTTGGTTCGTTCTTCTCCTAAATACTCCGTACGAGACTTTTAACAGGAGGCAAGGTATATGGACATTTTTCTTGCAATTCAGTTTCAGCTATTTCCACATAAGCTTGTTTGCGGTTACGATTGCAGTTTTTTAGATTGAGTCAAAACAGGTAACCAGTCAAACTCTTATAGCGTGTATATTGCTTATTGACTGGTATTCTGCCAATAAACGCTAAGCACACAAATTTGCTTAGTAATATATTCTGTGAACTTGGCCCCTGCAGTTCTCAAATCAGTGCCATCAGTAGAAATAAATGGATTGAATGTTAGAATACAGATACAGTGTTGAAATTTTTTTAGCAACGTTTCCTTTTTTTTTTTTTTGGTCACCGTTTTTCCTCCTTGCAGAAGGTCTTCTGCGTGGAGCCCATCAACGACACCAAGGTGTGCATGAACGTGACCTTTACCCCGCGTCTGGGCCAGCCGACCTCCCCGTACCATCCCCTTACCGGACCCAGCTGGCTGTCCATCTACAACAACAAGACCTTCTGGGCGCCCAAGATGATCAAGTTCATGTACCACGTCAAGAACCCCGCGAGCTGGGAGACCGAGAAGGTAAGAGGACTATTCCTCCGTCTGATTATTAGACTAATCTGCTGACCACAATAAGACGCCGTTACTGAGGTCGCACCAGTTTGGCACCTTGCGATTTCTTTGCCAAAAATAAGAAATTACAGTCTGGGAACCAGACTCAAATACTTCAGTCGTAATTGATCATTGTATTGCTCCGGTTTTGTAGAATGTTGACCTCATCATGACCACCACCGGCATCAAGCGCGACCTGACCGAGTACGAGAACATCACCACCTTCAGCGTCCGCGTCAACCACCCCAACAAGAGGATCACCATCCAGACCACCGACAACCAGCACCCGACCTGGCACAGCGAGATCACCGCCATCAACAAGGAGGGTGGGGTAAGGCGTCATCTCATTCTTTATCCAGGACGAGTTGCTGACAAGTTTATGCGCAAGCCCTTTGCACTGGGTACTAGTCGCAGGATTCTAAAATCCTGAGCAAGTTTGTTCAGAGACCATAGTTGACCATAGTTCGACCAACTCTGATCGAACGCGCGCTGGTTGAGGATGGTTGGACTAGTCTAGTTGACTATTCAGGACCAGCTTGCCGCAGCTGGTCGCGCCACGATTTATAGCTGGTTATCAACAGCAATTTTCATAGCGTAGTGCAGAAGGGACCAAGTTTTAACAAAAATGGCGGGAAATAAAAACTGCGCGAGCTAAATTTCAAATTTCATTGCATAGGAAGGGAGGGTCTACTACTGGAAGTCTACCCTGCTGGAAACTAATTTCATTTTCTGTTTTCTTTTTTAAATTGTTTTTTTTTCTCAGGAAGTTGACGTAGAGGCCAAGTGGGGCTACCCGCGTACTTACACCCAGATGATCAACAACACCGAAAAGACGTTCCACCGCGAGTACTTCTGGAAGATCAACAGCCAGAGCTGGACCTGGAACAACACCCGCAACATCACCATCTACTGGGCTGAGGTGCCATCGTGGGTCAAGAATGTAAGCATCCTTATTCCTTAATGTCTTCTTTCCCTTCATCAGCATCCAAGCCCCTAGACGGTTTTAAACGTATTTATTCCCTTATTGACTAGACGCTGGAGTGGTTCTGATGGCAGAAGTCGATCTTTTGACGTGGTTGCTTCCTAAGTGTGTAATTGAGTGTCGATCTCTTCACATTCTCAGTTCAAATCTTTGGACAAATTAGTTAGGTGTAACTCTAGAACGCCAACCTGAAAAAGAATATCATTTAATGTTTGGTTCTAGGTGACCTGGCTGACCAAGACCTATGTCCTGCCCATCGTGCTGGAGACCGTTAAGAAGACGACAGACACCGACTTCATCGTGGAGCCAATGATGAACCCCATGGTCAACTCAACCACTGTCTCCCTCAAGGTAAGCCTCTTTATTTCAACTTTGAAATCAAACATTTGTGTTTCGTGTGTCATACATGTTTGATCTTCAGTCAATAATTTGTCACGCAAAGAGTTTTTGCTGCAAAGGGGAGATTATGTGAGTCGGGAAGAGGTTTGTTTTTGTAATCCTGAAAGTAAGTTGGCCATCAAATTTGGTGTGCAAAAGATATCAGTCTTAAGTCAAATTCGTCAAATATGTCAAAACATCAAATATGTCAAATATGTCAAATACATCAAATATGTCAAATACATCAAATATGTCAAATACGTCAAATACGTCAAATATGTCAAATACGTCAAATACACAAATCAGTTCAAGAAAGTCATAAGTATGGTCATAAGTTATAGCGGATGAGCAATGACAACAGAATACCTTCTGTCACAGATCATTTCAATACCTTTTGTCCTGTCTTGAGAATGATTGATCCGTGAGAGCTTGACTACGACCCCGAAAGGTATTGAACCCAAAATGAATAACTCATTATTCCAAGTTGTTTATAATTGTTGATTTCTTTGGTTTTTTATCTTTGTTCAGATCAAGACCAACTTCACCATGGACATTGAGATCCACCTGCCCATTGAGAAGATCACCCTGGTCAACGTGACGGTTCCCGTCAACACCTCCGTGCTGAACCGCAACATTCCTGATGCCGTGAACACCATCCAGAGGCGCCTGACCGAGAAGTACCTGTCTGGTACGTTTGACCCAGTCGGGCTGTCTTGTATCAATTTGTCAAGTCGCAAATGGAATTCGTACTCGAAATGTACACGGCTGTATGTGGCCTTTTTGCACAAACAATGTGCATCCAGTGGTTGGTGTTCAGCACCAGTACGATCTTCAATCCAAGTATAAAGGTTTCTGATGATGACTTGGTGGGTTACTTTAGGGATACATGCAAATGATCCTATAAGCCTTTAGGGGAGTCAGGTTGGCGTAATGGTACTTTTCTCGCCTTCCACCATTGTGACCTGAGTTCGAATCCCGCCTGGGTCAATATGTGGATTGGGTTTTCAGTCCCTACTTGATTCTGTGGAATTCCCCAGAAAATCTTAAGGATTTTTCCTCCCACCTCTAAAACTGTCATTTCTTCTCATTGTCTTCTCTCTAAGTTGGTGTGATGTTTCCTCTGGGATGCTTTACCGACTATAATGATGCAAATGCAGATGCAGATACAGATACCTTTGAGTTCATGTTCCATTTGCTATTCCAATCCCCTATACAGGCAACTGCACATACAACCACACCGGCAAGTTCATGACCTACGACCAGGTTCCCTTCAAGTACAACCTGACCGGCAGCTGCCCCCATGTCCTGACCAAGGATTGCTCTCCCGAGCAGCGCTTCACCGTGCTGGTCCAGAACACGCGCCAGTCCAACCAGATGGTCCGCACCAACCCCACCGTCACCGTCTTCATTGACAACCACAAGGTGGAGCTCATCACCCAGAACGAGGGCGAGGTCTACGTCAAGGTAAGAGTTATAATGAGGTCATCATAAGTCAATCACAAGTGATCACAAGACAATCACAAGTCAGTCACAAGTCAATCACAAGACTTTCACAAGTCAAACACAAGTTGATCAGAATTCAACTACAATTCATCACAAGTCAATCTCAAATCAGTTGCAAATTTAATCACAAGTCAGTCACAAGTCAATTGCAGTTCAATCGCAAGTCAATCAGAAGTCAATCACAAGGTAATTAAAAGTCAATCACAAGACAATCACAAGATCATCACAAGACAATTGCAAGTCAATCAGAAGTCAATCACAAGTCAATCACAAGTCAATCACAAGCCAGTCACAAGTCAAATAAACTGTGACCGAACCATTTCATTTACACTGTGCATCCCTCATTTACTTGTGCTTGACTTGCGATTGACTAGTGAAAAATACATATCTGTGCGAATTCTCAACACAGATATTATTTCCAAAACTCAACTGGTATAACTTTGGAGACCGGGCTTTTTCTACCTTTACCTGTACAACTCAGGAACTCCTTTCCAGACGAGTTGATGGGATTGACACTAACAATATCATCTCCCAAACCTCGTCAACATTCTCGTTCTACGAATACTGTATTAACCCTTTCCTTACCATGGGCGACTTTTGTCGACAAGAAGAACCCCCCTGCTGGTTCGCATGGGCGACTTTAGTCTACCAGGAAACCACACACAGAACACCCTCAACACAGATATATTCACTACTTTTCAGAAAAGCGGCATGTTGATATGTTTGCCCACCCATACATCAACCATATACCAGCTGAAAGAGTGTTTTCAGATCGTTCTAATGGTGTAATTTATTCATAGTGTTGCCATTACAAAAAAAATGAGAAAAGTGCTTGAGAAGTATCCACTCACAAATTGAGGTATGGAGTGCCATTTGGTCATGTGGTGAAATGGCTTGCAGTTTGATAAATGGAACCGGATGAACAAACAGGCATAACTTTCTTATATTTACACATATGGACTTCATTTTTACATCCGATAAAAGAGTAAGGTTCAATGAACAAACTTTACACACAACACCTATGATTTAAATCACTTCTTGGCAGTGAAAATCTGGTTTGAAAAAAGTGAGTTTTGGACTTGTGGTCATTTTGTTCACGCTCTAGTGATTTCCGCATGACTGGGCAAACAATTTGGTCCTGGGGAGAGCCAAGTCAATAAACAATGTGGGTATGAAAGGGTTAATGAAGCCGCTGCCATAGTCTTCAAGGCTAGTTGGTTTCACACACCCTCTTGTTCTCCCTTCGCACACTTCAGTACAATGGCATGGAGGAAATGACCCACCACGACTCCTCCCCGCTGGAGACCGCGGTCGGAACCATCGAGCGCAACCGCACACACATCACCATGAAGACCACCATCGGACTGACCGTCGTCTACTGCAAGCACAACGTCACCACCTACCTGTCACCGTGGTACGTCAACAAGACCTGCGGTGAGTACATTTTTCCGTCTGTTTTCAATTCATCTAATTCTTTCAGAGTAATCGTTTTTTTCTTGTTCTGTTTGCATATAGTGAGCCAGTCAATTAGCTCAAAATAGCATCCATTAGAGCTTGTATATTAAAGGGAATATACATCATTTGCTTTTGCTGTAATTTTCAGAAATGGATGGAATTGGGGGGTTGGAAATATATAGCAACTATAGTTACACTGACTTTTTTGAGGTTTTGGGTTCGAAAATACTATAAAAACCAAGAAAAACAATCATTTTCCTGTAGTCTGGTTCCCTGACTCCATATAAGAAGAAACAGAGCAGTTTACATACATTGGGGAATTGTAAGGTCAGGGAACCAGTCTAGCTGGCTTGTACCCGTTCATAGGTGTGTAATCGATTGCAAACAAGTGCGATGGTCTATTGGGGCCAGTATTTGAAAAAAAAAGCCAGTTTTTTCCAACGCTGGTCGGCCGATCAGCGTTGGAAATTGATACAAAAATACCACTTTTCTTGAAAATGACAGTATACCAGGTGCCATGATTTTACAGGATGCTTTACACTGTCATTCACTAACAGTCCAGCAAGGTATTTCAAAATGATTTGGTAGTTTTATTTTTTGATGTTTGCAAATGTTGTATTTTCCTTTAACTTGATAGTTGTAGCGCATCGTTGTAATTCTGCCTAATGACGGTTATTACGCACTCAAAAAGTAAAAATGTCTTGTCAGTCTCACTTGGACAAGATAAACAAATATTGTTTGTCTAACTTTAAATGGTGTGATTTTTTGATTTACATTTATTGCAATATTCCACTTACTAGCTAAATGAAAAATGTGGTCAAGATTTGATAATGGAAATATGAAAATCTTCCCTTTAAAATAAGTTAATGATAACAACGCAGTGCAACTTTTGAGAACTTATCTTGCCTCGGACAACTTAAAAAAAGTGCACACCCCAAACAAAATAAAATAGAAATCCAATTTTGTTTATGACAGAACAGTTGTAGTCAGAATGAGAGACAGAAAAACATTACTTAGGCTCTGACCTTTTATCCATTGTAAGTTTATGATTAATATTTAAGAAAACAATTCTTGGTTTGTTGCACCCCAGGTCTTTGCGGTGACTTCAACGGCGAGACCTTCTTGGACATGAAGAACACCAAGGGAGAGGAGGTGAAGAACAGCACAAAGTTCGGTGCCAGCTGGCTGGTACAGGGTGATGACTGCACGGACCACAGTGAGTAGTTGGGAGCCATCTTGGACTGGGTCCCTGACTTCTAGATACTGTGTTGCTTCTGATTTCTCCGTTTGTTTGTTAACTGGCCTTTAAAAGAAAACACAACCTCACTCTCGGTGTTCGTAAGGTTTTAAACGTTGTTTTTTTATCGGTCTGTGTTCAAAAGGGTTTAAAACATGTTTTTGATGGGTCTGTGTTCCGAAGTCGAGTTCTCTCAGATTTTTGCTTCCAATTCAACGATTCAATCCTAATGAGAACCTTTCTCAAGATTGTCTTCCAATTGAACATCCTTCATGTAAATGTTATTTATCACAATGAAGTTTTTGGCAGTGCCAACTAACAAATTAAGACATATTCTAATTTATCACTGATCCTTTATTATCCACAGTTGTAATTTAGGAATTAGTATGTACTGTCAACGTTGTCCTAACAACAGATCATTGAACGCTCCAGTGATTTTATTCTTAGGAAAACCCGTTTTTAAACTCTTAAAAAAAACATGACTTTTAAATCTTTTCATTTTTCGCATCAGCCTTTTCAATCAGTTTAAGATATGGTTGAGATTGGAGCGAGTAACTCCAAAGTTGTCTCTGTAACTCAAAAGATTGTGTTTTGATGCCTTGTTTGCAGCCTGCAAGCTGACTAAGGAAGATCTGTACGCCCTGCCCGAGATGGTCTACCTGGCCAACAAGCCGGCCGTCTGCTTCAGCAAGGAACCAGTCAAGCTCTGCCCCATCGGCTGCAACAACGAGTCTCCCGAGAACGTCTTCACCACCGCCTTCGTGCCCACGAAGCAGTTTGTCAAGGTAAGACCCTCTAAAAAAAATGGGCCCTACATTTTTTTTTGGAGCAGAGGGCTAATTTAGGAAATTTTGAGGAAAATGAGCCTAGGGCGGGTCAGAAATTGCCTCAGATCGCACCACAGAGCATTTTTCAGGGCCCTTGAGCGAGCCCGGAACCCCGTAATTTTTTGGACCCACTTTTTGGAGGACCAATTTTTTGGGGGCTCCCCAAAAATTGTGTTCTGGATCCGCCCTTGAAATAAAGCCTGTTGTTATTAACACATTGAGTGCTCCCTTCCAGAAAATAAGATCCCCTAGGTTGTTCCCCCTCCTCCCACCCGAGATTTGGACTAAGCCTCTGCTGATAGATTAAACGTGCCAGTGTGTACATTTCTTAAGAAAACAATCTGATTTTTTTTCCCACCAGGTTCCATTCTTCTGCATGGCCTCTGAGAACGTCGAGGAGACCAAGGCCCAGATGAAGACCCGCAGCGAGCTCATCAAGTCGCAGCCCATCGACCTGTACAGAGACATCGAGCTGCCGCATGAATGCAAGTGCACCAGCGACTGCAACACCAAGCAGTAGAGTTGTCGTGCCTTGTCGCAGCTGCGGAAACGGACGTGCTGGACACTTTAAAAAAACCAAACCCTGACTAAAGATTACTCGGACTGTATTACCTGAAGAAACTGTTTACGATAGCTATTGCTTTTGTTTTAAAAAAATACCTCCCTAGGAGGGATGGATTTAAGAAAAGAACAAAAAATATGTGTAATTTAAAAGATTGATTTTGTTGGAATGGTATTTTCTGAAGGCTGCATAGGGCCAATAAATTTGTGTTTGTAAGAAGCTAATTTGTGCTATATAACCAGTATTATCCTGTAATGTTCTTTACTGTTTTTCTCTAACTGACTACTTTCTTTCGTATCTTTATATTTTGGAATGTGTATCCTTTCTTAGTGAACCATTTAGAACTGCCTTCTTTTCCTTTTTTCTCTTTTACTTCTCGTCTTCTTAATTCCTTTTTCTTCTCTTCTTAAAGTTTTTATCACTTATTTCTTTCCTGTCCTTAGTGACTTAAACTTTTATTTTTCCTGTCTTTTCTGTCCAATTTAGTCATTCAGCCAAAAGTACTCTTTCACTGAACCGAAAACTAAATTCCACGTAGTTCTGTAGAAGTAGTCGAATGAATCTCCTTTCTTCCCCAGTAAATTCATTGTCAGTGATGTAGTTGGGATAGAAGACCACTGTAAAAAATAAAGGCACTTTGTACATTGGCCATTTGTAAGGTTGGAGGTTTAGAGGTTGGAGTTTTGTGATGAATTTGTAGAGAGGGAATGTTTAATAAACAAAATGTCAGAATTAAAAGCACACTAATTCCAGAAGTGTAAGTTGTGATTTGCTGTAGTTGTTAATCGACTTGTATGTTCAGTACACTTCAGCAGTGGATCCAGAGGGGAGCGCAGCTGGTGGCCCCCCCCCCCCCTCCCAATTTTCCCTGTTTTTTTTTATTGTTTTGTAATGTATGTCTCGACTTTTTCCTAGTCCGAAAATTTGAGACTTTCAATACTGTGTATGAAAGTCCCAAAACTTAAGGTATAACATGCAGTACAAGAAAACAGACTGGCACCTGAATAAACAACCAAGTCCAACAATGTACTGCATCAATCAACTGTGCCAAAAAAAACATGTGGCAGGTACCGGGAACTAGTCTCAATTTACTACACATTTCTTTATAGTCAGCCACCAGACTAATGTCTTGTCAAACAGTTGGACCGTGGTTGGACATGCAGTCTTTAGTCTCATTTTGAAATCACTTGACTTCCATCTCATGTGCAAAATACTGAAGAAATGCCTCCTTTAAAAATTGAATTGAGTCGGCAAACTTGGTTGGTGAAATACTGGAACTAGCACTCGAGGTCTCTGTCTGTATTTCCCCTGATTCTTCTGTTGGTATTTAATCACTACAAAGACAGAATTGTTCACCTACATGAGCAAATAATATGTCCGCTTGTATGTTCAGATTTCGCCGCCCTTTTGGGCGCCCCTCCCCCTCCTTCCTTCGCTTTCCGTAAATGCTGAATTCACCTTTCAAAACTGAAAAAAACTATGTCTTACTTTTGACGCAAGAATAACTCTGTTGTTTACCAATGGAATAAAAGCAAAATGTCCGATCATGTAAAGAAGGCACGGAGCGAGTTTCATCAGCTTTGTGCGAGAGGGTGAGATTTAAACGCCATATACGAAAAAAAATGTCGATACAGCGCTGGAGACGGTGGCGAAGGCGCGCACAGTGAAAGCTTCTGAAGGAATGCAGGATCGCCCCTGATGTCACTGCACACCTCTTCGATCTTGTGTTGCGCCAAACGATCGAGGAGGGTGTAATGACATCAGGGGTGATTCTGCATTCCTTCAGAAGCTTTCGGCTGCAGAAAGCGCCTTGCTGCCAAGTGGAAAGTGGCAGATTCTGAACGTGACAACACTCCTTTTTGTTGTTGAGTTAATCTCTGTTGTGATTTGACTTGGGGGGAAAATGGAACTAAAGTATAGAACTTGCAACTCCAAATACCACATAATATTTGGGAAAACCGAGAAAATGTTCCCCTCGGTTAACCACCTTGCACTATATTACAGGGAAAGCAGGAGAGAAATTTAAAAAAAGGAAGGAAATAAAAAAAAAAAAAAGATACAGCAAGTTAAAACTAATCAACCTATCCCAGCGCGTTCAATCAAAAATTCAAATTATTTCTAAAATGGAACACCTTAAAATCAAAGACTCGACTCGAAAGGGGAAGGCTGTTACTCAATTACATTTTATAAGCGCGGCGCGTGGGGGCGCTGCCACGCGCGCTAGTATGTACAGTTTTGGACAATTAGTGTATTTCGGCCATGCCACTTTGCACGTGTACCGCCAACGTCAATCTGACTGGGACAAATTTGACAGGGAAAAAACAGTTCTCGGTTGCCTGCAGCGGCCGACGATGCATACGAGCCTTTATCTGACTGTAATGGCCATGGACAGACCGTACTGGACTCATGGAGGTTGATGGAAACATTTGCCGCTCAAACTGCAAAGTTTCAAAATGGCTGACTCGCAATGGATGATGTGCGACCAGACAGATATAGGCCTTTCCTTGGAAGTTTGTGGCGTGCTATGAGCGAGTTCGACCCAACAAGGTAGGGTTTAAATTAGGAAAGAATTCCATACTGGGCCACCACTCATATCCCTTAACATGACCTAAGAAGTACCAAAAGTTGTGAACCTGATGAAGAAACACTATTTAAGAAGTGCAAAAATGATTTTAAAACACTTTAACTTTTTTCTGCCATGGCCCATGTGCAGGAGCTCTGAGTGGTGGCCCAGTATGGATTTTTTTCCCCTACACATTTCCCATACTGAACCGCCGGACTAATGACACTGAATGAAGAGGTCAGTCTTTTCAAATAGTTGGACCATGGCGGCGTGGGGTCTGGGGCCTGCTAAGGGCCCCTGAGAATATTGGATTCTATAGCCCCAGTTTGAAATCACTTAACTTCCCTCTCAAAATATGTAAGCAATGTCTCCTATAAATATTGAAGAGTCGGCAAACTTAAATACTGAGTACCTTTGCTTTGCCCAACGGAATTTTGGGAGAGTTGTGCTGGCTATTTAAGAGTGAGTAATGATGGCCTGAATTTAGTTTCGCAAGTTTCAGAGCACTCCATGCCGGGAATGTGCATTTTGTGCACCAGCCGTAGCCTAACGATCTTTTGCCACGTTCTTTGTTTTCTTACTGGAACCATGCCAATTGCTTGGTTATGCATTCAGCAACGCTAAATATGCAGTTTGATTCTCTTCACATTCTAGTTCGTGAAGAGTTGAGGTATGTAGCCGGAGTTGGATGGACCCGAAACATAATGACGCTGTTTACATGCGTGCTTTCACATGGGAGCTTGGTTACTGTCGTCCCTCACCTGGCTCCCATGCATGAAGAGCATGTAAACAAAGCGTGAAATCTTTAATGTCTAACATGTCTATTCTCCTATTGAATTTTGATCAAACTGATTGTATTAACTACTTTGAGCTATGCATGTTGCGAGGTCTTATGGGCCATTCTATGAATTTAGGGTCCAACATGTCACAATTTCTTGCCATTGCCATTTAACTATCATTAAGAAGGAATTCAAACTCTGGGAGGACGACTGCATTCAAGGTATTCATCAGAATTATAAATTCATAGATGTCAGAATGATGTCACAGGGACAGGAAAAAAGTGGACCCCACATTTATAAAATGACCATTTTAAGAACAACTGTTTGGGCATTTTCCCTTTTTGTTTACAAAGTGGTCTTGTCAAACACAACTCTTTTGCAGAGAAATATGATTTTATTGTGCTTCAGTCAACAACACTAAATGAAACCCACTGGACAAGACACCTATTCAGGCCTTGCACGCTATCCAAGAGTGCTGATGAACTCTATAATTTCCTCAAGCTTTCATTGGATAGATTTTGTTTATCCAGTGACTCAGGTTCAACACTTTCGCCTGCTCAAGGGGCAGAATTTCCTTGCACTCGTCATGGCAATATAAATACGCTACCCACAATGCCTCGGAAGTCTCCCTTTTCGTCACTGTATTTTGTGAAGGGATTGGCGGCCGTGGAATTGGCGGTGGGTGCGAACCGAGGTTCTTCCAATATAAGGCCCCGCCCAAAAACCAAAAAAAAATTCTGCTTCCCTACCTACCCTATTCTGACAGCCCCTACCCTAGTTTTTTTTTTATTGGAAAATGAGAAAAAAAACCACCTAAAACCATCACTTTATACCTTTTACCCTTGACTTCACGCAGACGCCTCCTTTATGATCGTACACAAAAAAATTGGCAAAAAACAAAAGTTCCCTACCTACCTACCGTATTTTCGAATGCCATGTAATCGGAAGCAGATCTTTTTTTGGCCTAATCTAATCAACATTTCCAAAGTACTACACACTTAAAAGTATTCAAGATTTGATTTTTTTTTATAACTGATTCAGACTGATTGCACTCACACAATAAATAGCACCGGGCATGCAGTGTATTTGTCTCATATCAGAAAGGAATAAGATAACGGCTTATACGAGTTGCCATTTCTCGTGTCCAACAATTTATATAACGCACAGTGACCGCTTCCAAAAATTGCAAAAACAAATAAAGAAAAGAAAATTAATATTGAACATGCCTACATGTAATTAACCCTTAACCACTTCTAACCAACACCATGGCAAACAATTGACCAATCAACTTTTGCTAGTTTATAACAAACCCTTAATTTAGCCCGAACCCTTAATTTAACCCGAAATTATACAGAGAAAATCAAAACCACCACCAATATTGTCACACTTAATTCACTTTGGCTATGACATCAATCATTTTAAACAATATTGGACAGTTTTTAACTGTCATTATTCAGTTTTTGTTTTTAATCCACTGTACTGTGGTGAATATTCTAAAACTGTAAAAGGTTGAATACATAATGGAAGAGACTTCTACTTTTGCCGTTTATAGACCAAACGTGTCCTGGTTATCTTGAAAAAGAAAATGGCATGCAATCATCTTGAAAATCTGGGTGGAACCATCCCACGTTTTTATCCCCACTTTTTACCATTATGCAATTAACTTATATTTTGTAATTGATAGTGTTTTTGGAGGTTTACATTGACGTCAAAATAAATAACCATAGCTAGCTTTGTAGTGGAAACGCGGTACGCATAAAAGAATGACACTAACATTTATATTCTAAAAATCATGCTTAAAGCTTCATTTGAACTGTTGTCAATAATCTATATCTATGGATGAAAGAAACTTTGTCTTCTGACGTAGGGTTAAATTCCTAGATTATGAATTGGCCAGTTGAAGCACTACAGGGTGTCAATGATGCATCCGTTTTCAGCGAACTTGAAAACGTTGATGAAACCGCACCTGGCAAAGTGGTTGTTACTGGTAAAAGGTTTGCTGCCTCCGGCGGAGCCCTCGCAAGACTCTATCTGAGAAACATCACTCTCCCAACCCTCTCCATTCATCAGGAACCCCTTCAGCTCAAACCACCCACCATCTGTCTTAGAGCAGTCCATTTCCAGGTCGACCATCCAGTAGTGATCTCCCCACTGGTTAAGAGGCGTGTAGCCAAACCCATCTGTGGCCACGTTGGCGATGCTGTTTTTGTCATTCGTGGTCCAGATGAGAGGCGTTCCTTCAGCTGGGATGTTTTCATAGGAGTTTTGCCCCTCCTCTGCACCGTACCAGTCTAGGATGGCATCACCGGTTTTCCAGGCATTGTACTGTGGATTATTACCAGGTGTAACATGTATGATAGGGACGGTACAGGCTTCAGTGCATCCTTCAGTCGCACCCCCACGAATGAACAAATTCTGACCGAAATAGGCTAGCTTATACATGAATATAGTGGTGCGCTCTGTCGTGGAACTAGGAGCACTAGCATCGGAAGGACTTGTCTCATCACCCGATGGATTGTCAGCACTTGGGGTTGCACCAGAGTCGCTCTGAATGGCTCTACTTGATTCCTGTTCGTATTGGTTAATGGTGCATTCACTCTCCTCAAACTTGAAGACGTTGACGAAGCCACATCTTGCAAAATGGTTGATGCTGGTGAATGGTTTGCTTCCTCCAGCGGAACCCTGACAAGTTTCGTCCTGAGAAACATCACTCTCCCATCCCTGTCCGTTCATCAGAAATCCCTTCAACTCAAACCAGCCACCGTCTGTCTTGGAACAGTCGATTTCCAGGTCGACCATCCAGTAGTGATCTCCCCACTGGTTAAGAGGCGTGTAGCCGTAACCGTCCGCGTCCATATTGGCGGCGTAGCTAGGATCATTGGTGGTCCAGACGAGAGGCGTTCCTTGAGCCGCAATGTTTTCATAGGCATTCTGTCCCTCCTCTGCACCATTCCAGTCCAGGTTATTGTCTCCGGTTTTCCAGGCATTGTACTGTGCATTTTCGCCGGATGTAATATGTGTGATGGGGACATCACAGGCATCGGCGCAGTCCTTGGTAAGACCCCCACGAACGAACAAATTCTGACCGAAATTTGTTGGCTTGTACATGAATATCGTGGTACGCTCTGTCGTGGAACTAGGAGCACTCGCATCGGAAGGACTTGTCTCATCACCCGATGGATTGTCAGCACTTGGGGTTGCGCCAGAGTCGCTCTGAATGGCTCTACTGGATTCCTGTTCGTATTCGTTAATGGCACATTCATTCTCCTCAAACTTGAAGACGTTGACGAAGCCACATCTTGCAAAATGGTTGTTGCTGGTGAATGGTTTGCTTCCTCCAGCGGAGCCCTGACAAGTTTCGTCCTGAGAAACATCACTCTCCCATCCCTGTCCGTTCATCAGAAATCCCTTCAACTCAAACCAGCCACCGTCTGTCTTGGAACAGTCGATTTCCAGGTCGACCATCCAGTAGTGATCTCCCCACTGGTTAAGAGGCGTGTAGCCGTAACCGTCCGTGTCCACATTGGCGGCGTAGCTAGGATCATTGGTGGTCCAGACGAGAGGCGTTCCTTGAGCCGCAATGTTTTTATAGGCATTCTGTCCCTCCTCTGCACCATTCCAGTCCAGGTTATTGTCTCCGGTTTTCCAGGCATTGTACTGTGCATTTTCGCCGGGTGTAATATGTGTGATGGGGACATCACAGGCATCGGCGCAGTCCTTGGTAAGACCCCCACGAATGAACAAATTCTGACCGAAATTTGTTGGCTTGTACATGAATATCGTGGTACGCTCTGTCGTGGAACTAGGAGCACTCGCATCGGAAGGACTTGTCTCATCACCCGATGGATTGTCAGCACTTGGGGTTGCGCCAGAGTCGCTCTGAATGGCTCTACTGGATTCCTGTTCGTATTCGTTAATGGCACATTCATTCTCCTCAAACTTGAAGACGTTGACGAAGCCACATCTTGCAAAATGGTTGTTGCTGGTGAATGGTTTGCTTCCTCCAGCGGAGCCCTGACAAGTTTCGTCCTGAGAAACATCACTCTCCCATCCCTGTCCGTTCATCAGAAATCCCTTCAACTCAAACCAGCCACCGTCAGTCTTGGAACAGTCGATTTCCAGGTCGACCATCCAGTAGTGATCTCCCCACTGGTTAAGAGGCGTGTAGCCGTAACCGTCCGCGTCCACATTGGCGGCGTAGCTAGGATCATTTGTGGTCCAGACGAGAGGCGTTCCTTGAGCCGCAATGTTTTCGTAGGCATTCTGTCCCTCCTCTGCACCATTCCAGTCCAGGTTATTGTCTCCGGTTTTCCAGGCATTGTACTGTGCATTTTCGCCGGGTGTAATATGTGTGATGGGGACATCACAGGCATCGGCGCAGTCCTTGGTAAGACCCCCACGAACGAACAAATTCTGACCGAAATTTGTTGGCTTGTACATGAATATCGTGGTACGCTCTGTCGTGGAACTAGGAGCACTCGCATCGGAAGGACTTGTCTCATCACCCGATGGATTGTCAGCACTTGGGGTTGCACCAGAGTCGCTCTGAATGGCTCTACTGGATTCCTGTTCGTATTCGTTAATGGCACATTCATTCTCCTCAAACTTGAAGACGTTGACGAAGCCACATCTTGCAAAATGGTTGTTGCTGGTGAATGGTTTGCTTCCTCCAGCGGAGCCCTGACAAGTTTCGTCCTGAGAAACATCACTCTCCCATCCCTGTCCGTTCATCAGAAATCCCTTCAACTCAAACCAGCCACCGTCTGTCTTGGAACAGTCGATTTCCAGGTCGACCATCCAGTAGTGATCTCCCCACTGGTTAAGAGGCGTGTAGCCGTAACCGTCCGCGTCCACATTGGCGGCGTAGCTAGGATCATTGGTGGTCCAGACGAGAGGCGTTCCTTGAGCCGCAATGTTTTCGTAGGCATTCTGTCCCTCCTCTGCACCATTCCAGTCCAGGTTATTGTCTCCGGTTTTCCAGGCATTGTACTGTGCATTTTCGCCGGGTGTAATATGTGTGATGGGGACATCACAGGCATCGGCGCAGTCCTTGGTAAGACCCCCACGAATGAACAAATTCTGACCGAAATTTGTTGGCTTGTATATGAATATCGTGGTACGCTCTGTCGTGGAACTAGGAGCACTCGCATCGGAAGGACTTGTCTCATCACCCGATGGATTGTCAGCACTTGGGGTTGCGCCAGAGTCGCTCTGAATGGCTCTACTGGATTCCTGTTCGTATTCGTTAATGGCACATTCATTCTCCTCAAACTTGAAGACGTTGACGAAGCCACATCTTGCAAAATGGTTGTTGCTGGTGAATGGTTTGCTTCCTCCAGCGGAGCCCTGACAAGTGTCGTCCTGAGAAACATCAGTCTCCCATCCCTGTCCGTTCATCAGAAATCCCTTCAACTCAAACCAGCCACCGTCTGTCTTGGAACAGTCGATTTCCAGGTCGACCATCCAGTAGTGATCTCCCCACTGGTTAAGAGGCGTGTAGCCGTAACCGTCCGTGTCCACATTGGCGGCGTAGCTAGGATCATTGGTGGTCCAGACGAGAGGCGTTCCTTGAGCCGCAATGTTTTCATAGGCATTCTGTCCCTCCTCTGCACCATTCCAGTCCAGGTTATTGTCTCCGGTTTTCCAGGCATTGTACTGTGCATTTTCGCCGGGTGTAATATGTGTGATGGGGACATCACAGGCATCGGCGCAGTCCTTGGTAAGACCCCCACGAATGAACAAATTCTGACCGAAATTTGTTGGCTTGTATATGAATATCGTGGTACGCTCTGTCGTGGAACTAGGAGCACTCGCATCGGAAGGACTTGTCTCATCACCCGATGGATTGTCAGCACTTGGGGTTGCGCCAGAGTCGCTCTGAATGGCTCTACTGGATTCCTGTTCGTATTCGTTAATGGCACATTCATTCTCCTCAAACTTGAAGACGTTGACGAAGCCACATCTTGCAAAATGGTTGTTGCTGGTGAATGGTTTGCTTCCTCCAGCGGAGCCCTGACAAGTTTCGTCCTGAGAAACATCACTCTCCCATCCCTGTCCGTTCATCAGAAATCCCTTCAACTCAAACCAGCCACCGTCTGTCTTGGAACAGTCGATTTCCAGGTCGACCATCCAGTAGTGATCTCCCCACTGGTTAAGAGGCGTGTAGCCGTAACCGTCCGCGTCCACATTGGCGGCGTAGCTAGGATCATTGGTGGTCCAGACGAGAGGCGTTCCTTGAGCCGCAATGTTTTCGTAGGCATTCTGTCCCTCCTCTGCACCATTCCAGTCCAGGTTATTGTCTCCGGTTTTCCAGGCATTGTACTGTGCATTTTCGCCGGGTGTAATATGTGTGATGGGGACATCACAGGCATCGGCGCAGTCCTTGGTAAGACCCCCACGAATGAACAAATTCTGACCGAAATTTGTTGGCTTGTATATGAATATCGTGGTACGCTCTGTCGTGGAACTAGGAGCACTCGCATCGGAAGGACTTGTCTCATCACCCGATGGATTGTCAGCACTTGGGGTTGCGCCAGAGTCGCTCTGAATGGCTCTACTGGATTCCTGTTCGTATTCGTTAATGGCACATTCATTCTCCTCAAACTTGAAGACGTTGACGAAGCCACATCTTGCAAAATGGTTGTTGCTGGTGAATGGTTTGCTTCCTCCAGCGGAGCCCTGACAAGTGTCGTCCTGAGAAACATCAGTCTCCCATCCCTGTCCGTTCATCAGAAATCCCTTCAACTCAAACCAGCCACCGTCTGTCTTGGAACAGTCGATTTCCAGGTCGACCATCCAGTAGTGATCTCCCCACTGGTTAAGAGGCGTGTAGCCGTAACCGTCCGTGTCCACATTGGCGGCGTAGCTAGGATCATTGGTGGTCCAGACGAGAGGCGTTCCTTGAGCCGCAATGTTTTCATAGGCATTCTGTCCCTCCTCTGCACCATTCCAGTCCAGGTTATTGTCTCCGGTTTTCCAGGCATTGTACTGTGCATTTTCGCCTGGTGTAATATGTGTGATGGGGACATCACAGGCATCGGCGCAGTCCTTGGTAAGACCCCCACGAACGAACAAATTCTGACCGAAATTTGTTGGCTTGTACATGAATATCGTGGTACGCTCTGTCGTGGAACTAGGAGCACTCACATCGGAAGGACTTGTCTCATCACCCGATGGATTGTCAGCACTTGGGGTTGCACCAGAGTCGCTCTGAATGGCTCTACTGGATTCCTGTTCGTATTGGTTAATGGTACATTCATTCTCATCAAACTTGAAGACGTTGACGAAGCCACATCTTGCAAAATGGTTGTTGCTGGTGAATGGTTTGCTTCCTCCAGCGGAGCCCTGACAAGTTTCGTCCTGAGAAACATCACTCTCCCATCCCTGTCCGTTCATCAGAAATCCCTTCAACTCAAACCAGCCACCGTCTGTCTTTGAACAGTCGATTTCCAGGTCGACCATCCAGTAGTGATCTCCCCACTGGTTAAGAGGCGTGTAGCCGTAACCGTCCACGTCCACATTGGCGGCGTAGCTAGGATCATTGGTGGTCCAGACGAGAGGCGTTCCTTGAGCCGCAATGTTTTCATAGGCATTCTGTCCCTCCTCTGCACCATTCCAGTCCAGGTTATTGTCTCCGGTTTTCCAGGCATTGTACTGTGCATTTTCGCCGGGTGTAATATGTGTGATGGGGACATCACAGGCATCGGCGCAGTCCTTGGTAAGACCCCCACGAACGAACAAATTCTGACCGAAATTTGTTGGCTTGTACATGAATATCGTGGTACGCTCTGTCGTGGAACTAGCAGCACTCGCATCGGAAGGACTTGTCTCATCACCCGATGGATTGTCAGCACTTGGGGTTGCACCAGAGTCGCTCTGAATGGCTCTACTCGATTCCTGTTCGTATTGATTAATGGTACATTCATTCTCATCAAACTTGAAGACGTTGACGAAGCCACATCTTGCAAAATGGTTGTTGCTGGTGAATGGTTTGCTACCTCCAGCGGAGCCCTGACAAGTTTCGTCCTGAGAAACATCACTCTCCCATCCCTGTCCGTTCATCAGAAATCCCTTCAACTCAAACCATTCACCGTCTGTCTTTGAACAGTCGATTTCCAGGTCGACCATCCAGTAGTGATCTCCCCACTGGTTAAGAGGCGTGTAGCCGTAACCGTCCACGTCCACATTGGCGGCGTAGCTAGGATCATTGGTGGTCCAGACGAGAGGCGTTCCTTGAGCCGCAATGTTTTCATAGGCATTCTGTCCCTCCTCTGCACCATTCCAGTCCAGGTTATTGTCTCCGGTTTTCCAGGCATTGTACTGTGCATTTTTGCCGGGTGTAATATGTGTGATGGGGACATCACAGGCATCGGCGCAGTCCTTGGTAAGACCCCCACGAACGAACAAATTCTGACCGAAATTTGTTGGCTTGTACATGAATATCGTGGTACGCTCTGTCGTGGAACTAGCAGCACTCGCATCGGAAGGACTTGTCTCATCACCCGATGGATTGTCAGCACTTGGGGTTGCACCAGAGTCGCTCTGAATGGCTCTACTCGATTCCTGTTCGTATTGATTAATGGTACATTCATTCTCATCAAACTTGAAGACGTTGACGAAGCCACATCTTGCAAAATGGTTGTTGCTGGTGAATGGTTTGCTACCTCCAGCGGAGCCCTGACAAGTTTCGTCCTGAGAAACATCACTCTCCCATCCCTGTCCGTTCATCAGAAATCCCTTCAACTCAAACCAGCCACCGTCAGTCTTGGAACAGTCGATTTCCAGGTCGACCATCCAGTAGTGATCTCCCCACTGGTTAAGAGGCGTGTAGCCGTAACCGTCCGCGTCCACATTGGCGGCGTAGCTAGGATCATTTGTGGTCCAGACGAGAGGCGTTCCTTGAGCCGCAATGTTTTCGTAGGCATTCTGTCCCTCCTCTGCACCATTCCAGTCCAGGTTATTGTCTCCGGTTTTCCAGGCATTGTACTGTGCATTTTCGCCTGGTGTAATATGTGTGATGGGGACATCACAGGCATCGGCGCAGTCCTTGGTAAGACCCCCACGAACGAACAAATTCTGACCGAAATTTGTTGGCTTGTACATGAATATCGTGGTACGCTCTGTCGTGGAACTAGGAGCACTCGCATCGGAAGGACTTGTCTCATCACCCGATGGATTGTCAGCACTTGGGGTTGCACCAGAGTCGCTCTGAATGGCTCTACTGGATTCCTGTTCGTATTGGTTAATGGTACATTCATTCTCATCAAACTTGAAGACGTTGACGAAGCCACATCTTGCAAAATGGTTGTTGCTGGTGAATGGTTTGCTTCCTCCAGCGGAGCCCTGACAAGTTTCGTCCTGAGAAACATCAGTCTCCCATCCCTGTCCGTTCATCAGAAATCCCTTCAACTCAAACCAGCCACCGTCTGTCTTGGAACAGTCGATTTCCAGGTCGACCATCCAGTAGTGATCTCCCCACTGGTTAAGAGGCGTGTAGCCGTAACCGTCCGCGTCCACATTGGCGGCGTAGCTAGGATCATTGGTGGTCCAGACGAGAGGCGTTCCTTGAGCCGCAATGTTTTCGTAGGCATTCTGTCCCTCCTCTGCACCATTCCAGTCCAGGTTATTGTCTCCGGTTTTCCAGGCATTGTACTGTGCATTTTCGCCGGGTGTAATATGTGTGATGGGGACATCACAGGCATCGGCGCAGTCCTTGGTAAGACCCCCACGAACGAACAAATTCTGACCGAAATTTGTTGGCTTGTACATGAATATCGTGGTACGCTCTGTCGTGGAACTAGGAGCACTCGCATCGGAAGGACTTGTCTCATCACCCGATGGATTGTCAGCACTTGGGGTTGCACCAGAGTCGCTCTGAATGGCTCTACTGGATTCCTGTTCGTATTGGTTAATGGTACATTCATTCTCCTCAAACTTGAAGACGTTGACGAAGCCACATCTTGCAAAATGGTTGTTGCTGGTGAATGGTTTGTTACCTCCAGCGGAGCCCTGACAAGTTTCGTCCTGAGAAACATCACTCTCCCATCCCTGTCCGTTCATCAGAAATCCCTTCAACTCAAACCAGCCACCGTCTGTCTTGGAACAGTCGATTTCCAGGTCGACCATCCAGTAGTGATCTCCCCACTGGTTAAGAGGCGTGTAGCCGTAACCGTCCGCGTCCACATTGGCGGCGTAGCTAGGATCATTGGTGGTCCAGACGAGAGGCGTTCCTTGAGCCGCAATGTTTTCGTAGGCATTCTGTCCCTCCTCTGCACCATTCCAGTCCAGGTTATTGTCTCCGGTTTTCCAGGCATTGTACTGTGCATTTTCGCCGGGTGTAATATGTGTGATGGGGACATCACAGGCATCGGCGCAGTCCTTGGTAAGACCCCCACGAATGAACAAATTCTGACCGAAATTTGTTGGCTTGTACATGAATATCGTGGTACGCTCTGTCGTGGAACTAGGAGCACTCGCATCGGAAGGACTTGTCTCATCACCCGATGGATTGTCAGCACTTGGGGTTGCGCCAGAGTCGCTCTGAATGGCTCTACTGGATTCCTGTTCGTATTCGTTAATGGCACATTCATTCTCCTCAAACTTGAAGACGTTGACGAAGCCACATCTTGCAAAATGGTTGTTGCTGGTGAATGGTTTGCTTCCTCCAGCGGAGCCCTGACAAGTTTCGTCCTGAGAAACATCAGTCTCCCATCCCTGTCCGTTCATCAGAAATCCCTTCAACTCAAACCAGCCACCGTCTGTCTTGGAACAGTCGATTTCCAGGTCGACCATCCAGTAGTGATCTCCCCACTGGTTAAGAGGCGTGTAGCCGTAACCGTCCGCGTCCACATTGGCGGCGTAGCTAGGATCATTGGTGGTCCAGACGAGAGGCGTTCCTTGAGCCGCAATGTTTTCGTAGGCATTCTGTCCCTCCTCTGCACCATTCCAGTCCAGGTTATTGTCTCCGGTTTTCCAGGCATTGTACTGTGCATTTTCGCCGGGTGTAATATGTGTGATGGGGACATCACAGGCATCGGCGCAGTCCTTGGTAAGACCCCCACGAACGAACAAATTCTGACCGAAATTTGTTGGCTTGTACATGAATATCGTGGTACGCTCTGTCGTGGAACTAGGAGCACTCGCATCGGAAGGACTTGTCTCATCACCCGATGGATTGTCAGCACTTGGGGTTGCACCAGAGTCGCTCTGAATGGCTCTACTGGATTCCTGTTCGTATTGGTTAATGGTACATTCATTCTCATCAAACTTGAAGACGTTGACGAAGCCACATCTTGCAAAATGGTTGTTGCTGGTGAATGGTTTGCTACCTCCAGCGGAGCCCTGACAAGTTTCGTCCTGAGAAACATCACTCTCCCATCCCTGTCCGTTCATCAGAAATCCCTTCAACTCAAACCAGCCACCGTCTGTCTTGGAACAGTCGATTTCCAGGTCGACCATCCAGTAGTGATCTCCCCACTGGTTAAGAGGCGTGTAGCCGTAACCGTCCGCGTCCACATTGGCGGCGTAGCTAGGATCATTGGTGGTCCAGACGAGAGGCGTTCCTTGAGCCGCAATGTTTTCGTAGGCATTCTGTCCCTCCTCTGCACCATTCCAGTCCAGGTTATTGTCTCCGGTTTTCCAGGCATTGTACTGTGCATTTTCGCCGGGTGTAATATGTGTGATGGGGACATCACAGGCATCGGCGCAGTCCTTGGTAAGACCCCCACGAATGAACAAATTCTGACCGAAATTTGTTGGCTTGTACATGAATATCGTGGTACGCTCTGTCGTGGAACTAGGAGCACTCGCATCGGAAGGACTTGTCTCATCACCCGATGGATTGTCAGCACTTGGGGTTGCGCCAGAGTCGCTTGAATGGCTCTACTGGATTCCTGTTCGTATTCGTTAATGGCACATTCATTCTCCTCAAACTTGAAGACGTTGACGAAGCCACATCTTGCAAAATGGTTGTTGCTGGTGAATGGTTTGCTTCCTCCAGCGGAGCCCTGACAAGTTTCGTCCTGAGAAACATCAGTCTCCCATCCCTGTCCGTTCATCAGAAATCCCTTCAACTCAAACCAGCCACTGTCTGTCTTGGAACAGTCGATTTCCAGGTCGACCATCCAGTAGTGATCTCCCCACTGGTTAAGAGGCGTGTAGCCGTAACCGTCCGTGTCCACATTGGCGGCGTAGCTAGGATCATTGGTGGTCCAGACGAGAGGCGTTCCTTGAGCCGCAATGTTTTCATAGGCATTCTGTCCCTCCTCTGCACCATTCCAGTCCAGGTTATTGTCTCCGGTTTTCCAGGCATTGTACTGTGCATTTTCGCCGGGTGTAATATGTGTGATGGGGACATCACAGGCATCGGCGCAGTCCTTGGTAAGACCCCCACGAACGAACAAATTCTGACCGAAATTTGTTGGCTTGTACATGAATATCGTGGTACGCTCTGTCGTGGAACTAGGAGCACTCGCATCGGAAGGACTTGTCTCATCACCCGATGGATTGTCAGCACTTGGGGTTGCACCAGAGTCGCTCTGAATGGCTCTACTGGATTCCTGTTCGTATTGGTTAATGGTACATTCATTCTCATCAAACTTGAAGACGTTGACGAAGCCACATCTTGCAAAATGGTTGTTGCTGGTGAATGGTTTGCTACCTCCAGCGGAGCCCTGACAAGTTTCGTCCTGAGAAACATCACTCTCCCATCCCTGTCCGTTCATCAGAAATCCCTTCAACTCAAACCAGCCACCGTCTGTCTTGGAACAGTCGATTTCCAGGTCGACCATCCAGTAGTGATCTCCCCACTGGTTAAGAGGCGTGTAGCCGTAACCGTCCGCGTCCACATTGGCGGCGTAGCTAGGATCATTTGTGGTCCAGACGAGAGGCGTTCCTTGAGCCGCAATGTTTTCGTAGGCATTCTGTCCCTCCTCTGCACCATTCCAGTCCAGGTTATTGTCTCCGGTTTTCCAGGCATTGTACTGTGCATTTTCGCCGGGTGTAATATGTGTGATGGGGACATCACAGGCATCGGCGCAGTCCTTGGTAAGACCCCCACGAACGAACAAATTCTGACCGAAATTTGTTGGCTTGTACATGAATATCGTGGTACGCTCTGTCGTGGAACTAGGAGCACTCGCATCGGAAGGACTTGTCTCATCACCCGATGGATTGTCAGCACTTGGGGTTGCACCAGAGTCGCTCTGAATGGCTCTACTGGATTCCTGTTTGTATTGATTAATGGTACATTCATTCTCATCAAACTTGAAGACGTTGACGAAGCCACATATTGCAAAATGGTTGTTGCTGGTGAATGGTTTGCTACCTCCAGCGGAGCCCTGACAAGTTTCGTCCTGAGAAACATCACTCTCCCATCCCTGTCCGTTCATCAGAAATCCCTTCAACTCAAACCAGCCACCGTCAGTCTTGGAACAGTCGATTTCCAGGTCGACCATCCAGTAGTGATCTCCCCACTGGTTAAGAGGCGTGTAGCCGTAACCGTCCGCGTCCACATTGGCGGCGTAGCTAGGATCATTGGTGGTCCAGACGAGAGGCGTTCCTTGAGCTGCAATGTTTTCGTAGGCATTCTGTCCCTCCTCTGCACCATTCCAGTCCAGGTTATTGTCTCCGGTTTTCCAGGCATTGTACTGTGCATTTTCGCCGGGTGTAATATGTGTGATGGGGACATCACAGTCATCGGCGCAGTCCTTGGTAAGACCCCCACGAACGAACAAATTCTGACCGAAATTTGTTGGCTTGTACATGAATATCGTGGTACGCTCTGTCGTGGAACTAGGAGCACTCGCATCGGAAGGACTTGTCTCATCACCCGATGGATTGTCAGCACTTGGTTGATTTGGAGTTGTATCACTGGATGGAATTTGGCTAGTTGGCGGAATCGGTGGAATCGGAGGTGGGGTTGGTGGTATATTCGTCATCTCACTAGGCATCTCACTTGGCTCTTGTGTGTAACCGTCGATAGTACATTCGCTTTCCTCAAACTTGAAGACGTTGACGAAGCCGCATCTTGCAAAGTGGTTGCCACCTGTGGATGGTTTATTTCCTCCAGGGTGTCCCTGGCACGACTCGTCCTGAGAAACATCATTCTCCCATCCTCCGTTCACCAGGAATCCCTTCAACTCAAACCAGCCACTATTGGTCTTAGAACAGTCGATTTCTAGATCGACCATCCAGTAGTGATCTCCCCACTGGTTCAGAGGCGTATAGCCATAACCATCTGTGGCCACGCTGGCGCCGTTGCTTTGGTCATTTGTGGTCCAGACGAGTGGTGTTCCTTCAGCCGAGATGTTTTCGTAAGTGTCCTGTCCGTCTTCTGCACCATACCAATCTAGGACGTTATCACCGGTCTTCCAGGCATTGTACTGTGCATTGTCACCAGGTGTTATGTGTCTGATAGGGACATCACAGTCATCTGTGCATCCTTCGCCCATACCGCCGCGTAAGAACAGATTCTGACCGTAAGCTGTTGGTTTATAAATAAATATGGTAGTGCGTTTCATATCAGGGCTACTCACATCCACAGCTTCAGTTGGGGGTAGAGAGTCATTGTCAGGAACGATTTGTTCAGTGTCTTTGTCACTGACGATAGCGTTAACGTGAATTGCAGCCACAGGAGGTCCACCCTCATTCAGAGTGAAAGTAGCAAAGCCGTTGACGTCAACACTTATTACCGGTCCAATGCACCGGCGGGACTGCGAGTCAAAGTCACCACTGATGATGTCACAATACTCTCCAGACGGCAGTCCTGTATACAAAAACTCAGAGAACTTGGCCTTCTCGTTGTTCAGGACAATGAATGCTTTATCACCACGACCAAAAGCAACTTGCTGATTGTCGTTGCTCCACCAGTTGGAAAGCGGTTGACCATCTGCAACATTCCTGAAAGCAATCATGTTTTTCACCGGCGGCCAACGGTGTTCGCAAACCCACCAGTTTCCACAAGAACCGTCTTCGTTGATGATTGGAGACAGGATGGCGCCACTTTCGTCCGATGGAGGGCCTTCGTCATACGAGCCAAAATCAAAACTGCTCATTACACGAGTGATACCGTAAGGATATGCCAACATAAATGCGTTCGCCACCACATACAGACGTGACTCCTTGTAGGTGATGGCATCTGCGCGTTGTGTATCGGGATTGTCCACAAATGCTACTGCGCCGGAGCTTGGAATCAGGAAGAACTCATCTTCCATATTACCTAAGTCGGACAGTGTCATCTTGGAGCCTCCAGATCCAACAGCCTCTGACACAATCTGACCAAATTCAAATTCAGTCACGCTTCCCATCTCTAGGTACTCTATAGGCTTGATAACGTCAGCATTCGCGCCCACTGTGTTAACTTCTTGGAATATGAACGGTCTGCGACCGGCCTTAAAGAAGGTTGTGCTCAAATCATGTAGAGAATCGTAAATAGCAGCCAGGTCGCTCGGCCAGATGTGCTCAGCGTTGCTTACACGAAAACCTGCCACACCAATATCGATTAACGTGTTCATGTACTTGGCAATGGTATACCTTACATGGTGAACGGAGGTATCTAGGTCAGGAAGACCGGCCAGGTTGCAGTTGAAGACCTCCTTTTCATTCTTGTGGTCTTCGATGCCGCCACTCTTGCTTGGACATTTAAGGTTGTAAACACTGAAGTCCTCGGAAGCATAGGGAACTTGTGGATAGCTCAATGTTTTGGGGTCGTATAAATTGTCAGCAGAACCTTTTGCCATTTCTGTTAAAAAAAATGTTAAAATGTATTAAGAAGTTACAAAGAATTTGTGGTAAATCAGTCTCACAATTTGGTTTTTTTGGTAAAGTGGTCAAAAAAGAAGTCATTTTAGTGTCAATTAGCAGTTCTAGTTAATAGTAAATAATAATAATTACCATATTTATAAAGCGCCTTTTCCAAAGGATACAAAGCGCCGGGGAGAATGCAACCAAAGACAGGTAATGATTATATGAACATATGAGACCAATCATGTAGCACCTTTTTGCTAGGTGCTGCGGCGCATATTGCAGCCACTGCCAGAAACACCGGGGCAAACCCCTTCTCTTAGCGACAAGTGTTACTGTTTTTTTTTTTAACGTGCATTACACAACACACGGGACCTACGACTTTACATCCCATCCGTAGGAGAAGCAATAATGGTAAAGTGCCTTGCTCAAAAGCACAAGCACCATGTCCCCACTGCCAGGATTCGAACCCATGTACCACGGCACACAAGTCGAACACCCATTCTAAAATTTGTATCCTTGTGGAGACATTTCTTTGTTCTCGTGTAGTAAAGTGTTCAATTTGAAAGTGAAGTTTCAAAATGCTCTTATTTTAACCAGAATCAGTTTCCTTGGCTGAAATTTGGACTTGATATCCCTTTTCTAAAACTCTTCCATTTGCGACGGATCAACCCACCTTGGAAATTCCTAGTTTTTGAGTAAAACCCATATATCTATTTCGTGAAAACCTTGTGGAGACCTATTCATCTATAGAAATTGCCCTGTGGAGACCTTTACAATGTTTTGTTCCCTATTGTGTGTGTGTGTCTCCACAAGGATACGAATTTGTGGTCACCGTAACCATTGGACCACAGCGCCCCCATTGGACCACAGTTGACCTTGGTGCACATAATGCTGCACATCTAAGTGCAATATTTAGATATAAAATTGATTACGATATCGAGCATTGGCTACTGTTTCAGTGGCTTTCGAAGAATTCCGCACAACCACCATCTTACCTCCGCTGGCCATGTGGTTGATGACAACATCTGCGTAGATTCGGACGCCCGCCAAGTTGCATCTGTTGACCATGTCCCGGAGCTCATCTTCGGTGCCCGAGCGGCTCTGGAGCTCGTAGCTCACCGGCAGGTAGCGCTGCCACCATGGTTGATATGGATGCTCCAACACGGCATGTTCGTTGGGCGGCGAGATCTGAACGCCTCCGAAGCCGTTAGGACCAAGATACCTGCACATCAAAGGAACAGTATACAAATATTGAATGCTTTGAGTGGTGTGGTAAAACTAGCCTGCCGAGGTGATCCATGGACATTCTATTTTCCCGAGGCGAAGCCGAGGGAAAATAGAATGATCCATGGATCACCGAGGGAGGCTAGTTTTACTTCACCACGAGATAAAGCATTCAATATTTGTTTTATAACACTTCACCCACAGATTCTGCTTGGTTTTAATATTTTACATTATTTAAATCTGAACACAACTAAAATAAAATTCAATTTTAATACAAAATTGGTGGGAAATGTATTCCTCTCTTCCAACCCCCCCCCCTTCACGAAATGTTTGAACCCAACTCTGTGGCGTGCTCTCTTGAGAAAAATACGCGCCACGCGCATTGCTCAACGCGCACACCAGCATGCATTTGCACACAAATACTGCGCCATGGTATAGTACTTTGTTTGCTAATGATATAGTACTTTGTTTGCTACGGGCATAGTACTTTTGGCCGTGCACTGAAAGATATCAAAAATAGAAAGGACCATGTGACTCGCTCTCAGCCAATCAAGACACAGAATCTGTGGGTGAGGTGTTATAAACATGTATATGCGCGCTCATATCAGTAGAACACATTTTGTTTGTTTCACAAACATGCAACCCGGTATCGTATGGAATATTATGTCTGCCTAAACTTGATTCATCAGCCGACTGAAGCTCTGTCTGTGTAAAAAAAATTAAGTGCTTATTGAGCAAAGTCATTCATGTCGACTTCAATAGGAAACATACGACTTTATTAGAACTGGATTGACTTTTCGAATCAAAAGCAATTTGAAGAGACCCGTCTGTAAGTGGTCGTGTCGTCTTTCCGTCTACCTATGTCCCCCCCCCCCCCCCGTTCAATCGGGGAATAAAATCCAGCAAAGAATTAAATTGGGACCTTTAAAATTCCATTCCCGGTTATTATGCCCTATTGGCAGCTTTACTGTTGCATTAAAGTTGCACTTGTTTTCTTCGCATTTCCAAGGACATCTCATCGGTCCTATTGTAATCCACTTTAGACCTTACTGTACAGTTTACTTATACTTCCACATGTTACCTCAGTGCTAAAACTGGTATTATCTGGGATCGTATTAAACAATTATTCGTTTTAGCCAATCTCTGTTTTGTAATTGCAACTTTATACGGGGATCGATATCGCTATTCGTAAAATTTTGCGGTTGGACAGATTGGGAATTTTTTTTTGGGGGGGGGGGAGGATGGGGGAATTCTGTGTCCCTGAATGGAGTTCCTTACACCCGTATCAGAGTGACTTCATTTCCAGAGTCGCACGGCGAACCAAATTGTAGTTTGAGCGACTCAATTCAACCAACATGTAATTTGCTTTCGTACAAGCGAATTACTTTATGCACTCCTGTCATTGAATACACTGAGGAATTGTTCGAAATGTTGCACTTAAAGGGTCCATGCAATGAATTTTTCTTAGGAACATATTTTGTGCAACTTTCTACTCCTCTTAAATGTATGAAAAGTATTTGACATCCCTGTTTTGTTAATTTGATTAAAAAGTGCACTTCTATAAGACAATTAAAATCGTCCATGCTTTTCCAGACAACTGAGGGCGCTGTTGCTGTGATGCCATTTCAGGAAGACACTGTTCAGTTTAGGGGTTTTCTGTTACAATTGTGAATCCAAAATTGTGCTCAGTGGAGCATTGGGAGAAAAGTGTGCTCATTGGCTTATTGTCATGTACTGACACAACAACGATTCACCAAAGAAAAGAACATTAAGGACAGCAAAGAATCCAAAATTCTGGCAACTTGTGATGCAGAAATAGCTGCAACACTGAGGTTTCTGCTTGAAATGACATCCCATATTTTGGTTATGAATATGGAAATTCGCATTAGCATAACAACCCAAAAGGCTCCAAAATACCCTTGAAAATGGCAAAGTGAAAATTGCAAATAGGGTTAAATGGGACACAAAGGTGCGTTTTCAAGGATTGCATTAAAAAATTACATTACATGGGCCCTTTAATTCTAAGCTAATCTTCGGTATAACTTAGTTTGGCGCAACTCATGACGGCCGGTCGTGAACAGGTAAACTCTCCTTGCTTGAAAGGGCTTCAATTGATTCGGCCACAAAAGGCTTTCGACCCCAGTCAGGGTAATCGCGTTTTCTGCACGAATCTCAATGAAGGATGGTGATCGCACGATGCGGCGCTTAACCTTGCGCAAACCAATTTGAATAGAGTTCAACAAACCAACAATTTCACTGAAAAGAAGATATTGTCCTCGTTTCACGGCCCCCACGCCATAGAAATGTACGTGATCGCTCAACGGGATGACAGGTTGTTTATCGTTTAGGAGACTGATGGAAAGAGTGAAAGAAACTAACACAAAGGTAAAAAAAAAATTAAAAAAAATTGTACCGTCGGCGAGGCTGAACGTTTGCCTTTCTGATGAATTTCCCAGGCCATTAGTTAGGGATGGTGGTGGGGGGATCAAGCGACCAACCCAAGATCTTACATGGGTCAATATTTTTGCTGTCCATTTTTGGACTTGATAAATCGTAAATAATAAATCGTGCCAGTTATTTAACTGGCACTCAATTGGAATTCGTGACTTGTGCGAACCTTTATATTTCTAGCAGTAAGGGCATTGATCGTACAGTTTTTAGTTAAGGTCCATTTAGTTAGAAAACTTCGTAAAAAACCCGCAGACGACCCTGATTCTATACACATAGTGATACTTTCTTTTAGCGCACCTGTTGTGTTTGTACGTTTTTCGTTGACGGTTTATTTTCCATCGAGCATTACTGGTTTTTTTAAAGAAATAACAACTGTTATGGATAGTGCATTTTATGTGGATCTTACGACCTTTCTGAGACGCACGGCTGTAAAAGAATGTCTGAATGACTAAATGAGTTTTACCAGCCCTTTGAGCTTTATGTGGTGATTTCAATGCTCAAAGATCGATCATGTTGAGGAAAAAATTGAGTAAAAGACTTTTAGTGTAACAATTTGGCGGATATTTTATGAACAATGTAGCTGACATAAAAATGTCACAGCCAATATACTATTACATGTACCTGGTGGCTTAAAAACCTCGGCAAAATGAAAGCAATTGATGAAGCGCCACTGCGGCTGAGTTTTATATAAAGAACCTAAATCGATACTGCTAATAGTCAGCCACGATCTCGATAATGGCATTATTATTTTTTTAGCTGTTTTGGTAGACACCGAAACACCACTTGTTTTCGTTAAGGTTTTTTCGTCAAGACCCCAAGCTAATATTGTTCTTAAACAAGTGACGTCGTAATTACGTCATCATTTGTCATGTAACGTCATCTTAAAAGTGCATGATTTAAATTTCTATTTTCAGAGTTCTAGAAAGCTAATTGGGTTGAAAATGTGTAAATACATTGTCAGATATGTGTTATACATTGAAATGAAACTGACGTCATGATGACGTCATCATGCGAATTTTTATTGATTTCTAAATTTTGCTAATTTAGAACCAAATTCACTTCTTCACAGCCCAATATTTTTGGTGCACATGTACATGTATATCCGATTTGGATGGAGGTTCTACATGACGGATGTCATTAAAACAATTGTCTAAACAGCTACGTGTTTGTCCACAAACACAATTCTAGTTTATTATTGAAATTGTGACAAAGACCACACGGTGCATTTGGTAATTCATTCCAAGGATACTTCAGCGGGCATTATCTCGTTGCCAATAAACCTATGTTCTGGTAGCATTATACACCTCCGAAAAATTAATTGGAAGCGCCACGTTGGCTGAAATTTAGTTTGAACAAAATAAATAATGCCATGTTATATAAAATGGAACTAGGCCTTAACTTTAAGTGGGATTAATTCTAATTGGGACAGAAGGCGCGGTGCCGTTCTTGTCTGATGGGATCGACATCGGATAAACCAGACGGCGTTAACTATACCAACAAGAGGTTCACACGACACGTTAGAACCATCTGCTATAGTGTGTTGCATCTTTGCAGACACTCGTACTGATAGGTTCCGCAAAGATATTGCATTATTTATTTGGTTAAAACTGTTAAACTTGATATGGACGGAGATCCGTGACAATAACGGTAACGTATGCTGGCGGCTCTTCTGTAACCCTAGCATGGTGTACGTGTTGTTTTGATGTATGTAGGCATTGGCTAATACGTTGCCAGATGTTCTGTAGTATTGGATGACTCAGTGAAAGGACGGATGACTTCTCTCGTTTATTTAAATTCGGAAAGAAAAACAATCAAAACTATAGTTTAGGTCATTTTTTTATATACTCAGAGACTCATTGAGTCAGTCAGTTAGTCCGAGACTCAGTCATTGGCTTAGTCAATCTGTGACCGTCAGTCAGTCAGTCAGAGGACATGAAAGGCTGGACTTTCGGGTCCAGCCTACAATCGTATATACAGGGGCGGCAGAACGAGGGGGGGGGGGCAACACCAAAAAGGGGCACTTGCTCAGAAACAAGGGGCACCTTCCGTCGGTGTGAAAGTAGAGGAAAAGAATATGGTCCCGTTCATTTCGCTATAAACCTACATGACGAGAGACAAATTATGAATACGTTGTCCATCTTGCTCTTTGTGTTTCTGTTAGTAACTAGTAGAGTTATGTATATATAGAGAGACCATTTTTAAAACTTTGCTTTCGAGGGGCAGTTTTCCATCTCGAGTAGTTATCGCACTATTGTTTTTGATGGCCAATTTTCCATCTAGCACATTGCGAGAGGGGTATTTTTGTTTTCGAGGGGTAATTTTCAATCTCGATAAGGTGCGCAATCTTGTTAATGCGAGAGGGGTACAACTTGAGTTTGTGAGGGGAAGTTTTGCATTGCAAGAGAGAAGACAATTGTATTTGTAGCGCAATCATATCCTTTCATACGTGTGCGTTTGAGGGGCAGTTTTGTCTTTATCTCAAGGGGGCACATTAATAGCCGCGAAAGGGGCACTTTTACTGGCCTGGGAAAACGGGGGGGGGGGGGGGGGGGGGGAGTGACACCCTGCCCCTCCCCCGGTTCCTCCGCCCCTGCGTGTATACAAGCTGGCGACTGGAAGTTTGAGTTGCAGAGATACATTACTGTTCATTGACAAAATAAGAAATGCAATGGAAACAATTGTGTTCAAAATGATGGAGTATAAGTTATTTAAAAGATCAGAGTGAGATTGTAATCGGTTAAAATCGCCACATCTTTTTCCAGTGTGATGGTTTGCTGGCACATGCACAGGGAAGTTCAGCGTTGTGTGCACAAGGTCATGGTTATCGCGTGATCTTGCCTTGTATAAAGCCATCCGATATCTTTTTCTGCTCGCTGAATTCGTGGAAGCAATCCGCCTTCGAAAAATGTGTCTCTTGTCCCCAACCGCTTTATTCAAGGTCGCTTGTGACTCGCTAAACTCTATCGCAGACTTTTCTGAAGGAAACACAATGCTTCGCGAAACGTGCATGCGGTAAAGGTCACTTCGACACTCCCTGCTTACGGGTTGTGCGCACGCGGCAGTGTTGGGCCCGGTACCTAAGTTTACGAATCTGCTTACCAATACCAATTTCGAAAAATCCCCGCTTATTGTAGAAGAAAATTCCGTGCTTACGGTTAGCATATTTGACGGGCTACACATGTACGTATGTACATTGCGTACTCTCCGTATAACTAAGGTTTCTGTGCTTACAGGATTAGCTCAGATTTTTTCTCCTAGCGCTGTTATAATAAGGTCTAGTTGGGCCCGGGTCATCAACCCTACAATTCTTGAGATCTGGCTCGGTCGGTCGGTCGATAGGTCTGTCCCCGCAAAATTTACCAAAAATGGGCCCTCTAAGTTCCCCATAAAATATAACTACCAATTGACCAAAAAATGACCAAATGCAATGCCGTCGCCAGTAAATGCACTTTTGGCAAAATTTTTCGGAACACGCCCCTTTGTCTCGATCGATGCGCATGCGCGTCTATTTTGCGTATGAAGTGAGACATTCCGGAACCGGCCCAGAGCATATTGGCACTTGCGCTTGTTCTTTTTTGTTTTTGTTTTCCAAAATGAGAGCTCCAAAAAGTTAGAGGTATAATGAGCAAAGTAAAAGTTACGCCTCACTATAGCTGTAGCTCTCATTGATTATAGACGAAACCGGGCGCGTAATGAAAGCACTCTCGACGCCCCTTCAATGGAAAAACCATGATTGTGAGCGCCATTGTACAAAGCAGCTACCCCGTGACGGACTAGACTATCTTAACAACAGCAAACAATATGCTCTCGCCATCAAAGGTGTCTTCGTGATAGAAGTGAAAGAGTGCCCGGATTGGTCTATAGTCAAACAGTGGGTTTTTGTTAGCAACCCTGCTAAACAAAATATGCCAAGCAATCCAACTGAAGCACACTCGCACGGAAACAACAAGTTGCGCAATTTTGAGTTGGTCCAAGGACTGAGAAAGCTAAGGGCCTTTTACACTGATGGGTTGAAAATGAGCCTGGCTGGGCTGACAAGCTGCGGCTACTCCATTTGATTTGAACGTGTATAGGCTCAGCAGCCGACGCAGTACCGATGCCAGGGGCGGATCTAGCTTTCCGGAAACGGGGGGGGGGGGGGGGTGTTGATAATTATGGAGGGGTTGAACTGAGTGAAGGCGTGCTATGGGGTCCGGGGCATGCCTCCGAAAAATCTACGGTGCTTACTCTTGCATTCTAAGGCAATTTGAGAAAACATTATTTTTGGAACTTAAGCATTCTTTTTAAATTTTATTTTAGGCCCCATTTTGAAAGTATCGTAACATTAGTCAGCGGCTGAACGTGGAGTGATCCACCACAGGATGCGAGAGATTCTTCGTTTGGCATGTGCAACCTGCGGCCTCAATTAAGTTCCAATAATGGTGTTTCGTTCGAGTATATTTACTCCCTCGCACGAGAACCCAGTCCCACCCATTTTTGAAAAAAAGGTCTCTTTTCTGATAAATCTCACGGGCTCCGGGGGCAGATCCAAGGGCATGATACGTTGCGATGGCTGTAACCATCCCTCAGCCGAATGACCAATGTTAAATATTTGGATAAAATTCCAATTTAAATAGTCCTTTAGTTCCCTGAATAATGTCATCACTAACTATTGCAAATCTTGATACATTGCTTCAGGTCATTTTCTTTATATGCGTTGACTGCAGTGCCTCATCCACCCCAACTTTTTATATAAGGTCTTGGACTTCGAAACCCCAGCCAATCCTCCCCTCCCCCCTTGGAAAATCCTGGATCCGCCAATGGCCTCACCCTCCTTGTAGTAAACGAGTACATGGTCAATGACTCCCAGCATGCATAAACTTTATTATCTTCTAAAATTATTTAACCAATACTTCAACTCTGAACTGTACACCGTCATCCTATGTCCAGGACTGGCTTTGCGAATCGATTGACGGTCATGTCGAATCTTATCACAGCAGCTTAGCTGATAAATATTAGGCCGAGTAAAACAAATGTTCTCCGTCTTGTTAAAAAAAAAAAAAAAAAAAAAAGGCGGCCTTTTTATCTTCTCCCCTCCCCCCCCCCCCCAGGATGGAGGATTTTCCAAGATGGCAGAAAAATTCTTCTACTTTACTGGGCCTGAAAACTTCCACGATAATCCATCTGATATAGCCAAATAACATTCAACCATCTATCACAATATCTTTTGCCTTATAATGATCGCGTTATGCTGATAACATTTTCAGTGTTAACCACCCAACAAGGAAATATATGACTGGATGGTTTAAAAGGAAGTAGGAAATTGTGGTTGAGTTGAACAATTGAGTAAAATGTACGCGAGAACAATTCACGTAAATACCGAGTATGGATCAGCTGTGAGGCATACAGAGAGTCCACATTTTGTTGCGACCTTTACCGTATATTAAGAAATAAACTCTAAAGAGTTCGGTTTGTTGAGCACGTTTTGATCAATTACTATTCATAGTCAACTTTTGGACTTAAGGTTGCTTCATGATAACGGAATGTCTACTTCAGAGGTATTTGTGTAAGAGCTCTATACAAGGAATATCACTAAAACATGTTGTCAGTACGTGTAGCTGCAAAGCATTATGCGGGCTTTTGGTCCGCAGGTTGGGTGGATATGAAAGTTATTTTAAAACAGGTCTCAGGTGTGTTTTTATCTCGTTCAGTTTATTACTATAAGAACCGGTTGCGAAGTTCGTGTGCTTTCATATCCTTATGGACACAAAATGGCTATACATGTATGGGACGCCCCTGCCATACCACCAACTGCTTGATAGGGCTAAATACTCTTGAACGGCACTTAAATTGGATGTACATGTATATAGTACCACCTCACCAAAATGTGGGGCATAGCTAAGTGGTTTAAATTGGAAGTAGGAACAGCTGATCTGTGCACGTAGCTATGTACTGCCGATAAACTTTGTTATAAAACAACTTTGCTAAACTCCACCTACCTCTCGCATTCATCGGCAATGTCCGTCCATTTCCAGGCCATCAGGTTGACCATCACCTGCCGGCCCTCCTCCATGTTCGGATCCCAGTACTGGGCCGAAGCCGCCGAGCACATGGCCGCTAAAAGCAGCAGCAACAGGCGCGCCATGGTCCACCACACTGCACCAACGTTCAAGTGCAGAGTATTCGGCTTGGGCCTATACGTGCGCAAGTGGGGCAGGTTTTCTGTAGTAATGTCTGTGTAGGCGAGCCTGACAAATAGAGCTGCACCCTGCCAAACCCCCGTCTGCAGGACACAAATGAATTTCCAATAACCACCCCGGCTTCTTTTGTAGGATATTTGGTGAGACTTTTTATGACATTGATCCATTTTCCGTTTCATTTTACCACGATGTGGATGAATGGAGCGTAACTCTATACACTCAGTCAACCGTTAAAAGGTTGAAGGTAACCTGTGGAAGTAAGTGGAATCCCCGCAAGTGTGACTAATACAACTTTGAAATGTCTCCTTGGCCTGAGATAAACCTTTTGAATACGGCTTTTGTATTCGATCGAGGGCAAACCTGGTCTTTGTGGCAAAAGAATTCAATAAAAGAATTGCTTTACAAGTAACTCTGAAATAGCAAGTATGCATAAAATAATATCGAATACAAGCAACACTCCGAAATAGCAAGTATGCATTAAATTATATCGAATACAAGCAACACTCTGAAAAAGCAATTAGTACCAGCCCCCCCCCCCTCCCGCCATGTTCCACACCGTACCTGGACAGTTCTAGGGATTTTTTTATCATCTTGCATTCGTCGAAACTCTTTGATGCAAGGAGATAATTAGGGTGCGATTCCAATATTGCTCTCTTCTTGATCTTTCATTGATCATGGACCCGCATAAATAAGGTTATTATTGAAAAACAAGTTTCACTTCAAATTACTAGGTTATCCATGCCAGTGAGCCTATGAAACCTTTGCCCTTGAACACTCAATTAATGCAGGCAGTGTGTGTCAGCAGAAATACGGTAGCCCGGTGAAACAAAAAATTTAAGTGGATTTTGCTGGGCCAGTCCTCTTTGTGACCTGTCTCACTGACTGACTGACTAAACGATTCCCTCACTGACTGACTCACTGTCAAACTTGTGAATTAGACTTCCTTTAGTGACATATCGGCACCCATGATGACGTCATCATGACGTCAATCAATTTTTGTCTGTAACACGTACCTGTCTACGTTCAGACCAAGTTCCGACCCAATCGGACTTCAGTTTCTCGAGGTATAAAATCTTAAAATATACACCTTTAAGATGACCTCATAAGACCATTGATGACGTCATCATAAAATAACTTGTCTAGGGTCAACCTAACTTTGGGGACTTTGTCCGTGCCTATAGTTTGAAGTCAATCTGAGTGCATTTTATGTCAAATTTTGCTAGTAGAAGAAGATGTAAAAGTAGTAAAAGTATAAATATAATATAACACATCCCGAACTACCTATAGTTTCAACCCAATTGGAGTTACAGTTCTCTAGATATAGGACTTTTTAAATATGCAAATTTAAAATGACGTCACGTGACCCATGTTGACGTAATGATGACGTCATTCTTCTACAAAGGTCTCACCTATAAGGTCTTTTTCCATGTTAAGTTTCGTTGGGATATGACTCAGTTTTAATTTAAAAGTGGGGGCCCGCATTAAACGCGTACAAAGTCTATGGGATTTTGGGTCCCAAAAAGAAAAAGGAAAAAAAAGGAAGAAAAAATAAAATCTGAATAAAAACAAAGGCCTTTAAATTACTTAATATTAAACCTGAAGACACGAAAACGTCTGGTATTTTTTGTTTGCAGCCAATATACGCAATTTTCTTTCGATTCCGTTGCATGAGCAAATACCACTACCCCCAGCTCAATGTGCAAGAATCTTTTCATCTGTGCTTTGTGGTGGCGCTCTTGGCAAATAGTGGATGGCTGATAATGAGCCTTTATGAGATAATGGCTACGTTCGCTTAGCTTACCCGGGTCGAATCGGGTCAGCCCATGCCGTTCGATTAGCTCTGACGTCATTCTCGGGGCTCAGCCACCATAGACCCTGCTGCGTAATTTTTTTTCCTAGGAGGGTTAGGGGCAATGTCATGAATAATTCAGTTTTTCCTTTGAATCATTGCAAGACTTAGGTTCTCGTTCTATTTTCCCCTTAATTTAAAATTATCTCAGTGATAAATTTGGTGAAGAAAAATAGCTGATGAAAATGAGCAGCGAAGACGTGGATTCGAACCGGGGATCTTTGTATCCATAGCTCATCTCGCTATCCACTAGGCTACTGTGTGGTAGCTCGACGACCACCGTTCTTTAAAATGCTTTAATGTATTGTAACTAGTTGAGTAACTAACAACAATGCTGTTGATGTCATTGTCCGTTCTCATGGATAAACATGAATTATTCATGACATTGCCCCTAACCCTCCTAGGAATAAAAATTACGCCGCCCTGCTTGTGAGTAGAGTCAGGGGTGGAAATACGTCACACGCATGCGTTGTTCATTCCAAGAAATGGACAAATATGGCGGCTGGATAGCGGGAATCTCAAATTTTTTACTTTATTTATAGTCTAAAAGGTAATCATTTATTGAGTTCATTGCAACTTTTGAGGCTATAATCCGGCCGGGCCCAACTGTTTTGAGTTTTGCAATTGACTGAAAAGCAGTAAATCTCAAACTAAGTCCCAATCCGAAACAGGCGTTTTGTCAGTGGGTACGGCCGTACGTCCAGAGCTACGGGCGTCACGTGAGGATCGTGATGGCCCGCGGGTGAGCGTTTGATTAGCCCGGCTGTCGTGGCTAACCCGTCTGCCTATAGCTTCACCCGAGTCGATCCGGGTGAGCTACTCCAACGCACCTAAATATATACGCCATGGGAGGCGCTATTTGGTTTGGATAAACTCTTGCACTTTACCCAAATTCACCACAACCAAACAGCGCCCTCCTTTTTTTTGTCTGTCACCAATACAAAAAATATATAAAGTGTTTGCATAAAGATTTTAATTAAAACCGAAACCTACAAAAATCTGTAGCAATTTGCAACTGGAAGGAACTCGGATGTAGTCGAGTCCATCACAAGTCCATCACAAGTAAATCACCATTCATAAATACCTTAGACAGTTTAGCCATTCCTATTGGTCGAGAGCCAGACACGTGGCCGGTTTTAAACGGACGATAAAGACCGGCTTGCTGGTCTTTTGGACTCCTAAGAAATTTGGACTCCTAAGAAATCCGGTGCCTTCTACCGTTTTAGGCATGCGCAAGCTAAGCAGTGAGCCAGCATGTCATAGTCCTAATTTCACAGCACACCGGCACAGCTGCGTTCTGCGCCACATCGCGCAGTGCGCGCGACGCGCAAGCCAGTCTCCGTATAAGGAGTTGCTTACCACTACTCGCGATACTAGAAAAGAAAAGAAAAGAATATAAAAATAGAATAGAAAGGAAAATTTTGACGAGCACAGTGCCAATTGCGCGTGCGGAAACGGGTTTATGAACTGTGTTATCTCGATGTTTGCCACAACTCGTGGCTTCTATATATATCCACACAAAAAACCCAAGACTAGTTTGTGCTGATTTAGGTTGTTTTAAGTATTCTGGGAAAACTTGCAACTGGCTACAATATGAAGTTTAATTTCTTTTGTGAAGTGTGAAACAAATTGACAGGTGATTAAAATTGACAGCTTATTGACCGACCTTTAAAGAGAGTTGTCTCGATACGATCTTCAACTTGCGGATAACGAAAATGGGTATGCGTGCAAAAAGAAAGGCAAACAAGTTATGGCGTTATTGAGTAAGATAAAGACGATGGGCTAATTTTGTGAACACTGTGACTTGCTATTACTGACAATCTACGCCACCAACGCTATTTTTATGCAGTATTTTAATGTATGAAGGATTTAACCCTAAATTGGGTTGGAAGCATTTATTCTGGTCTTTTGACTTTGTATGTGAGCAGTCACGTTGTCACGTTTATTTGATATAACACTGAACAAAAACTGCGTAATGTTCCGTTTTTGGGGTGTGTGGTTTTATTTCTAAAACTTTACTGGGGTTTTTTTTCTAGGTTGGTCTTGGCTGACTGCTTTAAAAGATGTTTCTGTTTGCAAAGATATCACAGGGAGTAGCTTCATTGGTTAATAAAGACAATCATCAACTTGCACGAAAGTAATATGTAAAAATAGCTCCTGATTTGGCTGGTTCATTTATTTTATGAAATTATTATGTAAACAACTAGGAATAAGGAATAAAAATTGGAATTTCTGGCACTGCAGCAAATAAAATGACCTACTTTTCCGAGGTAATTAAGATTAAAAGAGTTTGTCCACGCAGTTTTAAAAATCTGAAAGGTGTTGAAAATTTTCTGATGAATACATCACATAGCAAAATATTTGCCCAGACACATTGTAAATGAATATCGTGATCAATGAAATTTAACAAAAAGTTAAACCGAATCTTTACAGAGATTCCATGGTGCAGGAGCTAGAACCGAATTCGAACACATTTAAGTAGCCGCATCTAGCGAAATGGTTGTTGCTGGAGTAAGGCTTGCTCCCGCTAGATGAGCCCGAGCAAGACCCCTGTCCGATGTCACCCTCCCACCCGGCGCCATTCTTGAGGTAAGCCTTGACCTCAAACCAGCTTCCTTCCGTCTGGTCGCAATCCATGTCCACGTCAACCATCCAGTAGTGATCACCCCACTTGTTGAGCGGAGTGTAGCCGTAGCCATTAGCCTGGACGTTGGCTCCATTGCTAGGGTTGTTTGTGGTCCAGACAAGGGGCGTACCGTCAGGGGTGCTTCCCTGGTAGGTGCTCTGGTCGCCCTCTGCTCCGTACCAGTCCAGGAAATCGTCACCGGACGACCAGGCGTTGAACTGACCGTTGGTGCCTCCGATGTTGTGACTGATCGGTAAGGCACAGGCGCTAGTGTCGGCGTTGGAAGTGCAGCCACTTCGCTTGTTGTGGTCGATCCCACCGCGGATGAAGAGGTCTTGACCGTAGATCGTTTGCTTCTTGATGAAGATGACGGTGCGCTGGTAGCCTACTGGGGATCCTGGATCGACAGGATTGACAGGGTTGACAGGGTTGGAAGGAGAACTGCTGGAATCGCCAACCTTCGCACTGACGTGAATGGCCGCTACTGGGTCATCCCCGGTGTCGACGTTGAAGTAGGCGTTACCTGACCCGTCAACGTGGATCGTGGGACCGCTGCAGGAACTAGAAGAAGAATCAAAATCACCCAGGATGAGGTTGCAGTATTCCCCGGACGGCATGCCAGTGTAGAGAGTCTCAGACAGGGTGTACCCATCGTTGTTGATGGCGATGAAGGCTTTGTCGCCACGACCAAAGGCGATCTGTTGGTTGCCGTTACTCCACCAGTTGGAGAGCGGCTGACCGGCAGCGACGTTGCGGAACCCGATCATGTTCTTGATCTGTCTCCAGCGATGCTCGCACACCCAGCCTCCCCCGCATGTTCCGTCTGCGTTGATGGTGACCGACTGCGTGTTACCGTTCCCATCAGCTGGCGGGCCCGCATCAGTATCGTGGTTAAAGTCGAAGCTGCTCATGACACGAGCGAAGCCGTAAGGGAAGGCTAACATGAAGGCGTTGGCCATCTTGTACAGGCGAGGACTCTCATGAGTAATGATGCTTCCACCGCCGCCGTGACCACGCTGGTTGTCGTGGTTATCCACGAAGACCAAGGCCGAGCCGTCAGCCAGCATGCCCCAAGCCTCTCCGAAGTTACTGAAATAGCTTAGCTTGTTGGCTCCATTCATAGCCTCTCCCACTCTCAGCCCATACTTGAACTCGGTGACCCTGCCATAGGGGGTGTACTCACCCGCTGTGATGGGCTCCCCTCCCTGATCGATGACCTCTTGGAAGATTAACGCCCTGGATCCTGCGGGGAAGTAGGCCGTATTCAGGTTGTTGAGTGACCCGAACATGGCGCCCAAGTCCCCGGGCCACATGTGCTTGCAGGCGTCCACACGGAAGCCAGCGACACCAATGTCAATCAAGGTGTTCATGAACTCGACAATTTTGGACCTGACGTAGGACTTGGAGGTGTCCAAGTCTCTGAGAGACACCAGATTACAGTTGCGGACCTGGTTGACGTCTTGGTAGCTCTCAATGTCTCCACTGTTGGAGTTGCATTTGCCGTTGGCTACGTTGAAGTCCCAGCTAGCGAAGGGTACGCCGGGGAAACTGAACGCTGAAGCGTCATAATAACTACCTGCAGTGCCGTAGCCAGTATCTGAACAACAAAAAAGTAACTAAATCTAAATATTTCACTCAATATTCACTCCTGCATGAAGCAAGTCACACAAACAGATTTCTTGAAGGGTGATGAAATAGGTACGGCCCGAGGCTTAAGAAATCGCCAGTAATCACAAAAAAACCTTTCCCACCCCACCCCCAAAAAAATATGTCCTGAAAAGGGACTTGTCATCCACCAGCAGGCTACAACATGGGTCAATTTCACAGTAAGTTACCAAGCCTAAAAGTATTTGCACAGAAAGAAAACATGCACCCAAAAATGCTTGCGAAATAGAGCTATGGATATTGCTGTTGACTGAGTATCGATTGAGATTTCATTTATTTTTATTTTGTTTATTGGACCTAGACCTATACACCGTCCTCCTGAAATCTTCGGTCACGAAGCCAAGCAATGAGAACAGAGAAACTGACCTCCCGATCCCATGTGATTGATAACAGCATCCACGTAGATCCTGACTCCGACGTTGTTACACCGCATGACCATATCCCTCAGCTCGCTCTCCGTGCCTGAGCGACTCGTCAGCTTGTAACTGACGGGCTGGTAGCGCTCCCACCACGGCCGCCAGGGGCTCCAAACCTCCCGGTGCTCGGACGGGGGCGAGATCTGGACACCGCCGAAGCCATTGGGTGCCAGGTATCTGTAGTCAACGGTGATAAAGTTAACAAGTGAGTATTGTTTCCAATTTGATTAACCCTCCTATGGAAACATGCATTCTGAGCCTTGCTGTTACTGGTTCAATATTGGTCAAGTTTGAAGGATCTGATTGGTGTCGTATAAACTCGCCGTTCCGGTCAGTATGCTCTGACCGTCTTCAGGAGAGTGTCAGAGCATACTGACGGTCAGAGCATACTGACCTTAACGTCGAGTTTATACTTCTAGTTCTTTTCAGAACCATTCTCCTAGTTGAGAAATTATTCACACATGGTGTCTCCGCAAATCTTTCATTCATTAGTATCTCCACCTGCAAAGCAGCAAATCTTACTTATCTTTGTCTCTGTGAGTCAAACTTGACAAATTCGGAGGGCGTAACCTAAGGTGTAATTTTCACCGACAAGGTTTCATAAAATCATTATTCAGATTGAACTTTGGCTCAAAGGTATTTATTAGAAAAGTTTTACTGGCCAATGATAACAGCTACGTGCTTGCTTCAAACGTCCATGTAGAGACCACAGAATACATGTTGTTTAATGCTACAGGAGGCCTACGTGTCCGGATTTTGTTTAATTGAAAAAGGGAAAACTCGGGGAACAAGGGAAAAACTTCTCTACACCAAGATATCAGATAAATGTACTCAACAAAACATTTTTCCAAATAAAAGCAAATATCAGATAAGATGCACATTTTTATTTAGGGAAAATACAGTTTAATAAGAATTTCGGCTTAAGCATTATAATCATTCCCTCTACAAAGACGTTCTTGGTTGTCAATGTGTCAGTCACATGTTTACCTTACACGATATTTTCAGAATAGGCATAACCATAGCTTTTCTTTCAAGTATCTATACTGAATGGATACTTTTCCCCGATAATTAAAATGAAAATTCATTCAGCCTACCTCTCGCATTCGTCAGCAATGTCGGTCCATTTCCACTCAAACAGGTGAACCATGGCCTGTCTGTCGTAGGCAGTGTTGGCGTCCCATTGGCCCAAGGCAGAGCCAATGAGAATAACCAACAAACACAGAGTCCTCATCTGAAATATGAAGAAAATTACCAGATTTCAAAATTGTCTGTATAGGAGGTGTTTTTGGGGGTACCCTTCTTCGGTTTCTGTTAAAATGCCTTTAATTTCTTTTAAAAATAGACGCCGACATTTCCGGCTGAATCGTTAGGATTCTGTATTACAATATGCTCCTCATTATGCCGAGAAAGTGCTGAAATTTAAAAAGCGAGTTGTGAGTTTTTGGAAATGTGTCGGTTTATTGCTCCGATTGAGGATTCTATCAACAAGACAAATCAAAGTCAGTCTTGGTAATTTGGCAGCGCTACCTAATTCCAAGGCGTAAAATCACATTAACGATTTTAATATTTGCAGAAAACACGTACAAAGTTTAAGTTAAAAGCTTACCTCAAGAAAGGGAACAGGGATGCAGATTCCACGAATACCAACTGGCAGGGCCATTGCGGATGTTTTCTTTTATAGGCATGTTAAGTTAATCCTATAATTGCTTGTCCTCTTTTAATTCAACAAGACAAGCTACTATCTTTCTTTATCCTTGATACTCACAGGTATGATTTTAAGTCCCGTTTTATTTTTTTAGGACAATTTAAGCAGATTTTAGTTTCACATCAAACATTCACATATGTTTTGGGGTTCTTCATTCCCAAGGGTATTATGACTTACGTAAAAAATGTCAATAAACAGTATGAACAGTTGATGAATAGGCATAATGTTAAGTATTTGAAATTGAACAATGAAAAACAGACTTATTTTGTGACCGCTCTTTCTGAATTCTCTGGTAGGTTTTTCTATTGACGATGCAAAATGTGATGGCTCTTCGTAACCATCGGAATATTAATGGTTCATCCGCTTTGGGAGAGCTCCCATATAGCCGTCCATCAATTTCTATCTATAATTAATCTTGTCAAAGTTGTTCTTTTCCTGTATTTGGTAAATCTTACTTTCCCTTTTGTTGGCTCTTCTTCTAAACTCTCTCGCTGTAACTTTTCTCTGCGACTTTTAATTTACAAAACAATCTGGGAAAAGAAAGTTTGACATCTTTCAAACGTTCGACCTATATATAATTTTGAAGAGCATAACGAGAAAAGGCTTGGTCCTTGCTTTGAAAAAAAACACACCACCCTGATATGCTATTGAACTGTTTCACATACCATTGACCATTTTTTTTTCTTGAGGGACGGGCAGAACATCGTTTTAAAAATTATTGTGATACAATACTTCTCTTTCAAGAAACCTTAAATAAATCCTTGACCTAATGTCGGTACGGTGCACGTTATGCAAAACGATTAAAATAACTTTCTCTATCGGCTTTATATTACAAAAAAATCAATATCCTTTGTCAGCTTTTTGTTGATTTTTACGACAGTGATGCGACTTTATAACCGTTATAATATACAGGTGCATCATCAGAGACACCGTAGGGTCATTGTTGATATTAATAATTAACATGGATACTCTAATCGGGTTTGGCTCGAGGTAAAAACAGCTGTTGTGCTTATTCCAAATTCTCAGCACAAAACCTAAATTGGCTACCGTCTTCATCCAGATGTGTTTTCGCATCGTCGTATTATTAGTACACCTACAATTTCATTATTAATACCCGATGCACTTGTTTGTTTCGATATTTCAAAATGGACAAATAAGGCATGAACATTCTTTAAAAGGCCATACTATGATTGTGAGCAAGAAGACCATGATTTTTCATTTACTTATAAGTCATTCATGTAGCTAGATTATTTTAGCCTAACAAAACACTATGTATACCATGCAGTTTAAGAGACTCTGGTGCATCCACAGACTTTTGTCTTAACTCAAACAACCTTTTGAGTGTTATTTATTAATGTGTTTTCATCATTGGCCATTTCGAGAATAATCACACCAACCCCAAGACTACACTCTTCGATTTGGGTGTTCGGTTTCTTCTTTCTTTGATTATCGGTTTTTGTCTCAAACATGAAGATAACATAATTAACTATCAAGTTCCGTAACATTAAACTGCACTCGAGTATAAATAAAGAGTAAGACCACAAAATTGCATTATTTTTTTTATTATACGCTAGCGTTAAAATGGCGCTTCAAATAAAATACTGCACGTATGCGAGTCAGCTATTTTTTTTGTCTTTTCATGTCAACACTTCAACTAATCAGTGTGTGCGTTCTATATTCCCGATTATTCCAGAGTCATTTGACATACATTGATAATATTAATTGACAGACCTGATTTAGGAACTTGGTTTTGAAAAACAATTGCCATATTTTCAGAGCATATGTAAATATTTTTCCAAAAATACCTTCGGTGACGTCAATTGTGTTGTAAACCTCTGATAAACTAATAATCTCAAAGGGTCTGACTTCGATATATTTTTAGTAATTTTTTTTTTTTTTTTTTTTTTTTTTTTTTTTTTTTAGAGCTATAGGCCCCTAATGTTGAAGAAAGTTAGGGAGCAGTTACCAACAGTAAGTTAATTTTCTCGTAGTATACCGTGTAACTCCAACTGATCTGCAGGTAGAAGTTGGTTCGATATAAATAACTTGCGATATAGTTAGTCGCCCTGAAAAAAAACCTATTCGTCACATGACATTGATACGAGTTCGTGCCTTCAGGAGTTGTGGATGCAAACGCGAACTGGTCTTGAATAAAGACTACACCCTAAAAATCGAGGTCTCTAGAACTCCATCACCCACGCTTGATAACTTGAACTAGTTTATTGACGACAAGTCAATCAATGAGATTCGGATGAAAATGATATCTCTTGTGATAAAGGCTGCATATCCCCGTTCTCCCTTCGAGGCTGTTTGTGAGGGTTTCATTTTGTATAAAAACCGACCCATGAGTCGGGAGATTTTCATCTCGTCTCCGGCGTCAAGAACCGAGCAAGAGCAGCGAGAAAGGTAAAGTTGGCCTAAGTCTGATATTTTAAACATCTTTTAATACAGTGCGAGTTCTGTAAGATATGATGGCTCTATTCTTGTGTTTTCTTGACAGCATACTCTTCTACCTTTCCGCATGTCTGTGTGCACCTGTCTGTTTCCTTGCCATCACCAAGTTGCGCTAGCACGACCCCCCATTTGAAGGCTTTGTCTCTACCCTTGCACCCCCACCTCCCACTAAGGATGCAGGAGAGGCAAAACGGAGTTTTTTTTATTATTTAAAACCCAATGAGCGCCCCTTCAGAAAATCATCTCCACGGTTTCCTCTGAAACTTGGAACCAAAATAAGCCATTGCTCTCACCACAATGCACGTCAACATATTGATCTACCTATCACCATTATACCTCGCCATCATTCTCCCGTTCCTATCCAAAAGCTTAAAAACCTACTTGTTTGACTGAGAGCCCCTCTACAAGTTCTTGCCTGATATCATGTCTATCTCCCTGTTGCGTGGTGACTAGTAAACATCTTGCAGCCTGATCCTTCCTCTCCGGGCATACACTCCCTGTCCAGGTCCCCTTCTCCCCTGCTTGCCCGACTGCCTCCACCTCATTTCCCAATTACTCTACCATGTATAGTCACCTCTCCATCTGCCTTCCTACGCCCACCTACCGCTCTAGTCACCCACCATGAGTGCTTCGACCCTCCCATCCCTACTCTCCCTAGTGTTTCACATTGTGCTAACGTTACATATTTTCACAACTGCATCCCTTTTTATGATGCGATAAAGGCATAGAAAAAAAAACATCTGTTTGTTTACTACTTCGCTAATTATTTTCACTATTTAAAAAAGTGTACGTAAATTATGATAGTGATTATTCTAAGAATGCTTTCCTAATGGCGAAATAGAAAAAAATGACTTCGTTAATATCCCGTTTCGTATTTTTATTTCGAAGGTAAAAAGCTGTTTGACCATGGCATTGTAGGCCTAATCCTAGATGTACTAAGACTCTAACTTTACCCTCTTCAACGAGAACATGGAATCATGCATGTAAATGCCTAAGAGACTTCTCTTTCTTTTTACAATTAGATGGCTATTTTATGGGTATTTTGCCTTTTCCTGGGCGTGGCTGTCGCCCAGTGGGACGCCCACACCATGGACAACAGGCAGGCTATCGTGCACCTGTTCGAGTGGAAATGGAAGGATATCGCCAACGAGTGTGAAAAGTAAGAAATCATTTATTTGGAGTTTCATTGGGGAAAAAAAGCTTTTGTTTGCTACATGTTGATGGATGCTTTTTGCCTGTTTCATGAACTTTCCATTAAATCTTAGACCCACATGGCTACGTAAGAAAAGATACGACTCGTGTCCAGAAATACATTTGGAAATATCAGAGGACATTGTTCATCTACAGAACATTTGAAACAACTTCACCCATCTCTCATTTCAAGAAATTGTCATGTTATTGGGATTGTATGTATGTATTTTTCTTTTTACCACCTTTAGTTGGCTAGGGCCTCATGGCTTTGCGGGTGTCCAGGTTTCCCCGCCCAGCGAGAACTTCAAAGTTACGCCCGAACGCCCTTGGTATGAGCGGTACCAGCCCATCGGCTACGGACTGGACACGCGTAGCGGCAACGAAAACGAGTTCAAGGACATGGTGAACCGATGCTTCAAGGTCGGCGTCCGCATCTATGTGGATGCTGTCATCAATCACATGGCAGCCAACACTCCCGATGGCAGTGGACGTAAGTACATTCAGCGTTAACTGTTTGGACTCGTGCCGGAACGGTAGATGGCGCTGTTTGATACTGACGAGTGATCCACGTTGCAGATCGTTATTGACGCGGCGCACCTGTTCATGAGTATAGCGCAAACACCGGCAAGATGTGCCAGACGGACAAAAGCACATCCCAATTATCCCATTTCACTTCCTTTTACAGAATCACATCGTCCTACAAATTAAAACTCAAATTGACACCATTGACTGGCAACACTTTCAATTTCACATCAGTTCCAAAACCTCTCTGAGTTATGAAAGGAAGTGTAACTCAATGTCCGCGACAGAGCCAATTAACCACGACATCCAATTATTGATCCAGAAAAATGAGCCAGAAACTCCTAGACTGTAATCTCCTTGACCTTTACTAGATGGTGCATGTATAAGATTTGAAAAATACGTTTTCAGGTTTTATCCATTGAGCTCTTAAATACTCTGTCACGGATAATGCATAACACTGGAATTGCCGATGTGATAATTTGCCAGATAGTGAATTAATGGTCTGCGTTTACCCCTTTTCCTTCCTCGACAGCGTATGACTTCTGGAGAGTGCCTTTCTCGGAGTATGATTTCAACTACCCACAAGGTAAATGCCCAACTCCTAGCGGCATCGACTACAGCAACGTGGATTCCATCCGCAACTGCGACCTGGTTGGCCTGAAGGACCTGGATCTTGGCAAAGACTACGTCCGGGGTAAGATCGCTGAGTACCTGAACAGGTTGATCGACATGGGAGTGGCCGGCTTCCGCTTGGACGCCGCCAAACACATGTGGCCGGGTGACCTCAAGGCCATCTACAACCGGCTGAAGAACCTCAACACCAACTTTGGCTTCCCGAGCAACGCCCGTCCCTTCATCGTCCAGGAGGTGATCGACCAGGGTGGGGAGGCCGTGTCTTCATGGGAGTATTTGGACATTGGAAGGGTGACGGAGTTCAAGTATGGCATCAAGCTCGCCGAGGGCTTTCATCGGCAGAATCCACTCAAGTACTTCAAAAATTTCGGCGAAGCCTGGGGTTTCGTTCCGGACTACAACTCCATGGTGTTTGTCGACAACCACGACAACCAGAGGGGTCACGGAGGTGGAGGCGGCATCATCACCCACAAGGATTCCAGGCTGTACAAGATGGCAAACGCCTTCATGCTGGCTCACCCTTACGGACTGTCTCGCGTCATGAGTAGCTTCGGTTTCAGTGACCCGAACAGCAGTCCGCCTCGCGACTCAGCTGGTAACATCATATCGCCCATCTTCTACGCCGACAACACCTGTGGCAACGGCTGGATCTGCGAGCATCGCTGGAGGCAAATCAAGAACATGGTGGACTTCCGACGGGTGACGGTTGGCCAGGCCTTCGCCAACTGGTGGGACAACGGTTGGTACCAGATTGCCTTCGGTCGCGGCAACAAAGGCTTCATCGTGATCAACAACGAGGACTACTCCCTGAGCCAGACCCTGCAGACGGGCCTTCCCTCCGGTACCTACTGCAACATCATCTTGGGAGACTTCAACAACGGCAAATGCACCGGACCCACGGTCTACGTTGACAACAACGGGTATGCCAAGTTTGACATCGCGGGCTCGGGTAACGACGATCCCGTAGTTGCGATCCACGTCAGTGCGAAGCAATAAATATTATCACTAAGTTCTTGTGCCTGACATCCACCAACATTACAATTAACGAATACTGACAATTACATCAAAGGACAATGTCTCAAGTTCTACAAATTACATGGCAATATTATTATTCACAGTTTCATAATTACATCGATCTATGTTCTGTGCAACACTTGACCTAGAAGCCATGTGGGCATCATCAATACCATTCCTGTCGTGCTTTCTGGACAATTGCTGCTCTTTATTTGACCTTGTAAAACACCTGTTGTCATCTTTGTGGTCCTTCTTTTAATGCCACAAAAGTGGGTACATGACTGATTGTCTGAAGAAGCAGACCTTCCCAAATGCGAGGAAAAGGTCTACCTTTCGTGGTTGATGGACCAAAATGATTGAAAGCAATTGAAGTTGAGTTTTGAGGTGTCAAATAAATAAAAAGAAATGATAACTACAGAATTTATATTGTCTGAACGACTTATGCTTTTCGAGTTTGTATTGTGTTGACAGTGCTAAGTGAGCTATGCGAAGAAGAATCCGTGAACCCATTCCCAAGAAGTCTTGCTTCTGATCGGAGTAAATTTGTGACTGCGAAGCTATTCTTTGGTCAAGACGTTGTTGTTTATATATTAAATGCACGATCTCTCACCAAAAGAGGGCATTATCAAAACGAACTGCTATCACTACAACGACTTGGAAACATTGCACTGTTTTGCCTTTAATATGTACATCTTGCACAAAGGCGCCGAACTAAACTGCGAAATTTCAGCTGTCAGCATACAAGATGATCAAATAAGGTTTTGCCCTTCACCGACGTTTAAACACTGTATACTCACTTTATATACAAGATGATGCCAGACTTCTGTGCGACTTCATACCAGCTCTTTTGTCGTATGGAGATTCACGTCTGTAGACCACACGGCTGAACGCCTGATATGTCCTAGCATGCAAATTTTATGCGTGCCGGATGGGTCGACTTAAGAACTCTTACGTCATTTCGATCATTAATGTGGAATAACCTGGCGATTGGCAAATTTGGCTACCATGTTTTTGTAAAACAATAAACGGGTACGGGATAATTTGGAGGTTTAGACGTTTCATCGACCGAGTCAGACCCAGGCATTCAAGCTTTTTTCAGCTGAGCATTCCATTCCAAATCACTTTTAAGTTACGATAAAACAGCAAAATCTTAAAGATTTTAGTTATGTATTAGTAATCCAAGGATTTGGCTAGCGAGTAATTGGGGAGTGAGAGACAACGAGACGTGACAATCCCAGGCAAGCTGGTCCGGAGTGCGCAGAATAACTTGATTCCGAATGGCGAAAACGTTCCTGGAATAAGCTGTAGTAACAACGTTACAGAAAGGACCTATCTACTTTTCGCCTTTCGCTTGGAGACTGCAATTATTGCCTACACTTTTATGAAAGTGCGTGAACCAAGCGGCGCCAGACCAATACACATGTGGTGTGTCGGTCGGTTATTGAAAAGTTTACAAATTTCCCACGATTCCACTGAGTAATAAAATGTAAACGGAACCCTCCGAAAGATTGGCGTGTTAATAATAAAGAGGATGGGCAGAGCCCGCCCTTGTCTCTGACCTCGTCTCTCCACAGTTAACGAAAAAACACGCCAAATCTGACACGGAATGATGAATGATATTACAATGAAAAACGTACACTCACTAAAAAAACCCAACCAAGACGGACCAGTCTCTTTCCAGGCGTCCTGCATTTTCTCCTCACATTTACATCCATTTTTTCTTAATTTCCACAACGTATCAAGGCCTTTGTCAAATATTTATAAAACAGTCAAGATATTTAGGTCAAGGAGGAGATCGAATGCCAAAATTTCGCCTATGTGTAAAGTTGAACAATCCGGCGTATCGATTGTTTCCAACGAAAATGTACAATCAATAAGAGAGTTTTTGACCGATTGGTGACAGCAGACGAATAGTCGAATACCGCCGTTTTGTTTTGTTCGTCACATGGCGCGTGCTGCAAAACGCTGGCGCAGAATGTTAGAGATCAGTAAATAAACTGCCACAGACGTCAGTGATAAATACCCCAACTTCCCAAAATCAGGAAAAATACTCACAACTCTCCAAGGTGTTTGAGACGCACGTGAAATTTCAATATCTTTCAGTCTCTGTGCATTTGTTTTGGAATACTCCGATGGTGATTTCTATCCAGAGATAATCACCCCCTAAATAATAGTCCTGAAGCCCATCTCCATTTTGAAAATGATATACGCTCCATTGTAAAATTGCACATTTTTAGGACCCAATTTTATCCAAATGTTACAGAATAATTAGAGGCTCGCAGTTCTTTTCACGGCTTCAGTCCTCTTTTTTTTTTTTAACGAACCCTCAAGTTCATGGCCACAAAATACTCTAATAGCGGAGAATTGTAGGGTATGCAAATCGTGAATTAGCCAGCGTATGCAATTCTGGGCTTTTAAAATACTGGCCTACAACCACAATGTCATGATGGAAAGTTGTAGATGGTTGGTAACATTTTGATCGCATAAAAGACGCTTCCCGTTCCCACGTTTTCATGTGTCAGTGTACAGAGAACAATGAGAACTGACGGAAGTGTCAGATTACGAATGAAGTCCAAATTTTACAGAACACCAACATTGATGTGTTGTTACAAACAGTCTGGAAAATGAAATAATCTTTGAACATTATTCGTAAAAATAAACAACGGAAGTACAGCGTGTCCCAATAAACATTGTGCATGCAAAATCTCCAAGTTTCTTCAAAATAGGATTAATACATTTTCATTATTTAAAGCATTGTAAAATATACAGTCTTGTCTACAACTGTTCTGATTCCCATGAAAATCAATTGATGCAAACTAGACATATCACAGCTCTTAAAACGCTAACTTTAACCCATGCCAATAAACATCCCACATATATTTATGTAAGACTTAGCGGCGGCATTCCACATTCTAAGTGTTTTTTTTAAACATGGTTATGTCGTCTTGTAAAAGCCAGTTTCCAACGTTACCTTTACATAAGACTGTGTTATAATAAAACACGATAACGACACTCGAGTAATAAATACAGTACAAGTCTTAGACGTGTCAGTAACCAGTAATTACTGCAGCAATAAAAAGCTGATTAACAGGACCGTACGGCACCAACGAATAACATTGAAGTATTTTTGATCCAGGTTTTTAGTACATTTTCCGATGCTTAATTAAAAGAAACCTCAATGGTTAACTGATCAGGTCCATCATGATATTAAATATTCAAAAGTTGCACAAAGAATTTAACTGAAGCGGGGTTAATCCTGCGACCTCCGGAACACCATACACGCCCTCTACCGGCTTGTCTATCCATCCCAATGTTGGCGATTCCCACGTTTTTCATTGTCTTTGTTCGAGGTCGGAAGCCATATAAACCCGTATGTGCCACGTAGCCAGGGATCACACCCAAAGTCATGATGCTAGCAACATCAGAAATGCTGCAAAACTAATTGTCAGCAGTTTTAAACTTGACGAGCCGCGTTTTGCTGCTTAATGCGAGAATAACTCATGGGACCAAAAACAATGACCGTGTTATATATGCAATGTGACTCAATATGTCTTCCCGTAAAATAGTTCGCAGTGCAACTTAATACCACAATATAAAACCACGATACAACTACAAACTTTCGGATATTGCTCTCAATATCGTGCTCTAAGTAGTTGTCGTTGCACGCGCAAAGAGTGGGCTTGAATAAAGACTACGCCCTTAACAAAGCGAGGTCTCTAGAACTCTTCATCTAACACTCAAACTTGAACTAGTTTCTCAACAACAAAACGCCAATCAATGAGATCTGGACGGAAATGATATCACCTCGTAACTGATAAACTGCGCGCAATGCCGTCAATCAGTGATAATTATTTGAGTGATGCGTTACTCCTTCGAGGTTGTTTCATGATGGTTGGTAATAAATAAAAACCGACCCGTCAGCTGGAAGACTTACATCTCGTCGTCGGCGTCAGAAACCGAGCTTGAGCAGCGAGAAAGGTAAAGTTGTCTGATATTTTAACACTCGTTACAGAATGGCATTCCAGAGTCGTGCAAATTAATCACGTTATTGTAAGATTAGAATGAACTTCGAGGTTTGAAACATGCAGGAGCGACTACAAGGTTGGCTACTGCAGTTGTTCAAAACGACATAACAGTCCAGTCAGTGAAAAATCATTTTGCAAAAAGTTCGAATGTCTGAAACCAAATTTGATTTTGATCAGCTTGATTCGCTCTAAAAACATTTTGGTCTGGCGCAATTCTAGAGCACTAATCTGAAATGGAGTTAGCATCTTTTTAGAGAATGATAGTTGTATAAGATGTGATTGCTACTTTCTTTTAGCACCTTACGGACACTTTTTTTCAGCCAGTTCGCATGCCTGTGTGCTTGCTTGCCTCTTATACTTACCCTATCCTCAATGTCAACCTTCTGGTACATCTATCTACATCTCCCCATTGCCCACCTGCCTGCCTGTTCGTAAAAATATTATCTTACTATACCTCATACATATTCATGATCGAGAGCCGAACTTTCACTGGTCAAATCACCATCACGTGCCAGATGTTATTCTTGCTGTTCACCAAACGCGCGCGCGAGGATTCACGCACAGGGTAAATACGCATGCGTAGTAGACTGTCGCATGGGTTACCTTGGAACAGTCTACTACGCATGCGCTTTACAGAGCAATCGAGGAACTGTCACACGGGTGCAGTACACACGCGCGAACATCGCCCCAAGAGAGATGCATGGTTGCACGGTTCGCGTAAATGTTAATTTCCAGAGCTCAATGATGCCGTACTGGAGAAAATTAATGGACCGTGTAAAGATGTCTCCTGTACAAAAGAAAGTTGTACACAAACAACTGTATTTACAACTGTAGTTACTGTATTATATTGCAAACGAACCGAACTAGTAATTGAAGTTGAGCAACAATATTCTTGTGGTGAGCTGTACAAGACAAGTTTCCCCGAATTTTGTTTCAGGTGCATATACAAAACAAAATCGGCAACTGAATATGTATGAAGTATAGTAAAACAAATATAACATGGTTTATTTCGGGTAGACAGTCGATATTAGCTCCCCTCGCTATTGGAAGTTGACAAACTAGTTCCCTCGGCTTCGCTTCGGGAACTAGTTTGTCAATTTCCAATACCTCGGGGAGCGAATATCGACTGTCCACCCTCAAACCATGTTATATTTGTATAATGGGATATACATTGTGGCAGTACCAAACGAAAGCCTGCAGCTATTATTTTAAAGGTTGCTTAAAGTATGATTCACTTTAATGCGAAATTTTTCTACTCACAAACAGAAAAGGTGCAATATGACTCAATATGACTTCCCGTAAAATAGTCATCGTACCACTTAACGCCACAATAACACTACAATAAAATTGTGAACTGTGGAATATTGCATGCTGTCAATATTGTGCGTTCAGAAGGTGTGGTTGCATGCGCGTAGTTGTCTTGAATAAAGATTACGACCTAAAATCGATGTCTCTAGAACTCTAGCACTCACACTTGAACTAGTTTTCTCAACAACAAAATGCCAATCAACAAGACTGGTATGGAAATTATATCTTATAGTCGCTAGCAAGAAAAGGTGCAATAAATATAACTTTCCGTAAAATAGGTCATCGTACCACTTAATGCCACAATTACGCTACGATAAAATTGTGAACTGTAGAATATTGCTGTCAGTATCGTGCGTTCAGAAGGTGTGGTTGCATGCGCGTAGTTGTCTTGAATAAAGACTACGACCTAAAATCGATGTCTCTAGAACTCTAGCACTCACACTTGAACTAGTTTCCTCAACAACAAAATGCCAATCAACAAGATGGAAGTTATATCTTATGTAGTCGCTGACAAGTTGCGCGCAATCTCGAAATTTACCCGTCAATCAGTGATAAGGTTTGCTTGCGTGGTCCTTTGCTCGAGACTGTTTGTGATGGTTAGGTATAAAAACCAACCCGTGAGTTGGAAGACTTTAATCTCGGCGTTGTCGGCGTCAGGACCCGAGCTTGGGAAGCGAGAAAGGTAAATTGGTGTTATTTTAATATTTTTGATATTTTGACACATGTGTCGTACTGGCGTTCGAGAGTTGCGCTGAATTAATTATATTTGAGGTTTGAAACATTCAGGAGCGACTTACACTCAGAAGATATTCCGACTATTGCAGTTGTTCGAAAGGACATAACAGTCCCGTTAGTGAAAAAAAGGACAGAAAAGTTCGCACGTCTGAAACCACTTTCTGTTTTTGACGACTTGAGTCACTCTAAATACATGTCGGTTTGGCGCAATTCTGGATCGCTAATCTGAAACGGAGTAAGCATCTTTGTATACAATGATAGTTGTATAATATGTGGTTGCTATATACATACGCATGCCTCCTAGCTAATATGTCCTGCCTGTCTGCATGTTTAGTGTTTCCTGGCCTCTTACTCACCCTCACCTCAATGTCAATCTTCCAGTACGTCTATCTACCTTACCCCATTGTCTCTGCGTACCTGCCTGCCTACCCGTACCTCCCCTTCCCCCTTCCATCTCCTCCTCCCCCGTCCATCAACTGCCATGTTTACTTGTCTGACTGACAACCCAGCTCAAGTACCAGCCCGACCCATCCTAGTGAGCCTGTCGGTCTACTTGTCTGCCACCCTCGCACCTTCAACTACCTGTCTCTCCATGTACCCTCCTTGCCTGCCCAACTCCCTTTCCATCCCTTGCTTGCTTGACTGCCTACCACCCAGTTTCACAAAAATTATCTCCAACATAACCACCTCTCCGTCTGCCACCTCTCTATTCACCTGCCTGACTGCAACCAGCCTCCAATCTTCACGCGTCCTTCATATTGTTAACCTTCAAATTTGTAGGACATATACATGTATCGTTCCTTTCGTTTTCGGAATATAACAAAGTTATACCAAAACAAATAACCAGGTTTTTTTTCTTCTAAAATAAACATATTTCCATTTCTATTATCATAAAAAAACCGTCATTTCATTTATACATTTCAACCAAATATTCCAATGACGAATTGAAAAGGAATTGTTTTCTTACTCGCTGTAAACGCGTCTAATGCTTTTTGTTGTAACTGTGACATTGGCCTATTTCTAGAAATATACAAGGACTACAAATCCAATACAAACAATCTATATGCACTGTTAGTAATGGGACCACTGAATCATGCATGCTGATGTCTAAACGATTTTACATTCTCTTTTTTTTTCAACAAGATGGCTATCATATGGGTTTTTTGCCTTTTCCTGGGCGTGGCTGTCGCCCAGTGGGACGCTCACACCATGGACAACAGGCAGGTGATCGTGCACCTGTTTGAGTGGAAATGGAAGGATATCGCCAACGAGTGTGAAAAGTAAGGACATTTTTTAAATAGATGTTTCGAAAAGACAAAACAAAATACAAGTTCTTTTGTTTGATTGACAAATGTTGGTAGATGCGGTGCCAGTTTTATGTGCTCTCATTTGCCGGGCTGTTACCAACTGCAATTTTAAAATAATTGTCCTAGTTTTCATCAGCGTTTATTCAGAAAGGTATAGTCTACGGATACTCATGTGGCAAAGACACATTTTACCACATTTGAGGAGGGATGCATGTAAAGAAAGTTTAATATGTAAAGATAAATAAATTAAGACAAAATACATGCTTCGAAATATCAAATGACATTGTTCATCTACGGGAGATTTAATGGAAATTTACTCAGCCCTGGCCCTAATCATTTCATTTACTCTGCGTCTAACAGATATATTGTCATTTTTTTAGTGATTGCATTCATGTATCTTTTACCGTCTTTAGTTGGCTAGGGCCCCATGGGTTTGCCGGAGTCCAGGTCTCCCCTCCCAACGAGAACATCAAACTTGAACCCGAACGCCATTGGTATGAGCGGTACCAGCCCATTGGCTACGGACTGGACACGCGTAGCGGCAACGAAAACGAGTTCAAGGACATGGTGAACCGATGCTTCAAGGTCGGCGTCCGCATCTACGTGGATGCTGTCATCAACCACATGGCAGCTAACACTCCCGATGGCAGTGGACGTAAGTACTGCTGTCAAATTTCTTTAATTCAGCTTATCTCAATTCTCCAATATTCACATCTTACAAAATCGCAACCTGGATTGTCTCAACATATCAAATCACTTCCTGTTTCCATACCTTTCGCACCACTGTCTGGCCACCCTTCCGAGTTTCTAACAAGACCAAACTAACGTTTGTTTTATCGGAAAATGGCTGAGAAAATATAGGCGAATTTAGAATAGTTGCTAGCGAATTCACGGTCTGCTTTTACCTCCTATTTTCCATCCGGACAGCGTATGACTTCTGGAGAGTACCTTACTCGGAGTTGGATTTCAACTACCCACAAGGTAAATGCCCAACTCCCAGCGGCATTGACTACAGCAATGTGGATTCCATCCGCAACTGCGACCTGAAGGGCCTGAAAGATCTGGATCTTGGCAAAGACTACGTCCGGGGTAAGATCGCTGAGTACCTGAACAGGTTGATCGACATGGGAGTGGCCGGCTTCCGCTTCGACGCCGCCAAGCACATGTGGCCGGGTGACCTCCAGCCCATCTACAACCGGCTAAAGAACCTCAACACCAACTTTGGCTTCCCGAGCAACGCCCGGCCTTTTGTCGTCCAAGAGGTGATTGACCAGGGTGGGGAGGCCGTGTCCGCATGGGAGTACCTGAACATTGGCAGGGTGACGGAGTTCAATTATGGCATCAAGCTCGCCGAGGGCTTCTACAAGAAGAATCCGCTGAAGTCGTTCCAAAATTTCGGCGAAGCCTGGGGTTTCATTCCGGACTACAACTCCCTGGTGTTCGTCGACAACCACGACAACCAGAGGGGTCACGGAGGTGGAGGCGGCATCATCACCCACAAGGATTCCAGGCGGTACAAGATGGCCAACGCCTTCATGCTGGCTCACCCTTACGGACTGACTCGCGTCATGAGTAGCTTCGCTTTCAGTGACCCCAACAGCAGCCCGCCGAAAGACGCGGCTGGCAACATCATATCGCCCATCTTCTACGCCGACAACACCTGCGGCAACGGCTGGGTCTGCGAGCATCGCTGGAGGCAAATCAAGAACATGGTGGACTTCCGGCGGGTGACGGTTAGCCAGGCCTTCGCCAACTGGTGGGACAACGGTTTTTACCAGATTGCCTTCGGTCGCGGCAACAAGGGCTTCATCGTCATTAACAACGAGGACTTCTCCCTGAGCCAGACCTTGCAGACGGGCCTTCCCTCCGGTACCTACTGCAACATCATCTTGGGCGACTTCAACAACGGCAAATGCACCGGACCCACGGTCTACGTTGACAGCAACGGGTTCGCCAAGTTTGACATCGCGGGCTCGGGTAACGACGATCCCGTTGTTGCGATCCACGTAGGTGCAAAGCAGTAAACTTGAATACATTCGCTAGATTCTGGTGGTAAAGACGCTCTCAAAAATGAAGACAATGAATGAATACTGACATTAACATCGAAGGACAAATTTATAAAATGACAATGATCCAGATTTGAAAATTATGTGGCAATAAATATTTACAGTTATATCAACTCATCTCCGCATCTCTTGACCAAGATGCCTTGTCTACAACGAGTGGACATCAAAAACTATTCCTTTTATGCTTTTCTGGATAACTGTTGTTCCTTTTGATTATGCGAAATACCTTTCCCTCTGTCTTATTAAAGGATTATAAATTGACAGATCTTTCCACTACTCGTTGATATGTGGTAAAGTTCTCCCTTTCGTGGTCGAGGGACCAACAAATATGTTGTTGCATTAAAAGTTGTGAATTGTCAAATTAATATAACGAAATGGTAAAACATCATTTGTACGTTCGAATAATGTTTGATGCTCTCTGAACGATGTACGCTTCTCAACTTTGCATTGCATGCTAAGTGCCCAGTAAGCCTGCGCAGGCAAGGGCCTTGGACATTTTTTAAACCCAACACTTCTAGGTTCCTGAGTGGAAACGGCTTAACAGCGAGACCCTGGAGCTAGCTTTCTCAGCCAAGGCAAACCCAGTTAAGAAGCTTTTAAGGCATTCGAATGTTCTTTCAGTCGAGCATTTCATCACAAATCTTCCGCAAGTTAGGAAGCAGAGCGAAATGTTGTAAGAAGCTTTTACGTATATCCCCGAGGTAGCTGAGGGATGTGAATGCTCGGTGCATGAAATGTTTCATTGGGGTAGTGGTGGTGCATTGTGCAACAAGACAAAAAGCTGCCCGTAGTAGTGCATTTAGTTCTCGATGGTTTCAAGCTAGGGCCAATTTCGTTTTTAACTGCGGGATAGCAGCTCAACAAATCATCGTGTCTCTCCGTTAATAGTCCGTTAGATAGTTAATTAGTTAGTTAGTAACAAACGTTGATATTGTCTATTGCTCCTACATGTGGGGTGCTGTGGTCCAATGGTTACGGTGTTCAATTTGTGTGTCGTGGTACATGAGTTCTAATCCTGACCGTGGGAACATGGTACTTGTGCTCTTGAGCAAGGCACTTTACCATTATTACTTCGTCCTTCGGATGGGACGTAAAGCTGTAGGTCCCGTGTGTTGTGTAATGCACGTTAAAGAACCCAATAACACTTATCGCTAAGAGAAGGGGTTTGCCCCAGTGGTTCTGGCGGTGGCTGCAATATGCGCCGCAGCACCTTGTCAACCCTTATAAGGTGCTACATAATGGGTCTCATATTTCTCATATACTTTATTTACCTTTCTTTAATAATGGACATAATTTCCAGTGCCTTGAGTACACAATTGTTGGTAGATACGTGCGCTATAGAAGACTCCGTTATAATTACACTGTTATTTCGGTTGTGTACTATATGAACCTAGCAACCAGTTGTGTAAAAAAATTGAACAAGTTGTGTAATATTTTACACAAGTTGTGTAAACAACAGTTTACACAACGGGTTGCTAGGTTCATATAGTACACAACCGTCTGATTTTTTACACAACCGAAATAACAGTGTACATTTCACCGATTTTAACCAAACTTTGTCAAAAGTATCAGTAGCTAGGCCCCAACATGTTACATGACCAAACTGGGGTCAAAGGTCATGATGGAGTTACTGGGGTCAAAACCTGATTTTTTTTTTTTTACTAAAACACTACTCCTTCCAGAAATTACATGGCACAATCACGTAACTCATATTCGTTGGCCCGCAGCTTCCGAGATATTTTCGATCAAGCTTGTTACAGATCTGATATAGGCCTATGAGAAAATTTCCATTGTTTTTTTAACTGAAACCTTAAGTTGCATGATCAGAATAAATATTTCTCCAAAATATGCCTACTACAAGTGTTTTGTACGCACTTTATATCCGTTGGAACTTTGTATTCATTACTGTCCGTTCTTACTTTTTTTGCCCTGGAAACAGCGCATTGAGTGCAGCCTTGTTACAGTATTCTACGACATGCATAGGTGCGTGCATTTTAAACTGAACTTTGAAAGAGGTAGCCTTTCGTATTATCGCAACAGCTATGCGCCATTTTTTTTAATTCTCACTCTAAGCGTTGGTAAATGTTTTATCAAAAGGAACTAGAATTTAATAAACGCCAAAAGTATTTGTTATTGGTTCCATGAGAGCTGTGGAGATTGTTATCTTTAGAAAAACCCCGTGAATTTAGATGTTTGTTGCCGACATCGGTAATTTCTTGCACTCGAATTCATGTGTATATATAGTCGAGGGCCGGAAAGTTCGTTCTCATTGTCTACAGTAACAGCGCCCTCCAGGGCTGACTTATATCTCGCCGCCGCTTCAGAGGACAAACTGTTATCATTATGACGTCAGAGATAAGACGGGCGCACCATTTGAATCAATAGTCATGACTGTTTCTCCTGCATCGTTGAAATGTCGGGCTCTGTTCACTCGAAAAGTGACATATTCATACGACTTTACGTCAAAGTATTGCATTTCATGAAACTCAAACCTTTGAAATATTCGCGAACTGAAGTCAAGAAAAAAAAAACCACTCTTAACTGTTGCACACATCGCTCCTAACACACAGCCCCTCCCCAACTCAAAACTGCCAGCTATGTGAACGTATTTATGAGATAAAGATGTGAAAGATATTCTTATTGAAAAACCAACTACGATTCTTAAATTTGGTGAAACCCACCAGGGAAAACAATGGGAGTACACATCGGAAAGAAACGAACTCGAGACGTCCTCCGTTTTTCCTCATCTTTCCACCCATTTATTCTTAATTTCGACAACATTTCAAGGCCTTTTTGTCAAACATTTGTAAAACAGACGAAATATTTAAGGCCACGGAGGAGATACAGAATGCGAGGAATTCCAGCATAATTAACCCCTTTCCAAAAGATGGGACAGTCCGATGACATAGGTTATTTTCACTGAAAAGTTACAATCAAAAGGACACTTTTCGACCGATTGGTGGCAGCAGACACATGTCGCCATTTTCTTTTGTTGGCTACACTGCGCATGTGGAAACACTCCAATCCAAACACTGCAATGCAACGGTAAATTGTGACGCCCTGAAAAACCTTTCCCTACACGTTTCGCATTTCTAAGTACACACAAATTGAGAACATACGAAAGCTTTTGATGGAGAATCAACATGAATATATTTTATAAAAGTCTGAATGTTATACCAGACCGATCCAAGCACGCCATAACCTGTACACTCACAGAGCGCTCCCGTCAGTGGCGATAGCATTGTGCTAGCTATTGTTCAAATAATCCTTCACGTGGCAGTTACTTTGTACAATGAGTGCCAGAATGTTTTCGCCATTGAAAGGGGCCTCCGTGAATTTACAATGATACCTCTGATTGGTCTATTTAGACGAATCCGGCCCACGTGATCACTGTACTCACACGAGGTCACCATCAATGGAGAAACCGTTGTGCATGCAATTGCACAAAGCAACTGCCCCATGACGGATTATTTTAATAAAATCTAGCATAATAGTTTCGCCATTGAAGAGGGCGTTCGTGATAGTATTGATACTGTGCTGGGATTGGTCAACAGGACACCGATATCTGTTGCCACCACTTAAGTAACCATCAAATATTATGTAAATTACAATAACCAATGAAAGGATAGAGGATAGCATCCCAAATTTTAAACAAACGGCATTTACCAATCGTTTGGGAAAACAACTGCCCGACCCCGGTTGGGCAATAATTAACCAATTATTTAACCTGTTGATATGTAGACCAACATTGGGCAAAAAGTTGGTCAAAAATTTCCCATTATTTTTAAAGAGTGCAATAGCCTCAAAATATTGTTTGGAATTTATCTTTCAAAAGAAACGACGAAACGATATCAAAACTAACATTCTGTACTTTGAAAGGGTTTTTTTTTGGCCAAATTTTCCCCCTAATTTTCCTTCGAACTTTAAATCCCCTTGTCTGTGCAGTGTTTAGTGCAAAACCCATCAAATCTACCAATACAGTGCAGCTGATTTCAATTGTCTACGGGATTATGCGGTACCAACAAAACACCCTTTTAATCTAGATTTTCACTACATGGTTAATATTTTAACAATGCTTATTTTTTTAGCAGTTTTAAAACTGGACTTGCAGCACTTTGTTTTCTTACGGGGAAAACAGTCATTATGGGACCAAAACAAAATTGAAGTCTACAAGGGCATGAATACCCGTTGTGTTTATCCCAAACGAAGACCTGCAGAAATGTTTTTTTTTTAAGTTTGCTTAAAGTATGCTTCACTGTCATGTAAAATATTGATACTCACAACTAGAAACGGTGCAATCTGACTCAAGCTGACTTTTCCTAAAATAGTTTCCCTAAAATGACTTTCCGAAAAATAGCTGACCTTCCCTAAAATAGTCGAGACTACGACTTCGTGCCTACAGTTAAACTGTGAACTGTTTAATGCTAAAGGGAGCAGCAGTGTAAAAAAATATGTACAGTAGTGCTCACATGTTGCTATAAATTATGAATAGGCTACACCTTCTGTTCACAGTCATTGCAAAATTGCAGCACTTTACTGTTTGCATTTCACGAATCTGAGTTACTCATTATATACAAGGCATGTCGTCGGAAATTGTAAACACCATTACACGTAGTAAAATATTTCATCATAATGATCGATTTGTTTTACATCTTAAAGTCTCGGCACGAAAGGTACACGCAGTGTACGTACATAAATAAGTCTCCTTTTCGGTGTATATACAAGATAGTAATCAAACAACTGTTTAACATGAATGAGAATGTCAAGGAGTTGGGGTAAATGATTGCACCTTTCTCAAATTGCACCTCGTCACCCGAATTAGAAAGAAATGAACCTTTACAGTTCTGACTCATTTCCAAAACGAAATGATTTTTGTTTACTGTACTATTCATAGTAGAATTGTAATATAATATTCAAACTAATCTAAATTTTTTTCTGCAGTGTGCTATTTAAAGACATTCCGTTAATATTCAAAACTACAGTGTGGTATAAAAAGCTGCTGAAGTTCTGTAAAGTTATTCAGATTTATGCACAACCACTACTCAACCGTAATATCAAGTGTTTTTGTTACAAGCCTATTTTACAATATACGATATCTATAGTCTTTTCTTATTATACAAATTAATGAACAATAATCATATAGAATAGAAAATGCTGCAACTTTTCCTTTAATCAAGGCATATAAAATGATACATTTGGAAAATTAAAAGAATATGGTACTTTAAAATTATTATGTACAGTTCAACATACACATGTATGTTATTGGATAAGCACCAAATGTTTTCAGTGCTATTTAGTTAGTTCTTTTAGTGTGTTTTTTTTTTGGAGGTTTTTTCGCAAATATACATTTATTTTAATATTCTAATTCTAACCTAGTTAAAACGTGTATTACCACCGTAGAGGTGCTGTACTGTCTTTATGTTTCTCCTTGTATCCATCTAGAGGATGCCTGCGTTCTTCTTTTGAAGGTTTGCGCTCATCTTTCAGACCCTCTAGAGGGTGTTTGCGTTCCTCCTTACTAAAGATATCTAAAGGGTGTTTCCTTTCGTCTTTCAGTCCCTCTAAAGGATGTCTCCTTTCCTCTTTTGGGATATCTAGTGGGTGTCTGCGTTCTTTGGGTACTGCTCCTGGACTGTTCGGAGAGTCTAATGTCATTGACCTGACGGAGAGCCTCTCTGGAGGCGGTCTTGATCTGAGTGGGTCTTTCGGTGGAGGCTTGTTCGCAGCGAATACATCCAGGGCGCTGTGAGCTCTACCGTAATGCTGCCTCCTCAGGTCGTGGGCACGGCTCCGCTTGTGCCCATCCCTGGTTTCTAAAATGTTCGTCTCGGAGCTGGTTCTGACCGTGGCGGGTCGTATATGCCTTCCAGGATGGCACCGTAAAGGGTGAAGTCGTCCGGATGACCCTCTGTGTTCCCGGTCAGCCTCTAGCTTGGTATCGTAGTCTATGCTGCGATCGCGTCGCGGAGCATCGTAGGTCTCATCACTGTAATGCCTCTCAAACTGCGGCGAGGCAGCTTCTCGTTGAAGTCTGAGAAGAGAGGACGCGCTGTGCGGTCTGTCAAGATGGTCTTTGGACGGGACGCCTAGGAAGCCTCTTTCATCACTCCACTCGGCACTACCCTGACTACTGCCGGCGCTGTGCATCCTCAAGGGAGACTTGGCCCTCCTGTCTGCGTACTCTCTTTCACCTTCTTGCGAATGGGTGGCAGTTGGGGTCTGAGGGGACCTCCACGGGCTTCTGTCCCGGCCGGGACTTCGGCCCCTCCGATGCAGTGGAGGCTCGCTTCCACCTGACGGGTGGGGGTCTCGGTGGCGGTACGCTTCATCTCTTAGCTCTCCTTTCGAGGAGTAATGGCCGCTGTTTCTTGGAGAATCACGATGACCCGCTGCACCGTGGCTGCTGGGTAAGCTTTCTTTAGGATGGATGGCTGTCGGTCGTACTAGTGTGGTCTGAGATACAATTTTCCCTTTGGATAACGGAGGCTGCTCTTCGTGGGCGCGAGGTTTGTCTGACAAGGCCTCATCTTCTGGAGCTATGGAGGCATGCGATCTTTTTAGTTTCGGAGACTTTTTCACACAACGGAAGGCGCTCGGCCGACATGAGACATCCTCAAGTTCTAATCTCGGCGAGGGCTGCGCTGAAGCCCGAGACTCTTCGCTGTGCTCATGTCGATTTGATGGTTCACGATCTTTGGGTGGCAGTTCTTCTAGATCGCGTTTCCTGGCAGGTGGTCGGTTCCCGTCCCAAATTTTGCCGCTCTCTTTGCGGAGGTAATCCTCTTCCACACTGTCCTGAGGACTCAGCTTCTTAGCTGAGCTGGAGCTAGGGAGCAGGTGGGTCAGTCTCTCTTTCGCTGATTCTCCTTTGTGATCAAAACTGGCGCTTCTAACATCCGGAGAAGACGACGCGTCAACCATTTTGCGCGTTGGGTCTATCTGAGAGTCACTGTGTTGCTTATGCTGCAATTGTAGTCTACGATTGCGAGGCGGACGACTTCGCCTCGATGTTGGCGCATCAAACATTGCGTCTGATCGCATGAATTCCTTGAACAAGGCATCTGTCTTTTCGTCGATGCTGTAATCCCTCCCCTTGGGATAAAACCTCAGTCGGTGCTCTCCCTGGACACGGAAGATCCTACCCACTCGATTGCTGTTGCGGATGCGCTCCGACGATTCGTTTGCCGAGTCACCTGCAACACCGACTGATTTCTCACTAACCGATCCTGTTATTGTCTGCGAGTCAGCTTCGCTCTCCTCTTCCGGAAAACTGAAGCTGCCAAAGATGGCTTCGCCTTTCTCTGCAATGAATTCGCGTCGTTTTGTTGAGGCTGTTCGTCGATCACTCCTCCTTCTCACACCGTGGATATTAGTGGGCAAGGATTCCTCCTTGCTGGTCTCTGAAAGTACCGCACTGTCAGTCCCTGACGACAGGGGCCTTTCTCCGATCGGGCTGCTCTCGCTCGACAAAGCAGGAGCGCAGCTCTCCAAACTCGTGCTATCTCTGTCGGCCGATGCAAACAGATACCTCTTTTGCTGCTCCGAGACTTCATTCTTGTGTTCTATTGACGTGTATCCACTGTCGGCCTGCATCTGCTTGAGTTTACTTGCACTGTCTTTCCCAGAACTGTCCCCTCCTTTGCTTCTCTCCGATGTGTCTGACTCCTCAGTACTGATGCTGCTAAACATCTGCTCAAAGCTGTCATTTTTACCATGTGTGTTGAACTTATACCTCTGCACAACTGTGAGTCTGTTTTTCCCGTCATCAGCTTCTGCTGCCGATGTGTCAGTCGGAGAAAGTGCCGAATCGCTGGGCTCCAAATACTGGCTCTCACCGTCACCTTCTTGGACAGGCCCTTCTACTTTTCCACGTTCGGCTGGAATTACGGTATCTGGTTCCGAGCTTAAGCTTCCCGAATCCTCCATTTCAAGCGTAGTGCGAAGCTGCCAGAGTTCTCGATAAGCCCCGGTTCGTAATTCCTGATCTGGTGTCGGTTTCTCGCAGATTTCTATCTGCGGTGGAGGGTGGAACTTAAGCGGCGCATTGGGGGCCCGCCGCATTCCTTTGGTCGTCATTTTCCCGTTACCCTCTGAGCCCTCGCTGCTGATGGGCTCCGCGAATCCAGCTTGGTTTTCGGCGGGTATGGGTACGAACCCTATGGATTCGCTCTCCCTGTCGGCTTCCGAAGCCGCCTTGTCGCGGCTGTTTTTCCTCGGGGAGCGGAGCTGCAGGTGCGAGGGTGCGTGCAGGCGAGCCTGCCCGCCTGGGGAGAGATCCCTGGACTTGATGCCATCTGCTTCCGGTGCTTTGCCCTGCTCTGTCGGTTGGATGTGAACCTGGGCTTTGACGGTCATACCGCGTGGTTGGAGTGGGTCATCGTTTAGGGGTTTGTGCCACTGGAGGTCGTCAGGCGTGGGTAGGCTGGTCCTGGTGGGGCGTCCTGGGGAATGGGTCCTGCGGTCGCTGTTCCGTTGGCAGTCGTAGTCCAGGGAGAAAGCCTTCATGGAATCACCGGAAGGTTTAATCCGGGATAATTTCAAGTGATGAAAATCTCCCTCAGTGTACCTGTCAATGAAAGAATATTTATATTTAGTTAAATTGAAACATTGGGAAACAGTCAACCTAACTGTTCAGTGGTGTTCAACAGATACGATTTAAAAGGTTTAATGGAGTAGTACTGTGAAAGCAGCATCTTAGGATTATGTGGCTCATTTCATTGAGGACTTAGCAAAACCAAATTTCCTTGAGCAAATACTTGCAATCGGCCAATATTCCATGTGAACGATTGCTCGCGACTGGTTCTTGGATTTTGCTAAGGTTTTTTTTTCGCTTTTGTCCGGGAAAGATGCCGATGGGATATTAACTAGTTCATGTCATTTCTACACGTTTAACCAGCTCATCCTTAACCCTATTTCACTGTACCATCATGCAGGCGTGGCAAGCTCAAGGTCAAAAGGAACTTTAGCGCCTACCTTCGGACGTACTTTGCTTGTTTCTGTCTGATGGGGACCACTTGAAAGGAGACCCGCCGAGGTGAGACGGGCGAGCGTTCCTCCTCGGCACGCTCAGACGAGAAGTCCACCACTACTGTCTCAGCTTCGCCTGTCTGCATCGGCTCCTCTTCAGGTATGTCTGTCAGGAATAAATGCAAGGTGCAATTACAGCTGGGGCAACATCACTGATCTCCTTAAACGTAGAAGAATTTGCTAAGCAGAATGTCTTTGAGGACCAGAAACACGCAATACACGTCCTTGACATTTTGGCTAGTAACCTGGAGAAAATTTCATAGAGCTGCTTAAAGCATAAAATTTGCTTAAGCACAAAAAAATGCTTTATATAATCGGCAGGTTATTCACCAAAACTGCATGCGACTGGTTATGCTAAGTCCACAACAGCTAAATACCAGTCACAAGCAATGTACGTCGCATAGAGTTTTGGCCGGTAACATGATTATATTAAACAAGGGTTTTTTTGTGCTTAAGCAAATTTGTGTGCTTAAGCAGCTTTATGAAATTGGCCCCTGTTTTTGCTAAGCACAAATATTCCGTGCGTACCAAAATTCTGTGTCTAGCATGTCATTGAAATTGCCCATAGGCCTAGGCCTCCGACGTACGTTCAGGGGCACAGGCAGCCTTTCTGCCCGTCGTAATCACGGGCATGGCAATGTCCATTATTTTAGGCCAATATGTTGACATCTGTGTTTCTCCTCAATAGTCGTCGAAACTGTGCATTATTATTCTGATCAATATTAATCCAAATTGTATTGCTCTCCCATAAGTAGGAGAGAAGAAGACAGGAAATTGTTGAGCAGGAAAATATGAAGATTTCTTGTCCCAGTACCTCGGTACCTGAAAGTCAACTCTTTGTCTGCCTTCTGTCTGACCGGAAAGCAGACGATCGGGAAATGCACGTTCGTTAAATTTTTATGTCAGATGCAGCTTCACAGTTTCTCTTTTTCGTCGTCGCTATTATTGCAAAAAGTATGGTGCTAAACGTAGTTGGCACATATCAGCCATAGACGAAGCGTTTTGACAACAGGCTCGTAACTTTTGATAAATTGTTTTTTTTTTAAGATCCCAATTAATGATTCGCATGTTAAAGACGGATAATCTGGCACATGAACCTACGAGGTTAATTCTCTATTATAACCTCGCATCTCTCTATTCTGACTGGTCCCCGCCCCATCACACTTCCCACTTGCTAAGTTAAAAAGCGCCCTCTTTTGTTCACGCCTGAAGCCCATTATTACCCCATTATCGGAGAGTATATCTGTAGGCTTTTTTCCTCTGCTTACCGGGTAGATGGTCGACAGAGGTAGCCTCCCCATTGGCAAGATACTCGGCTATGCAGGAATCCAAATTGTCTTCGTCGTCATCCAGTAGTCTGTAGAAGACAAGAGTTCAGAAACATTAGTTTAAACAAAAATCAAACAGTTTAGTTTTTTTGTCGAGATCTTGCACAATTGTCTCTATTAACAGGTCCTGAGACGAAAAGAAATGGTCTTGCAATAAACTTAAATTGAAAAAAATTAATATGTGCCAATTCTTTCACTGGCTGGGCGAAGTTTCTTTATGTATGCCTCAATTTTCCTCAAAGCGGCATATACGATTAAATTGATTTGTTTCCCCAAATGGTGCTGTGTCAAGTGCACTGTTAGATATACAGTACTTCATTCAAAATACAAGATGATCGCAATTACAATGTATAGTTGGGACCGTAAGTACAGTTGGGACCGTCCCAACTGTAGTTGGACGGATGCCGTAATTGGGGCGTTACATCTCCAAGCAATGTTATTTTCGATTCTATCACTGTCTGTAGTGACAGTAGATAACTGACGACATTCAAGACGATTCGTAAATCCTCCTTTAAAATAAAGCCACTCCTTCTTTACTCATTTGAAAAGTCTTTAAAAAATACCCAACAAACAGAAGAAAAACAACACCTATAACAACAACATGATTTTGTGAAGTTTTTACATTGGATAACAAATACAATATTTCATACCGCAGAAGCAAACGAGAGTCATGTCCGCTATGCGTGTTTACTATGGAACCCTCTAATACACAGATTTGCTAATTATTGTTATTTGAAGGTTTAATACATCATGATGCAGCCTCTGGAAAACACAAGATGCGTTATTAAAGGACCAAGGCCAACCATTCGGAACACGGCATTGCAATTAAATGAACACTGGACATTTCATTCGCAGGGACACAAGATGAACTGCGGATGGAATTAAACCAAGCTACATTTCCGGCAATTTAATATGCATTTACGGATTTAAAAGATTCCAAATCCCAATGAAAATACCACCCCTCGTAAAAAAAAATAAAAATTATGATGTGTGGAAACAGATTTCTTGCATAGCTCCTCTTATTTCTCGTCCTTGCTCTGTTTATCTAGCACGGAATCTTCGTCTGCAGACCTGCATTGCGGAAATCGATACTCTCCGAAATGGCTCCCCTATATCGTGTTCCTGAGAAACTGCGTCCCTGAATAAGAGTCCCTGAATAACAGGCAAAACAGCTACCCTGGAAGGGTACTGTCCGTTAAAAGCCTTGCTGTGGCTTTCTTCACAAGATAAAGATGGGGCAGTCTGGCTAGGTGGAAGAACTTTCCGTCCAAATTCAGACCTGTCCGTTTTTGTCGTAACAGCCTCTTTATTTCAATTCATTTTTAGCTGATTAAGGCAAGGACGCGAAGTAAATTTTTTTTTATGAAAGACGATGGCAGCAACTACAAGTGTTTTGAAAAATAGATGCTTCTTGATATCCAGTACGCGTATTTTTTTTCACAGCATACATCGTATTTTAACCAATCACACATCACGCACACACTCTGGTTTTACTATACTCCCGAGGACAATGCTTTGTGTTTCGCTTTGTCCCTTTAATATAACACTCTCCCGTAGACTAAGCACACGAACCTACTACAGAGGACGTACCGTTTACAACAAAAGGCCCAACGCGCGAGGACTGAAATGATCTGTTGTTCTCCCGTGTGTTTGTCCTCAGGGGTTATGTAGAACACGTACACCCTAACATGAATATTTATCACGCTGTGTGGATGGAAGACATTTAGGTTCTCGTAGTGGTTCCCTTCAATTAAACTTATCTCAGCCAACAAAAATATTCGATGAAAATGGACATAGGTTCGTTCCACTATCCACTAGGTCACTGTGGCAGCTCGAAGAAAGCCGTTCTTTGCAATGCTTTTATGTACATGTGTACATGCTGGTGAGTGATAGCAATGGTGTGACGTCATTGTTATTTTCTTATGAATCAATATCGAAGTAGCTGAATAATCATGATCCATTGACGATGTGTGCTGCAGATAAAAACACCGCATCCAGAACCGGTACATATACGAGTACCTTCTACATACAAATAGACCACTTGCAGTCAACATCTGCTGCCCTGGACACAATAATGGATGCATTAAGATCTGCAAGATCATTTTGGTAGCGTAATTAAAACATGGCGTACGTATGTCTCGAAATCCATACGTCTCGAGTGAAGTCAGTGATTCGGATTTTCAGATCGAAACCCATCTTGGGCCCCTCTCGATCCGCTTGTCTTTTCTCACAGTCGAGAATATACTCGAAACAAAACAGACAACGAAGCTATACCTCGTCTCCTGATCAAGTCTGGGAAATGCTAAGCCTGTTTGACAGTTAGCTGCATTCTTTTGCCCAGGCACGCCGAGGCTTTGGAGACATTTTGCCGCCCGGCGAAGTATCCCTGCCGTAGCAAAATCCCGTTACGGTGCCGCCCAACTCCGCTCTAAAATATATCGACTCAACACGCTTCACATGACGATTCTATTTACACCTTATGTACGTCACGTTCGACAGGCGGCAGCCGTGTACATATCCGAGGCGTGAATAATTCCATGTTCAGGCTGGTTAAGTTTTGTTCCGGTTTAAGCGGCACGTGACATTTCCCCGGTTTTACCCAAAAGACTGCCGCTTGGAGACTTCCAATCGAATGTAGCAATGTACTTTAAGATCGGAGGCAGTGGGGGACTGTGGACTAGTGGTCATCAGAGGGTCATGGGTTCGAATCCAGCCGCTGGCCATATGCCGTGTCATTGGGCAAGCCACTTCACCCCCACTTGCCTCTCTCCACCCAGGAGTAAAAATTAGTACTGGCATAAGCTAGTAACCTGCGATTGACTAGCATTCCGTCCAGGGGGGAATAGTAATATTTTCAGTCGTTTCATGCTACTGAAACCGAAGATAAACGCCGGCCTGATGGGCCACATTTGCTCGTGACAGACTTTACTTTTTTTACACTGGAAACGGAAATTGCCCGAGACAGACAGACATTACAATCGCAAACCACAAAAAACATGTGCATTATGTTCAAACAACTCCAGTAAACTGGAGTTATCAGAATTAGATCCTTTTAAAATTGCTTTCAAAGTTACCTTAGCGTTCGCAGTTATTGCTTGTGCAAAGTTGAAATAGTGCCGATGCGTGTCGGAGTAAGTCGCTTTCCAGTACAAATGTGACCAGAGTACCGAAGAAAGTAACATGACACTTATCGGAATTCTTTTTACACAAATGTTTTACAAATGTTTTGAAAATGTTTACTGACATGATCTATCCGTCAGGCTTTCCCTCGTAAAATTAATGAGGGCTGAAATGAATGGTGTCATTTCATGGCTGTTGACATGCTGGTTAAAATTCCGCCCCAAAACAATACAACTAATAAGAACTGACATCTGTGTCAGGGTGTTTGAGCGTGCAACAAGACTCTCTGCTTCCTCTCACCCATACACTGTAGCAGTGCTGAGATGTAGAACAAAGAACCACTCTAACAGCTTTTTCCAACGTGCTGTATCTATTTGGATCTCCTTGCCTAGTCGCTGTTTCCCTCCGTTCTATGATCTAGCCTAAAGAGGGACATTATTGCTTACCTTGAGTACCTTCAGCTTTCCTGATTAATATATTTTCTCTTCATCATATTTTCTTCTTTCTAGCCCTTTGATAAGAGTGGCTTTTATAACCTTGCTTGGGCCGATTTTTCATTTAAAAAAAAGAATGGAAAAGGACGGTTGACAAGTCTAAGGTTGCGGCTGAATCGCGCAATATAAATCGACAAACGCATAGACAAGGCACACCCACACATTGTCCTTGTATGTCGCTTTTGAATTTGCAAGATCAAAAACCAGCTCATTCAAAACTCGTATAGCATGCTGGTCAACGCACTACGCCTAGACTACTCCAAGTTACCGTATCCGGCAAGAACATGCTGCATACGACACGCGCACGTGGTAATGGTGGGCGATCTTCACTCTCATCTCGACTCGTAGCGTAAACACTCGCGGGCACAATCGCCGTAACCCAAGAAGAAAATTGGCGGGAAACTAAAGATCGACGACCACCTTAATGACGTCACGAGCCGCGATAGCGTTGACGGATGGAACCGTCCGCGGCCCGACGTTTTCATTACCATCGCAACTCGTGTGGATTTCCTCAAATTGTAATTCCAAAAGTACAGACCATTTCAGCGTGTGACAGTCAATAAAGTTATCAGTAGCACCATCGATTGGGGGGGGGGGACCGAGCGACTGTTATTGGAGACTACTGTGAATAGTTGATCGTGAGCTTTGCATGTCAACCCCGATGGAGGAATCGGGAATTAAGGCGGAAATAGTTGGAAACATGTCAAATCCTATCCTAACAGCCGTACGCGGGCTGTCATGGCCTGTACGAGCCTAAAGGCATATTATAATATAAGAGCTACAGAGGTCGAAATGACGGGTTTTCGGGTAGAAGAAAAACGAATAGAATTCTCCTTTCAAAAATGTATGCTGCACATCAATTGGACCTTCCGTTGGCAAGTTATGGCTGTTTAAAGTTCGCGTTGATCGACATGTCAAAAAAAGTAAAATATGAGAAAAAGGCCTTCGAAAATTTGAGTTCGTAAAAATGAAAGAAGCCAATAGTTTTTCCTATAAAAAACACCTTTATTCCACGATGTTTACACTATTTCTTTAAAACATGCATGTGTATAGACATATCAATTTTTTGCATTTCTCTTTCTACCGCCTGTGCCCAGTTCTGTCTCATTTAGCCAGAACCCTCATATTTATTTGGAACGCTGCAAAATCACCAAATAAGCTATATTGCATTATAATGAGGCAACGTTATTATCGTGCAATTATACACGTACAGTAATGCAGTTGTGTTTGCTTGATAACGTTTACACTCTAAAAACTACTGGGTCCGATTGACCCAGAACAAATCTGTATTTGCTCAGTCCTTTTCCGGGTCAAAAATGACACTTTGCCGGATCAAAAGTTACATTTTACGGGTCAAAAATTACATTGTTCTAAGTCATTTCAAACAAGAAATGTGTCATTTTGACCCCGAAAAGGACTGGGCAGATATAGATTCAGATTCTGGGTCAATCCGAACCAGGAGTTTTTAGAGTGTGTGATAAGCAATAAGTTTACGCACGTTTAGAATATAACGTATATGGTCCATTCACTTAGTGCGATTAACTGGTAGCACACTTACAGTGACGCTGTTAAAATAATGCACAGTGATGTCTACCAAATCCTTTAGTGAATGTCTTTAAATGGGTCGTTTGCCGCCGCAAGCGTTAGGTATTCTTCTTATTACAAAACCACCAAATCTTCGTCTCGGGTGCCAAATTTGCTCCGGGCAAGAAGTGTGGATTTCTGTGCTCTATATACCACCGCGGAGTAATCCTGGATGTGCACTTCACATTAAAGCAGCGGAAAGTCTATCTTGAAGGAAAAACCGCCAAGAGGATTTTTCTTGAGAGAGAAAAAGTTCTTGACACGCTTATGAGATATGGGAAATCTTCGAGCCCGCTAAATACACTGCCGATTCAGAGTAAATAGCAAAAAAGACACATGCAGTGTGTTCTGGAGCAATCTTTAACATGACGAATAAATTAAATGTTCGCCTTCACTCTGTTTGATTCAAATACGGAATAAAGCCAGCGTATTTCTAGATGACTCCCTTTACAGGGCGAGTAAAAAAACGAAACCCAAATGTCGGGACTATTGTTTTAGTGAAGTTCTGCATGTAGCACTTTCAAAATCTTGGATATAAAGGCCCAATTCATAATCTTTCTTTTAGTACAAGAATCATTCAAATCACTTATGTACTTTTCAAGTTACGGAATTTTAAACACAACCACCGTTTTAATGTTCTGTCCACGGATCACAAGACGGTAGGTATCCGTTGAACAAAACGAAAACAAATCACATAGAGATGTGTGTGAATTGTTTTCGTTTTGCTGAAAGAACACTGAACTTGTTGTGATCCGTGGACAGAACCTTAAAACGGCGGTTGTTTTTAAAACTCCGTAACTTGAAAAGTACATGAGTGATTTGAATGATTCTTGTACTGAAAGAAAGCCAATGAATTGGGCGTACATTTTTTAGATTTTGAAAGTGCTATGCAGAACTTCACTAAAACAATGGTCCCGACATTTAGGTTGGGTTGGTTTTTTTTTGCTCACCCTGTACAGCAAAATGAGTCTGAAGCACATGCTGTTTACGCTGCTGATAAAAGCCAGACCAGAAAGGTAAGAATTTCTCCGATTTCGTGGATACCTGAAAATATTAACTTTTATATCATTGATATTCATATAATACGCCTCATCGTGAATACTGTAAACAAAAAGTAAAAAGAGCACGTTGGTTGTTCTTAAATCGTCTTTAATACAAGAAAGGTGATAAGCTGTCTACGTGATAGGTAGTCCATGAACCCAGGCTAGTAAACTTGTATAGGCATGACCTCAAAATACAAATGTACGTTTGTACACCGCATGCGCAGTGTAATAGTCTAGTACATTTTTTTCTACGAGAGCATGTTTTAATACTCTTCACCATCTTAGCAGCATTCGTCAGCAGATTTATAAACTAGCCAGCAACAAGTCAAATCACAAGCTATTCCATTTAATTGTGACAAAAGACGTTCCTTATTTTTGCCGCCCAATGTTGCCAAATAAACTGCACGCAGAGAATTCGCCACAGCAAACAAATAAGAGTAAAGTCGCTAACATCAGAACAGGTCTTTTGCATTGCAAACGAGTGCCCTTTATTTCTGGAAAATACAATTAACTTTTTTCTCTCACACAGAGTTTGGCTTGTTGTATCTGGCCATCCAGCGATACATTCCAATTTGCCATGGCTCTTCCAGTGCTGTGAAAATGCGTAGAGCCTTACGCATGTGCTCTTAATTCATGCCAAAAGCCTTGCACTAGCTAAAGGTCTGACTGCAATATCAGAGAAAAAGAGTCCTTTCCGCCGACTGACGTGGAGTTAAAGCATGACACACCGCGCGGTTAAAACAACATAATCAGACGAGAAGGAGTCGAGGGGCCGGAACTGAAATAAGAGGGTATTGACAGATACAAATAGGCGTGCAAGAACCTCGTTGGAGTGGGCAAAGAGTCTCCCGGAACGAGCGATCGTTTGGGAGATGCATATAGATAGATGCAGAAGCGAATGGCTATAAGCGTAAAGCCAGTCATCCGTGCCAATCACCTCGAGCAGAAAGTGCGCGCACTGCGCGGTAGACAAGCTCCTTCCTGGACGCGTACCCGCACTTTGTGGCAGAAGCTGTTCGCAGGTTGAGGACCTACTGTACGGAGTACACGGTCGATAAACGACGGACGTATTTTGTTTCTCCGCGGTTTATTTTGGTCGAGTGCGAGGTTTTTGTCGGTGGGCCATGGGAGTATTAAAGTACTTGCTGTGGCCTGATGGTGCGTTACACTGTTAATGCTTTCGAGTTAGTGAGACTTCAGTTTATACTTGTGTCAATGGACTTCTAGTAAGACACGCATAGATGCACACTACTCCAAGTAACATGCAGAAGGCTAACAGAGCACCAAAACGTTGAGGTTGCACAGTCCTTCTTATAACTACACATAACGCAGAAAAGATATCATTGCCAAACGGGGTCCCCGAACAACATCAACATATAGCCGACCTTACCACGAAAACGTCGTATATTAATTCGTACTCTATTTGGATATCTATGAATCTAAACTCTTTATCTTATGTAGACTTCCGATGATTCCCATTAATGAGGTGGCGCCATGCATACTCACACGCGTGTTGCACGCGTTATTATTTGTTTGAGGGGCGCGTATAATTTCACAATCCCATTGGTCGAAGACCACTGAATGCGCGCGCATCGTTAACGCGTGAGGTTGGTGCAACCTAAGTAATGCAATGGCTTCTAATTTTGGCAAATAAACATTATTCCCAATAATTACTAAAGTGGTTAATGGAAATAGTTTCTTTGAAATGTAAAAAAGTTTTCCCAACCCTATAAAGATGGTAGTGACATCGTTATCTAGCCGTCGGTTGTAATTCCCCACGTAGTTGCTTCAAAAAAAATTGGCAGGCCAGACATGTCCGATTTCGACAGAGCCAGAGCGCCACCAAGCGATTACTGCAAACAATTGAAACGTTGCTGGCGCACTTTATTTCGGTTTGTCATTATTGTTTTTCTAATTTTCAGTGCACATAAACGAGAAAAGAATTACACCCGCACAGAACGATTTTACACTTCACCCAAATCGACCATGCAATTTTCACGTGAGGACAAATGCAAATATTTATTGATGTGGCATGTTATTTCATGTGAGCCTTAGTACGCATGAGCGTCGTTATAGCAACCGAATTTATATTACGCGATAGGAAATTAACTTCAAACCGACGTCGCCTTATCTAGTTAGTGTGTGACGAGTGGCAATGGCACTATTGTTAGAGCATGACCAAGAAAAGGACAAGCATCGGTTGACTAGTGGTTGGGTTTCACTGGAACTCGGTCCCCTTTATATAGACTTGAATTACAACCGGTAATGGAACATGCGGTTTCTATTATATTAGTCCCTACATTGTGGTGCGGGCACAATACATGTAATATGACGTTCACAACTCGATTCTCTTATTATATGAGATTGTTAATTGTGCACGAGTGCACTGTCTACATGACCCGAAGCATCGTAATGAACCTCAAACATCGTGCGTGTTATACGGTTTGCGTCAGCGTTATCAATCTTCATATACTGGCTGATGAAACAATAAACAGGATTTTCGATGTCGACTCATTCTGCTAGCGGAACCTCATATGCGATTTGATTAATGCAATGAATAGGGCAGAATCAGTTATCTTTAATATACGTATCTTTAAGATTTAATGTCCAAACATATTAATTTGAGTTATTAATATCTAAGATTTGTTATATGACTTTTTCTCTTGTGGGAGTTTACGTTCATCGGACGAGAGACAATTATGTTTTTAAAAACAGTCTTAGATAAAATGCATTCACGTCAAAAACATTTGTCCCCTGTCAGTGCATGCAATTTTTCATGTCTTTAAAAGTTCTGCGGCAAGAAGATGACATCAATTTGTCTGGGGTTTCATCCGGCCTGAAGTCGATTGTTTCCCCAAGTGATTACTTCCAAGGGATATTAAGTGCCGATGTCTCTTTAGCTATTAACAATGTCGTCCTGCGTCCCCTAGGACTTTGGAGTTTCCGCCAATCTCATTCGCTTGATTGTATTTATTAATTCATTGGGCAGTTTGCGGGGAAATGCTTCTGCCCCCTTATAAGGAAGACGATTCAGTCCTCCAGGGGGAGGTTTGGTCACAACCGTAATGGCCCCCCTGGCGGTACTTTCCTTGTATATGATGTAGTAATAGTCCGGGTGTTGCACGCTTACCGAAACGTGCACCATCACGCTCGGGACCCATTAACGTCTCCTGTAAACCGAACTATACACCAAGGTAATGCTATTTCCTTCGTTTTTCCCCCTCCGCGCATATTGCGATTATAAACGACTTTCAATTACCAAGCGTGTACATGTACATGGCGTTTGTGTACTAGCTGCAAGTGCCATCTTGACTTGGTCGTGTGAGATTTCATCGCAACTCCCATGTTTTGCGTAGCCTGAGTATAACCCGTTCTCCAACGGAACCCTCTCCGTCTCTGGTCCAACGTCTGATATATATAACCATGCCACCTTGCGCGCCAGCCAATTGGAGTCGACATGAGGTCATTTCATTTCGAAATCTGGACTGAGCTGTTGATTGGTCAACTTGGATGCCATGTTTTGTAATACAACAACGGGCAAAGTGATCAAATAAAACCCGACATCGGCTTTCAAATCGGGTTGCTGAAGACTCGATATAGAAGACGCCCGCTGAATGGCCAGTATCTCGAGGTCAAGACGCAGTCTAGTTGCATAATTATTGACCTATCGCCGTTTACGAGTGAGCAACACCGCTTAGACAACCCTATGGAATTTTTGTACACTAAGTTTGTTTGTCTCAGATTTTGCACGTTTCGCGTCCATTTGTATATCATGTAATTGGACAATATTTCACAAGCTGCGTTGACGCGATTCTAACGCGATTGGTAAATTAATCGCCGGATCTGCTCGCATATCATACACCCTTGCTGTTCAAGGGGATATTCCATGGACTAAGTTTTGCCGAATTCCATAGATTAAGTTCTGCGCGGACTAAGGGAAAAATGACACGTGCTGAGGAGAAGAAATATTGGTCAATCCGAACAACTGGATATAGTTTATGATCGAGTTAGATGTTCATTTTAAATAGTAGGTCTACCTCAGTATATTTTCAAATAAATGTAATATTGTTTAAATAATAAATACATTAATTTTGTTGTAATAATTATGTTTATTTTATTTATTTAAATTTGATTTGTTTTGTTGGATATAATTATCAATGCTTTCTCATCCTTTGTTTCTAGATCAGTGCACTTGTTTCTCTAATAATGTTTCCGGGAGAATACTTTGGAAGCATTATTCTAAACACTTACCCCCCCCCCCCCCCATTTTCAGAAACATTTAACCCACAACCGCTGAAGAGCAATTGTCAAAAAAGTTTCCTCCATCATGGCAGCGAAAACGTTTTAACATTTTCGTACCTAACTGCTGATAGCATGATGTGAACTGGTACCCAGCATACATATGCATTGCAATGTACACATTGAATATTTCAGTCGTTAATCTAAGATGAAACATCATGCACATAAACTATTCAAATGGCAGGGCGTTGAAACACTTCTTTGCCTCTATGTAAAATGAACGGCACGATTTTGTTTGGAAAAAAGTCTTCAAAACATTTAGTCTTTTCTACTTTTCTCGATCCGATTTTTACTAAGATGATTTGGTTGATGTAAGGGTAGTCATGCACAGGATGATTTCAAGGAGGGTGTGTGTGGGTTGGCCAAGGCGGCATGGGGGTGGACAAGTGAAACGCCGACAGCTCTTGCGGACAGGAGCCATCAAAGAGAATACAATCGATGTCATTCATTATTGCTGCGAAGAAACAAAAAACTCCGGCCCTCGCAGACAAATGTTGTCAATTATTCCGTCCCTTCCATCGGTAGAATTACTGACTGATGATGGGGGAAGCTTGAGCGGACACATGATGCTCTCGGAGGGGTGACTAGTAGGCTCAAAGGGGCCGAGAGATAAGGCTTCACAACGCCCACACGCCATCAATGCTCTATCGGTCAGATCTCCTTCTCTGTCTGTCAGCGCTCTTTCACAGAGACTTCTCTTGAAGTTCGAGGAACGCTGAGCAGAATACTCTCGATCGTTCCAAACGATCGGTGGACTTCTGACGGCTGTCGAGTTGACAGTTAAGTCTTTAAAGGACACAGGAAAGCGATGCCAATCTGTTTTAATCACCAAAACCTAGTTGAGATGTTAATCAGTTGTGCAGGCACGGAGTATAGTAGTGATTGTTTTGGCCTGGTGCGTGCCCTACTTGCCTATATAGGCTGAAATGAAACTGAAAAGCGTTCTGTATATGTGGGCGGTTTTGTCAGGCCGTTGACTGACAAGCCTTTGATCCCTGTACGTGTGGGACACGAATGCCAATGGATGATTAGAATATCTATTGGGAGGCGATGGCTCTAAGAACGTGTGACAATCAGCAGGTCTTACCAAAGCTGCCTCAAAACCATAGCCCAAACCTTTATCGTGTTGTTGGCGTTGTTATATCAATGCACAATGTTTAATACAATGCTTAACCATTAATACAATAGATAGATCTATGTGTGAGATTGACTTTTCTATACCAAAGTGGGCCCACCAACGCTTGGCCAAATTTGCTCACTGCACAAAGCCAAACCTAATTATGTGAGATAGACTTTTCTATTCCAAAGTGGGCCCACCAACGCTTGGCCAAATTTGCTCATCGCACAAAGCCAAACCTAATTTTGTGAGATAGACTTTCCTATTCCAAAGTGGGCCCACCAACGCTTGACCCACTTTGCTCATTGCACAAAGCCAAACCTAATTTTGTGAGATAGACTTGTCTATTCCAAAGTGGGCCCACCAACGCTTGGCCCACTTTGCTCATCGCACAAAGCAAAACCTGTCAAAAGTTCAGCTCTGTAGATATCACACTCCTCTTTTCTTGAAAATGACAGCAGTATAGGCAAAATGAATTTCACATATTATTTACGAATACAATCAAGTAGGACATTTGATAATATTTTTGGCATTTATTTAAAAAAATCCAGAAAGATTTTATGGCATCCCGCTCTTTTGTGAACGATTCGTCCATTGTTTTGTTTGTTATGAAAGTGGTGTCAAAATGTCCGCAGGATCTTTGTCTAAAAATTCATAAAAAGCTCGGCACGAAACTAGAAATTTACACGACGATATGAAAATATGGGGGGTCCGCCCCGCCCTCTTTTAGATTCAAGGCTCCCTTCGATAGAGACAAACGTGTGTGTTGTGAACTAAAGCGGGAGGACGTCAATAAATGTCATATTTTTTCCCGCGTCTTGCCATCGAGGCATATTGCATTGATGTACTACAGGGCGCAAATCATTGCAGTTTACAGCTCAGTGCATTTCAACGAATGCATCGCGTATCGTTGCACAATAATTGTACGGAACAGCAATTAACGCACTGCACTATGCAAAGTTCAAATTTCGGTCTTGGTAAATAAACATAAATATATGCAAACGGTGGAAGATCTCAAATAATTGTGTACACCTCGCGAATTTCTCTTCACGTGTTATCAAGATCTGAGTATCCAGACAACCAATTCGGTTTGATTTACGGGGGAAAAAAGTATCATCGTTTGTGAATACTACACCTTTTGCCCCTTTTCAGCCACTTTATGAATAGATTACATGAATAGAATTGTTTACACTACAGCTATCTTTGATGAGTGTTGTGTTTTTCCAGCATGGAAAGGAATGATCGGATACACCGTACCCTTTGGAGACGTGTGTACAATAGGGAACAAAAGATTGTATACGTCTCCACAGGGCATTTTCTATAGATGAATACGTCTCCACAAGGTTTTCACGAAATATTATATGGCGTTATACTCAAAAACTAGGAATTTCTAAGCTATGTTGATTTGTCGCAAATTGAAGAGTTTTAGAAAAGGGATATTAAGTCCAAATTTGAGCCAAGGAAATTAATTCTGGTTAAAATAAGAGCATTTCTAAACTACACTTTCAAACTCGAAAACTTTAGTACACGAGAACAAAGGAATGTCTCCACAAGGATACTAATTCCAGTATGTGTGTGAGTGGACATTCCGGGCATTCATTGTTAATGAATAAAAATATTAAACACACCGCCAAGATGGCCGCTTAATGCAATCGATCTATAAAGTCGCTAGCCTAAATCATAAATTGCGTTTACCCTTTGAGTCTGCTATGTATAGGCTCAAGAAACAGAGGCAGAACCAGCAGGTGGTTGTCTGCATGCGATGCTTAATTTATGAGTGGGTATTGACTTGTAAAACCGACGTGTAAGACGTGTAAAACCGACGTAATTATGCCAATAAAATAATAGTTCTGCTTCCAGTTACCCTACCTACCCTACTTTGACAGCCCTATCCTAACTCTTTTTGGGGGAAAATAAGGGAAAAATCCCCGAAACCATCGATTTCTGCCTTTTTGCCTTGACTACACGCAGTCACCTCGATACGATTGTACAAAAACCTACCTCCCCTATTTTCAAATGCCATGCATGTAATCAGAAGCAGAACTATTTTTGTGGCCTTATGTTAACTGAAAAATGTGAGACAAATTATAAGTAGACCGACGTGTACTGTCTGGAGGCTATATGTGACTTTTAATTATTATCCCGAAGAGTGTGCTCTCGAGGATTTGTGCACACAATCTTATTAAATTTGACACCAGAATAGTCTCTTAAGACATTTCAACCTTGGTCATTTCATCAATCGCAATCCTTTGCCTCTTGCTTCGGCTTCGCACTCGGGCTGAAAACACCAGCAGGCCTTGGCCGTTTTAACAAATGGAAATAATCCACATTTTAGCTTCGAATCAAAGTCTTACAGAATATAGATCCGTAGTGAGACGGAGTCTATGACGTTACCCGCCTACAACCATGAAGCTTAAGCCTAGTGCCGTCGTCACAGTCGAAACCAACGTTTGAGAAAAGTTCCTTTTTAAATATTTTTTTTCTTTTGATATACTGACCTTTCAGGCGATCCGTCGATATCCTCGTAGGGCGGTAACCGCACGTCTTCTGGTCTCGATTCCAGCCGTCGATTCGTGCCCGAGCGGGAACGGCTCTCTAAATCCAAATCCAGCGGAATGGGAGTAAAGAAGGCGGGATCTCTGACAATTAAAACAGAAAATGTGACAACATATCATGTTTAATAGGCTTTAATCGAAACCAAATACATGTACAGTAAACCATCGCCTGATAGTATAAGATATTCCTGAAAAAAAAACATGGACCAATTCTGATCCAAAGCAGAAGAGAAAGCCGATGTTTGAAACCCCTCCCCCCGTTACTGGTGTGTCTGCACGCGGCGCGTATATAGCGCTGCATCCATTAAGAGCCACATTACCCTCGAGATAAAGTCCGCAGAAGCGATCGAAGGAACATCATCATTCGGTCCGCACTCCGCCGTAACTGGATAAAACAAGTCGCTCGATACGTTAACCTAATAAAGTGCGCTATCTTTTTCCCCCTCAACGCACGGGCCATCAAGGGCCAAACAATTACAACTTTCGAGCATTATCAGAATTGAGTTATAGTTTACCAGTGCAGCAATATCTGCCTCAGTCGGTGCCTTGGTAAAGTGACGCAAGTGCAACGAGTTTTTGTTTTAATTTAAAGAAGTGGCTTCAGAGACACTATAACAGAGGTTTTTGTTTCCGGAAATGAAGCACTGTTATTGGATAATGTTTCGCTCGTGCTCACAGTACATGAAACATGAAATGCACTTGACTGGGAATTGGGCACGGCATATAGAGTTTGCGCGGGACGGCGTCGGTCGTAGGTTCGAGTCTCGTTTCGGTCAATGGTTTTTGGTTTGATCATCCGAACATCGGAATGAAATATCAGCTTGAAAATATCATCCAGGGTTGTTATCCGGCAATTTCGAGCTGCTAAGCAGCCTTGTATTCGAGTCACCGAACATCGAGTTCAAGTCCGAGTCCGAGTCACGAGTCACTAAAGGTCGAGTCAGAGTCCGAGTCACGAGTCAATAAAGGGCGAGTCCGAGTCTGAATCACAAGTGACCTTTAAGTACTAGGCCTATATATACGAAATCAATTTTGAGATACTGCTAAAACCTCAACTTGATTTCCCAAATCAATAACTCGGAAACAAGCCAGCCACACGCGCTGGGTATGTACAGTACTCAAATGCGTTTCTTCTGCACCGCACAGATAGTATGGCTTGAAAAGGAAAGGATCGTCTTCAAAATGTGATTACATTGTTGAAAACAAATAAGTGGTTTGTGGTAATTTTGATCGAGTCCCGAGTCACCAGGTCGCGTTCGAGTCAAAGTCCGAGTCCACAGGGTCGACTCCGCGTCCGAGTCCGAGCCACGGAAAATGGAACTCGAGTCAGACTCGAGTCCGAGTCTAAGTCGTGAGTCATACAGTCTGCATCAAACTTTGCTAAGCACCGAAAAACATTTTGCTTGACCGAAGCATGTTACCAACCAAAATGTCGTGTAATGTAAACTGCTCTCTAACTGGTTCCCAATGGTCTTTGCTTAGCACAGAAATCTGCTCAGCAGTAGTTTCAGTTTCGCAGAAAGAAATTGAGTCCAGTACGTTCTCTGGTGAACATATTTTGATAAGTCTTGACTTAAAGTCTGCTGACTTCACTGACGGATCGGGTTAACTCCATTTCACGCCGTCTGTCTGCGTGAACTTGAGAAATAGGTCGTTGCAACACCCATGACGAAGTTCACGAGGAGGTGGCAAAACGCGCACGTGCGCGAGACAACCAAAAACTCGTAAGTGTGTGTGTGTGTGTCACGCGACACTTTTTTTCTTCTCTGCAGTCTCCATGCAGCTGCCCTGAGACAATATTACCTTCTGCAACCCAGTATAGTCATGCGTCAGTTGTGAACGGAGGGGTTCTCGAACTCTCTGAAATTTATTTCATTGAAAATGGCGAACCTGTGATCCAAAAACACCAATCTAATCCACAGGGCTACGAAATTGCTTCGACTTAACTCGAAATCTTAACCTTAATATGAAGTTATCTGAAAATCCGTGATATTCAGTCACGTGCAATGTTTCACGCATGCGTGGTATGGTAGGTGACTTTACTTGGTTGCTGAAAAAAAAGGGTAGAATTTCTTTTCCCAAGCGGGGTTAGGGCATAGATGACCCGGGAGCAAACGGCAGGATGATTTCACCTCGGAGTATTTACATCCCAGCAGGTGGGCTTGCAGGTGTATTTTCCCTTTAATGGTGAGTCAAGGGGGATAGATGGGTGTGAAGGACGTGAGGTGAGGTTTTCAGGGAAAACGAAAGAGTTCTTTTTTTGGTATATTTGGCCCGAGTTGTTTAGACTTCCCTCCGGTCGTATCCTGTGTCTTTCCCCCTGCTGTTGTTCCTTTGCATTATTCTTGATTTGATAGACAACAGCAGATGACTTTGTTTCGTTGGCATTTGCGCTTGAGGAAATAGGTCTTTTACACTCTTAGGCCTACACCTGTGAAATAAATGCGTCACTGGACGTTAATTGACCCGGTATTTTAGTGTGAAACTTTCTAAAATGTACCGTTAATTCGAGTGAAAATGTTTAATACCTTTTCGGAAGAATCAGCTAAAAGTGCGAGCAACTTTATTTTGAACAGCATCGGGCCAGAGGTTATAACGACAATCGTCCAGTAAAAAAACAAGAGAGTTCTTTTGAGTGAAGAGAATGTTCGAAACTCCATATTCTGTTTGTGAAACGTTTTAGAGAGGAGAGCTCCCGTGAAGGACTCACTCCCCTCCCCGATCTAACCGTGCTTGCACTGCTTGTTTGCTATCTTTAGCCACACCTGGATTGCCAATTTCTTTCTCTCACCCTAAAGCAGAAACAGCCAAAAAAAAAAAGCCACACTGCACCACCTGCATGTGGTTAAAAGTAACGGAAAAGTCCTTCATAAGAGCTGTCCAGTCTGAACAGTAATTTGTCTCCGGGGTCACATTCTGTCTGGACGATTTCCTTCTCTTGATATTTTTTTTCCTTTTCTCCAGACAGAGCTCAACATAAAGCGAGGCTGGTAATTTACGGGCAAAGCTCGTCCTTAGGTATAAACAGGTAGAAAGGACATAAAATGGAATTATGAAATTTAGGCGGCGGGGTAGCCACGGCGGAGAACGCTGAGGCTCCAAAAGCTATATCTGGACAGGAGGGACTCGCATAGCGCAGACTATTAAAGGCGAGCCATTGCTTGTGTGACAAATGTTACTTCTGGATATATAAAGGATATGTAATTGTAGAGGGGTGGGGAAAGAAAGTTGGGTGAAGGACCAATCATCACCTTAAATTAGAATAAAATGCTACATAGTTTTCACTATCAGTAGACCTGCTGGCAGCCTAGAATAACTAACATGAGGCGTACGACACAAAAGGTAGTTCAAACTTCCATGGCTGTTATCTGCATTTTGTTTACAGCAGAGCACGCACAATAAATAACCTTCAATTATTGGTTTTGGAGTGCCCTGCGTTGCACCCAAATCACTTTATTGAAAGCTGTAGTTACAAATTCGCTTCATCTGTAACCTGCCCCTTCAAAACAATACAGCCACCATGCCGTTTTCATCTGAGGTGCTATATGGTATGCATGATGTTGCGCTGTGCTAGTGTGAAAAAAACCCAAAGCGTGTGGTGTTAAAAATTTAAATGTCCATTATCACATAACAAAATTACATCAGAATGTACCATCATTATTGTTTAGCTATCTTTCCTCGGCAAAACTCGTTGTTTACATCAAATGGTTTGTATATTGACCAATCCCGTCCAATATGTTAATTAAACACCATTAATTTTACACCATAGTGTCAGTTTAAAACCATAGTGTTAATTTTACACCACAGTGTCAGTTTAATACCAGGGTGTTAATTTTACACCACATTGTCAGTTTAAACCATAGTGTTAATTTAACACTATAGTGTCAGTTTAAAACCATAGTGTTAATTTTACACCACAGTGTCAGTTTAATACCAGGATGTTAATTTTATACCACGATGATAGTTTAAAACTATACAGTTAATTTAACATCATCAAGTTAATTTAACACCGTAGTTTTGTGTATTGTCAAATATCGATTCGTCATAGAGTTGTACACCACTCACCTGCCAGGTAGCCGTCTCTTGTTGACGCAGTATTTACAGAAGAATATCACCGCAATGACCAGGGCTAGACCCCCTACCACCCCCGTCACCAGAATGACGACGGTCAGGAACGGGTTTGACTTGAGAACTTCTGTTGGCGAGCCCTGACAAATAAAAAAATATATAAATTTCATGGAAATACCTTTTATCTTCCAGCTGAACAGGTATCTTATCCTTTTTAGTTTTTTAGTCATAAATTTGTCAAAATATTTAAGAAATTGCTCAAATAAAAGACAATTGCACAGTGGGATTACAGCGACATGTGTCACTGTTTGAAGCACCTTTGGAAAGGATACAACATCACTTCTTTTACATAATTGGCATTTTATCAGCAACCCAATGTGCTGTTTTCATGAATTTGTTTTCAGTATTTGAAAGACAAAGCTCTCAGCTTCAATCAAAACATAAAAATTCACCGATCATGTTTTAAAAAGAAGGCAAATGTGTCAGGGTTGAATTTTTTTAGGCCACCCTGTATTTACCGTGAAATGGAACTTCTATTTTAGCGGTGCGGCCGGGCCGTGGTGTGGGACAAATAATTCAATGACACGTGATCAACGCCCAACCAATCAGATGACGGGGATATACAGGGTGGATCAAAAAAACAACAAAACCGAGATATTATTGCTAATTGGAACAGAATAGGGCACATGTGAATCAAAGGGAGATATCCTCTGATAGGGTTGAATCTCCTCTTTAAAATGACACCCTGATCATGTCCTTACATTCACGGTTGACTGAGCAGTGACCAATTTATGAAAGGGTCTATTTAGAGTCTTGCGCCACTTTTCATGGTGAAATCTCTTTTTCCCCTACCTGCCTTGATTGGCAACCATAGCATTTCACTCTGTGACAAATGACAACACAAAAACCACAACTGAAAAGTGGCGCAAGCCTGTAAATAGACCCTTTCATAAAATTGGTCACTGCTCAGTCAACCGTGAATGTAAGGACATGATCAGAATGTCATTTTAAAGAGGAGATTCAACCCTAACAGAGGATGTCTCCCTTTGATTCACATGTGCCCTACTTCTGTTCCAATTAGCAATAATATCTCGGGTTTTTTTTATCCACCCTGTATTCCGGCGTTGTACAAAAGATAATAACGCAGTAGTTTTCGTTTTATGTGCAACATAATGTTCGAGGGACAAACGAGGAAGGACGACATTGCAGCCCACTGAAAAAAAAACATCCGTTAATAAAACGAAGCAGGCGTGAAAGTGACACACGCAGATACGAAACGAGCCCACAGCTTTTGATTACACGGGCCCTTAGGCGTAGCATTGTTGCGAGCAATGCTGATGAATCACTTCATCAAGGTGAATGGTTCGTCATTAGTGCCACTGTTTTAAAGGACACTGATTGGGGGCTTCGCACGGAGGGGGGTCTTCGTTTTAAAATATCACATGATCGTCACATGCTCAAGGAGCCCTCTTTACGTCACTTGCTGTTGGGAAGATGTGAGCTGTTATTGAACGCAGTTTCATTTTGAGACCAATCCCTGTCACATCCTATTTGAGATAGGAGGTCGCTATTTAGTATGGGTAAATACAAATGAGTTTACCCAAATCAAACAGAGCCTTTCTCTTGTGTCTGCCATATCTCAAAGTAGGATAATATATAGGACACAAAAAGACCGCATTTAAAATACGTGCATATGTTATGGGCAGTACATGAAAGTGGCAATTTCCGTCGTCTGCCGTCTTCCAAAATTTTATAACCCTGTTGAAATCCCACCTAGTGCAGTTTGTGGATTGATTTGATGTTTTTTCACTCATATCTAATCGTATGGATCATCCAAATAAGTAACAGTTGTTAATTAATTACTTATCCTCCCACTCTTTTTCATTAATTATTTATCATCCCCCCCCCAAAAAAAAGATTGTCCTTTCCAAATTATTCCTGTCTTCTTTGTAGTGCAGTAGGGAAATACTTAATCCTTGGCTTATCGAAATATAAAATCATGGAATTTCTCAGAAATATAGTCAGTCGTGTAAATGAAAATGAGGTAATGTAAAGATCAATCACTGTGTCACAGCCAAAGTAATTTGCATAGCTAATGAGCAAAACAGCTGAAGGTATTTCAATTGTGGTTTACCAAAGCTAACGGATCTCTTTTCAATTTTCATTTCTTTTTAAATTCCATGGGAAAGAACAAAATTGAACGTCAAGATCCAACAATCAACATAATCAATTTTGAAACTTATATAGGCTTAAGTAGGCTATTGCGGCGATACAATATCGCCAGTCATTGAACAAAAAACTAAAACAATATATTGCCACTTGTCACTCTGATCCGGCGCCATACGGATTGACAGTTTCAATTTATACGTAATACGCAATCTACGAGAAGCCAAGCAAGTCGGCTTTAATTTTACAGTTTACTGGCCACGCCGCGCAACATTAATGACTTCTGACATGCCAAGCGGAGCTGATGGCAAGCGGAAATGACAAAGCAGCCAGCCACGTCAAAAGGCTTCATTGTTAGTTCCCCAACTGTGACTCTGTAAATTGCCTTCGGCCCCAAAACGAACGGCTAGCAATGGACGGGCCGCAATTATTTGCGATTGTCACCTAAAAAAACAGTATCAGCCATGACACAGCAGCCTCCGATTGCGTCAGCGTTTTGACTCTTAATATCCAAACGAATCCAACTGAACTGTACTGCCGGGCCAGCAAGTGAATCACTGAAGCAAAAGCCGTGCATGGAATCGCCATGTTGAAACGAAGTCCATGCAGCTAGCTTGACTTGCAAACCAAAGACATATCCGGGTCTATTTAAAGCCCAAAAGTACAACAAATTTTGGAAACTAAATTTCATTCCCAAATCATCAGCAGTTGTATGTATTTTGTTGGCAAAAAATATCTGTAAACCATGAACGTTTTTACGCCGGAGAAGAGCATTTCACACTTTAAAAAGTCCTCAGTCAGATTGACCCGGAATACGGACTCTATTTGGCCAAATGCTTTACAGGGTCAAAATTGACACTTCACCGGGTCAAAATGACACTTTTTGCCAATGTTTCTCGGTCGAAATGACCCTGAAAAGAGTCGGTTTTTTCACCAGGAAAAGTTTAATTTTTGACTGAAAGAGTGACATTTGTGATCCGGAAAAGGGTTAGGCCAAGTAGAAGGCGACTTTTAAGAGTGTAGGGTTCATTTTCGAAGCCATTTCATGACAAGCACGATGTCAAGATCATCTCATTTACATGTAATGAATAAATAATGCATTTCCGAAACGTGACGTCACTGGTTGAAGTCACTGAGCTGATAATGGTTGCTACTTTAGCCTATCTTTCAATACAATCACGCCAATTACCAATAAGTCAAATTCCCTATCTGATGATTTTTTGGGGTTGTATTATAATATTTTGTTGTTATCCGCGTGAACGATAAAGTATGGTTGATGGTGAGATAATATCGATGGGGAATCTCATTTTGCAGCCCCCTTGCCCCTAGTCGTTTTGACTGTGACAGATGCCACGGAGCGACTTTACACTAACCCATGGTATGATAAAGCAACTCTTTTAACCTTGCTGTAAAGAAGACCTTTCTCCCCTAAGACATCTAATCTTGACTTGTCCCTTTTATCCGGGTTTTCTTTCCGAGATCCTTCCTTCCCCCCAAACCGTCTTCTTATTTCTCCATCTTCGTCTCGTCTTGCATCCCTCCAGCGCTTCTCGTCTAATCTCCTCTAAATTCCTCGGTTTTTGATGTCCACTGGCTAAGGGGCTGACACACGAAGCGTCTTCACAGTCCTGTTGAGAATGCTAAGAGGACTTTTTTTTTCTTCGTTCTTGATGAGTATCGTAGTTCTTTATGTCATTCAAGAGCTTTTTTTTTAGGCGAGCCATAAGATTTCCCTTCGGAGAAAACAATCTTTAAAGAGGGATTCAAGGCTAGGCTTTATCAAATTAGCGATTTCATCCATTGAGGGTAATTCCATCCGTATAGAGTTATGCCCGTTGAAATTGCGGGTTTTTTTTATCCAAGCAATAGTGTATTATTGATTCGACATAATGCTCTAATGGAGATAATTGAATTGTGTCCAATTATTGTTTCATAATACCGAACCACCCTGATGATGATAAGAGCATACTAGAATTCCTAGCAATTTCTGCTTTTAAAAACAGCCTTTCCATATTTCCGAATGAAAATCGAATGTAAAATAGGAGAAACAAATGACATTGTCCCCGATAATATTCTATTCCATGCAAAATCAGGACGTTCATTTCACGCCGCGCAAAATACATTATTCAGCATTTCACCCCCACGTTTTCTGTACACGTGTTTTGCATAATGCACCAGGTTTTTTTTATAAAAATAATCCAATTTACACATTGCCCATTAGAATTTAAATTTAAATTTAAATTGGAGTTCAACAACAAATATCATCCATATAAAATTGGAATAAATGATGGATTTTAGGATAAGCAGTTTTTGTCCCGCGTGTACGTATTAACGGGCTTTGCTCGAAAGTAAGGAATAAATGTTGCCAGTGAATTGAACTGAATTGAATGGTACTTGAGGCACAATTGAAGTGTTAAGTGGCAGATCAAAGGACGATAATTTTGACCACGCTATTTCAGGTAGCTCTTTTGCACAGTGCCGAATAATTAAAACGATAAAGAAGAAGGTAATATATGACCTGTCACCGCGAAATGAGCTGAAAGTCGGAGATTGCCATTGTGCAGTACAATGGGGCAAAGCCAAAATTTGAAGGGGTGGTCGATTTTTGTTTTCAGGAGAATCTTAATCTGTAAAGTCCTGCGCTACCTTTCTCCAATTTTTTGTTCTGTCAAACATCTTAAAAACCTTTTTCATCTCGTCTGTTACAAGTTGACTGTCCATTCACTGTAACGCAACTGCAGGATTTTTAAATGCCATTTTCTTAAGAATCGGTTTTACAACTTCAAGTAAGTTGGTGGATTTCTCTTACTAAACTCAGTACCCCTTAATGTTGTATACCATTGGAAAGCTAATGTTTGGCATAATCCAGATATATATATATATATATACCTCAATTCTTAAAAATTCCAACTTTTAGCTCATTTTGGTATGACAGGTCACATATGTGACGTGATCTTTCTTTGAATAGAAAATAGTGACCCCTTCGAGGAGTCTGGAGGCCACATTGGAAACGCAGCACAACTATGGCGACAGCACAAAATACTCAAAACGTATCATCTGCTATTTGCAGTTATGAAGTGTCGCGAAAATCAGCGACATGAAATTTGACTTGGCCCTTGTTTTTGTGTGATAGCAGGTCAGAATGATTCTTTTTTTGTTGTTGTTGATATACGATTTTATATTAGCGCCAAGTGTGTTTTTTATAGCCTTTTTTTCGAGGAAATTCTAACAAAGACATTTAGCACTCTAACAAAGACATTCTAACAAAGACATTCTAACAAAGACATCTTGTCTTGGAAAAGATGCAAAATGTCCCGTCCAGGTAATAAAATACTCATGGAGAGTTCAAAACTACCCTCGACCCGAACTACTTCATTAGTCACCGTAATTCTCAAGTGATACCAAAAAGTCAACATCACCAACAGAGCCCACGACCAGAAAAAGCAAAGAGCACTTCTCAAGCGCTGTTTCTTACTTCATCTCCGAAATTTGATAGCTCTGGATTGTTCAAATCTTTACCTTATTTTCCCCAGGGCGCGAAGACAATTTATCCCGATGTTTAAAAGAGAGACGGAAATTACATAACTTAATTCAGCAGACCTAAAGAAATCACTTTTTTTGCTCATGGGACTATTCCTGGCTTAATTTGAGCTAGCTTGCACAGTAGTCCCATGGTAGCAGAAACCACATGCTTGTGTGACAGGTAAATAAAGAAAAGAAGAAAACTCTTTAATGTTCTAATCCAATACAGGTGGCGTCCTTAAGGACAGTTGACAATCACTCAATCACTTCTCTTGTTTTTCGAGAGAGAACAACTTGATTGCACTCTTCTGTTTCCCCCTACAAATAATACAAAGCATCGAAATCACTGAAAACAGGCAATTCTTCTTCTTTTTTCCCCACACATACTCAAATTTGATCGAAGTAGAGTCAATTTAGATCGAACAAAATCTCATCCCTTATGCAGGCAGCCATTAAGAAAAACGCTGCTTAGCAATTAAGAAACGTGGAAAGCTAACAACAGCTGTTGGCAACAAGCCACAAGCTGGATGTCACGTGATATTCGGGTCGTTAACCTATTTATGCCCATGCAGTTAGTGAATTGCGACTTTTGTTCCGCTCAGCGAATGGGTGTGCCTCCACTGAAAAAAAAAACCGGTTTAAATTAATGACCCGTTCAATATAGATATCTTAAACGTGTTATTTTGACACCATTATACTGTGGACAGTGTTGCGGCTCACTAAAATTGCCCACTTTTGTGTCTATACCTCAAAAACTGGCACTGCCAACTCCTCACCTTCCCCTTCCTCCTCTGAAAGAACAAAAATATCCCCAAATAAAGGAAAAAACAAATAGGGAAGATTTCTACGAGTTGAAATGGAAAGGTTACACTCCCTCAAGGCAAGCAGTGGCTGGCCAGTATCTGCGACCTGTGAAATCATATCGATTACTATCACAACCCACCGGAACAATTTCATACATCCACGGGCTGCCCTTTGGCAGCTGGCGATCTCCCAATTCAAGTGTCGATGATATTATCGGGTGTCCTCCGTGCGCTTTGACTGAGTTGGTGATGATATTTATAGATCAAGTTTTTCTGTTTTTTTTTTTTTTGGCTGGGGTGGTGCCACCCCCAGAAGGGCTTTACAGTCATGCGAAATTCGACACTTCAAATTTCCCAGCGACCGATTTTTTATTTTTATTTTTTTTTTGATAGAATTTTTTTTCATTGCCTCTCGTTCTGTGAGTGAATTAGGTCCTAAGACAAGGATATACAATTAATAATAGACACTTGGTGGCGGCAAACACATCGGTCCTTTTCTATTGTTTGCGTCATTTTGAACAATTGAAAAGAACCGGTGTGTTTGCTGCCACCGATCGTCTAAGAATTTAAAGATCATTTTGCGAAGAATGAATACCACGCGGGTTGCACTTACAGTGAAGGATGCCTTTTTTTTGCATTTTGAAAACTGTTGTTAATTTCGACTAGTAACAAGTAAAACTTGACTTGGCATTCGGGGTTTACAGCTTTGGAATAACTGAATAGCAGTCAAAACATCTAGATTTAGTATAAGATTTAATTGCGTATATCTTGTGGCAAGACGGAACGAACTGTGTTTTTCCTCTAGCGACTATTGTCCAGTAACTTCTCAAGAACTACAGAAACAGTGTTTTCACTCTGTTGATTTTGTTTTTACTGTAAGCCAAAAGAAAACAGACATCGCTCCTCAGACGCATGCAGTTGATAAAATCCTTTTAGCCACAGGATATGTGCACGGAACAACCGTCAGATTAGCCCACTGGGTATCATTATACCTATAATACCCAATCAGGTTCATTCAACAGAAAGGGCTCCAAAGGTCTGCACCCACTTCGATCTTCATCGGCTGAGAGGCGACAAAGCCAGAAACGTTTATCCCACCCGAAGTCAATACAATCTTGATACGTGTAAATATGCATGGAACAGCCGCCAGACGAGCTCACCGGGTATATCCATTATACCTATTATACACATTCAATTTGATCTTGAGGAAAGGCTTCAAAGGGTTATACCAGCTTCGATCTTTCATCAGCTGAGAGGCCACAAAGCCAGACACATTTATCCAACCCGCAGTCGATCAGACCTTCTGACGTACACATGGAACAGCCGTCTGATTATCCCATTTGGTATACTCATTATACCCACAAAACCCATTCAGCGTGATAGCTCCAGGAAGGGCTTAAAAAGGGTATACCCACTTCGATCTTTCATCAATGAGAGCCCGCAAAGCCAAAGACATTTATCCTGCACGGCTGATCATACATAGAGGAAGTCGAGGAAGTCACCACCTACGCATCGCCTTCAGTGTCTTCTCATTCTACATCCGCCGCGTTGGGCCTTTATACAGAATCCGCGCTTGACTTTCCCACCTGAATTTTATCTTCTCTCCAGAGTTGAATACCACAGTGTCCTCTTTGAATGTCTTACACATTTTATTGTCTGAAATGAGTGGGAGGACACCTCCAACATATCGTTCGCGATTGATTTCGTCTTGTTCACCGATTGTCCCTTCAGGGAATGTCATGCGACCATGATGCGAATGGGGAAAGGCAGCTGAAAACTGCGTTCACATTAATCCGCCAGAAATGGAGTGTAATTTCAACATGAGTGATTTCTAGTGCGGTGACTTAGGCAGAAGGACCTTCGTATAAGCGCAATCTGCTGTCGAATCCCTGGATATGTGGAAATGATGGATCCGAAACCGCGCCGTCTTTCCCCAAAGCTTACAGTCGTACATCACACTTTGACAAAGCAATAACTTGCAACCAACAAAATCCAATAAAAACAGGTTGTATCATTGATCCAGAGGTTGGGATGCTTTTAAGCAGCCGTAGTTAACCTCGTCTACCCAATATTACAACAAACACATTGATTTCCTCATAATGACAAACATGAAGAATAATACTATATAATAGTATTGGTTAAGAAATATAGGCCAGTAGAGGTGGCAACACCTTCAAAGCAGAGCTTGTATCAGGCATGCCATTACACAAAAACAGACGAATTATTACAGAAAAACAACTATACTTCCAAGCAGTAAACACAGTTATGAAAATAATTAATAATGGGCTACGAGTAGGATCGTCATACAAAGTCCAAGGGAACAGACACATTAAACATAAAATATAGTAAAATTGCATAAGGTACAATTTAAGTTTGCGTTGAAAAATATTATATGATCTTGAACATCTAAGAGAGAATGGTAGATTATTCCATAATTTAGGTCCGGGGTATTTAATGTTGTATTGAACGGCAGACGTTCTATATTGTGGCGTCAATGGATTTTCTGGAAAATTGTTCGCTAATTTAATAATCTGGGTACTCAACATCCTCCCCAAATATACCAAATACAAGCTGCCCTTCACATTCAAACATGCATGGCAAAAATGAGGTCCATTTACCACTTCATGGTTGAAGTTAGTTTTAGATGCAAAGCTTTCTCCCCTGCGTTTTCTTTAAAATCTGACCTCTCGGTATTTGGTGACTACATATCGAAGGTTCGTCTATGTGCTTCGAAATGATAAGTTGTTTGTTGAAGTTGTTTTTATGCGTGCCATACTTCCAGTCTTCCACCAATCAAAAGTTACAACCAATTCATTTCAGTGTTGAGTACGAGTACTTTTCCATGAGTACGAGCACTTTGCCGTGAGTACAGTTCTTAGCTTTGAGTACGAGTAGGCCTACTTTGTCATGAGTACGAATACGAGTGCAAGTAGGATTACTTTCCACAAATTAGAGCAAATATCAATGTGTCACGTGTTTCGAAGGGCTATTTGCTATCAAACTATCCATTAAACAAATGCAAAGGCCTCCCAAACAGTAGAAAACGTGTTCTTATTTTTGTTTAATTCTTGCGGGAGAACATTTGCAAGAGTGCGAGTGCGAGTGCGAGTACGAGTTCGAGTACGAGTACTTTGTCTTTAGTACGAGTATACGAGTACGGGTATTTTTCTTGCGAGTACGAGTATGAGTACGAGCATGAGTACCAAAAAAATGTACTCGAGGACGAGTACGGGTACGAGTGCAAGTACGAGTACGAGTTCGAGTGCGAGTACGAGTACGAGTTCGAGTACGAGTACTTCGTCTTGAGTACGAGTACGAGTATACCAGTACGGGTATTTTTCTTGCGAGTACGAGTACGAATACATCTACACAAGTACGAGTACAAACATGAGTACCGAAAATGTACTCGAGGACAACTCACGTTTGTGTTTTGGAAACTACTACCATTCGGTGCTTATCATTACTGACACTAAGAATCTACACCACTTATAAGTACCACTTGCTGCAGTGCAGACGATGAAAGTTGTGGTTTCATTGGCGGTATGCAGGTTGCGAGGCATACATCACATTGACTTGAAATATTAATTGCCTTGTAACGCGCGTCAGTTATTTTAAGTATACACATTTGCAATGAATAATGTATAAAGTGCTCATTTGTCTTATACGGCGAGCGATGAAGTGAACGTATACAACAACCACGGGAAGTGTCAAGAGCGTGTTCGGTCTCTCGGAAAACTGATCCCCGCCACTTGCGGATCATTGTCCAGTGACGGTGGGCTTTTCCTGATGTAATTGCAATTCTAATGCGCCGAACGAGCGATCGCGCTGATTTTTTTTTATATGGAAATATGGGGGAAAAGTGCAAAAGACAAACAGGAAAAGGGAAACTTGATGCGTGCAACACGGGTCGGGTTACGTATGCCTGACGTCAGTATTCACTTGAATGATTTAAAGGTACAGGGGTCTATTTAGTTAACGCAGTGGTAGATGTTTTTGCCCCTCAAAATGCGTTAGGCATAACATGTCAAAATTATCATAGTCCCCGTTGTGAATACATCAAAAGAAGGGTAAACTTCGACTCAAAGTTGTTTTAAGTGGGAGAAATGAACTGCCTGCAACATAAATGCGTTTCGCATCTTAAGAACAAGGAGATAATGTTTGCATCTGTGAGAAAGAGCAGCCAGGTTGAGCATTTTGCAGAAGTCTTCCGTTTCAACAGAAATATTTTCAGGAGAAAAGCATACCAGATTCATTTGAAGTCGATATAAGCTGAACGAGGAAATGATAGTAGTATCTATATAATTTGTTGGGGGGGGGGGGGGGAGGTGGGGTGGGGGAGGAAGTGGGGATGGGGATGGGGGTGGGGGGGGGGGAGGATGTTGTTTAGGGGCTGGCGGAACTACTTCTTTGTGTTTGTCATATCGTTGTCTCAAACGAAGCGCCCACACTTTGAGTCGATTCATTACATTAATAACGTTTATTCATACACTTTCTACCTGCCAGTTTATACCCTTGGGTATTACGAAACACAAACCAGTGGGGCCACTTACAGGTCACTCTCCCTTATAATTGACCGTCGAGGATGGCCATAGGGCCCGTGGCATTACAATTGAAGATTGGCTTTCCAACTTGCGTTTACATTGGATAATCAAAATAAAACACTCGACGAAACGGCAATTCCAAAAGATTACACCGCTAAAATTGCAGTATCGAATGACTCTCAAAGCATGACCTTGAATCACATCAGTATTTTCTTACAGTTTGCATGCCAGTATCATATATCTGCAGCACGAAAGCCCTACTGTTAACATTGGCATGGAAAATAAGATCCCCCAAGTTCGATGGATATCTACTAGATGCCAGGAAAATAATATCCTAGTAAAAAAAAAACCGCAAAATGAACCGTATGCTCGCGAGTACAACTTGTTACCTTCTATGTCTTTCAAATCCTCGTTAAGTCGAAAATGTTTACGGTCGTTATGTTCCCTTTTGAAAGGCTGCAATTCTTTCAGAGAATGAAAACATCCGAAAATGTCAAGGGTTGTGATAATACCGAAAAATATCAAAACTGAGCTTTTGTTTGTCTAGCCGTTCCGTCGGTGACAGTTTGTCGCGGACCCGTGACGTCACCAGACTTGACACGCTGTTGTTGATGGCAGATTTCCGTTCGTAAAAAAAAGACGCTGCACTGAGCTCCGCGGATTACTACGTAATCTAGCAAATTAAAGGATCTAAGGTTGTTTTTGAGACAAATCCAGAATAAACCGTCAAAATGTCTTCAGTGGCGTCATAATAGCGATATTATTTTCGGTGACGTCATAATAACTGTAGTGAACTCTGGGTGTTACACTATTGGCCGTAAACACCTGAAGCCGCTAAACACAGCAAGTTGCTGAGTTAAGAAAATATTTGCTCAGTTGTCAGTCAAAATGACATGCACTGTACTTCCTTGTGATAGGTTATTCTTAGCTGATTTTTGCAAAACTTAATTTTCTGCCTATAGCATCTGAAAAACAAAAATGGTTGCATCCGCTCACCCGTTGGAATAAAGTTATGCATCAAATGTTTACAAAGATTTCAAATGACAAAGGTCGGATCGGGTCTGGTACTTGGACTCACCTCATCGGTTTCCACTTGCGGTTCCATCGTTCAGTGTTTGTGACAGGATCAAGTTAGACACCTGAAATAAATTGAAAATCAGATCGATAAGCAACTTATACACTTCTCACAAAATCAACCTGTGGCTTTATGGTTTTTTGTGACCACAGAAAAGTTTCAAGAAAGGCTTTTATAGCGTTATACCAAAGTTGGAATTGCCAAGAAAACTGTGATATACAACGATCTTAGTTCGGCTTGGTAAAAACAAACTTTACCGTAAAAAAGGTTTTCTCAGTGACAAAAACTACACGTGCATTGAAGTCTTTTGGGCCGTTTTCATCAGGTTTAACTCGTATATATGTTTTTTATTCTTCCATCGGACGCCAAACTGAAATTCAATGCCCAATATTGGAACGGACTTATTATACACGTTGTGCCAATGGAACAGAAGATAAAAACGCCTAAAATGATTCGCGTTAAACGCTGTGACAGCACAGGGCCGACTTTAACACGTGATTCTATCATGCAGCACTGGATGATATCACTCCATCAGTGTGTTCGTCCAGTTTTGTCTTTTGTTCGATATTCAAAGCAAACAGAATATTCCGTTTCTCTGTTTGACTAAAAGATGCATTTTGTTCCCAGTGGGGGTTTAGGGACCTTTGGCCGGGCACCTGTCCTTTCGTTCATTATAACCAAATCCAGGATTATGTGAGGTACACACTGTAAAACGTATTGAACTTTGAGAAAATTAAAAGGCGCTATTTTGCAACTGTTTATCAACATTTTAACACGTTTAGGGGGAGAGACGCCATTTACTATAGTAAAAGGCATATCATAAATGTTGCATCAGATTCAGATATTCATATTTAGATATCCATGAACTAAAACTAAGGCCTCAAAACAGTCGGTTTAATTTTGGCAGCTGATTGAAAATTGACTTTCATAAAAACGAACAATAAATATTCCGTTTAATTCACGTTTCGCGAACGGCGCTGCTGAGGAACTTTACGCTTCCTAACTCCCTAAACGATCGAGGCGTTTACAATGTAAACGAAACGTTTACAATTTAAACGCTCGGTTGTACAATGCAAGAAGCTGAGGCGCGATAGTTTCCATCAAACTCTCGTAGATCAAATGCCCCATTGCGTTACAACGATCTTCTTGAACATTCCTTGATAATTGTTCTGCTGATGCTCGCCGTCCGCTTTGTGTTCAATAAGACACGAGGCAGCTTACAGCCTCTTGCGTGTGCCCCTTTCACCGCAGCTCACCGGGATCAACGAAAGTGCATGACCAAAATGCTCGGCAAATACCCACTTCCCTTTCCTTCTGTCCCTGCCTTGCCTATGGAATTCCCCTCCTGTCACTACCTCGCCCTGAACCCGTAATCTTCACAGGCTTGGGAGGAGATTGGAACTTCATTCCACCTACACACCGTAAACAAATCTCCGCTGATACCTCGCGGGAGTAGTTTCAGCATGGTTTCACTGCATCTTTACCATTTTGTCTCGTCTCCGTCAGGTAATTGCCGACCTCGCACTGATTTGGAATTGACAGCACCTTCAAGTCGACAGTTAATTCCTTTGCACTTACCTCGAGAAGCTTCTAGCATTTTTGCCAGAGAGTCCCGTTTGGAAAGAACAGAGATTTTTGAGGTAAGCGCTAGAAAGTTTTGCTTTATGAAATCAATATAGGCTCGGCCTTTTTGATTTAAAACAGTTTCCGCAAACCTATTGCATTTTATGTTTCGTTAATTGAAACGTAATTTACTTTTTAACTTGAAAGGTTTGGGGTCCTTTTTCATAGATGACTCTTAAATCGAGAAGTTAGCTCCTTTTTTTGCCATGATCAATGTACGCTTGGGTTGTTTTTGTGAGGAGATGGCACGTCAAACCTCTAATTGAAATTATAGCGTTAAACGTAAAATCACATACATTAAGGGTTACTGAGAAATTTCAAGGACTCTGTCACAACTACAATGAAATGATAAAATGATGAAGACCCCATTCACGGCTCAACCATTATTAATTAGTGTAAAAGAGTCGAGGGCATCTTGCCTTTCTTGAATTTGCGCACGGTCAGTGACCAGCAAGAGACTAATAATTGACCTTTAATCGTCGACGCTTCCTGCGTGATAATGGCGGGTAACGTGCGGTAATATAACGTAAGGACTGGAATTGGGGTCGATAGTTTTGTGAATAGAATTTGAGAGACCGCGACGTCAAACGTATGCAATCGTGTAGGATATTTGATGGTTATGTCTGATAAATGAATGACATGAACCGTCAATAAATCATGTCCAATAGATTTTTCATTCCCAGCGTATGGTATTTTGCTAGTTTAGGATGCACTTGTCAAATTGTAACCTGCAGTATATAGAACTATGATTGAATAATTTCTATAATCACATGGCGTTCTATAATCACGTATCCAACTGCGCATCAACATCAATTATAAATTTGACCGCTATTCGAGAACAAACTTGAAAGGTTGCTCAAGAATAACATGTTTTGTTCACAAGCTGTGCACAAGGACAAAGCCATTGTTCAGATTGAAGAACACAATGCATATTTGCCGGTAATGAGAATACAATGTGACGTCATTCGTGTTCTTGAAGGGTTGGAGTTACCTGTCAAATGAAAACCAACCGTCTTCGTTATTTGCTGTAACCTTTCAAATGAAATGCGTAGATGAAAGAACGACCCTTCAATGAAACTGCTCCTCGCTTGCAATGAAAGGTCAAAGAGACAATTACAAATAAATTGGCATTGCAAAATATTGTAATCATCAGATGTGGCGCCGCCGCAAGGCTTCGTCCATAAAAAAAAGTGCACGTGGCTCAGAATATACTGCCTATTACATCAGAATTTGGTATGGTTGTATTTCACCATGCCCGCGTGTACGCATCTCACCGATTGACGTGAGATGAACGCTGTTGGACGGGAAAACCATGCAAATCGGTGGTGTAATCGCCATATTTTCCGAGCCCCTAGTAATACACTGTAAAAACGTTTGGTTAGATTTGACTTGAAAACAGTCAAACTTACTTCCAGCTGACTACAGCTATAAGGTTCAGCTGGGTGCAGGTTTGACTATTTTCCAGTCGAAATTAACTGGAGTGATTTCAGAGCGTATTTTTTCCGCACTCGCATCATTTCCAACGGCCCTCAATATTGGTATACATGTATGTATGGACATTATTGCAATAATGTTTGGATAATAAACAACTCGGACATGCAGTACAATGGCAAAAAAACCCCAATGTTTTCATTTTTGGTAATTAGCTCTTTTCATCACTTTTTGTTAGGCTCAAAGGGTCAGTTTCGTGTTCCTTTGGTACCTATCTCACTCACTCACTGAGTCACAGAATCTCACTTGATAGCCGGGCAGTGTTATTGTATATGAGCACCCCGTAACGTGTAGATCGGATGCACGGAAAGACTGCCAGTGAATAGCCCAATGTGAAGAAATGGAATAGAATTATTGGAATAGAATTATGTGTGCTCTGCATGGGATGGGACCAGACTTACAAGCCTTGTCTTCGTGTGGTTTTTTAGTTCACAGAATGTAAGCTTCTCTCGCAGCATTATCTGCAGCGCATTCACCAAGGGACAAGTTATGGGAATGAAAAATCTGCCCACAACCTTGGCGCTTATAATAATGCAATCAGTGTAGATCCTGTTTAGTGTTTATTCTTCCCAAGTGTTTCCACGCGACTTGGCATGTCTCTCTCTCTCTCTTGCTTACTCCCTCTCGAAACAAAAAAAGAAGAAAATATAAGGAATTCAAAATAAGAAATAAAAGAAGACACGATCGTGGTCATGTTTTCTTTGCTTCCCAGCAAACGAGTCTCTCGTCGATTTAGTCAATACATTTGATTTTTTTTTTAAAGCTTGCAGAGTTTTAAAAAACGTTTCTGTGGCCTACATCAACATCATTTTTTTGTAACGTAATTTGCCGTGGGTTGCTTTTCTCACACAATGCTGTTATTCTTTTTATTGTGTTGCGACTTAAAGAAAATAAAGCGTGGTTGTTAACAAACGGAAATTAATGTTTACTTTAAATTATGGGTGTAGGCCTATTCGCGCTTTTTTTCTACACAATCACTTGTCGAGTTGTGGTTATTAAAGAATGCTATGTTTACGTAACGGTCATACTCTTAGTTCATTCAGTCTCTCTAAAATGTTTGACTTCTTTTTAAGAAGGACAATAATTATGGATATATGAGCTGCTGCACTTTCCCTACACCCACTCGAGCCATTAAGCGTTTGATGAAGTCGTTAGGACACCACTACTTGGCACAAGGCCACTCAATAGATATGACAGTGCCATTTTCACGGCAGACACAACAACTAATTGAACCATTTTGACACGATCCTTTTTTTTAATCATCAGATTAATTGACACGACCTCTTCGTTTATCACCGGATTATTGATCAACGTGTCGATTTCTGGACCCGACCAGACCAAAGTGCTGCCTGCGACCACTTAGTCGAAATTACGATGAGGAACCTTCTTTTCGTTTTCTTCTCCTGTGTCCCCCCTTTCCTCCCGCGAGTTCCTAGCGCCCTGGCTCCTTCTATTCCCCAAATCCTTTTGTCTCCAGCAGCGACAATGGCGTTGCCATGGTGCGGCCATTGACGTCATCACGCGCTCACCTGGCGACTCGCTTCCCTCCCCGCGAGATGCGAAGTGACAGTTCCAGCGAGTCCGCGCGAAAGATCAAGGGCGAAATCCACATTTAATTGTGTGGAAGATTCCCCTTTCCCTCATACCCCGGCAGAGGCTTGGGTTTCGCCCGTGTATCATCGCACGCATGTCTCAGTATTCATCTCCCCCCTGTACTACGACATTGTCTTGGGCTTATCAACCGAATGGCTACGGCAGGTCTTATTGCGGAAATTGAAATTAAAATCAAATTAAACGTGTGGGAGCGCGTGTTTTGCAAGAATCCCGCTCGCCGAGGACACGTTTCCGTCCATCACAATATTTCGATGAACTCCGGAAAAAATCAGGCTTTCCTCAATACTACACAAGGTTCTAATTAAAATAAGAACGATGTGCCCTGAGAACCTCGTTGACAAGGCTGACGTCAAGTACCAAATAAAAATTTGTCTCTAAATTTAAGTGCAGTGCTTGATTTGCCTCTTATTGTAAAAAGTCCTTCAAAATGTAATGTGCAATACGAATCAACCAAAAAACGTGTGGTAGATTTCTTTTCATTCACACACACACACACACACACACACACACACAAAGTAACTCCAACACGACCTTGCAAATGTAGCATATTTGAGCTTCGAACCGAATTTGGTTTTTGTTATCATGTAAGACAACAGTTGTCCCAAAGTTTTGTTTTTGACAAGACTGTTGCTTTAAATAAAGCGTCAGTCAGCTGAATTCTTTTACAATATTTAGAGCTTGTACAAGATTCGGATGGGTTTCAATGATTTTTTTGTTCACGGTGTGGCCTTTAACAGTTTCCCAGAAAAAATATTTTGACATTCGTAAGACTTGTCAATGCAACGCAAACAAATTGGCCTCGGTGTTAAGGTGTATAAACAGCGATTTTAAGGTCAAATCAACACGTCTTTTACTCTTTTTTTTTACAATGGGCTAGAGCTATCATTCACATTTTATACCAATACCTTTTTCCCCTTTTTTCTTTTAAATTTTAACTGGGTAGCCCATTCAGTGGAATCCACTGGTCTCCCATTGGGCCAATTAAAGAGAAGACAATGTGAAGAAATTAGCTTAAGATGTGAGAGGAAAACCCCAGAAGCATATTCTAAGGGAAACCCACGGAATCAGGTAGGGACTGAAAACCCAATCCACATATTGGTCAAGGTATCAGGAATCGAACCCGGGTCACAGCGGTGGAAGGCGAGGAAAGTACCGCTACGCCAACCTTGCTCCCTCACTTCTCACAATTTTGACAATATTTTCTATTTAATCTGTGTCAACTGCAATTCAAATGCCGACTGATGGAAACATATTTATCGAAGTGGTGAAATAGACCTGAAATTGTGTGATAATGTGCAAACCCTAATGTAATAATACAAAATAAGAATAACTCCGAGAGATTTTAACGCTACAGACCGGTTGCAATAAGCAGCCATCTTTGAAATTGTATGTTATATTAATATCAGTATGAACGGAGGCACAAGAGGTCAATAGACTATATTTACGAGTCGGCCATATTAAGTTCAAAGCGAGGTAATTAGTTAATACCAGTCTGCTCGGACGAATAATTTAACATTTGTCATGAAACATACCCTAATCTTTTAAGCAACATTAAACAAAATTGAAAGTGAGGCTTGGCACGCTCTCCAATTACAAAAATAGTGTGGCACCCTCCCATTCAACAATTTACAATTTATATAATAATTTGGGGAACATGATCGAAAATGGCTTCCTCTTGGATAAGGTCTAAAGTAAAAAAGCACCGACCTCAACAATGGCTGCAATGCCATTCGACAGGGGATCTGTCGAATGAAATCAGTGGTGAATTTAGCTGCATACCTATGTTCCCCAACCCTAACCCTAAGGATTTTGGGGAACATAGGTATTGGGGACATATGTGTTGGGGAACATCGGGTAGACCCCGTGAACTTTCCCACCAGCCACGACCTACTCGAATCATTAGATAATCATTGACATTAAATGTCAAGCATTGTTACTGACTATTTGGGATTCGTCGCCTCAAGACTAAAACTGCTAAAGACTGCAAAGGTGTTATCGCCCCCGTCCTTTGCTATCACAGCTGGATATACTTCAAGCAAGACACCATCTCGGTAAGGTTTCTAGTTTAGTTATTTTATAAATGTGGGTCTCACTTTTTCCCTGTCCCTGTTAACATCCCACATCTATTTTTGTAATTCTGGACGAACTCCTTAATGCATTCTTCATCCAAGAATGATGTTGTGAAGCAACGACCTTCACAATAAATTAAAATTAGTTTGAAGTCATTTGGGACGGTACAAGGAGTAACAGACATTACGTAAATGGGCAGCACAAGAGGGGAAATGACAGACTTTTGACCCTAATTTATAGAATGACCCAGATGTATTGATGGCTGGGGCTTGAAGGAAGTGCTCACCGTAGTTCATAAGTTTCTCACCAATGCGATGGATAACTTCTTCAAAGGTAACAATTGCCGGCGCCGTACTCCAACACAATTATAGACAACGATTGGTTAACAATCAACAAGGCTGTGTACGCATCTTTCCCTTCAGTTTTCTCGAAGTCGCTGCCTGTCCGATATAGGCTAAAAGCAGACAATAATATATTCCGTGTCGTGTGTGTAGTATTAAACTAAATGAAGTTATTCTGATACTTGAGTGATTTCAACATCAAATAGAACCGTCTCACGGAAAGAGACGATAATGATTCTGGCTTATACCTCCGCCATCGTCGCTTATATAGCATATTCGACTCTCTCGTGACCACGTAATGTAGCTTCAGAAAAAAACTGGCACAATCAAAATGAATCGGAGGCAGATTTGTTAATTAAAGGTGATCTTTGCTCAGCACATTATCTTAAGCACATTACCTTTAGTTGGTTACGAAGACTTGATATACTAGGTAGACCGGGAAACTCCACACTTTATATTCTAAGGAACCTACAGCACATGGAACACAGGGTTGCATCGGTCAGTGCACGGCCGAAAGCTCCTCCTCAATCACCCGTTGCGTAACACATGTCTACATCGTCAGCCTTCGATCATTACGTAGTCCAGTCTAACACCACCAAGACGACCGTAACTGCATCTGTCCTGCACCAGTTGGGAAGACAGCATCCGCACAACGAGCAACACGGTACATCCTTCCCCCTAAGAACTATGACTGTGACTTGGACAGCACCTACACAGTGCACTCTCCGTCAGGGGGAGCTGCAACGGTTTATATCCCATTCGTACACAGCATTGATCATTTTGCTGGCTAGGCTTCCATACACCCACACGTCATGTGCACTGCCGCGCCGCCAGCACACTGCGCTATACGTCACGCGACCACAGCTCGGTCACACAAAATGTTCTTATTAGGTTATTCACTCGACACGATGAAGGCTTTGACACAATTTGGCTGACAGCGACGTGGGAAATAGGTTAGAAATGCCTTTCATAATACTTGCCTGTTATTCCATTGGTGCAAGTCACACACTTTCAAAAATTAAACCTTAAAATATTCCTCGTTCATTACTAATGCAGCATGACTATTTGCGCTTATTTGGTCACATTATACTTGTATTGTTTCCAAATAAGTATTTTTATTTAACATGATATATACCTCTTGCATCTGTGTAGTTTCAGTCATAAGAATATACGCCTTCTAAAAAATCCATTGAATTTTAAAATATCCATCAATACATTATCACATTTTATGTTGCACAATTCAGCACACGCACTTTGCGAAATGAATTTGTCAAAGAATGGGTCATTCGAGAACGTCGTTAACTCCAATTGCCGCCTAACATAGTAGGTTTATTGCACATGATTTCTATCCCGTCCGCCCATTGCAATAAATTCGTGCAATAACTTGAAACGATTACGAACTGCGTGCCCTTAATGCATAATTTATGTCCGTGTTTGCACACTCGCGGCTGATCCAATTTTTTTTTTTTACTTCATTATCCGAAATGGATGCTTAAGATTTATTTGCACACCAAATATCGTTAACGATCGACGCAGACCTGGACTTGTTTATTTTAGAAGCCGTGTCATCCTCTTTTAATGTTATAGTGTTTTTCTTTTAATTCAATTTGAATTCAGTGGAAAAGTATTCAATTGGTTTTCACTAGAATGTAGTAATAATCACAGCGCATGTCTCAATTAAATTTTTTACTTATTATCAGTTCTGATTTTAGTCAAAAATTCAGCACATATCAATAAAAATGAAGATGAAAATCTGTTTTCTTAATTTTTGTTGGGAGCAATAAGCTTACGTGGGCATTATTAATGACATCATTGTTTAAACAACTGCAAGAAATTGTTAATCAATAATCCGAAATGATGCCTTCTCTAAACACTGTCCCATTTTCCTTCCAATCAACCGAGTCCTCGGCGTTTATTCTCAGAAATGCGATACCTCCGGACGCGATCCTCAATCCGGTAACCTTTCCCAATCGGGCGCCCACGCTGTCCAAGTCGGGCGGACTTTCATTATTGTTTTTCGCGGTCGGTCTGCATGCCGCGTTGAATACCTAATCGCATTGTGTGTCCAGCCGTCCACTCGTCAAGCGTATGCACGCTCCGGCTCCAGTCCCAAGAACAATTATTGTTATTTTTTGATTTCCTCTGCATTGCGAGCACTTGAAATTTGCGGCTTTCTTCCTAGCCTGTCCCCCCCCCCTCGATTGGAAGGAAATGACAATACGGTGGCTAATGCATAATGGGCAGCGCAGTGGTTATGCAAGTTATTTTATAGATGGCGGTCAAACTACCTCTTCATGTAGGAGAACGGGGTTGGGGGGTGGGTTGGTTTTCGTGGTTGTGGGAGAAGAATAATTGTGAAATTTCTATGCTTCACATGCCCCACGGTTCTACGGGAATAGCGGTTTTTGAATCGTGGGAAGAGCATACAATCATTGAGTCCTTTTTGTAATGCACGGTTTCAAAAGCGAGGCCGCCCTTAAACTGAACAATCATTTATTTCATGAAATTGACCCTTCGTCAAAAGGTTCGTGGAAAACAAAAAACATCCCCGAAACGACCAAATCGCGCTGAGTATCCTTCGCACCGACCAGGTGGAGTGTTTGGCATACAAAGTATACGTCATGTTGTCAGTACGCGCTACGGCGATAAGATGGTCCTCCATGCAGCCTCTTCTCGGTGTGGAGTGGGGAAGTGTGCGGGGGCGGTTCCAGCTACAGGCTGCCCGATTGTTGGCTAGAAGGACCCTCATACCATGACACCTGACCAAAGGCTGCCCGGCCGGTACCATGGCAACGCCGATGATGCTATAGCGGGTTGCCATGGCAAGAATATACTAAGAGGCAGTATTGCTGAACTCCCATCCCGCTTGCATCTACAGCCATGCATGTAGGTATTCATGTATAGGGCCCCGCGGCGGTAATTGATGGAGTTCAGAAAAAAATTTGCTGTTGGTCCATCTTCCCATACGATGGCTATTGCTCACTACCATGGCAACAGTGAGGATCTTCAAGACCGTTGCCTAAGAAACGGTATATGAAGGACGCCCTCACCATGCAGCACTGATTTTATCTCAAATGTTCAAGCGTTGTGACATCTTTCAGCTGCTACAAGACATATGTCTGTTGCTACGCACAGCAGCGATCATGCATGTGTTTTGATACAGTAAATCAGTTACTTTCTTCCAGAGTCTCCTTGCGGGGTTATCCTTGAGGGAAAAAAAATCCCATCCCTTGTCCAGAAGACCCACAACTGTCCGATACCATGGCAACGGTGATGTCGTTGGGCGGTTGCCCGGGCAACGCTTCCGAGGATTAACGCCTCGTCACGTGTTCTTGATGAGCGCGCTTCCGGACGGGGGTTTGGGTTCTAGGAAGCGTCCGGACAATTTGGTTTTGTGTTAAACTTCGCTAAGTCCGCTGTGCGAGCCCCAGTGGAACCTCATGTGCCCTTGTCGTCTATTCCCACAAGACATCTTATTCAAACAAAATTCAAGGTCTCCTTCATGAGCTTTCATTTACCTGAGATTTACTCCGGGAGAATGACGTGTAGCACAAAGCGCTGATTTATGTGAAGTGTGTTATCAAGACAGATCTGGACAGAGACCGATACTGGTTGGATGGGATAGCTTGGCTCTGTCCCATGTCTGGTAGCCTAATGTAAAGTTTGTCCAAAAAAATCTGCCGAAGGCCGGCAGCGACAAACAGGTGGCTGTTATGTTCTTACAACAGGTGTAATGCCGAAAAATTTCGATGAGTATTACCAAAAACGACAATGTGAGGATGGTTTGGTAACAACAACTTGAATACAAACCATATAGGGAACAGCCTACATGTCTAAAGTCCCATTTAGTCAGTGAGACTACCAAATCCGCATGTTTCATTACATTATGGTCTTCTGTATAGGTCATTTTCTAGAAGTTATATTATTGACAGTCATACATAATGTAAACCATTAACATGTTTACTCATTCAACTGAGACTGTAACGAAGGCAAAGACAAGATGATCACCTTTTTACTCCAACCAAATTCCCCCCCCCCAAAAAAAATACTGGAAACTATGCAATGAATTATGAAACAAAACAAAATGAGGGGAAAAAGCAAATCCGCAACAGAGATGAGATACCCATGTAAGTTTTAATCCCTGACCAAACCATTTTCAATTTCCTTCTGTTAATTGAAGAGGTACGAAGGTACAGCCATGGCGTATTCTACTTCGTTATCTGGATTTAGAAAAGACATAAATCTGTCATACTAGATTATAATCTCATACTGAATTGCCTCGAAAAAAATCCTTTTAGATGCTTATTTTAGTGTTCTCTGTTACAGAACACCTTTAGCAAACACCGAAGCCAACAAAACATCACAGACTGACCTCGATATCTCCTTGTACATGGTACAAGTCACGAGCTAAATGCTCGCCGACGTAAATGCTCGACAAAAACATTGAGACTTCAGTAGCAAAATAACATCATTCAGCCTACTGTAAGAACAAAACCTTGTCTTTTCGCCCATGCATCTTCAAGGAGGAACCTTCCCAAGCTCCACGGTGCTTGATACTAAATGTCAGCTGTCTTCCTGCCCATCCAAGGGGCGGCGAGGCGGGAATACGATGTCTTACGCTCTGTGGGTTTGGGAAAGGGACTAAAAGAACGCGAGAAAAAAAACCAACCAACGAAATATCTTTAGAAAAGATGCAACAATTCTTGCCGACGATGGCCCCGGTATATTTATAGCTGATTTGACATTTGGCTTTCCATCGCATGGTGAATTGCGATCACAACCCCTCTCCCTGATGTATCGATCGAGAGGTTCGCCAGGACGAGCAAGACAGAAACATTGGGACGGAAAAACAAAGGAGAAAAAAACTCAGGCTGTTCACCCGGCCACGTCCAAATTGTTACCGACACGAAATATCAGCAGTGTCCGTGCGAATGAGAGCAACCACGGGATGATATGTGGCTTATGGTTATTCGGCGTGTAGGGTTTGCATTTAACATTAAGGCACCCCGGTCACTGAATGCTCAGCCGGTCATTAGACTCCAGAATTCAGGTTGAAATTAAATTCACCTGACAACTCATTTTTTGTATCCGTAACAAGAACTGAAAAACGAACAACAGGATGTGAATTCAAATTCAATAATGTTCCAGTGCAGTTTGAAGGGAGTGTGTCCAAAACGACTACAAGCAAATTATACGAAAACCGTAGCAGTTTCTTCCAATCAACCTCTATTGTCAGTTGTTATTTCACATGTCATGTATCTATTTCCGTCTCTAAATTTAAATTGTTTGCCTAATCGCTACTTTAACATAACGTCTATAGTTAATTTGTGCGAAAACAAAATTTATTTTGGGCAGGTTGGCACAGTACCTAAATAGATTAAAAATCACGTTTGTTGAGTACAACGTTACACGTACAACGTTACACGTAAACCGTTTCTATTGTTAACCGCACGTACATTTTGTCAATTATGTATTTGTTTTTATAAATCCAAACGTAAAATCACGAATGATATAATTACGAGTAAGTCACATCCTGGCGGACGATTAGCGTCAAGAAATCTTCATATTTTTGCACTTTTCCCTCTACACCCGTGAATCTAGTTGAAAAGTAAGAACGGGGTTCTTTTTTTATACATGTTTCTTTTTTTTTTTTTTTTACAAGAAATAGTCATTACAAGGATGGAACTATTTTCCTAGTTAGCCACCTCGTGTATCTTTCTCGAAAAAGGCTAACAAGTGCGTTAATATCCAGCGGAAATAATGATATGGACTCCTTTGAAATTATACTCGGCTGTCCATAGTGTTGAGAAGAAAGACGCCTGATGCTCGCGACAGTCTACAGACACTGATGATGGGCCGGGGACTATCGTATCAAACGTCTGATCATGTTTCATTTTAATGATATATCTGTCTCGTAATTCAGGGCAACTGACGGCCATCAAAAGATCTTCTGACCTCCTTTAATATTAGTCAGATATCATTTCAGTGCAGGAAATGGCTGAAAGAATTAGCCAAGTGAGAATGTCATGCCTGTTTGGAAAGAGAAACTGTCATATCTCTTCGACAGCTCCCTTTGTGTGCGACGCCCGATCGATGCGAATCCTTTCAGTGACTCGATTGAATCCTAACCCAGATTCAACCCCTCGGTTCCGCAGGGGCTTTTCATCAGACAAGCAGCGAGTTCCGCTCTGTCCGGCGGCCATCTTGAATCCGCGGTTATAACAAAACCACGACAACAGAAGCGCCTGACTTCCCGTGACGTCACTAATACATCTGCTGCATTGCCTCGAACCAACCGCCAAAAAGATACAACCTCATTCTCATTGATTTACCCCTCACGACATATCCCCTGTCTGTGCAACAAATTCACACACATACAAAGACAAACACATCGATGTCAACTTCGCTCTGGGTACAAGGTTGCAGAAGCCCCCGGCAATTAGAATTGAAAGTTACAGGCATGCGTCACTTTAGGCTCGTTCAGTCACCTGGAAAATTTCATTTGTTCTTGTAGAGCTCTTAAAAAAAAGAATATATCCATGGCCTGAAGACGTTTGCAAGCCGACAGATTTGCCAGAGAATGATGCCTTGGAAAAGGATATTTCTCTCTCTCAATTTCTCTTCCTTTTCGCCCCTCCATTTCTGTCAGCGTAGTTTAATCTGATTGTCAGCCGTGAGCCTCGGCATTCCACGGCAGGCTATAAAAACACGAGGTCCAGTAGTTCGTGTGACTAAGAAGCATTGCCCAATGTTTTTGTTTTCAACAACCTATATCATTCGTTTCCTCATCCCCGTGGCGTGGTTGATTTTCCTCCCAGATTGACCAAATTTAGATGTCATATTTATAATAACTAATTCTTATTATTACCGAAATAGGAGAAACTCCCATAGACTTGTGCACAAAAGCCCTCACATAACCCCAATTCTGAAAACGTCCCCAACCAAAACTGTCCAATATATCAATTTAGACCTAAGGAATTGTTTCAAGCAACTTTGGACAGTACATCTCCTCTAGAAATAAGAGAGACATTAGGTAGCCATTCAAATGTCTCCCTAATGCCCAATGTCTCCCTAATGTCAAAAAAAATTACAAGAAAGTGTCTCCCTAAGGTAGCATTTGGAAGAATTTATCCTCCTCCTCATTCCTTCTTATATAACGGTTCAGCATACCAAACCGGCAGACTTGTGCGATGTAAAGCGAATGTCAGACTTAAGAAGCAGCCGTTGTTGTCAGGACGTGAGCTACTTTTGAGTTTTGGTTAGAACGTTTCCATCTTAAGTCAGTTAAAGTATGCTTTTTCCCGATGTTATCTATTGGATATGTCAACATGAAGAGAGAATGGGACATATGTCAAAGATACGAAACACCATATCGATTTGGTCGGAAGATGCAACCCCGTGTTAGGTTGTAAGTAACATTCTCAAGGTCTTCGAAGCTGAAGAGCAAGATCTGGGGCGGATTGCAATAGCAGGTCTTAAAGCTGTCTATGCGCGTTAGCCGGTCTATTAGCTCTAGCTGTCAGTCGGTCTACAAGTTAGACCATTGCAGTGACACGGTCTGAGTGTTAAGACAGTCTTAATATAGTTAGTCTGGGTTGGGATGGCTTCAAACGGTCTAAAGTTGGTTTTTTTTATTCATCAGTGTTTTAAAATATTTTTTTTTCCCAGATTTTTTTTTTTTCAGGTGATGAGTGTTTGATAATTTGAATAGCAGAATACTGCCCGGGAGAGGATTTTCCAGGATAGAAGCAGTCTTCTAGACATTGAGTTGTACTGCAAGTACAATATTCTCCAAATAAAATCCTGTAATTGACAGATTAGATTTTGCATGATTTGAATCAGACAAACCGACAAATATTGTGCAGGCTCCCTGGTATTACAGCGCGTGATGAGCACCGTAACCAAGGAATGTTTGTTTGTGAATCATTACTCTTAGCAGGCTTAGTAAAGACCGGTATTGAAATGGGTTATAGTTTAGTGTCTTAACCAAGACCGTCTATTGAGCGAAAGCTGGCTAAAATCGGACTGAGTAAGCCAGCAATCTGGTCCAGATGTGTTCACAGACAGGCCTGCGTTTAGCTTTTCGACTTGTCTGAAATACAGTTTTCAATTTTGGGGAAGAAATGTGTTAACAAATATCATTCGACCTGCTCCGAAATCTGAAATCAATGAGCAAATGTGTGTTTCTTGGATGGTATGATCTCTAGGCAAGCGGTGACGTACAGCCGTGCCAAATGTTATTCCTATTGCTCACGATTATTGATATCTCACAGCTCAGCACCTGGCCTTTGTATAAATATCTCTCTTTTGGGGCAATCACGGTGCACGACTTGTAGTGTTTCAAAGGTCGCGCCTATCGATCTGGTCGTCGGAGCATGTGGCTTTGTCGCGTGCGCACTTTACCCGCGGCCACTCGCGTTTTAATTAATCGCTCCTCTTGTTCGATAACGACCCGGCAACTTTTGGTGTGGCGGCCCGAACAATGAACTCGATATTCATACCTATACTGCGAAAACAACCCTCCAACACAAAGTTGTGAAAATTAAAAAAAAACAAGGAGATACTTTAACAAATGGATCCGCAAAACAAAATGATGGATGAAGTTTCTTATGTTGTTTCGGTTAGGAGTTAAATGATATTGAACACCACCAGTTCAGCTAATTAATGAGAAATATTTTTTTCACAATTCTGTAGCTTTGCTGTTGCAATTGCTTCCAACTTCCCTCGCCGCGCTGCCAACATATTTATATGATAATTATACGTGAACATGTTAAAAAGCAACGATTCATCTTAACTTCATTGGTATTTCCAATCTTAAGAAAACAAGGCCCAAGCCAATCTTGAAATGCACATAATAACAGTTGCCCAACACGTGAGCTGGAACCGAAATGTGTTCGTGTTGTATCCGATAAATTGAAGTCATGTGTCGTGATGTTATTTCATTTATTTTTTATTGCGCACGTATTGCATTTGGATTTGATGTCATGCAGACGTTTGATTTTGTCACAAACAAATGTTTCAGTAAAAAAGGTTTGAAATTCCTTCTCTCTGCATATTTTAATATGTCAAAGTCGCATGAATAAAACAGCATTGTTTAAAAATGTACGTGTTTGGGCGCATTGGAGTTTAATTTTACGGGTGTATCGTCCTGTTTTTGTTTCGCGCACGTTTGTCATTTTAGCTAATGCCACGCAGACATTTGATTTCGTCATAGACGTGAAAAGGTGTAGATTTTCTGCTCTCAGCAACTTTAAATTTGTCAACTTCGCATGAATAAAACAGTCTTGTTTAAAAATGTACGTGTTTTTCTCAGTCACGGTGACAGATAATACTTGAAGAATAAAAATCAGGCCTGTTCGACACATTGACGTCGTGTATTCATCACAATCACCGCCCGTCATATCTGAAGAAGTAAGCGCGAGCTAGCCGACTGCCGCAATTTCACCGACTTCTCTGTCACGATTCCTTGGCCTTTGCAGGGAGGGAAGCGTTTGTTAGGCGTACACTCCTCCTCAGAAATTCTCGTTCCATTTCTCCAGCCGGCTTGAGGTCTGACTGACAATGGCTCATGCCGTAATGACAATCAGAGAGATTCCTTCTTCCCCCTCTCTCCCCTATTTACCCCCAGCCTTGACGGATTGTCATCATAAGTCGCAACAGCCGTCCCATCAGAGTCCGAGCATCAAAAGTTGCTGAGACACGAGGGGAGAAATGAAAAGGGGGCGGTTTCGCTGAAAAGCGACGGTAAAACAAAATAATTCATGCCTTGCGGGAGAGACTACTGCAAGAACCATGGAGACTTGTGGTGACCTTCTCACCTATAATCTGAATGCCAGGCCCTGAACATTGTAACTTGAGTCTTTAAGAACATTTTCCACAAGGGAATCTTGTGTAACAAGATTTTTTTATCAGGTTTATCTTATACAATTGCAAGTGCTGATCTTGTGTCTGATCGTTTTACAGTTGTTATTGCAATTTCCTTGATAGAGAGATGGGCAAAATAGACTGATATCCTGTCCTCGTATAAGTATTGGATAGGCTCGATGCACATAAACTTGAGTTCATCGGTTATATAACGCTAAGTTGCCGCCCATATACCAGGTGGGACGCTTAATTCTGCAGCTGGTTACATTTTTGTTGTGTGAAATCTTGTACCAACATCTGATTTAAAAAACTGCAGAAATTTGGTAAAATTCACGAAGACTAATTAGGAATGCGCAAAAGCAAGCCTCATATTGACTCAAGTGATCAAATTGCGCATATCCAACACCAAAACATGTGACAAAATGATATGAAAAATAAATTACAGAGTCTCTGTGCTGAGATAATAATGTATATTAAACCGTGAACGTCCCTATACTTGCACGATATACCATACCATGCCGCTTTGCGCTGTTATCTAAACGCACGAACGACATACCTGACGGTACTACCTTAACAAACCAAAGTTTCTTTGTCTGTTCTTGTGTCGTTTAAAGTAATCCAAATACATTGTATCAAAGCCTTTGGATGATAAAGGTAGCCTTATATGCCTTTACGTATTTTTGTCGAATTGATCCAGTTGAGTAGCAGAAGTGTTGAAATCAGATGCCTTCTGGAATGCAAGCCCACGGTCTCTGAAACCCGCGATAATTCGCTTACCGAATAACGATGAAACATAAATGAAGTAACGCACATCACACTTTTACCCGGCCAGACAGCACGTCAGAATAACCCAACGGTAACCTAATAATAACGCGCGGATCACTGGCAAGCCTTGTCATACATAATTTACTGCAAGCTGGTCTACACTTTTATGAGATGTGACGCCATCATGCAGAGGTGGGCTCGGGTGCAGGGAAAGTGGTGGGTCAGACAACGTGTCTCGGATTGGCTTAGAGATTAATCCTAAAGTCGCCGCAACGGTTGCAACACAAAGAAACTAACATCCAACCAAGTCCCAGCTAGTCTGCCTTGTTTCTTCGCTTCACTGCACCACTGCACGACACGCTCTGCGTTGTATATTCATATACAGTGTAATGTTACTCGGGTCATGTACTTCGTGTGAGTGACGATTGGGTTAGATACTCTTCTAACGCTTGGTGGCAGCAGCCACGTTTTGTTCTGCGCATGTGCATGATACCTTGTGGCGGCATCAGTAGCGGAGGCGGCCAGTGCCGCAACACTGAAAGGCGGTGTCGGAATTTCGACAAAATCCCCCGAGTAGAGAGGTTTTATCAACTAATAGGCGTCACGCTAAGTTTGCCTGCTAAAACACTGCTGTATTAATGACGAATAAAAGGCATACTGGGAAGTAAGGGCTGTTGTAAACGAGGGTTCACGATTTTAAAAGATCTGGGTCGATGACCCAGTGTGAACAGTTCATTTTCCCTTGAGGGTCTCAAACGCAGCGGACACATATCTTTACACTTATCTCTTGAATAAACGGGTGCGGGATTTGACCGAAGCCGCTTGAACCCCATGTGAATTATTACTTGTGAAAAACACCCCAGCTGTAAACTCGGGAAATATTCTCATTCGACGATTTCCATTTATTCAATATGCTGACATGGTATCTCTTGTCTGGCATCCATGCATTTGTTTTCCTTCGGTAAATATTTAATTCATGTTTGAATTTGTACCGAGTATTAAGCAGACCTATCGAGAATTCGAACGAGACTTCAAAATACACAATACAGCGTGAATACCATGAGAGGGCTATGTCTGGCAAGCCATGAGGGATATATCGGAATTTCAAATTGACACAACTCTCGTACAAATTTGAAATTACAAAATGAAAAATACCAAATTCGTGACGTGCTTCAAATCTCTTGGGGTAGGCTATGGTGTTTGAGTTGTGTAGCACTGCATAAAAAGAATACAGGCCTGCAATACAAAGCAAGTTGTTTGGTACCACAATTAGATTTTCAGAAAAAGCTCTGCAAACTTCTTTTTTTTTTTTTTACAATCTCTCAGTTTGTTTGATGGTGTTGACCAAAACTTGAAGCCAAAGTTAAAATTATCGAGTCTTCTGAGCCTCTTCGCAGCAAGATCACAAAACAAATATACACGATGTAAACTCAACCTTTCTTCGGTTTAAATTGGGTGTGTAGATGTTCCTTTCAATCTTAACATAACTATGCACAAATGTAGGCCTGCCCGTCTCTAGAAGAATCTTTCCTTGGACAAAACTGGGGTTCAAACAAAACAAGACAAATCATGAGTCGCCAGAGCTACACTCGAGCAATGGCTTCTTTTCTTTTTTTACAAATCCTGTATGGTGAAAGCTGAAGGAACAGTCAACATTTTAACCAACATAAAATTCACACGTCTAATGAGTGATATTATGAAGCTTTGAGTGAGATTATCTTACACTGCATACACAAATCTAGTCGTGGCAAAAGTGTTGAACACTCATTTCGCGCTATCCGGTTACAATTATTTTTTTTTTCGCTGTGCAATTTTGATTTCATATAAAATCTCCCATGCATGATGATCAAGTGTTTGCATATTTTTTTTTTGCGATAACAGTATATACTCACACCTGTCACGGCGACGCTCCAACGATCTCAAAGAATTGGCTGTCAACAGTTGCTAATTATATCTAATCACGGGCCCCGATGGGAAAACTGCTTCGGTGCAAATATTATTGATTGCTATGTCGCTCGCCCCGCGTAATTGAAGCGCAAAAAGAGCAAAAAATAGACGGAGGATCGGACGAGCTATCCGAGACGGTATTTTTGGACGAAAATAGAAACTTGCGGAAGTCATCAGTAAAACAAAATCACCGACAAAAATTGCGCTGAAAACTCCAACTCGGATGTGAAAATGAGTAGAAAAGACGGGGAAAAAGATCAAATGGCAGATTGTCTTTCAGAACAAACACAAACAATTTGGGCCCTTTTGGTGATATGAATTGTTCAAACCATCGAGTTAACTGTGATCATGTGAGTCTATAGTCCATTAGCGCGGGTTCCTTGCTAATGACACCGTTTTGTTTACACATACGAATCCACTTTGCAAAATCCGATTCGTGCTTCCACACCATAGTTGTCACTATTTACACAGGGAATGCAGTTTTAAGAATTAATGGACAAATTATTGTCTGACATAGAAATAGGACTGGTTCACGCTGTCGTGTCAGGTATAGGTAGCATCAAAGTGTCGCTAGGTAACAATTATGTCATGTCGCAAAGAGAACCGATTCCGAATAGGGAAGTAGGGCGCGCAAAATTATACAATAAATGAAATGACATCGATAATTCTTGAGGTCGGAACGTCAAACACACTATATATGAAGTCCTCTTTCGCTTCAACAGGGAATGGTATGCCTATAAATGCAACGTTTTACAGATAATTGGCTTTAAAGTTCCGTGTACAGCCCAGTGCAACTGACAAAATAGTTTTGATATATGAATTTGATATGATTAGGTAAAGTAACACCTTGGTTCTTAATTTTTTCTTAATATACCGATTTCATGAAATTCATCACAATTTCCTAATGCAATAACAGTATCCATGGTATGACTTCACTTGGTAAACATATTAAACAAAAAGATTGGACAATGTGGGTAACGTTGATTCAAGTAGAAACAAAGAAAGACGTCGGCCTACATACGACAGGTCAGCATGCACAAATTAAGACAGCAAATGAAGAAAGTATCTCTGCACAAGATAATAATTTCAACATTCGCCACACAAATGATAATGTACACTCGCATTATCCGGATGAGCTCGCCCAGTCATTCAGACCGTTATGCAATTCGCCCCCAAATCTCTCCGCGCTGTATCCAATTCCGAAGTGAACACTCCCAGCGAAAAAAAATCCCGTTCGGGCGCTGACATGGAAGGATATCGTATAATCCTGACTAGAAAGGTCTGAGAAAAGAGACAGAGAGAGGAAGAATGGGACAGGGGACTTGAGGGGAGATTGGAACAAACCCCTAGAGGAGATGGCTCAAAGAAGAGGGAACAAGACGTTGCTAGCAGATCTCGTTTCCTTATCTCGGAGAGCCTGCTGTCCCTGTAATGCTTCTCGTATAGCTAGGGTCAATCCCGTTATTATTTGTACTGCCTGTGGGTCCTGATAAGACTTCCATATAGCAAAAATTACACGTTAGAATAAACTGTATACGAACACTGCACCAACTCTACTCTTTCGTATATGTGTAGGTATAATACGTGATGGCCGACATTGCGATCGACAGTCGGGCGCCTTTAATGTGACAACGCACTTTGTGGTCACAACGCTTCAGGGAAAGTGACACGACAAGGCTCCACCTTCGCACCAATGAGACCGTCTTGCAGTGATCGCATCTCATCCGAAATGTGAGAAAAATCCCCGTGAAAACACAACAGATTTTAACCTGCATACATTTTGGATCGAATGATCTTAATATGATTTCTTCTTTTGCTTTTTGAAACAGTTGTATTTTTTTCCAAATTTTGGTAATATTAATCAGGTATTGTTTTACTTAAATGCAAATGTAATTTGGTATGTGGTACGTATTGATTCAATAATTGCAATTCATTCTAAAAATTATCTCAAGAACAACATTAAAACGTTCCCTGTGAAATGGAAAAACAACGAAAACATAAAACAAAGAGGCAACAACCGCAATATTTCATGTTATGTGCTTTGAACTCGGCTTGAATGCCAAGTGAGTTATGTTTTACTTTATCTAGAATACACATAAAAACATATTAAGACAAAACACTGCTGTACATGGTTATTCTCACCGACAAACTAGGTTCAACAGCCTTTTCCAAAGACATTTAATCACTTCAAGATGAAGAAGAGTTTACAGAAGTTTTGTCAGAGGCGAGCGTCAGGACAACCACACTCCCACTGGACCAGAGGCCAAACAACCGTCAGTAAAACCACAACACGGGAGATCATGGTGCCTCAGGTAACGTTCCGGCTCAGGTGAGCACTGAATAAAGCTTTTAGGTTTCATTGAAGGATTACTATCGTTTGCACGCCATTTAAAACGTTAACAACTTTTTCTTTGGTATTAAACCTTCCGGGGAGCGAATCCGTTGAATATAAGACGCTGTACGTGCTTGTGTGTTCGTCTGTACATGTATTTGCGTGCAGTGTCGTGTCATGTTCCAATACTTCCAAAAGAGCGAACACTTTTGGCATTAACAACACGATTTTGTCTCGTTTGAAGTTAAAATATCGAATGGGGACACTGCAGAGTAAAAAAAGGGTCGAGGTCGGTTTGTCGCAACATATAAAATCGAGTTTCCACACTTCGGCGCATGTGATTGTGATTTAAGAAAAAATACACATCACGCGATCGTTTTGCTTTTGGTAACATGTATTTCCTCTTCATTGTAAATCACAAAAGATATAAAAGAATAATAATAAGAAAATCAATTCAAAGAGAGGGGGCAAAACCTAAAAAGCAAATGCTTGTGTAAGGCATGACATGAATAACAAAACACATAATAAATACAAACACAACAAGAAGTAAACATTTAGAAACACAAGTTATACAGTGTATGCACAAGTTATATATACAGGAATGGAATATGTAATGTGAAATTAGGGCATTAAGGATGGAAAATCGACAGAAGATGAGTTTAACAGGATTAGATTATTTACAAATTCTAGTCCAATAGACAAGCTTATGACGTGGGTTTGTTTACTCAAAGTGCTGTCCCACAATTCTCTGCTCGCACGACAGGTCAAATGTTAACGTCAGAAAAACAAAATACTGGCCACGTCGAGTAGACTAGAGTTTTTTGCGCACTTCGTTGAGAGAAGGAACGGAATTTTCGATACACCTGCTGCATCCCGGCGCCTCGTCAAAGGAGTTTTAGATGTAATCCCCTGGAAACGAAATTCCTTGGTATCTGTTATCCCCACTAAGCCTTCGCTTGCAACTTATTACATGTCCCGTTCTCAATCGCGGAAGCGGAGTTGCTTTCAATTAAAAGGAAACACCTGTGTTTTCTTTCCGACTTCCAATCTTTGGAATTCTTGTTGAAGTTTCCATTGCAGGTTTCAGGATGTTTGGATGCTCGGGAAGATAAAAGGGGATAAGGAAATTCCAAGATGTTGGGACAAACCATAGTTATGAAAACATCAAGCTCAATCTTATTAAGAGTGACCCGCATGCTGCCAACCCAGTTTTGTGCACTCACTGTCAAGTACTGCGTAGAAAACGGCAGACGTTTGATTGCAAAAAAGGTCTCCTTTTTCTTTCTTTCTAATTCTCATACAGAGAGATTTGGTAACAAGGTTTCCCACAGCCCTTGTAACAACATTTAGACATATCAAAAACCAAACTGAACAAAATACTTCATTTTTAAAGAGATTTGTGGTAAACAAACACGCATGGACAACTGCATGGCCGAACCATATGCTTCCAAATTAGACTGTGACTGCATGCGGATGGTCACATAGTTCTGTATAGGTTTTACGTCGTATCTCTTGACTCCACCATCATAAAACGGCAATAAGGACAGCTGCTGCTGACCTCTCTATCTAGAACAGGCTGTACTAAACTGTAACGCTATGTAAATACATATAATGTGGCATAGACCTTGTTGACAAGACACTCTTAAGTGCTGTAATTGCATTAAAATCCTACCCGTCAGAATGCGTCATTTACCACCCGGCGAAAAATCCTGTATATATCGCCCTTGCGGTTCGACGGCATTAACGCTAGCCGGAAAAAGGGGCTCGATATGCCGACCTCTTCTGAATTCCAAGGATACACAGGGACTAACAGTTTTTACAACTGCGGATTAGTGATACCGCCTCTGAAATAAATGCAATTAGACCGCATTTGGCTCAAGTACCCGTCTCTGTGAAGTGAAGCCGCTCGACCGACCTGAAAGTAGGCGGTAAATGCATTCTTCACGCACTGAACGACTTAATACCCGCCTCTGAGTATACCTGAAACTTAATGGTAACGTTTGTGTACACTAATTTCATTTCTCTTGAATCTACAAATGTTACAAAATGTTACAAAAGAAAATAATGTCGACAGTGTTTTGTGATTTATTTGTCAAACTTTGTTCTGCCAGAAGACAGAATGGTTTGATCACAAGCTGCCAAGTGCATAAAGACCACCGTTTGAAGTAAGTTACCGATTCAGTCACTGTGTGAAAAGGAGAAAATTACATACATGTATCCAGTCACTAATTGAAGTGAGACCGCCTTATGAAGAGTCAAAAGTGCTCGGACGTCACCAAAGTTTGGGAAAACAACCACGAAAAGGGCCATGGCATGAGCACGTGCGTCGCTAGACCAATTTTATGGTGGTGGTGTTATCGGAAATTTATACCACAAGGGGGAACATATTTCCGACCACCGGAAGTCGGAAAGCTAGAGGACACAATCTGACAAATTTCTCACAGAGTTGTTTTTGAGTCCTGTAGCCTTTCTATCTTGAACCATATTCCCCGAAAATAAAATATAATTTGGGATTAAGTGCCTGGATACATATAGATTGTAGCACTAACACCTCTTGTGATACCGTTTGGCGTTCACCTTTAAAAGTCTCGATAGGATTGTGTGTATCGTACAAAAGGATTCGCTTGGAATCCGGTCAAATAATGAATTGTGCTGCGAGAGATCCCGTTAGGCGCAAAGGGCGGCTACTAGACGATCGTATCTATCTATAGTGCAATTACAGTCTTGCCCAGAAACTTGGCATGAACTACCTCTTATAAACAAATACTGAGGAATGATCGAGCTTCCTGTAAGGGGAATTTTGGAAGACTTCACCGGGATCCCAATGACTCTGATTGAACTCCCTGTGGCGGATCAAAGATTTCCAAAGTGGGATTGCTGAAGGTGTTGGAGTCAACAAACACAGAAGACCAAACGTCTGACCACTGAATGGATATCGGAATATTGTTTGGCAGTATTGGCGGTAATGTCTCAGAAATCTTCCTTGGTCATGCGAGGTGCCGTAAAATTCCAGCCCCTGCTACACTTGCTTTGGATGTTGCCGTCCAGTTTCATCATGGTCATCGGCTCGCTAACTGAAAAAGGCTCGTGGTCGTCCCCGGCTTACCTGGCTAAAAGCAGGAAGCCGATACTGTCCAGTTGCACCAAAGTGATGGATGGTCCCTTGCTTCTGATCAGGGAGGTCACTGCGACCTCTGATAGCCGTACGGCCATAGCCGTAGCAGAAGTGACAATCAGGAGTCCTTGACTATGCCTATGAAACTCAAAAGGATCCATCAACATCACGAGTGTTTCTGAAATGTTACGCTACAGTACACTGCAGATAATACTAGATACATATTCCAATAATAGAAGTAAGACATAATGACGTCACGCTTTGCATATGACATGTGCGCTTTCATCTGGTCGCTTGGTGGCTCTCGTCCTCACATTAAAAAAGTGCACATGTAAACGAAGCATGACGTCATTATGAATTAGGTCTACTAACTCCATATATTGCAATGTAAATGTTTAAGTCCAATTTCGTTTATCGTCGGTGTATTCTGTGCTTGGGGACAATAATAAAACTAGGGCCATATTGAAATCTAAAGAGTCGTGCATTTTTAACAAGATGGCCTGATAATTCCTACTTGAGTATATAAAGCCCCAGCAGGAAAGAGGCCTCAGTGCGTAATTCATACAGCAATCGTCTCTTTTCATTAACCTTTTAAGGTCAAGCCTGCAATGCTGAAGAGCACTGGTACAAAACCCGCGCCTTAATCCAATCAGCTGACGTTTGAACGCGGAAAATTACACTGAAACTTGATGCCGGGGTAACAATAATGAGCACACACGCACCCTGCTTTCCTCGCACATCCCAGCCTGGTAGTATTCACTATTGTGCAAAGAGGTGTTGTTCACAATACCTCTCCCTTGACACAGGCTAGGTCGATGGAGCTAGCTTCCTGCAAAGATTAATATTTGCTGACCTGGCCTTCTTTTTCATTTCATTTCATTTCATTGCATTTCCCCCCATGCATGATCATGCAGAGTAAAGCGCAGTATACACTTATGATGAGTGGCAGCGTGTTCCCGTACGTGCCTGATGCTGTTGTCCCACCCCTGGGAGGTTTTATCCCGCCAAGCAGATGTCCTTAAATGTATTTTCCTGGAAAAGATTCAGGGTAGTAGAAAAAATAATAGAAAGAACAGTGTGTAATACGAAAAAAATAATCGAGCAATACGTGACTTTTCGGGCGGTTGTTGCCGCCTAATAGCATGGACTGGGATGACAGGGAGCATCTACTTCGTCTTGTTCGTTTCCGTTCTTGGGGTTGGCATTAAGCTGGCACGATCTCTGTACAAACAGAGGGGAAAAGTACATCTTCGTCATGATTTTGTCTGCCGCAGAATCACTCGTCCTTGATGGCGCTGCTGTCTCGTATCAAAAATGGTTTTGTGGGCGGAAGGTGGGTTTTGTCAACGATGTGCAAATATTGGACAGGCGTAGGGTGTATGCTCCTTTTCACTGATTGATGCTTTGTTGAGTTTGCTTAGTGATGGACGACATGCTTTTTTACAAGTTCTGTTTTGTTGAAATCTTCGTTTTCATTATTTGTCTGTTCTACCTTCACCTTCACATGCTTCACCCTCACGTTTATTAATTCCTCTTCTCGTCTATACATCTTTGCCTTTGACTAAGTCTTGTATCAGGACCTCATTGTGGTCGTTCTCGTCTTAAGCTTCATCCTCCATCACTTCTCCCCTAAGTACACTTTCTTTGATTTCCTTTTCGTCTTTTTCCCCTCCGTTCTACCGTCGTCCCTCCGCCTTTTTCCATCTCGTTTATCTTTTTCCCTTCAATCTTCTTGGAGACAATCTCAGTATGAAAACAGTCATTTCCTCTCTAAGAAAATCGATGCATCCCAAGGCCAATGTAGGCATTGTATGAAATAAAAATAGCAAATCCGATGTCTGCGTCAGTAATAGTCGAACCGCTGTGATGTACAGTTACCGATGTTTAGTTGGCTTTGTTAAATGGTGTTCTAGACGATTTTGTCCCGCGGAGAGCAACGTGCAGCCATTGTCGAGCCTACGCACTTGTTCGTAGTAAACGTTGCGCAATTCCGATACTAACTCTCATCACATCTGCTCAAAACTTCGTAGACATCTGAGTTTGGAACTTCGTCCGAAGATTTAGCGCTTTGTATTGTTCAGCGTCCAAAGCGATGTCTGCCCACACATGCAACCCTGCCTGCTTGACTCAAACAGTAAATTAGCGCAAATTATCTTGCTCACAAAATGGTACGATTATTCTGAGTTGCTTGGGTTTCAACTGCATAAGTAGAGTCCCATGTGCAATTTATAAGTCCTACAAGATATTCGCGGACTCCCGGTATGATGTGTAATCGCAGAGGGCGCTGTGATGTGTAACCGAACGATGAGAGTTTGTGAAGGACCCTCGGCTGGTTCGCACGAGACGTTCACGTTTATATGACCGACGCGTACCAGCGTGCACAAGGCAAGATGGCGACCGATGTCCTTGGTAACAGCGCGTCAGTGGTTCATTTTCACCGTTGAGGGCCGGGTACTCTGCATGGTGTTCATATATCAAAGTGAAGCACTCAGCTGTATAGCCATGCAGCACCAAGCCAACTCGTTTGTCCAAATTTCTTTGTCTTTTGTAAGCAACATTTGTAAGCAAAATTCCCAGGAATATTCGCAAACTCGCTGTAAACAAAATCTTTATTTCCCATCGATATGGAGGTTTCGTCCGTGTTTGCTCGTCGTGATACATGCAACTACTGAAAAAAAAAATGATTAAGAAAAAAAATAACTAGCCTGGAAATCTTTTCATCTTTACCAAATGAATCATGATAATGGAAAGTTTGCTTCATGTGTTTTGATGGCTTATTAAGATGGTGCACGAGCAATGTGTGCAAAAAATAGCTCGCTCTCAGCACGCTGTCAGATAGTGTCCCAAGCATCCCCTGGGAATTTTGTTTTGACTTGTTTGGAGCGTTATCGTCTTCAATTTCGGTTGTTATTGCAAGAAAAAAAGAGTAAAATCGCGGAGTCCAATCGAGTTCGAGGACCGGGCCTAAGCGAAGTGCGTCTCTGGCGCATTCTGAACCCTACTTTTCCGGTCAGAGACATCCAATCCATTGCAAATCACAGAATATGAAGTGAAACCAATGTGGAATATTTATAGAGTTAGGTTTCTGAACCTCCCCGGATACTCTCCATCCAGGTCAACGCGTATAGCGGAGACGTGGATAGCTTGAAACCATGACAACACAATCACGATGACGTAGCCGTTAAGAAAAATATTCTCACAGTTTTTTTTTCACACGAGGGCGCTGTCTCATTCATATTCAGCACCAACTACATGAAGTTTAAGTATACATAAGTAAATAAGTAGGCTAATCCTTTAGTTGTTAGTGTCTGTTTACTTTCTCAGCGCACTGCTGTGTGGTTCCCACATCCATCATCTCGTAACGGCCGGATGAACGTGGCAAGTTTCACCAATCATGATGCATCTTCGGTTGAATTCAGGGCTAATTAGCCATTTAGGCACTTCAACCGAAACAGCTCTTTCCACTTTCCTCTTTTTTCAAACATAAATGTTTGATTTCCGTCAGAGCATACAGCCTTAAACCCACTACGAGTAAAGGAAAGGTTCTTGAACTGTACAAACACCACAGCGAATTTCACACGATTCGATAATAGATTGCAGAAATACGTTTATAATTTAATGACTAAATTCGCAGCGGGAATTGTGTTGACCACTTTCTTCGCGCCATTTTGGAGGGTGTTGTACGTGTACCGATGCATATTTCACGATGGTTGAGAATTTTCTAACACCCAGCCGTGCTGCTGATCAAGCCGTACACTTTTTGTTTTTTTTTGATGATCATGTACTTAATATATCTCAGGATTTGTGGGCGTCATTATTATTTTAAAGCTTGGCAGCTAGACCGGCAGCTAAATTGGCGGATCCCCCGTGGGGATGACGCCCGGGTCTTGCCGCTTTAATCCCCGCAAGGAGCTCGGTCGGGAAATTACTTCAAAATCATCGGGGATTTTGAATTATTTAGTCAAACAACACTGCCTAAGAAGACTGAAAACCGACTGAAAAAAGTTAATTTTTTTTCTGACAAAATAATTTCATCCCTGTTTTGCACCACATAAAGCTCAAAAAGTTCGCCATTTCCATCGATTTGAATACTGATGCAATCTAACTTTTTTATCTACATGTCTACGCACATCTCCCCGTCGCGTTGCCATGGATACGGCCTATTTGTCAAAGAAAGTTCAAGGACTTTGATTTACCTTCAAATCCAATTTTTCTTGGATTATATTCTTTTACGTTTGTGGGATTTTTGTAAATGGTTTAGTCAGAGAAAAACAGGGGGAAATCCCTGAGGAATTCATTCATTTTTAGAAAGCGCTTAAGAGGTAAAGAAAGTACCGCGTCCTTCTGTTCAGTGACGAGCAATACACGAGGGGCGAGACATCAATACATGAAACAGCAGAAGACAGCAAATGCACATATTTGAGCTTCTTGTCAGAAAATAAAATCCTTAGCTCGTTCGCGTGCTGAGCATAATTCAGCCGGGAGCCAGTCAACAACTGAACAGATATGCACGGGGGTTTGGCTGGTAACCTGTTTTGCTTGGCAAATCCTTTCTTAGCTAATTGTCTGTTTAAATGGCTCATATGGCAAGATTCGTGTGCGGTAGTAGGCTCTTGATGTTGGACACACAATGGATTTCTCCTTGCATTGTTTCACTAGATCCCGACCCGTTTCCTTCGATGTTCTTGTGTAAGTGAAAGTGATTTCCCCAACTACAAGACGCAAATCATGTTCCAAAGTGCCTCATTTTGCAATGTGCACAGTGCTATACAGGGTGAGTAAAAATAAACGAAACCCAAATGTCGGGACTATTGTTTTAGTGAAGTTCTGCATGTAGCACTTTCAAAATCTAGGATATGAAAGCCCAATGCATAAGCTTTCTTTTTTTGTACAACAATAATTCAAATCACTCATGTACTTTTGGAGTTACGGAGTGTTAAACACAACCACCGTTTTAAAGCTTTGTCCACAGAACACAAAAAAAAGGTTTGTGTTCTTTCAGCAAAACAAAAACAATTCACACACATCCCTGTGTGATTTTCGTTTTGCTGAAAGAACACTTACCTTCTTGTGATCCGTGGACAGAACTTTAAAACGGTGGTTGTGTTTAAAATTCCGTAACTTAAAAAGTACATGAGTGATTTGAATGATTCTTGTATGAATAGAAAGCCTATGAATTGGGCTTTTATATCCTAGATTTTATAAGTGCAACATGCAGAACTTTACTAAAACAATGGTCCCGACATTTGGATTTCGTTGGGTTTTTTTTACTCAGCCTGTATGTAACAGCTTTTAAGTTCTTCCAAGAATGAATGCGAAGGAACTAACTGGTAGAAAATACAAGCACAATTGATGTGTCGAGTTCCACTTAACCACAAAGACGAATATGTACACAATGTATACTTTTTCTAACAAGATAGAATCAGGTGTGCATGCCTCACTATAATATAGGGGTGTGACGACAAAATGATCAACACTCTGTGCTGGATGGTATCGGACAATAGGTTTCGCTTGGCGTTGTGGCATATATAAATTTGCCAAAAATTTAACGAATTTGCCGACAAAAACTGTTAATGGGGGATGTGAATTAACTTCCACTGTATCGCTTGAATGTTCCCTCATACAGGCATGTCATATATATTACCATACGAGAGCATACATATAAGGCATTAAAATATTTCAATGTCACATACTCTCAGTTGTAGGAAGATGTCGACTTCTATCTTTTCAGAAAAAAAAATATTCTCGGTCCACAAGGCCTCCGCGATATTGATGGCTCATAAACCTCGACGCGCTTTTTTCACCAGAACTAATCATTTTTAAAGGACATGTTATTAATGTCACATACAATTTCTAAGTAATTGCTTTTGACAAGGGTACGTTCTTCATTTCTCACTATTGGTTCTCATTACTCTAATTAATGCACACACGTCCACAGTACAATAGGATTGAATAACCATGTCCTTTTCAGAGTTATGAAATCATTATTCATGGCTTTGACTTCTAAGAAACGAAGCCGCCCCCCCCCCCCCCACGCCGCTATTGATCAGCTTATTATAAGGCAATAGATTGCCGATAGAAAGGTCCACAACGGAAGAAGAAGAAGAAAAAAAATCAATTTTTCATCATGGGAGTTAAATAATAATTGTTCATTTTTCCGCATCGGCTACTGAAAAATAGCCCTTGTCGTCAATTTTTAATGTTCTGCGCGGGAGATCGTCTTTGCCAAAAAAAGAAGGAATATTGAATAATTTACCGTTGTAATTTTTTTGGACCGAGTTGTTTTTTTCTCGTGCGCGTAGGGAGGGACATCTGGACACTCTCATAGTAGTTGTGTCCACACCACTGCTTGATGCATTGCAAAACTTTGGTGTTAAAATAACACAGTTTTTTTTTCTTTATAAGCGACAGCTTTAAAGGGCAAATAATAGAAAAAGGTACGATCTGCAATTGTCTATAAAACTATTAATACATGAAAACACAATTTTAATTTATCAAGACTTGAGACAGAATAAAATCTTTCCTGTTGCCATGCCGGCAAAAGCACACTTTTCTCAATGTGACGTCACAGGCAAACTCATACATCGCTTGGCCGCCCCCGTAGATACACGTGCAATTAGTTTTGTGATTGGTTCAAGTCATGGAGAAAAGCCTAGGCTTAATTCAAGGAATCCTCTGAACACACCACTCCGTACATTTTGTATTACAACTGAGGGTCATAGGCCTTTAGTAACTTCTCACCCTTTTGTAACGTAACCACGCCTACATGTTGTCACGTTCGTCAACACGAAACTGTTACCTGCATGTAGTTACATTGCCATATAGCAGACACAGCGTTGAAGCTATTTCTTTGCACAGTTTCCGAGGACGCAATCAGTTTATGTCATTAAAGAAACTAGCCAAAGTACGTCAGTAGCAATCTTGAGATTAGATCTTCAAGGATATTGTCGCATGTAGATTTACCCAGATACATTTTATTTTTAAATTTCAAATCTTCGAGTACAAAACATGAAGGAAGTTTCTCCTCCGACCATACCAAGCGCCTTTTGTAATCGACGCATGCAGAAAATAAGATTGCTGCTTACATTCTGTTCTGTAGTTTTTTTCAATTTAGGGTTCAGCGTATTAGGGTTTTAAAAATTGGCGATATTTCGGGTATTTATGGACTTCTTTCAATATCACTTTCTCATGAAACAGCTTGCAAACAAAATCTGTGCAGTTCTGTGTACGTGGATAACATTATGCCAGAAATTTCTTGCACAGCAAAATACGGTTGAAAAAGGAAAAGACGGTCAAGCTTTTTCGTGCAGAACAAAAAGAAACACAGCTGGACTTTCGTACTATCTGCTAATGATATCGGATATTTGCAGATGTCAGCCTGATATTTTCTTAAAAATTCACACTATTTTCAAACGCTAAAGGGAGCTTCAAATTTCATCTCTTAAGCTTCAATACATGTATAGGTGAACTATACCTTTACATCACTTACATTACGGATGATGATTAATGGCGGGGCTTTTAAGATCGGGAACACTCCAATCGTGAGCTGCTGCGCCGGAAAACCCACCTTTGAACGGCGTGCTCGAAAGCTTCACAAGGGTAGATGGCTGGTACGATTAGGGAACTGATCAATTCAAGCACACGCAGAAGGTTCAGTCAATTCGCTTTGGGTATACCATCATTTTGTTCTATGGTATGATGCACTTAACGAAACCGCGCCTCATAGCACATCCTAATAGAGTAAGTCTCCAGCTCTATTAATCATCCCGTTCCATCCCCCGTTCAGTCCTCAGAACATTTATTTTCCCCGCGTATACAGTCGAGAGTCGATGCCCTGAAAGCAGTGTGGATAATGCGATAAGGATCAGAATAAGTTGTTGGCCACTTGCTTGTGTAAAGCCTTCCAAAAGGCTCCGTTTGAAGGCTACTGTTGCCGCTCGACAACATCCTGTTTTGTTAACATCTCGTCTGCTACTGTTAACATTTTCATCTTACCGCTTCCGGTAGCTAGTGTTTGGTCTCTTGTTTTAGTTCACTCGCAGACAGTCAGTTGAAATCAGGAAGTGCTTAATGCACATAATACAGGAAGCAATATTTGAAATGTGTACTATACGGATGACGTGACAATTAACAAGCGAAGAATGAGCACAACACGCTAGACTGGCGATCGAATTATCATTAGTTCGCGTTTCAGCCGTGAACGCGTGCGGCGAGACACGGACTCGAATTAGCGTCTGGTACCAGCCAGCGCGTAGATTGTCAGTTTGACCTATGACGTAGGGGTCAACCTTATTTAAATATCGGCACACGTATCAATAGAGTGTTGCATTAAGCGTGACGTATGAATTTGCAGAAGAAGTATTGGCCAATCAAAAGGGAAGCAGTACAGCCAAGACCATTAACAACCAATAGGAAACGAGGCCGTTGCCTGTCCTCATATACATACGTGTGTTATAAAGTCAGGTCTCCTGTCCAGCGAGAACACAACGCTCAACTTGCAATTTGTGAGCGAGAGAGGGCGCTCTATCGGTGCCATTTTCTTGGTACAAAAAGTAGGAACACCACGTTTATTGAAGCGATTTAGCAGATTAACCTCAATCTAAAAATAAAGCTTGTGAAGATGTAATTTCTGAATTCTCGTCACGATGGTGGCCGAAAATTGCGTCCTGATACAGCTCAGAAAAATATGGCCTATGCATACACATGCAGCATAATGTACACTCGCCAAAGTTTCTCTTCTGGTTATAATTGACTATAAATACTTTCCCCCGCTTGATCTTTGCCACAGCTAATCGCTTCCGTCGTAAATTTGTATTTGGGGGTACTCCATCTTGTGCCCCGGGCGGCATCGGGCACCCAGGACGCAGCCAAGCGACCACCGCGGCAAAACGGCCGATCCAGTACCGGCGCACTGATTTAATTATCCCTGCACGCATGAGTGACTCCGTTGGCGCGGTGTGTTCTTAAAAAAAAGAAAAAGAGCCTCATTAAAATGCACGCGGATAGTGGCATTCGAGGGAGATTGTTATTGGCTGATGAAATTCCAAGAGTGCAACCTTCTGGTAAATAGTGTGATGGGATTAAATTCTGTCCCCGCGAATAAAGCTAACGTCGTTAAACCGCGTTACATTGACAGCGCCTTTGCAAGGCTTTGACGTCACATTTCTACACTTGTCAACTCTGTCTGGCATTTTCATGTCTTCTGACTGCTTTTTGTTCAGAGCTTCAAAACAAAAACAAATATAAGGGGATACAAGCAACTTATTTGATGCTTACTCAACATGTTTGCTACTTCGAACGACAATGTGTGACGTGCCACCAAATCTACAATTCTCATATCTTTGATACATGTATAACAACATGAATGATTTCTCGGAATCTCCAAACAGGGCTCACAGCGAATTTTGTGATTAGCAATGACTATCTTCTTTACCTTTCTGTCTCATTTCTCCGTGATGTTGATGAATTGAACTTCTCAAACTCGAAAAACATGTTTTGTAATCGCACTAATATTCGTCGAAACAGTGCGGCTTGAAATAGCGCACTCTGTTTCAGATGTAATACTCTTGTCTCAGAAAAAAGATGATGATTCGGCAGATTAAATATGTAGCCCAGGGGCAGGGGAATCGCGGGAACAATCTTGGCGCCAAAATTGTGGCGGGAACTGTATACAGCGCGCGAGAGACACGTGTTTGCACGCTACCACACGCGCGCTTACACGAACTACACGTTTACGCGTCAAGTCAGCTGCTATCATTGTTGAACATGGTCATGAGATTTCTCGAGGCAGCTCTAGTAGATATGTCAGGTTGCGTGTTTGTCTCTTTGAAGATGGATGAGAATTGTCAAAGTTTGACACAGATTATTAGAGGGGTCTTTTTTGCTAGAGGGAGAGTGGATGTCGTCAACACATTTTTTTTTATCCTGAGGTAAAACGCATAATGACTACAGCGATTGCAAACTTTTGTTCGCACATTAAAATTATGTCACTCTTTACCATGATGGCCCTGGAAGACACATGCACAGTTGTTTTCCATATCAAATATTCGAAGAAGTTATAAACTTCCAGGTTGAAAAAAACTTAAAGTGAAAAAAAAGGTTATAAGACAGTGTCCCTTCAAAGTCACCATGGAATGTCATTCTAACTTTACTGAAGTGGCATACGTGTGTGCAGAACAGTTGGACCAATGCCAACTGTATTATGTACAGTCGAACACGTGATTTTGCATTGCCGCATCTCATGATAATCACTAGACGTCATTCACATGTGTACAGCAATGCGCACGGGAAGGCCCATAATTATATAGAAAAGAATGGAATATTTCACCTTTCGTGTTATACATAGATGAATGATGAGCTAAAAGACTGCACAGCGCCACCAAGCGCCTCAAAAGTTGTAAACCGCGCCTCATATAACCTACTAACGCCACGCCCATCATGCATGCGTAATTAGTGCAACAAACTGCAACGGGCTATACATAAAGATACAGACATGTCAAATTGACATATTTATTTGTACATGGAATCACAGCGCCCTACATATTTGTTTTCAGACTACAGATTGATTAATCAACGGTCTGAAAAGTAGATCGATTCTCTGACCTCAAAAAAGATAATTATTTCTCCTTGGCCCATTGACCCAATGAAGCGAGTAGATTGGAGTGTTTTTAGGTCCGAGGAAAACTTATCAAGAAGTGGGGTGATTCTATAACATACTATCGTGACAACGAACGGATCATTAGTCCAGCACATACTAGACCATTTCGGTTCGTGTAGGTGGACCCAAATAAAAAGATAAATCGACTATTGAATTTTTGCGTGGGAGAAGTAAATTTACTGGAGCGAAACAAAATGCCAGCTTGCCACAGCAATAGTTCGTTTACCCTCAGATCTGATCGAAAAACGCCTGCCAACTACTTATTTCTTTTCCTTTTTTTACGGAGCGCATTACGGTGCTACTTAGTTGGTCAGTGCAATGCCTTTTTCTATAAGCCCCTCCCTCAGCCCACCGATGACGTGAATCACTAGTTGCCGGGTACCAAGGAAATCAACCGGAAGAATTCTTGAGAGAAGTGGCGATTCCGAGGCTCCCCCATGCGGGAAAAAGTCTTCCCGCAAGCGAAACATCTTCACCCAAGTCACATCCCCCCTTCTTGGACTGCTTGATCCCAGGCTGTCGACATATCCCGTGTTATTCACGCTACAAGAAACATCATCTTCCCACTCGGATAGGTACAAGAGAAGATATTGAAGCTGATACGACAAATGTCTGTCTCTGTGTGCATGTTGCCTCGTGAATGTTATCGTCTGATCGTCACAGTAAAATTGACCCTTTTCAGTCACTTGGGTTGGTTTACGTTGTCACACGCAATGCATACCAATGACTCACGAGATATCTCATACCGATAGCGCCCTCTCTTGTTGCTAACTAAAAGAATATGAATGGTATAATTTCTAGTAACAACTGCAATGTTAATCTGGACAATTTCGGCGTTACATTTTGTTGAATGTTTGTGGACCAGTACAACAATAATCAATTTGTTATTCACATGTCGAGTGCAACCATGGTCTTGTAATTTCAACTGACATCACAACCGCTACCCCTGGTATAGACTAATCCTTGCACGTGATCACTCCCGAGGCCCCCTTCAATGGAGAAACCATTATGCATGCTTTTGTACAAAGCAACTGCCCCATGACGGATAATCTGAACAGTAGCTAGCACAATGCGTTCACCGTTGAAGGGGGCCTTCGTGATAGAAGTCTCGACTTCACGAGGAGCAGAGACAAGGGGCAGAGACAATTCAACTAAAATTCAACTAAATCACCAATTACTGACTGCCTCCGAGCGTCTCGAAATGTAAAAAAAAACCAAGTGATTGTAGCCGAGAAGCAATTGAAATCAAGAATCTTTCTCAACGCAAATACCTCGACGCGCCAGACTGGCCAGCACAACCGCTGCGACCCACTTCTCAGTCGTCCCACTTCTCAGTCATCACCTGCCCTGGTTTTTTTTGTTTATATGAATGATGGAATCCTCTACCCTTTAGGGGGTTTTCCTTCCGAATTACCATTGATAATGCATTGCGTTTGTCGATCTATTCACAGGTGGGGTTTCAAAAGGAATTGTCGCGCTGCTCGAGGCCTACAGGTGTTTTTTTTTCAAAAGCAACTGTGACTGCATGTGGACTTCTTCTACGAGGAGCAATATAAGTGAGGTGGAATAGTGCACCAAGTCAATAAACATAACAATCGTCGATGAACCAAACTAGATTTAAACAAGAAAACATCCTATACCTGCTTGTAAAAACTTAAGTCATATTACGAATTCACTACGCACGTATATGCAAATGTTACATTTCTTTCTTTGCTTTTTGTATTCCACACTCCTTTCTTGACGTTTCTGTTCGACACTCAGTCAAGAAGTTCGCCGAACCTGTTCTTCGAAATCCAATCTCAAAGTGAAGTGTCATAAAAAAAATTCCCCGCCCGCAACACCTGATACAAAAGACGGCCATTACGATGATTGTCCGCGCCACTCATGACGGATAGTTGGACATATCTGTCGGATTGTGTTCCTTACTCGTGTCACTTGTCTAAATATCCGTGAGGTGGCCGTGAGTGGTTTTATGATACGGCCGGGAGCTCAAGAACGAGCGGACGGCGTCCTTTACTGACCCACTATAGCTGGTGACACCGGGAGAATATTTTTTTGTTGGTCTTAAACCATCGGCAGAGTTGTCAGTCTCAAATAACAATCTCCCTCATTTCGACAAAACATGTGGACATCATGTAGCTAGTTTAGTATTTAGAGAATACGCTTGTACCTTTACTTTCACTTTTTACGTGCACTTAAAAAAACCCGCAAATGAACAACACCAAACAAACAATTGTGGGTTACAGGTAAAGAGGTCAGCCTCAAACACGTCACCCAAAATGAATTCCTCTATCTTGCGTAATACTTATGATTCGACGATTGTTCTCTCGGTATATTTAAAACATGAGACCAAAATGAATAGAAACCCTTACGGTAGTTCAAGAAATTAGGTCAACCAATGCCGTTGTAGAAAACAAAGTTTATAAGAACATTTGCTAATAGCAAGCTGTGGCCGGGTGCATACCTATGTTCCCCAATACCTATGTTCCCCAATACAGATGTTCCCCGAAATCCTTACCCTAACCCTAACCCTCATCCTAAGGATTTCGGGGAACATCGGTATCGGGGAACATATAGGTATTGGGGAACATCGGGTAGACCCCGCTCTGACCTTGCTAATGTGGAGCGGAGGAAACCACATCTGAGTGTCACATCGGCTGACCATGACATTGACCGGAATATTTCTACCAAGAAATGAATCGAATAATCGATACCGATCAAAGCAGGCAGGTGACTTTAGAGCGCCTTGACCTAAAATAAAGGACATCTACGGACCAGATGAGATTTGAAGGTTTGCATGGTGAAAACTGAAAAAGGAATAAGATAAGTTGGTAGCACCATGTGGTAAATCTCTTTTGTGGGTATGTGTGGTTCTGTAATGAACCGGACTCAATGTTTCGGACAGTATGCCCTGCCCGTCGTCAGAGACTGAGGGATTCCAACGATGAAGCGGGGCTCTAAACAAAATTTCTCCCACAGTTTCCTGACGACGGGCAGAGCACACGTCCGAAACGTTGAGTACCCTCCGGTTCTTTTCAGAACCACACATACTCACAACAGAGATTTACCACATGGTGCTACTGTAAACCTATCGTAGCTACGAACTAGCTTACTCAGCTTGGCCTTACCATCAGGGACATATTGTACACGGATACCAGTTAAGATTGTGAGGTTTGGCTGGTGTTCAAGTAGAATTGTATAGGGTAAACATAATGAGGTTTATACTGCATGGTGCCCGCTACCAAAAGCCAATACCTTGGTTGCCTGGTGCTCCCATACTCATTTTACTATAGACTGCATAAATGTAAAAATAACCAAAAACTACTTGACATGAAATGACTATAGGCCTACTCAATCAAACTGTTTTCAGAATGTGTAATGGCGCCATTTTTATTGTCAAGATGAAACACGAGGAACAAGTTTTGTCGACAGTGCCTTTTTATAAACGTTTGTATAACAAGTGTTCTAAATCAAACATGGTTTTGATGGAAAACAGTGATCAGCACCATGAGATGACGAAAAGACAAAACGAGGGATTAAACAGTGACACTATAGTGTGGAAGGCAACTTGTGAAATGAGGCTCAGCTATACCGCGCCATGCACGTGATTGCACTGGATTTGATCGAGGGCAATATATTGGTGATTATTGCCCATCCATCTTACCAAGCTGTCGAGCTGGTGCAAGATTCATTAATGTTGCATGCCATAGATGAAAAAAAGTGCAAGCATGACATAACCATCTTAATCATGGGACACCACACGATGTTCAGTCATTGCGTATAAACAGGCAAACAAACAACCCACTTCGGACGCTTTGGTAATAAGTTTTTGCACTGACAAGCGTGTAATGTTCTGCTCATTTTCAAACTTTTTGGTGAAATTTTTGAGATAAACCGGAACAAGGATTTAAGTAAGGGTTTCACCAAAAGATCGGATTGCAACTAGGATCATGATGTAATAAACTGAAGTTGAATCAAATGATCTATTTTATTTGAGCGGGGAAAAGATTAAACTTTTGTTTTATTTGGACGAGAGCTCCCGAACATTTGGCAACGATATTGTGAGCAACCGGGTCTAACCGATGTTCCCCAATACCTATATTCCAAAATACCGATGTTCCCCGAAATCCTTAGGATTAGGGTTAGGGTTAGGGTTAGGGATATGGTAAGGATTTCGGGGAACATCGGTATTGGGAAACATCGGTATTGGGGAACATATAGGTATGCTCCCGTGAGCAACACTGGTGACCATTCCAAATATCATTCATCTAGAATGTGCATTGTGATTATCTCATATCACGAATAACAGTACACTTGCAAAGTGAGATGTAGCTCAAATGGCAAAAACGAAATGAAGGCATATTTCTACTGCCAGTAATTGAGATTAAAATCTCCATTTTCTAGTATCGCGTACTTGGTATGCTATTGCGAATCTCTTCAAAATGGACAACTACCTCAATTTGTTTTTTATCCCTGTTGTAAACATCTGATGATACTGACATTTGTGAATCTACTGTTATTGTGTGAGCTTAAGTTAGCGTCACAATAGAGGTATCATCAATTCCACCGAGCCCCGTTGGTGGCGCCATACCTAGCAACAAGAACCATGGTGATGACATTTCACGGGTTCCCTGCTGGTCCTGTGGGATTTTAATTTCCAGTAATCGTCAGTAGAAGTTGAAAAGCATTTCAAATGGGGACATTAAAAACCTGTAGGTGGGCAGTGACGGCCCACGGCTTGTCCTTTAGAAATCCCCCTCACACGCTTAGAAATACAATAAAAAGGTTAAAACCTATCTTTAATAATTCACTTTCACATGATTTTCTAACGATGGATCATCGCAATGGCGGCCACACTCAAACGTGCGGTCAAATGACACGGGATGATGAAGGGATCGCATCACGTGGGCGGCATTCTCCAATCAGGATCATTGAATATTTCAAACCGTGCAAGGGCATATACATGTAGTTTGGTTTACTCTATAGTCATGGGAATGGTATTTACACTTCGAATTGGAATGTGTTGTATTATCTTAAATTTCCAGTTAAATAACAAAGAATACATTTTTGGTCACAAGAAAAACACATTTTGCTCACATCGACAGCTTTCAATTAGTCGCCAAATCCTTTTTTTTAAGGAAAAGAAAATTCAAATTCAGCTTAGTACCAAGTCAATAAAAACAAGGCCGAAGTACGACTGAAGCTAAAATATGAAGAAAAAAAATTGCAAGTTTCAAATACTGTACACTACCTATTGCTGGGGTTCAGGAATCAATAATTCTGGCATTAACCTTTGACCCAGAAACAAACAAAATATTCAAGAACACGCGATCAAACAAAAAAATGTCAACATTGGAAATGCATGAAGTCACTGAGAATATAATGGCGTGCAAAAGCAGAGGCTATTAAGGTTTTCACAAATCTCGTGGGAAGACGAGGAGGGAGAGGAATGAGGGAGAAATCTGACAGACTTGGGCCTCTGTAGAGTTTATAAATTGCTCCGCGAAATGGAAAGGATCAATTTATCTTGAGACTTCATTGGCGATTAAGCGAGACAAATACCGTCAAGCGGACAGACAGTTGGGTTAATATTCGACCGCGATTCTACAATTCCTATCCACTTTTCCCGAACCGTCAGCACATCACTGTTTAAAAAAAACCCTGCCATATTAAATTAACATGTGTTATCCTAATTAGACGAGTAGTTCAGTACGGTGTTAACTTACCAGTGTTGATTCATATGACTACAGCTTTTTTGCAGTATGGGCAATATATTTTTTTTAAACATTATTTCGCAATGGCGAATAAAATAGGATGTCGACATGAACTACACGCTGGATTGGATTACCCTCGATGCAGCTGAACGCTATTATGCATGTCATTATATTGCCTGGGGCTTTCGTGGTAGTCAGATTAATATTTTACACAATTTGCACATCATCGACTTGATTAAATTTAGGTCGCCATGGTCGTGTGGGCAGACGAGCAGTGTTTTGTACACAATACGCGAAGAATAAATATTTTTTATTCTGCTGCTTACGATGAACGTCACTTTTAGTCGCTACTGCGCACTCGCTGTACACTTCATCACGTGTTAGCCTGCACCAACAAACGAGTTTTCCAAGGGTGCTGGTTGCTGCGAATTTCTGATTGGACAGATGTTATATAGTCGGCGACAAGGGGTCGCCACTCTCGCGTCCGCATGAAATGTACCTGCATTGGGATGAAAACTATCCAACAATGCCTTGCATTTCCTTCACAAATATTGTGTGAACTGAGAGATTTAAACCGTTGTATATACATTGTGAACATTTGCACTGGCATTGGTTGTATTGCGCATGCCTATTGTGAAGATAATTGGACAGTGACAGGTCACGTGTAAGGGTGAGAGTCCATATAAGGTAAAAGGGACCAGATTTCACAGGAGTCCAAATTTCATATTACACCGTCACCTGCATCATCAGATCTGGCAATGTGTACGAAAGAACTGCAATAACAATGACCATACGCGCATGTGGAAAAACTGGTTTTGACTATTTTTCAGTAAAGGGCCGCAATTTGTTAATTTAGGCTTTATTTTCAACGCCGTTTTCACCATATACCTCCAAGATCTTTTAGTTTAGGAATATCTTAAAACTATTTCGATATGTCTCCCCAATTTTGAGAAATCTGCGCCTGAAAAAGTGTTAAATTAGTTTTGGTACCACCCTGTACATGTAATTGCTTTGAACACAATGTCGTCTTTTCTCGTCAAGCCAGAGGAAAATAAAATTTTCCAGACAGCAATGTCTAGGTTCATCGACACATCCTCCGTAGAACCCACTCCCTTTTTCACAATATCAGATTATCTGTAGGAGCCATATGATTAGCCACACCGATTGGTGGGCACGTAATACACGCCTGTGTGATTGTCTTAGTCAGTGTTGGCGCGCCGCATACCCTCCAGCGGTAAATAAATTATGGCAAGTGAGTAAACCCGTGCGAATGCTGCTGTTCCGTGAAGCTTTCTGAGCTATGGAAGGTCAAGTTCGCAAAAATAAAGAATAGTTATTGTAATTACGGGATATGGGTAATTTGTGAGACATTCCCATAGACTTGTGCACACAATTTTCCATCTTTAATGTCACCTAACCTCAATTTTACCTTATCCTACCCACACGAAGTTCGGTATATTTATGTTTTGGACCACGAGCAATCGATCTAGCCTATTTGCGACGTTAAAAGTTTGCCTCTAAATAGGAGCTGTGGCATAAATAGGGAGAATTGACATGTCTGCCTAAGGTATAATTAATGACGACAAAATGTCTCCTAAAGGTACCGCAGGTGCTAATGTTTCCATGCATCATTGGATTGTTGGAAATACAACATAACCAACAAGCGCTACCCAGGACTTAATACACAATGAAGGTGTTCATGTAAAAATTTTGGCCGATTCTGTTGCCAACCTTGCCTTAAACGTATGCCCTTTTGGCAGCCCATACAAAATGGCGCTTAATGTTTACAAACGAAAGGTCGTTTACAAACGAAAGGTGTGAAAGGAGACTGTCGAGAGAATGCGCCCATTTGGGCTAAACAAAAATCCCGCTTATACCACGAAACGATAGTACCTTGCTGGAATGATTGTTAAAAAAGTAGAACATGAACGTTTACATAACTATACCTTGGAAATGTTGCCTGTTTTCGTGTAATTACCGCGTAAGTAATTATTTCATGGTATAAACAAAGATTGGTCCTGAACAATCGAGTGAACAACATAAATCATGAACTTTTGGCGAAGTCTGGCCAAATGTGCACCTTTAAATAATACATCACGGAACTCTCCTGAGTGTGTGTTCCGTTATCTCGCCTTTCCAACGCACAATGTTGGGTCACATCGCTTAAAAAAATAATCATTCATCTCTAAAAAGGGTCTTTCATCAAAACACCATTAGTCAGTACAATCATTCGTTGATATGAATCGAGCGCGATGAAATAACGTCATCGACTGCCATTAAATCCATTTTACGAAGGCTGACGAAACTATGCGCAATAAACCACGCCCTCTGTATAATCCACTGATCTCTATTATAATAAAGATCAGTGGTATAATCACTAGAGTCTGGTTTCCAGACCAAATATTCTAACTATTAGGAACCTGCCTATTTTTGAAAATGTCCGAAGCTTACCGAATACATTTCGTTGACACCCGGATATGCTCGGAGCACTTCGGGTACTTCCGGGCACTATTTTTTTTTGTATCAACAAAACACGTGTCATGCTTGTTACTGTTTTGGAATTTTTTTTGCTGTCATTTTTTTTTAAGGTTAAGGGTATTACACAGTGTGTATGTAGATGATGTATGCACTCGTATATACGAGCGCTAGGATTTGCCGCGTCATGTTATATTTTTTAATATGATGACTGCCTCACCTCATTTTGTCAGAAATGTTTTGTGGTGTTGTGCCATTTAAAAAAAAAACGTTTACACTTCTAGCAAACAAAAATTCCCTGATTGCAAAAAAAATAAAAAATGACGGTAAGAACGAGTGAATCAACAGTTCACACTGCATTCAATTCACTTAATTCAATACAGATAGTATCTACGCTGGCCATGCTACAAGTTCAGTAGTTAATGCGAGGGCTGAGTGCCGAATTATGCAAGAAGATAAGCCCAATCACTTGAATGACGAGCAGTTTAACGCGAACGGGCGTGTTCAGACGAGGGTAAAGTTCGCCTGAGATTCCATTTGCCACGCCGTTGTTAACATTTCCAAACCTCGGCATCGTCTCGGGTTCGTCTTCACCTCTGGCTTCATTTAGGAGACTTTCATGTCCAGACCAGATGGAAGATACCCCACACTTTGGCATTGTGCAATAGAAGTTGACGTTCTTCAAGGGCAATATGGACCCGTATTTTGAGCCGGAGACCCCAAGTAAATGGTCGATATAAACTGTTATGAAGTCACAGCCGGCGAATCTGAGTTTGTGGAAATGCCATAAGTTCATGATTCGAAAATGAAACGGGTGCCATATGAAAATCGGACTACTATGACAATCGGACTCATTTTTGGCTAAACCCTCTCACGTGACCGGTTACTCTTCTGATTATCTTCACTTAGACATGCGCAATGCTACCAATGAGTCCGTATTTCATAGAGACCTAAATTAACCTAAACCGGCTCAAACAAAAGGGGCTTAAGGACAATTTAGTTTCACATAATTCAGAAGAAATAGAATATTGTGCTCTTCATATTTTCACTCAGTATTAACATCTTACTATAAGCCGATATAATAATATGCAAAAAAGGTAACTCATTCCTCTTGCTTTCCATTCTGCAACATAACAGGTAGACTGCTAAATAGTGGCTATGGCGACTTCGGACTCATTGTGTTGGGTTGGGTTACAAATAAACACACAGGGAATATACTCCTGTACTGTGTGATATACCTAAACGACGAGATGTAATATGAACTTTCCAAGGGGCGTGCAAATATCATCAACACTGAAATGGTTATATGATTACATCCAAAACCGCACGTGCACCATAAAAGCCAATTCAACGAACATCAGGCACGCATTGCGAAATGCATCACGGAATGGGCAATATTGTCTGCATTAAGTGTGCTTTTCTTTGACTAAACAAAACCTTGAAAGGGTAATGTTTCGCTACAATTAACAGTGCCTTTTCGATTGCTGCTTCACAGAAAGCACAGAAAGAATTTGGGAGTTTTACATAAAAGGCTTCAGAATTAAACATTTCTGTAAATTTGTAATGAATACGGGAGATAAAAACAAGTAAAACACAATATTATTAGTACACTCTTGCGAACATATAATATTATATTATTACCCAAGGCTTAAATTAAGGCATTAAAGCGACTTAAAAGCCTGTAACTTTCCTCTCCGGGCACTGGTCAAAAACGTTTCGAGTAGGATGATCCTATCATCTTCGATAGACTCAAAGATAGACGACATTAACCGCATATTAAACAGACGAAACCGTGCAATTCCGTTTACTTCATTGATAACACTAGTCCAGCCTGTCCATTTATTTTTGTTAGCGCTGTTTAAATTTCTTGCATTGTATTGCATTGTATTGCACTGATTCTGCTTCACGTATTTTTTTATGCAGAGTAATTAAGATACATTGACTCAGAGCGTCTAGGCAGGAATTATTGCGTGACAAATTTAGATGCTCAATGGAAATCAGTCGATAACAAGTTCGTACATTTACACGGCAGCTTTGCAGGTAAACTGCTTTAAGCATATAATGTTTGTATAATTTTACGTGCTTAGCAGCCAAATGAAATTGGCGCCAGATCGTGCTGTTTCCTTGACAACTTCGTAGCCTCGCGCGCGCCTCCCGTTTTTCAACAGTCCGCTTGACCATGTCTGCCAGGTTATGGACATCAAATTTCTCCCTTTAAAAAGTGAGCACAGTTAATAGTTGCAATGCTTTCATATTTATAGCACGATTGTAGAGCAGGCCTCCGTACGTCTGAAATGATGCTGTAATGCTGATCGATACTCGGTCTTCCTGTATGCACACTACAATGTCCTTGATCGTCCCTCCCCTAAACCGCAGACGGAAGCTGTCCAATAATTCATTTTCTTCTGATCACAAATTCAGTCTTTCTGTGCAACGGATACAATGTTAGGCCGATTAAAGACCGGTTAATACTGCTAGATGCTTCTTCATCCAATATCGATGAATACAACCTGTACAAATCACTCTTAAAATTTCAGGCCGGTTTGGTTTTCTACCGAGACGCATTTTTCCCCATACAGCACGAACTTACACGGATGTAGAGGAACCACTCTTCGTATGAAGTAGTCGTACTCTAAAGACAGCTCGAACGTGACCGGAGGGGTTTCTCAAAACGTCCTTTATTCATAAACGAAGCATTGAGTATTGCACACGGGGAGTTTTTACATGTCGCATCAGCGCCAGTTTCGTTTGCAATTTTATTTTTTATTATAAGCGGTTCTTGCCTATATACCACACAAAACCTCGCCCACTCAGTTCTTTTATTGTTTATTGTAGTAGGACTAATAATGCAACAGTCAAAATTGCATTCGCTCTACGTATCTGTTATTAACCAATATTGGAAAAGCAAACAAACTGTTTTGGCGATGTTATCGACCCAACATTAATATGAAATTACGTCAATTGTTGGTTTTGTTTTGCTTTCGCTTTTAGGTTATTCCAATTTTTTTTTTTTATTCTAACCAATGATAAACATAACATTAGTATCATGCTAACAAAGATAATACATTAATATTGTTAGAATTAAAATTTGAAATCGTATTCGCCCAAGATTAGTCTGATATTACGTCAAATGTTTTATACATGTATTTGTTATTTTTCTCATTTTTTGTATAACAATTTTGTGAAATTCCAATTAGTGATAAATATAACATCAATATACGCTATCAAAGATAAACAAGACATAAGTTGAAAAACATATAACAGTAAATTAATGGTTTAAATTGATGGTTGGTAACAATTATTTTGGGCAACATTTTGCAAAATACCAACCCATTTTGCTCATCTTTTTGATTGAAGATGGAGGATTTGTGCATACCATCACAAGACCAATACAAACCAAAATATGAGATTTGAAGGTTTGCATGGTGGAAAGATACTAAGACAAGATAAGTTTGCGGTAACACCATATGAATAAATCTCTTTTGTGAGTATGTGTGGTTCTTTTACCACACATACTCACAAAGAGATTTATTCACATGGTGCTACCGCAAACTTATCTTGTCTTAAACCAAAATATGCAAGCAGCATCGCCGTACGAGATTTGAAAAACAAATCCCATAGTGTTGCTGGTTCCAATAACCATGCAGATATTTATATCCCAGTTATATCCACACAACTCTACACGAATCTTTCAATCTGTTAAATCTTGACGAAATGTTTCATCATGGGATATCAGAGGCAGTGTAAGTCATGTACAGAAGAAAAAACACACAGAAGGTTTCTCCTTTTAAGAAAGACGAGTAGTATAATCCTCCATCGGAAGGAAGTGGTTTATACGGGTAGGTGTTCAAAATGCACAGGTAGTTGTCTTGAAGACTTAGGACATAATAGGCAGGAAGCTGAGCTGAAGCTGCTGTGAGCACTACTGCCATCATATGAGATCTGTATTTTGAAACCAAGTAACTACATGTATCCTGCCACTTGTTTTTAGCTCGTAGAAAAAAAAAAACTCGATCGGAAGCTGCGGGCCAACGAATTCGTGTTTCTGCATGAGTCACGTGATTGTGCCATGCAATTTCTGGAAGGAGTAGTGTTTTCAGTTGAAAACAAAATCAGGTTTTGACCCCAGTGACCCCATGCCCTTTGACCCCAGTTTGGTCATGTAATATGTTGGGGCTGGGCTACTGATACTTTTGACAAAGTTTGATTGAAATCGGTCAAAATATGTAGGAGCAATAGACAATGTTAGCGTTTGTTACTAACTAACTAACGGACTAACAGAGAGATATGATGATTTTTTGAGCTGCTATCCCGCGGCTAAAAACAAACCAACAGACACGTCTGTTAATAATTATGCCGCATATTGGTTTATATTTCCATGTGAAGCCTTTTACTATATCCCTTTAGGGCCTATATGTTAATGTATTTTTATGCCGTCTAGACAGATGTAACGAGTGGTTCTGATACTGTTTTTTCTTACTCTCTTGTCTAGTTGATGCATGTTGACGTTTATTTTCTCACTTCAAACTCAAGATAAAAAGTCAGACTGTAATAACTTCAGGGAGACTTCTGGTTACCATCTCACATCGGTTGAATTTTCATTTGAGATCGAACTCTCCATCCACGTGATCTTTTCTGATGCCGACAGGATTATTATGACCGTGTCCAAATATATATGGCTACGACTTGAGATTACACACGTGTCTACGCCCCTATGGTAGCGGTTGAAGCCACTTCCCATATACTTGTGTGTAATTTCAAGCCATATCCAAGTGATTCGGACACGGCGCATGACTAGCAAAATGTTGGCGCTTATTTTCCTTTCATTTCCGGTGGCCCATTTCGCTCGAGAAATATTTTTTTTTTTTTTGTGTTTATGTTTAATTAAATCTCACCCACCTTCGCACCTAGCCAAGGCCGTACCGGCGCGAGAGCGCGCGCGTGTGTGTACCGACAAGGACGGGCAAAACCAAGACGCCCGTCTCCCGATTTCGCGTTGAATGCATAGATTAGATTTCACTCCCTTTACTATACAGACTTAACGTTAGGCCTATAACTCAGACAGCCATGGCCGCCACACATCTCACGCAATTGGCCTGAATACGCATACACGGCCTTTTTGGTGTCTGGCTGAATAATGTCATAATTGCGTGCAAAGCAACGTCGCCGTTCAATGCATTTGATTCTCAATGCACTCATGAATAACTTAACATGATATCATAAAATTGTTATGATGGTAATGTATAAATCATGATGATGACTTGGTATCATTTCTACTTGACAGCATTCACATGAAGATATTATAATGGTCAATGTATATTTTCAACATTTTCATTTATTTATCAAGTGACTGTATATGACTATGGTTTCCGTGACGTGAGTTGTTTTGTTGGCGGTATCGTGCAAATTACGTGTAATTGCAACCAGCAAAGCCGCAGACCATGACGCCTATGTACATTAAAGGGCCGCGTCCGATGCGTGCAATGAGATTTATTATGAATATCTGTCTACGTCACATTTAATCTCGTTATTGCAATTTCGATGTTACATCCTCGGCCCTTTTTAAGCAATCTCATTTCATATAACTGCGAATTTACATATTCATGAGGACACCAATGACGTCAATGCGCGGAGCAATAGTTTGGAAGTGAAATTTGCCAGACCTTTTGCATACTCTTAGGCACAGTTAACTTTTTCCGACCTTTACGGTTGCATTCTGGGTACCATAGCATGCAGACCACGCAATGCACACCTTTCTGCCTATATCTTGAGTATTTTTGTTTCACATATTTTTGAAACAGTCATATGAAATATGATAGTTTGCAAACTAATTTAAGAGCCAATGTAAACTTCATTCTTACTAGCCCTTAAAAATCGGCAAATACATTTCAATGTACCACTGAGCTATTAAGAAAGAACTGATTTTAAGGCCAACTGGTACTAGGTAGCTATCTGCACCATCTCTGCCAATGTAATTGAACAGTTGTAGACTACCTTAACATCACACCAAGTTTGAAATAAAACGCTCTTGATGAACGGGTATTTAAATAGCGCCCTCGTTTGGAACTTGCTCTTATTTTGGGGGAGTACTTATCGGAAACGGATTTACGTCAAGGGGTGACAAGGTTTCTTTTCTCTTTTTCGAAGATGGTACTTTTCCAATAAGTAGTACGCAATTTTGCGTGCAAGAATGGTCAAAATTGCCGTAATACCGCCGAAACGAGACATGTCTTCGACGTCATGAAAGAGAAAGCCACAGAAGTGTTTTTTCCCCATGATATATTATGGCGCAGCGCGCAAACCTGCTGGCAGTTTTGCATTGTCCGTGAGGAATAGCCCGCCAAAAGGTGTTTGCACGCACAGTCAATAGCCTAAGTATCAGCGGGCACGTGCTCCATAATGACAATCGACCCACATACCCACATACTAGTGTTTTGTGGGTGCACATGAACTGTCATGAACAGCCTGCTTTGAAGGATTTCAATCATTGATTAAAAGCCAAAAACGAAAGTTGGCATGTGTCGGTAGAAATGTCGAAGTATGGAGCTTAGGACAGTGAAACATATAATTATGGCTAACCCATTTGTAGTAAAAATAGGTATCGCGTCTCATTTTCATTCTGCCTTATTTGCTGTTCAATAAAATAATGAGAGCTATAACTAAATTTGTTGTTTGAGTTCTTTAAGCCTAGTTCACACATAGTATTCATAGCTGATGATGGAAGGAGTTATTTCACTCCTCAAATTATTGATGTTTGATTCTATGTGGCGACAAGCGCATGCAACACATCACACACTACCACATGTTGTACTTACCCGTCTACCGTAGATAAGAGAAGAACGTGTTGCCGACGCCACTTAGTGTCTGCACGTTCCGTGAATCTCCGCTCAGAGCAAAATGGGTTTGGCCAGGTCGGCAGGCCGGCTTTCACTCGCCGACATCAACAGTGAATCCAACAAAAACTAGCTTAGTAACACAGGACTTTTGAGGCACATTATCGCAGCCACTATGCGCTTGTCAGAAGATGCAGCCTGTACGATTTTGATGCACGCGGCTAAGTGACTGATGTTGCAGTGCCATGCCCTCAATATAACTCACTGCCGCCCTTAGATGATGTATGTACCGCAATCATCGGAGTATAGGTTTGGCCTGTCACACACGGTTAGCATCTTAAGCATGCTGGCGTCTTGGTTATATACTCAACACGTATCATTATGATGTATCGGTTAGGGCGCATTGAGACGATAACCCATGCGACTCGACACTGCCCGTCGTATCTGCAGCCAAACTCTGGAATGACGACATGATATGCGGAGATATGTACTTATGTGCGGGCACGATCTCTGTCATCACCCGTTAGCTCACAGAGCGAGCATGTGATAAAGCATTGCTGAGCAGCCCAGCTATTGCATGCTGCATGCACCGTGCACACTGTACGCGGATGGGGAAAGCAGCTACAGCCTGAATCTACACAGTCTCCAAGCCTGCCGTACGAGTACCACGAAAAGGTGGAACACGGACTCTATTTCCGCAGCTGACTTGATGGCCGGGGAGTCGCGCGCCGCGTCGCGGTGACAGTCCACAGGAAGCGAGCCCGTTTATTATTCTCCGTCACGGCCAATGAATTATTAACGCATCTGGCCGCTGCATTTATTATGCGCACGTTTATACGAGGCGATATTTCCCCACGGAAAATGCAGAGTTTTCTGTCATTATGACGGCAGGGGAGATGTGACGACCTACATACCACGACACAAACACACGAACTGCATGCGTTATATACTCATCTTCCTTTCAGAGACTAATTTGGCTCCAACCACGTGCAGCACACTCGCCAGCTACTAGATTATTACAATTATGCATTTGCTACTGCCACATGTAATATCAGCAATCATATCTCCTGCACAAAATATGCTTCATTTTTTTCCCCACGTATTATGTATACGTAAAGGTTTGCTCTGCAATTTATTGTGTGTGATAATTGCCCGTATCAACGGGAAAGGGTTTTGTGTGTATTAAAGGAATGTACAGGTAGCCTAGAATCTTAATATGGAATATAGTGGAATTTCTACGACAAAAGAGCACATACAATACAATATGCTCATTATATGAGAACTGAGACTGTGATTGTTTATAAGCAAGGCATGCATCACTCCATCTTAAACCTACATTGTTATTTCGGTTGTGTACTATTATGAACCTAGCAACCAGTTGTGTAAAAAAAAAAATGAACAAGTTGTGTAGTATTTTACACAAGTTGTGTAAACAACATTTTACACAACGGGTTGCTAGGTTCATATAGTACACAACCGTTTGATTTTTACACAACCGAAATAACAGTGTATGTAAAATAGGCCAAGATTGCAGGGGAAATATGCATCTTTTACTGGATAATATAACTCCAATACATTGGCCCTTTTAATATTACAGACTACCAGTTAATATTAATATAGGCTTATTTGCACAATATATCCCCAGATGGTGCGGCAATAAAGTGATGCATGAATCATATTCCCCTCAACGCGCAGTTCAAAACTCTTGGACTCGGTTTCCTTGTTTTTGTCTTTTAGTTTTATTCGAAAATTATATCAGGAAAACTTCAAGGTCATTCTTCAAAGTTTGTTTTGTCTTCTTTCCATGCCCCCTTTTCTTCCCACACTTTATACCTTGTAAGCAAAGTGGATTGAACAAATCATTGTGTAATATTCATGTGTTGTATCGTCCACTTGAAAGTCGTCTTCTTGGTAAAAATCATTGACTTCTACCGACGACTTGTCGTTGCAGCTGATAACTTAATTACTACTTGACTCGGGTCAATGCATTGACCCGATTCAAATGTTGTCACCATTGCAATGGTGAAAACATTAGCACAACGGCTACCTAGAGTGCATCTGGTCGTTTCACACCTTTCTGCGAATTCCCGGCAGTGTCAACCGGCGCGCGAAATCACGGTGACGTCAGAGTTGACGGGGGGGGGGGGGGGTGTGTGCCGCGAAGCATGCCTTGTGAAACGAAGGTCGACAGGTGATCAATGTTTATTAGCGTGTTCCCCGTATATAAGCGGTGCAGTGGTACGGAAAGTACAGCCCAGTTCACGTGACGGCGTATATTGCCGAACGTGCCAAGAAGTATACTGAAGAGCGAAAACAACCGCGGGCCACTTCGTCAGATGGTGTTACGGGTGGCCAGGTATGGGGCGCCCTCTACCGCCTGAATAGGGGTGTTAGCACCGAGACAAGATCCTCCCAATTCACTCTTTTCACGCTTCCGCCATAGGCATGCACAGCCTCGATCTGGCAACTTTACACACTAAATAAAGCCGGTTCAGTGATTCCCGTGTCGGGGTTCAGATCACTGAACCGGCTATTTTCATTGTGTAAAGTTTCCAGATCGAGACTCTGCATGCCTATGGCGGAGCGTGGAAAGAGCGAATGGACCTTACTCACGAGGAAGTCATTTTTGTCGTGTTCCCTGAATTATTTTGTATATTATGAACTGTTAAATGGGATGGTGCCAGACTATTTAAACATTCTAGCCTCACTTTCAATTCTTAAAAAAAAAATTGGCTTAAAATATTAGGGTGTGTTTAATCACAATTTCTTTCAATTATTCATCAGAGCAGACTGGTATTAAATTGTAACATACTTTGTGTCATTGCTTTCATTTCTCTTCGTAAGTTCCAAAAATGAAGACGTTACCTCGACTTTAATTTAATATGACCGACTCGAGAATAAAGCCCACAAATGTTCAATCGAAATTGTGAAAATACATTTTGTGCATACACTGTTAAGGGACTTTGGACTGTTAAAAAAAAAAACAGTGCGGTGTAGTTAATGTTCACAAGATGCATCCGCTCATTGTTATCTTTGTGAATATTTTTTTTTAGATCGAAGTGATAGTTCAGCTGCTCTTGCTAAAAAAGAAAAAGAAAATCCTCAAAGTGGCAGCAATCAAGAATCACATTAAACCAATAAAGGAGTAATTCAGAGTTTATTTCCAACACACAATGTATCCATTTGGGAAAAATCTGCACGGTTATGAAGGGAATAAATGTGTGCTTGTGAGGTTTTAAACACTCTGTTTAAGACTGGTTGGAGTCTGGATGCTGATAATTTCCCGAGCCGAAGGCGAGTGAAATTGGCGCGCGCCCGCGCGTATTTCGCGATGTCCCAGAATGCAGCTGTGGCGGTGCGTTGTGAATTTAGGAATATACTGACTCACTGGTAGTATTGCGCATGCCTACGTGAGGATTCTAAACGTTCAATCAATAAAACTGGTAAAAGGTACTGGATTTCATAGGAGCCCAAATTTCATGTGACACCGGAAAAGTGTTTAAGACCAGCCAGCCGGTCTTTATCATCCGTTTAATACCGGCCTCGTGACAGGCTCTCGACCAATAGGAATGGGTAAACTGTTTTAGGTATTATGGAAAAACTTTAAAGGATAGCAACAATGTAACGAATGTTTCATAAACTACAAATTGTGTTTACGTATAACCAGTGGCGTAGCCAGGAATTTTTCAGTGGGGGGGGGGGGGGGGGGGGGCGCTGGGGGGGGGGCTGGAAACATTTCATGGGGGGGCGTCATGTAGGGGCGTCAATCGCTTCTCAAAAGTGGGGTGGGGGGACATACCTTGATCAGAACTGATGCGAGCGCGAAGCGCGAAGCCCTTACGGCGTGTGGGTTCGGGGCCCGCTTAAGGGCCCCGAAAAAATTGGATTCTAGATGTTCTGTGGTGTGATCTGAAGCAATTTCTTACCACTTTCCTCCATGCTTTAACTAATATTTTCTTAGCAAAAGATAATTATTTGAACATCGTTTTCGAGGTTGGAGTCATTGAATCAGCTATCGGTATTCTGAGCTATAGGCGTGGGGGTCGGGGCCCGCTTAAGGGCCCCGAAAAAAATGGATTCTCGATGCTCTGTGGTGTGATCTGAGGCAATTCTTACCACTTTAACCAATAATTATCTTAGCACAAAAGATAATAATGTAAACATAATTTTCGAGGTTTTCTCAGCTAAAGGCATAAGAAAATTTTTTGAACATTGTTTTCGAGGTTGGAGTCATTGAATCAGCTAACAGAATTCTGAGCTATAGGCGTGGGGTTGGATTGGATTCCAAATGCTCTGTGGTGCTATCTGAGGCAATTTCTGACCACTTTAACCAATATTTTCTAAGCAAAAGATACATTGTAGTACATAATAGGGCCCTGTAAATGAGACACGAGTTCAAAAATCTGGGGGTGGGGGGGGGGGACATTTGATATTGTGTCCCCCACCTTCAAAAAGTGGGGGGGTGGGGGGGGGGGGGCGGGGGACCAGTCCCCCTGTCCCCCTGTCCCCCAAGGATTGACGCCCATGGCGTCATGTAGATCAATGATAATTTTTTTAGACAGCTATGGTGATGTCTTGGTTATGTTCGTCTGTTATGACAATGGGGGGGGGGGGCGACTGGGGGGGGGGGGGCGACAACGTTTCATGGGGGGGGCTGTCTATAATACGTGTTCCGTGGTGTGAGCGAGCAGTGCAGTGGGTGTTAATACGCATTTTAGATTATCATTATGCGCTATGTCACGCCGGTTGTCAGCTTATTGGTCCGCGGTCGCTGGTCGAAGGGTCGTTTCTCAGTGGTCATCATGTGGATCATTCGCAACTATTTAGATTTAGATCAATGATAATTTTTTTAGAAACTCAAAATCTCCGGGGGGGGGGGGCGCTCGCCCCCCGCCCCCCGGTGGCTACGCCACTGCGTATAACAGCCATCGAAACCGACCTTGGGCAGCCAGAAGATCTAAGAGAGCGGAATTGAAAACGTATACAAATAATTTATCATATTTTGGAAATCATTCTTCAATTTTTATATTTCATAAGTTCTTTAACAAAATCTAAATATTACTCTTAAGATAATGTTTGAGAACAAAATAATTTTGCCAGGAGACCACTTTTGGCCGTACCCTGATAAAGATGAAGAAAAACATAAAACAAAAGCATAGGATGGAGGAAAAAGCATGGAATTTAACAACAATTGTCCTTTCTATTTCTCATGCAAAAAACCCAGACATTATTACTTACTGGATTAGCCTCTCCTAGTAACTCAGTGATTTGATCGTTTTGCATACGAATTCAAATGTACATGGTCGTGCATTTTAATACCTGGTAAGTTTTCCTTCAATTTACGTTTCTAACCATTCTCGTTTCATGCCGCATCAGCTTTGACCCTCAATAATTAGTCTTTTCCTGCAACGTTTCCCTCGTATGATAGGCCTATATTTTGTTTTACCAGCGATGGTTAACTAGAAGGTTCTTTCAATAAACATCGCACTCTGAGCAAGAGCGGCAGTTTCGAAGGCCTGACTGTGGAACATGTCTGTGGCTTATAACGGTGAATTAGCGACGTTTCTTTTATACCGAGTAGTTGGAGAAGAAAGTTTACAAGGGCAGCCAATCCAGGCGTGTAAATCCCGGGGGGTGGGGTTATACCCGCCCCCCCCCCCCCCCCCCACACACACATATTCTGACCGGGGGAGGGGGCCATTGGATCATCCCCCACTTTTTCGTGTAGAGAACCCCCCCCCCCCCAAAAAAAAGGGCGGAGTTTGAAGTATTTTTCACGGAACTTCCCAACGAGCAAAATGTATTCAATAAGGGAAAATGAGTACAAAAGCTTTAAATGCGCCGTTTTGATGTAAATTTAAGGGTTGTAAGTATACATAAGATGTACATCTGTATCGTGAACAGCGCCCCCTAGTGTCATGCGGTTCCAGCCAGCCCCCCCCCCCCCCACCCCCCGCTTTTGGAATTTCCATGGCCGGGAAATTGTGTGATTTTAGTCATTCTCCATCCCCCAAGTCCCCAGCACAGATTTACGCCACTGAGCCAATCATAAGAAGGTGTGCCATCTAAACTTGCAACCATTAAACGCTAGCGGGGTGTCGCGCATCGCTCTAGTACACCCGCTAGTGCTTCCGCTTTTGCTGGATACTCTGCAAGCACCACCAGATGGTGGTATAACGCATAGGTCAGTGTGGCGGAGAAAACTAAATTTTGTAATGAGCTTTTTTGACCAGCTCATCCATATTTATTTGATGCAGTCTCTCTTTGAATGATTTGATGTCAGGTTGAGCTTTAACGTCTGGTGTGAGGATGTTCCATTCACGAGTTGTCCGGGGGTAGAACGAATCATTAGTAACAGTTCTTGTTCAATGGTGGGGTGTCTGTTATGGAGAATGGACTCGGAGTCTCGTCCATTCTTAGCACGAATCTACAGTTCCAAGCCTATTCTCTGACTTAACCTATTCAATAGGTTGTTGTTTTAAGAGTCTTATAAAAGACAATAGTGCATGCAAAAAAGATCCCTGGTTTACCATTTTGTGAATAAGTGTAGATTCGTACAATATAGTTCAACTTTGGTTGGCCCTGTGCTTGCATCAGTGACAATTTGCTATTGTTAACCTGTCGGATGGGTGCACATCTTTTGTTCCATTCATCACATGCACAGTACATTTGTCCTCATGGAAAGTCACACACACATTCACAATCGCTGGTGTTTAGTGGGAACACATTGTCTTCTCTTACTCCCAAAGCCAAATGGAGAGGGGCCTGTAGGCCCTACACTTGTGTTACAGCTACGGGAATATACTGGAAAATGCTTTGATGCTGTCTTTTACGGGATTGATCTGAGGAGTTTTAACAACCAACCATGCACAAGGTAGACCAATTCTTGTAACATGAGACAAAAGGTTTTGAGAATTTTTGGTTTGAATTTGTGTAATTCTTGAGCCAGTACTGAAGCCTCTGCTGGAAACGAAGCCGAGGCTTGGGAAATGGCTCCAATAGTAAAACCTGCCAAGTGTGTCCACTGACCGTCGGCAGTTGAGATAAATAATAAATGTTTGATGTGTTGACTTGTCGGAACGCATCCGCCTTCCAAGAATGATGAACATGTGCAGTCACCCATGCAGCAAAAACGACCTCCTTTTCTTCAGAATCCATCAATTTTTAATAATGTTGGGCTTCAACATTTTTTTCAAGCATTTCAAACCAACACAAGGCTTCATTATTTGCTTTTATACTCCTCTAGAGGTAGAGTAAATCCTTTGCAGCTATCCAAAAAGCAACTGACGAATTTTTTGTTGAAAAGCATACTTGGTTATTAACGATAGTAATGGCTCTAAACTCCCTGTGAGATTATTCTTTCTGGCATGCTGTCATTTTGGAGTCAACAATAAAAGAAGGTCATTTCCAAAGATTCATCTGAAGACGGATTTTTGAAAATATTAGTATGCCTAGTTCGTTTGTAATCCGGTTTTATGCTATAACTAGTCGGTTCAGTTCAGTGCGTGACATCGCGTAGCTGCAATCGGCTGAATCAGAACGTGTCCCGGACGCTGATTTCATGCACAGAACAAAACATGACTCGGCAACTTTTGAATTGAAATCGGGATCCTAGAATATTATTTCCTCGGAATAATTACACAGCATTCACTGAGCTAAAACTTCATTAGGTTAGTTTGTTCAGCACCTTCTTTAGATTCTGAGCACTTTTGTTGCCTCAAACGAAACCAAAAAAAGAAGGAAAATGACAAATGATATATCCTGCCTTTAATGACCCCTTTTTTTGATGAGGCAGATATTCTTAAAACAACGACTCCATGCAGCGCACACGCTTATTAAATTCAGAGAGTACCTGACCCCATAATTGGAATTGCTTCGGCGATCAAGCAGCAAATACAGCGAAATGAGCGCAGCAGGGCGCAGACTTTAATAATGAACAATTTATCCTCTCGAAACAAAAACACTTGGGTACCGTTTCGATCATCATTTGCTTTTCATCCGGTCTTCATTTTGGATTATTATTTTTATTTTTTTTATTAAGAACTTACAAAATTTAAATTCCTGCTGGCAACTTGATATCTAGAAAGAATCTAAACTTTGCCGTTTTTTTTTTAAGTTTTTGTTAAAATTTGATTATTGTTTCCGACCAACCAAGTCAAAATAGCAAGGTATATCTATTGCTATACAGGGTGAGTAAAAAAAACCCCGAAACCCAAATGTTGGGACCATTGTTTTAGTGAAGTTCTGCATGTAGCACTTTCAAAATCTAGGATATGAAAGCCCAATTCACAAGCTTTCTTTTAGTACAAGAATCATTCAAATCACTTTGTACTTTTGAAGTTACGGAATTTTAAACACAAGCACCGTTTTAAAGTTCTGACCACGGATCAACAGAAGGTAAGTGTTCTTTTAGCAAAACGAAAACAAATCAAATGGGTGGGTGTGTGAATTGTTTCGTTTTGCTGATAGAACGCACACCTTTTTTGTGATCCGTGGACAGAACTTTACAACGGTGGTTGTGTTTAAAATTCCGTAACTTCAAAAGTTCATGAGTGATTTGAATGATTCTTGTACTAAAAAGAAAGCTTGTGAATTGGGCTTTCATATCCTTGATTTTGGAAGTGCTACATGCAGAACTTCACTAAAACAATGGTCCCGACACTTGGGTTTCGGGTTTTTTTTAACTCACCCTGTATCTATCAATAAGTCTGTTGGAATGAGACAGAATTAGAAGCTAATTATCTGTAGCATACGATGGCTCTTGTGTTCAAACCATCTAATTAAAACCGGAAATTGGCGAAGAACCCCCTGAAAATCAATACTTGATTAAAATAACATTCCAAAGGGCTCATTTGTGCTCCTTCCTGTCCAATTACCGTGTTACTCCTAAAAAAGACCAACTCTGAGTACTGTTATGAAACCATGATTTGGTAAATTATGTCCAAGGCCCTTCATTTACTGACATTGTACGAGTAATTTCATAAAGAAACGCGTTTCTTTAAACACGATTGTACAACACGCTATACCTGAAGAGGGAGAAAGCACGGCCGCTCGCCGGCGATGTTCTTTCCAATCTAATCGAATAATTATTTCGTCAAAAATGCAACCTCTAAAGATTATCAGGAATGCGATTTTTGGCTTTGATCGTTAAATACAGGTACTTTTCGCAATACCAAATGTCAGAAATGATTAAAAGTCAAGGAGGAGGCGTTTGTGTTGGTAGAAAGTATAAGGTTCCGGGGGGGGGGGGCTTCGCTTGTTTGAGTAAAAGACATTCCATATCCCCTTGTCTGTAGCTGTATATGGGTGCAGGCCAGTATTAGGCCCGAATGGCATACGCCGGCCAAATCACGATTTGCATGCCCTCAAATTGTCCGGTAATGGAGCATTCTGAGGGCCATGAACTTGAGGATTTGTAAAAAAAGAAGGGTGGAAGCCGTGCCGAGGACTGCAAGCTCATATTTCTGTGAAATTTGGATGAAATTAGGCCCTAAAATGGCTCTATTTTGCATGGAGCGTAGGCATCCTTTTTCAAAATTGCGATTGGCTTCCGGACTACCTTTAGGGGGTGATCATCTTTGAATGGAATTTCCCCCCCAAAAGCCATTAATTAACCCCCCAAAATTGAACAGAAAATGAAAGATGATGAAACAAGCTTTACTTTGATGTGTGTCTCAAATACCCTGGAGAGTTGTGAGTATTTTTAATAATTTTGGGAAGTGCGCGTCATTATTACTGGTCTATGACAGTCTGGTCTGCAACCATATAGACGAATCCAGGCACGTGGTCGCAGTTTCCTCACGAGGCCCCCTTCAATGGCGAAACCATTGTGCCAGCTGTGCTAAGCTACTGTCCAATGGCAGATTATCTTAACAATAGCTAGCACAATCCTTTCGCCACTGACGGGGGCCTCCGTGTTAGAAATGCTATAGCGTGCCCAGATTGGTCCATGGAATGAAATCCATGGAATGATTGGACTCTTTTAGTGCATTCATTGTTTACAAACCCCCCTCCCTATCCCCCCTCCTCCCCCCCCCCAAAAAAAATGGAGCTCACATTGCATTGCTGCTGTATCGTTACACCTCAGCTGCACAAACAGCATCGAGTACACGTTTCTAGAGTATTTTTTTTTTAATATGAAAACAGGTCGGCGATATCCACAGGCGTAATCTTCGATTTCTGCTCGGCGGAGACCATATGGGGATATTTGCTGAAACTGCGACGATTAATTGCGTGTTGGGAGACTAAGTAGTCCTTCTTTACATGCACCCTTGGGGAAAAACTACCGGGAAAGAAGCTATACATCGTGGTGGCCCTTACATCAGGGTCTTACTCCCGAGCAGGTCCCATGAGACAGTCAGCTTTCTCCGCTTGTCCTCTGATGCCATTGATCGATACTTATTATTGGGCATAATTGCATTCGCTCCACAATACTTGCAGTGAAATTATTCTTTTATGCGGGCTTGCTTTATACATTATTCCATTGGGTTGCATGAGCGATAAACCTTGACCAGTGCGGCGGGGTTAGACGTGGAATATACACGTAGTCTTGAATTGGTTTTGTTGGTGGATATAATGATGCAATTTGTCGTATAAAATTATTAATGCATATAATAAATGCAATTGGTTTGCAATATATTTTTCGAAACTGTATTTTACAAGGGGTAAAGCTCACTACATGTATTTTAATCCCAATTTTTCCAAATTTAGATTTTTTTTTTCCCCGGCAATTTCACCAAACAATTTTTTGCAAGGGGCAAGCCTTATAACTTCACCTGATATTCCCAAAATTACTTTTTGTGTGAACATTTTACCTGTATTCATATTGCGTTAACCTAAGTTTATCCATATATCCCCATTAATTAGTGAGACATTAATTTTGCAAGGGCCAAAAAATGCAAGCTTATATTTTTCGTCAAATTTGGCCAAAAATTGACTTTTTCTCCAAACAAGGCAGGAATTCATCTGGATGCAAGAGGAACATCAATCAATACTCTAACAAGAACAATTTTGAAGATTTGGGCAAAAATCATCCATTTTTGGAGAAAAAGACATTATATTTGTGAATGATTTTACCTTGAATTTTCGTCGGAATTTCCCTTTATAATAGCACATCTGTCCAGAAATCGATTTGGAATGTGTCCTTGGGCCCTTAAGGCATCATTCTAGCAACTTTTCAACAATTTCATTTTTTGGCCAAAATTCAAAAAAAAAAATGCAAGGGGTTAACCTTACATTTTTAGTCAAATTTGGCCAAAAATGGACTTTTCTCCAAACAAGGCAGAAATTCATCTGGATGCAAGAGGAACATCAATCAATACTCTAACACGAACAATTTTGAAGATTTGGGCAAAAATCATCCATTTTTGGAGAAAAAGACATGATTTTTGTGAATGATTTTACCTTAAATTTTCGACGGAATTTCCCTTTGTAATAGCACATCTGTCCAGATATCGATTTGGAATGTGTCCTAGGGCCCTTAAGCCATCTTTCTAGCAACTTTTAAGCGACTCCATTTTCGGCCAAAATTGAAAAAAAAAGCAAGGGGTTAACCTTACATTTTTAGTCAAATTTGGCCAAAAATTGACTTTTCTCCAAACAAGGCAGAAATTTTGAAGATTTGGGCAAAAATCATCCATTTTTGGAGAAAAAGACATTATATTTGTGAATGATTTTACCTTAAATTTTCGTCGGAATTTCCCTTTGTAATAGCACATCTGTCCAGAAATCGATTTGGAATGTGTCCTAGGGCCCTAAAGTATCTTTCTATCAACTTTTAAGCAACTTCATTTTTGGCCAAAATTGAAAAAAATGCAAGGGGTTAACCTTACATTTTTAGTCAAATTTGGCCAAAAATGGACTTTTCTCCAAACAAGGCAGAAATTCATCTGGATGCAAGACGAACATCAATCAATACTCTAACAGGAAAATTTTGAAGATTTGGGCAAAAATCATCCATTTTGGGAGAAAAAGACATTATATTTGTGAATGATTTTACCTTAAATTTTCGACAAAATGTCCCCTTGTAATAGCACATCTGTCTAGAAATCGATTTGGAATGTGTCCTTGGGCCCTTAAGCCATCTTTCTAGCAACTTTTCAGCAATTTCATTTTTTGGCCAAAATTGAAAAAAATGCAAGGGGTTAACCTTACATTTTTAGTCAAATTTGGCCAAAAATTGACATTACTTCAAACAAGGCAGAAATTCATCTGGATGCAAGAGGAACATCAATCAATACTCTAACACGGACAATTTTGAAGATTTGGGCAAAAATCATCCATTTTTGGAGAAAAAGACATTATATTTGTGAGTGATTTTACCTTAAATTTTCGACGGAATTTCCCTTTGTAATAGCACATCTGTCCAGATATCGATTTGGAATGTGTCCTAGGGCCCTTAAGCCATCTTTCTAGCAACTTTTAAGCGACTCCATTTTTGGCCAAAATTGAAAAAAAAGCAAGGGGTTAACCTTACATTTTTAGTCAAATTTGGCCAAAAATTGACTTTTCTCCAAACAAGGCAGGAATTTTGAAGATTTGGGCAAAAATCATCCATTTTTGGAGAAAAAGACATTATATTTGTGAATGATTTTACCTTAAATTTTCGTCGGAATTTCCGTTTGTAATAGCACATCTGTCCAGAAATCGATTTGGAATGTGTCCTAGGGCCCTAAAGTATCTTTCTAGCAACTATTCAACAATTTCATTTTTGGCCAAAATTGAAAAAAAATGCAAGGGGTTAACCTTACATTTTTAGTCAAATTTGGCAAAAAATTGACTTTTCTCCAAACAAGGCAGAAATTCATCTGGATGCAAGAGGAACATCAATCAATACTCTAACACGAACAATTTTGAAGATTTGGGAAAAAATCATCCATTTTTGGAGAAAAAGACATTATATTTGTGAATGATTTTACCTTAAATTTTCGACGGAATTTCCCTTTGTAATAGCACATCTGTCCAGATATCGATTTGGAATGTGTCCTAGGGCCCTTAAGCAATCTTTCTAGCAACTTTTAAGCGACTCCATTTTCGGCCAAAATTGAAAAAAAAGCAAGGGGTTAACCTTACATTTTTAGTCAAATTTGGCAAAAAATTGACTTTTCTCCAAACAAGGCAGGAATTCATCTGGATGCAAGAGGAACATCAATCAATACTCTAACACGAACAATTTTGAAGATTTGGGCAAAAATCATCCATTTTTGGAGAAAAAGACATTATATTTGTGAATGATTTTACCTTAAATTTTCGTCGGAATTTCCGTTTGTAATAGCACATCTGTCCAGAAATCGATTTGGAATGTGTCCTAGGGCCCTAAAGTATCTTTCTAGCAACTATTCAACAATTTCATTTTTGGCCAAAATTGAAAAAAAATGCAAGGGGTTAACCTTACATTTTTAGTCAAATTTGGCAAAAAATTGACTTTTCTCCAAACAAGGCAGAAATTCATCTGGATGCAAGAGGAACATCAATCAATACTCTAACACGAACAATTTTGAAGATTTGGGCAAAAATCATCCATTTTTGGAGAAAAAGACATTATATTTGTGAATGATTTTACCTTAAATTTTCGACGGAATTTCCCTTTGTAATAGCACATCTGTCCAGATATCGATTTGGAATGTGTCCTAGGGCCCTTAAGCCATCTTTCTAGCAACTTTTAAGCGACTCCATTTTCGGCCAAAATTGAAAAAAAAGCAAGGGGTTAACCTTACATTTTTAGTCAAATTTGGCCAAAAATTGACTTTTCTCCAAACAAGGCAGGAATTTTGAAGATTTGGGCAAAAATCATCCATTTTTGGAGAAAAAGACATTATATTTGTGAGTGATTTTACCTTAAATTTTCGACGGAATTTCCCTTTGTAATAGCACATCTGTCCAGATATCGATTTGGAATGTGTCCTAGGGCCCTTAAGCCATCTTTCTAGCAACTTTTAAGCGACTCCATTTTTGGCCAAAATTGAAAAAAAAGCAAGGGGTTAACCTTACATTTTTAGTCAAATTTGGCCAAAAATTGACTTTTCTCCAAACAAGGCAGGAATTCATCTGGATGCAAGAGGAACATCAATCAATACTCTAACACGAACAATTTTGAAGATTTGGGCAAAAATCATCCATTTTTGGAGAAAAGGACATTATATTTGTGAATGATTTTACCTTAAATTTTCGTCGGAATTTCCCTTTGTAATAGCACATCTGTCCAGAAATCGATTTGGAATGTGTCCTAGGGCCCTAAAGTATCTTTCTAGCAACTATTCAACAATTTCATTTTTTGGCCAAAATTGAAAAAAATGCAAGGGGTTAACCTTACATTTTTAGTCAAATTTGGCCAAAAATGGACTTTTCTCTAAACAAGGCAGAAATTCATCCGGATGCAAGAGGAACATCAATCAATACTCTAACACGAACAATTTTGAAGATTTGGGCGAAAATCACTCATTTTTGAAGAAAAAGACATGATTTTTGTGAATGATTTTACCTTAAATTTTCGACGGAATTTCCCTTTGTAATAGCACATCTGTCCAGATATCGATTTGGAATGTGTCCTAGGGCCCTTAAGCCATCTTTCTAGCAACTTTTAAGCGACTCCATTTTCGGCCAAAATTGAAAAAAAAGCAAGGGGTTAACCTTACATTTTTAGTCAAATTTGGCCAAAAATTGACTTTTCTCCAAACAAGGCAGGAATTTTGAAGATTTGGGCAAAAATCATCAATTTTTGGAGAAAAAGACATTATATTTGTGAATGATTTTACCTTAAATTTTCGTCGGAATTTCCCTTTGTAATAGCACATCTGTCCAGAAATCGATTTGGAATGTGTCCTAGGGCCCTAAAGTATCTTTCTAGCAACTTTTCAACAATTTCATTTTTTGGCCAAAATTGAAAAAAATGCAAGGGGTTAACCTTACTTTTTTAGTCAAATTTGGCCAAAAATGGACTTTTCTCCAAACAAGGCAGAAATTCATCTGGATGCAAGAGGAACATCAATCAATACTCTAACACGAACAATTTTGAAGATTTGGGCGAAAATCACTCATTTTTGAAGAAAAAGACATGATTTTTGTGAATGATTTTACCTTAAATTTTGGACAAAATTACCATTTGTAATAGCATTTCTGTCCAGAAATCGATTTGGAATGTGTCCTTGGGCCCTTAAGGCATCATTCTAGCAACTTTTCAACAATTTCAATTTTTGGCCAAAATTGAAAAAAATGCAAGGGGTTAACCTTACATTTTTAGTCAAATTTGTCCACAAATTGACTTTTCTCCAAACAAGGCAGGAATTCATCTGGATGCAAGAGGAACATCAATCAATACTCTAACACGAACAATTTTGAAGATTTGGGCAAAAATCACTCATTTTTGAAGAAAAAGACATGATATTTGTGAGTGATTTTACCTTAAATTTTCGTCGGAATTTCCCTTTGTAATAGCACATCTGTCCAGAAATCAATTTGGAATGTGTCCTAGGGCCCTAAAGTATCTTTCTATCAACTTTTAAGCAACTTCATTTTTGGCCAAAATTGAAAAAAATGCAAGGGGTTAACCTTACATTTTTAGTCAAATTTGGCCAAAAATGGACTTTTCTCCAAACAAGGCAGAAATTCATCTGGATGCAAGACGAACATCAATCAATACTCTAACAGGAAAATTTTGAAGATTTGGGCAAAAATCATCCATTTTTGGAGAAAAAGACATTATATTTGTGAGTGATTTTACCTTAAATTTTCGACGGAATTTCCCTTTGTAATAGCACATCTGTCCAGATATCGATTTGGAATGTGTCCTAGGGCCCTTAAGCCATCTTTCTAGCAACTTTTAAGCGACTCCATTTTTGGCCAAAATTGAAAAAAAAGCAAGGGGTTAACCTTACATTTTTAGTCAAATTTGGCCAAAAATTGACTTTTCTCCAAACAAGGCAGGAATTCATCTGGATGCAAGAGGAACATCAATCAATACTCTAACACGAACAATTTTGAAGATTTGGGCAAAAATCATCCATTTTTGGAGAAAAAGACATTATATTTGTGAATGATTTTACCTTAAATTTTCGTCGGAATTTCCCTTTGTAATAGCACATCTGTCCAGAAATCGATTTGGAATGTGTCCTAGGGCCCTAAAGTATCTTTCTAGCAACTATTCAACAATTTCATTTTTTGGCCAAAATTGAAAAAAATGCAAGGGGTTAACCTTACATTTTTAGTCAAATTTGGCCAAAAATTGACTTTTCTCCAAACAAGGCATAAATTCATCCGGATGCAAGAGGAACATCAATCAATACTCTAACACGAACAATTTTGAAGATTTGGGCGAAAATCACTCATTTTTGAAGAAAAAGACATGATTTTTGTGAATGATTTTACCTGAAATTTTGGACAAAATTACCATTTGTAATTGCATTTCTGTCCAGAAATCGATTTGGAATGTGTCCTTGGGCCCTTAAGGCATCATTCTAGCAACTTTTCAACAATTTCATTTTTTGGCCAAAATTGAAAAAAATGCAAGGGGTTAACCTTACATTTTTAGTCAAATTTGGCCAAAAATGGACTTTTCTCCAAACAAGGCAGAAATTCATCTGGATGCAAGAGGAACATCAATCAATACTCTAACACGAACAATTTTGAAGATTTGGGCGAAAATCACTCATTTTTGAAGAAAAAGACATGATTTTTGTGAATGATTTTACCTTAAATTTTGGACAAAATTACCATTTGTAATTGCATTTCTGTCCAGAAATCGATTTGGAATGTGTCCTAGGGCCCTTAAGGCATCATTCTAGCAACTTTTTTAACAATTTCATTTTTTGGCCAAAATTGAAAAAAATGCAAGGGGTTAACCTTACATTTTTAGTCAAATTTGGCCAAAAATTGACTTTTCTCCAAACAAGGCAGAAATTCATCTGGATGCAAGAGGAACATCAATCAATACTCTAACACGAACAATTTTGAAGATTTGGGCAAAAATCACTCATTTTTGAAGAAAAAGACATTATATTCGTGAGTGATTTTACCTTAAATTTTCGTCGGAATTTCCCTTTGTAATAGCACATCTGTCCAGAAATCGATTTGGAATGTGTCCTGGGGCCCTAAAGTATCTTTCTGGCAACTTTTAAGCAACTTCATTTTTGGCCAAAATTTAAAAAAATGCAAGGGGTTAACCTTACATTTTTAGTCAAATTTGGCCCAAAATTGACTTTTCTCCAAACAAGGCAGAAATTCATCTGGATGCAAGAGGAACATCAATCAATACTCTAACACGAAACTTTTTTGAAGATTTGGGCAAAAATCATCCTTTTTTGGAGAAAAAGACATTATATTTGTGAGTGATTTTATCTTAAATTTTCGACGGAATTTCCCTTTGTAATAGCACATCTGTCCAGAAATCGATTTGGAATGTGTCCTAGGGCCCTAAAGGTATCTTTCCAGCAACTTTTAAGCAACTTCATTTTTGGCCAAAATTGAAAAAAAAGCAAGGGGTTAACCTTACATTTTTAGTCAAATTTGGCCCAAAATTGACTTTTCTCCAAACAAGGCAGAAATTCATCTGGATGCAAGACGAACATCAATCAATACTCTAACAGGAAAATTTTGAAGATTTGGGCAAAAATCATCCATTTTGGGAGAAAAAGACATTATATTTGTGAATGATTTTACCTTAAATTTTCGACAAAATGTCCCTTTGTAATAGCACATCTGTCCAGAAATCGATTTGGAATGTGTCCTTGGGCCCTTAAGCCATCTTTCTAGCAACTTTTCAGCAATTTCATTTTTTGGCCAAAATTGAAAAAAATGCAAGGGGTTAACCTTACATTTTTAGTCAAATTTGGCCAAAAATTGACATTACTTCAAACAAGGCAGAAATTCATCTGGATGCGAGAGGAACATCAATCAATACTCTAACACGGACAATTTTGAAGATTTGGGCAAAAATCATCCATTTTTGGAGAAAAAGACATTATATTTGTGAGTGATTTTACCTTAAATTTTCAACGGAATTTCCCTTTGTAATAGCACATCTGTCCAGATATCGATTTGGAATGTGTCCTAGGGCCCTTAAGCCATCTTTCTAGCAACTTTTAAGCGACTCCATTTTTGGCCAAAATTGAAAAAAATGCAAGGGGTTAACCTTACATTTTTAGTCAAATTTGGCCAAAAATGGACTTTTCTCTAAACAGGGCAGAAATTCATCCGGATGCAAGAGGAACATCAATCAATACTCTAACACGAACAATTTTGAAGATTTGGGCGAAAATCACTCATTTTTGAAGAAAAAGACATGATTTTTGTGAATGATTTTACCTTAAATTTTTGACAAAATTACCATTTGTAATTGCATTTCTGTCCAGAAATCGATTTGGAATGTGTCCTTGGGCCCTTAAGGCATCATTCTAGCAACTTTTCAACAATTTCATTTTTTGGCCAAAATTGAAAAAAATGCAAGGGGTTAACCTTACATTTTTAGTCAAATTTGGCCAAAAATTGACTTTTCTCCAAACAAGGCAGAAATTCATCTGGATGCAAGAGGAACATCAATCAATACTCTAACACGAACAATTTTGAAGATTTGGGCAAAAATCACTCATTTTTTGGAGAAAAAGACATTATATTTGTGAATGATTTTACCTTAAATTTTCGACAAAATGTCCCTTTGTAATAGCACATCTGTCTAGAAATCGATTTGGAATGTGTCCTTGGGCCCTTAAGGCATCATTCTAGCAACTTTTCAACAATTTCATTTTTTGGCCAAAATTGAAAAAAATGCAAGGGGTTAACCTTACATTTTTAGTCAAATTTGGCCAAAAATGGACTTTTCTCCAAACAAGGCAGAAATTCATCTGGATGCAAGAGGAACATCAATCAATACTCTAACACGAACAATTTTGAAGATTTGGGCGAAAATCACTCATTTTTGAAGAAAAAGACATGATTTTTGTGAATGATTTTACCTTAAATTTTGGACAAAATTACCATTTGTAATTGCATTTCTGTCCAGAAATCGATTTGGAATGTGTCCTAGGGCCCTTAAGGCATCATTCTAGCAACTTTTTTAACAATTTCATTTTTTGGCCAAAATTGAAAAAAATGCAAGGGGTTAACCTTACATTTTTAGTCAAATTTGGCCAAAAATTGACTTTTCTCCAAACAAGGCAGAAATTCATCTGGATGCAAGAGGAACATCAATCAATACTCTAACACGAACAATTTTGAAGATTTGGGCAAAAATCACTCATTTTTGAAGAAAAAGACATTATATTCGTGAGTGATTTTACCTTAAATTTTCGTCGGAATTTCCCTTTGTAATAGCACATCTGTCCAGAAATCGATTTGGAATGTGTCCTGGGGCCCTAAAGTATCTTTCTGGCAACTTTTAAGCAACTTCATTTTTGGCCAAAATTTAAAAAAATGCAAGGGGTTAACCTTACATTTTTAGTCAAATTTGGCCCAAAATTGACTTTTCTCCAAACAAGGCAGAAATTCATCTGGATGCAAGAGGAACATCAATCAATACTCTAACACGAAACTTTTTTGAAGATTTGGGCAAAAATCATCCTTTTTTGGAGAAAAAGACATTATATTTGTGAGTGATTTTATCTTAAATTTTCGACGGAATTTCCCTTTGTAATAGCACATCTGTCCAGAAATCGATTTGGAATGTGTCCTAGGGCCCTAAAGGTATCTTTCCAGCAACTTTTAAGCAACTTCATTTTTGGCCAAAATTGAAAAAAAAGCAAGGGGTTAACCTTACATTTTTAGTCAAATTTGGCCCAAAATTGACTTTTCTCCAAACAAGGCAGAAATTCATCTGGATGCAAGACGAACATCAATCAATACTCTAACAGGAAAATTTTGAAGATTTGGGCAAAAATCATCCATTTTGGGAGAAAAAGACATTATATTTGTGAATGATTTTACCTTAAATTTTCGACAAAATGTCCCTTTGTAATAGCACATCTGTCCAGAAATCGATTTGGAATGTGTCCTTGGGCCCTTAAGCCATCTTTCTAGCAACTTTTCAGCAATTTCATTTTTTGGCCAAAATTGAAAAAAATGCAAGGGGTTAACCTTACATTTTTAGTCAAATTTGGCCAAAAATTGACATTACTTCAAACAAGGCAGAAATTCATCTGGATGCGAGAGGAACATCAATCAATACTCTAACACGGACAATTTTGAAGATTTGGGCAAAAATCATCCATTTTTGGAGAAAAAGACATTATATTTGTGAGTGATTTTACCTTAAATTTTCAACGGAATTTCCCTTTGTAATAGCACATCTGTCCAGATATCGATTTGGAATGTGTCCTAGGGCCCTTAAGCCATCTTTCTAGCAACTTTTAAGCGACTCCATTTTTGGCCAAAATTGAAAAAAATGCAAGGGGTTAACCTTACATTTTTAGTCAAATTTGGCCAAAAATGGACTTTTCTCTAAACAGGGCAGAAATTCATCCGGATGCAAGAGGAACATCAATCAATACTCTAACACGAACAATTTTGAAGATTTGGGCGAAAATCACTCATTTTTGAAGAAAAAGACATGATTTTTGTGAATGATTTTACCTTAAATTTTTGACAAAATTACCATTTGTAATTGCATTTCTGTCCAGAAATCGATTTGGAATGTGTCCTTGGGCCCTTAAGGCATCATTCTAGCAACTTTTCAACAATTTCATTTTTTGGCCAAAATTGAAAAAAATGCAAGGGGTTAACCTTACATTTTTAGTCAAATTTGGCCAAAAATTGACTTTTCTCCAAACAAGGCAGAAATTCATCTGGATGCAAGAGGAACATCAATCAATACTCTAACACGAACAATTTTGAAGATTTGGGCAAAAATCACTCATTTTTTGGAGAAAAAGACATTATATTTGTGAATGATTTTACCTTAAATTTTCGACAAAATGTCCCTTTGTAATAGCACATCTGTCTAGAAATCGATTTGGAATGTGTCCTTGGGCCCTTTAGCCATCTTTCTAGCAACTTTTCAGCAATTTCATTTTTTGGCCAAAATTGAAAAAAATGCAAGGGGTTAACCTTACATTTTTAGTCAAATTTGGCCAAAAATTGACTTTACTTCAAACAAGGCAGAAATTCATCTGGATGCAAGAGGAACATCAATCAATACTCTAACACGGACAATTGCGAAGATTTGGGCAAAAATCATCCATTTTTGGAGAAAAAGACATTATATTTGTGAGTGATTTTACCTTAAATTTTCGACGGAATTTCCCTTTGTAATAGCACATCTGTCCAGATATCGATTTGGAATGTGTCCTAGGGCCCCAAAGGCGTCTTTCCAGCAACTTTTTAAGCAATTTCATTTGTGGCCAAAATTGAATAAAATGCAAGGGGTTAACCTTACATTTTTAGTGAAATTTGGCCAAAAATTGACTTTTCTCCAAACAGGGCAGAAATTCATCTGGATGCAAAAGGAACATCAATCAATACTCTTACACGAATAATTTTGAAGATTTGGGCAAAAATCATTCATTTTGGGAGAAAAGGACATTAAACTTTTGAGTGATTTTACCTTAAATTTTCGACGGAGTTTCTCTTTCTAACAGCACAACTGTCAAGAAATTGATTTGGAATGTGTCCTAGGGCCCTTAAGGCATCTTTCCGGCAACTTTTCAGCAATTTCATTTTTGGGCCAAAATTTCCCTTTGTAATAGCACATCTGTCCAGCAATCGATTTGGAATGCGTTCTAGGGCCATTAAGGCATCTTTCCAGCAACTTTAAAGCAATTTTATTTTTTGGCCAAAATTGAAATTAATGCAAGGGGTTAACCTTACATTTTTAGTCACATTTGGCCAAAAATTTGGCTTTTTGGCCGAACATTTGGCCAAAAATGAGCAAGAGGAACATCAATGAGCACTCTTACACGCCCAATTTCGAAGATGTGGGCAAAAATCATCCATTTTGGGAGAGAAAGACATTTACCTTTTGAGTGATTTTACCTAATATTTTCGACGGAGTTTCTCTTTTGAATATCACATCTGTCCAGATTCGGAATGTGTCCAAGGGCCCTTAAGGTATCTTTCCAGCAAGAAGCAATTCTTTCTTTGGCCAAAATTGAAAAAAAATTAAGATTTGTGTGAAATTTTCACCCAAATTTCATTTTTAAGAGGTTAACCTTATCGCTTTTAATTTTCCCCAAAATGCCCCCAAAATTAATGTTTTTCCAAAACTTAGAATTCCATCCATACTACTTATTCATCCAAATCAGATTTGATTCGACTTTTGCAACCAATTTAATTTGGCAAGGTTAATAATTAACCTTATCAAAAATATTAAAATCTAATTTGGCGAAGATTTCATCCGAATTGATTCTGCAAGATGTTAACCTTAGTGTTAAGCTTCATTTGCTCAAAATTGGATTTTGCCAAAAAATCATCTGTTATTAGCAATAGGTTAAAATCATTTTGCAAATTTCGAGGAAAAAAGGTCCTATATAAGCATAATCATAACTTGCAGTAGTTAAATAAAACCTAAATCTTTCCAAGAAAATTTTTCTACATTCTTGTGCAAGCGGAAACAAAGAAAGCATATCAATTGGTTGTCTCAAAATATGCTTCCAAGAACTTTAAATATTTAATTTATTTTCCCCAAATTTAAAACGCAGGATATATGATTTCAGCAAACGAATCACGCCTATTCGCTCTTTTCACACTCCGCCATTGGGCATGCAGAGCCTCGATCTGGCAACTTTACGCAATAAAAATAGCCGGTTAAGTGATCTGAACCCCGACACGGGAATCACTCAACCGGTTATATCTATTGGGTAAAGTTGCCAGATCGAGGCTCTGCATGCCCATGGCGGAAGTTTGAAAAGAGCGAATTTCATTGCATGTTCCAATAGCAATAAATTGATATTTAAAAAAAAAATAAGTCACTTACATTAATACATATCGTGTTATTTTTGTAAAATTGTTTATGTACAAACCAAGTATATATTTGAAACGGTCCAGTTTCCTACTGCACCTTGATACAAGTTCACATTTACATGATGGCCACACACATAAATGTTTAAATCAAATAATCCTTGAAATTGTTAAAACTGCATAGACTTTATGTGTAGCAGACATGTTAGAGGACAGTGCCTGAGGGCAGTGCTGGGATACGCACGAGTGAACCTTTTGCAAATTCATTGTTACTGAATTAAAATAACAAAAGAATGTCCCCTAAGATGGCCGCCACGCACTATAAGAGAGTCGACTGGTTCAACTGTTTTCTGTAAATCATATTTATGGCACTTAATATTGTTCAATAAACAGCAGCGATTATATTGTTAAAATAGAATCATTTGGATTATAAATTGTGAGTGCCAACCACTAACAGGCTGAAAAATCAAAAACTTCATTTTTTAGGTTGATGGGAATGTGGAAAGCGAACAGCACCAGCTTTAAAATGACAATAAGGCAGTCCTACTTTCTGATGCAAAGTTATGATTTTTTACAAACCAAAATCACACTCAAAACCACAATCACAGTGTTTGTGATAAGTTCAAACTCTGTACACAGATAAACTAATGACACCATTCCTCCACCTGGAAATTCCAAAATCTTTACAACTGTCTTGAGCAGCTGTGATTATTTCATGACAAAAAAAAAATAAATCTAGCAAAAATTACAGTCAAAATGGCCTAATCACTCTTCGAGTCTTGGAGTGTAAGAGAACCCCCTCCCCCTAGAAAAACACACAATTCAATGCATAAAATGATATACAAACAACGAATGTTTATGAGTGCAATGGTAAGAATAATTTCATGTGGTGACAGATGGAATGTTCCATTTCACAAGGCGAAGCCGAGTGGAATGGAACATTCCATCTGTCACCGAATGAAATTATTCTTTCCATTGCACGAATTTGAAACACTCAATATTTGTTTTACACAATTTGTTTTACACAACACCACAATAAATCCTCGTCAGTGTGATGACCGTGCAATGGAACTTCTATTTACCGTGGAATAGAACTTCTATTTTTACCGTGTTGCCGCACCGTGCGTTGGGCTGAGTAATTCAATGACATGTGATCAACGACCCCCAATCAGATGACAGGGATTTATACAGGTGCTGTATACAATTGAATAAACAATTTCTTAAATACACATTCAATCAGTGTGTAGTTGGCAGTATATGTAATGGCAAAGCCTAATATATATTGAAAAGCTTTACAAGAAAAAAACAATCGAGTTTAGGTTATTGCATTTTCGTTTTATATTATTGCTTTTTATTTTTTAAACCACTTGGCGTTTAGGTTACAGATACAAAACGAGAATGCCCAAGGTAGCGTAAAGAGGAGCGCATGGCACATTCAACAAAAAATAAACTACAACCTGATCACAAAGAAAGAGAAACTGGCACAGGAAACATATGTATAATATTGTGGTTTTTGTTCAAATTTGATAATTTGTTTTGGTCCAACTCCATTACACACTTTTGAAACCAAATTAGTCATAAGCTTTTGTCATTTGCTCTAGCATTTGAAAAGTCATGATTCACTTTTTTCACTCACTACTTTTCCATGTGCAGTGGAAAGAACACACTCAGCTCTGCATTGTGAAGTATCCCTTGGTTTGTCATCTGAATATATGGGCCTTATTTATGAGTCGGCCATATTGGATTGAAAGTGAGGTAAAAATCTTGATTTTTGGACCTTGTGTAGAGAAATGAAAGCAAGTTAATTACTAATTAATTCCAGTCTGCTTCAATGAATAATTTCAAATTTGTGATTGAACGTTCTCTAATGCTTAAAGCCAGATTAAAAAACAAAATTACAGTAAAATAAGGCTGCATTGTGCCTGCAGAAATAGTCTGCCGCCATCCCATTCAACACTTAACAATTAATGAAATACATTCAGGGAACTCGACAAAAATGGACAAGGCCTGTGAATAAGCCCCATGAATCAATTTCTGTTGTGCATGATTTGTAAACAAGTTCGCAAATACTCCAAAGTAACCCTGGCAGCAAGTGACTCATTTTGTTGGGTCGGGTCGCGTATGTTGTCCTTACAAACATGAATGTGCTGAGTTACATTTTGTGCTGTGATAGACAGTGAAGACATGTGGCATGTCTGCAATGTGACAGGTCGACAGTGATTGTGCGACTTTCATTTTGCCCGAACTGCTGTTTGATCCAATTTCGACCCCTGCCATTCGTGCTGCACTCACTGCTCATGTCATGGTTGTCCACCAGCGTTGTAGTACTCGTACTCAATAATTACGCACAATGAACCATTTGCCGTGAGGCCGTATTCGGAAATGCGAGTACTCGCACTCATACTCGTACTCGCAAGTACAAGTACTCGTACTCGTACTCGCAAGTACAAGTACTCGTACTCGCAAGTACTCGTACTCGGAGACCCGTTCTTGTACTTGGAGGTACAAGTACTCGTACTCATACTCGGCAACCTCAGCACTCGGCAGTACTCGGTACTTGGAAAAAAGTACTCGACTACAACACTGTTGTCCACATGTAATAGGCCACAGCATTGACCACGATTTCTGACTGTCAGATTGGACTCCTACAGTCAGTGTTCAAGTTATGGTTGTCCACATGTAATAGGCCGAGGCGATAACCACAATTTTCCACCTGTCGAATTGGACCCCTGTGGTCCGTGCTCATGTTATGGTTGTCCACATGTAGTAGGCCGAGGCGATAACCACGATTTCCACCTGTCGAATTGGACCCCTGTGGTCTGTACTCATGTTATGGTTGTCCACATGTAGTAGGCCGAGGCGATAACCACGATTTCCACCTGTCGAATTGGACCCCTGTGGTCCGTGCTCATGTTATGGTTGTCCACATGTAGTAGGCCGAGGCGATAACCACGATTTCCACCTGTCGAATTCGATCCCTATGGTCTGTGCTCATGTTATGGTTGTCCACATGTAATAGGCCGAGGCGATAACCACGATTTCCACCTGTCGAATTGGACCCCTGTGGTCCGTGCTCATGTTATGGTTGTCCACATGTAGTAGGCCACGGCGTTGACCACGATTTCCACCTGCCGCTGTGTGGCCATCGCCTGCTGACCTCCAGACACGGAGGCCTCGCCGAGCTCTTGAGGATCCTCGCGATACAATGCCACAAGTTCCTGCAAGACGCAAAATGCGAACAGTCAACACAGATTCTTTTTGTCAAGTTTCAAATCAACTCCAATTTCAGTTTTATTTTAAAATATGGCAAACTTGTTTTGCCGACAGCTCATGAGTATTCTAGAAAAATGAGAGAAAAAAAGTTTGTTTTGTATTTCTGGTCTTATGAAAATAATTACTCCCAAAAAGGAGTTTCATTTTAAAAAATATAACAACAAAGTTTTTGATACACTCAGCCCTTGCAGCAGAGTTCTGGAGCCTTGTTATATGATGATTGTGACTTTTGACTTTCTTATTCTACAACAATAACAAACCTAGTCCCAGTTTCAAGGCCCTGCAAATTACAGAACTCTGCACTGACATCGCTAGCACAATAATTCAGTTCTAATACGCTCACACACCATTATCTGCTATATTACCACGGTACTTAGCAGGGCCATAAAACTAGAGGTAAAGTGGACGAACCTGTGTTAATAGGAAACACAGTGCCCATCTCTCTTTCATTAGCGATTGGGCCAGACTCATATGCTGCTGTGGGGGGATTGCCACACCTCCTCCACAGCGAGTCTGTTACCTTCCCAGCATTGAATAATGCCGGTACTCATTTAACACCTGGGTTGAGAGGAGTAATTGAGGTAAAGCGCCTTACTCAAGGGCACAACACGCATGGCCACAGTGGGGCTCGAACCCACAACCTCACGATCATGAATCCTGTGCTCCACCGCTAGACCACACGTGCCCACGTAAAACTAGGTGCTATTCAGCCCACATATTTCAAGGGGACGGTCTAGAAAAGGGCTGGCAAGATTCAAGTTCTGGGGACGGCATTTACACACTTATAAAAGAATAACCACTCTTCTGGTCCTTGAAACAAAGGTTTTTCACTTCTCCGATGCAACATCTATGTGCTGGTGGGGGATTCAGAGTGACTGGACAGGGTCCACTCACCGACATGTTTGCTTGTTTATCCACCGTCAGTAGGACCATCATGTCAGTGTGGTTGGGGTTGACTAAGGCCAGGTGGGTGACTAGTCCATCCTCGCTGGTGAAGAATCTAGGCAGAGAGGATAAACACAGGTATTGCTTCAGAGTGTGCATTCTGATATTACTTTTGGCTTGGAGCCAAGTCCATCACAAGCGAATCGCAAGTCAAATCACAAGACGGTCATAAGTCAAATCTCAAGACAGTCAAAGTCAAATCAAAAGACAGTCAAAGTCAAATCAAAAGACAGTCAAAGTCAAATCACAAGACAGTCTCAAGTCGAATCACAAGACGGTCAAAAGTCGGATCACAAGACAGTCACAAGTCAAATCATAATTCATTCATAAATACAATCACAACTCGGGTCTGGGTTAACTGAGGACGAATTATGGTAACGGAATGCCTTTGTTACAGTTCATTTAAAAAAATAATAATAGCTTTTGACTTAAAGAACCGAGACTGGATGACGTGGGATAAACTTGCGATTGACTTTTGCGACCCTGCTTTCATTACCCCATCTCACCCTTTTCCTTTAAATTCATCAAAGAGAAATATTTGTGTGGGGGCTTTATAGTAAAACTCTCTATTTGACAGGGTCAATAAAACCGTTGAACATTTACCAAATTTAATGCCTAGTTTTTGGCATGAAGTTCATTAAGCACTCGAGAGCCCGCCTAACATCGCTTAACATGAAACTCAGAGTCTGAATTTTTTGTGAAGTACACAAATGTGCCCTTTAAGTGATGCAAAAAAGTGTGTTTTTGGAAGCTCGTGGCAACACAAAATCCCTGGGGTTAGAAATCATTCAATATGACATAAGAACGGAGTCGTCCGTGGGTCGATTTAAGATCTTTTATAAACGAGTCCTCCTCTCACATTATGTAACATTTTGTTTTATTTCTCTCCTTTATATCTCTCCTTTATTTCTCTCCTTGTTTATTCACGTGTGAAGTCGTCATCGGTTTTTGAATTCATAATTTTTGTTCTTATTTTTTTGTTCTTTTTGCCGTTAGCTATCGTCGTGTAAGTCTTTTGTCTTGTCTGTCTCATCCGTGTGTTGTTATCATGTTGTTTTTCTGTTGTTATTGTTGTCTGTAAGGGCTGTTTCCTACAAGCCTCATCTTACTTAAACAGCCCCATACTCCTTAGTTTCTTTTGTACATAAATCGAAATAAGTTTAACATTTCTTCATAGCGTATCTTACTGGTATTAATTTTCTTTTTTTTTTGAGACATATTTATTGATTCTGTTATCTTGTTATTTACCAGTTTTCTTTTTTTATTGATGGATGTATTCTCTAAAGGAGTATGGAATAAATGTTTTCTTGAATTGAATTGAATATGAGTAACCAAATTTTGCGATTTCAGGTATTACATATGAATGAAGTGTGATGAATACAAGTCACATTACTTTCAAATGTCAAGCAGTGCTCATCAACCTGTTCTTACCTAGTCATCATGCTGAACTTGGCCCTGAGGAACCGAAGCAGGCCCTCGTACCAGGAGATACCATTACTGAGCAGGGGGAGCAGACTCTCGTCAATCTGAGTGAGGGGCACCTGATGGACGGTATCTAGGAGCACCTTGAACTCTGGGTAGGTCATGCGTAGAATTTGCTGCTGTTGGAGAAAAAAAAATCGTGGGTTACGGTTTCTGTGAAACAGCTCGAAAAGATTATGGATTCAAATGCCCCCTGAAGAGGGACAAAGCGAGAGAGAGACATGATGGATACTGAATGACAGTGTTGCAGTCGAGTCACTGGAGTTGAGTCCGAGTCTCAATTCACCTGGGTTGAGTCCGAGTCCAAGTTTCGAGTCATTTGGTTCAAGCGCAAGTCCGAGTCGCATTTGTACGAAATGATATACATAAATAGGCACACACCCATACTGAAATGTGTATCCTTGAGGAGACATTTTTTTGTTCTCGTGTAGTAAAGTTTTTGAGTTTGAAAGTGTAGTTTCGAAATGCTCTTATTTTAACCAGTATTAATTTCCTTGGCTGAAATTCGGACTCATATCCCTTTTCTAAAACTCTTTAATTTGCGACAAATCAACCAACCTTGGAAATTCCTAGTTTTTGAGTAAAATCCATATATTTATTTTGTGAAAACCTTGTGGAGACGTATTCATCTACAGAAATTGCCCTGCGGAGATGTATACAATGTTCAAGTTTGTTCCCTTTTGTGTGCATGTCTCCAGAGGGCACAGTGTATCAGATCATACACTTAGGCGATATGTAAGTGATGTGCTGTTGCGGGAAATAGGGAGGGCACATTTAACAGCAAACAGTACTAGTATTATTAACAACACCACCTGAAGAGTGGTGTGGCACATACGGTTGATGCGCTGAACGTTCTTTGGCATCACTTCAACGTTACTTTTGGAAAATAAATTTGTTTCTGTATCTGTATGGCTACGTTGCAGAAACCTATTCAGGCATTAGCGCAACGGAGTACTGAGGTACTCAATGCAGTGGGAGTTATGTCTATTGTTAAATGAATGAAGTACATGAGAGATATGAGACCCATTGTGTGGCACCAGAATTTACAAGGTGCTGCGGTCACTGCCAGAAACACCGGGGCGAACCCCTTCTCTTAGCGACAAGTGTTACTGGGTTCTTTAACGTGCATTACACAACACACGGGACCTACGGCTTTACGTCCCATCCGAAGGACGAAGCAATAATGGTAAAGTGCCTTGCTCAAGAGCACTTAAGCACCATGTTCCCACGGTCAGGATTTGAACCCATGTACCACGGCACACAAGTCGAACACCATAACCATTGGACCACAGCACCCCACAAAAATATGCCACTTATTAGTCACAAATTATTAGTGACAAGTCCTGTCCAGTCCAAATCCAATTTTTGAGTCTTTGCCGAGGTGACTCGAGTCAAGTCCAAGTTAACAAAATCGCAAATCGAAGAATGAAGAATGCTGACATTGTATTTCTAGGATCAGATTGGAGCGAAATCAAATCCCTCAATCCCCGCGAGATGGCCAAAGACCTCAGCTCTTTTAGGTTAACTCAGATCACTAGGTGACCATGAGAGAATCGACTGGAGCAGATTCAAACCTGCAACCTCTGTATTACTATGCCAGTGCTCTAACAACTGAATGATCCAGTTCTACTCCGGTGATGTCCCAATTTGTCAATGTCTTTGAAATCAATGCTTGTCAGCTGTATGCAGGCCCGTCGCCAGCCCTGAGCATCAAAGGGGGCCATAGTACCAACTAGGGGGCCCCACCACAAAAAAAAATACAAAAATACATATGTACGGCTTTTGCCGTTGGGGGGCCAATTGCTCGCCAATTGCTCGCCCCACCAGGCCCCCCCATCGGCGATGGGCCTGGCTGTACGCTGTGGGTCAGTGTAAAATCACCAACATACCAAGGGTTAAACAATACACCACCAATTTTCAAATTCAGCTTTGCTACCAGAAACAAAAAAAAACAGAGAGATAAAGACTTGTGTGTGAATGACAGGATGTCAAAGCTTTGAGTTTTTTCCCAAAGATTATGTCATTGAAAAGGCAAACGTTCTACATATTATATCTACAAAATGTAGCATTAAATTCTCCACACCCCCCCCCCCCCCACCGCCCACACCCCAACAAAATAAATAAACAAAAATACACAAGCACTGCTAAGGAAAACTCATATTAGCGATGGAAATTGTTAGCTAAAGCTCCGCTGCCAGTGAAAAAAAAGGATCAACCTTTAGAAAGTTGTACAATAAAACCTCCGATGCAAAATCAGTCTTTACCCTGACAGCATATGGAACATCCTGTTGAGAGAAATGATCAATGTTAAAAGGAAAACACTAGTCATATTTAACATTCGTTTTTGTGGGTTTTTTTTAAATTAACCCTAACTCACCAGCATAATTTACTAGGAACTGTACCCATTCAGGCAAATTCCAACACCCACAGAGGAAACTGTACACACACTGTTGGACTAAGTTTCTGGAGGCATGCCAAACCCAATGTAAAAGGGCATCAAAAGTCAGTTTTTGACCCAAAAATCCATTTTCACCAGATTTGCCCAAAAGTTCACACGAGCTGCCAAGAGGCCAGAATTGAACTCCGTGAAGACCATAACTCGTTTAATTCAGTATCCCATGAGAAAAAAAAATGTCATGACTGTTTACAAAATGCACCAGAAAATTCAACGTTTTCCATAGCCTGCATCATCGAAAAAGTCAGTTTTTGACCCAAAAATCCATTTTCACCAGATTTGCCTAAAAATTTACACAAGGTGCCTAGGGGCCAGAATTGAATTCCCTGAAGACAGCAACTCGTCAAATTCAGTATCCAGTGAAAAAAGGAAATTTTATGACTGTTTACAAAATTCACCAGAAAATTCAACGTTTTCCACAGCCGGCATCATCAAAAAAGTCAGTTTTTGACCAAAAAATCCATTTTCACCAGAGTTGCCCAAAGTTCACACGAGGAGCCTAGAGGCCAGAAATAAATTCCCTGAAGACTGCAACTCGTTAAATTCAGTATCCAGTGAGAAAAGGAAATTTTATGACTGTTTACGAAATGCACCAGCAAATTCAAACTTTTCCATAGCCCGCATCATCGAAAAAGTCAGTTCTTGACCCAAAAATCAATTTTCACAAGAGTTGCCCAAAAGTTCACAGAAGGTGCCTAGAGGCCAGAATTGAATTCCCTGAAGACTGCAACTCGTTAAATTCAGTATCCAGTGAGAAAAGAAAATTTTATGACTGTTTACAAAATGCACCAGAAAATTCAACGTTTTCCATAGCCGGCATCATGGAAAAAAACAAGTTTTTGACCAAAAAATCCATTTTCACGAGAGTTGCTGAAAAGTTCACACAAGGTGCCTAGAGGCCAGAATTGAATTCCCTGAAGACTGCAACTCATTACATTCAGTATCCAGTGAGAAAAGAAAATTTCATGACTGTTTACAAAATTCACCAGAAACTTCAACGTTTTCCTAGCCGGCATCATAGAAAAAGTCAGTTTTTGACTCAAAAATCCATTTTCAAAAGATTTGCCGAAAAGTTCACAAAAGGTGCCCAGAGGCCAGAAATGAATTCCCTGAAGACTGGAACTCGTTAAATTCAGTTTCTAGTGAGAAAAGGAAATTTTTTGACTGTTTACAAAATGCACCAGAAACTTCAACGTTTTCCATAACCGGCATCATTGAAAAAGTAAGTTTTTGACCAAAAAATCCATTTTCAAAAAATTTGCCAAAAAGCTCACACAAGGTGCCTAGAGGCCAGAACTGAATTCCCTGAAGACTGCAACTCGTTAAATTCAGTTTCTAGTGAGAAAAGGACATTTTATGACTGTTTACAAAATGCACCAGAAACTTCAACGTTTTCCATAGCTGGCATCATCGAAAAAGTCAGTTTTTGACCCAAAAATCCATTTTCAGCAGAGTTGCCCAAAATTTCACACAAGGTGCCTAGAGGCCAGAATTGAATTCCCTGAAGACTGCAACTCGTTAAATTCAGTATCCAGTGAGAAAAGGAAATTTTATGACTGTTTACAAAATGCACCAGAAACTTCAACGTTTTCCATAGCCGGCATCATCGAAAAAGTCAGTTTTTGACCCAAAAATCCATTTTCAAAAAATTTGCCAAAAAGTTCACACAAGGTGACTAGAGGCAAGAATTGAACTCCCTGAAGACTGCAACTCGCTCAATTCAGTATCCAGTGAGAAAAGGAAATGTTATGACTGTTTACAAAATTCACGGCATCATAGAAAAAGTCACTTTTTGACCCAAAAATCCATTTTCAAAAGATTTGCCGAAAAGTTCACAAAAGGTGAATAGAGGCCAGAAATGAATTCCCTGAAGACTGCAACTCGTTAAATTCAGTATCCAGTGAGAAAAGGAAATTTTATGACTGTTTACAAAATTCACCAGAAACTTCAACGTTTTCCATAGCCGGCATCATCGAAAAAGTCAGTTTTTGACCCAAAAATCCATTTTCACCAGTTGCCCAAAATTTCACACAAGGTGCCTAGAGGCCAAAATTGAATTCCCTGCAGTCTGCAACTCGTTAAATTCAGTATCCAGTGAGAAAAGGAAATGTAATGACTGTTTACAAAATGCACCAGAAACTTCAACGTTTTCCATAGCTGGCATCATAGAAAAAGTCACTTTTTGACCCAAAAATCCATTTTCACCAGAGTTGCCAAAAAGTTCACACAAGGTGCCTAGAGGCCAGAATAGAATTCCCTGAAGACTGCAACTCGTTAAATTCAGTATCCAGTGAGAAAAGAAAATTTTATGACTGTTTACAAAATTCACCAGAAACTTCAACGTTTTCCATAGCTGGCATCATCGAAAAAGTCAGTTTTTGACCCAAAAATCCATTTTCACCAGTTGCCCAAAATTTCACACAAGGTGCCTAGAGGCCAGAATTGAATTCCCTGCAGTCTGCAACTCGTTAAATTCAGTATCCAGTGAGAAAAGGAAATGTAATGACTGTTTACAAAATGCACCAGAAACTTCAACGTTTTCCATAGCCGGCATCATCAAAAAAGTCAGTTTTTGACCCAAAAATCCATTTTCACCAGAGTTGCCCAAAAGTTCACATGAGGTGCCTAGAGGCCAGAATTGAATTCCCTGAAGACAGCAACTCGTTAAATTCAGTATCCAGTGAGAAAAGGAATTGTTATTACTGTTTACAAAAGGCACCCAGAAACTCCAACGTTTTCCATAGCCGGCATCATCGAAAAAGTCAGTTTTTGACCCAAAAATCCAATTTCAAAAAATTTGCCAAAAAATTCACTCAAGGTGCCTAGAGGCCAGAATTGAACTCCCTGAAGACTGCAACTCGCTAAATTCAGTATCCAGTGAGAAAAGGAAATGTTATGACTGTTTACATAATGCACCAGAAACTTCAACGTTTTCCATAGCCGGCATCATCAAAAAAGTCAGTTTTTGACCCAAAAATCCGTTTTCAAAAAATTTTCCGAAAAGTTCACACAAGGTGCCTAGAGGCCAGAATTGAATTCCCTGAAGACTGCAACTCGTTAAATTCAGTATCCAGTGAGAAAGGGAAATGTTATGACTTTTTACAAAATGCACCAGAAACTTCAACGTTTTCCATAGCCGGCATCATCGAAAAAGTCAGTTTTTGACCCAAAAATCCATTTTCACCAGAGTTGCCCAAAAAGTTCACACAAGGTGCCTAGAGGCCAGAATTTAATTCCCTGAAGACTGCAACTCGCTAAATTCAGTATCCTGTAAGAAAGGGAAATGTTATGACTGTTTACAAAATGCACCAGAAACTTCAACGTTTTCCATAGCCGGCATCATCGAAAAAGTCAGTTTTTGACCCAAAAATCCGTTTTCAAAAAAATTGCCAAAAAGTTCACACAAGGTGCCTAGAGGCCAGAATTGAATTCCCTGAAGACTGCAACTCGTTAAATTCAGTATCCAGTGAGAAAAGGAAATTTTATGACTGTTTACAAAATTCACCAGAAACTTCAACGTTTTCCATAGCCGGCATCATCGAAAAAGTCAGTTTTTGACCCAAAAATCCGTTTTCACCAGAGTTGCCCACAAGTTCACAAGAGGTGCCTAGAGGCCATAATTGAATTCCCTGAAGACTGCAACTCGTTAAATTCAGTATCCAGTGAGAAAAGGAAATTTTATGACAGTTTACACAATGCACCAGAAACTTCAACGTTTTCCATAGCCGGCATCATCGAAAAAGTCAGTTTTTGACCCAAAAATCCATTTTCACCAGAGTTGCCCAAAAGTTCACACAAGGTGCCTAGAGGCCAGAATTGAATTCCCTGAAGACTGCAACTTGCTAAATTCAGTATCCAGTAAGAAAAGGAAATTTTATGACTGTTTACAAAATGCACCAGAAACTTCAATGTTTTCCATAGCCGGCATCATCGAAAAAGTCAGTTTTTGACCCAAAAACCATTTTGAAAAAAATTGCCCAAAAGTTCACAGAAGGTGCCTAGAGGCCAGAATTGATTTCCGTGAAGACTGCAACTCGTTAAATTCAGTATCCAGTGAGAAAGGGAAATTTTATGACTGTTTACAAAATGCACCAGAAACTTCAATGTTTTCCATAGCTGGCATCATCGAAAAAAAAATCAGTTTTTGACCCAAAAATCCGTTTTCAAAAAATTTGCCGAAAAGTTCACACGAGGTGCCTAGAGGCCAGAATTGAATTCCCTGAAGACTGCAACTCGTTAAATTCAGTATCCAGTGAGAAAGGGATATGTTATGACTGTTTACAAAATGCACCAGAAACTTCAACGTTTTCCATAGCCGGCATCATCGAAAAAGTCAGTTTTTGACCCAAAAATCCATTTTCAAAAGATTTGCCCAAAAGTTGACACAAGGTGCCTAGAGGCCAGAATTGATTTCCGTGAAGACTGCAACTCGTTAAATTCAGTATCCAGTGAGAAAGGGAAATTTTATGACTGTTTACAAAATGCACCAGAAACTTCAACGTTTTCCATAGCCGGCATCATCGAAAAAAAAATCAGTTTTTGACCCAAAAATCTGTTTTCAAAAAATTTGCCGAAAAGTTCACACGAGGTGCCTAGAGGCCAGAATTGAATTCCCTGAAGACTGCAACTCGTTAAATTCAGTATCCAGTGAGAAAGGGAAATGTTATGACTGTTTACAAAATGCACCAGAAACTTCAATGTTTTCCATAGCCGGCATCATCGAAAAAAAAATCACTTTTTGACCCAAAAATCCGTTTTCAAAAAAATTTGCCAGAAGTTCACACGAGGTGCCTAGAGGCCAGAATTGAATTCCCTGAAGACTGCAACTCGTTAAATTCAGTATCCAGTGAGAAAGGGAAATGTTATGACTGTTTACAAAATGCACCAGAAACTTCAACGTTTTTCATAGCCGGCATCATCGAAAAAGTCAGTTTTTGACCCAAAAATCCGTTTTCAAAAGATTTGCCCAAAAGTTCACACGAGGTGCCTAGAGGCCAGAATTGAATTCCCTGAAGACTGCAACTCGTTAAATTCAGTATCCAGTGAGAAAGGGAAATTTTATGACTGTTTACAAAATGCACCAGAAACTTCAACGTTTTCCATAGCCGGCATCATCGAAGAAGTCAGTTTTTGACCCAAAAATCCGTTTTCAAAAAATTTGTCGAAAAGTTCACACGAGGTGCCTAGAGGCCAGAATTGATTTCCGTGAAGACTGCAACTCGTTAAATTCAGTATCCAGTGAGAAAGGGAAATGTTATGACTGTTTACAAAATGCACCAGAAACTTCAATGTTTTCCATAGCCGGCATCATCGAAAAAAAAAATTAGTTTTTGACCCAAAAATCCGTTTTCAAAAAATTTGCCGAAAAGTTCACACGAGGTGCCTAGAGGCCAGAATTGAATTCCCTGAAGACTGCAACTCGTTAAATTCAGTATCCAGTGAGAAAGGGAAATGTTATGACTGTTTACAAAATGCACCAGAAACTTCAACGTTTTCCATAGCCGGCATCATCGAAAAAGTCAGTTTTTGACCCAAAAATCCGTTTTCAAAAAATTTGCCAAAAAGTTCACACGAGGTGCCTAGAGGCCAGAAATGAATTCCCTGAAGACTGCAACTCGTTAAATTCAGTATCCAGTGAGAAAAGGAAATTTTATGACTGTTTACAAAATTCACCAGAAACTTCAACGTTTTCCATAGCCGGCATCATCGAAAAAGTCAGTTTTTGACCCAAAAATCAGTTTTCACCAGAGTTGCCCAACAGTTCACAAGAGGTGCCTAGAGGCCATAATTGAATTCCCTGAAGACTGCAACTCGTTAAATTCAGTATCCAGTGAGAAAAGGAAATTTTATGACAGTTTACAAAATGCACCAGAAACTTCAACGTTTTCCATAGCCGGCATCATCGAAAAAGTCAGTTTTTGACCCAAAAATCCATTTTCACCAGAGTTGCCCAAAAGTTCACACAAGATGCCTAGAGGCCAGAATTGAATTCCCTGAAGACTGCAACTCGCTAAATTCAGTATCCAGTAAGAAAAGGAAATTTTATGACTGTTTACAAAATGCACCAGAAACTTCAATGTTTTCCATAGCCGGCATCATCGAAAAAGTCAGTTTTTGACCCAAAAAACCATTTTGAAAAAAAATTGCCCAAAAGTTCACAGAAGGAGCCTAGAGGCCAGAATTGATTTCCGTGAAGACTACAACTCGTTAAATTCAGTATCCAGTGAGAAAGGGAAATTTTATGACTGTTTACAAAATGCACCAGAAACTTCAATGTTTTCCATAGCCGGCATCATCGAAAAAATCAGTTTTTGACCCAAAAATCCGTTTTCAAAAAATTTGCCCAAAAGTTCACACAAGGTGCCTAGAGGCCAGAATTGAATTCCCTGAAGACTGCAACTCGTTAAATTCAGTATCCAGTGAGAAAAGGAAATTTTATGACTGTTTACAAAATTCACCAGAAACTTCAACGTTTTCCATAGCCGGCATCATCGAAAAAGTCAGTTTTTGACCCAAAAATCCGTTTTCACCAGAGTTGCCCAAAAGTTCACAAGAGGTGCCTAGAGGCCATAATTGAATTCCCTGAAGACTGCAACTCGTTAAATTCAGTATCCAGTGAGAAAAGGAAATTTTATGACAGTTTACAAAATGCACCAGAAACTTCAACGTTTTCCATAGCCGGCATCATCGAAAAAGTCAGTTTTTGACCCAAAAATCCATTTTCACCAGAGTTGCCCAAAAGTTCACACAAGGTGCCTAGAGGCCAGAATTGAATTCCCTGAAGACTGCAACTCGCTAAATTCAGTATCCAGTAAGAAAAGGAAATTTTATGACTGTTTACAAAATGCACCAGAAACTTCAACGTTTTCCATAGCCGGCATCATCGAAAAAAAAATCAGTTTTTGACCCAAAAATCCGTTTTCAAAAGATTTGCCGAAAAATTCACACAAGGTGCCTAGAGGCCAGAATTGAACTCCCTGAAGTCTGAAACTCGTTAAATTCAGTATCAAGTGAGAAAAGGAAAATTTATGACTGTTTACAAAATGCACCAGAAACTTCAACGTTTTCCATAGCCGGCATCATCAAAAAAGTCAGTTTTTGACCCAAAAATCCGTTTTCAAAAGATTTGCCGAAAAATTCACACAAGGTGCCTAGAGGCCAGAATTGAACTCCCTGAAGTCTGAAACTCGTTAAATTCAGTATCAAGTGAGAAAAGGAAAATTTATGACTGTTTACAAAATGCACCAGAAACTTCAACGTTTTCCATAGCCGGCATCATCAAAAAAGTCAGTTTTTGACCTAAAAATCCGTTTTCAAAAAATTTGTCGAAAAGTTCACACGAGGTGCCTAGAGGCCAGAATTGAATTCCCTGAAGACTGCAACTCGTTAAATTCAGTATCCAGTGAGAAAAGGAAATTTTATGACTGTTTACAAAATTCACCAGAAACTTCAACGTTTTCCATAGCCGGCATCATCGAAAAAGTCAGTTTTTGACCCAAAAATCCGTTTTCACCAGAGTTGCCCAAAAGTTCACAAGAGGTGCCTAGAGGCCATAATTGAATTCCCTGAAGACTGCAACTCGTTAAATTCAGTATCCAGTGAGAAAAGGAAATTTTATGACAGTTTACAAAATGCACCAGAAACTTCAACGTTTTCCATAGCCGGCATCATCGAAAAAGTCAGTTTTTGACCCAAAAATCCATTTTCACCAGAGTTGCCCAAAAGTTCACACAAGGTACCTAGAGGCCAGAATTGAATTCCCTGAAGACTGCAACTCGCTAAATTCAGTATCCAGTAAGAAAAGGAAAATTTATGACTGTTTACAAAATGCACCAGAAACTTCAATGTTTTCCATAGCCGGCAGCATCGAAAAAGTCAGTTTTTGACCCAAAAAACCATTTTGAAAAAAATTGCCCAAAAGTTCACAGAAGGTGCCTAGAGGCCAGAATTGATTTCCGTGAAGACTGCAACTCGTTAAATTCAGTATCCAGTGAGAAAGGGAAATTTTATGACTGTTTACAAAATGCACCAGAAACTTTAATGTTTTCCATAGCCGGCATCATCGAAAAAGTCAGTTTTTGACCCAAAAAAACATTTTCAAAAAAATTGCCCAAAAGTTCACACAAGGTGCCTAGAGGCCAGAATTGATTTCCGTGAAGACTGCAACTCGTTAAATTCAGTATCCAGTGAGAAAGGGAAATGTTATGACTGTTTACAAAATGCACCAGAAACTTCAAAGTTTTCCATAGCCAGCTTCATCGAAAAAGTCAGTTTTTGACCCAAAAATCCATTTTCAAAAAAATTGCCGAAAAGTTCACACAAGGTGCCTAGAGGCCAGAATTGATTTCCGTGAAGACTGCAACTCATTAAATTCAGTATCCAGTGAGAAAGGGAAATTTTATGACTGTTTACAAAATGCACCAGAAACTTCAACGTTTTCCACAGACGGCATCATCGAAAAAGTCAGTTTTTGACCCAAAAATCCGTTTTCAAAAGATTTGCCGAAAAATTCACACAAGGTGCCTAGAGGCCAGAATTGAACTCCCTGAAGTCTGAAACTCGTTAAATTCAGTATCAAGTGAGAAAAGGAAAATTTATGACTGTTTACAAAATGCACCAGAAACTTCAACGTTTTCCATAGCCGGCATCATCAAAAAAGTCAGTTTTTGACCCAAAAATCCGTTTTCAAAAAATTTGTCGAAAAGTTCACACGAGGTGCCTAGAGGCCAGAATTGAATTCCCTGAAGCTGCAACTCGCTAAATTCAGTATCCAGTAAGAAAAGGAAATTTTATGACTGTTTACAAAATGCACCAGAAACTTTAATGTTTTCCATAGCCGGCATCATCGAAAAAGTCAGTTTTTGACCCAAAAAAACATTTTCAAAAAAATTGCCCAAAAGTTCACACAAGGTGCCTAGAGGCCAGAATTGATTTCCGTGAAGACTGCAACTCGTTAAATTCAGTATCCAGTGAGAAAGGGAAATTTTATGACTGTTTACAAAATGCACCAGAAACGTCAATGTTTTCCATAGCCGGCATCATCGAAAAAGTCAGTTTTTGACCAAAAAAACCATTTTCAAAAAAATTGCCCAAAAGTTCACACAAGGTGCCTAGAGGCCAGAATTGATTTTCGTGAAGACTGCAACTCGTTAAATTCAGTATCCAGTGAGAAAGGGAAATTTTATGACTGTTTACAAAATGCACCAGAAACTTCAACGTTTTCCACAGCCGGCATCATCGAAAAAGTCAGTTTTTGACCCAAAAATCCGTTTTCAAAAGATTTGTCGAAAAGTTCACACGAGGTGCCTAGAGGCCAGAATTGAATTCCCTGAAGCTGCAACTCGCTAAATTCAGTATCAAGTGAGAAAAGGAAAATTTATGACTGTTTACAAAATGCACCAGAAACTTCAACGTTTTCCATAGCCGGCATCATCAAAAAAGTCAGTTTTTGACCCAAAAATCCGTTTTCAAAAGATTTGTCGAAAAGTTCACACGAGGTGCCTAGAGGCCAGAATTGAATTCCCTGAAGCTGCAACTCGCTAAATTCAGTATCCAGTAAGAAAAGGAAATTTTATGACTGTTTACAAAATGCACCAGAAACTTTAATGTTTTCCATAGCCGGCATCATCGAAAAAGTCAGTTTTTGACCCAAAAAACCATTTTCAAAAAAATTGCCCAAAAGTTCACACAAGGTGCCTAGAGGCCAGAATTGATTTCCGTGAAGACTGCAACTCGTTAAATTCAGTATCCAGTGAGAAAGGGAAATTTTATGACTGTTTACAAAATGCACCAGAAACGTCAATGTTTTCCATAGCCGGCATCATCGAAAAAGTCAGTTTTTGACCAAAAAAACCATTTTCAAAAAAATTGCCCAAAAGTTCACACAAGGTGCCTAGAGGCCAGAATTGATTTTCGTGAAGACTGCAACTCGTTAAATTCAGTATCCAGTGAGAAAGGGAAATTTTATGACTGTTTACAAAATGCACCAGAAACTTCAACGTTTTCCACAGCCGGCATCATCGAAAAAGACAGTTTTTGACCCAAAAATCCGTTTTCAAAAGATTTGCCGAAAAATTCACACTAGGTGCCTAGAGGCCAGAATTGAACTCCCTGAAGTCTGAAACTCGTTAAATTCAGTATCAAGTGAGAAAAGGAAATTTTATGACTGTTTACAAAATGCACCAGAAACTTCAACGTTTTCCATAGCCGGCATCATCAAAAAAGTCAGTTTTTGACCCAAAAATCCGTTTTCAAAAAATTTGTCGAAAAGTTCACACGAGGTGCCTAGAGGCCAGAATTGATTTCCCTGAAGACTGCAACTCGTTAAATTCAGTATCCAGTGAGAAAGGGAAATGTTATGACTGTTTACAAAATGCACCAGAAACTTCATTGTTTTCCATAGCCGGCATCATCGAAAAAGTCAGTTTTTGACCCACAAATCCGTTTTCAAAAGATTTGCCCAAAAGTTGACACAAGGTGCCTAGAGGCCAGAATTGATTTCCCTGAAGACTGCAACTCGTTAAATTCAGTATCCAGTGAGAAAGGGAAATTTTATGAGTGTTTACAAAATGCACAAGAAACTTCAACGTTTTCCATAGCCGGCATCATCAAAAAAGTCAGTTTTTGACCCAAAAATCCGTTTTCAAAAAATTTGTCGAAAAGTTCACACGAGGTGCCTAGAGGCCAGAATTGAACTCCCTGAAGACTGCAACTCGTTAAATTCAGTATCCAGTGAGAAAGGGAAATGTTATGACTGTTTACAAAATGCACCAGAAACTTCAACGTTTTCCATAGCCGGCATCATCGAAAAAGTCAGTTTTTGACCCACAAATCCGTTTTCAAAAGATTTGCCCAAAAGTTGACACAAGGTGCCTAGAGGCCAGAATTGATTTCCCTGAAGACTGCAACTCGTTAAATTCAGTATCCAGTGAGAAAGGGAAATTTTATGACTGTTTACAAAATGCACCAGAAACTTCAACGTTTTCCATAGCCGGCATCATCAAAAAAGTCAGTTTTTGACCCAAAAATCCGTTTTCAAAAAATTTGCCAAAAAGTTCACACGAGGTGCCTAGAGGCCAGAATTGAATTCCCTGAAGACTGCAACTCGTTAAATTCAGGGCAATTCCACGGTAACGGAAGGACGTTTTCACTCATTAAACAAAATTTCAAATGTGTGTATCACAGACACTGTTCATAGTTACAGCAAACAAATGTCACAATTGTATTGCTATAATGCTACTTTCATTTTCCACACTTTTGGGGGGCATGAATGCCTCCCGTTTATGAATTATGAATATTAATGAGGTCGGTAACGGAAGGACGGTAAAACGGACAAGGGTTTTCCAACTTACTCGCGTTTTGCATAAACTCTGTGAATTTTATGGGGCAATTATATTTTAAAGGTAAGAAATGGAATCCCTGAAGCTTTATCTATACTATACCGCCTTTCATTTGACTTTAAGTGTTTCGGTAATATAATTACAACGTTTTAAGCATATTATGATTTGGTAACGGAAGGACGGTAACGGAAGGACAAAAGGTTTACTCAATTATAGCATGAACAAAATGTGAATTTACACTAATTATACAAGTGAAACAAATTGCTGAAATGTGTAACTGAATGTGAAATCAACAATATGCAGACCTGGCATAAGTAATTATACCCAAGAAACTATTGAGATAAAGATAGAAGCCTGCTAATTAATGATAACAAAAGAAAAACGAAAACCACCCAAAACACATAATTCACGAACACAAGACAACTACAGAAATGGACTTCAAACCCATCACCTCGATCCTTAAAAGTTTAAATACACAGTTTTTGAGCACTTGAGTATATTGGTTACATGTTCACCAACAACTTTTAATAATAATACCGGTAGGTTCAGTGGTTTACCTAAAGGGTGGGGGGGGGGGGGGCGACCAGCCTACATGTACAGTACATTTAAGGTAAAAACATCTACCGGTAGAACTGATGGCTTCAGTTAGGTGTTGCTTTTAATTGAACTCTAAAACAATGTTTGAAATCAAATTACAATGATTTAGAGTAGTAACAATTAATTTATAAACATCCAAACTGAAATTGTTAACTTGGGCATAATTTGTCAAAGATTGCACCTCACATGTCTTACACACGTATGTAAATTGAATGAAAGTGCCCCAAAGTACCGGTACTTTCTGCCATCTCATTTTTGACTTAATTTGCTTCTGGAATGGCTTCACAGAATTCGTATCTTTCTCTATTGTCCATGAATGCTGATGGCAGCAACTTTATGATTTGATTTTCTGCAACAACTCCATACATGTACAAGTACTGGTACATTGGCATATGTACATTGTACATGTACATGTACAATGTACATGTTGTACATGCCTATGCCTTCCTTTGTAATAAACACCTTGCCCTGCTTATCCCGCTCTTGTGAAGGTGGGTCACATGAATGTCCTTTCAATGCTCATTATACATGCATGTATTTGCAGTGATTTTCATTTTTCAAACATGAGCGCAAATGTCGTAACATTTGATAAAAATACGATTTGTCCTTCCGTTACCGTCCTTCCGTTACCAATTTGGTAACGGAAGGACGTGATTTAATTAATTGTAATTAAAAAACGAGAAGTACAGCAGTGTCAGTTATAATGTCATATTGAAGGCCTACCTAAACTTGCTTTGCACAATAACTTTCAATGCATTCATACTGCAAGTTTTAAAAATAAATTAAAAATATGTATTTTTTTGGTAACGGAAGGACATTTTCGAAGGCTGAAATATTAGAAGTCACTGAAGCGAAGCAAATTACGCAAAATGTTAAAAACAAGTTTTAGTCAGTTTTTCAAGACCAATACTTTCTCATGACAGAAACTGATGGCATTAGTACATATTTTTGTGTGTTTTGGTAGAATACTTTCATATCACTTTTAATCACATTTTTAGGATTAAAACAGGATTATTACATAATCCTATTTTTTGGTACCGAAATGTACAAAAAATAAAATTCCGACTGCAAATCTTGAAAATATAGACTTTTAGCTTTCATTTGATGCCAAATTTGTTTAAGTCACATGTATTTGAATTTTTTGGTGTCATGTCCACTTTGGTGTGGAATTGCCCTTCAGTATCCAGTGAGAAAAGGAAATTTTATGACTGTTTACAAAATTCACCAGAAACTTCAACGTTTTCCAAAGCCGGCATCATCGAAAAAGTCAGTTTTTGACCCAAAAATCCGTTTTCACCAGAGTTGCCCAAAAGTTCACAAGAGGTGCCTAGAGGCCATAATTGAATTCCCTGAAGACTGCAACTCATTAAATTCAGTATCCAGTGAGAAAAGGAAATTTTATGACAGTTTACAAAATGCACCAGAAACTTCAACGTTTTCCATAGCCGGCATCATCAAAAAAGTCAGTTTTTGACCCAAAAATCCATTTTCACCAGAGTTGCCCAAAAGTTCACACAAGGTGCCTAGAGGCCAGAATTGAATTCCCTGAAGACTGCAACTCGCTAAATTCAGTATCCAGTAAGAAAAGGAAATTTTATGACTGTTTACAAAATGCACCAGAAACTTCAATGTTTTCCATAGCCGGCATCATCGAAAAAGTCAGTTTTTGACCCACAAATCCGTTTTCAAAAGATTTGCCCAAAAGTTGACACAAGGTGCCTAGAGGCCAGAATTGATTTCCCTGAAGACTGCAACTCGTTAAATTCAGTATCCAGTGAGAAAGGGAAATGTTATGACTGTTTACAAAATGCACCAGAAACTTCAATGTTTTCCATAGCCGGCATCATCGAAAAAAAAATTAGTTTTTGACCCAAAAATCCGTTTTCAAAAAAATTGCCCAAAAGTTCACACAAGGTGCCTAGAGGCCAGAATTGATTTCCGTGAAGACTGCAACTCGTTAAATTCAGTATCCAGTGAGAAAGGGAAATTTTATGACTGTTTACAAAATGCACCAGAAACTTCAACGTTTTCCACAGCCGGCATCATCGAAAAAGTCAGTTTTTGACCCAAAAATCCGTTTTCAAAAGATTTGCCGAAAAATTCACACAAGGTGCCTAGAGGCCAGAATTGAACTCCCTGAAGTCTGAAACTCGTTAAATTCAGTATCAAGTGAGAAAAGGAAAATTTATGACTGTTTACAAAATGCACCAGAAACTTCAACGTTTTCCATAGCCGGCATCATCAAAAAAGTCAGTTTTTGACCCAAAAATCCGTTTTCAAAAACTTTGTCGAAAAATTCACACGAGGTGCCTAGAGGCCAGAATTGATTTCCCTGAAGACTGCAACTCGTTAAATTCAGTATCCAGTGAGAAAGGGAAATTTTGTGACTGTTTACAAAATGCACCAGAAACTTCAATGTTTTCCATAGCCGGCATCATCGAAAAAGTCAGTTTTTGACCCACAAATCCGTTTTCAAAAGATTTGCCCAAAAGTTGACACAAGGTGCCTAGAGGCCAGAATTGATTTCCCTGAAGACTGCAACTCGTTAAATTCAGTATCCAGTGAGAAAGGGAAATGTTATGACTGTTTACAAAATGCACAAGAAACTTCAATGTTTTCCATAGCCGGCATCATCGAAAAAAAATTAGTTTTTGACCCAAAAATCCGTTTTCAAAAAAATTGCCCAAAAGTTCACACAAGGTGCCTAGAGGCCAGAATTGATTTCCGTGAAGACTGCAACTCGTTAAATTCAGTATCCAGTGAGAAAGGGAAATTTTATGACTGTTTACAAAATGCACCAGAAACTTCAACGTTTTCCATAGCCGGCATCATCAAAAAAGTCAGTTTTTGACCCAAAAATCCGTTTTCAAAAAATTTGCCAAAAAGTTCACACGAGGTGCCTAGAGGCCAGAATTGAATTCCCTGAAGACTGCAACTCGTTAAATTCAGTATCCAGTGAGAAAAGGAAATTTTATGACTGTTTACAAAATTCACCAGAAACTTCAACGTTTTCCAAGCCGGCATCATCGAAAAAGTCAGTTTTTGACCCAAAAATCCGTTTTCACCAGAGTTGCCCAAAAGTTCACAAGAGGTGCCTAGAGGCCATAATTGAATTCCCTGAAGACTGCAACTCATTAAATTCAGTATCCAGTGAGAAAAGGAAATTTTATGACAGTTTACAAAATGCACCAGAAACTTCAACGTTTTCCATAGCCGGCATCATCGAAAAAGTCAGTTTTTGACCCAAAAATCCATTTTCACCAGAGTTGCCCAAAAGTTCACACAAGGTGCCTAGAGGCCAGAATTGAATTCCCTGAAGACTGCAACTCGCTAAATTCAGTATCCAGTAAGAAAAGGAAATTTTATGACTGTTTACAAAATGCACCAGAAACTTCAATGTTTTCCATAGCCGGCATCATCGAAAAAGTCAGTTTTTGACCCACAAATCCGTTTTCAAAAGATTTGCCCAAAAGTTGACACAAGGTGCCTAGAGGCCAGAATTGATTTCCCTGAAGACTGCAACTCGTTAAATTCAGTATCCAGTGAGAAAGGGAAATGTTATGACTGTTTACAAAATGCACCAGAAACTTCAATGTTTTCCATAGCCGGCATCATCGAAAAAAAAATTAGTTTTTGACCCAAAAATCCGTTTTCAAAAAAATTGCCCAAAAGTTCACACAAGGTGCCTAGAGGCCAGAATTGATTTCCGTGAAGACTGCAACTCGTTAAATTCAGTATCCAGTGAGAAAGGGAAAGTTTATGACTGTTTACAAAATGCACCAGAAACTTCAATGTTTTCCATAGCCAGCATCATCGAAAAAGTCAGTTTTTGACCCAAAAAACCATTTTCAAAAAAATTGCCCAAAAGTTCACACAAGGTGCCTAGAGGCCAGAATTGATTTCCGTGAAGACTGCAACTCATTAAATTCAGTATCCAGTGAGAAAGGGAAATTTTATGACTGTTTACAAAATGCACCTGAAACTTCAACGTTTTCCACAGCCGGCATCATCGAAAAAGTCAGTTTTTGACCCAAAAATCCGTTTTCAAAAGATTTGCCGAAAAATTCACACAAGGTGCCTAGAGGCCAGAATTGAACTCCCTGAAATCTGAAACTCGTTTAATTCAGTATCAGGTGAGAAAAGGAAAAGTTATGACTGTTTACAAAATGCACCAGAAACTTCAACGTTTTCCATAGCCGGCATCATCAAAAAAGTCAGTTTTTGACCCAAAAATCCGTTTTCAAAAAATTTGTCGAAAAGTTCACACGAGGTGCCTAGAGGCCAGAATTGAATTCCCTGAAGACTGCAACTCGCTAAATTCAGTATCCAGTAAGAAAAGGAAATTTTATGACTGTTTACAAAATGCACCAGAAACTTTAATGTTTTCCATAGCCGGCATCATCGAAAAAGTCAGTTTTTGACCCAAAAAACCATTTTCAAAAAAATTGCCCAAAAGTTCACACAAGGTGCCTAGAGGCCAGAATTGATTTCCGTGAAGACTGCAACTCGTTAAATTCAGTATCCAGTGAGAAAGGGAAATTTTATGACTGTTTACAAAATGCACCAGAAACTTCAATGTTTTCCATAGCCGGCATCATCGAAAAAGTCAGTTTTTGACCCAAAAAACCATTTTCAAAAAAATTGCCCAAAAGTTCACACAAGGTGCCTAGAGGCCAGAATTGATTTCCGTGAAGACTGCAACTCGTTAAATTCAGTATCCAGTGAGAAAGGGAAATTTTATGACTGTTTACAAAATGCACCAGAAACTTCAACGTTTTCCACAGCCGGCATCATCGAAAAAGTCAGTTTTTGACCCAAAAATCCGTTTTCAAAAGATTTGCCGAAAAATTCACACAAGGTGCCTAGAGGCCAGAATTGAACTCCCTGAAGTCTGAAACTCGTTAAATTCAGTATCAAGTGAGAAAAGGAAAATTTATGACTGTTTACAAAATGCACCAGAAACTTCAACGTTTTCCATAGCCGGCATCATCAAAAAAGTCAGTTTTTGACCCAAAAATCCGTTTTCAAAAACTTTGTCGAAAAATTCACACGAGGTGCCTAGAGGCCAGAATTGATTTCCCTGAAGACTGCAACTCGTTAAATTCAGTATCCAGTGAGAAAGGGAAATTTTGTGACTGTTTACAAAATGCACCAGAAACTTCAATGTTTTCCATAGCCGGCATCATCGAAAAAGTCAGTTTTTGACCCACAAATCCGTTTTCAAAAGATTTGCCCAAAAGTTGACACAAGGTGCCTAGAGGCCAGAATTGATTTCCCTGAAGACTGCAACTCGTTCAATTCAGTATCCAGTGAGAAAGGGAAATGTTATGACTGTTTACAAAATGCACCAGAAACTTCAACGTTTTCCATAGCCGGCATCATCAAAAAAGTCAGTTTTTGACCCAAAAATCCGTTTTCACCAGATTTGCCCAAAAGTTCACAAGAGGTGCCTAGAGGCCAGAATTGATTTCCCTGAAGACTGCAACTCGTTAAATTCAGTATCCAGTGAGAAAGGGAAATTTTATGACTGTTAACAAAATGCACCAGAAACTTCAACGTTTTCCATAGCCGGCATCATCAAAAAAGTCAGTTTTTGACCCAAAAATCCGTTTTCAAAAAATTTGTCAAAAAGTTCACACGAGGTGCCTAGAGGCCAGAATTGATTTCCGTGAAGACTGCAACTCGTTAAATTCAGTATCCAGTGAGAAAGGGAAATGTTATGACTGTTTACAAAATGCACCAGAAACTTCAATGTTTTCCATAGCCGGCATCATCGAAAAAGTCAGTTTTTGACCCAAAAAACCATTTTCAAAAAAATTGCCCAAAAGTTCACACAAGGTGCCTAGAGGCCAGAATTGATTTCCGTGAAGACTGCAACTCGTTAAATTCAGTATCCAGTGAGAAAGGGAAATGTTATGACTGTTTACAAAATGCACCAGAAACTTCAATGTTTTCATAGCCGGCATCATCGAAAAAGTCAGTTTTTGACCCAAAATCCGTTTTCAAAAGATTTGCCGAAAAATTCACACAAGGTGCCTAGAGGCCAGAATTGATTTCCCTGAAGACTGCAACTCGTTAAATTCAGTATCCAGTGAGAAAGGGAAATGTTATGACTGTTTACAAAATGCACCAGAAACTTCAATGTTTTCCATAGCCGGCATCATCGAAAAAGTCAGTTTTTGACCCAAAATCCGTTTTCAAAAGATTTGCCCAAAAGTTGACACAAGGTGCCTAGAGGCCAGAATTGATTTCCCTGAAGACTGCAACTCGTTAAATTCAGTATCCAGTGAGAAAGGGAAATTTTATGACTGTTTACAAAATGCACCAGAAACTTCAACGTTTTCCATAGCCGGCATCATCAAAAAAGTCAGTTTTTGACCCAAAAATCCGTTTTCAAAAAATTTGTTGAAAAGTTCACACAAGGTGCCTAGAGGCCAGAATTGATTTCCGTGAAGACTGCAACTCGTTAAATTCAGTATCCAGTGAGAAAGGGAAATGTTATGACTGTTTACAAAATGCACCAGAAACTTCAATGTTTTCCATAGCCGGCATCATCGAAAAAAAAATTAGTTTTTGACCCAAAAATCCGTTTTCAAAAAAATTGCCCAAAAGTTCACAGAAGGTGCCTAGAGGCCAGAATTGATTTCCCTGAAGACTGCAACTCGTTAAATTCAGTATCCAGTGAGAAAGGGAAATTTTATGACTGTTTACAAAATGCACCAGAAACTTCAATGTTTTCCATAGCCGGCATCATCGAAAAAGTCAGTTTTTGACCCACAAATCCGTTTTCAAAAGATTTGCCCAAAAGTTGACACAAGGTGCCTAGAGGCCAGAATTGATTTCCCTGAAGACTGCAACTCGTTAAATTCAGTATCCAGTGAGAAAGGGAAATTTTATGACTGTTTACAAAATGCACCAGAAACTTCAACGTTTTCCATAGCCGGCATCATCAAAAAAGTCAGTTTTTGACCCAAAAATCCGTTTTCAAAAAATTTGTCAAAAAGTTCACACGAGGTGCCTAGAGGCCAGAATTGATTTCCGTGAAGACTGCAACTCGTTAAATTCAGTATCCAGTGAGAAAGGGAAATGTTATGACTGTTTACAAAATGCACCAGAAACTTCAATGTTTTCCATAGCCGGCATCATCGAAAAAGTCAGTTTTTGACCCAAAAAACCATTTTCAAAAAAATTGCCCAAAAGTTCACACAAGGTGCCTAGAGGCCAGAATTGATTTCCTGAAGACTGCAACTCGTTAAATTCAGTATCCAGTGAGAAAGGGAAATGTTATGACTGTTTACAAAATGCACCAGAAACTTCAATGTTTTCCATAGCCGGCATCATCGAAAAAGTCAGTTTTTGACCCAAAAATCCGTTTTCAAAAGATTTGCCGAAAAATTCACACAAGGTGCCTAGAGGCCAGAATTGATTTCCCTGAAGACTGCAACTCGTTAAATTCAGTATCCAGTGAGAAAGGGAAATGTTATGACTGTTTACAAAATGCACCAGAAACTTCAATGTTTTCCATAGCCGGCATCATCGAAAAAGTCAGTTTTTGACCCACAAATCCGTTTTCAAAAGATTTGCCCAAAAGTTGACACAAGGTGCCTAGAGGCCAGAATTGATTTCCCTGAAGACTGCAACTCGTTAAATTCAGTATCCAGTGAGAAAGGGAAATTTTATGACTGTTTACAAAATGCACCAGAAACTTCAACGTTTTCCATAGCCGGCATCATCAAAAAAGTCAGTTTTTGACCCAAAAATCCGTTTTCAAAAAATTTGTTGAAAAGTTCACACGAGGTGCCTAGAGGCCAGAATTGATTTCCGTGAAGACTGCAACTCGTTAAATTCAGTATCCAGTGAGAAAGGGAAATGTTATGACTGTTTACAAAATGCACCAGAAACTTCAATGTTTTCCATAGCCGGCATCATCGAAAAAAAATTAGTTTTTGACCCAAAAATCCGTTTTCAAAAAAATTGCCCAAAAGTTCACAGAAGGTGCCTAGAGGCCAGAATTGATTTCCCTGAAGACTGCAACTCGTTAAATTCAGTATCCAGTGAGAAAGGGAAATTTTATGACTGTTTACAAAATGCACCAGAAACTTCAATGTTTTCCATAGCCGGCATCATCGAAAAAGTCAGTTTTTGACCCACAAATCCGTTTTCAAAAGATTTGCCCAAAAGTTGACACAAGGTGCCTAGAGGCCAGAATTGATTTCCCTGAAGACTGCAACTCGTTAAATTCAGTATCCAGTGAGAAAGGGAAATTTTATGACTGTTTACAAAATGCACCAGAAACTTCAACGTTTTCCATAGCCGGCATCATCAAAAAAGTCAGTTTTTGACCCAAAAATCCGTTTTCAAAAAATTTGTCAAAAAGTTCACACGAGGTGCCTAGAGGCCAGAATTGATTTCCGTGAAGACTGCAACTCGTTAAATTCAGTATCCAGTGAGAAAGGGAAATGTTATGACTGTTTACAAAATGCACCAGAAACTTCAATGTTTTCCATAGCCGGCATCATCGAAAAAGTCAGTTTTTGACCCAAAAACCATTTTCAAAAAAATTGCCCAAAAGTTCACACAAGGTGCCTAGAGGCCAGAATTGATTTCCGTGAAGACTGCAACTCGTTAAATTCAGTATCCAGTGAGAAAGGGAAATGTTATGACTGTTTACAAAATGCACCAGAAACTTCAATGTTTTCCATAGCCGGCATCATCGAAAAAAAATTAGTTTTTGACCCAAAAATCCGTTTTCAAAAAAATTGCCCAAAAGTTCACAGAAGGTGCCTAGAGGCCAGAATTGATTTCCCTGAAGACTGCAACTCGTTAAATTCAGTATCCAGTGAGAAAGGGAAATTTTATGACTGTTTACAAAATTCACCAGAAACTTCAATGTTTTCCATAGCCGGCATCATCGAAAAAGTCAGTTTTTGACCCACAAATCCGTTTTCAAAAGATTTGCCCAAAAGTTGACACAAGGTGCCTAGAGGCCAGAATTGATTTCCCTGAAGACTGCAACTCGTTAAATTCAGTATCCAGTGAGAAAGGGAAATTTTATGACTGTTAACAAAATGCACCAGAAACTTCAACGTTTTCCATAGCCGGCATCATCAAAAAAGTCAGTTTTTGACCCAAAAATCCGTTTTCAAAAAATTTGTCAAAAAGTTCACACGAGGTGCCTAGAGGCCAGAATTGATTTCCGTGAAGACTGCAACTCGTTAAATTCAGTATCCAGTGAGAAAGGGAAATGTTATGACTGTTTACAAAATGCACCAGAAACTTCAATGTTTTCCATAGCCGGCATCATCGAAAAAGTCAGTTTTTGACCCAAAAAACCATTTTCAAAAAATTGCCCAAAAGTTCACACAAGGTGCCTAGAGGCCAGAATTGATTTCCGTGAAGACTGCAACTCGTTAAATTCAGTATCCAGTGAGAAAGGGAAATGTTATGACTGTTTACAAAATGCACCAGAAACTTCAATGTTTTCCATAGCCGGCATCATCGAAAAAGTCAGTTTTTGACCCAAAAATCCGTTTTCAAAAGATTTGCCGAAAAATTCACACAAGGTGCCTAGAGGCCAGAATTGATTTCCCTGAAGACTGCAACTCGTTAAATTCAGTATCCAGTGAGAAAGGGAAATGTTATGACTGTTTACAAAATGCACCAGAAACTTCAATGTTTTCCATAGCCGGCATCATCGAAAAAGTCAGTTTTTGACCCACAAATCCGTTTTCAAAAGATTTGCCCAAAAGTTGACACAAGGTGCCTAGAGGCCAGAATTGATTTCCCTGAAGACTGCAACTCGTTAAATTCAGTATCCAGTGAGAAAGGGAAATTTTATGACTGTTTACAAAATGCACCAGAAACTTCAACGTTTTCCATAGCCGGCATCATCAAAAAAGTCAGTTTTTGACCCAAAAATCCGTTTTCAAAAAATTTGTTGAAAAGTTCACACGAGGTGCCTAGAGGCCAGAATTGATTTCCGTGAAGACTGCAACTCGTTAAATTCAGTATCCAGTGAGAAAGGGAAATGTTATGACTGTTTACAAAATGCACCAGAAACTTCAATGTTTTCCATAGCCGGCATCATCGAAAAAAAATTAGTTTTTGACCCAAAAATCCGTTTTCAAAAAAATTGCCCAAAAGTTCACAGAAGGTGCCTAGAGGCCAGAATTGATTTCCCTGAAGACTGCAACTCGTTAAATTCAGTATCCAGTGAGAAAGGGAAATTTTATGACTGTTTACAAAATTCACCAGAAACTTCAATGTTTTCCATAGCCGGCATCATCGAAAAAGTCAGTTTTTGACCCACAAATCCGTTTTCAAAAGATTTGCCCAAAAGTTGACACAAGGTGCCTAGAGGCCAGAATTGATTTCCCTGAAGACTGCAACTCGTTAAATTCAGTATCCAGTGAGAAAGGGAAATTTTATGACTGTTAACAAAATGCACCAGAAACTTCAACGTTTTCCATAGCCGGCATCATCAAAAAAGTCAGTTTTTGACCCAAAATCCGTTTTCAAAAAATTTGTCAAAAAGTTCACACGAGGTGCCTAGAGGCCAGAATTGATTTCCGTGAAGACTGCAACTCGTTAAATTCAGTATCCAGTGAGAAAGGGAAATGTTATGACTGTTTACAAAATGCACCAGAAACTTCAATGTTTTCCATAGCCGGCATCATCGAAAAAGTCAGTTTTTGACCCAAAAAACCATTTTCAAAAAAATTGCCCAAAAGTTCACACAAGGTGCCTAGAGGCCAGAATTGATTTCCGTGAAGACTGCAACTCGTTAAATTCAGTATCCAGTGAGAAAGGGAAATGTTATGACTGTTTACAAAATGCACCAGAAACTTCAATGTTTTCCATAGCCGGCATCATCGAAAAAGTCAGTTTTTGACCCAAAAATCCGTTTTCAAAAGATTTGCCGAAAAATTCACACAAGGTGCCTAGAGGCCAGAATTGATTTCCCTGAAGACTGCAACTCGTTAAATTCAGTATCCAGTGAGAAAGGGAAATGTTATGACTGTTTACAAAATGCACCAGAAACTTCAATGTTTTCCATAGCCGGCATCATCGAAAAAGTCAGTTTTTGACCCACAAATCCGTTTTCAAAAGATTTGCCCAAAAGTTGACACAAGGTGCCTAGAGGCCAGAATTGATTTCCCTGAAGACTGCAACTCGTTAAATTCAGTATCCAGTGAGAAAGGGAAATTTTATGACTGTTTACAAAATGCACCACAAACTTCAACGTTTTCCATAGCCGGCATCATCAAAAAAGTCAGTTTTTGACCCAAAAATCCGTTTTCAAAAAATTTGTTGAAAAGTTCACACGAGGTGCCTAGAGGCCAGAATTGATTTCCGTGAAGACTGCAACTCGTTAAATTCAGTATCCAGTGAGAAAGGGAAATGTTATGACTGTTTACAAAATGCACCAGAAACTTCAATGTTTTCCATAGCCGGCATCATCGAAAAAAAAATTAGTTTTTGACCCAAAAATCCGTTTTCAAAAAAATTGCCCAAAAGTTCACAGAAGGTGCCTAGAGGCCAGAATTGATTTCCCTGAAGACTGCAACTCGTTAAATTCAGTATCCAGTGAGAAAGGGAAATTTTATGACTGTTTACAAAATTCACCAGAAACTTTAATGTTTTCCATAGCCGGCATCATCGAAAAAGTCAGTTTTTGACGCAAAAAAACATTTTCAAAAAATTGCCCAAAAGTTCACACAAGGTGCCTAGAGGCCAGAATTGAATTCCTGAAGACTGCAACTCGCTAAATTCAGTATCCAGTAAGAAAAGGAAATTTTATGACTGTTTACAAAATGCACCAGAAACTTCAATGTTTTCCATAGCCGGCATCATCGAAAAAGTAAGTTTTTGACCAAAAAAACCATTTTCAAAAAAATTGCCCAAAAGTTCACACAAGGTGCCTAGAGGCCAGAATTGATTTCCGTGAAGACTGCAACTTGTTAAATTCAGTATCCAGTGAGAAAGGGAAATGTTATGACTGTTTACAAAATGCACCAGAAACTTCAATGTTTTCCATAGCCGGCATCATCTAAAAAGTCAGTTTTTGACCCAAAAAAACATTTTCAAAAAAATTGCCCAAAAGTTCACACAAGGTGCCTAGAGGCCAGAATTGATTTCCGTGAAGACTGCAACTCGTTAAATTCAGTATCCAGTGAGAAAGGGAAATGTTATGACTGTTTACAAAATGCACCAGAAACTTCAATGTTTTCCATAGCCGGCATCATCGAAAAAGTCAGTTTTTGACCCAAAAATCCGTTTTCAAAAGATTTGCCGAAAAATTCACACAAGGTGCCTAGAGGCCAGAATTGAACTCCCTGAAGTCTGAAACTCGTTAAATTCAGTATCAAGTGAGAAAAGGAAAATTTATGACTGTTTACAAAATGCACCAGAAACTTCAACGTTTTCCATAGCCGGCATCATCAAAAAAGTCAGTTTTTGACCCAAAAATCCGTTTTCAAAAAATTTGTCGAAAAGTTCACACGAGGTGCCTAGAGGCCAGAATTGATTTCCCTGAAGACTGCAACTCGTTAAATTCAGTATCCAGTGAGAAAGGGAAATGTTATGACTGTTTACAAAATGCACCAGAAACTTCAATGTTTTCCATAGCCGGCATCATCGAAAAAGTCAGTTTTTGACCCAAAAAACCATTTTCAAAAAATTTGTCGAAAAGTTCACACGAGGTGCCTAGAGGCCAGAATTGATTTCCGTGAAGACTGGAACTCGTTAAATTCAGTATCCAGTGAGAAAGGGAAATGTTATGACTGTTTACAAAATGCACCAGAAACTTCAATGTTTTCCATAGCCAGCATCATCGAAAAAGTCAGTTTTTGACCCAAAAATCCATTTTCAAAAAAATTGCCCAAAAGTTCACACAAGGTGCCTAGAGGCCAGAATTGATTTCCGTGAAGACTGCAACTCATTAAATTCAGTATCCAGTGAGAAAGGGAAATTTTAAGACTGTTTACAAAATGCACCAGAAACTTCAACGTTTTCCACAGCCGGCATCATCGAAAAAGTCAGTTTTTGACCCAAAAATCCATTTTCAAAAGATTTGCCGAAAAATTCACACAAGGTGCCTAGAGGCCAGAATTGAACTCCCTGAAGTCTGAAACTCGTTAAATTCAGTATCAAGTGAGAAAAGGAAAACTTATGACTGTTTACAAAATGCACCAGAAACTTCAACGTTTTCCATAGCCGGCATCATCAAAAAAGTCAGTTTTTGACCCAAAAATCCGTTTTCAAAAAATTTGTCGAAAAATTCACACAAGGTGCCTAGAGGCCAGAATTGATTTCCCTGAAGACTGCAACTCGTTAAATTCAGTATCCAGTGAGAAAGGGAAATGTTATGACTGTTTACAAAATGCACCAGAAACTTCAATGTTTTCCATAGCCGGCATCATCGAAAAAGTCAGTTTTTGACCCACAAATCCGTTTTCAAAAGATTTGCCCAAAAGTTGACACAAGGTGCCTAGAGGCCAGAATTGATTTCCCTGAAGACTGCAACTCGTTAAATTCAGTATCCAGTGAGAAAGGGAAATTTTATGACTGTTAAGAAAATGCACCAGAAACTTCAACGTTTTCCATAGCCGGCATCATCAAAAAAGTCAGTTTTTGACTCAAAAATCCGTTTTCAAAAAATTTGTCAAAAAGTTCACACGAGGTGCCTAGAGGCCAGAATTGATTTCCGTGAAGACTGCAACTCGTTAAATTCAGTATCCAGTGAGAAAGGGAAATGTTATGACTGTTTACAAAATGCACCAGAAACTTCAATGTTTTCCATAGCCGGCATCATCGAAAAAGTCAGTTTTTGACCCAAAAAACCATTTTCAAAAAAATTGCCCAAAAGTTCACACAAGGTGCCTAGAGGCCAGAATTGATTTCCGTGAAGACTGCAACTCGTTAAATTCAGTATCCAGTGAGAAAGGGAAATGTTATGACTGTTTACAAAATGCACCAGAAACTTCAATGTTTTCCATAGCCGGCATCATCGAAAAAGTCAGTTTTTGACCCACAAATCCGTTTTCAAAAGATTTGCCCAAAAGTTGACACAAGGTGCCTAGAGGCCAGAATTGATTTCCCTGAAGACTGCAACTCGTTAAATTCAGTATCCAGTGAGAAAGGGAAATTTTATGACTGTTTACAAAATGCACCAGAAACTTCAACGTTTTCCATAGCCGGCATCATAAAAAAAAACAGTTTTTGACCCAAAAATCTGTTTTCAAAAAATTTGTCAAAAAGTTCACACGAGGTGCCTAGAGGCCAGAATTGATTTCCCTGAAGACTGCAACTCGTTAAATTCAGTATCCAGTGAGAAAGGGAAATGTTTTGACTGTTTACAAAATGCACCAGAAACTTCAATGTTTTCCATAGCCGGCATCATCGAAAAAGTCAGTTTTTGACCCAAAAAACCATTTTCAAAAAAATTGCCCAAAAGTTCACAGAAGGTGCCTAGAGGCCAGAATTGATTTCCGTGAAGACTGCAACTCGTTAAATTCAGTATCCAGTGAGAAAGGGAAATGTTATGACTGTTTACAAAATGCACCAGAAACTTCAATGTTTTCCATAGCCAGCATCATCGAAAAAGTCAGTTTTTGACCCAAAAATCCATTTTCAAAAAAATTGCCCAAAAGTTCACACAAGGTGCCTAGAGGCCAGAATTGATTTCCGTGAAGACTGCAACTCATTAAATTCAGTATCCAGTGAGAAAGGGAAATTTTATGACTGTTTACAAAATGCACCAGAAACTTCAACGTTTCCACAGCCGGCATCATCGAAAAAGTTAGTTTTTGACCCAAAAATCCGTTTTCAAAAGATTTGCCGAAAAATTCACACAAGGTGCCTAGAGGCCAGAATTGAACTCCCTGAAGTCTGAAAATCGTTAAATTCAGTATCAAGTGAGAAAAGGAAAATTTATGACTGTTTACAAAATGCACCAGAAACTTCAACGTTTTCCATAGCCGGCATCATCAAAAAAGTCAGTTTTTGACCCAAAAAACCGTTTTCAAAAAATTTGTCGAAAAGTTCACACGAGGTGCCTAGAGGCCAGAATTGATTTCCCTGAAGACTGCAACTCGTTAAATTCAGTATCCAGTGAGAAAGGGAAATGTTATGACTGTTTACAAAATGCACCAGAAACTTCAATGTTTTCCATAGCCAGTATCATCGAAAAAGTCAGTTTTTGACCCAAAAATCCATTTTCAAAAAAATTGCCGAAAAGTTCACACAAGGTGCCTAGAGGCCAGAATTGATTTCCGTGAAGACTGCAACTCATTAAATTCAGTATCCAGTGAGAAAGGGAAATTTTATGACTGTTTACAAAATGCACCAGAAACTTCAACGTTTTCCACAGCCGGCATCATCGAAAAAGTCAGTTTTTGACCCAAAAATCTGTTTTCAAAAGATTTGCCGAAAAGTTCACACAAGGTGCCTAGAGGCCAGAATTGAATTCCCTGAAGACTGCAACTCGTTAAATTCAGTATCAAGTGAGAAAAGGAAAATTTATGACTGTTTACAAAATGCACCAGAAACTTCAACGTTTTCCATAGCCGGCATCATCAAAAAAGTCAGTTTTTGACCCAAAAATCCGTTTTCAAAAGATTTGCCGAAAAATTCACACAAGGTGCCTAGAGGCCAGAATTGAACTCCCTGAAGTCTGAAACTCGTTAAATTCAGTATCAAGTGAGAAAAGGAAAATTTATGACTGTTTACAAAATGCACCAGAAACTTCAACGTTTTCCATAGCCGGCATCATCAAAAAAGTCAGTTTTTGACCCAAAAATCCATTTTCAAAAAATTGCCGAAAAGTTCACACAAGGTGCCTAGAGGCCAGAATTGATTTCCATGAAGACTGCAACTCATTAAATTCAGTATCCAGTGAGAAAGGGAAATTTTATGACTGTTTACAAAATGCACCAGAAACTTCAACGTTTTCCAAAGCCGGCATCATCGAAAAAGTCAGTTTTTGACCCAAAAATCCGTTTTCAAAAGATTTGCCGAAAAATTCACACAAGGTGCCTAGAGGCCAGAATTGAACTCCCTGAAGTCTGAAACTCGTTAAATTCAGTATCAAGTGAGAAAAGGAAAATTTATGACTGTTTACAAAATGCACCAGAAACTTCAACGTTTTCCATAGCCGGCATCATCGAAAAAGTCAGTTTTTGACCCAAAAATCCGTTTTCAAAAGATTTGCCGAAAAATTCACACAAGGTGCCTAGAGGCCAGAATTGAACTCCCTGAAGTCTGAAACTCGTTAAATTCAGTATCAAGTGAGAAAAGGAAAATTTATGACTGTTTACAAAATGCACCAGAAACTTCAACGTTTTCCACAGCCGGCATCATCGAAAAAGTCAGTTTTTGACCCACAAATCCGTTTTCAAAAGATTTGCCCAAAAGTTGACACAAGGTGCCTAGAGGCCAGAATTTATTTCCCTGAAGACTGCAACTCGTTAAATTCAGTATCCAGTGAGAAAGGGAAATTTTATGACTGTTTACAAAATGCACCAGAAACTTCAACGTTTTCCATAGCCGGCATCATCAAAAAAGTCAGTTTTTGACCCACAAATCCGTTTTCAAAAAATTTGTCAAAAAGTTCACACGAGGTGCCTAGAGGCCAGAATTGATTTCCGTGAAGACTGCAACTCGTTAAATTCAGTATCCAGTGAGAAAGGGAAATGTTATGACTGTTTACAAAATACACCACAAAATTCAATGTTTTCCATAGCCGGCATCATCGAAAAAGTCAGTTTTTGACCCAAAAAAACATTTTCAAAAAAATTTCCCAAAAGTTCACACAAGGTGCCTAGAGGCCAGAATTGATTTCCGTGAAGACTGCAACTCGTTAAATTCAGTATCCAGTGAGAAAGGGAAATGTTATGACTGTTTACAAAATGCACCAGAAACTTCAATGTTTTCCATAGCCAGCATCATCGAAAAAGTCAGTTTTTGACCCAAAAATCCATTTTCAAAAAATTGCCCAAAAGTTCACACAAGGTGCCTAGAGGCCAGAATTGATTTCCGTGAAGACTGCAACTCGTTAAATTCAGTATCAAGTGAGAAAAGGAAAATTTATGACTGTTTACAAAATGCACCAGAAACTTCAACGTTTTCCATAGCCGGCATCATCGAAAAAGTCAGTTTTTGACCCAAAAATCCGTTTTCAAAAAATTTGCCAAAAAGTTCACACGAGGTGCCTAGAGGCCAGAATTGAATTCCCTGAAGACTGCAACTCGTTAAATTCAGTATCCAGTGAGAAAAGGAAATTTTATGACTGTTTACAAAATTCACCAGAAACTTCAACGTTTTCCATAGCCGGCATCATCAAAAAAGTCAGTTTTTGACCCAAAAAAACATTTTCAAAAAAATTGCCCAAAAGTTCACACAAGGTGCCTAGAGGCCAGAATTGATTTCCGTGAAGACTGCAACTCGTTAAATTCAGTATCCAGTGAGAAAGGGAAATGTTATGACTGTTTACAAAATGCACCAGAAACTTCAATGTTTTCCATAGCCAGCATCATCGAAAAAGTCAGTTTTTGACCCAAAAATCCATTTTCAAAAAAATTGCCCAAAAGTTCACACAAGGTGCCTAGAGGCCAGAATTGATTTCCGTGAAGACTGCAACTCGTTAAATTCAGTATCAAGTGAGAAAAGGGAAATTTATGACTGTTTACAAAATGCACCAGAAACTTCAACGTTTTCCATAGCCGGCATCATCAAAAAAGTCAGTTTTTGACCCAAAAATCCGTTTTCAAAAGATTTGCCGAAAAATTCACACAAGGTGCCTAGAGGCCAGAATTGAACTGCCTGAAGTCTGAAACTCGTTAAATTCAGTATCAAGTGAGAAAAGGAAATTTTATGACTGTTTACAAAATGCACAAGAAACTTCAACGTTTTCCATAGCCGGCATCATCAAAAAAGTCAGTTTTTGACCCAAAAATCCGTTTTCAAAAAATTTGTCGAAAAGTTCACACGAGGTGCCTAGAGGCCAGAATTGATTTCCGTGAAGACTGCAACTCGTTAAATTCAGTATCCAGTGAGAAAGGGAAATGTTATGACTGTTTACAAAATGCACCAGAAACTTCAATGTTTTCCATAGCCGGCATCATCGAAAAAGTCAGTTTTTGACACACAAATCCGTTTTAAAAAGATTTGCCCAAAAGTTGACACAAGGTGCCTAGAGGCCAGAATTGATTTCCCTGAAGACTGCAACTCGTTAAATTCAGTATCCAGTGAGAAAGGGAAATTTTATGACTGTTTACAAAATGCACCAGAAACTTCAACGTTTTCCATAGCCGGCATCATCAAAAAAGTCAGTTTTTGACCCAAAAATCCGTTTTCAAAAAAATTGTCGAAAAGTTCAGACGAGGTGCCTAGAGGCCAGAATTGATTTCCGTGAAGACTGCAACTCGTTAAATTCAGTATCCAGTGAGAAAGGGAAATGTTATGACTGTTTACAAAATGCACCAGAAACTTCAACGTTTTCCATAGCCGGCATCATCGAAAAAGTCAGTTTTTGACCCAAAAATCCGTTTTCAAAAAATTTGCCAAAAAGTTCACACGAGGTGCCTAGAGGCCAGAATTGAATTCCCTGAAGACTGCAACTCGTTAAATTCAGTATCCAGTGAGAAAAGGAAATTTTATGACTGTTTACAAAATTCACCAGAAACTTCAACGTTTTCCATAGCCGGCATCATCGAAAAAGTCAGTTTTTGACCAAAAAAAACATTTTCAAAAAAATTGCCCAAAAGTTCACACAAGGTGCCTAGAGGCCAGAAATGATTTCCGTGAAGACTGCAACTCGTTAAATTCAGTATCCAGTGAGAAAGGGAAATGTTATGACTGTTTACAAAATGCACCAGAAACTTCACACAAGGTGCCTAGAGGCCAGAATTGAACTCCCTGAAGTCTGAAACTCGTTAAATTCAGTATCAAGTGAGAAAAGGAAATTTTATGACAGTTTACAAAATGCACCAGAAACTTCAATGTTTTCCATAGCCGGCATCATCGAAAAAGTCAGTTTTTGACCCAAAAAAACCATTTTCAAAAAAATTGCCCAAAAGTTCACAGAAGGTGCCTAGAGGCCAGAATTGATTTCCGTGAAGACTGAAACTCGTTAAATTCAGTATCCAGTGAGAAAGGGAAATGTTATGACTGTTTAAAAAATGCACCAGAAACTTCAATGTTTTCCATAGCCGGCATCATCAAAAAAGTCAGTTTTTGACCCAAAAATCCATTTTCAAAAAATTTGCCGAAAAGTTCACACAAGGTGCCTAGAGGCCAGAATTGATTTCCCTGAAGACTGCAACTCGTTAAATTCAGTATCCAGTGAGAAAGGGACATTTTATGACTGTTTACAAAATGCACCAGAAACTTCAACGTTTTCCATAGCCGGCATCATCGAAAAAGTCAGTTTTTGACCCACAAATTAGTTTTCAAAAAAATTGCCGAAAAGTTCACACAAGGTGCCTAGAGGCCAAAATTGATTTCCGTGAAGACTGCAACTCGTTAAATTCAGTATCCAGTGAGAAAGGGACATTTTATGACTGTTTACAAAATGCACCAGAAACTTCAACGTTTTCCATAGCCGGCATCATCGAAAAAGTCAGTTTTTGACCCAAAAATCCGTTTTCAAAAAAATTGTCGAAAAGTTCAGACGAGGTGCCTAGAGGCCAGAATTGATTTCCGTGAAGACTGCAACTCGTTAAATTCAGTATCCAGTGAGAAAGGGAAATGTTATGACTGTTTACAAAATGCACCAGAAACTTCAACGTTTTCCATAGCCGGCATCATCGAAAAAGTCAGTTTTTGACCCAAAAATCCGTTTTCAAAAAATTTGCCAAAAAGTTCACACGAGGTGCCTAGAGGCCAGAATTGAATTCCCTGAAGACTGCAACTCGTTAAATTCAGTATCCAGTGAGAAAAGGAAATTTTATGACTGTTTACAAAATTCACCAGAAACTTCAACGTTTTCCATAGCCGGCATCATCGAAAAAGTCAGTTTTTGACCAAAAAAAACATTTTCAAAAAAATTGCCCAAAAGTTCACACAAGGTGCCTAGAGGCCAGAAATGATTTCCGTGAAGACTGCAACTCGTTAAATTCAGTATCCAGTGAGAAAGGGAAATGTTATGACTGTTTACAAAATGCACCAGAAACTTCACACTAGGTGCCTAGAGGCCAGAATTGAACTCCCTGAAGTCTGAAACTCGTTAAATTCAGTATCAAGTGAGAAAAGGAAATTTTATGACAGTTTACAAAATGCACCAGAAACTTCAATGTTTTCCATAGCCGGCATCATCGAAAAAGTCAGTTTTTGACCCAAAAAACCATTTTCAAAAAAATTGCCCAAAAGTTCACAGAAGGTGCCTAGAGGCCAGAATTGATTTCCGTGAAGACTGAAACTCGTTAAATTCAGTATCCAGTGAGAAAGGGAAATGTTATGACTGTTTAAAAAATGCACCAGAAACTTCAATGTTTTCCATAGCCGGCATCATCAAAAAAGTCAGTTTTTGACCCAAAAATCCATTTTCAAAAAATTGTCGAAAAGTTCACACAAGGTGCCTAGAGGCCAGAATTGATTTCCCTGAAGACTGCAACTCGTTAAATTCAGTATCCAGTGAGAAAGGGACATTTTATGACTGTTTACAAAATGCACCAGAAACTTCAACGTTTTCCATAGCCGGCATCATCGAAAAAGTCAGTTTTTGACCCACAAATTAGTTTTCAAAAAAATTGCCGAAAAGTTCACACAAGGTGCCTAGAGGCCAGAATTGATTTCCGTGAAGACTGCAACTCGTTAAATTCAGTATCCAGTGAGAAAGGGACATTTTATGACTGTTTACAAAATGCACCAGAAACTTCAACGTTTTCCATAGCCGGCATCATCGAAAAAGTCAGTTTTTGACCCAAAAATCCATTTTCAAAAAATTTGTCGAAAAGTTCACACGAGGTGCCTAGAGGCCAGAATTGAATTCCCTGAAGACTGCAACTCGTTAAATTCAGTATCCAGTAAGAAAAGGAAATTTTATGACTGTTTACAAAATGCACCAGAAACTTCAATGTTTTCCATAGCCGGCATCATCGAAAAAGTCAGTTTTTGACCCAAAAATCCATTTTCAAAAAATTTGCCGAAAAGTTCACACAAGGTGCCTAGAGGCCAGAATTGATTTCCGTGAAGACTGCAACTCGTTAAATTCAGTATCCAGTGAGAAAGGGACATTTTATGACTGTTTACAAAATGCACCAGAAACTTCAACGTTTTCCATAGCCGGCATCATCGAAAAAGTCAGTTTTTGACCCAAAAAACCATTTTCAAAAAAATTGCCCAAAAGTTCACAGAAGGTGCCTAGAGGCCAGAATTGATTTCCGTGAAGACTGAAACTCGTTAAATTCAGTATCCAGTGAGAAAGGGAAATGTTATGACTGTTTAAAAAATGCACCAGAAACTTCAATGTTTTCCATAGCCGGCATCATCGAAAAAGTCAGTTTTTGACCAACAAATCCATTTTCAAAAAATTTGCCGAAAAGTTCACACAAGGTGCCTAGAGGCCAGAATTGATTTCCCTGAAGACTGCAACTCGTTAAATTCAGTATCCAGTGAGAAAGGGAAATTTTATGACTGTTTACAAAATGCACCAGAAACTTCAACGTTTTCCATAGCCGGCATCATCGAAAAAGTCAGTTTTTGACCCACAAATTAGTTTTCAAAAAAATTGCCGAAAAGTTCACACAAGGTGCCTAGAGGCCAGAATTGATTTCCGTGAAGACTGCAACTCGTTAAATTCAGTATCCAGTGAGAAAGGGACATTTTATGACTGTTTACAAAATGCACCAGAAACTTCAACGTTTTCCATAGCCGGCATCATCGAAAAAGTCAGTTTTTGACCCAAAAAACCATTTTCAAAAAAATTGCCCAAAAGTTCACAGAAGGTGCCTAGAGGCCAGAATTGATTTCCGTGAAGACTGAAACTCGTTAAATTCAGTATCCAGTGAGAAAGGGAAATGTTATGACTGTTTAAAAAATGCACCAGAAACTTCAATGTTTTCCATAGCCGGCATCATCGAAAAAGTCAGTTTTTGACCCAAAAATCCATTTTCAAAAAATTTGCCGAAAAGTTCACACAAGGTGCCTAGAGGCCAGAATTGATTTCCCTGAAGACTGCAACTCGTTAAATTCAGTATCCAGTGAGAAAGGGAAATTTTATGACTGTTTACAAAATGCACCAGAAACTTCAACGTTTTCCATAGCCGGCATCATCGAAAAAGTCAGTTTTTGACCCACAAATTAGTTTTCAAAAAAATTGCCGAAAAGTTCACACAAGGTGCCTAGAGGCCAGAATTGATTTCCGTGAAGACTGCAACTCGTTAAATTCAGTATCCAGTGAGAAAGGGACATTTTATGACTGTTTACAAAATGCACCAGAAACTTCAACGTTTTCCATAGCCGGCATCATCGAAAAAGTCAGTTTTTGACCCAAAAATCCATTTTCAAAAAAATTGTCGAAAAGTTCACACGAGGTGCCTAGAGGCCAGAATTGAATTCCCTGAAGACTGCAACTCGTTAAATTCAGTATCCAGTAAGAAAAGGAAATTTTATGACTGTTTACAAAATGCACCAGAAACTTCAACGTTTTCCGTAGCTGGCATCATCAAAAAAGTCAGTTTTTGACCGAAAAATCCATTTTCAAAAGATTTGCCGAAAAGTTCACACAAGGTGCCTAGAGGTCAGAATTGAATTCCCTGAAGACTGCAACTCATTAAATTCAGTATCCAGTGAGAAAAGGAATCCTTGGTTTCATTACCAGAAATGATTAATAATAATAATATTTACCCTGGATTGGACATTTGGGAGACATCCCCACAGACTTGTGCACAAATTGTTTTTCAAATTTAAATGTGCCCTAACCCAATATTCCCTTGTCCTTTTTCCACAAATTTTAGTATGTTTGCTAATTGGACCATGAGCAACAAATATAATCTAATTGCGATGGTAAAATTTTGCCTCTAAAGGGGGGCCATGACATTAGGGAGACATGACCCTAATTACCGATATTTCTCATTGAAATTATGATAACGTGTCTCCTTAATGGTACCATTACACGTATAATAATAATACTAATAACTCCCAGGCATTTCATGCTATAACCAGAGATAAACTCCTTAAGACGTATTAAAACTCACCTCTTTCATTTCCTCCCCATCTTTCTTCTTCGTCTTCCTCCCCCCGGTTGAGCTGCTAGCCCCGCCCTCATCGATGGTCTCCCCCTGCAGTAGCTGGCTCCACAGCGTATCCCGTCGGCAGTTGTTGGCGGCCTGGCGCACCGTGGTGATGATCCTTTCCTTGGCTCGTTGGACCTCCTCCTTCAAGAGCATGAAACTGAGTGTGTCTGCCAAAGCAAATAAAGAGAGGCGATGGTTGGAATCGAACCAGGGTCAAATAAGTTAGAGAGCATGTAACTATGTGTCTAGTATATAAAGACAAACAGAATATAAAGAGAAACAATCGTTGGAATTGAACCTGGAACAAATACACTTGCTGGACTTCCTCTTTCAAGAGCATTTTCATGTAGTTTCATGCGTGTGTCTACAAGTAAAATAATTAAAAGAAGCAATGGTTGGACTTGAACCAGGAACAAATACATTCATGAGACCTCCTTTTTCAATTCAATTATTAGATAGAACCCCCAAAGAGATTAGCGCAATCCAGTGTCTACTTTCACAGGTTCCCATTCATAAGCCTGGGAGGCGAGAGGCAATCGAGGCAAATGTTTTTTTTTAACTTTTTGTCTAATGTGCTATATAAGAACTGCTTTTTAATATTATTGTTAACCCTCCTATGCCAAACACGCATTCTGTGCCAATTCCGTCAAGATCAATCAAGTGACTGTTTTCAACAGTTAAGAGCTCCCAGCCCACATCAAGCAGGATGGATTGGCTGTGACTGTTTATGTAACTTGATACAGCTATGCTTTGACTGTAGGTGATTGATAAGCAAGCTGTGCCAACGACTTGCCTGCTTTTGTCGGTTGACTGAATTTGACAAGTCACCGTACTTGCTTGAAATATGATCTGACTGTTGGTGACTAGCCTGTGTAAAAGGCATGGCAGGGGAAGAGGATGGATTTTTTGACTGTCTGAGACTGTTCAGATAGCAAGAGGGTAAATTGTAGTAAAGTGTCTTGCTCAAGAACACAAGCACCATGATTGACCATCAGGCTTTGAACCTAAATACCATTCCAAATGATCACTATAACCACCGGTTCACTGTGCTCCACAAACATTTGGCACTCCTTTCATTCCCTCTTACCGAGGTAGGTTAAGGTAAAGGTTCCCATAGCCATTATTGGCCGTAGGGGCAGTGGGATGTTAGAGGTCCACTGTGTCTTGGGCGCGGCATATGAGTGGAGGTGCCCATCTCCTCTCCTCTCGCCGTCTTACCTTCCCTGAGCGAATCAGGTACCCATTTTACTGTTGGGTCGTCAGAGAGAGTTTTCCAGTTTTTGGTCGGAATGGGATTCGAACCGCCAACCTTCCACTCCGTAGCTCCACGCTCTAACTGCTCGGCTACGAGGCCCCTCTTCGGCTACGAGGTAATTAATGCTATAAGTTTCAAGATAATAGTCCACATGTATTACCAAAATTTTAGAGTTGAAATCATCATATCCTCACCCGAGCAAACAAAATTAAAACAAAATTGGAGACTTACTCTCGCTCGGTGGGTTCCCCAGCTCCGCTATGTTATACATGGATGACTTCCTCCGCCACCCCTGCTGGATTGGGTACAGCTCTCGCTTGCTGGTCACAATCACGTAGAAGCAGAGATTAAGCAGGTTAGGATTGGCATCCGCGATGGGGGCAGGGGCATCATGGTAAGGCGCCGGGCTAGCAGGATCAGGAGTCGTAGGGGTGGGGGAGTTGGGCCGCGTCGCGCTCCGGTACTCGGTTTTGTTCCAGCAGATGACCAGACTGCGGTCAAACTCGTCGTGGATTCGGTTCCCTGACGAACGGAAATGAAAGTCGGCTAAGTCAAATTTTGATAATTTCGTTTGTCGCACCATGAAGTGAGGTATCATGGATAGTTGCGCATCACAAAATGACATATCCTGTGCTCGAAGTCCATATACAATGCATTACTTTGCGGTTAACTTAGATATCAGATTCGTCACTTTGTGGTTTCTCTGACAATTTGATCGAAGAAAGAAAACTTTTGGAACAGTTCAAACTGACTTCCTTGAAACAATGGCTTGTTTAAACAGTCAAACAGCTACTTGGTTTTCACAGAGGGAAGCTTGGAAACAAATCGAAGAAAACAGATACACTGAAACATTCCATAAAGCTTTTTTTTTGCCTGGAGAGGTAAAACATTCTACTTCGAGTCCGCAGTTGTAGCAACAGAAGTGGAGTTGCAAATATAGCTATCATCTTAAATCTCCAAAGTTATCCATTCAATTAAAAAATGTATGCATTGTATAGGTACTGTACATGAGGTAGTGCAAAGCAAATTTTTGAGAGGTTACGCACGTTAACCTTTAAACTCCTAGAAAATTTTGGCTAAAAACCCTGCTGAACGCAGCAACATGCAACACTCGTTAAAAAAGACAAGCCTGCCCAGTGTCGCAAGATCCATCAGGTCAAAATTCTCAAAGCCAAATTGTCTCAGAGTCTGTGGTCACGGAACGCAGCAGGATACAACTGTGGTATTGTTCAATGGGACTAGCCCCCATTGTTTCAGAAGTGGCCGTTTAAGCACTGGTGTTGACGGCTCAATGCAACAAGGTCCCACAGACTTTTACACCTGTTGCACTGTGTTGCGTTTGGCAGGGTTAGGGTTATATAGACTCTATGATGCTGTAATGGTTAACTGGCATCGAAAATGAATTGGGGAATTCCAACTAAAATCAATTTTATAACAGGTATGGCAAAATGTAAAAATGGCCCTGGCATCTCCTCCCCCTCCCCAATCTGCCCACAGTTTACACCCCTGATGCGATTGGATGAAGGTAAATTTCGTTTCAAGAAAGGAAACTTCAAAAGGACAAAACCCACGACAACAATGTTACCTTTGTTATCTTTGAAGATTCTAAATTCCTGCTGATGACTGACGATGGCATATTCCTCTTCCTCACTCTCAGGGGCATTGCCTTCCTGCGGGCTGGCCGGCGGGCTGACGGTCGGCGCCTTGGCCATGGTCAGACGCTTCATGTTAGGGGGATGGTGCTCCATTAGGTATTGGTACAGCGGCGGCGCTGGGGTGTTGTGGCTCAGGAAACCTTGCCGCTCTGGTGAGAAAACCAAAATTGTAAACAATGCATCCATCTTTTTTTTTTATCCTTTATGTATGATGGAATTGTTTTGACTTGGTGAGACTGTGTCTATAAATACCCACGACAATTTACCAATTCCTATAGAGCCTGTCACATGGGTGGTTTCAACGGTTGATAAAACACCAACTGGTTTTAAACACTTTTTCCAGCACCGCACCACATCTCGCAGTACGCGCCAATCTCCGCATAAGGAGATTTTTAGTGCTGCACATACCACAAACATAGCTAGAGGGCTGTTTCAAAACATGAAGTAAAATTGTTGAACAAAATCGTTGGAAATTTGTACTGTTTGACTTGTTTTGACTTTTTGACCAACAGGTATTTATGAATGGGTTTGGGTCAGGCTAGTATCGGCGTCCAGGCCCCAAACCAGTTTTAAACTAACTTGTTAAAACCGACCGAGCACATATTTATTCCCTTATTTATACTAGATGCTTTGAAGTTTGGGCTTAAAATCTACACACACACTATGCATAAATGTCACTACATTTACGCATAATTTCAATAACATCTGTCCCTACATGTTCCTCTCCTTTTTTTTTTTTTTTTTAGCTTAAAGATGACTTTTTTTATCTGTTCCTTAAAAGATGAGCACATTGGGCAGGTTGCCTTTATTGAAAGGTGGCCAGATCAACGAACAGAATAGGAACGGTCACTCAAAGTGGAAGACCACAAATAAACAGGTGCAGTTATCAATTTTAGCAGTGAATCATGACACAAAAATTGGGAGGATTTTTTTCTTTTCTTTACCTTCATGTATGTGGTTGCGGCAGAACTTGGGCCTGGGAGTGTAATACTTGACAAAGTCTGTCAGGAAGCTGGTGACGTGATAGCGAGACTTGAAGCCCATCTGCGGCCGATGGAAGTAAGACTGGATGGTGCGCAGATGGAAATCATGGGCGAAGGAGTGCAGATGGATCAAGTCTTTGTACTGGTCGCAGTCATCCGTGAACAACATGGCCAGCTGGGGGGTAAGAGATTAATAATTTAAGATCAATGTCATTAATCAATTGATATTTCTTTAACTCACAATCATAGCCTGTGGACTACAAGCAGGAACAGTGAATGGTGCAGTGTGAGCACTCACAAGAACTCTCAGGTTTTTGACACACTTGTGTAGCACACCACAATGCAAATGCGATGCAAAGTACTTGTGACTAGTTTTCATCTGAAATGCACAAACCCGAACTTTTACATTTAAATGTCTATGATATCTCTTTTTTGGGTCTTAATTTAGGCAGTACTTGTGCATGGACTCCTTAGGCCAAATGCTCCATTAGGTTATCAGCAACAAACTGTTGACATACTAAAAGCGCCGAACCAATAAAAAAATGAACATTTCTATACATTTAAATTGGTCACCCATTGTTTCGGATGGATAAAGGCTAGATAAATATTGCGTTAAATTTTTTGTGTACACCAAAAGGTTTTTTCTTAATAAGCTGAACTAAGAAGAACTAAATATAATTTAGTTCAGTTTTCTTTGTACAGAAATCTTGAGGAAAATACGACTGCTGGTTGATATACATGTATGTCACATACTACAGCTTTACTGACAGATATACTAGTGCCCTCACAGCCAGTCAATATCTGCATATTGGACCTATGGACAAGACTCACCTGCTGGTTAATGTCCTCCCCAGCTGGAACTCGGGAACTCTCAAAGGCAAAGATCTTCACACAGAAGTAGGCATGCTAACCAAAACAAAAAAACACAGATAGGATTATCTCAATGTACAGTTCTTGAAATAAATCCATCAACTCATAAAAATTGGAGACATACATTTCGTGGCGCGATTGAAAGCTATAAGCGGCAACCTCAATATTTCTGTGTTTTTTTTTTTTAATTTTCAGTAATGATCACCAAAATGATCTTAAGAGGAGGCACTTTGTCATTCTGCCTTTATTGTGAACAGACATCAACATACAATGGTTTTAATACAGTAAATTTAAAAACAAAGTTGTTTTCCTCAAATGATCCTTTGCAATGCAGCAATCTCTGAGATGTGTGCTGATGCTCCACAGGGATAAACATGAGAAGACATCTAATGTGCAGTGATTGTTACAGTATTGAGAAACAGAAAAATCACCTCAAGATGGTGTCTGTTTGCAAAGGGCTAAATACATGCATTCTAGGTGGAAAAGTTTACATTTTGCTCCCACTTACTCTACAAAATGTGCTTACACTTAACATATGTTAGGGAGTCAGGTTGGCGTAGCGGTACTTTCCTCGCCTTCCACCGCTGTGACCCAGGTTCAAATCCCGCCTGGGCCAATATGTGGATTGGGTTTTCAGTCCCTACCTGATTCCGTGGGTTTCCCGAGAATATTCCAGGCTGGGCTTTTCCTCCCACCTCTAAAACTGTAATTGCTTCTCATTGTCTACTCTCTACAGGTTTCTTCAGGCTTTCGAGCTACTGCTTTTCGAGCTTCTGCTTTCGCCACATTTGAGGAATCCTTGGTTCCATTTCCGGAAAGAAATAAAATATAATAAAATAAAACACCTACCTGGAAAGACAGTTCAATGAGAATAATGCCACCAGCCGAGGTGACCTGCAGATGCTGTGAAGCTGAGGTTGTGGAGGATTTCCTGTGAACAGGACTCTGGCCACGGATGCTGTCTTTATGTCGCATTGTCTTTATCCTAACAATGGATGAAAACATCAAAACAAACAAAAAAGCACAGTAAAAACTGGCCTTCACAGATACAGAAACAGCTAGCAATTAGAGGGAGTTACTGAGGGAGTCGGGTTGGTGTAGCGGTATTTTCCTCGCCTTCCACCACTGTGACCCGGGTTCGAATCCCGCCTGGGCCAACGTGTGGATTGGTTTTTCAGTCCCTGCCTGATTCCGTGTTTTTTTCCCATGGAATGTCCTTCCGGGGTTTTCCTCCCACCTCTCAAAATGTTCTTTTCACTGCACAAATGTGAAACATTCATTTTTTGTTTTATACAACACCTGAATAAATCCTTGTCATCTGATCGGTCAGAGCCGCCAAAACTGTGACCGTTCAATGGAACTTCTATTTCCGTGGAATGGAACTTCTATTTTTGCTGTGCGGCCATGCCGTGCATTGGGACAAATAACTCAATGACAAGAGATCAACGACCAACCAACAGATGACGGGGATTTATTCAGGCGTTGTGTAAAGTTGGCTATCCCAGCCGTATACCAACTTATTAACGAATAACATTTGCACATACATCTGCCTAGGTGATGACACTTTGGTCTCAATCGGTGTTAGTCCCAGCTTCTGCAGACACTGGACGTACTGCTGCAGGAATGAGGACCGGAGATCCATATGCCACGCCTCCTCCGCCGCGGTCCCGCCCATCGGAGGGGAGGGCGTGGCATCGTCCAGCCCGTCACTCATGACCAGTTGGCGCCAGATGGCACTGAAGAGCAGAGGGGTGGCACAGTAGTGGACCATACGGGAAGACACCTTGAGGAGGTCTAGGGTGTCTCTCTGCAGCGCAACAAAACATAAAGATTGGAATAAACTGTGATGAAATGGACATGCTCTATCAAATTGAGGAATAAGGCCTAAATTTGACCGACTGCATTTGATCTGCTCTATCAAAATGAGGACTGAAGGGCAGAGGTGTGGAAGAGTAGTGGACCATGCGGGAGGACTGCTTTACAAGGTCAAAGGTTTTCTCAACAGGACAACAAAACTAAATGGGTAGAAATCTGAATGGGAAGATGTGTGCTGAATTTGACCTGCTCCGTCAAAATGAGGACTATATTGCTTTGAGCAGGCACACTTCACTCCGCAGAAAACGATGGAAAGGACTAAGTTGACTTTGATTTTTGAAATGTCCACACCGTTTTATCAATATTGATTACTTACAAAAACATGATGGGAATAGGTTTGACAGATTTTGTCTAACTGAAATATTTACAATTGTTCAGAATATCTGACTTACAGAGACGGGCTGAGTCGTCTGGGTGCCCCTCTTCTGCCAGGTTACATAGAGATTCTCCAGTTTCTTCAGCATCTCAGTTTCTGTAAGGGCACCACGTAAATTAAATGTTAAAATCTGCCTTCCTTTTGAAGAACACGATCTTAGCTCAAGTTTGATGTTTCTTGCTTTGGCATTCAATTTCAGTAATCAAGATTTAAGGGTTGTGAAACTCTTTTTTTTCAGTTTTAAAAGAAATGGATATATGCCAACCAACATATGAAAGAATGTCTTGGTCTGTTTTCTTTGGCCATAAGAGTGACTTGTGATTTTACATTGAGAGAGATATATGTCAGACTTGTGCATAGATGTAATGGCACACCATGCAGTGCTGTATACATCCCATCACGTCCCTCTACCTAACCAACAAATTTTCAAACTAACTTTCAAGCTCACAACACAACAGACAGCTGCATTTAGAAATTCCTTGAATGCTATAAAAGACTCTGCAGCTTGCGATCGAGTTAATACAGCACTGGTTCATATGCCTTAACCCTAAAAGGGCCGGCTTATTTTGACCATCTCTCAGCTGGGGGGGGGGGGGGGTGGAGGCGGATACATGCATACATGCATAGAGCAGCTCATCATGAACATACCCAAGAAATTTCATGACTATAGGTCAAGGGGTTTTGGAATTATGGCTAATTAATTATTCCTATGTACGAATGGTAATTGTGCTCTGTGTACACGACGTATATGGGAAAGTTTTCATGGCGTGTAGTGCCAGAAAATTGTTTGCTGTGCAGCAACCCGTGCTCTGATTTTTATGTTTTTCAGATCGAAAAGATGCGCAAAGCTCGAGCCTAAAAAGTCATAACAGCTCGGTTCGCGAAAAAAGTTGAGGGGGGGGGGCGTCCCCAGCCCTTTTAGGGTTAAGTCACAGGTTCAAAGCCTGCTCCAGTAACCCTCTATTTGCCTCCTTAATCCAAGCTAGAAGAAAAATACTATGCTTACCAAGTCATTGTACTCAGTGATTCAGTCAGTGGCTCAGTGTGTGGCTCAGTCAGTCAATCAGTCAGTCTTTGGGTCTAGCCAAAAACACTACTTGATGGGGCTAGTACAAAAACTCACCCTTTTTGGTGACGACGCAAACTTCCAGCATCTGCGCCCCTTGCCTGACAATGGTATCCCTGGCCGCACCGTATGGACTCCTCTGTAGAGGGCGCCTTATCCTGGTGTTGCGCAGTGTCTCGTCGAAGGGGGGCAGGCCGCGGTGGAGACGACGGGAAGACTTGGGGGCAGTGACGGGCATCCGAGAGGAGAAATCACGCTGGGGTGGGACAGTGTACTTGACGAGAGACTCAATCTCCTCCAGGGAACGACAGAACGGATTGTTTTTCTGTTCAAGAGACAAAGGAAGATAAAATGAATGACGTTTCTTAGACTGGCATCTTCTCTGTTCTTCCAGTTCAGGCGTCTATGGTTCGTATGCTACCACAGGCCAAGTGAGTTTTTCTGTGTGTAGTTTCCAATATGACTGCGTCAATCTATCCAGAATAAAATCTAGAATACCTGAAGTTGAACATTGCATATTAAATTATTTTGTTACATACTCTGTCTTACAATCCAGTTCTATGGTAATAACCATCAGGGTTTTATTGGCTTATTGCATGAGTTAATAAATTTCCGGCAAGCAATTCTAGTGGGAGAGAGTGGGCTGGAGTCCCACCCGAACAAACCTGGACAATTCTTTTTGCAAGATCTCAGACACCATTAAGAATTGACCATGTCATATTTGTTTACAAAATTGGATGTTGTGGACAACTGATGCCAACTTTCAGCAAATGGTTATCTTCTGCACTGCATGTAAACCTTCTGAAATATGAATGGTTTTAAAGAGTTGGCATAAACTGTTTAATGTCGTCAAAACAACATGCAAAAAATGCTCAAATGTTTGGGTTGCCTTTTGGTTGCGTGCTGGCATTACGTCAAAGGTGACGTCTATTTAGTGCTTACCAAATTATGTAACTGAAGGAAAAAAATGCAATTATAATTTATGTCTACCCAAAGCAAAATGTCCACTCTGACACTTCTTCCAATGCACACAGGGAAACCTACCAGCTTATTTTTGCCAAAGTAGGTGTGATTGAAGAGCCCGATCTTCTGGCTGACCAGGCAGTCCAGCAGATGGGAGCGAGAGTTGTGCCACATGACCAACCGATGGAGCAGGTTCTTCAGGCTGTCTGTCAGCTCGCTGGACCAGTTGTACACAAACAGTGTAATCTTGGAACAACACCAAAATAAAATATCACATCAAGAGTTGATACAGTTTTAATATTTCCTCTGAAAGCACCTGACATTTGTTTGTGTCCTTGTTGCACCTGACCTGTGTAATTTGCCATGCAAGTATCATTAAAATTGACTTCAAACTATGTTTCCCACGGTGGTGCGAAACAAGCCGTGGGCTTGAGCTATTTATATTTGCTGGTTGGTGGGTGGACACTTTACTCGGCCATTATTGTACAACTCAAGTTCATACAACTCAAGTATTACAGCTTTGCAAGTATTACAGCTTTGCAAACACTGTTGCGCATGCCTTAATTTGCATACTTTTTGCATATTAGATCATGCCCCATGCCTTTTCATTTTCTGTATTCTTGAGGTTCCGGTACGGCCTGGGTGCACGGACGGTACCGTATAGCCATCTTCGGGCCACCGTGGGTTGTACCACTTGGTACTTGTTTATTTGTTTGGTAGGTATTTACATAATCATTCTTGGAGATAGAAGGCATTAAAGAATGTGTCCTGAATTTACAAAATCATATATCAGATATAACAGGGGACACAAAAAAAGTATTGGACCCAAAATTTATGGAATGACTGTCACAACAAAATATTATGTTATTTACATATGAGTATTCCATGACTTTTCCATGACTTCTCCTGGAATATCAACTTCCCATGACTCTTTACAAAATGCCATGGCTTTCCATGATTCCAGGATTCTTCCATGACTGTGGGAATCCTAGACAAAGCAGGATCATACAAGACCCTAGAAACACCTTACGGTCAATAACTTGCATAAGCAGTCTGGTGGTCCAGGGTTCTAAGCCACATCCGGTAAAACTAAAACCATGCAAGACCCTACACAGTCTAGTCGTCTGGGGTTCAAATCCAGATCATCCATTAAAAACCAGCACCGTGCAAGACCCTATACTCACCTTCTTGTCAATAACTTGCACAAGCAGTCTGGTGGTCCAGGATTCGATCCCACATCCAGTCAAACTACAGCCATGCAAGACCCTTGAGAGTCTAGTTGTCTGGGGTTCAAATCCAGATCATCCATTAAAACCAGTACCTTGCAAGACCCTATACTCACCTTCTTGTCAATAACTTGCACAAGCAGTCTGGTGGTCCAGGATTCGATCCCACATCCAGTCAAACTACAGTCATGCAAGACCCTACACAGTCTAGTCGTCTGGGGTTCAAATCCAGATCATCTATTAAAACCAGCACCGCACAAGACTGTAGACTCACCTTTTTGTCATTGACTTGCATGAGCAGCAATCGCTGCCTCGGCGTCAGGTGCAGGCCCTGTGATCGCCCCATCAGGCTGGTCAGGGGGTTCGAATCCCGCTCGCTCAGCTTCTCAGAAGAGCCGTAGCTGTTCAGGTCCAGGGGCTTTAACCGCTGATAGCTCTTACGTGCTAACAAGACAAAAATAATTTAAAAGTTGAACAAAGAAATTGACTGGAGCAGGGGTTGAATCTGCCGTTCCAGTGCTCTCACCAACTAAGCTATCCAGCCCTATGTTGGCAGTTCCCAAATTAGTCAATTTCTTTGTTCAAGAAACAAATAGGAAGAAACTGAAAAATCGCTTTTACATTTTTTTTTTCACAATGAGATATTTTTAAGAAGAAGATTACAAGAAAAAATTGAGTTTCGAAAATGTTAGGGCAAATGTACCGCATACAACTGGTGGAAGACGTTTAACTGGATCACAATTCATAGGTTAATTTGAATATACTGAATATTTACAGGATGGGTTGACCAATGACGGCACCTCTACCAGATCTTCCGGCGAAGGGCTGTCTAAGCTGTAACGCCATTGGTGGATGTTGCGACCAATCAGGAAGTAGTTCTCCGATGTCCCTGGCAACAGTTTTTTGTAGCTGGGTTTGGCGGATGACGCTTGATCGTGCGTGAGTTTTTCTTGGGACTTGCTTTCCTGCAGAATAAACAACGACAAAGAAAAACACCTTGAACAAAATTGAGTTTTGAAAAAAGATCGCCTGGATGAAAAAAAATCGGAAGGAGGTTATTGGTTGCTGAGTGATGTTTTTATGAAACATTGGTCAAATTGTAGTGCAGACTGATATAACAATGTCACAGTACACATATGTTTGTAATGCTCCCTTAAAATATATATGAACATATCATTTCCTCAGGATTTTTGTCAAGTACTTGCAAAAATGAAAACAACAATTATTGGTTTCTTCAGACTAACTTTTGTGACAATGTAAATTGAACTTGGGTTTCAAACGACCGATTACTGTTATGACACGCAGCATTAAAACCAAAACCAATAACCACATTTTCTTTTTGTTTTATCATTCACGACTGCCCTAAGTGATGACTTTTAGACCAATGGAACAAGCGGGCCTAGATAGAGGGGTCATGATTTTAAAAAAAGGAAAAAATAGCAATTTAAAAAAAAACAATTCTGAGTGACATTCAAAATAGCATGGCTCTAATTTAAGCTACATTTAACTAATAATGATGCAGATATCTTCCAGCCATCAACATATTTAAACATTTACATATACGGGCTTTCACTGACCCAAGTGACCGGGGCCAATTTCATGGCACTGCTAAGCACAAATATTTGCTAAGCACAAAAAAAGTCTGGATTATACAAAAGCAGGTTACCAGCCAAAACTCCATGCGATGTATATTGCTCGTGATTGGTATTCAGCTGTTGCTTGCTTAGCAAATCACATGGAGTTTTGGCTGGTAACATGCTTTTATAAGCCAGACATTTTTTGTGCTAAGCAAATTTTTGTGCTTAGCAGCGCCGTGAAATGGGCCCCCGGCCTACATCCGGGTACCGGCAAGTCAGCGTTGCCATTGTAGCAGGCAAAATCATATGGCACCGTGCAGTTGTCAGAAGGCTAGCCTTTAAAGCTGTGTAGGATGGCAAAATCTGAGAAAAGCCCCAAGCCAACACCTATTGCTTGGTCGGCATGATTATGACAACCGTACACGGCATAGGAAGTTACCATTATGCCATTTGATGAAGAATTTGCGGTTATTTTACGTGAACGTGAAAATAAGCCCTACCGGCCAGTTCACAATGCACGACGTGGTTGCTAACCAAACACTTGCCTACTGCAATGGTGAGCAATCATGGGGAAACCAGATGGTCACATGGTACTTTGACGCCACACGATCGCAACCTATTGTACCCACCTTAGGACCTGCACTGCCCCACAACTGATAATCGTTTCCGTCGTCCTTGTAAACTTTGGTCGTCAGATCAGCGCATATGGTAGGCAGCTTGGCCAGTAGCTCGTTAATGACCTGCCCCAGGGAGAAACGACTGGAGAGTTCCTCGGTTAGCTTCTGAACGGTTGGGACATCTGTAGTGGACCAAAAAAGGCACAATAGGTTCTTAATATTTGTTGAACAAGAGCAACCTTTGGTGAAACATGGCAGCTTGGAGAGATTGTGTCATAGCTAGAAACTTCCATTACAACTTCAGAATACCGGGGGAGTCCAAAAAAAGGACACCAAAATGTGTGGACCGTTTTTGTAATGAAGTTCTGCATGTAGCACTTTCAAAATCTAGGATATGAAAGCCCAATTCATAAGCTTTCTTTTAGTACAAGAATCCTTCAAATCACTCATGTACTTTTCAAGTTACGGAATTTTAAACACGAACACCGTTTTAAACTTTTGTCCACGGATCACAAAAGAAGTAAGTGTTCTTTCAGCAAAACGAAAACAATTCACATACATCCCTGTATGAATTGTTTTCGTTTTGCTGAAAAGAACACTTACCTTTGAATGGCTGTAACAAAATGTTTTTTTTCCTTAAATGCAAATTTATTCTGATAAAGGGAAAAATATTACACAACAGAGGATGGCTTTTACGGCAAAGTCTTAAAAACGAAAGTAAAGGGCTACAAAATAAGTAATAAAAAGGATCTCTTAGATTTTTTAAAAAAATTCCTTCTGCTTTTACATGCAGCTCCAATGGAAATATTTTGGATTTTGAACTATAACAGACGAAATCATCTGTTCTTTGTTGTTGTTTTTCCAAAATTGTTCTGTGTGGTTATTTTTGTTGTAATTTTTTTTCTGGATAATTGAAATTACACCAAATACCTATAAAGCACACCTGAAATGTGAGGTAGAGGCACTAGCTATACACAACATAATCTGAATGCATTCACAAGGGACTCATTACAAGAGTACAGTAATGATAAAGTTACCAAGGCTGTGTTCAAAGTCCATCCAGGTGAACCCAACGCTCCTGAAGAATGGATGCAGGACTCCCACTTTCCCCTCCTCTGCATCCCGCTGGCGCTGTCTCATTGCTTCATCTTGACGACGCTCCAGCTCCTGGGCCTGCCAACCGGGCATGTCCTTGGTCATGTGACCACTCTCCTTGGTCTGAAGAGCAATGAAAACGTTTTAATAATGCTTATGAAGGAAAAGATCCTGTTGTAATGATAATGTGTAGATGATTGCAATTACTTTTAAGGGCCAATCCATTTTGTTCATGGAATCCCTTGAAATGGACCTTTGTGTCTCATTTACTTTTGGTTTTACGCTTATAATGCAAATGTCCTTATTCATGAACCAAACCAAACTCCAAAGCACACAAGACTTTGTACAGTATTTTTCAATTTGTAATAGCATTCATGAGAAGTAAAAATCGAGGAAATCAGCGGATCCGAGGAAAAAGTTGCATGCCTGTGAATGACCCATGTATCGTCTAAAAGGGTCCAGCCCTTCGGATGTAACCTTAAACTGGAGGTCCCAAGTGCCAAGATCGATGCACATATAAGAACCCAGATCACTTGTCATTGAAGAAAGGGATTTGCCCTGCGACTCGTCCCCCCCCCCCCCCAACCCCCAACCCCCTCTCATAAATCATCTTGAGAATTATCTGTAAGGATGACTTGCCATTTCACCTCAGATCTAGACCTCAGAAAAGAAAGTACATGTAAGAGAAAAGATGGCAAAATCTACAAACCTTAGGACTTGGTTCCTTGTTCTTGATTCTGACTGGGGTGGAGGGCTGAGATCCTGAGGAGCAACTCTTCTCCTCCTTCTGTTCCAGACTGCGCTGCTTCCGCATGCGAGACCCGCCTTCCGTGTTGGTGATGCTAGACGACATTGACTGAGATCGCTGAGAAAAGAGTCATATCCAATGAGTACAACTACCATGACTACTTGAAAATTGAATGTTTCTTGACTAATGTTATTCTTTTGAAATAGTTCTTTCTTTTAATAACAAATTGTTTTTCAATGAATCATCTTCTGCAATTTTCTCTTTAGTTGTCGTGAGCCACTTCTATCGTGTTGTAAATTGCAAAGTTTGCTATTCAAAGTTCATCTGCTTCGCTGAACCAGCCATAATTACTATTTGTCGTACGGTATATGAAACAAAGTCTATTTCTGATAACCAAAATCTTTCTTGTATTGAGTGCTTTACAACTCTTCAAAACTGGCCCACTACGACAAAATGTCCAATTTTTTTTCCACTTTCTTCACTTTTCCCCTAACTTTCTTTTTCTTCCTTTTTTGAAAAGTAAGACAGGTGATTTCGAAAATCAAACATGTCTGGGGATCAACCATAGCTTGATGAGGCACAAACTGATTATTTTGGGGTTTTTTGTGTGTTTTATTGGGGGGGGGGGGGGTTTCTCTTTTTCAAGGCTGTTGAGTGCCATGGCCTCAGGGTTTTAGATCATTGAATTTGTGGTCTGTGGGTAATTCTGCAGGTTGTGGGTTTGAGTCCAACCTGGGGCTATGCATGGTGCGTGTGCCCTTAGGCAAGGCACTATGTCACTCATTGCTTCTCTCCACCCAGGAGTAGGTACCTGTGTGGGCAGAGATGGTTATTGTGGTTGATTTGAGCTGCTTTGTGCCGAAATGGCTGCATCCAGCTGTATACTCCCCAGGTAGCTGAGATAGTCTGTGGAACGTTTCATTGGCTGAATAATGGTAATAATAATGTAGTGCCCTGAGCACCAATACTGGTGAACAAGTGCTCTTCATAAACATGCATTATCATTATAAAAAGAAATGTGAGTCTTCCGTTTTGCTAACAATGCCTGGGTCTTGCACCCAAAGTCAACTAAAACATGACATTCCGGATTTTAATCGATTGGCAGCAATCTATTATAATTTCTAAAGGGTAAAAACACAGTGTAGTAGAGTTAGTCACAGCAATGGTACAGTCCACACCTGTAAATTGAGATAAGAGCCAATGAAATGCAGGGAGAAGGTCAAAGGTTAAAGTATGGTTATTCTTGTACATGGCTGTACAAGGGTGTTTGACTACCATTAGAGCACTGATGGAAAGAAATATGATATGAAGCTGTAGTGCGAGTTCTGCTGGATTGTGTTAATAAATGTACATGGCTATATGCAATGGCATGACAATATGACAGCAATATGGATGTCAATTAGTTCTGATTAACCAGTTCACGCCGGGATTATTTTGACAAGAACAGAACGAGGCGTGGGATTACTTTTCACTCGACCTCAAGCCAGGCAGGTTGAAGCTATCAACCTTGGGCAGCACACTCATATTTCGGCCTCGCTCGCTGCGAGCAGGTCGCTGACAAATATTTCCAGCCTCATTACCTGCGTGTTTATCCGTCATCGATCCGTTCCGAATACCGCAAAACTAGCTTTGCGGGTATACACGTCATCCGGCACGAACTGGTTAAAACTACCAGAACATCTTTAAAATTATCTTTCTGGTTTAATATAGTTGGTATTCATACACACCTTATGAAAAGCTGATAGCTCATGCAAAGAATAGAACTCACATATACATGCAGAAGCACACATGCAAATATCTAAATGTTCCCGATGCATACAAAAGTGTCCGTGATACTTTAGGCTCTAATTTACACCACCCTTCTTTATACAGTCAAGTCATGACAATTTAAGTCCGTCATGAGCCAATATGGCCCATCAGGCCGGCATTTATCTCCAGTTTCAGTAGCATGAAGCAACTGAGAATGTTTCTATTCCCCCTGGATGGGATGCCAGTCCATCGCAGGTTACTCCCCAGCTAATGCCGGTACGCATTTATACTCCTGGGTTGAGAGAGGCAAGTGGGGGTGAAGTGGCTTGCCCAAGGACACAACATATGGCTAGCTGCTGGATTCGAACCCCCGACCCTTTGATCATTAGTCACAAATCCTTATCAACAGGCCACACTCCCCACAGAAGTTTGGTCAAATGGTGTGCATGAGCCCCTACATACATTTCAAACACATTTTAAAATGTGATGGTCAAGTTTGTAGGTGTCTTTTTTATATTTTTCTCTCTGTCGATCAAGTAAACAAATTATGTCAATATGATATATACAGAAATTTGAATGATCTCGGTATAAAATAAAAGTGAATTTTATGACCTACATGTATGAATTTAAACATGAAGTCTAAGACATTAACAACAAAAAAACAAAAAAAAGAGAGGAAAAAACGTGGAACCTAGATGATCATATGGATTATCTTCATTCCCAGCATGCATTTTGGCGAGGTCATCACCCATGATGCATTGCATTAAAGGTCAAAGGTTACCTGGTGCGAGGACCAAAAAGAGAAGAAACCGGTAAAGGGGCTTTCTGGTGTGGGGCCTGGCGAAACCCTCTGGGAACAAGGTTTAAATTCAAAAACGAATTTTAATACTATCTACAGCGCAATTTTCAAACAACACTGATAAAAATGAAAGTCCACAAATGCCCATAAACAAAATTCCAAATGAGTTTGTTGAATTTTCGTCATGCAATGCTGGGGAACATTCTCATCAACATGCTGATTTGTACTGGAGACAAATGAAAGAAATGAAGACGCAAATACACACTTAGGCCCACGAAAATTTAAAGGGCCATGAAGTGATTTTTTTTCTTAGGAACATAGGTTGTGCAAATTTCTACTCCTCTTAAATGTATGAAAAATACTTCACATCCCTTTTTGGTTGATTTTATTGAAAAGTACACTTCTCTAAACAATTTCCTATGCTTTTCCGGACAACTGAGGGCGCTGTTGCTGTGATGTCATTTCAGGAAGACACTGTTACATTATTATTAAGGGTTTTCTGTTCAAATTGTGAACTCCAAAATTTGCTTATCGAAAAAAATTTTGAGAAAAGTTTGCCGCCATTTACTGATGCAAAGACTCGCCAAAGAGGAGAAAATGTACCTCAAACGGAAATGACATCACACTTTTGCTCATGAATATGGAAATTCTCATTTGCATAAAAACCAAAAAGGCATCCAAACACCTTTGAAAATGGCAAAGACTTAGAGAAAATTGAAAATATAAATGGGGACACAAGGTGCCTTTCCAAGGATTGGGCTCTTTAAATGCTGGCTTAAATTTCTAGTGCGGGAAGGTAACACTTCAAGAGTCAAAACCCTTCAGCAAAACATCTTATAAAATTATCCCTGTTGGAAAGTTACTGGTTTTAAGTCCAAATGATTATCCACAATACACTGAGGCCAAGGTCAGAGGTTAGTTTGAAGTTTAGTCCAATGAAATTTGTTATACGTTACTGCAACAACACTTCATGTGTGGATAGCTAATTGAAGTACAGTTAGGGTTCAATGAATTCATGATATTAACGCCCCATGTCACATGTGCAAAATGAAAAAAAAATGGGGAAAAATGTGAAATGAGACATGCATTGACAGTGCAAGGATGGGCAGGTTAGGAATAAGTAAAGGAAGCACACTGTTAGCAAGGCATTGTGGGTAAGACCACTGCATTGTGGGTATTAAAGCCAGTGCATTGTGGGTAGTACCTGAAGCCATTTCTTGATAGCAGGTGGAGAAAAGGAGTCTGACAACTAAAACAGAGTCAACAAAATGGGCTTTGGAATTAATGAATTGTGCAAAGCAAAAAAACAAAAATAATCACTCACAAATCTATGCCTTTGCAGCTATGGTAGCAAGCAATTAATGAAGGAATCTCACAATTAGAAACGAGTTATTGGTCAAAAGATAAGCAAAAGAAAAAACAAAAATAACTGAAAAAAAAATCATGTATCTAACTACAAACTCTTAGTTGAAAATTGAATTGATAAAAAAATTTCAGTTATGAATTAAAATTTGACATATATGAAACAATGCCCATAAGTCCAATTTATTAGGTATGCAAATTAACTTCAGGACTGCCTATACATTTCTGAAATCCAAACACATTTTCAAACATCAGCTATGGGGCCCAAAAAAGCATGATTAAAAATACAAAGAAATTCTATGCCAGGTATTGCCAGTTGTGGGTCGAGGCTCTGAACTAGCCTTATCCAGTACCACATTGAAAATCTCTTAGAACTAGAAGGACAACACATAATGTGCAAGCTGCTGCGGCTTAATTACCTTTCCATGGCTATGACTTTGGCTTTGAGATGAAGCTGAGTGCAGCGGCGGAATATTGGCAGACTTTGGGTGTTGCTATTGAGCGGGAACAAAACAATAGGCCATGGGTTGATCAGAAGCAACATAAACAACAAAAAACAAAAGAAGAAGAAGAAGAAGAAATAAATTTGGCATTAAAGTAAGACATTTGTTTAATGCAAACAAAAAACAAAAAGTCAAAATAAATTTATAGAAAAATGTAGTTTGAATACAGTCGCAAGTCATATTTTTGTGATGTTTAGATTTTTTTCAGAGAAAGCCTGCAAAAAAAAAAAGTTTTAGGTGACAATTGAGCAAGTAAGAAAAATTAAAATAAAGGTGCATGGTGCGAAATTGGGAAATGATTTATACATATTGCTATTTGCATATTTGCATATCTGCATATTCAAAACTATAGAAACAATCAAAGTTAATTTTGCATTGAACAATAAACTAGTGCACCTAAGAAAAGGAATAGAAATAATGCCGGATGCAAAAGAAGACGAAGTTGTCACAGGTCGTTCTCTGTTCATGAAGGCTTAAATAATGCATTTAAAATCAAATTTTAATGGATGTTTGCAAGGCACTGTCATGCAGCACAGGAAGGGAAAAATAAAGTAGGAGAAATCGCAGGAAAAATGAAGAAAACCAGAATCACAGATAGCTTAAAATAACAACTTACTAATAACAATTCTCTTTGAAGTAAAATTGAATTGGGGAGTTTCACAATGCAGTGCGCCACCAAGAGTTTGCCACGGAAACTTTGTTTTTCCCAGTGCATTATGGGAGATAGTCAACAAATTCACAGCGCGGGACATTTGAAATTGTTAGTTTTTCCGGTCTGTAATTTCGTAAGCGAATGATTCGAGTATATGTTTGCCCTTTTTTTTCTTTTATCAATATGGTGTTTTTTGTAAGGCTGCAGAACGCTATGCCCCAATCTATAACAAGTTAGCTCAAGTTGTCTAATGACACTCATTCAAATGGGCCATGTTTTGTCGACCGTGAACTTGAAAAATGGACTTTCCATGGCAAACTCTTGGTGGCGCACTGCATTGTGAATCGCCGAATTGATGAATCTGTTTTTGTCAAGAATAACTATCAATCTATGCAAGGCATGCATTCAATTCTAAAGAACAGCTTGTCGCAGATAAGTTTTAAGCAATTTTAATGAGACATTAATACGAAAACAATCTTGCTGCTGAGATGTACAAAGCAGCTGTTAATGTAACGCTTATGTGTCATGTGTAATGAGCGATTATTACTAAGAGATTTCATAGATAAGCAAAAGCTGTTTCAGACGTGCTCATTCAAAGTTGTTGACGAATAGTAACCATAACCCCCTTTTCGGCAAGTTTCACAAGAAACCTTTATGCATCTACATGTATCAAAATCCAACACCGTACAGTGACCAGTATAGTAGTCAACCCCATCGCAAGTCCCCACAAGTCCCCACAATTTCTTTTTAAGTCCACACAAGTTTGTACAAGTCCACACAAGTTCGTATAAGTCCCCACAAGTTCTTAGAAGGGGACTTGTGGGGACTTGTAGGGCCTTATTGGGACTTGTGGGGAATTGTAGGACTTATGGGGACTTCTGGGGACAAGTAGGGACTTGTGGGGACTTGTGGGGACTTGTAAGGATTTTTGGAGACTTGTGATGGATTTGACGACAACAGTGGTAACCAACTTTACATATCAGCCACATTGTGAGAAACGTCGATTTTGGCTCAACATTACTGATTCCTTGAAAATCAGATGTTGGACTTTGATGGCTTTTGAGGGGTTATGGTGGTTAAGCAAGCAGAGATCTAGCATGCTAGCTCAGATGCAATGGAGTAGGATCTAGCGTCAAACCTTTTGCATTCGCCTCATGAATTGTCTAATGTCGCTGGCGAAGTACATGGGTGTTTCCCCCATGGACAACGAGCGCTGTGGGTGGAGGAATGACAGTCAATCACAAACAAACAAACAAAGCAAAACAAAACATGACAATGGGAGCTCTACAGATCGCTTGATAATTTTTTGAAAAAGGGCAAATTCCCAAACTATTTTTTTCCATGACAAATTAACTAAAGATTGATTCAATTGCTTTGAATGAAAGCAGGGTCATTGTATAAATGTAGGGTCCAAAGCGTGACATTTTTCCTGTCCCAGTTACCTTGGTACTTTGCAATTTACCATTCAAATATCATTAATAATGACTTGAAAGGAATATTTTTGTTTGCTTGTTGGGTTGGCAGTTTGCTATTCATAATCACTCTTGGAGGACAGCTGCATTAAGGAGCGCATCAGAATTATAAAATCACAGATGTCAGATGTAACAGGGACAGGGGAAAAAATGGGCTCCAAATTGATGGGGGAACCATACTCAGCATAAGCCGCCGCAACATGGCATAACACCACCTGACACAATGTTTTTCTAAAATCTTAAAACTTTAGTCAATGAAAAAAAGGGGAAAAAATAACGTCAACAACACTGCCAAAATGAAGAAAAGAAACCAGACACTTTTAGAGGCTTTAGAATTTTTCACATATGCTGGGAGAACAAGCGTCTCAAGACTCATGTTACATTCAGAGTGCTTACTCTGAACAAAACCGTGGATACGTTGAGAGGTTCTGTTTCCAACTAGAGCAGACCATTCTGCAGTTAGGCTGCGCCCGAAGGCCGCATCTCGCATCTCTTGTCCCTTGTCTAGGTCTTCCCCAACTACAACTAATTATAAACATGCCAAATGGTAACATGCTGACAACAGCTGTAGTCTGGTTGACCGTTTCAGACATGGCATTAGCCTCTACCACTAAATTCCTAACGTGGGCTACCATTCCAACATGGGCCGCAAAGGAAGCCCACAGTGTGTGCTCCAGGTAGGAATAAAGGATTTTCTAAGCACAAAAAAACTGCTAAGCGCAGAAAGTTTTACTTTTTAATAGCAAATGCAGGCTACCAGCCAAAATGAAATGTTTATGTATATTGCCTGTGACCAGTTCCCAGCTCATTTGTGCTACGTAAAATTATCTGCTTAGTGACTTCAGGACATGGGGTCCCTTCACATTTTTTCTGGAGAAGCTACATTCCATGCATGCCAGCGTTTGAGATGCCCCACTACTGAGGTGAAATAAAGATTCATGACTAGTTTACCTTGACGCTAACTGGAGATGATCTCTCAACGTCCTTGGTCTTGTCCTCATTATCTTTGAATAACTGTCGGATTCCCTTTGAAGGGGCCATGTCTGCTTGTGAACCACCGGCTCCTCCTAGATCAATGAGATCAATTTCAGTTTAAAACTTAAGTTTTCAAAAGTCATTCGCAACTCAGTCTTGAATCAATCACAGTTCAATCACAAATCCATCACATGTCCATCTCAAATCAATTACAAGTCATTCACAATTCAATCACGAGTCAATCGCAAGTCAATCACAAGTTAATCTAAAGTCAGTCACATGTCAATCACAACTCCATCACAACTAATCACAAGTCCATCACACTCAATCCCAAGTCAATCACAACTCAATCATAACTAATCTCAACTCAATCACAAGTCAATCACAACTCAATCACAACTAATCACAAGGCAATCACAAGTCAATTACAACTCAATCACAAGTCAATCACTCAATCACAACTAATCAATTCAATCACAACTCAATCACAACTCAATCACAACTCAATCACAACTCAATCACAACTCAATCACAACTCAATCACAACTAATCTCAACTCAATCACAAGTCCATCACATGTCATTCACATGCCCATCACAAGTCGATCACATGTCAATCACATGTCAATCATGAGTCAACCACAAGTCAATTACAAGTCAATCACAATTCAACTGCAAGTCGGTCACAAGTCAATCACAAGTCAATCCCTGGTCATGCAGTCTCAAGTCGCATCAAAAGCTTGTCAAATGAATTTTGACAAAGGCATTCCTTTGTGTGGCCACTAGTTGAAGGTAAAGACCAGATTGCGCTGATCTTGAGCTGCTGCAGAAACTCATCTCATGGCCTGATGAACAGGGGTAATAATTGTGAAGTGCTTTGAGACCTTTGGTATAAAGCGCTATATAATCACTATATATTATTATTATTATTATTATTCCACAGTTTGTCAAGCCTTCAATATGTATGTAAATTTCTCTGAAAGAAATGGAAACAAATCCTATGAAAAACAAAAATACACATTGTAAACAAACTTACTTTCTCCGTCTTTGGTCGGGGAAGAGTACGGCGTCAAGCTGAGGAGCTCATGCTGAGGCAGAATCCCCATAGGGGCAGTCAGGACGCAATACTCCATGACGACGTCACACAGGCTGTGCTGTACTGCCCTCATGAGACGGTTGGTGAGCTGGGGCAAGTCGATGTTGCCTCTCTGCCAGATAGCAAACTGAATGAGGGCAGTGGGGCCTACAAGAAGTTGAGAAGACAAAACCCGGCAAAAGGGTGAGCATGTCGTTGGGAAGGATAGTTTACTCTGAAAGCTTCTCTCTTCTATGTGGCTAATCAAAACCTATGTGGGTGGGCTTAGCTACTCTAGTAGTGAATACAGCCAACAACTTGCACAAACTAAGTAAAGCTTGGGTTCATCGAAGGGGGATTACATGTCCTCAGGCAAGACAGTTTACTATGACTGCTTCTCTCTTCTATGGAGCTAATCAAAACCTATGAGGGTGGAACTAGCTACTAATTGGATGACTGCAGCCAAAAATTCACACAAAGGGAGCCATGGATTTGAATCGCTATGTCCTTAGCAATACAATTATTCTGATTGCTTGTCTTTTCTAAGGAGCAGAACAAAGCTGTGAGAGAGAGAGGCTAGTTACTGCATGGGCGCTCCATCTCAGGTGACAGAAAGTACGGGGGCCATAGGTTCGAATTCAATGGAAGATCGAGACAATTTATTCAAAAACATGTGGATGCCACTAGCTACTGTATGGGAGATTACAGCTTACACCTGGCAGTGAGCTATGATTTCGAATCTAGCAAAGGCAGATCATGTCGTTGAGCAAGAGAATTTACTGTGATTCGTTTTTGTCTCCTCAGTTTAGCAAATCAAAACCCATAAATATGAGAGCAGCTTCTGTGTGGGTAATCACTGTAAAGCTTTGCAGAAATCATTACAATGCTACCAGTCAGGGGGAAAAAACAGACCAATAAATACCGCAATTATGGACTACCTGGTTTCCGTGATGATTCGGAGCCCGTGTAGTACCTCTCCGTCTGTGTCCAGGGAATGAAATCAAATGTATCCAGGAGCTCCATGTGTGCTACGGGGGACGGCCGAGGGCAGCTATGGAGGGATACAGGATTGCCGCGACCATCCACTAACCCCATGGATATACAGGCAATGCCAATACCTGGAACAACAATTGTAGATGGTAACAGTACCTCAACTCTAGGGTGAGTCAAAAAAAGCGAAATCCAAATGTCTTGGGTATTGTTTTTGTGAAGTTCTGCATATAGCACTAGAATATGAAAGCCCAATTCATCAGCTTTCTTTTAGTACAAGAATCATTTAAATCACTCATGTACTTTTCAAGTTACAGAATTTTAAACACAACCACCGTTTTAAAGTTCTGTCCACGGATCACAAAAAAGGTTTGCGTTCTTTCAGAACCAAAACAATTCACAAACATCCCTATGTGATTTGTTTTCGTTTTGCTGAAAGAACAATTACCTTTTTGTGATCTGGACAAAACTTTAAAACGGTGGTTTTGTTTGAAATTCTGTAACTTAAAAATTACATGAGTGATTTGAATGATTCCTGTACTAGCAGAAAGCTTATGAATTGGGCTTTCATATCCTAGATTTTGAAAGTGCTACATGCAGAACTTCACTAAAACAATAGTCCCGGCAATTGGGTTTCGCTTTTTTTTTACTCACCCTGTATAGACCAATCGGGTAACTTAATCACCGCACACTCATGAACCCCACAATTTGTTTCTGCACAACAGACCACCGTCTGCGGCTACTGAGTCTATGAACTACAGAACTTCTCAAGTGTTGATTTGTGAAACATGACATTTTGAAACCAAACTGTAACACAAAGGTTCTGGAACATGAAGAACATTTCAAAACTGTTTGTAAAATAGAATTCTGATCCTTTACAAACATATTGTTATTTCTTTATGTATTTTATCTTTGATTCTCATATTGCATGATACAGAAATTTACTGTAAATAAGGTTAAGATGGAATTTGTGTGATGTGAAGGCCTTATAAAACAAAAATGTTATGCAAACAGTTTCAGTCCAACTAGGGTATAAACATCATCAGAAAGAAATTTTATGTGATGTTTTGACCATAGAATGCTGGCACATTGCTATAAGTGCACAGGCATATTAAGTTACGTTACAAATCAACCACTAGTTTACTAAGGCCCAAAAAAAACAGTCTCCGGTTTCTGGTCTGCGGGCGTCGCCGTAGCCTTGAACGTTGGCAAAACGATAGAGTTTTTTTTTTCAATGTAAGATGATGTCTCAAAAATGCCAAACTCACTGGTTTGACTGAAATCCTGCTGCTGCACAATTTTAACATGTTTTTAGATGGGGTTACGATCGAGTATAAGCTTTATGTGGACTCTCTGGACTCCCATATATTTTGCACTAAATTTAGTCAGGCACCATTTGCAGTCATCAGCCGACATTTGAAGAAAAAATATTCCGAAAAGAAAAAGCCGCTTCGCCGCATTACTTTTGGGGCAAGCTCCATACCAGAAACCGGAGACTTTTTTGGGGGGCCTAATGGTCCTCCATCGAACTTGTAACCATAGTTATTAACCATATTTTCAAGGTTAACCATAAAGTTTGTAACCGAGCTTGCATCCTGTGACCCTTCAATGCCCTCTGTACCTGTGCGTCCGGCCCTCTCCGGTCTGTTATACAGATAAGCCTCGTTGTCAGGCAGCTCAATCCCCTTGTCTTTATCGGTGACGCCGCCGCTGGCAACGTAGTCCAGGAAATGACCCTCAGGCTTGGTGCTGCTGTACTTGGGCATGTGCAGGAACTGACGCAGGTTCTGGCCCAGGTAGAATGACAGGGAGAAGAGATGTGGCCGGGCCGACTGGGGGATGGTGAAGTGGAGGGTCTCGGTAGGGGGTTTGACCAGGGGCTGGATGAACTGTGGGGGAAAAGAGGAAGGTTGGAGAAAGACGGCATTTCTTCAGTGGGCATGTTGAAGCGAGAGAGGTTGGTTTTCAAGAAGTAGCTCAATAAGTTGAGAATGCTTGGAGAAATTCTATATGAATGCCACTTATTTTGACTCTGACCTGATCGGTGAAGATGAGGTAAGATTGCAAAGTCCACTTTCGTAAGTTGATAACTTAATTTGGAAAGGACAACTTGAAAATTTTTATTTGGTTGGCAGGCCCCCTCAATGACCTGAAAGTGGGGAGTTCTTCGATCAACACCCAAGGTGGAACTTTCTATCACAACATACACCATTTATATATCTTGTTTTGTAAGTGAGTTGCACACTTATCCAACCAAAGGATTTTTAGTGTGACATGCAATCTGATACACCGTGCCCTCTGGAGACGTGCACACAATAGGGAACGAAAGATTGTATACGTCTCCACAGGGCAATTTCTATAGATGATTACGTCTCCACAAGGTTTTCACAAAATAGATATATGGATTTTACTCAAAAACTAGGAATTTCCAAGGTGGGTTGATCCGTCGCAAATGGAAGAGTTTTAGAAAAGGGATATTAAGTCCGAATTTCAGCCAAGGAAATTAATTCTGGTTAAAAATAAGAGCATTTTGAAAGTTCACTTTCAAACTCGAAAACTTTTCAACACGAGAACAAAGAAATGTCTCCACAAGGATACAAATTTCAGTATGAGTGCACAATGTGTCGTACTGGCAGTTTTTTTACAAAATTAAAAGCCATTTAATTAATTTTTGGACAGTACATTCATAACAGTAGGTTGTACCAGCAGGTTACATTCCATGGATGTTTATTATTCCCATGTTATTGTACTAATTCTCAGTCCGCATACTCATTCTTGAGTACTTGTTTACTCATACTTGTACTCATCAACATTTTCTTCGGACAAAAATTTTTGTCTATCAACGAGTACTAGACTGCAACACTGGCAAGAAACTATGGGAAGAATTCCATACATGGACATCACAAATTTTCCCCTGCAGTGACCTATCAGCCATCAGAAAGTGATAACATGTCCTAAAAAGTCAAATTTAGCAGTGAAAATATAGAAGCATTTACTGAGATAACACTTGGAATTTTTCAGACCAGTCTCGTAGGGTTTGTGCACAGGGTGTAAAAACTAAAATGATGTCTGGTTATGGAACTCTTTCCAAAACTCCTGGTTGTTGAATCTGAGGTGAAGGCATTTTTCTCCCATACCTGAACATCAGTAGGTGTGAGTTTGCACATCGGGTTCCTATCCAGCATGACGGATATCACGTCTAAGGTAGCCTCGGCCAATCGGTTCCTCAACAACTCCACCAGATCCTCTCTGATCTCGGGCCCCGGCGGGTCCACCCCGTGAACGTCCAGTCTGATGGTGTGCTCGGTCCGGCCCGGTCCGGCCGCTCGGGACAGCGTGGACATGGTGTCCAGGCCCGAGTCCACAGTGCTGACTTTGCGCATGTCAAATCCGTGCCCTTGGGCCTGTGTTGAAGTATTATAAAACCGCAGTAACATTCAACCTTGTTTTCAATATTATATTGTTGGCTTGTAAAGAATACCCTGGGAGGGAATAACTGGGCTCTGTGTTCTCATCTGTTACTGAAAGAACCAGCCATGAGTTGTCAGCATGCAATAGACCTTTATCATGCTGCCACCATTTCAGTCATGTTCCCTGCATCCAATAACAGTACTAAATGATAATGTTTTTGTGCAAAAAGGAATCAGACTATTTTTCCTGACAGCCTCGCTTTGGTTACATTGATTTGAATGGGGGAAAAAATCAGAACGGCCACAACCTGATAATGGTCTATAGATCTCTCTCAGAGACGGCCATCTCTGTAGGAGAACTGCAACTGCGTATTTTACGCGATCAAGCACGCATTGCAGAGTGTTGAAAATGTTCCAAACATGCGTGCTTGTTGCTCGAAATGTGTTCGAAATACGACGCAGCCGATGCGCGTTATGCAAGTTGACGCTCAAAATGCCGATGCACGTGGCTGGTCTGTAGGAAATGACCCCACTTAAGAAAGACCTATTGCAAACTGTGTGTCTTATCTTGTTTTGTTTATTCACAACTTTGTTTGTAAACATGTATGTAGATAGGTATGAATATCATCGGACAACATTGAAAACATATGTTTTTGCTGTCATTACAACACAAGCACTATGCAAAGATTCCAAAAGCAACTTAAAACTTTAGATTTGTTTATCTAATTGTTGGGTAACAGCAAACAGAAAATCTGAGTGCCTAAGGAGACGACATAATTTCATGAAGCAGCTAAGCTAAGCATTTAGTTTAACAAATAACCATCTAAGACAATAATCTACGGAGTACCAGTCCTGTGGAATATACATGTGGTATTTTGGTTGGTAACCTGTTTTCTCTAAGCTCATTCTTCCCTCTACTAAGCCAGAAACTACTTACGGATGAGAACTCCTCCTCAAAGACGGACCCCATCCCCAGCGTGTTGAGTGACTGCACGGACGTGGCACGGCTCACTGTTCAAAATAAATTTAGAAAAAGTTAATCTCTCTTGATACTGCATCTTTAAACAGGCATGCAACTTGGAATGAAGAGAGAAAACCGGGATATGCCAGACCAACCAAGACTTTGAACAGTGTTTTTTTCAATTTGTAATGGTATTCATGAGAAGTAAAAAACAAGGAAATCAGCAGATCCAAGGAAAAGTTGCATGCCTGTTTAAACATGACAAAGGTTAATGCTTGCGAAATGAAAAAACAATACTGGGTTTTGCCCTTCTTTAACTAATGTTTATAAAGACTGTGTACCAAGAGTTATCCTGAGTGATTGTGAGATAAAAAAAATCACAAAATACTCAGGTGGGATTCAAACCCACAACCTCCTGCTTACTAGTGACGATGTTCTACCATTCAACAACCCAGCTTGCCGGGGTCGGCTGGCGAGTTCGAATCTGACTTTTTTTTCTCAAAATCACTCAGGACCACACTGAGTAAACAATTTTTTTTTATTACAAATTCATCGAGGAGGGCAAAACCCAACATTGAATTTACATCACCCAACGCAAATTCCATCTTATGAAATAGATAAAAAATTTGGGAAATCAAAATTCACAAACTTGACCGTGCTCTAGTTTTTTGTGGTCTCTTGTTTCATAAAAAATTGCCTAATTTCAACATTTAAGAAAGTTCTATTCTAATATACTTCACTTACTTGGTTGGGAGCCAGGCTCGTTATGGTGCCCCGTGTCGGCAATTGAGCTAACCCTGGAAGGGTTGGACGAGTGACTGACTATTGTGCTCTCAAATAGCCTGCCATATAACACATGAAACTTAAGCTAATCAGACATTTTAGAAACTAATATACAAATAATGAATGTTTGTGAGTGCAATGGTAAGAATAATTTCATGAGGTGACAGATGAAATGTTCCTTCATCTGTCACCAAATGAAATTATTCTTTCCATTGCACGAACGTGAAACATTCATTATTTGTTTTATATAACACCTGATAAATGCTTGTCATCTGATTGGTTGACTTTTAATAGCCAATATATTCAGGTAAAAGTTTGACAAGTTCATCATATTTATATTAATGCAAACTGTTCAACAGGTTGAGAACAATCATATTTAATTCATCTCGATTTAAACAACGCCACCACCAGCAGCAGTGACACCGTGCAATGGAAGTTCTATTCAGCGTGCAATAGAACTTCCATTGCACTGCGTGCTGCGCGCCACGTGCGCTGGTACGAATAATTCAATGACATGTGATCAACGATCCACCAATCAGATGACGGGGATTTATTCAGGTGTTGTATAAATGTAGATACTGAATGTTTGGGTCGTATGCACACATCTATGCTTTTATAGTTATAGAATATGGGTGCTACTTTACTTTGTATCGCCAACTTGTGTGCAACATACACAAGGATTTGTAGCCATTCGTTGGGTAGTCAGCAGGGGTGAGATTGTCAACTTAATAAAAAGTCTGAAAATTGAATGAAGGTCTGGGAGATGCATTTCTTTCTATACAGATGTCTTTCCCTCGGATTTAAAAAGTCTGAATTCAAACAAAAGTCTGAAAAATCTCATGCCTGGTAATCTGTTGCACCATGTGTGCTGTTCGTGCACAAAGACCGGCAAACAGATCTAGTAAAGTTTTGTTGAAATTTTTCAACAGAGTCTAGAGAAAGAAATTTGCAAGCTGGTTTGCAGGCTCAAATGTTGCAGTTAACTTGCTCAGTTCTCATTACCAAGACTACCAGTAAACATTACCTGAGATAAAACACGGCTCCCGACGTCTCTCTGAACACAAACATATTGCGACGGTTGGAGACAGAGAAGGTACTCAGAGCTGAGATCAGTGCCTGCATGCCTGCAAAGGATGAAAAAATGGAAAAAAACTAAAGTAACTTTCTAATGTTTATCATTTTACGATCGGGAATTTAAAATACAAGGAATCACATTTTCATAAAGGATTGTTGCTATATATCACTAGCCCACAAGGCAACATAAGAAGTACGCTCACTAGCACATAGCAGTTTTTACTAGTTAGTATGCCGGGCTAGTTTAAAAAAATTTAAGCCCCTGTCAGTCCGGGAAAGTAAACAAGCTCCAAACCAGGTAATGCTTATGTGTTTTGGCAAACTCCTTGTTCTTCGCCGACCGCTTTCAAACCCATAAACCTACATGACCATGAGTAGAACAAACCTACAATGCACATAGGATGGGGCGTGTATACATTTGACTGTAGAATGGAGTGACAAATTTTATTTGTGAAAGGTTAAAAAAAAATTAAAAATTGGAGACTCAAGTTTTGGTCAGAAATGGTAACATTTTTGGCAAATCTGGTGTGACAAATACAGTGACGTACCCGGTGAGGCAGAGCCTCCCCTGTGTCCTGTGTACAGCCTGGCGTGGATGTTGAGATGGGTGTGCCACATCTGATCGCAGGCAAAGTGGCCTGGGTTGAAGTCCATGGCAGCTGCCAGGTAGTCCATCTTAGCTTGGTCAAAATCATCATCGTCTGAAAACAATAATAAAGGAACCAATTCATGTCACCAGCTCATCATCAACTCACTGGCTTGGAAATAAAATTGGCAGGGAGCTGATTAGTAAAGTAAAGTCTGTTTTAACCAGTTCATGTCGGAGGACGTGATAACACATACTGGCTGTTTTTATACACAGGAATGGCTGATGGGTTAAGACGCCAATATTGCCTTGACTTGCCTCCGGGTGACGTCTAAACATGCTTATCCCTCATGCCTTTCGTACAAAGTCAGACAAATCTGTGGAGGCAGACCGTGTGTTGATCTTGAATTGGCCGTTATGCACGCCCTATTGTTGTACAAGTTAGAATCAGTATTTGTGGCGTTCGGCTGTATATCAGAAGTTGGCTGGACAATTTTGCCTTTTGCGAAAATCAAAGTTTTTGGCAAAAATAATCTTTATAGTACAAATTAAGTGGTTAAACCATACAACAAGGTGCTCCGTGTGCTATTTTTCTTCTGTCTCATCTGAAAAGCTTAAATGTCATTGTAATTTTTATAATGTAATGTGAATGCTTGAAAGAAAGTCTTTTCGGTGGGAAGGCAAACAGCTAAAGCAATTACAATTCTAAGGATCTTTAGATTTTGAGGATGCAATTCTAAGGGTCTTTAGATTTTGAGGATGAGCTATATAGAAAACTTAGGGAAACTGTAAAGAAAAGCATGGAAAATCTGGGGTTTTGTTTTAAACCATTCAGGGAAATTTTTTACAAATTTTAAACTTAAAGGTATTAATGCCACAACTTTTTGCCTTGTGTTCTGGTGGGAGGAGGGGACCGGTGGGGTGTTCAACAAGATTGTTTTGTTATTGGGGAGGGGGAGAGATCTGGGCCCAATCTACCCACCGTCATCCAGCGATGGTTTATCAATCCTGGAGCGGATGGGATCTTCACTCTGCCAGGCGTCTTCATCACTCTCCCCAAACAGGATGGACTTACAGGAGTGGGTCTTGTACAAATCTTGAAGCAGCAACCGCTGTGGGTAAAAAAAAAAAAAAAAAATAGCAATTTTTGAGCATTTTTAGATGTGCTCCCAGAAAGGCTAAAAAGGCTCATCAGGTTATAAAGCTTTAAGAAAAAAGATTGAAACAGGGAAAAGTGAGCAAAATAATTGTAATAACCTATGTGAACAAGCAACAGATTGTGAATTTTTTTAAATGTTTTACAACTGTATTTCTTTCTGGTAATGAAACAAAGGATTCCTAAAAGTGCCTTAGGCACTGTAGCTCGAAAGCCCGAAGGAATCTGTACAGAGAAGACAATGAGAAGAAATTACAGAGTTGGGACAAAAACTCCAGAAGAATACTCTGGGGAAACCCACAGAATCAAGTAGGGACTGACAACTCAATCCACGTGTAGTCCGGGCGGGAATCGAGCCACAGCGGTGGAAGGCGAGGAAAGAAACCACTGTGCCAACCTGACTTTCCTCAATTAATGGCAGAGTAGTTAATTGGAAACAATTTCAGAAAGATTGATTGGTTTACGAAATAAAAAAAGAAGAAAACCTAGCAACAAGGGAGGACAGTAGAAAAACAAACCTGGTTGACCGTTCTGCATGTATTCCTGATTGTATCGGTGACTTGCAAGTACAGCTGCTCACCGCCTCCACTGTTAGATTCTCCTCGATCCCTGATAAAAACAGACCATTTCTTAATATTTAAAGAGAATATGCAACATTTGCTTTTGCTGTAATTTTCAGAATGGATTTGGGGGGTTAGTATTCATAGCAAATATTGTTACACTGACTTGTTTGAGGTTTTGATGCTGGGAAAACCAAGAAAAACAATCATGTTCCTGTAGTCTGGTTCCCTGTCCCCAAGTAAGAGCAATTTATAGATGTCTGGGAATTGTAAGGTCAGGGAATCAGTCTAGCTGGCTTATACCTGTTCAAAGGTGTGTAATCAATTATAAGCAAAATGCGGACTAACAACATATGGTAAATTGGGGGCAGTATTTGAAAGAAAACCAGTTTTTTTTCCAACGCTGGTCGGCCGACCAGCTTTGGATATTGATACAAAAATACCACTTTTCTTGAAAATGACAGCACACCAGGTGCCATGATATTACAGTATGCTTTAGACTGTCATTCACAAACAGTCCAGTAAGGTATTTCATAATAATTTGGCAGTTTTGTTTTTTTGATGTTTGCAAATGCTGTATATTCCCTTTAAGCAAAATGTAAAAGAGGGACTGACATTTCAAACCAAAAATATCTAAAATTTATACCAGTCACCCAACCAAGATTGCAATATTATCATAACCGGATCTCAGTGTATCAGCAAGACAACAAAGTCAACTGAACAATTCATTTGCGTAAATTATCCTATAATTCTGAGACACGTTTCCACAAAATGAACATAACATCACAAAAACTCAAAATTGGATTTCACAAAACTCTAAATTGGAGAAATAAATAGAGTTCAGTGGAGACTTCTAAATGTAACCGTAACACTGCTTGTGGCTTTTCTTTAGTACTTGTTTGAAATGTAGAAATCCACTCATTTTCAAGATTGTTTTGACTGCAATTTAAACCAAATGACACTGATCAACTTTGGTTTATTTTAGGAGACAGAGATGCCACCAATGTATCAATAAAAACCCTAAAACAGAAAGAATGTTGCAACCTCAGCGGTTGTGTACGAAGTCAATGGAGAGTTAAGACAATTTTCTAAGTATTTCCTAATAAAATTGGAAGTGTTTCTCAGTCCCAGATTCATGGCTTATCATCATTTCTGCTACGACTGACCTTCATTGAGATGAGGTATATGAAGAAAAAAGCAGCTTCAGGTTGCAACATTCTTTCTCCTAAAACACAACCAAAAAACCTGACACTACCTTTACCCCTGTGTTTTCTGAATGTTTCAAACTAAATCCAGCACTTTTAATTTGTCACATTTTTTGGAGAAACCCCCCCCCCCCTGAATTCAGGTTAAAAGCTGAAAGTGGCATCTCTGGAGAGAACAGTTCACAGATGCCATATTTTGTTATGTTTGTAATACCTGGAATGGAAGAATATCTCCACACGGTCGGTGTGTATGCGTAGGATGAGCCAGAAGTCAGGCATGAGCTGCCGTCGCCTGGTCTGCTCGGCTAGCAACTCCTGGGAGTCATCCAGCTCCAAGTCACTGGAACCTCCCTCGTATCCTAGACAAGGTAACCATTTGGAAAAGTTTAAAACTGGGCAGGGTTGGGTTTTCAATGGGAGGTATTTTCAAATCAATAATCAAAAAAAAATTGAATTCTTGAGTTCCTTTTTTCAGAGTTCAATTGTAGTCCCTTACAGGATCTTGTAAATGACTGCTTCGAGTGTTGTAGTTAAAACTAACCTCCCAAGGCAATCCATGAAGCATTCAATTTTTCCCGAAGCAAAGCCGAGGGAAAAAGAATGCTCCATGGATCACCGATCAATATTTGTTTTATAACACCTCTCCCACAGATTCTGCTTGTTTTTAAGCGATAACTGATTAATTTAATCTAAATACAATTAAAATGTACTTCTATTTGAATACGAAAATTGTTGAAAATTTACTTGCACTTTTCCAAACTACCCCTTCACAAAATGTCCGAACCCAGCCCTGTAGCGCTAGTACTTGGGAACAATACGCGCAATGTGCACACCCGTACAATATCAATATCAAGATCCCAAAATCAAAGATCCCTTGTTCCACAGATCCCAAGATCCCTAGACCATGTTGTAGATCCCAAAAATCTCACGATCCCAAATATTCCAGATCCCTATATCCCTAGTTCCCAAGATTCCAAGATCCCAAAATCCCAGTATTCCAATATCCAAGGATCACAACCTCCAACCTCAAAATCGTAAAGTGTCATAGTTGGAAGTCACGGCAGCTGGAGCTACTTATTTTTACCTTCTTCATCGTTGTCATTTAGGCTGCCTGTGTAGCTGATCTGAGAGCTAGGGGGACCACTGGAAGCTGCAGAAATCAGGGAGAAGGGCCTTCTTCCAACCAGAGGAGTAAGGTCAGTCTCGGAGCTCTGACTTGACTTCCTCTCAAGAGGATTCAGCATGGCTATGTCTGGCTGACGTACGGAAGGTTGATGATCATCATCACCTGTGGTTCCGGCCGAGTCAGAGCTGGCACGAGGTCTGTCTTGAGTATCTGCGGCTCCATGGCTGGGGTCGTCCTCGACGAGCATCGTACCAGAGTCCGACTTGTGGGTCAGGGTCGTGGTGCTGGCGCTGGAGGTCGAGCTGTGGCTACGGCTATCCTTGGTTTGGACAGCCTGCAGGTATTCCCTGGCAGCCGTAGCTAGGTCCGAGTCAGAGTGGCTCGTCTCTGGGACTTGATGGGTGTCAGAGTGGGAGCTGCTGGCACGCGACAGGACAACAAAGCTCGTTGAATTGCGCCGAAGTTGACTGCTGTCCTCTCCTTCATCTGCCTCCTCAGCGACCTGTAACTCCGCCCCTCTGGGGTCATCAGATGGGCTCTGCTCACTACCCAAGTCAACCTCATCTTTGCCACCTTGCTGTAAGTCCACGTTTTCAGGAGCAGCATCATCATCTTGATGTCCTTGATCGTCGGAATCGTGCTCCTCTGCCAACACCTGGATGGAGCTGTCACTGCTCCCTGAGACGTTATCTTCTCCATCCTTTGTTTTGTCCGCCTCCCTCATTGCATCTGTCAATCTCTCCTCCTCCTCACCACCCGTCTTAGAATCCTCAAGTCCATTCTTCAACTCATCGTCAGCTCCATCCGAAGTCCCAACCACCGCCTTACAAGGCGAGGGCGGCGTACAGATTATCGTTGTCGAGGCGAAGATGCTACTGATCGTCTTCGCTTCACCTGCGGAAGATGCTTGGGTGTCTCCACTGACCAATCGGTGAGGTTCCTGCTCTCCAAGGTTCTCCAGGGCACTCTGTATGGCCTGGTTGCGCATGGTGTTATCCACGTGGGTCTGGTCATACATCAGGTGGTAGTAGTGTCCAACCTTGTTCAACTCACAGCCGGGGATTTCGGTCCGTTCCAGTTCCTGTGACCAAAAAAGAAGAACTTCTTAATTCTTCGGGTGTAACAAGAAGGGACAAACACAATAGTTTCAACGCGTCATTATATGTATTAAAGTGACAGATGGGGCATAAATTTTGTACACAGAGAATGCCGCTTTTAACAAATACCCATGATACGTCACTTTGTAGTGCTGTAAATTTATAACTGTGAATTTATAAACAAAACAGATAAAAACCAAGCCCCTTACCCTTTGGAAGGCATGAAAAGGTATTTTTTTTTAAATTCCAAACACATCTTGCACTTTGTGTCAGCTTGTCCTTTGTCATGTTTGTAAGCATTTGTCTCAGCAGGCTCTTTAGTGTTTGTATGTTTAAAGCGTATAAAGGATAGTTTTACAACTTTGCACAGGAATTTTGTAAGTCTGCCATAGGAACTAATTTCTCTACCCACAGGTTGACAAAATACCTGATCTCCAGACCCAGTTTTTTTTCTGCCGCAGTTCTATGACATGCAGATTCTGCAAAAACAGGTTCATAGGCAGCACAAAAGTACTTCACATGAAGTACCAATTACTGGCCACACAAACTGGCATTTTCAGTTTTTTTTTTTAATGTTCTTACAAAGGTGAGCTTTATTTAGTTCTACCTCAAGCTTAAATATTTGGATCTCAATACCAATTATTCCTCCTTTTAAAAAAACAAGCTCGATCAGATCTCGGAAGCTACGGGCCAACAAATTCCTGTTCACCTTATTTTGACCTCTGACCCCGTAGCTGTAGGTCAGACAAAGAGGTCACCATGGACTTTTTTTAATGTTTGACCAATGCCAACATGTTGACAGCACTACTTTTGTCATTTGAGCTGCTTTGAAATTTGACCCCATGATGACCTTTGACCCCAGTTTGGTCAAGTGACATGTTGGGGCTGGGCTACTGAAACCTTTGACAAAGTTTGGTTGAAATTGGTCAGAATATATAGGAGCAATAGACAATGTAAACATTTGTTACTAACTAACTAACTAACGTACGGACTAACGGAGAAACAAGATGATTTGTTGAGCTGCTAAAAAATATATCCGAATGTGCTCTACGAAATCTCGTATTCTAACAGGCACGATTTTGGACCATGGGCCCTGTGGCAGTGCATTTTTCCTTAGGCCATCAATTGGGAAAGTTGTGTACGCGCTCAGTTGAAGATGTTTCGCCTTCAAGTTAGCTCACGCAGCGCCAATACAAATTATCTAGTTGAAAATGTCAAGGCATTTGTGAATATAATGCAGACAAAAGGCGTAAGCTACAGAGAAAAAGCTCCCGGTTGCACCGCTGCCGTGGACCAATTATATTGCATCTCTTCTCTGAAGACCACAAAAAATCAATACCCAGTTCCAGTCTGCAGCAATAAGATATCTTCCCCTATTTGACAACAAAAATGAACAAGTATTAATAAAGGCAAAAGGCAACAGACATTTTCTGCTCTGGTTCTTGTCTTTCAAAATTCAAAGAAAATGGAGGATATTTTGGGACCCAGATACCCTACGCCATCAATTGGGAAAGTTGTGTAAGCTCAGTTGAAGATGTTTCGTCTGCAAATTAGCGCACACAGTGCCAATAACCAGTTGTAAATGTCAAGGTATTTGCGAAAATAATGCAGACAAAAGGCGTAATTAGCTACAGAGAAAAAGCTCCCCGTTGCACCGCTGCCGTGGACCAATTATATTGCATCTCTTTTCTGAAGACCACAAAAAATCAATACCCAGTTCCAGTCTGCAGCAATAAGATATCTTCCCCTATTTGACAACAAAAATGAACAAGTATTAATAATGGCAAAAGGCAACAGACATTTTCTGCTCTGGTTCTTGTCTTTCAAAATACAAAGAAAATGGAGGAGTGGTGCAACATTATTTGATGACAAAAATGAAGAAATATTAATAAAAGCAACAGACATTTTCTGCTCCGGTTCTTGTCTTTCAAAATTCAAAGAAAATGGAGGAGTGGGCGGAACAACAGAATTTCCCTCAGGCAAGCTAGCATTGTCAACACAAAGGCAGTTTTGATTAAATGCTGGCCATAGGCATGTACGTTAATAAAAGAGGTACAGGCTGATAAATACGACTTCTAGTTGAGTAAAGCACAAATATTGCCATTGTAATATTTCTTAATTACGCATCAGTGGTAACTATGGAAAATGTAGACGTGCTCAATGCTTTCTGGCCTTGTTCTTTGTGTAAACACACGCAGGTCTAGAGGGGGGCAATAGCTTTCAAACTAATATTACTCATTCAAGCAGGGAATTGCTACATCAAAAGCAGGACTAAAAGCCAGCAAATTTCATGACGTCAACTACTGATGTTTCTTTCTGACATTTGCCATTACCCTAATAATTTCGCTTTGCACACTGAAATTTGTGTGAAGTAAAAACTGACTGTAGGGCTCAGATTGGTCGAGAAGAAGGTTGTGGAAGACGTATTTTTCTGTCTCATTCTGTTAAAGGAATTGAAATTTCTATGGGTGCAGTAATCTGCCGTTAGACATACGCAATCATCAAGAATAGCACATATATTCTGCTGATAATCAAAAACTTTAAAAAACGGTAAGTTACAAAATTTGCCGACTTTGATATCAATCAAGCACTGTGACTGAACCATGGAATTGCCGCAGATACTGCAACCTTCTGGACTGAAATCTCAGATTGTGGTGTTTTTCACAAGCTTGTTGATTGCTGGCATGGCTTTCTGCTTTGGAAGTCCGTGCACAGGCCAAACCAGATTGCAATTCTATGGCGCGGAGAATTGCGCCCTCGATAGATCCGTTTACGAAACAACTACTACCGTTTCCCCCGTCACCTGTGCACGCAACTGCCACGCTGACGTACGCTGCATGTCACTCAACTACTACTGGCCGAATCGCATGTGCGAACTGAGCACTACTACCAGGTCACAGGAGACGAGCCGTTTCACCGAGCGCCAGGGCAGTGTGTATTTTGACTCTGATGAAGAAACACAAAGATTTTCCGTTCCCTCTCTGACATCTGCCTTATCCACTCCGATGATAAATGAGGAAGCACCCGACACTATTACCAACACAACACCGGCCTTCCCCACTCCAGAAGTAGAAGTGGATCCCATACCAAACGAACCTACTGAACCACCTCCCACCCCAACAGAAAACCCAACCATCGGCTGTAAGAGACAAGGGGTCAATACTGTCTATCCCTCGGGCACAGGTCCCGGGATTCAGGTCGACTGCGAGCTGATCTATGGCAAATATTGGATGGTGATTCAGCGTCGTCAGGATGGCAGCGTGGACTTCTACCGCAACTGGACCGAGTACCGAGAAGGATTCGGCAACTTGTCTGGGGAATACTGGCTAGGAAACGACAACATTCGGCAGCTGACTGAATCTCAGGGACCGTGGATGCTCCACATTGACCTGGCCGACTGGCACGGCCAACATCGCCATGTCCGGTATAACGACTTTTCAGTCCAAGGAGAAGAATACACCATGCATTTGGGCAATTTCGCTACCAGAAATGATTTTGACATTGAAAACTCACTTGCACATGAAAATGGCCGATCTTTCTCAACTTGGGATCACGATAATGATGGATTGGATAGCAGAACATGTGCTGTAGACAACCATGGAGGCTGGTGGTATGATGGGTGCGTTTTGGCAAATCTGAATGGCTTTTACTTTCAGGAAGAAACGGTGGACGACCACGCAATTACATGGTTTTCTTGGAGAGGACTCTATAGTCTCAAACAATGCAGCATGAAAATTTGCTTAGGTTAAATACCGATACCGTACCACTGAATTAACACTAGAACTGCATTGGGTGGACACACATTTGATGATTGAATAAACAGGAGAATAGCAATTGGACAGCAATCGATTGACACTACATGTACTCATGTAGTCAACATCAAGTTAACTCTAATAAGATTGAAAAATTAATACTTCATCACCAGCACTGGTTTGACACCAGATTAACTTCAGATTGAAGAACAGATTAGCATTTGATCAACACTGGATAGACGCCAGATTAACATCAGATAGACACTGGTTTGACACCAGATTAACTTCAGATTGAACAACAGATTAACATTTGATCAACACTGGATAGACGCCAGATTAACATCAAATCAACACTTGATCTACACTGGTTTGACACCAGACTAACTCTAGACTGAACATCAGATTGACACTTGACCAACACTGGATTGACACCATATTTTGACATGTAGTTCAGGGTGAACGTTGGATTAATTATTCACCAACAATGGACTGACGCCAGATAACCTTAAGGTTGAACATCGGATTAAAACGTGAAAAACACTGGCTTGCCACCAGATTAACTTCACAATGAATAACAGATTAACACTTAATCAACACTGGATTGACACCAGATGACTTTTAGTTGGTCATCAGATTAACACCAGACAAAGGCAATTGTAACATCCGACATCAAAAATCAGGTAAGGATTTTTGAAAGAAAAAAACCTCAATGCAGAAAACGTACTTGCACTGTGTCATACATGTACTGGGGGTATACTGAACCCCTCTCATCACGGATATGTATGTATGTACATGTACGCAGGGCGAGTCAAAAAGAAAGTGACCTGATGAGAATGTTCTTTTTTTTTTAAATATGTGGCACTTTACATTTGATTAAAATAACATATGGATAAAGTACACATTATTGACTAGGAACTGTGAAAATTTCACATAATTGGCATTCTATGTTCACAAGTTTTGTCTATTTTAAAACAAACCTCACAAAATTCGGCTGCCCATCAATCATTCAAATACAATGAAACAAGGGCGTTTTCCTGCCTTCATCAGTGAACGAAATTTGCACAGGAAAACAGACCAAAATCACTGTCGTTACTTCAGAAAAAAATCCTGATATTCAAAACACATGACCAGTGCTGTAAAAATCTTATTGCGTATAAATCTCTGGTTCTCACTCAGCTCAATAACTTCAAGTGGCATTCCATGGACAGCTGTAAAAATGGATTCTTTTAGTAAAATAAGCATAACTTCTCATACCATGGAACAATTTCAGTAATTCCTTTTTATTCAACAAGTGGAACATGCTCGTTTAATAATGCATTTTGTTGGTGTGTCAAATTTGAATGCTTTAAGGGAAACAATCATTAATTCAGGCCACTTTCTTATTGACTCACCCTGTATATTGGTTTTCTGTCTTTCTTTAATTTCTCTCATTCACATTTTATGTGTTTTCTATGTAAAATAAATGTTTCAATGTACAGGGTGAATAAAAAAATGCGAAACCTAATAGTAGAATGTGTGTGAATTGTTTTTGTTTTGCTGAAAGAACACACCTTTTTTTGGTGATCCATGGACAGTACTTTATAATGGTAGTTGTGTTTAAAATTCCATAACTTAAAAAGTACATGAGTGATCTGAATGATTCTTTTACTACAAGAAAGCTTATGAATTGGGCTTTCATATCCTAGATTTTAAAAGTGCTACATGCAGAACTTCACTAAAACAATGGTCCCAACATTTGGGTTTCGCTCTTTTTTTCTCACCCTGTATTGTGATTCTGTGAAGGCATGCTCCTCAGAGCCTCTGTTTCTTTTGATCATGCCTCCCTAATTTTGATAACTTTATTGTACAGTCATTTTCCTAGTTCCATATTTTTCATAGTTCTAGATCACTTCAAATATAAACCTATCTCTATTAAATTGGTCTCCATTACTATTTTTTGTACTAAGTGCATTTTGAAAAAAGAAAACTAAGATGTTTTCAATAAAATCTCTAGAATAGGAATTTTGGCCAGATGTCCGAGTCGCACTTTGACAAGTTTGGACAGTTTGTAGAAAATCAGGGGAGCCGTGAATCGGCGAAAAATTTTCTCCTCGGTACATCACTAGGACTGTGTGATTTCAAATATTTTGTTCATACTCTGAAGTCTTATTAACTATTACAAAGAAAGTTTGTTGAATCAAAATAAGTTGTAGAGTCTCTAACATTGAAAATGTGTCGTCGAATGACAGGTTAGCTCCAGATCGCACGTGCACGTAGGACCCAACTACACGCGTGTTTATAATCGACTTTATGTGACATAGTCTTTGATGGGTCGAAGGTTTTCGGTCTGTGCCTGTTCCTGCCGTTGAGTTGCAGCCAAAAGTTTAAAAATCATTTTTGTTAATTCTCTTTTTAAAATTTGCTGGAATTCTCTTGAATGAACTGTTTTTCAAAAAAACTAAGTAATACTTTATCAAAAACTGTGCTTGATTTGGGGTGATTTTGTCTGCAAAATGGATTTTCTTGCGTGATTTTTTTTTCACGCGAAGCAGTTTTTGATAGATTCTGAACTGATTAAACCAATCCGGAACTAGGAAAAGTTGCATCGGTACTTTTGACGTCGCAAAGTCAAAATTAAAAGAGCTTATATTTGGAAAAGTATTTCGTAGTATCTCCATCCCTTAAGGTAAACTTTTAAACCAATGTCACATGCATTCGTGGACTAGTGGAGCCGAAAGCAGCCTGAATGACGTTTGCTATCCGGAACTAGGAAAACGAATGTATTCTGTTTGTCATTTCGCTTCTGATGAAACTAATTGTTTAAATTGAAACCGAATTAAAAAGTTAAAAAGTAAACTAGAAACATCAAAAGTTATACAATTTGTAATGAATAGCTTGCATAATTAAAATGTGTAAGAAACACATCCCTATATTTCAAATATAAGGCATGGACTTTTTATTGAAGGAATAAAAACAGAATTGTGTAATGTGTGACTAATCCACTGTAAAATGTCAATAGCCACCGTGTCCACATGTACAGTAGTAGATAAAAAATTTCAGCAGAATTTTTTTTAAGTGTTTAAAATTGTTTTGAATTGATACTGTGAAGTGGTAATGACTTGTTGGTGTGTGAATTATATTCAGAATATTGTATTATAATAGCATTATAAATCTTGATGTCTACTACTCTTCACATGTAGATTAAACTAATTACAGTGGGATCCACAGAAATTGTTCGTAATAGTGATCGTTCAGTATAGCGATTTTCACACATTAGTGGTGCCCTCTTTTACTCATTGTTATTGTGTAGTTGCATTTACAAACCACGTGCGGAGTCGCCAAACTTGTCCATTATTATTTCCGATTCCGTAGCAGAACTTCACCAAGTACGCCCTGGTAGTTACTGAAAGACGAATTCGAACGCGTGCGACTATTGAATCATGTAATTACACAGTTTTTGATAAAAGCCATTTGTCACTCTTCTGTTGATTTTTCCAACAACAATGTTCGCTATGTTTTGTAGACAAAAATTGGGAGCCAAGGCTGATGTTCGGTATAGCCAAATGTTCGGTATAGCAGTGTTTGGTATAGCGACGTTCCACTGTATGCGTAAAAAAAGCGTAAAACGTTCACGTAATTTTCTTATCACATTCACTTATACGTGACAAAATGTGGTAAGGCTACAAACACAAGCTACCTTGATAAACCACCACTATGGACATTATAATATTGCATCTCCAAAAAAAACCCCAATATCTACATGCAGTTCCAGAATGCAACAGGCAAGATACGTTATGTCGTGTGCTTGGATACTGTAATTTCATTGGTCTAGAATAGCTAGGTGTCCAGTCTGTGAAAAGAATGGTCAACTTTGTTTCACTGCATGGCATATTAAGTATCTCTGGGAATGCAACTGGGAAATTAGAAAAAAATGAGGAAACTCCAAAACGCACACGACTCAGTATAGTAGTTTTCAATTTGTAATGGCATTCATGAGAAGTAAAAATCATGCCTCCCATATTTTGATAACTTTGTTGTCCAGTCATTTTCCTAGTTCCATATTTTCATAGTTCCGGATCACTTCAAATATAAACCTACCTCTATTGAATTGGTCTCCATTACTATTTTTTATACTTAGTGCATTTTGAAAAAACAAAACGATTACTTCTTGATACACAAAGATGTTTTCAATAAAATCTCTAGAAAAGGAATTTTGGCCAGATGTCCGAGTCGCACTTTGACAAGTTTGGACAGTTTGTAGAAAATCACGGGAGCCGTGAATCGACGAAAATTTTTCTCCTCGGTACATCACCAGGACTGTGTGATTTCAAATATTTTGTTCATACTCTAAAGTCTTCTTAACTATTACATAGAAAATTTGTTGAATCAAAATAAGTTGTAGAGTCTCTAACATTGAAAATGTGTCGTCGAATGACAGGTTAGCTCCAGATCGCACGTGCACGTAGGACCCAACTACACGCGTGTTAATCGACTTTATGTGACGATTCTTCGATGGGTCGAAGGTTTTCGGTCTGTGCGTGTTCCTGCCGTTGAGTTGCAGCCAAAAGTTTAAAAATCATTTTCGTTAATTCTCTTTTTAAAATTTGCTGGAATTCTTTTGAATGAACTGTTTTTCAAAAAAACTAAGTAATACTTTATCAAAAACTGTGCTTGATTTGGGGTGATTCTGTCTGAAAAATGGATTTTCTTGCGTGATTTTTTTTCACGCGAAGCAGTTTTGGATAGATTCTGAACTGATTAAACCAATCAGGAACTAGGAAAAGTTGCATCGGTACTTTTGACGTCGCAAAGTCAAAATTAAAAGAGCTTATATTTGGAAAAGTATTTCGTAGTATCTCCATCCCTTAAGGTAAACTTTTAAACCAATGTCACATGCATTCATGGACTAGTGGAGCCGAAAGCAGCCTGAATGATGTTTGCTATCCGGAACTAGGAAAATGACTGTACTCTGTTTGTCATTTTGCTTCTAATGAAACTAATTGTTTATAAAGTAAAACAGAATAAAAAAGTTCAAAGTAAATTAGAAACGTCAAAAGTTGTACAATTTGTAATGAATAGCTTTAATAATTAAAATGTGTAAGAAACAAATCCCTGTATCTCAAATATGAGGCATGGTCTTTTTATTGAAGGAATAGAAACAAAATTGTGTAATGTGTGACTAATCCACTGTGAAATGTCAATAGCCACCATGTCCACATGCATGACATGTAGTAGATAAAAAAATTCAGCAGAATTATTGTCAATTGTTAAAATTCTTTTGAATTAATACTGTGAAGTGGTAATGATTTGTTGGTGTGTGAATTATATTCAGAATATTGTATTATAACAGCATTATAAATCTTGATGTCTAATACTCTTTACATGTAAATTAAATTAATTATGTGTATAAAGAAAACGTCAAACATTCACGTAGTTTTCTTGTCACAATCACTTATGTGGCAAAATGTGGCAAGGCTACAAACACAAGCTACCTTGATAAACCACCACTATGGACAATTATAATATTGCATTTCCAAAAAACCCCAATATCTACATGCAGTTCCAGAATGCAACAAGCAAGATGTGCGTTATGTCGTGTGCTTGGATACTGAAATTTTATTGGTCTAGAATAGCTAGGTGTCCAGTCTGTGAAAAGAATGGTTAACTTTGTTTCACTGCGTTGCATATGAAGTATCTCTGGGAATGCAACTGGGAAATTAGAAAAAATGATGAAACTCCAAAACGCACACGACTCTGTATGTAGTTTTTAATTTGTAATGGCATTCATGAGAAGTAAAAATGAGGAAATCAGCGGATCCGAGGAACAGTTACATGAGTGTATCTCATATACACTGTGTTCCATAAATGAACCTCAGATACACTGCGCTTCATAATTATTACACATTTTCCATATCTGCGGTCATCAAAAATACTGATTTTTGGCCAAAAAAACCAACTTCACAAAATTAAGTCAAATGTTCACACAAGGTGGGTAGAGGCAAGAAATGAATCCCCAAGAGATTTCAGCTCACTTCAGTCAGGATCCAGGGAGAAAACAAACACTTTATTTTTTTACCCCAATCTCCTTCAATCTAGAAAATTTTCCATATCCGCAGTGATCAAAAATACTGATTTTTGGCCAAAAAATCAAACTTCACGAAATAATTCAAATGTTCACACATGGTGGATAGAGGCCAGAAATAAATCCCAGAGAGATTTCAGCTCACCTATGTCAGGATCCAGGGAGAAAATAAACATTTCAGTTTTTTACCCAAATAACCCAAATTTTGAAAAGTTTTCCATATCCGCGGTCATCAAAAATACTCATTTTTGGCCCGAAAATCCAACTTCACAAATTTAGCTCAAATGTTCACACATGGTGGGTAGAGGCCAGAAATAAATCCCCCAGAGATTTCAGCTCACTTAAGTCAAGATCCAGAGAGAAAAATAAACAATTTAGTTTTTTACCCAAATAGCCCAAATCTTGAAAAGTTTTCCATATCTGCGGTCATCAAAAATACTCATTTTTGGCCCGAAAATCCAACTTCACGAAATTAGCTCAAATGTTCACACATGGTGGGTAGAGGCCAGAAATAAATCCCCGAAAGATTTCAGCTCACCTAAGTCAAGATCCAGGGAGAAAATAAACAATTTTGTTTTTTACCCAAATAGCCCAAATCTTGAAAAGTTTTCCATATCCGCGGTCATCAAAAATACTCATTTTTGGCCCGAAAATCCAACTTCACGAAATTAGCTCAAATGTTCACATATGGTGGGTAGAGGCCGAAATAAATCCCCAGGAGATTTCAGATCACCTAAGTCAAGATCCAGGGAGAAAATAAACATTTCAGTTTTTTACCCAAATAGCCCAAATCTTGAAAAGTTTTCCATATCCGCGGTCATCAAAAATACTCATTTTTGGCCCGAAAATCCAACTTCACGAAATTAGCTCAAATGTTCACACATGGTGGGTAGAGGCCAGAAATAAATCCCCGAGAGATTTCAGCTCACTTAAGTCAAGATCCAGGGAGAAAATAAACAATTTAATTTTTTACCCAAATAGCCCAAATCTTGAAAAGTTTTCCATATCCGCGGTCATCAAAAATACTCATTTTTGGCCTGAAAATCCAACTTCACGAAATTAGCTTAAATGTTCACACATGGTAGGTAGAGGCCAGCACTAAATCCCCAAGAGATTACAGCTCACTTACGTCAAGATCCAGGGAGAAAATAAACAATTTAGTTTTTTACCCAAATAGCCCAAATCTTGAAAAGTTTTCCATATCCGCAGTCATCAAAAATACTCATTTTTGGCCCGAAAATCCAACTTCACGAAATTAGCTCAAATGTTCACACATGGTGGGTAGAGGCCAGAAATAAATCCCCGAGAGATTTCAGCTCACTTAAGTCAAGATCCAGGGAGAAAATAAACAATTTAGTTTTTTACCCAAATAGCCCAAATCTTGAAAAGTTTTCCATATCCGCGGTCATCAAAAATACTCATTTTTGGCCCGAAAATCCAACTTCACGAAATTAGCTCAAATGTTCACACATGGTGGGTAGAGGCCAGAAATAAATCCCCCAGAGATTTCAGATCACCTAAGTCAAGATCCAAGGAGAAAATAAACAATTTAGTTTTTTACCCAAATAGCCCAAATCTTGAAAAGTTTTCTATATCCGCGGTCATCAAAAATACTCATTTTTGGCCCGAAAATCCAACTTCACGAAATTAGCTCAAATGGTCACACATGGTGGGAAGAGGCCAGAAATAAATCCCCAGGTGATTTCAGCACACCTAAGTCAAGATCCAAGGAGAAAATAAACAATTTAGTTTTTTACCCAAATAGCCAAAATCTTGAAAAGTTTTCCATATCCGCAGTCATCAAAAATACTCATTTTTGGCCCGAAAATCCAACTTCACAAAATTAGCTCAAATGTTCACACATGGTGGGTAGAGGCCACAAATAAATCCCCAGGAGATTTCAGATCACCTAAGTCAAGATCCAGGGAGAAAATAAACATTTCAGTTTTTTACCCAAATAGCCCAAATCTTGAAAAGTTTTCCATATCCGCGGTCATCAAAAATACTCATTTTTGGCCCGAAAATCCAACTTCACGAAATATGCTCAAATGTTCACACATGGTGGGTAGAGGCCACAAATAAATCCAAGGAGATTTCAGCTCACCTAAGTCAAGATCCAAGGAGAAAATAAACAATTTAGTTTTTTACCCAAATAGCCCAAATCTTGAAAAGTTTTCCATATCCGCGGTCATCAAAAATACTCATTTTTGGCCCGAAAAGCCAACTTCACGAAATTAGCTCAAATGTTCACACATGGTGGGTAGAGGCCAGCAATAAATCCCCCAGAGATTTCAGATCACCCAAGTCAAGATCCAGGGAGAAAATAAACATTTCAGTTTTTTACCCAAAAATGCCCAAATCTTGAAAAGTTTTCCATATCCGCGGTCATCAAAAATACTCATTTTTGGCCCGAAAATCCAACTTCACGAAATTAGTTCAAGTGGTCACACATGGTGGGTAGAGAACAGCAATAAATCCCCCAGAGATTTCAGATCACTTAAGTCAAGATCCAGGGAGAAAATAAACATTTCAGTTTTTGACCCAAATAGCCCAAATCTTGAAAAGTTTTCCATATCCGCGGTCATCAAAAATACTCATTTTTGGCCCGAAAATCCAACTTCACAAAATTAGCTCAAATGTTCACACATGGTGGGTAGAGGCCAGCAATAAATCCCCAGAGATTTCAGATCACCTAAGTCAAGATCCAAGGAGAAAATAAACATTTCAGTTTTTTACCCAAATAGCCCAAATCTTGAAAAGTTTTCCATATCCCGGTCATCAAAAATACTCATTTTTGGCCCGAAAATCCAACTTCACGAAATTAGCTCAAATGGTCACACATGGTGGGTAGAGGCCAGAAATAAATCCCTGAGAGATTTCAGCTCACTTAAGTCAAGATCCAGGGAGAAAATGAACATTTCAGTTTTTTACCCAAATAGCCCAAATCTTGAAAAGTTTTCCATATCCGCGGTCATCAAAAATACTCATTTTTGGCCCGAAAATCCAACTTCACGAAATTAGCTCAAATGTTCACACATGGTGGGTAGAGGCCAGAAATAAATCCCCCAGAGATTTCAGCACACCTAAGTCAAGATCCAAGGAGAAAATAAAATATTTAGTTTTTTACCCAAATAGCCAAAATCTTGAAAAGTTTTCCATATCCGCGGTCATCAAAAATACTCATTTTTGGCCCGAAAATCCAACTTCACGAAATTAGCTCAAATGTTCACACATGGTGGGTAGAGGCCACAAATAAATCCCCAGGAGATTTCAGATCACCTAAGTCAAGATCCAGGGAGAAAATAAACATTTCAGTTTTTTTACCCAAATAGCCCAAATCTTGAAAAGTTTTCCATATCCGCGGTCATCAAAAATACTCATTTTTGGCCCGAAAATCCAACTTCACGAAATATGCTCAAATGTTCACACATGGTGGGTAGAGGCCACAAATAAATCCCCAGGAGATTTCAGCTCACCTAAGTCAAGATCCAAGGAGAAAATAAACAATTTAGTTTTTTACCCAAATAGCCCAAATCTTGAAAAGTTTTCCATATCCGCGGTCATCAAAAATACTCATTTTTGGCCCGAAAAGCCAACTTCACGAAATTAGCTCAAATGTTCACACATGGTGGGTAGAGGCCAGCAATAAATCCCCCAGAGATTTCAGATCACCTAAGTCAAGATCCAGGGAGAAAATAAATTTTCAGTTTTTTACCCAAAATGCCCAAATCTTGAAAAGTTTTCCATATCCGCGGTCATCAAAAATACTCATTTTTGGCCCGAAAATCCAACTTCACGAAATTAGTTCAAATGTTCACACATGGTGGGTAGAGAACAGCAATAAATCCCCAGAGATTTCAGATCACTTAAGTCAAGATCCAGGGAGAAAATAAACATTTCAGTTTTTTGACCCAAATAGCCCAAATCTTGAAAAGTTTTCCATATCCGCGGTCATCAAAAATACTCATTTTTGGCCCGAAAATCCAACTTCACGAAATTAGCTCAAATGTTCACACATGGTGGGTAGAGGCCAGAATAAATCCCCAGAGATTTCAGATCACCTAAGTCAAGATCCAAGGAGAAAATAAACATTTCAGTTTTTTACCCAAATAGCCCAAATCTTGAAAAGTTTTCCATATCCGCGGTCATCAAAAATACTCATTTTTGGCCCGAAAATCCAACTTCACGAAATTAGCTCAAATGTTCACACATGGTGGGTAGAGGCCAGAAATAAATCCCTGAGAGATTTCAGCTCACTTAAGTCAAGATCCAGGGAGAAAATAAACATTTCAGTTTTTTACCCAAATAGCCCAAATCTTGAAAAGTTTTCCATATCCGCGGTCATCAAAAATAATCATTTTTGGCCCGAAAATCCAACTTCACGAAATTAGCTCAAATGTTCACACATGGTGGGTAGAGGCCAGAAATAAATCCCCCAGAGATTTCAGATCACCTAAGTCAAGATCCAAGGAGAAATAAACATTTCAGTTTTTTACCCAAATAGCCCAAATCTTGAAAAGTTTTCCATATCCGCGGTCATCAAAAATACTCATTTTTGGCCCGAAAATCCAACTTCACGAAATTAGCTCAAATGGTCACACATGGTGGGTAGAGAACAGAAATAAATCCCCAGAGATTTCAGATCACTTAAGTCAAGATCCAGGGAGAAAATAAACATTTCAGTTTTTTTACCCAAATAGCCCAAATCTTGAAAAGTTTTCCATATCCGCGGTCATCAAAAATACTCATTTTTGGCCCGAAAATCCAACTTCACGAAATTAGCTCAAATGTTCACACATGGTGGGTAGAGGCCACGAATAAATCCCCCAGAGATTTCAGATCACGTAAGTCAAGATCCAGGGAGAAAATAAACATTTCAGTTTTTTACCCAAATAGCCCAAATCTTGAAAAGTTTTCCATATCCGCTGTCATCAAAAATACTCATTTTTGGCCCGAAAATCCAACTTCACGAAATTAGCTCAAATGTTCACACATGGTGGGTAGAGGCCAGAAATAAATACCTGAGAGATTTCAGATCACTTAAGTCAAGATCAAGGAGAAAATAAACATTTCAGTTTTTTACCCAAATAGCCCAAATCTTGAAAAGTTTTCCATATCCGCGGTCATCAAAAATACTCATTTTTGGCCCGAAAATCCAACTTCACGAAATTAGCTCAAATGTTCACAAATGGTGGGTAGAGAACAGAAATAAATCCCCCAGAGATTTCAGATCACGTAAGTCAAGATCCAAGGAGAAATAAACATTTCAGTTTTTTACCCAAATAGCCCAAATCTTGAAAAGTTTTCCATATCCGCGGTCATCAAAAATACTCATTTTTGGCCCGAAAATCCAACTTCACGAAATTAGCTCAAATGTTCACACATGGTGGGTAGAGGCCAGAAATAAATCCCCCAGAGATTTCAGATCACTAAGTCAAGATCCAGGGAGAAAATAAACATTTCAGTTTTTACCCAAATAGCCCAAATCTTGAAAAGTTTTCCATATCCGCGGTCATCAAAAATACTCATTTTTGGCCCGAAAATCCAACTTCACGAAATTAGCTCAAATGTTCACACATGGTGGGTAGAGGCCACGAATAAATCCCCCAGAGATTTCAGATCACGTAAGTCAAGATCCAGGGAGAAAATAAACATTTCAGTTTTTTACCCAAATAGCCCAAATCTTGAAAAGTTTTCCATATCCGCTGTCATCAAAAATACTCATTTTTGGCCCGAAAATCCAACTTCACGAAATTAGCTCAAATGTTCACACATGGTGGGTAGAGGCCAGAAATAAATCCCTGAGATTTCAGCTCACTTAAGTCAAGATCCAAGGAGAAAATAAACATTTCAGTTTTTTACCCAAATAGCCCAAATCTTGAAAAGTTTTCCATATCCGCGGTCATCAAAAATACTCATTTTTGGCCCGAAAATCCAACTTCACGAAATTAGCTCAAATGTTCACACATGGTGGGTAGAGAACAGAAATAAATCCCCAGAGATTTCAGATCACTTAAGTCAAGATCAAGGAAAATAAACATTTCAGTTTTTTACCCAAATAGCCCAAATCTTGAAAAGTTTTCCATATCCGCGGTCATCAAAAATACTCATTTTGGCCCGAAAATCCAACTTCACGAAATTAGCTCAAATGTTCACACATGGTGGGTAGAGGCCAGCAATAAATCCCCGAGAGATTTCAGGTCACTTAAGTCAAGATCCAGGGAGAAAATAAACATTTCAGTTTTTTACCCAAATAGCCCAAATCTTGAAAAGTTTTCCATATCCGCGGTCATCAAAAATACTCATTTTTGGCCCGAAAATCCAACTTCACGAAATTAGCTCAAATGTTCACACATGGTGGGTAGAGAACAGAAATAAATCCCCAGAGATTTCAGATCACGTAAGTCAAGATCCAAGGAGAAAATAAACATTTCAGTTTTTTACCCAAATAGCCCAAATCTTGAAAAGTTTTCCATATCCGCGGTCATCAAAAATACTCATTTTTGGCCCGAAAATCCAACTTCACGAAATTAGCTCAAATGTTCACACATGGTGGGTAGAGAACAGAAATAAATCCCCCAGAGATTTCAGATCACGTAAGTCAAGATCCAAGGAGAAAATAAACATTTCAGTTTTTTACCCAAATAGCCCAAATCTTGAAAAGTTTTCCATATCCGCGGTCATCAAAAATACTCATTTTTGGCCCGAAAATCCAACTTCACGAAATTAGCTCAAATGTTCACACATGGTGGGTAGAGGCCAGAAATAAATCCCCCAGAGATTTCAGCTCACTTAAGTCAAGATCCAAGGAGAAAATAAACATTTCAGTTTTTTACCCAAATAGCCCAAATCTTGAAAAGTTTTCCATATCCGCGGTCATCTAAAATACTCATTTTTGGCCCGAAAATCCAACTTCACGAAATTAGCTCAAATGTTCACACATGGTAGGTAGAGGCCAGCAATAAATCCCCAGGAGATTTCAGCTCACCTAAGTCAAGATCCAAGGAGAAAATAAACATTTCAGTTTTTTACCCAAATAGCCCAAATCTTGAAAAGTTTTCCATATCCGCGGTCATCAAAAATACTCATTTTTGGCCCGAAAATCCAACTTCACGAAATTAGCTCAAATGGTCACACATGGTGGGTAGAGGCCAGAAATAAATCCCTGAGAGATTTCAGATCACTTAAGTCAAGATCCAGGGAGAAAATAAACATTTCAGTTTTTTACCCAAATAGCCCAAATCTTGAAAAGTTTTCCATATCCGCGGTCATCAAAAATACTCATTTTTGGCCCGAAAATCCAACTTCACGAAATTAGCTCAAATGTTCACACATGGTGGGTAGAGACAGAAATAAATCCCCCAGAGATTTCAGATCACTTAAGTCAAGATCCAGGGAGAAAATAAACATTTCAGTTTTTTTACCCAAATAGCCCAAATCTTGAAAAGTTTTCCATATCCGCGGTCATCAAAAATACTCATTTTTGGCCCGAAAATCCAACTTCACGAAATTAGCTCAAATGTTCACACATGGTGGGTAGAGGCCAGAATAAATCCCCCAGAGATTTCAGATCACGTAAGTCAAGATCCAGGGAGAAAATAAACATTTCAGTTTTTTACCCAAATAGCCCAAATCTTGAAAAGTTTTCCATATCCGCGGTCATCAAAAATACTCATTTTTGGCCCGAAAATCCAACTTCACGAAATTAGCTCAAATGTTCACACATGGTGGGTAGAGGCCAGAAATAAATCCCTGAGAGATTTCAGCTCACTTAAGTCAAGATCCAAGGAGAAAATAAACATTTCAGTTTTTTACCCAAATAGCCCAAATCTTGAAAAGTTTTCCATATCCGCGGTCATCAAAAATACTCATTTTTGGCCCGAAAATCCAACTTCACGAAATTAGCTCAAATGTTCACACATGGTGGGTAGAGGCCAGCAATAAATCCCCAAGAGATTTCAGCTCACCTAAGTCAAGATCCAAGGAGAAAATAAACATTTCAGTTTTTTACCCAAATAGCCCAAATCTTGAAAAGTTTTCCATATCCGCGGTCATCAAAAATACTCATTTTTGGCCCGAAAATCCAACTTCACGAAATTAGCTCAAATGTTCACACATGGTGGGTAGAGAACAGAAATAAATCCCCAGAGATTTCAGATCACTTAAGTCAAGATCCAGGGAGAAAATAAACATTTCAGTTTTTTACCCAAATAGCCCAAATCTTGAAAAGTTTTCCATATCCGCGGTCATCAAAAATACTCATTTTTGGCCCGAAAATCCAACTTCACGAAATTAGCTCAAATGTTCACACATGGTGGGTAGAGGCCAGAAATAAATCCCCAGAGATTTCAGCTCACTTAAGTCAAGATCCAAGGAGAAAATAAACATTTCAGTTTTTTACCCAAATAGCCCAAATCTTGAAAAGTTTTCCATATCCGCGGTCATCAAAAATACTCATTTTTGGCCCGAAAATCCAACTTCACGAAATTAGCTCAAATGTTCACACATGGTGGGTAGAGGCCAGGAATAAATCCCCCAGAGATTTCAGCTCACTTAAGTCAAGATCCAAGGAGAAAATAAACATTTCAGTTTTTTACCCAAATAGCCCAAATCTTGAAAAGTTTTCCATATCCGCGGTCATCAAAAATACTCATTTTTGGCCCGAAAATCCAACTTCACGAAATTAGCTCAAATGTTCACACATGGTGGGTAGAGGCCAGAATAAATCCCCAGGAGATTTCAGATCACTTAAGTCAAGATCCAAGGAGAAAATAAACATTTCAGTTTTTTACCCAAATAGCCCAAATCTTGAAAAGTTTTCCATATCCGCGGTCATCAAAAATACTCATTTTTGGCCCGAAAATCCAACTTCACGAAATTAGCTCAAATGTTCACACATGGTGGGTAGGAAACAGAAATAAATCCCCAGAGATTTCAGATCACCTAAGTCAAGATCCAGGGAGAAAATAAACATTTCAGTTTTTTACCCAAATAGCCCAAATCTTGAAAAGTTTTCCATATCCGCGGTCATCAAAAATACTCATTTTTGGCCCGAAAATCCAACTTCACGAAATTAGCTCAAATGTTCACACATGGTGGGTAGAGGCCAGAAATAAATCCCGAGAGATTTCAGCTCACCTAAGTCAAGATCCAGGGAGAAAATAAACATTTCAGTTTTTTACCCAAATAGCCCAAATCTTGAAAAGTTTTCCATATCCGCGGTCATCAAAAATACTCATTTTTGGCCCGAAAATCCAACTTCACGAAATTAGCTCAAATGTTCACACATGGTGGGTAGAGGCCAGAAATAAATCCCCAGAGATTTCAGCTCACCTAAGTCAAGATCCAAGGAGAAAATAAACATTTCAGTTTTTTACCCAAATAGCCCAAATCTTGAAAAGTTTTCCATATCCGCGGTCATCAAAAATACTCATTTTTGGCCCGAAAATCCAACTTCACGAAATTAGCTCAAATGTTCACACATGGTGGGTAGAGGCCAGAAATAAATCCCCCAGAGATTTCAGCTCACTTAAGTCAAGATCCAAGGAGAAAATAAACATTTCAGTTTTTTACCCAAATAGCCCAAATCTTGAAAAGTTTTCCATATCCGCGGTCATCAAAAATACTCATTTTTGGCCCGAAAATCCAACTTCACGAAATTAGCTCAAATGTTCACACATGGTGGGTAGAGGCCAGAAATAAATCCCCAGGAGATTTCAGCTCACCTAAGTCAAGATCCAAGGAGAAAATAAACATTTCAGTTTTTTACCCAAATAGCCCAAATCTTGAAAAGTTTTCCATATCCGCGGTCATCAAAAATACTCATTTTTGGCCCGAAAATCCAACTTCACGAAATTAGCTCAAATGTTCACACATGGTGGGTAGAGGCAGAAATAAATCCCCAGAGATTTCAGATCACCTAAGTCAAGATCCAGGGAGAAAATAAACATTCAGTTTTTTACCCAAATAGCCCAAATCTTGAAAAGTTTTCCATATCCGCGGTCATCAAAAATACTCATTTTTGGCCCGAAAATCCAACTTCACGAAATTAGCTCAAATGTTCACACATGGTGGGTAGAGAACAGAAATAAATCCCCCAGAGATTTCAGCTCACTTAAGTCAAGATCCAGGGAGAAAATAAACATTTCAGTTTTTTACCCAAATAGCCCAAATCTTGAAAAGTTTTCCATATCCGCGGTCATCAAAAATCTCATTTTTGGCCCGAAAATCCAACTTCACGAAATTAGCTCAAATGTTCACACATGGTGGGTAGAGGCCAGAAATAAATCCCTGAGAGATTTCAGCTCACTTAAGTCAAGATCCAAGGAGAAAATAAACATTTCAGTTTTTTACCCAAATAGCCCAAATCTTGAAAAGTTTTCCATATCCGCGGTCATCAAAAATACTCATTTTTGGCCCGAAAATCCAACTTCACGAAATTAGCTCAAATGTTCACACATGGTGGGTAGAGGCCAGAAATAAATCCCCCAGAGATTTCAGATCACCTAAGTCAAGATCCAGGGAGAAAATAAACAATTCAGTTTTTTACCCAAATAGCCCAAATCTTGAAAAGTTTTCCATATCCGCGGTCATCAAAAATACTCATTTTTGGCCCGAAAATCCAACTTCACGAAATTAGCTCAAATGTTCACACATGGTGGGTAGAGGCCAGAAATAAATCCCCCAGAGATTTCAGATCACTAAGTCAAGATCCAGGGAGAAAATAAACATTTCAGTTTTTTACCCAAATAGCCCAAATCTTGAAAAGTTTTCCATATCCGCGGTCATCAAAAATACTCATTTTTGGCCCGAAAATCCAACTTCACGAAATTAGCTCAAATGTTCACACATGGTGGGTAGAGGCCAGAAATAAATCCCCAGAGATTTCAGATCACCTAAGTCAAGATCCAAGGAGAAAATAAACATTTCAGTTTTTTACCCAAATAGCCCAAATCTTGAAAAGTTTTCCATATCCGCGGTCATCAAAAATACTCATTTTTGGCCCGAAAATCCAACTTCACGAAATTAGCTCAAATGTTCACACATGGTGGGTAGAGGCCAGAAATAAATCCCCAGAGATTTCAGCTCACTAAGTCAAGATCCAAGGAGAAAATAAACATTTCAGTTTTTTACCCAAATAGCCCAAATCTTGAAAAGTTTTCCATATCCGCGGTCATCAAAAATACTCATTTTTGGCCCGAAAATCCAACTTCACGAAATTAGCTCAAATGTTCACACATGGTGGGTAGAGGCCAGAAATAAATCCCCAGGAGATTTCAGCTCACCTAAGTCAAGATCCAAGGAGAAAATAAACATTTCAGTTTTTTACCCAAATAGCCCAAATCTTGAAAAGTTTTCCATATCCGCGGTCATCAAAAATACTCATTTTTGGCCCGAAAATCCAACTTCACGAAATTAGCTCAAATGTTCACACATGGTGGGTAGAGGCCAGAAATAAATCCCCAGGAGATTTCAGATCACTTAAGTCAAGATCCAGGGAGAAAATAAACATTTCAGTTTTTTACCCAAATAGCCCAAATCTTGAAAAGTTTTCCATATCCGCGGTCATCAAAAATACTCATTTTTGGCCCGAAAATCCAACTTCACGAAATTAGCTCAAATGTTCACACATGGTGGGTAGAGAACAGAAATAAATCCCCAGAGATTTCAGATCACCTAAGTCAAGATCCAGGGAGAAAATAAACATTCATTTTTTACCCAAATAGCCCAAATCTTGAAAAGTTTTCCATATCCGCGGTCATCAAAAATACTCATTTTTGGCCCGAAAATCCAACTTCACGAAATTAGCTCAAATGTTCACACATGGTGGGTAGAGGCCAGAAATAAATCCCCAGAGATTTCAGCTCACTTAAGTCAAGATCCAAGGAGAAAATAAACATTTCAGTTTTTTACCCAAATAGCCCAAATCTTGAAAAGTTTTCCATATCCGCGGTCATCAAAAATACTCATTTTTGGCCCGAAAATCCAACTTCACGAAATTAGCTCAAATGTTCACACATGGTGGGTAGAGGCCAGAAATAAATCCCCAGAGATTTCAGCTCACCTAAGTCAAGATCCAAGGAGAAAATAAACATTTCAGTTTTTTACCCAAATAGCCCAAATCTTGAAAAGTTTTCCATATCCGCGGTCATCAAAAATACTCATTTTTGGCCCGAAAATCCAACTTCACGAAATTAGCTCAAATGTTCACACATGGTGGGTAGAGGCCAGAAATAAATCCCCAGGAGATTTCAGATCACTTAAGTCAAGATCCAGGGAGAAAATAAACATTTCAGTTTTTTACCCAAATAGCCCAAATCTTGAAAAGTTTTCCATATCCGCGGTCATCAAAAATACTCATTTTTGGCCCGAAAATCCAACTTCACGAAATTAGCTCAAATGTTCACACATGGTGGGTAGAGGCCAGAAATAAATCCCCAGAGATTTCAGATCACCTAAGTCAAGATCCAGGGAGAAAATAAACATTTCAGTTTTTTACCCAAATAGCCCAAATCTTGAAAAGTTTTCCATATCCGCGGTCATCAAAAATACTCATTTTTGGCCCGAAAATCCAACTTCACGAAATTAGCTCAAATGTTCACACATGGTGGGTAGAGGCCAGAAATAAATCCCCCAGAGATTTCAGCTCACTAAGTCAAGATCCAGGGAGAAAATAAACATTTCAGTTTTTTACCCAAATAGCCCAAATCTTGAAAAGTTTTCCATATCCGCGGTCATCAAAAATACTCATTTTTGGCCCGAAAATCCAACTTCACGAAATTAGCTCAAATGTTCACACATGGTGGGTAGAGGCCAGAAATAAATCCCCAGAGATTTCAGCTCACCTAAGTCAAGATCCAAGGAGAAAATAAACATTTCAGTTTTTTACCCAAATAGCCCAAATCTTGAAAAGTTTTCCATATCCGCGGTCATCAAAAATACTCATTTTTGGCCCGAAAATCCAACTTCACGAAATTAGCTCAAATGTTCACACATGGTGGGTAGAGGCCAGAAAAAATCCCCCAGAGATTTCAGCTCACTTAAGTCAAGATCCAGGGAGAAAATAAACATTTCAGTTTTTTACCCAAATAGCCCAAATCTTGAAAAGTTTTCCATATCCGCGGTCATCAAAAATACTCATTTTTGGCCCGAAAATCCAACTTCACGAAATTAGCTCAAATGTTCACACATGGTGGGTAGAGGCCAGAAATAAATCCCCAGAGATTTCAGCTCACCTAAGTCAAGATCCAGGGAGAAAATAAACATTTCAGTTTTTTACCCAAATAGCCCAAATCTTGAAAAGTTTTCCATATCCGCGGTCATCAAAAATACTCATTTTTGGCCCGAAAATCCAACTTCACGAAATTAGCTCAAATGTTCACACATGGTGGGTAGAGGCCAGAAATAAATCCCCAGAGATTTCAGCTCACTTAAGTCAAGATCCAAGGAGAAAATAAACATTTCAGTTTTTTACCCAAATAGCCCAAATCTTGAAAAGTTTTCCATATCCGCGGTCATCAAAAATACTCATTTTTGGCCCGAAAATCCAACTTCACGAAATTAGCTCAAATGTTCACACATGGTGGGTAGAGGCCAGAAATAAATCCCCAGAGATTTCAGCTCACCTAAGTCAAGATCCAAGGAGAAAATAAACATTCAGTTTTTTACCCAAATAGCCCAAATCTTGAAAAGTTTTCCATATCCGCGGTCATCAAAAATACTCATTTTTGGCCCGAAAATCCAACTTCACGAAATTAGCTCAAATGTTCACACATGGTGGGTAGAGGCCAGAAATAAATCCCCAGAGATTTCAGCTCACTAAGTCAAGATCCAGGGAGAAAATAAACATTTCAGTTTTTTACCCAAATAGCCCAAATCTTGAAAAGTTTTCCATATCCGCGGTCATCAAAAATACTCATTTTTGGCCCGAAAATCCAACTTCACGAAATTAGCTCAAATGTTCACACATGGTGGGTAGAGGCCAGAAATAAATCCCCCAGAGATTTCAGCTCACTAAGTCAAGATCCAGGGAGAAAATAAACATTTCAGTTTTTTACCCAAATAGCCCAAATCTTGAAAAGTTTTCCATATCCGCGGTCATCAAAAATACTCATTTTTGGCCCGAAAATCCAACTTCACGAAATTAGCTCAAATGTTCACACATGGTGGGTAGAGCCAGAAATAAATCCCTGAGAGATTTCAGCTCACCTAAGTCAAGATCCAAGGAGAAAATAAACATTTAGTTTTTTACCCAAATAGCCCAAATCTTGAAAAGTTTTCCATATCCGCGGTCATCAAAAATACTCATTTTTGGCCCGAAAATCCAACTTCACGAAATTAGCTCAAATGTTCACACATGGTGGGTAGAGGCCAGAAATAAATCCCCAGAGATTTCAGATCACCTAAGTCAAGATCCAGGGAGAAAATAAACATTTCAGTTTTTACCCAAATAGCCCAAATCTTGAAAAGTTTTCCATATCCGCGGTCATCAAAAATACTCATTTTTGGCCCGAAAATCCAACTTCACGAAATTAGCTCAAATGTTCACACATGGTGGGTAGAGGCCAGAAATAAATCCCCAGAGATTTCAGCTCACCTAAGTCAAGATCCAGGGAGAAAATAAACAATTCAGTTTTTTACCCAAATAGCCCAAATCTTGAAAAGTTTTCCATATCCGCGGTCATCAAAAATACTCATTTTTGGCCCGAAAATCCAACTTCACGAAATTAGCTCAAATGTTCACACATGGTGGGTAGAGGCCAGAAATAAATCCCCCAGAGATTTCAGCTCACTTAAGTCAAGATCCAGGGAGAAAATAAACATTTCAGTTTTTTACCCAAATAGCCCAAATCTTGAAAAGTTTTCCATATCCGCGGTCATCAAAAATACTCATTTTTGGCCCGAAAATCCAACTTCACGAAATTAGCTCAAATGTTCACACATGGTGGGTAGAGGCCAGAAATAAATCCCCAGAGATTTCAGATCACCTAAGTCAAGATCCAGGGAGAAAATAAACATTCAGTTTTTTACCCAAATAGCCCAAATCTTGAAAAGTTTTCCATATCCGCGGTCATCAAAAATACTCATTTTTGGCCCGAAAATCCAACTTCACGAAATTAGCTCAAATGTTCACACATGGTGGGTAGAGGCCAGAAATAAATCCCCAGAGATTTCAGCTCACCTAAGTCAAGATCCAGGAGAAAATAAACATTTAGTTTTTTACCCAAATAGCCCAAATCTTGAAAAGTTTTCCATATCCGCGGTCATCAAAAATACTCATTTTTGGCCCGAAAATCCAACTTCACGAAATTAGCTCAAATGTTCACACATGGTGGGTAGAGGCCAGAAATAAATCCCCAGAGATTTCAGCTCACCTAAGTCAAGATCCAGGGAGAAAATAAACATTTCAGTTTTTTACCCAAATAGCCCAAATCTTGAAAAGTTTTCCATATCCGCGGTCATCAAAAATACTCATTTTTGGCCCGAAAATCCAACTTCACGAAATTAGCTCAAATGTTCACACATGGTGGGTAGAGGCCAGAAATAAATCCCCAGAGATTTCAGCTCACCTAAGTCAAGATCCAGGGAGAAAATAAACATTCAGTTTTTTACCCAAATAGCCCAAATCTTGAAAAGTTTTCCATATCCGCGGTCATCAAAAATACTCATTTTTGGCCCGAAAATCCAACTTCACGAAATTAGCTCAAATGTTCACACATGGTGGGTAGAGGCCAGAAATAAATCCCCCAGAGATTTCAGATCACCTAAGTCAAGATCCAGGGAGAAAATAAACATTTCAGTTTTTTACCCAAATAGCCCAAATCTTGAAAAGTTTTCCATATCCGCGGTCATCAAAAATACTCATTTTTGGCCCGAAAATCCAACTTCACGAAATTAGCTCAAATGTTCACACATGGTGGGTAGAGGCCAGAAATAAATCCCCAGAGATTTCAGCTCACCTAAGTCAAGATCCAAGGAGAAAATAAACATTTCAGTTTTTTACCCAAATAGCCCAAATCTTGAAAAGTTTTCCATATCCGCGGTCATCAAAAATACTCATTTTTGGCCCGAAAATCCAACTTCACGAAATTAGCTCAAATGTTCACACATGGTGGGTAGAGGCCAGAAATAAATCCCCAGAGATTTCAGCTCACCTAAGTCAAGATCCAGGGAGAAAATAAACATTTCAGTTTTTTACCCAAATAGCCCAAATCTTGAAAAGTTTTCCATATCCGCGGTCATCAAAAATACTCATTTTTGGCCCGAAAATCCAACTTCACGAAATTAGCTCAAATGTTCACACATGGTGGGTAGAGGCCAGAAATAAATCCCCAGAGATTTCAGCTCACCTAAGTCAAGATCCAGGAGAAAAATAAACATTTCAGTTTTTTACCCAAATAGCCCAAATCTTGAAAAGTTTTCCATATCCGCGGTCATCAAAAATACTCATTTTTGGCCCGAAAATCCAACTTCACGAAATTAGCTCAAATGTTCACACATGGTGGGTAGAGGCCAGAAATAAATCCCCAGAGATTTCAGCTCACCTAAGTCAAGATCCAGGGAGAAAATAAACATTTCAGTTTTTTACCCAAATAGCCCAAATCTTGAAAAGTTTTCCATATCCGCGGTCATCAAAAATACTCATTTTTGGCCCGAAAATCCAACTTCACGAAATAAGCTCAAATGTTCACACATGGTGGGTAGAGGCCAGAAATAAATCCCCCAGAGATTTCAGCTCACCTAAGTCAAGATCCAAGGAGAAAATAAACATTTAGTTTTTTACCCAAATAGCCCAAATCTTGAAAAGTTTTCCATATCCGCGGTCATCAAAAATACTCATTTTTGGCCCGAAAATCCAACTTCACGAAATTAGCTCAAATGTTCACACATGGTGGGTAGAGGCCAGAAATAAATCCCCAGAGATTTCAGCTCACCTAAGTCAAGATCCAGGGAGAAAATAAACATTTAGTTTTTTACCCAAATAGCCCAAATCTTGAAAAGTTTTCCATATCCGCGGTCATCAAAAATACTCATTTTTGGCCCGAAAATCCAACTTCACGAAATTAGCTCAAATGTTCACACATGGTGGGTAGAGGCCAGAAATAAATCCCCAGAGATTTCAGCTCACCTAAGTCAAGATCCAGGGAGAAAATAAACATTTCAGTTTTTTACCCAAATAGCCCAAATCTTGAAAAGTTTTCCATATCCGCGGTCATCAAAAATACTCATTTTTGGCCCGAAAATCCAACTTCACGAAATTAGCTCAAATGTTCACACATGGTGGGTAGAGGCCAGAAATAAATCCCCCAGAGATTTCAGCTCACCTAAGTCAAGATCCAAGGAGAAAATAAACATTTCAGTTTTTTACCCAAATAGCCCAAATCTTGAAAAGTTTTCCATATCCGCGGTCATCAAAAATACTCATTTTTGGCCCGAAAATCCAACTTCACGAAATTAGCTCAAATGTTCACACATGGTGGGTAGAGGCCAGAAATAAATCCCCAGAGATTTCAGCTCACCTAAGTCAAGATCCAAGGAGAAAATAAACATTTCAGTTTTTTACCCAAATAGCCCAAATCTTGAAAAGTTTTCCATATCCGCGGTCATCAAAAATACTCATTTTTGGCCCGAAAATCCAACTTCACGAAATTAGCTCAAATGTTCACACATGGTGGGTAGAGGCCAGAAATAAATCCCCAGAGATTTCAGCTCACCTAAGTCAAGATCCAGGGAGAAAATAAACATTTCAGTTTTTTACCCAAATAGCCCAAATCTTGAAAAGTTTTCCATATCCGCGGTCATCAAAAATACTCATTTTTGGCCCGAAAATCCAACTTCACGAAATTAGCTCAAATGTTCACACATGGTGGGTAGAGGCCAGAAATAAATCCCCAGAGATTTCAGCTCACCTAAGTCAAGATCCAAGGAGAAAATAAACATTTCAGTTTTTTACCCAAATAGCCCAAATCTTGAAAAGTTTTCCATATCCGCGGTCATCAAAAATACTCATTTTTGGCCCGAAAATCCAACTTCACGAAATTAGCTCAAATGTTCACACATGGTGGGTAGAGGCCAGAAATAAATCCCCCAGAGATTTCAGATCACCTAAGTCAAGATCCAGGGAGAAAATAAACAATTCAGTTTTTTACCCAAATAGCCCAAATCTTGAAAAGTTTTCCATATCCGCGGTCATCAAAAATACTCATTTTTGGCCCGAAAATCCAACTTCACGAAATTAGCTCAAATGTTCACACATGGTGGGTAGAGGCCAGAAATAAATCCCCCAGAGATTTCAGCTCACCTAAGTCAAGATCCAGGGAGAAAATAAACATTCAGTTTTTTACCCAAATAGCCCAAATCTTGAAAAGTTTTCCATATCCGCGGTCATCAAAAATACTCATTTTTGGCCCGAAAATCCAACTTCACGAAATTAGCTCAAATGTTCACACATGGTGGGTAGAGGCCAGAAATAAATCCCCCAGAGATTTCAGCTCACCTAAGTCAAGATCCAGGGAGAAAATAAACATTTCAGTTTTTTACCCAAATAGCCCAAATCTTGAAAAGTTTTCCATATCCGCGGTCATCAAAAATACTCATTTTTGGCCCGAAAATCCAACTTCACGAAATTAGCTCAAATGTTCACACATGGTGGGTAGAGGCCAGAAATAAATCCCCAGAGATTTCAGCTCACCTAAGTCAAGATCCAGGGAGAAAATAAACATTTCAGTTTTTTACCCAAATAGCCCAAATCTTGAAAAGTTTTCCATATCCGCGGTCATCAAAAATACTCATTTTTGGCCCGAAAATCCAACTTCACGAAATTAGCTCAAATGTTCACACATGGTGGGTAGAGGCCAGAAATAAATCCCCCAGAGATTTCAGCTCACCTAAGTCAAGATCCAAGGAGAAAATAAACATTTCAGTTTTTTACCCAAATAGCCCAAATCTTGAAAAGTTTTCCATATCCGCGGTCATCAAAAATACTCATTTTTGGCCCGAAAATCCAACTTCACGAAATTAGCTCAAATGTTCACACATGGTGGGTAGAGGCCAGAAATAAATCCCCCAGAGATTTCAGATCACCTAAGTCAAGATCCAGGGAGAAAATAAACATTTCAGTTTTTTACCCAAATAGCCCAAATCTTGAAAAGTTTTCCATATCCGCGGTCATCAAAAATACTCATTTTTGGCCCGAAAATCCAACTTCACGAAATTAGCTCAAATGTTCACACATGGTGGGTAGAGGCCAGAAATAAATCCCCCAGAGATTTCAGATCACCTAAGTCAAGATCCAGGGAGAAAATAAACATTTCAGTTTTTTACCCAAATAGCCCAAATCTTGAAAAGTTTTCCATATCCGCGGTCATCAAAAATACTCATTTTTGGCCCGAAAATCCAACTTCACGAAATTAGCTCAAATGTTCACACATGGTGGGTAGAGGCCAGAAATAAATCCCCAGAGATTTCAGCTCACCTAAGTCAAGATCCAAGGAGAAAATAAACATTTCAGTTTTTTACCCAAATAGCCCAAATCTTGAAAAGTTTTCCATATCCGCGGTCATCAAAAATACTCATTTTTGGCCCGAAAATCCAACTTCACGAAATTAGCTCAAATGTTCACACATGGTGGGTAGAGGCCAGAAATAAATCCCCAGAGATTTCAGCTCACCTAAGTCAAGATCCAGGAGAAAATAAACATTTCAGTTTTTTACCCAAATAGCCCAAATCTTGAAAAGTTTTCCATATCCGCGGTCATCAAAAATACTCATTTTTGGCCCGAAAATCCAACTTCACGAAATTAGCTCAAATGTTCACACATGGTGGGTAGAGGCCAGAAATAAATCCCCAGAGATTTCAGCTCACCTAAGTCAAGATCCAGGGAGAAAATAAACATTTCAGTTTTTTACCCAAATAGCCCAAATCTTGAAAAGTTTTCCATATCCGCGGTCATCAAAAATACTCATTTTTGGCCCGAAAATCCAACTTCACGAAATTAGCTCAAATGTTCACACATGGTGGGTAGAGGCCAGAAATAAACCCCCAGAGATTTCAGCTCACCTAAGTCAAGATCCAGGGAGAAAATAAACATTCAGTTTTTTACCCAAATAGCCCAAATCTTGAAAAGTTTTCCATATCCGCGGTCATCAAAAATACTCATTTTTGGCCCGAAAATCCAACTTCACGAAATTAGCTCAAATGTTCACACATGGTGGGTAGAGGCCAGAAATAAATCCCCCAGAGATTTCAGCTCACCTAAGTCAAGATCCAGGGAGAAAATAAACATTTCAGTTTTTTACCCAAATAGCCCAAATCTTGAAAAGTTTTCCATATCCGCGGTCATCAAAAATACTCATTTTTGGCCCGAAAATCCAACTTCACGAAATTAGCTCAAATGTTCACACATGGTGGGTAGAGGCCAGAAATAAATCCCCCAGAGATTTCAGCTCACCTAAGTCAAGATCCAGGGAGAAAATAAACATTTCAGTTTTTTACCCAAATAGCCCAAATCTTGAAAAGTTTTCCATATCCGCGGTCATCAAAAATACTCATTTTTGGCCCGAAAATCCAACTTCACGAAATTAGCTCAAATGTTCACACATGGTGGGTAGAGGCCAGAAATAAATCCCCGAGAGATTTCAGCTCACCTAAGTCAAGATCCAGGAGAAAATAAACATTTCAGTTTTTTACCCAAATAGCCCAAATCTTGAAAAGTTTTCCATATCCGCGGTCATCAAAAATACTCATTTTTGGCCCGAAAATCCAACTTCACGAAATTAGCTCAAATGTTCACACATGGTGGGTAGAGGCCAGAAATAAATCCCCAGAGATTTCAGCTCACCTAAGTCAAGATCCAGGGAGAAAATAAACATTTCAGTTTTTTACCCAAATAGCCCAAATCTTGAAAAGTTTTCCATATCCGCGGTCATCAAAAATACTCATTTTTGGCCCGAAAATCCAACTTCACGAAATTAGCTCAAATGTTCACACATGGTGGGTAGAGGCCAGAAATAAATCCCCAGAGATTTCAGCTCACCTAAGTCAAGATCCAGGGAGAAAATAAACATTTAGTTTTTTACCCAAATAGCCCAAATCTTGAAAAGTTTTCCATATCCGCGGTCATCAAAAATACTCATTTTTGGCCCGAAAATCCAACTTCACGAAATTAGCTCAAATGTTCACACATGGTGGGTAGAGGCCAGAAATAAATCCCCCAGAGATTTCAGCTCACCTAAGTCAAGATCCAAGGAGAAAATAAACATTCAGTTTTTTACCCAAATAGCCCAAATCTTGAAAAGTTTTCCATATCCGCGGTCATCAAAAATACTCATTTTTGGCCCGAAAATCCAACTTCACGAAATTAGCTCAAATGTTCACACATGGTGGGTAGAGGCCAGAAATAAATCCCCAGAGATTTCAGCTCACCTAAGTCAAGATCCAGGGAGAAAATAAACATTTCAGTTTTTTACCCAAATAGCCCAAATCTTGAAAAGTTTTCCATATCCGCGGTCATCAAAAATACTCATTTTTGGCCCGAAAATCCAACTTCACGAAATTAGCTCAAATGTTCACACATGGTGGGTAGAGGCCAGAAATAAATCCCCCAGAGATTTCAGCTCACCTAAGTCAAGATCCAGGGAGAAAATAAACATTTCAGTTTTTTACCCAAATAGCCCAAATCTTGAAAAGTTTTCCATATCCGCGGTCATCAAAAATACTCATTTTTGGCCCGAAAATCCAACTTCACGAAATTAGCTCAAATGTTCACACATGGTGGGTAGAGGCCAGAAATAAATCCCCAGAGATTTCAGCTCACCTAAGTCAAGATCCAGGGAGAAAATAAACATTTCAGTTTTTTACCCAAATAGCCCAAATCTTGAAAAGTTTTCCATATCCGCGGTCATCAAAAATACTCATTTTTGGCCCGAAAATCCAACTTCACGAAATTAGCTCAAATGTTCACACATGGTGGGTAGAGGCCAGAAATAAATCCCCCAGAGATTTCAGCTCACTTAAGTCAAGATCCAAGGAGAAAATAAACATTTCAGTTTTTTACCCAAATAGCCCAAATCTTGAAAAGTTTTCCATATCCGCGGTCATCAAAAATACTCATTTTTGGCCCGAAAATCCAACTTCACGAAATTAGCTCAAATGTTCACACATGGTGGGTAGAGGCCAGAAATAAATCCCAGAGATTTCAGCTCACCTAAGTCAAGATCCAGGGAGAAAATAAACATTTCAGTTTTTTACCCAAATAGCCCAAATCTTGAAAAGTTTTCCATATCCGCGGTCATCAAAAATACTCATTTTGGCCCGAAAATCCAACTTCACGAAATTAGCTCAAATGTTCACACATGGTGGGTAGAGGCCAGAAATAAATCCCCAGAGATTTCAGCTCACCTAAGTCAAGATCCAGGGAGAAAATAAACATTTCAGTTTTTACCCAAATAGCCCAAATCTTGAAAAGTTTTCCATATCCGCGGTCATCAAAAATACTCATTTTTGGCCCGAAAATCCAACTTCACGAAATTAGCTCAAATGTTCACACATGGTGGGTAGAGGCCAGAAATAAATCCCCAGAGATTTCAGCTCACCTAAGTCAAGATCCAGGGAGAAAATAAACATTTCAGTTTTTTACCCAAATAGCCCAAATCTTGAAAAGTTTTCCATATCCGCGGTCATCAAAAATACTCATTTTTGGCCCGAAAATCCAACTTCACGAAATTAGCTCAAATGTTCACACATGGTGGGTAGAGGCCAGAAATAAATCCCCAGAGATTTCAGATCACCTAAGTCAAGATCCAGGGAGAAAATAAACATTTCAGTTTTTTACCCAAATAGCCCAAATCTTGAAAAGTTTTCCATATCCGCGGTCATCAAAAATACTCATTTTTGGCCCGAAAATCCAACTTCACGAAATTAGCTCAAATGTTCACACATGGTGGGTAGAGGCCAGAAATAAATCCCCCAGAGATTTCAGCTCACCTAAGTCAAGATCCAAGGAGAAAATAAACATTTCAGTTTTTTACCCAAATAGCCCAAATCTTGAAAAGTTTTCCATATCCGCGGTCATCAAAAATACTCATTTTTGGCCCGAAAATCCAACTTCACGAAATTAGCTCAAATGTTCACACATGGTGGGTAGAGGCCAGAAATAAATCCCCGAGAGATTTCAGCTCACTTAAGTCAAGATCCAGGGAGAAAATAAACATTTCAGTTTTTTACCCAAATAGCCCAAATCTTGAAAAGTTTTCCATATCCGCGGTCATCAAAAATACTCATTTTTGGCCCGAAAATCCAACTTCACGAAATTAGCTCAAATGTTCACACATGGTGGGTAGAGGCCAGAAATAAATCCCCAGGAGATTTCAGCTCACCTAAGTCAAGATCCAGGGAGAAAATAAACATTTCAGTTTTTTACCCAAATAGCCCAAATCTTGAAAAGTTTTCCATATCCGCGGTCATCAAAAATACTCATTTTTGGCCCGAAAATCCAACTTCACGAAATTAGCTCAAATGTTCACACATGGTGGGTAGAGGCCAGAAATAAATCCCCCAGAGATTTCAGATCACCTAAGTCAAGATCCAGGGAGAAAATAAACATTCAGTTTTTTACCCAAATAGCCCAAATCTTGAAAAGTTTTCCATATCCGCGGTCATCAAAAATACTCATTTTTGGCCCGAAAATCCAACTTCACGAAATTAGCTCAAATGTTCACACATGGTGGGTAGAGGCCAGAATAAATCCCCAGAGATTTCAGCTCACCTAAGTCAAGATCCAGGGAGAAAATAAACATTTCAGTTTTTTACCCAAATAGCCCAAATCTTGAAAAGTTTTCCATATCCGCGGTCATCAAAAATACTCATTTTTGGCCCGAAAATCCAACTTCACGAAATTAGCTCAAATGTTCACACATGGTGGGTAGAGGCCAGAAATAAATCCCCCAGAGATTTCAGATCACCTAAGTCAAGATCCAGGGAGAAAATAAACATTTCAGTTTTTTACCCAAATAGCCCAAATCTTGAAAAGTTTTCCATATCCGCGGTCATCAAAAATACTCATTTTTGGCCCGAAAATCCAACTTCACGAAATTAGCTCAAATGTTCACACATGGTGGGTAGAGGCCAGAAATAAATCCCCGAGAGATTTCAGATCACTAAGTCAAGATCCAGGGAGAAAATAAACAATTTAGTTTTTTACCCAAATAGCCCAAATCTTGAAAAGTTTTCCATATCCGCGGTCATCAAAAATACTCATTTTTGGCCCGAAAATCCAACTTCACGAAATTAGCTCAAATGTTCACACATGGTGGGTAGAGGCCAGAAATAAATCCCCCAGAGATTTCAGCTCACCTAAGTCAAGATCCAGGGAGAAAATAAACATTTCAGTTTTTTACCCAAATAGCCCAAATCTTGAAAAGTTTTCCATATCCGCGGTCATCAAAAATACTCATTTTTGGCCCGAAAATCCAACTTCACGAAATTAGCTCAAATGTTCACACATGGTGGGTAGAGGCCAGAAATAAATCCCCAGAGATTTCAGATCACTTAAGTCAAGATCCAGGGAGAAAATAAACAATTTAGTTTTTTACCCAAATAGCCCAAATCTTGAAAAGTTTTCCATATCCGCGGTCATCAAAAATACTCATTTTTGGCCCGAAAATCCAACTTCACGGCCAGAAATAAATCCCCCAGAGATTTCAGATCACCTAAGTCAAGATCCAGGGAGAAAATAAACAATTCAGTTTTTTACCCAAATAGCCCAAATCTTGAAAAGTTTTCCATATCCGCGGTCATCAAAAATACTCATTTTTGGCCCGAAAATCCAACTTCACGAAATTAGCTCAAATGTTCACACATGGTGGGTAGAGGCCAGAAATAAATCCCAGAGAGATTTCAGATCACTTAAGTCAAGATCCAGGGAGAAAATAAACATTTAGTTTTTTACCCAAATAGCCCAAATCTTGAAAAGTTTTCCATATCCGCGGTCATCAAAAATACTCATTTTTGGCCCGAAAATCCAACTTCACAAAATTAGCTCAAATGTTCACACATGGTGGGTAGAGGCCAGAAATAAATCCCCCAGAGATTTCAGATCACTTAAGTCAAGATCCAGGGAGAAAATAAACAATTTAGTTTTTTACCCAAATAGCCCAAATCTTGAAAAGTTTTCCATATCCGCGGTCATCAAAAATACTCATTTTTGGCCCGAAAATCCAACTTCACGAAATTAAGTCAAATGTTCACACATGGTGGGTAGAGGCCAGAATAAATCCCCAAGAGATTTCAGATCACCTAAGTCAAGATCCAGGAGAAAATAAACATTTAGTTTTTTACCCAAATAGCCCAAATCTTGAAAAGTTTTCCATATCCGCGGTCATCAAAAATACTCATTTTTGGCCCGAAAATCCAACTTCACGAAATTAGCTCAAATGTTCACACATGGTGGGTAGAGGCCAGAAATAAATCCCAAGAATTTCAGCTCACCTAAGTCAAGATCCAGGGAGAAAATAAACAATTTAGTTTTTTACCCAAATAGCCCAAATCTTGAAAAGTTTTCCATATCCGCGGTCATCAAAAATACTCATTTTTGGCCCGAAAATCCAACTTCACGAAATTAGCTCAAATGTTCACACATGGTGGGTAGAGGCCAGAAATAAATCCCCAGAGATTTCAGCTCACTTAAGTCAAGATCCAAGGAGAAAATAAACATTTCAGTTTTTTACCCAAATAGCCCAAATCTTGAAAAGTTTTCCATATCCGCGGTCATCAAAAATACTCATTTTTGGCCCGAAAATCCAACTTCACGAAATTAGCTCAAATGTTCACACATGGTGGGTAGAGGCCAGAATAAATCCCCAGAGATTTCAGCTCACCTAAGTCAAGATCCAAGGAGAAAATAAACATTTCAGTTTTTTACCCAAATAGCCCAAATCTTGAAAAGTTTTCCATATCCGCGGTCATCAAAAATACTCATTTTTGGCCCGAAAATCCAACTTCACGAAATTAGCTCAAATGTTCACACATGGTGGGTAGAGGCCAGGAATAAATCCCCCAGAGATTTCAGATCACTTAAGTCAAGATCCAAGGAGAAAATAAACAATTTAGTTTTTTACCCAAATAGCCCAAATCTTGAAAAGTTTTCCATATCCGCGGTCATCAAAAATACTCATTTTTGGCCCGAAAATCCAACTTCACGAAATTAGCTCAAATGTTCACACATGGTGGGTAGAGAACAGAAATAAATCCCCAGAGATTTCAGATCACCTAAGTCAAGATCCAGGGAGAAAATAAACATTTCAGTTTTTTACCCAAATAGCCCAAATCTTGAAAAGTTTTCCATATCCGCGGTCATCAAAAATACTCATTTTTGGCCCGAAAATCCAACTTCACGAAATTAGCTCAAATGTTCACACATGGTGGGTAGAGGCCAGAAATAAATCCCCGAGAGATTTCAGATCACTTAAGTCAAGATCCAGGGAGAAAATAAACATTTAGTTTTTTACCCAAATAGCCCAAATCTTGAAAAGTTTTCCATATCCGCGGTCATCAAAAATACTCATTTTTGGCCCGAAAATCCAACTTCACGGCCAGAAATAAATCCCCCAGAGATTTCAGATCACCTAAGTCAAGATCCAGGGAGAAAATAAACAATTCAGTTTTTTACCCAAATAGCCCAAATCTTGAAAAGTTTTCCATATCCGCGGTCATCAAAAATACTCATTTTTGGCCCGAAAATCCAACTTCACGAAATTAGCTCAAATGTTCACACATGGTGGGTAGAGGCCAGAAATAAATCCCCAGAGATTTCAGATCACTAAGTCAAGATCCAGGGAGAAAATAAACATTTAGTTTTTTACCCAAATAGCCCAAATCTTGAAAAGTTTTCCATATCCGCGGTCATCAAAAATACTCATTTTTGGCCCGAAAATCCAACTTCACAAATTAGCTCAAATGTTCACACATGGTGGGTAGAGGCCAGAAATAAATCCCCCAGAGATTTCAGATCACCTAAGTCAAGATCCAGGGAGAAAATAAACAATTTAGTTTTTTACCCAAATAGCCCAAATCTTGAAAAGTTTTCCATATCCGCGGTCATCAAAAATACTCATTTTTGGCCCGAAAATCCAACTTCACAAATTAAGTCAAATGTTCACACATGGTGGGTAGAGGCCAGCAATAAATCCCCAAGAGATTTCAGATCACCTAAGTCAAGATCCAGGGAGAAAATAAACAATTTAGTTTTTTACCCAAATAGCCCAAATCTTGAAAAGTTTTCCATATCCGCGGTCATCAAAAATACTCATTTTTGGCCCGAAAATCCAACTTCACGAAATTAGTCAAATGTTCACACATGGTGGGTAGAGGCCAGAAATAAATCCCCAAGAGATTTCAGCTCACCTAAGTCAAGATCCAGGGAGAAAATAAACATTTAGTTTTTTACCCAAATAGCCCAAATCTTGAAAAGTTTTCCATATCCGCGGTCATCAAAAATACTCATTTTTGGCCCGAAAATCCAACTTCACGAAATTAGCTCAAATGTTCACACATGGTGGGTAGAGGCCAGAAATAAATCCCCCAGAGATTTCAGCTCACTTAAGTCAAGATCCAAGGAGAAAATAAACATTCAGTTTTTTACCCAAATAGCCCAAATCTTGAAAAGTTTTCCATATCCGCGGTCATCAAAAATACTCATTTTTGGCCCGAAAATCCAACTTCACGAAATTAGCTCAAATGTTCACACATGGTGGGTAGAGGCCAGGAATAAATCCCCCAGAGATTTCAGCTCACCTAAGTCAAGATCCAAGGAGAAAATAAACATTTCAGTTTTTTACCCAAATAGCCCAAATCTTGAAAAGTTTTCCATATCCGCGGTCATCAAAAATACTCATTTTTGGCCCGAAAATCCAACTTCACGAAATTAGCTCAAATGTTCACACATGGTGGGTAGAGGCCAGGAATAAATCCCCAGAGATTTCAGCTCACTTAAGTCAAGATCCAAGGAGAAAATAAACATTTAGTTTTTTACCCAAATAGCCCAAATCTTGAAAAGTTTTCCATATCCGCGGTCATCAAAAATACTCATTTTTGGCCCGAAAATCCAACTTCACGAAATTAGCTCAAATGTTCACACATGGTGGGTAGAGCCAGAAATAAATCCCCCAGAGATTTCAGCTCACCTAAGTCAAGATCCAGGGAGAAAATAAACATTTCAGTTTTTACCCAAATAGCCCAAATCTTGAAAAGTTTTCCATATCCGCGGTCATCAAAAATACTCATTTTTGGCCCGAAAATCCAACTTCACGAAATTAGCTCAAATGTTCACACATGGTGGGTAGAGGCCAGAAATAAATCCCCCAGAGATTTCAGCTCACTTAAGTCAAGATCCAAGGAGAAAATAAACATTTCAGTTTTTTACCCAAATAGCCCAAATCTTGAAAAGTTTTCCATATCCGCGGTCATCAAAAATACTCATTTTTGGCCCGAAAATCCAACTTCACGAAATTAGCTCAAATGTTCACACATGGTGGGTAGAGGCCAGAAATAAATCCCCCAGAGATTTCAGCTCACCTAAGTCAAGATCCAAGGAGAAAATAAACATTTCAGTTTTTTACCCAAATAGCCCAAATCTTGAAAAGTTTTCCATATCCGCGGTCATCAAAAATACTCATTTTTGGCCCGAAAATCCAACTTCACGAAATTAGCTCAAATGTTCACACATGGTGGGTAGAGGCCAGAAATAAATCCCCAGAGATTTCAGCTCACTTAAGTCAAGATCCAAGGAGAAAATAAACATTTCAGTTTTTTACCCAAATAGCCCAAATCTTGAAAAGTTTTCCATATCCGCGGTCATCAAAAATACTCATTTTTGGCCCGAAAATCCAACTTCACGAAATTAGCTCAAATGTTCACACATGGTGGGTAGAGGCCAGAAATAAATCCCCGAGAGATTTCAGCTCACTTAAGTCAAGATCCAGGGAGAAAATAAACAATTTAGTTTTTTACCCAAATAGCCCAAATCTTGAAAAGTTTTCCATATCCGCGGTCATCAAAAATACTCATTTTTGGCCCGAAAATCCAACTTCACGGCCAGAAATGAATCCCCAGAGATTTCAGATCACCTAAGTCAAGATCCAGGGAGAAAATAAACAATTTAGTTTTTTACCCAAATAGCCCAAATCTTGAAAAGTTTTCCATATCCGCGGTCATCAAAAATACTCATTTTTGGCCCGAAAATCCAACTTCACGAAATTAGCTCAAATGTTCACACATGGTGGGTAGAGGCCAGAAATAAATCCCGAGAGATTTCAGATCACCTAAGTCAAGATCCAGGGAGAAAATAAACAATTTAGTTTTTTACCCAAATAGCCCAAATCTTGAAAAGTTTTCCATATCCGCGGTCATCAAAAATACTCATTTTTGGCCCGAAAATCCAACTTCACAAAATTACTCAAATGTTCACACATGGTGGGTAGAGGCCAGAAATAAATCCCCAGAGATTTCAGATCACTAAGTCAAGATCCAGGGAGAAAATAAACAATTTAGTTTTTTACCCAAATAGCCCAAATCTTGAAAAGTTTTCCATATCCGCGGTCATCAAAAATACTCATTTTTGGCCCGAAAATCCAACTTCACAAATTAGCTCAAATGTTCACACATGGTGGGTAGAGGCCAGAAATAAATCCCCAAGAGATTTCAGCTCACCTAAGTCAAGATCCATGGAGAAAATAAACAATTTAGTTTTTTACCCAAATAGCCCAAATCTTGAAACGTTTTCCATATCCGCGGTCATCAAAAATACTCATTTTTGGCCCGAAAATCCAACTTCACGAAATTAAGTCAAATGTTCACACATGGTGGGTAGAGGCCAGAAATAAATCCCCAAGAGATTTCAGCTCACCTAAGTCAAGATCCATGGAGAAAATAAACAATTTAGTTTTTTACCCAAAAGCCCAAATCTTGAAAAGTTTTCCATATCCGCGGTCATCAAAAATACTCATTTTTGGCCCGAAAATCCAACTTCACGAAATTAAGCTCAAATGTTCACACATGGTGGGTAGAGGCCAGAAATAAATCCCCAAGAGATTTCAGCTCACTTAAGTCAAGATCCAGGAGAAAATAAACATTTAGTTTTTTACCCAAATCCCAAATCTTGAAAAGTTTTCCATATCCGCGGTCATCAAAAATACTCATTTTTGGCCCGAAAATCCAACTTCACGAAATTAAGTCAAATGTTCACACATGGTGGGTAGAGGCCAGAAATAAATCCCCAAGAGATTTCAGCTCACCTAAGTCAAGATCCAGGGAGAAAATAAACAATTTAGTTTTTTACCCAAATAGCCCAAATTTGAAAAGTTTTCCATATCCGCGGTCATCAAAAATACTCATTTTTGGCCCGAAAATCCAACTTCACGAAATTACGTCAAATGTTCACACATGGTGGGTAGAGGCCAGAATAAATCCCCCAGAGATTTCAGCTCACCTAAGTCAAGATCCAGGGAGAAAATAAACAATTTAGTTTTTTACCCAAATAGCCCAAATCTTGAAAAGTTTTCCATATCCGCGGTCATCAAAAATACTCATTTTTGGCCCGAAAATCCAACTTCACGAAATTAAGTCAAATGTTCACACAGGTGGGTAGAGGCCAGAAATAAATCCCCAGGAGATTTCAGCTCACCTAAGTCAAGATCCAGGGAGAAAATAAACAATTTAGTTTTTTACCCAAATAGCCCAAATCTTGAAAAGTTTTCCATATCCGCGGTCATCAAAAATACTCATTTTTGGCCCGAAAATCCAACTTCACAAAATTAGCTCAAATGTTCACACATGGTGGGTAGAGGCCAGAAATAAATCCCCTAGAGATTTCAGCTCACCTAAGTCAAGATCCAGGGAGAAAATAAACAATTTAGTTTTTTACCCAAATAGCCCAAATCTTGAAAAGTTTTCCATATCCGCGGTCATCAAAAATACTCATTTTTGGCCCGAAAATCCAACTTCACGAAATTAAGTCAAATGTTCACACATGGTGGGTAGAGGCCAGCAATAAATCCCCAGAGATTTCAGCTCACCTAAGTCAAGATCCAGGAGAAAATAAACAATTTAGTTTTTTACCCAAATAGCCCAAATTTTGAAAAGTTTTCCATATCCGCGGTCATCAAAAATACTCATTTTTGGCCCGAAAATCCAACTTCACAAAATAAGTCAAATGTTCACACATGGTGGGTAGAGGCCAGAAATAAATCCCCCAGAGATTTCAGCTCACGTAAGTCAAGATCCAGGAGAAAATAAACAATTTAGTTTTTTACCCAAATAGCCCAAATCTTGAAAAGTTTTCCATATCCGCGGTCATCAAAAATACTCATTTTTGGCCCGAAAATCCAACTTCACGAAATTAAGTCAAATGTTCACACATGGTGGGTAGAGGCCAGAAATAAATCCCCAAGGATTTCAGATCACCTAAGTCAAGATCCAGGGAGAAAATAAACAATTTTATTTTTTACCCAAATAGCCCAAATCTTGAAAAGTTTTCCATATCCGCGGTCATCAAAAATACTCATTTTTGGCCCGAAAATCCAACTTCACGAAATTAAGTCAAATGTTCACACATGGTGGGTAGAGGCCAGAAATAAATCCCCAAGAGATTTCAGCTCACTTAAGTCAAGATCCAAGGAGAAAATAAACATTTCAGTTTTTTACCCAAATAGCCCAAATCTTGAAAAGTTTTCCATATCCGCGGTCATCAAAAATACTCATTTTTGGCCCGAAAATCCAACTTCACGAAATTAAGTCAAATGTTCACACATGGTGGGTAGAGGCCAGCAATAAATCCCCAAGAAATTTCAGATCACCTAAGTCAAGATCCATGGAGAAAATAAACAATTTAGTTTTTTACCCAAATAGCCCAAATCTTGAAAAGTTTTCCATATCCGCGGTCATCAAAAATACTCATTTTTGGCCCGAAAATCCAACTTCACGAAATTAAGTCAAATGTTCACACATGGTGGGTAGAGGCCAGAAATAAATCCCAAGAGATTTCAGCTCACCTAAGTCAAGATCCATGGAGAAAATAAACAATTTAGTTTTTACCCAAATAGCCCAAATCTTGAAACGTTTTCCATATCCGCAGTCATCAAAAATACTCATTTTTGGACCGAAAATCCAACTTCACGAAATTAAGTCAAATGTTCACACATGGTGGGTAGAGGCAAGAAATAAATCCCCAAGAGATTTCAGGTCACTTTAGTCAAGATCAATGGAGAAAATAAACGGTTTAGTTTTTTACCCAAATCCAAAATCTTGAAAAGTTTTCCATATCCGCGGTCATCAAAAATACTCATTTTTGGCCCGAAAATCCAACTTCACGAAATTAAGTCAAATGTTCACACATGGTGGGTAGAGGCCAGAAATAAATCCCCAAGAGATTTCAGCTCACCTAAGTCAAGATCTATGGAGAAAATAAACAATTTAGTTTTTTACCCAAATAGCCCAAATTTTGAAAAGTTTTCCATATCCGCGGTCATAAAAATACTCATTTTTGGCCCGAAAATCCAACTTCACAAAATTACGTCAAATGTTCACACATGGTGGGTAGAGGCCAGATATAAATCCCCAGAGATTTCAGCTCACCTAAGTCAAGATCCATGGAGAAAACAAACAATTTAGTTTTTTACCCAAATAGCCCAAATCTTGAAAAGTTTTCCATATCCGCGGTCATCAAAAATACTCATTTTTGGCCCTAAAATCCAACTTCACAAAATTAAGTCAAATGTTCACACAAGGTGGGTAGAGGCGAAAAAATAAATCCCCAGGAGATTTCAGCTCACCTAAGTCAAGATCCAGGGAGAAAACAAACAATTTAGTTTTTTTACCCAAATAGCCCAAATCTTGAAAAGTTTTCCATATCCGCGGTCATCAAAAATACTCATTTTTGGCCAGAAAATCCAACTTCACAAAATTAGCTCAAATGTTCACACATGGTGGGTAGAGGCCAGAAATAAATCCCCTAGAGATTTCAGCTCACCTAAGTCAAGATCGAGGGAGAAAATAAACAATTTAGTTTTTTACCCAAATAGCCCAAATCCTGAAACGTTTTCCATATCCGCGGTCATCAAAAATACTCATTTTTGGCCCGAAAATCCAAATTCACGAAATTAAGTCAAATGTTCACACATGGTGGGTAGAGGCCAGCAATAAAATCCCAAGAGATTTCAGCTCACCTTAGTCAAGATCCATGGAGAAAATAAACAATTTAGTTTTTTACCCAAATAGCCCAAATTTTGAAAAGTTTTCAATATCCGCGGTCATCAAAAAAACTCATTTTTGGCCCGAAAATCCAACTTCAGAAATTACGTCAAAAGTTCACACATGGTGGGTAGAGGCCAGATATAAATCCCCCAGATGTTTCAGCTCACCTAAGTCAAGATCCATGGAGAAAATAAACAATTTAGTTTTTTACCCAAATAGGCCAAATCTTGAAAAGGTTTCCATATCCGCGGTCATCAAAAATACTCATTTTTGGCCCGAAAATCCAAATTCACGAAATTAAGTCAAATGTTCACACATGGTGGGTAGAGGCCAGAAATAAATCCCCAAGAGATTTCAGCTCACCTAAGTCAAGATCTATGGAGAAAATAAACAATTTAGTTTTTTACCCAAATAGCCCAAATTTTGACAAGTTTTCCATATCCGCGGTCATCAAAAATACTCATTTTTGGCCCGAAAATCCAACTTCACAAAATTACGTCAAAGTTCACACATGGTGGGTAGAGGCCAGATATAAATCCCCCAGAGATTTCAGCTCACCTAAGTCAAGATCCATGGAGAAAACAAACAATTTAGTTTTTTACCCAAATAGCCCAAATCTTGAAAAGTTTTCCATATCCGCGGTCATCAAAAATACTCATTTTTGGCCCTAAAATCCAACTTCACAAAATTAAGTCAAATGTTCACACAAGGTGGGTAGAGGCCAGAAATAAATCCCCAGAGATTTCAGCTCACCTAAGTCAATATCCAGGGAGAAAATAAACAATTTAGTTTTTTTACCCAAATAGCCCAAATCTTGAAAAGTTTTCCATATCCGCGGTCATCAAAAATACTCATTTTTGGCCAGAAAATCCAACTTCACAAAATTAGCTCAAATGTTCACACATGGTGGGTAGAGGCCAGAAATAAATCCCCTAGAGATTTCAGCTCACCTAAGTAAAGATCGAGGGAGAAAATAAACAATTTAGTTTTTTACCCAAATAGCCCAAATCTTGAAACGTTTTCCATTTCTGCGGTCATCAAAAATACTCATTTTTGGCCCGAAAATCCAACTTCACGAAATTAAGTCAAATGTTCACACATGGTGGGTAGAGGCCAGCAATAAATCCCAAGAGATTTCAGCTCACCTTAGTCAAGATCCATGGAGAAAATAAACAATTTAGTTTTTTACCCAAATAGCCCAAATTTTGAAAAGTTTTCCATATCCGCGGTCATCAAAAAAACTCATTTTTGGCCCGAAAATCCAACTTCACAAAATTACGTCAAATGTTCACACATGGTGGGTAGAGGCCAGATATAAATCCCCCAGATGTTTCAGCTCACCTAAGTCAAGATCCATGGAGAAAATAAACAATTTAGTTTTTTACCCAAATAGCCCAAATCTTGAAAAGTTTTCCATATCCGCGGTCATCAAAAATACTCATTTTTTGCCCGAAAATCCAACTTCACAAATTAAGTCAAATGTTCACACATGGTGGGTAGAGGCCAGAAATAAATCCCCCAGAGATTTCAGCTCAACTAAGTCAAGATCCAGGGAGAAAATAAACAATTTAGTTTTTTACCCAAATAGCCCAAATCTTGAAAAGTTTTCCATATCCGCGGTCATCAAAACTATTCATTTTTAGCATGAAAATCCAACTTCACGAAATTAGGTCAAATGTTCACACTAGGTGGGTAGAGGCCACGAATAAATCCCTGAGAGATTTCAGATCACCTAAGTCAAGATCCAGGCAGCAAATAAACAATTTAGTTTTTTACCCAAATAGCCCAAATCTTGAAAAGTTTTCCATATCCGCGGACATCAAAAATACTCATTTTTGGCCCTAAAATCCAACTTCACAAAATTAAGTCAAATGTTCACACAAGGTGGGTAGAGGCCAGAAATAAATCCCCAGGAGATTTCAGCTCACCTAAGTCAATATCCAGGGAGAAAATAAACAAAATAGTTTTTTACCCAAATAGCCCAAATCTTGAAAAGTTTTCCATATCCGCGGTCATCAAAAATACTCATTTTTGGCAAGAAAATCAAACTTCACGAAATTAACTCAAATGTTCACACATGGTGGGTAGAGGCCAGAAATAAATCCCCTAGAGATTTCAGCTCACCTAAGTAAGATCGAGGGAGAAAATAAACAATTTAGTTTTTTACCCAAATAGCCCAAATCCTGAAACGTTTTCCATATCTGCGGTCATCAAAAATACTCATTTTTGGCCCGAAAATCCAAATTCACGAAATTAAGTCAAATGTTCACACATGGTGGGTAGAGGCCAGCAATAAAATCCCAAGAGATTTCAGCTCACCTTAGTCAAGATCCATGGAGAAAATAAACAATTTAGTTTTTTACCCAAATAGCCCAAATTTTGAAAAGTTTTCAATATCCGCGGTCATCAAAAAACTCATTTTTGGCCCGAAAATCCAACTTCACAAAATTACGTCAAAAGTTCACACATGGTGGGTAGAGGCCAAAATAAATCCCCCAGATGTTTCAGCTCACCCAAGTCAAGATCCATGGAGAAAATAAACAATTTAGTTTTTTACCCAAATAGGCCAAATCTTGAAAAGGTTTCCATATCCGCGGTCATCAAAAATACTCATTTTTTGCCCGAAAATCCAACTTCACAAAATTAAGTCAAATGTTCACACATGGTGGGCAGAGGCCAGAAATAAATCCCCCAGAGATTTCAGCTCAACTAAGTCAAGATCCAGGGAGAAAATAAACAATTTAGTTTCTTACCCAAATAGCCCAAATCTTGAAAAGTTTTCCATATCCGCGGTCATCAAAAATATTCATTTTTGGCATGAAAATCCAACTTCACGAAATTAGGTCAAATGTTCACACTAGGTGGGTAGAGGCCACGAATCAATCCCCGAGAGATTTCAGATCACCTAAGTCAAGATCCAGGCAGCAAATAAACAATTTATTTTTTTACCCAAATAGCCCAAATCTTGAAAAGTTTTCCATATCCGCGGACAAGAAAAATACTCATTTTTGGCCCGAAAATCCAACTTCACGAAATTAAGTCAATTGTTCACACATGGTGGGTAGAGGCCAGAAATAAATCCCCAACAGATTTCAGCTCAGCTAAGTCAAGATCCATGGAGAAAATAAACAATTTAGTTTTTTACCCAAATAGCCCAAATCTTGAAACGTTTTCCATATCCGCAGTCATCAAAAATACTCATTTTTGGCCCGAAAATCCAACTTCACGAAATTAAGTCAAATGTTCACACATGGTGGGTAGGGAACAGAAATAAATCCCCAAGAGATTTCAGCTCACCTAAGTCAAGTTCCATGGAGAAAATAAACAATTTAGTTTTTTACTCAAATAGACCAAATCTTGAAACGTTTTCCATATCCGCAGTCATCAAAAATACTCATTTTTGGACCGAAAATCCAACTTCACGAAATTAAGTCAAATGTTCACACATGGTGGGTAGAGGCAAGAAATAAATCCCCAAGAGATTTCAGGTCACTTTAGTCAAGATCCATGGAGAAAATAAACGGTTTAGTTTTTTTACCCAAATCCCAAATCTTGAAACGTTTTCCATATCCGCGGTCATCAAAAATACTCATTTTTGGCCCGAAAATCCAAATTCACGAAATTAAGTCAAATGTTCACACATGGTGGGTAGAGGCCAGAAATAAATCCCAAGAGATTTCAGCTCACCTAAGTCAAGATCTATGGAGAAAATAAACAATTTAGTTTTTTACCCAAATAGCCCAAATTTTGAAAAGTTTTCCATATCCGCGGTCATCAAAAATACTCATTTTTGGCCCGAAAATCCAACTTCACAAAATTACGTCAAATGTTCACACATGGTGGGTAGAGGCCAGATATAAATCCCCAGAGATTTCAGCTCACCTAAGTCAAGATCCATGGAGAAAACAAACAATTTAGTTTTTTACCCAAATAGCCCAAATCTTGAAAAGTTTTCCATATCCGCGGTCATCAAAAATACTCATTTTTGGCCCTAAAATCCAACTTCACAAAATTAAGTCAAATGTTCACACAAGGTGGGTAGAGGCCAAAAATAAATCCCAGGAGATTTCAGCTCACCTAAGTAAATATCCAGGGAGAAAATAAACAATTTAGTTTTTTTACCCAAATAGCCCAAATCTTGAACAGTTTTCCATATCCGCGGTCATCAAAAATACTCATTTTTGGCCAAAAAATCCAACTTCACGAAATTAGCTCAAATGTTCACACATGGTGGGTAGAGGCCAGAAATAAATCCCCTAGAGATTTCAGCTCACCTAAGTAAAGATCGAGGGAGAAAATAAACAATTTGGTTTTTTACCCAAATAGCCCAAATCCTGAAACGTTTTCCATTTCTGCGGTCATCAAAAATACTCATTTTTGGCCCAAAAATCCAAATTCACGAAATTAAGTCAAATGTTCACACATGGTGGGTAGAGGCCAGCAATAAATCCCCAAGAGATTTCAGCTCACCTAAGTCAAGATCCATGGAGAAAATAAACAATTTAGTTTTTTACCCAAATAGCCCAAATTTTGAAAAGTTTTCATATCCGCGGTCATCAAAAATACTCATTTTTGGCCCGAAAATCCAACTTCACAAAATTACGTCAAAAGTTCACACATGGTGGGTAGAGGCCAGATATAAATCCCCCAGATGTTTCAGCTCACCTAAGTCAAGATCCATGGAGAAAATAAACAATTTAGTTTTTTACCCAAATAGGCCAAATCTTGAAAAGTTTCCATATCCGCGGTCATCAAAAATACTCATTTTTTGCCCGAAAATCCAACTTCACAAAATTAAGTCAAATGTTCACACATGGTGGGTAGAGGCCAGAAATAAATCCCCCAGAGATTTCAGCTCAACTAAGTCAAGATCCAGGGAGAAAATAAACAATTTAGTTTTTTACCCAAATAGCCCAAATCTTGAAAAGTTTTCCATATCCGCGGTCATCAAAAATATTCATTTTTGGCATGCAAATCCAACTTCACGAAATAGGTCAAATGTTCACACTAGGTGGGTAGAGGCCACGAATAAATCCCCGAGAGATTTCAGATCACCTAAGTCAAGATCCAGGCAGCAAATAAACAATTTAAATTTTTACCCAAATAGCCCAAATCTTGAAAAGTTTTCCATATCCGCGGACAAGAAAAATACTCATTTTTGGCCCGAAAATCCAACTTCACGAAATTAAGTCAAATGTTCACACATGGTGGGTAGAGGCCAGAAATAAATCCCCAACAGATTTCAGCTCACTTAAGTCAAGATCCATGGAGAAAATAAACAATTTAGTTTTTTACCCAAATAGCACAAATCTTGAAACGTTTTCCATATCCGCGGTCATCAAAAATACTCATTTTTGGCACGAAAATCCAACTTCACGAAATTAGCTCAAATGGTCACACATGGTGGGTAGAGAACAGAAATAAATCCCCCAGAGATTTCAGATCACTTAAGTCAAGATCCAGGGAGAAAATAAACATTTCAGTTTTTTAGCCAAATAGCCCAAATCTTGAAAAGTTTTCCATATCCGCGGTCATCAAAAATACTCATTTTTGGCCCGAAAATCCAACTTCACAAAATTAAGTCAAATGTTCACACAAGGTGGGTAGAGGCCAGAAATAAATCCCCAGGAGATTTCAGCTTACCTAAGTCAATATCCAGGGAGAAATTTAACAATTTAGTTTTTTTACCCAAATAGCCCAAATCTTGAAACGTTTTCCATATCCGCGGTCATCAAAAATACTCATTTTTGGCCCGAAAATCCAAATTCACGAAATTAAGTCAAATGTTCACACATGGTGGGTAGAGGCCAGCAATAAAATCCCAAGAGATTTCAGCTCACCTTAGTCAAGATCTATGGAGAAAATAAACAATTTAGTTTTTTACCCAAATAGCCCAAATTTTGAAAAGTTTTCAATATCCGCGGTCATCAAAAAAACTCATTTTTGGCCCGAAAATCCAACTTCACAAAATTACGTCAAAAGTTCACACATGGTGGGTAGAGGCCAGATATAAATCCCCCAGATGTTTCAGCTCACCTAAGTCAAGATCCATGGAGAAAATAAACAATTTAGTTTTTTACCCAAATAGGCCAAATCTTGAAAAGGTTTCCATATCCGCGGTCATCAAAAATACTCATTTTTGCCCGAAAATCCAACTTCACAAAATTAAGTCAAATGTTCACACATGGTGGGCAGAGGCCAGAAATAAATCTCCCAGAGATTTCAGCTCAACTAAGTCAAGATCCAGGGAGAAAATAAACAATTTAGTTTCTTACCCAAATAGCCCAAATCTTGAAAAGTTTTCCATATCCGCGGTCATCAAAAATATTCATTTTTGGCATGAAAATCCAACTTCACGAAATTAGGTCAAATGTTCACACATGGTGGGTAGAGGCCACGAATAAATCCCCCAGAGATTTCAGATCACCTAAGTCAAGATCCAGGCAGCAAATAAACAATTTAATTTTTTACCCAAATAGCCCAAATCTTGAAAAGTTTTCCATATCCGCGGACAAGAAAAATACTCATTTTTGGCCCAAAAATCCAACTTCACGAAATTAAGTCAATTGTTCACACATGGTGGTAGAGGCCAGAAATAAATCCCCAACAGATTTCAGCTCACCTAAGTCAAGATCCATGGAGAAAATAAACAATTTAGTTTTTTACCCAAATAGCCCAAATCTTGAAACGTTTTCCATCTCCGCGGTCATCAAAAATACTCATTTTTGGCCCGAAAATCCAACTTCACGAAATTAAGTCAAATGGTCACACATGGTGGGTAGAGAACAGAAATAAATCCCCAAGAGATTTCAGCTCACCTAAGTCAAGATCCATGGAGAAAATAAACAATTTAGTTTTTTACTCAAATAGACCAAATCTTGAAACGTTTTCCATATCCGCAGTCATCAAAAATACTCATTTTTGGACCGAAAATCCAACTTCACGAAATTAAGTCAAATGTTCACACATGGTGGGTAGAGGCAAGAAATAAATCCCCAAGAGATTTCAGGTCACTTTAGTCAAGATCCATGGAGAAAATAAACGGTTTAGTTTTTTTACCCAAATCCAAAATCTTGAAACGTTTTCCATATCCGCGGTCATCAAAAATACTCATTTTTGGCCCGAAAATCCAAATTCACGAAATTAAGTCAAATGTTCACACATGGTGGGTAGAGGCCAGAAATAAATCCCCAAGAGATTTCAGCTCACCTAAGTCAAGATCTATGGAGAAAATAAACAATTTAGTTTTTTACCCAAATAGCCCAAATTTTGAAAAGTTTTCCATATCCGCGGTCATCAAAAATACTCATTTTTGGCCCGAAAATCCAACTTCACGAAATTACGTTAAAAGTTCACACATGGTGGGTAGAGGCCAGATATAAATCCCCCAGAGATTTCAGCTCACCTAAGTCAAGATCCATGGAGAAAACAAACAATTTAGTTTTTTACCCAAATAGCCCAAACCTTGAAAAGTTTTCCATATCCGCGGTCATCAAAAATACTCATTTTTGGCCCTAAAATCCAACTTCACAAAATTAAGTCAAATGTTCACACAAGGTGGGTAGAGGCCAGAAATAAATCCCCAGGAGATTTCAGCTCACCTAAGTCAATATCCAGGGAGAAAATAAACAATTTAGTTTTTTACCCAAATAGCCCAAATCTTGAAAAGTTTTCCATATCCGCGGTCATCAAAAATACTCATTTTTGGCCAGAAAATCCAACTTCACGAAATTAGCTCAAATGTTCACACATGGTGGGTAGAGGCCAGAAATAAATCCCCTAGAGATTTCAGCTCACCTAAGTAAAGATCGAGGGAGAAAATAAACAATTTGGTTTTTTACCCAAATAGCCCAAATCCTGAAACGTTTTCCATTTCTGCGGTCATCAAAAATACTCATTTTTGGCCCAAAAATCCAAATTCACGAAATTAAGTCAAATGTTCACACATGGTAGGTAGAGGCCAGCAATAAATCCCTAAGAGATTTCAGCTCACCTAAGTCAAGATCCATGGAGAAAATAAACAATTTAGTTTTTTACCCAAATAGCCCAAATTTTGAAAAGTTTTCAATATCCGCGGTCATCAAAAATACTCATTTTTGGCCCGAAAATCCAACTTCACAAAATTACGTCAAAAGTTCACACATGGTGGGTAGAGGCCAGATATAAATCCCCCAGATGTTTCAGCTCACCTAAGTCAAGATCCATGGAGAAAATAAACAATTTAGTTTTTTACCCAAATAGGCCAAATCTTGAAAAGGTTTCCATATCCGCGGTCATCAAAAATACTCATTTTTTGCCCGAAAATCCAACTTCACAAAATTAAGTCAAATGTTCACACATGGTGGGCAGAGGCCAGAAATAAATCCCCCAGAGATTTCAGCTCAACTAAGTCAAGATCCAGGGAGAAAATAAACAATTTAGTTTCTTACCCAAATAGCCCAAATCTTGAAAAGTTTTCCATATCCGCGGTCATCAAAAATATTCATTTTTGGCATGCAAATCCAACTTCACGAAAATAGGTCAAATGTTCACACTAGGTGGGTAGAGGCCACGAATAAATCCCCAACAGATTTCAGATCACCTAAGTCAAGATCCAGGGAGCAAATAAACAATTTAATTTTTTACCCAAATAGCCCAAATCTTGAAAAGTTTTCCATATCCGCGGACAAGAAAAATACTCATTTTTGGCCCGAAAATCTAACTTCACGAAATTAAGTCAAATGTTCACACATGGTGGGTAGAGGCCAGAAATAAATCCCCAACAGATTTCAGCTCACTTCAGTCAAGATCCATGGAGAAAATAAACAATTTAGTTTTTTACCCAAATAGCACAAATCTTGAAACGTTTTCCATATCCGCGGTCATCAAAAAATACTCATTTTTGGCACGAAAATCCAACTTCACGAAATTAGCTCAAATGGTCACACATGGTGGGTAGAGAACAGAAATAAATCCCCCAGAGATTTCAGATCACTTAAGTCAAGATCCAGGGAGAAAATAAACATTTCAGTTTTTTAAACAAATAGCCCAAATCTTGAAAAGTTTTCCATATCCGCGGTCATCAAAAATACTCATTTTTGGCCCGAAAATCCAACTTCACGAAATTAGCTCAAATGTTCACACTAGGTGGGTAGAGGCCACGAATAAATCCCCAACAGATTTCAGATCACCTAAGTCAAGATCCAGGGAGCAAATAAACAATTTAATTTTTTACCCAAATAGCCCAAATCTTGAAAAGTTTTCCATATCCGCGGACAAGAAAAATACTCATTTTTGGCCCGAAAATCTAACTTCACGAAATTAAGTCAAATGTTCACACATGGTGGGTAGAGGCCAGAAATAAATCCCCAACAGATTTCAGCTCACTTCAGTCAAGATCCATGGAGAAAATAAACAATTTAGTTTTTTACCCAAATAGCACAAATCTTGAAACGTTTTCCATATCCGCGGTCATCAAAAATACTCATTTTTGGCACGAAAATCCAACTTCACGAAATTAGCTCAAATGGTCACACATGGTGGGTAGAGAACAGAAATAAATCCCCCAGAGATTTCAGATCACTTAAGTCAAGATCCAGGGAGAAAATAAACATTTCAGTTTTTTAGCCAAATAGCCCAAATCTTGAAAAGTTTTCCATATCCGCGGTCATCAAAAATACTCATTTTTGGCCCGAAAATCCAACTTCACGAAATTAGCTCAAATGTTCACACATGGTGGGTAGAGGCCAGAAATAAATCCCCGAGAGATTTCAGCTCACTTAAGTCAAGATCCAAGGAGAAAATAAACATTTCAGTTTTTTACCCAAATAGCCCAAATTTTGAAAAGTTTTCCATATCCGCGGTCATCAAAAATACCCATTTTGGCCCGAAAATCCAACTTCACAAAATTACGTCAAAAGTTCACACATGGTGGGTAGAGGCCAGATATAAATCCCCCAGAGATTTCAGCTCACCTAAGTCAAGATCCATGGAGAAAACAAACAATTTAGTTTTTTACCCAAATAGCCCAAATCTTGAAAAGTTTTCCATATCCGCGGTCATCAAAAATACTCATTTTTGGCCCGAAAATCCAACTTCACAAAATTAAGTCAAATGTTCACACAAGGTGGGTAGAGGCCAGAAATAAATCCCCAGGAGATTTCAGCTCACCTAAGTCAATATCCAGGGAGAAAATAAACAATTTAGTTTTTTTACCCAAATAGCCCAAATCTTGAAAAGTTTTCCATATCCGCGGTCATCGAAAATACTCATTTTTGGCCAGAAAATCCAACTTCACAAAATTAGCTCAAATGTTCACACATGGTGTGTAGAGGCCAGAAATAAATCCCCTAGAGATTTCAGCTCACCTAAGTCAAGATCGAGGGAGAAAATAAACAATTTAGTTTTTTACCCAAATAGCCCAAATCCTGAAAAGTTTTCCATTTCTGCGGTCATCAAAAATACTCATTTTTGGCCCGAAAATCAAACTTCACGAAATTAAGTCAAATGTTCACACATGGTGGGTAGAGTCCAGAAATAAATGCCAGAGAGATTTCAGCTCACTTAAGTCAAGATCCAGGGAGAAAATAAACAATTTAGTTTTTACCCAAATTAATAGCCCAAATTTTGAAAAGTTTTCCATATCCGTGGTCATCAAAAATACTCAATTTTGGCCCAAAAATCCAACTTCACAAAATTAAGTCAAATGTTCACACAAGGTGGGTAGAGGCCAGAAATAAATCCCCAGGAGATTTCAGCTCACGTAAGTCAAGATCCAGGGAGAAAATAAACAATTTAGTTTTTTACCCAAATAGGCCTAATCTTGAAAAGGTTTCCATATCCGCGGTCATCAAAAATACTCATTTTTGGCCTGAAAATCCAACTTCATGAAAATAGCTCAAATGTTCACACATGGTGGGTAGAGGCCAGAAATAAATCCCGAGAGATTTCAGCTCACCTAAGTCAAGATCCAAGGAGAAAATAAACAATTTAGTTTTTTACCCAAATAGCCCAAATTTTGAAAAGTTTTCCATATCTGCGGTCATCAAAAATACTCATTTTTGGCCCTAAAATCCAACTTCACAAAATTAAGTCAAATGTTCACACATGGTGGGTAGAGGCCAGAAATAAATGCCCAAGAGATTTCAGCTCACCTAAGTCAAGATCCATGGAGAAAATAAACAATTTACTTTTTTACCCAAATCCGAATTCTTGAAACGTTTTCCATATCCGCGGTCATCAAAAATACTCATTTTTGGCCCGAAAATCCAACTTCACCAAATTAAATCAAATGTTCACACAAATAGGGTAGAGGCCAGAAATAAATGCCAGAGAGATTTCAGCTCACTTAAGTCAAGATCCAGGGAGAAAATAAACAATTTAGTTTTTACCCAAATTAATAGCCCAAATTTTGAAAAGTTTTCCATATCCGTGGTCATCAAAAATACTCAATTTTGGCCCAAAAATCCAACTTCACAAAATTAAGTCAAATGTTCACACAAGGTGGGTAGAGGCCAGAAATAAATCCCCAGGAGATTTCAGCTCACGTAAGTCAAGATCCAGGGAGAAAATAAACAATTTAGTTTTTTACCCAAATAGGCCTAATCTTGAAAAGGTTTCCATATCCGCGGTCATCAAAAATACTCATTTTTGGCCTGAAAATCCAACTTCATGAAAATAGCTCAAATGTTCACACATGGTGGGTAGAGGCCAGAAATAAATCCCGAGAGATTTCAGCTCACCTAAGTCAAGATCCAAGGAGAAAATAAACAATTTAGTTTTTTACCCAAATAGCCCAAATTTTGAAAAGTTTTCCATATCTGCGGTCATCAAAAATACTCATTTTTGGCCCTAAAATCCAACTTCACAAAATTAAGTCAAATGTTCACACATGGTGGGTAGAGGCCAGAAATAAATGCCCAAGAGATTTCAGCTCACCTAAGTCAAGATCCATGGAGAAAATAAACAATTTACTTTTTTACCCAAATCCGAATTCTTGAAACGTTTTCCATATCCGCGGTCATCAAAAATACTCATTTTTGGCCCGAAAATCCAACTTCACCAAATTAAATCAAATGTTCACACAAATAGGGTAGAGGCCAGAAATAAATGCCAGAGAGATTTCAGCTCATCTAAGTCAAGTCCCAGGGAGAAAATAAACAATTTAGTTTTTACCCAAATTAATAGCCCAAATTTTGAAAAGTTTTCCATATCCGCGGTCATCAAAAATACTCATTTTCGGCCCGAAAATCCAACTTTACAAAATTAAGTCTAATGTTCACACAAGTAGGGTAGAGGCCAAAAATAAATCCCTGAGAGATTTCAGCTCACTGAAGTCAAGATCCAGTCAGAAAATAAACATTTCAGTTTTTTGCCCTATTTCCTGAGAAAGAAGGCCGAGGGAAATAGGATCCTCTTCTGGTCACTCACAGGCCTGAGGGGGGCATTGACGTGAAAAAGGGACCAAATTATGCCATACCATATGTGTTTTATAACTCACCTCTGTCCAAAATATAACATAAGAAAAGAAACCTTTCAGGGTTTTATTACTGACCTGCTTTAATTCAACAATTAACTCAAAAGCAATTCAACTGTGAGCAATTCAACAATTAAAGGAACGCTTTTAGTTTCCCTAGATTAAATTTGTGAGTTTGAGTTTTGTCAGAGGGGGCTGTTAGCCGTCAAATTTTTTGAGTATAGTGCCCGATCAGGCACTGTACTCTGGAAATTACGCACACGCAATGTCTCGACGCGAGTCTAGTGATGTGATGTGGGATATGCTGTTTTTAACCCCCTCGGTGCGCATAGCAGCCGAGGCAATATACCACATCACAGCAGTCGATTCAAATCTACCCATTATTTCATAACAAAATGAATAAAAATTAATAAGAGCACCAGAAATTATCTGCCACTGTAACCGTCTTTCAAAATTAATAGCAACTGGAGAAGCCAGCAGCACAAAAGAATGTCCTTCGCCCAAATTAGTAACTGGCGACACAAAAGTGAGCGCAGGCCGTACGCGTGTACGTTCACAAAAGAGGTACAGGTTAATACAATTAAACGACTTCTGCTTGAGTGAAGCAAAAATATTGCCATTGTTAATTCCTAATCGCGCATCACTAGACACTAGTTAAAATTAGAACGTCTTCAAAGCTTTCTGGCCTCGTTCTTTCACATACCTTTTCAATCTAATATTGCTCATTCAAGCAGGGAATGGCTATAAAATATCAAAAGCAAGCTTTAGCACCAGTTCATACTGAAGCAAATTTTATGACGCCGACGACTAATGTTTTATTGTTCCATTCATTGTCACCCTAACGATTGGTATACTCCGGCCGTAGGGCTCAGAATTTGTCAAGAAGAAGTTTGTGGAGTACATGATTTCGTCTTGTCTCATTCGTATTTATGCAGGAATTTAATTTTTTAATTGATCTGCTATTTAGACATAAAAATTCATCAAAACAGGAAACATTCTCTTGATAATCAAAAACGTTGAATACAAAATTGGCAGAGTTTCATATCAATCGAGCACTGTGAATGAACCATGGAACTGCCCCAGATACTGCAACCTTCTGGACTGAAATCTCAGATTGTGGTGCTTTTCATGAGCTTGTTGATTGCCAGCATGGCTTTCTGCTTTGGAAGTCCGTGCACAGGCCAAACCAGGTTGCAATTCTATGGTGCAGAGAATCGCGCCCTCAATGGATCCGTTTACGAAACAACTACTGCCGTTTCCCCCGTGGCCTGCACACGCAACTGCCACGCCGATGTACGCTGCATGTCACTCAACTACTACTGGCTGAACAGCAGGTGCGAACTGAGCACTACTACCAGGTCACAGGAGCCGAGCCGTTTCACTGAGCGGCAGGGCAGTGTGTATTTTGACTCTGATGAAGGAACACAAGGATTTTCCGTTCCTTCCTTGACATCTGCCTTATCCACTCCGATGATAAATGAGGAAGCACCCGACTTGTCTATTACCACCACGACACTGGCCTTCTTCATCCCAGAAATAGCAGTGGATCCCATACCAAACGAACCCATTGAGCTGCCTCCCAGCCCAACAGAAAACCCAACCACCGGCTGTAAGAAACAAGGGGTGAATACCATCTATCCCTCGGGCACAGATGCTGGAATTCAGGTCGACTGCGAGCTGATCGGTGCCGAATATTGGATGGTGATTCAGCGTCGTCAGGATGGCAGCGTGGACTTCTACCGCAACTGGACCGAGTACCGCGACGGATTTGGCGACTTGTCTGGGGAATACTGGCTGGGAAACGACAAGATTCGGCGGCTGACTGAATCTCAGGATCCGTGGATGCTCCGTGTTGACCTGGCCGACTGGTATGGCCAACATCGCTGGGTCCTGTACAATGGCTTTTCAGTCCTGGGAGAAGAATACACCCTGCAGTTGGGCGACACCGCTGGCACAAGCCACTCCGACATCTCAGATTCATTTGACAGCTCTATCGGTCGGTCATTCTCGACTTGGGATCATGATAACGATCGCTTCTATGGTTCGTGCGCTGAAGACAGGCATGGAGGCTGGTGGTACGATAATTGTGTTTTGGCAAATCTGAATGGTTTTTACTTTCAGGAACAAACAAAGGACAATCATGCAATAATGTGGTATCGTTGGAAAGAATTCAATAGTCTCAAGCAATGCAGCATGAAAATACAAAGAGGTGAAATGTATTTAGGCACCGCATGAGCACTTAATCAATACTGGATTGACACCAGATTAACTTATGACTGAACATCAGATTAACACTGGACACTGGATTGACATCAGATTAACTTCAGATTGAACATCAGATTAACACTTGATCAACACTGGACTGACACCAGATTAACTTCAGATTGAACAACAGACCAACACTTAATCAACACTGAATTGACACCAGATTAACTTCAGATTGAACAATAGACTAACAATTGATCAACACTGGATTGACAACAGATTAACTTCAGATTAAACATCAGAGTAACACTTGATCAACACTGGATTGACACCAGATTAAGTTATGACTGAACATCAGATTAACACATGATCAACACTGGATTGACATCAGTTTAACTTCTGATTGAACATCAGATTAACACTTGATCAACACTGGATTGACACCAGATCAACTTCAAATTGAACAACAGACAACACTTAATCAACACTGGATTGACACCAGATTAACTTATGACTGAACATCAGATTAACACATTATCAACACTGGATTGACACCAGATCAACTTCAAATTGAACAACAGACAACACTTAATCAACACTGGATTGACACCAGATTAACTTATGACTGAACATCAGATTAACACTTGCTCAACACTGGATTGACACCAGATTAACTATAGATTGAAGTCGGAACATCAGATTAACACTTGATCAACACTGGATTGAAACTGGATTTTTTTTTTGAAATTGAAATGTTTCAATGCATTGTGATTTTGTGAAGGTATGACCCAACAAGCTCCGGCTACTCATTATGCCCCAAAAAATACTTCTGCTTCTGATTACATGGCATTAAAAATTGGGTAGGTAGGCAGGGATTTTTTTTGGGGGGGGCAATTTGTGTGTGTGTGTGTGTATGATCATATGGAGGTGCCTGCATATAGTCAAGGGTAACATGTAGTAATTGATGGTTTTGGGTGTTTTTTTCCTCATTTTTCCCATAAAAACAATTAGGGAAACCGGAGGCAGAACTATTTTTGGGGGCCTTATCACACTTACATGTACTACATAGCTTGTTCTACCTTTGCCTTTTGAAGAAAATAAATGTTTAAATTGAAAATGAATTAGAAAAGTCAAAGTTCAATTTTGTAATGAATGGCTTGGATAAAATCTGTTAAAAACTAATAATAATTTATACAAATATGAGGTCAATGTATGTGTGATTATTGAAAGATTAGCAACGGAAGTTTGTGATGTGTGCTAGCGACTAGAATATTTTTGATGTCTCTTTAGAGCGTCTAGATTTCCTTCAACTTTACAGATAAAAATAGCAACAGTAGAAAAACAAATCCCAGCCGTATCGCTTAAAAAAACTTATGGTAGGGTAGACAACAGTGTTACAGGCCATTATACAGTGTCTGTTTATTTTGCATTCTGCACGTACTGAATAATTATGCACAAAACCAAAAAAATTCAGTAGATGCCAAAAACAAGGATTTTATGCTTCGTTAGCCCATTTTTGGAAATTTGTTCCCTTTTCAGGTAGCATTAATGTTCCTTGTAAAAACGGTACTCTGTGTTTTTGGTCATCAATGGTAAGTGGAGTAGACATCTCTTGAATTGGACAAGATTAGAGTTTAATTTTAAAACAATTTAAAAACTCAGTAAAAGATTTTGTCGGTCGCACCACGAAGTGAGATAAAGTGTGCACAAAGTCTACGGACGATACGTCACTTCGTGGTGCATCCAACAATACAAAAGCTTTGCTTCTATTTCTATTTGATTTCATACTGTGAAATGGTAATTGAACTTATTAGTATACTATAATCACATCATTCAAAAAGTTTACTGCTGTTCACATGTAGGTTAACTGTAGTCAAATAAAAGCAAAAGTAATGTTTTGTAAGTGAAAGTAGACATGATGTTTGAAGCTAATATACAACATTTGCTTTTGCTGTAATTTTCAGAAATAGATGGATTTGGTTGTAAGTATTTCATAGCAAATACTCACACTGACTTGTTTGAAAATATGTTTTCATATCTGCTGGAAAAAATCAGGGAAAAAAATATGCTGTTTTTGTAGTCCGGTTCCCTGACCGTACTTCAGAAGAAACGGGGCAATTTATAGAAATTGGGGAATTGTCAAATCAAGAACCAGACTAGCTGGCTTGCACTGGTTCAAGAATGTGTATTCCGATTGCAAACCAAATGTGAACTAACACAATTTGGTAAATTGGGGGCCGACCATCGTTGGAAATTGATACAAAAATTCCGCTTGTCTTGAAAATGACAGCACACAAGGTGCCATGATTTCACAGGATGCTTGAGACTATTATTTACTGACAGTCAAGTAATTCATTCATAATCATTTGAGAGGGTCTTTTGTTTTTTTGGATGTTTGCAAATGTTGTATATTACCTTTAACCACTTCGCAGAATGTATTTTAAAAAATATCATATTCAAAAATGTAATTTAAAGACAACATTGTTTAAAATTCTTTTGGTAGCATTCATAGTATTTCACTCAAGTATTTTTTTATAAACAGGTCTAAAAACAAAATACAAATTTTGCAACAAAATTAATCCCTTGCTAATACATTGGGTCCATATTGAAATTGAAAATAAATATTCAAAGGAATTGGGGATGGAGTATGTTTTAGGGTCAATTTTTTTGGGGAGGGGGGGGGGGGGGGGAATGGCAAGAAAAAAAGAAAAGAAATAACCCTAACCCTATTCTGAATCGACTCTAACAATCTACATAGCAGCCATCTTTGTGGTACATGCTTTTGTTCTGCAGGGATATGCACTACCTCAAACATGGTCGGTGACTGCTAAAGGTCTATATATCCAACAGCTAGAGGTGTGAAGCCTGCTGAATCCAACATGATCCAACAGCTAGAACAAAAGATCGTTTGTTAACAGCTCAGATGAACAAAATCCGACGGATGTTTTTTTTGGCTATTAAATCTGATTACATTCATAAAGGTTAGGGTAACTGTTTCTTTTGCTGCATAATCTCCAGGGTTAAGCGACTTTTAAGAGAAAACCGGAAAAGACAAATGTCAAGACGCACAAACACATTGGGGAATAAAGTCAGAAAAGTCAAATATTTTTAGGTACATGTATTTTGATGTTAATGTATTTCATTTGTGATTTGTGAATATGTATATTTGTATATGAACTATTCATTTTAAGACCTTTAGGGAAAATAACTAGGAGAAGATAAGTCATGTTAAAGCAATCATGTCCAATACATGGCGACAGCAATAAATAATCTCCCTAGTAGAGTAACTATTGTGGATCCGTGTGAATATCAAAAGCTCTCATTTACAAAACTTGCCGATGTATTCGTGCGTGTGTTAGGGAGTTTAGTTATCGAATGAAACACGGATGATTAACTGCAGGACAAAGCATGACATCAGCTGTGAAATTGAAACAAATTGGCCTCTTGCCAGGCATGCAACTTGGAATTTAGAAGGAAAAAAGGAGGACACTCCAAACTACGCAAGACTTTGTACAGTGTTTTTCAATTTCGAATGGCATTCATGAGCAGTAACAAACGAGGAAATCAGCAGATCCAAGGAAAAGTTGCATGCCTGTTCTTCAAGGAAACTGCTACTGATGGCACAATGTACCGTGGATTCCTTCTACTCCACATAATTTTGTCTGAGGGCCTGTCACTTCTGGTGCCTTTGGCATCCTTTCCTCGGGTTGGGTCTCAAACATGATGAAATATTTATAACGTGATCCCCGTTGGCTATTGTCGAGGTTTGCAGCTTTGTTAAAAGGAAACATGCAGTGGAATTTCAACTTATCCTGTTTTTATGCACATTATTATGTGTTGTAACAATACATGCAAGATCTTAATACTTGTTTTCATTGGAAGTGACAAGAAACTGGTAATTTTTCAATGACTAGAAAATCCTTTCATCAATACATGTAAGAGGGCGCTACTTTGCTTTTGTTACACAAGATACTCTTTGTTTAAAGTGCATGAACAGTACAAAAATAAGTCCTTCAAAATTACCCACACAAAAAACTTTTGAAGAAATGTTGGCCACTACTATTGTCCAAACAAGCTGTTTGACATGATAAGCAAGTAAAAAGTGGAACTTACTCCAAGAAAATGAAGAAAAGATTGATATATGTTTGTACACAAAGCTATGGAGACACTGCTATTCTGCCATGAATGACATCACGCTTTTGCTCATGAATATGGACATTTTCATTAGCATAAAAACTAAAATGTTGCAATTTCTCCCTTTTACTGCTACAAAGGAGGTGGAAAGTCATAGTTACATTGCAAGAAAGCTGTTTTAAATGTTATTTTAGTCATAAAAATCCTATTACATGTTCCCTTTAATGTTCACTACATGTAGCGTTGTGACTTCGAGCATGATTCCTGGCTACATGGCAAATACGGTGTTAACCCTTCTGCTGTTTAACAGGTCACAAACAGTCAAAGTTTCCTTCCACTTCCCCTGGCATACTTTTAACACACAAATGGGTCACTTGACCAATATTGACCCAATTAACAGCATGGCCCAGAATGCATGACGAGTGACCCTTCAACAAAGAAGCTGACAAAATGAGGAACCGCTAACATAGGGCTGGATAGCTCAGTTGGTAGAACACCAGTACGGCAATCCGGAGTTCACAGGTTCAAACACCACTCCAGTCAATTTCTTTGTTCAACTTTTAGAAAATTGTTATAATGCTCCTAGTCAGTTTCCCTATGGGGTTTATTAAAAACTTATAGAAAATTAATAAGGGAATAAATGTGTGCTCTAGAGTTTTTATCACTCTGTTTAAGACCACTTAGAGTCTGGGTGCTGATAATTACCCGAGCCGGAGGCGAGGGTAATTATCAGCACCCAGACTCTAAGTGGTCTTAAACAGAGTGATTAATACCGACGGAGCACATATTTATTCCCATTCATAAAAAATCATATAATTCGTTCAAAACATCCCGATTTTGTTCAACAAATTCACTTTATGCTTTTTGAAACATCCCTCTTGCAAAATAATGGAGTGTTCAGCTGGCGAGTAAGATGTAAACAACCCTTTTATGGAGATTGACGCGCGCGTATCATGTTCTGCGCGGTGTCGCGCAGAACGCAGCTGGCGCATTGCGTTTTGAATTTAGAACTATAAAATTCTGACTCACTAGTAGTGTTGCGCATGCCTACGTGAGGATTGTGAACGTTCAACCAATGAAACGATAAGAGGCACTGGATTTTTAGGAGTCCACATTTTATTGTGACACTGGAAAAGTGTTTAAGACCAGCTAGCCATGTCTTTATCATCTGTTTAAGACCGGCCACGTGACGGGCTCTCGACCAATAGGAATGCGTAAACTGTCTTAGGTATTTATGAATAAAAATTAAATCAAGATCGGACTCCAGGATGTATTCTAGTCAATCTGAGGTAAGGCAGATGGGTTAGCCATGACAGCCTTGCTAATGGAACACTCATACCTCCTATGGTGATTCCCACACAAGCGGTCGCAAATTGTGGGATTTGTTAACTTTGAGATCGTGCACTTTTCCGCCATTTACAAGAGTGGATAGCAGGCTCTGTGGTGGCAGTTAGATCAGTAAGATCATCATGGGTTGAGATGGCCTAGCGGTTAAGAACACTGGACTCATGCTCTGGTGTTTCAGATGCAACAGTGGCGTGGGTTCAAGCAAGGGGCCCGGACACATGTGCCCTTGAGCAAGGCACTTGACCATTATTGCTTCGTCCTTCAGATGGGACGTAAAGCTGTAGGTCCCGTGTGTTGTGTAATGCACGTAAAAGAACCCAGCAATCACTTATCGCTAAGAGAAGGGGTTCGCCCCTGTGTTTCTGGCAGTTATCCTCATACATGAAACAGTATGAAGCTGTACGCGATAGCCACACCGGGCGTTTGTTCAGAAGCTAACAGATACAGATTAACCCTTGGATGCACAGATTATTGGGATTAGGTGAACATTTTCTAACGTTTCTTGGGGGTCCCTGGTGACCACCTTGCGACAGAATTATCCAGACTTAATAGCGAATTCTGTACAGGTTGAAGACTATTTACTAAACCTTGCCCTATCCTCTGTACATTTGCAGCAGCTCTGCTACGGTCCAAGAACAAACTGTGGACTTGCCAGTATTTGACAACTAAATAAATCTGTAGAAGTCTGCTGACAGTCTGCAGACCGTTCACTGAAGTTTGCCCTGATGTCACTGAATGCAAAAATCTGTAGAAATTTGCAAAAACTCTGTTGGCCTCTTATTGAAGTTTTCCCTTACCCATGTGAATTTAGCGAAGATAGGCTCTGCTCCGCTCCAAAGACAAAAATGGAGACTTGCCGAGAAGCAACCACTGAATTCTGTGAAAGCCTACAGAATTTTTTTCATTAACCCCAACCCCTTGGGTATATTTACTAGAAAGTATCTCGAATCCGCCAAAATCCATCAATTTTGCCATGCAAAAAAATTTGGTGGCCAGTGAGTCCATCAGAATCCACCAGTTAGCTGGGAGTAAATCTGTTGAGATCCTGCATCCATCAAAGTCCCCCAACTGCTCAATATGGAGGTATCCTAAATCCATCAAAATCCTGCAGCACCGCTAGGCTTCATGTTCCTGAATCCATAAAAATACCCCACCTTTTTCAATATGGAGGTATCCTGAATCTGCAGAAATCCCCCGAAACAGGGGTGCGTATTTTGATGGATTCAGGTACGTTAGGGTTAAAGTTCGCCCTTACCTCTGTGAATTTGGCGAGGCTCTGTTCCGGACCAAAGACAAACTTCAGCGGGATCTCTGTGGACCTGCAGGACGGCTTGGCAGGGTAGGAGACCTTGACGTGCTGAGCGACCATGTCTAAGGTCTCCACGGTAACCGGGAAGATGTGGTGCTTGGCCGAGGCAATCTCGTCCTCCAGTAGCCACTTGATCTGGGTCAAAGGACACGCATATATAAGGATCAGGGGTCAGATCAGATGTTTTTAGCTTGAAAGTGAAGTACAAATCGATTTTTACTGTTCAGCATCCACTGATTTCAAGTAAGAAAAAGCATTCCTTGTTTTTTAACCTTCTGGGTTTGAAATTAGATTACCTTTGTTCCTGAAATCATTAGGAATTGAAATAAGAGGTACCGGTACTTATTGGACTTTAAGAGGAAGGTGCAACTTGTCCCTGGCAAGATATTGTCTTTTTCCTTTTTTTGTTATAGGAATCAAAAGTGCCAACATCTAACAGCCAGTATTAGCAAACCCACTTGCATCTTTTCAAAATTGGCCTCATTTGCAGAAAACAAATCCTCGTTTCCCTAAGGACCAAAATTCTAGATACAAAGTCTTAATTGCCCTCCCTCCTGAGTTGCGACAGATTTCATCTCTAAGTGAATTTAAATAAGAACTGCAACTCACTTGTTCCAAATACATTGTGTGTACACTGTACCGGGTGAGTCAAAAAAGCGAAACCCAAATGTCGGACTATTGTTTTAGTGAAGTTTTGCATGTAGCACTTTCAAAATCTAGGATAAGAAAGCCAAATTCATAGGCTTTATTTTAGTACAAGAATCATTCAAATCACTCATGTAATTTTCAAGTTACGGAATTTTACACACAACCAACGTTTTAAAGGTCTGTCCACGGATCACGAAAAAGGTGTGCATTCTTTCAGCAAAACGAAAACAGTTCACACACATCCCTATGTGATTTGTTTTCGTCCTGCTGAAAGAACACTTACCTTACGTGGACAGAACTTTAAAATGGTGGTTGTGTTTACAATTCCGTAACTTAAAAATGACATTGTTCAGTGCATCTGGTCTGTTGAAGCAGCAAGTTATGTTTTGAGCTAGCGCCATGAGCGCTTTCGAGCGGATATCGGCGCTCTGTAAGACTCTGTTATTATTATTAATACCTCTTCTTTGGTTGTCTTGATGGCCATGATCTGAGGTTCTGGCAGACTGCCAAGTGCTTCAGGATCCACTCTGCTCAAAGTAAAAAAAAAATGACTTAACTCAAAATTACAAAACATACGTCATCAGATGTATCGACTTCGTATTTGAGCTTTAACGGACACAGGACTGTGGCAGTAAACAACTAGCTATGTGAATTCAAACACGGATCCTCTACACAAGGATAAACGACACCCTCAAATTTCTGGTTACATGCGTGATACGCACTTTGCGCGTCGTGCATGCGCTAAACGCACACGCACGCATGACTGCACAGTCAATTTGTAGGGCGCCAGCTAGCGCATTGTTCTACATGTTCTACACGTTGTTCTATGCGCGCGGACGCGGCATATCACGCATGTAGACAATCCGTTCCGTACATTTTGTACACAAGCTCAGATGAGTCGTTTATCCTTGTGTAGAGGATCCGTGATTCCAATAAGCTCCAATTCTGGAGATAACTACCTGAATTTGCTAAACACAAATAAATTGCTAAACACAGAAACTATTTTTAGTACACTGGTTACCTACCAAAATGTCACACAGAGCCAGGGTGACCGTAAGGTCATGGCAAAATTCTGCTAAATGCGCTTCAAAAATCTGTCAGATTTATCAAAAAACTGCTTAATTCCCCAGATTTCCTCGAAATACACTAAAAACCCTTAAAATCACATGCAGATTTGTAGTACTGCCTTAATTAAGGTCCAAATTACATTATTAACAATTTATAGTCACATCGAGATGTTATGAAATTATTGCGTAAATTTCAGGCAAAACGCGGTTCCCAGTGAACCTCAGCGCCAACCTGTCCCATTATGCAAGGGCTTGTTTGAAAAGATTGAAGATTGAACAATTTTTTTTTTCAAATTTGCAAAATTTTCTGTAAATAACCATTTTTGCAGAATTCTGCCAGATATCTGCCAAAAATATCCATTCTGTCAAATTTTCTGTCAAACTCGTTTTTTTTAACAAAAAATCTGTCAAAGTTAGCAGAAAATCGGCTAAAACGGTCACCCTGCACAGAGCACATTCCTTACAACTGGTTCACAATCCATTGTGGCTTTTTCCACATACATTTTCCAAGCAGCATTTTCTTACTTACGAGCGTAACTTTTTTTTTTGGCCTTGAGGTCAATTTTGAAGATGTGCTCAGCAGAAAATAGTGTAGAAGCAAATTTATGTGCTCGGCAAATAAATGGCATTGTCTGAATTACCTGGCTATGGCCAGTAGTAACACACGTGTCTATGGGAAGTACGAGCCATAGCCACGTGATTGGAGATACGACTTGGCAGCTCTACGGCACTGCTAAGCAAAAAAATTTGCTTAGCACAAAAAAAGCCTGGTTTATAGAAGCAGTTTTCCAGCCAAAACTCCACACGTGATTTTCATGCTATAGCAAACAACAGCTGAATACTAATCAAGAGCAATAAACATCACGTGGAGTTTTGGCTGGTTACCTGTTTTTATAAGCCAGACTTTTTTTGTGCTAAGCAAATTTTTGTGCTTAGCAGCGCCGTGAAATTGGCCCCTGATGGTGAGGGTACTCACCCATGACCGTCCACTTCATCAAACTCGGACAGCTCTCGACCCCTGCCTGGCGACAGGAGGTACGGGTTATCCATTTGAAGCTGCGGGGACTGGGGCGGCGTGGATTCCGTAACGGACACCTCGCGTCGACGGTCTGCGAACACGTCGTCACCGTCTGCTGCCTCGGGTTCGTCGAGCTCCGACGGCAGGGTCAGGCAGATGAGGTCAAGGGTCACTGAGAGGTCGGCGGGGTCAATCTCATCCTCGGGGGGACTCTCCAGGCAGTCCATGAGATGTCCTGTTGAGGTCAAGAAGGTGAGATTTAAAGTTTCTTTAATATTTTACAAATACATGGATCAAATTGCGCGTCGTGGAAAAGTTATCATAACTGGTTCATTTTTCAAATTTTATGACAGGCTTCTAGATGTCCTTCTTTCAGATATAGGTCGTCATTACAAAGTTACAGTGATATTTTTTAGAATATTTACAAAACTTCAAACTTCAAATCCTCAGCTTGAAATTTTTTAATACTGATACAATTTCACTTGCAGTTTAAGATTACCATGTGTTTGTAGCTGATAAACTTTCTCATATTTTAAGATTACCATGTGTTTGTAGCTGATAAACTTTCTCATATTTTAAGATTACCATGTGTTTGTAGCTGATAAACTTTCTCATATTTTAAGATTACCATGTGTTTGTAGCTGATAAACTTTCTCATACTTCACAGTTAAATTTATGCTCAAGCATCAATAAGTATACAGGGTGAGTAAAAAAAACAGAACCCCAACCAAATAAATATATGTCATGTTTAAACAAATATGCAGCACTGAAAATAATTACGACTTGTAATCCAATTTAATAAACTACTTTTATATGAAAAAAATTACTACAATTGCTCAATACGTTCAAATTATATCAACATTTCAACGAAATGACCTTAAAATCTGTTTTGTCAAGTGGATTTGATAAATCATATTGTTAGCCAAAGCAGGGTTGATAATAAAGATATTTAAATAAATATCTATTGTTAAAAAGATTTACAGATGTTGAAACAATCATTCTGGTTTTTTTTTATGAAACTGATTTAAGGGTTACTTTGTTTAAATAGTGATGAAATTTAACTTTTACAGTAATTGAAATATTTGTTTCACTTAAAAGTAGTTTAAGAAATTGGCTTTCCAGTCATAATTACTTTTGGTGCTACAATTTTTTAAATATGAAATACATTTCTTTGGATTGGGTTCCGCTGTTTTTTACTTACCTTGTATAAAAATGGTGACCTCCCTGCCATTATATCAAGAAGAAAATTAAATCTGTACTTTTTGCAAAAATACTAACTGAATGTCAGTTGCAAAGACTAAAGGACAAGTGATATCAACAGTTAAGTAAAATAGATCTTCCGTTATTCCCTCTGGATCCAAAAAAAGAAAAGAAAAAAATTACTGCACCCACCTAGACATGTTGGTAGAGTCCTCCTGGACATATTCCCCACGTTATTCTTCAGCTTGACGGAGCATACCAAGTGCACAAACAGGGGTGACATCTCCTCCTCATAGCTGCCCATCAGGGATTCCGTGGAGGTGCTCTGTTCGTCGCTATCTGCGAGAGAGTTCTTCTCCCTCCGTCGCAGTGAGGACTGGTAGACATCCACAATGGAGTTGATCTTGTTCTCAGGGATGGGGATCTCGTCGTTGTCCGAGGTGTAACTTGTCACTGTGATTGGGCATTGCAATGGGACAAAATCATGAGTTTAATCATGGAAATAATTGTTCCCAACAAAGTACACCCCTTTATTACCATAAATGGTGTGGTCCATAAGTACCGTGATGGTGCATGCAGCACAGTAGTAATGTCACATCAATGTGACGGTATGGTCACCAACGAAGACAGCTTTCACTCACGCACAGCCGGCTGGCCGGCCACACTTTTGGTACCGCTCGGTACCTTTTCGTGGGACGTGCTTCCACTGTTTGTTAATGATTTACCTCAGGTAACGATTGATAATTCATTTCAGCAACAGATCTTTTCTTATACCAGTACATTAAATACACATTTGAATTTTTATTCTTCAAGGCTTGGGGTATAAGCCGCAGTAAACATTTTCATGGGCAAAATCAACGTATATTCCAAAAATTACGGTATTTAAAGTCTGTCATGAGCCAATATGGTGCATTAGGCCGGAGTTTATCTGTCCGGTTTCCTTGGCATAAAATGACCGAGAATATTTCTATTCCTCCTGGATGGGATGCTAGTCCATCACAGGTTATTCCCCAGCTAATGCTGGTACCCATTTATACTCCTGGTTGGAGGGAGGCAGAGGTGAAGTGGCTTGCCCAAGGACACAATAAATGGCCAGCAGCTGGATTCGAACCGCTGACCTTCAGATCGTGAGTCACAAACCCTAACCACTAGGCCACACTCCCAAAAGAGTGGCACATGTTCACTTCACACTTCAGTTGGTGTGCTCTGATCATTATCAGGTGAAATATTGTAATAGTTTCTCTCACAGAAACTAGCCTCACGGACTAGATGAAGGAAACGAGGACATTTTTGTCAGGATATATTTTCTTGGACCCCACGGCGCTTGTTTAGGGATTCTTTCAATTTCTGTGACCCACCAGGAACGTGTATTATTTTGTTCTACTGCACTCTTTAAAGCCCTTCGTTATTTGATTAGTGTTCGCTGCCTACTCCACTGACACAGTTCTAACAATACATTATATGACAGTCAAACACTAAACTTCTGAATTTTTTTTTGATATTTTTTTTTGGGGGGGGGGGGAGGATTGGTGGTTGGGGTTGGGTGGTGGTGGTGGCAAGGGGGTGGGAGGGGGTTTTACTTGGTAATGATGATACTAACCACTCATTTGTTCTGACGTCATTTCTTCCGGTATGCTGGTGGTGTGAAGCTTATCTGGCTCAAATGACATCACATCAGATTTGTTGTCATCTTCACCTTCTTGGAAAATCATATCAATCTGTACCCAAAAATCACCCAAAAAAACAGTCCTTCAGTTCAAATTGTATTGCAGAAACTGCAATAGAAGAAGTCCTGAATGGGCAAAGTGAATTAAACTAAGACAAAACTTAATCAATTAATCGAGCAATTGATCAATAGTTCAATCAATCTGCTGCTGTCACCTACCTCTCTGTCCTGAAACTCCGGTTGGCGGAAGTACCATATGTCGGGGTTGGAGGGCACCGGTTGAAAGTGGTCGCTCATGACCTGCGTGAACTTCTTCTGGATGAGCTGGTGCAGGTCGTTGGTTCCCGTCGGGCAAGGTTTAGCAGACATGAGAGCCGAGAGCGGTACTTTGACGGAATGACGCGACGTCTTGGACAGCGACGGTTTGTTAGGCTTTTGCAAGGACTTGGATTTTGTGTGAGCCCTGTTGACAGAAATATTACTGTGTGAACAGATCTCACAAAATGAATTTCAAGTAGGGGTGTGCTTTCACGGGTCATTTTGGAATCAGGTACCCAAAGCAGTCATGGGCCGGCACTGCTGCAGCCAGATTGAAATGTAAAATCCCAAGCCCTTTGTCAAGTATGCAACTGGGCATTTAGAAAAACGAGGTAATTCCAAAGCCCACAAGATTTTGTACACGATTTTTCAATTTGTAATGCCATTTATGAGAAATATAAAAGCAGGAAATCAGTGGATCCGTGGAGAAGTTGCATGCCTGCTTTGTCTGAACTTGTTGGCAATCGGACTCAATGCAAAATTAAGTATTCCTTGGCCAAAAAGCATCAGTAATCGATCAATAAGAACTTGAGTTTCAATAAGTAGTCAGAAAGTGAAAAGATGGTTTAGGGCATAAAAACTAAAAATAATTGAAGGTATGTATATCAGGTACAAAATAGTTTTCTTTACCGAATCCCTGTTTGCTCTGCATCATTATCGTCTTCGTCGACATCCACTTGGACTTGGTCGGCAAATTTGATCTTCTTGGCCAGAAGGTCGCTGGCTTGTTGCTCAATACTAAGCTGTAAAGGACAAAGAACAACATCAAGTCAACATTCCAATATTTGAAAGAAAAAAACTGCAGGACAACTGCATTAAGGAGTAGATCATAATTATAAAATCACAGATGTCAGATGTAACAGGGACAGGAAAAAAGTGGAGCCCAAATTGATAGCGTGACCCATATATGTGTCTAAATTCAATAATAAATTAAGAACTAAAATGACAGTCAACAACTTGAATACTAAAAAAGGTTATTTGATCAATCAGTGTCTTGAGATATTCATTTTAGTTTAGTACAACTTGATCAACAGATTAGGGGAAACTTGAAACATTCTCAAAAAGCATTTAAGACCCAGAAAAAAATGTTACCTTTTCACTATACTTTCTGACGTGTCCACACACTGCATGTAGGAAGTGGGTGATGTCAATATCATGCAGCGATTCCACACAGATGAAGTCGAGAGCCATCTGCACATCGCGGGCGTCAACATACTGGCCCCGCTGCAGACTCTTAAAAATCCCCATCACAAAGTACTTGCTGATCTTCTCGCCGAGCTGAGAGCAGAATCGGCCCAGGGTCTTGCTGGGCTGTCCTGAGCTGAGAGTCCGGGAGAGTGGGGCTCCGGCGAGGAGGTCCAAATGACCCCGGGAGGAATGCCTGGACAGGGAGGCCCGAGGAGTTCCTGTGCCGCTCCTGGAGGGGGTCTGGGATGCCATGAAAGCCGGGGTCTGAGCCTCCAGAGAGGCGAAGGTTAGGTCTTGAAAGAAATCCGGTGGCACCTCGTGAGCTTCATGCTTCAGGAGTTGGTGCTTGAGGGAGGAGAGGGAGCAATCGTAGACGTATATCGGTAACGTGAGACCGTGCTTGCAGTCCGAGAAATCAGGACTCTGGGAATCAGGCTGGTCCTCGTCACAGAGAGAATCATCTCCAAGTGCTACCTCAGAGGTGTTTAAGTCATCAGGCACAGGGGTGGGGTCTTGGGGAGGCACTGTTGATGAGCTCCTGGAATCCAGGACTTTGGCATCTGATTCTGATTTTCCGTCACCGTTCTGGTTTCCGCCATCGCCGTTGGGCTTTCCAAGCTCCATCAGCTTCTGGAGGTCACCGTAGCTAGCCGGCACAAATGTCAAAACCAGGTGTGAGCTGGGCTTGGAATCCTTGTCGGCGTCGCTAACTCGGACAGCTTCCTTGACGAAGCAGGTCCATCGCGGGACCAGGCTCTCCCGCCTTGCTTGGCCTTCTCTCATTGCCTGCTGCCAGGCCTCTGGTTGAGTACTGGAGTGAGAATCGGAAAGATCCGTCATCAAACTCGTGGTCCTGCCGACATCCACTTTTGGAACCTGCCTAGCCCTCTTCATCAGAGCTTCGAAGTCCGAGTCTGGAAGCTGGAATGGAGCTGGTCCGCTGTCGGCGTCCCGGCTCCTGTCCAGGACCATCTTGGCGAAATTGAGACTGTCCTCCTCGGAGAGTGTGAGCTCGTGATTGGTCATCTTGGCCAGGGCGTTCAGAAGGAGACAGTAGAGGGTACAGTTGGGTTTCGGGTATCGTGGAAAGTTTGGTCTTGGGAAGGAGTCGTCGGCACCATTTTCAGTTGTTGGTTCTGAAATCAAACATGATCCAACTTCAACAAACACTGATCTTATTGCTTTGTACGTGCGTGTGTATTTTTAATTGCCACATCTCAACTTTTCTACAATTTCTTAAAGAGGTTGTGGAATGCTCGAAGACATTTCCGTCATTTTTCGGGTATATGTAGCCTAAGGTGTGATGAAATAAAAACGACTATTGTGTCTGTCATGAAATGAGTACAAAAGGTACTTTTGAGAGCTGTTTTTCAGGTCCTGTTTCGACCCGAACCTGCAATTTGTTTAAAAGTCATCGTTGGGGGCAGCAAACAAAACATAGTAAATCATGACGTAATATACAGGACTCCTGATGCAGCGTAGTATAAACGAGTCCTGTTTATTACGTCACGATTTTTCTCATTTTACGAAGAACCCGACGACTGTTCATTTCAATTATGCGCTCGCCGGCCAACAAATTACTCGATGAATTTCAGTTTTATAAACATATATAAACGCACATTACAAAAGAATGGGACTTTGTCATTTTGAAATATATGGGTCTACTCTACAATAAAAAAATATAAAAAACAAAACGACTTTCAGCATTCTACAACCTCTTTAACTATTGACAAAGCTAAAAGCTGTCTGTACTGTTTGGTATTGGCAACAATGAAAATGTTGGAGATGATAACAAAAAGATTCCTTTTTTTGTTGTTCATCCCGTGTTACTTGTGACTGGACTTGTGATTTGACTTGTGACAAAACTTGTGACGATCTATCACACGTTCTTCGACAACATCACTGCATAATACTGAGAACTAAGGAAAGTTTTACCCTCGATGTACGTGGAGCACAAGACCTCCGCCTGCTGGCACTTTGGAAGAAGCTTCAGCACCTCCAAGGAGTAAGGCAGGTGGGTGATGGACTCACTGAGTCTCAGGGTCTCCCCCACCGTGTCCGTCGAGGGGTGCGCCACGAAGGGCGTCATCATGCCTCGCTCGCGACACAGGACCTTGAGGTGTTCGTAGGTCAGCAAGGTGGAGATGACCTCCTGGTCTAAGGGGAACAGCTGGGTACGAATAAGGGAATAAATGTGTGCTCCGGAGGTTTTTATCACTCTGTTTAATACCACTTAGAGTCTGGGTGCTGATAATTACCCGAGCCGGAGGCGAGGGTAATTATCAGCACCCAGACTCTAAGTGGTATTAAACAGAGTGATAAATACCGACGGAGTACATATTTATTCCCATTCATAAATACCTTTTCGGTAAAAAAAAATCATATAATTCGTTCAAAACATCCCGATTTTGTTCAACAAATTCACTTTATGCTTTTTGAAACATCCCTCCTGCAAAATAATGGAGTGTTCAGCTGGCCAGTAAGATGAAAACAACCCTTTTATGGAGATTGACGCGCGCGTATCATGTTCTACGCGATGTCGCGCAGAACGCACCTGGCGCGTTGCGTTTTGAATTTAGAACTTTAAAATTCTGACTCCCTAGTAGTGTTGCGCATGCCTACGTGAGGATTGTGAACGTTCAACCAATGAAACGATAAGAGGCACTGGATTTTTAGGAGTCCACATTTTATTGTGACACTGGAAAAGTGTTTAAGACCAGCTAGCCATGTCTTTATCATCCGTTTAATACCGGCCACGTGACGGGCTCTCGACCAATAGGAATGGCTAAACTGTCTGAGGTATTTATGAATCGTGAATAAAACACAAGAAGGATTTGTTAATGGTTCAAAATCTGCTTGTCCTCTTTGTTGCATTAAACAAACACAACTTGGTCTTTCCATGAGGTCAGAGAATGCTTTGTGACATTCTGAAATAATTGTAAGTGAAGTATAAGTGTCCCTAACTTCCCTTTTTACCAAACAATGACTAGTCTAGTCACAGACTTCCGTGTTTGAATTTACCCACTTGTTTCTGCGTGATTGATAGAACAGAAGTTGAGTCAACAATTTTAATTTATAATAGTCATCAAATTGCAATATTTTCAATATGTTGTAAATTGTAATGCTTTCTTTCCTTTCGAAATACCCATTTATCGCCCTTGATTGGATGGGCCCAGTCAGGACACAAAATATATGTAACAAATAGGACATTACACACATTGCAGATCCTATACATGGTGCCCGGATGTGCTGTATTCTCGTAAAATCTCATAGGTTTTTGAGGTCAATTTACACGCTCTCTTGGATGAGTATTTCAGTTTTTGAAACTTTTTGAAATATTTAGCAAAAATGGCAAAAATTAATTTTTGTGTCCGCGCTACGTCCGTAACCACTCTTCCTTAAAAGTTGGAAACTAACCTTTTAGTCTCTATACTACCCCGAACCACCATGCCTCTTACTTTCTGCACTGCCCCAAATCACCCTGCCTGTTACTATCTGTACTGCTGCAAATGGCCCTGCCTGTTCTCCATTCTGCCCAAAACCATCCTGCCTATCATTCCACATTTTGCCCCTAACCGCCCAAGCACTCCATGATCTTATGGATTCATCAGGGAATAACTAAAATGTAATACAATGTAGTACAAAAAGTTCTGGGATTGGTCGAAACATCATGGGGGGCGGGGCTTAATGGATCAGCCTACCCTTACCACTTGAGGAACGTCCTTGTAGCTGCAGTTTTGGAAGTATTCTCTCTCGCTGGGTACGTCGAACGCCGTGCCGCTCTGAGGTTCCACCCAGCATTCTGTCACCAGCTGTAGTCTGCCGTCTGCCTCCGCTGTGTCCTGCTCGTCAAGAGGGTCCAAGTCGGGATGGTTGGAGCCCCTGGGAGGAAAGAAAGAAATTCACATCACTCTTCAGATGTTTTGAAAATTTTAAAGTTCCTTCAGCATATGGAATGAATAAATCATATCTGTTCAATGCTCTTAAAGAGCTTTTCATTTTCAAAGATTAAGCCGGTGTGGTGTGAGAATGGGACTCCATGAAATACGGACTGATTGGTTGTATTGTGAAGTTAATTAGGACAGTGGGAGTGTTAGAGTCCATTTAAGGCAAAACAGACCAGATTTCATGGGAGTCACAATTTCATATGACACTTTTTTTGTGTGACCAGAACACCCTTGCCATGACAGCAAATATGAACATGAATTTGTGAGTTCACAGCAAGTTGTTATAAAGGTTGAATCATTTTATATTCAGCACAATTTTGCTGTGAAGAATTTTGTTGGGTGAACTTTTGTTCCAGTCAGTCTTCAATTCAAATAAGATTTTTTTATCACTTTTGTCCTTCAAAGAGTTTGGGAAATTGCAAATGATTCTATTGGTCTTTGTAACAAATCTATTTCCTATTTTTTCGAGACTGAAACCTGACCTTATCAATACGAATGAAGACAGGAGATTCTTTGGAATCTTCCCTTTAGTTTGATTTGCCAAGTACAAAAGTACACCTACATGCAGAACACAGTGCTTCTTTGTATATGAAATTCAAGTGACCTTACTTAAAGCTACAGTCCATCATTTGCAGCCATCAAAAAAGTAACTGACGTAATTATTGTTGAAAAAACATACTTGGTTGAAAGATAATAAGGGGACTAAACTCCCTGTGAAATTTTTCTTTCTGGCACGCTGTTGAAGAAATCAACAAAAGAAGGCCTTTTCCAACAGTGCGTCTAAAGACGCAGAAATTCCGTTCGTAGTTCGGGTTTTTTTTTAATTCGGCGAAGCGCGCGCAAGCGTTGACACAACGCACATGCACAGGGGGTCATATAATTCGTCGATTCAGTGCCGCGTAGCTGTAATCTGCTCAGTGAGAACGTGTCTTGGACGCTGAATTCAGGGCCAATTCAAAACATGATTCAGCAAATTTGGATTTGAAATTGAGATCCTAGAATGCTGTTTTTCTCGGAATATACAGCTGAAGCTGAGCTGAAACTTCATCAGGTTAGTTGTTCAGCACCCTTCTTTAGATTCTGCGCACATTTGTTGCTTCGAACGAACAAAATGCACAAATTTCAAATGATGGACTGTACCTATAAGAGGGCGTAGGGACAAGGGCGAGCTGGCCGTTTTCTGACTCTATATCTAAAAGAGCTATTGACACAGTGTTCAGACTACATTCTCACCCTGTAGTCCTGTCCATGCAGTATGTCGCCGTGTGCGGCGGGAACACGATGTACTGCACCAGGCATGGGAACACATCGTCCCCCGCCCCGTCTGTCGCTGTGTCTGTCACCCCATCTGCCACTGTGTCTGGGTCCACGTCTGCTGACTCTGCTTCAGGCTTGGGACTGGCCGGTGGTTGTTGGGACTGGGTTAGTCCGGGGTAGAGGTCCCTACTGCCAGACTTCATTGGATTCTGTACGGAGGGAGGACAACTTGGGCATTTACAGATTTTTCTTTGTGCCAGTTTCTTAATTTTAACTTCTCAGTTTTACTCAGTTCTACTTCAAGCTCTATACGTTTACTGTTGTGACCCCTGTTAAAAAGTTAGATCAAGAAGGACCAGGGGTGTGAGTGACCACTGATAAAAATAGCTGAAAACAGCTGAAAAAGGTGTAAAAAAGCTGAACTTTGGAAATCTCCTATACTTTTGTACACAGCAAGTGAGGGAAAAAACGCTGAAATCCACAACAGAAACAGCTGAAATCAGCTTTAAAGCTGAGATTTCACACCCCTGAAGGACACAGAAATCGTCCTCTACCTTTTTATGATACAGTGAAATCTCGATAAGTCAAAACCTGTTAACTAAAAAACCCTTCTAACTCCAAGTAAAAACGTTTTCCTGTCAATTGTTGTTGAATAGAGAATCCATTGGATAACTCAAAACTCTGCTCAACTCAAAATTTGAGCCAATTCCCCCGAGGTTTGACTTATAGAGATTCCACGTTAATTTGTTCTGTAAAAATTGCATACTTTTTGCATTATAGAGCTTCACCACTGCCACTAAAATTGAATAATAGACAAAAAGATCAATTTTGTCAAGATCCCTTTTGAAATAAAACTATGTGCAGTACAATTTAATGACTCTCTGCGAAGGTTAAAAACATTTTAGAAGGAAAATTAAACGGTTTCCATGGTTACCTTCATCTTGAGTTCGGTGACAAAACTGATGATCCCCGAGTTGGAGTAGGAGAAATGGAAGCCTTCCTGAAGCCTCAAACTAGGACAAAAATGAGAAAATATTGACACATAAATTTAAAAGATTCTTAACTTTTAACATTATAATTTTACGAAGGCAAAAATTGGGTTTAAGAATCACAAAAATAAATACAGATGGAAAGAAGAGTGAAAGCGTCTCCTTCATCAATTAAATTCATCAAACAAACTACTGGTTTTGAAAATAAATCAGATATTCTGAAAATGTTAATGAGATTATCACAACTATAAATGCCAAAACAAAAAAATTCACCAAAATACATTGAACACTTTTGAATGAGTATTCGCTCTTTTCACACTTCCGCCATGGGCATGCAGAGCCTCGATCTGGCAACTTAACAGACTGAGAATATAGCCGGTTCAGTGATTCCCATGTCGGGGTTCAGATCACTGAACCGGCTATTTTTATTGTGTAAAGTTGCTAGATCAAGGCTGTGCATGCCCAATGGCGGAGTGTGAAAAGAGCGAATTGTGAAGTGATCCCCACTCAGGATTGCAAGAAGAATATGCTTCAAAACTCATTACTTTGAGAAGTTTTGAGGAGTTTTGAGTCAATAAAAACGCAGTATTAGAAACAAAAATATTAAGAATATAAACCACCCCTATTCATCATAATGTTAACCCTCTTTTCAAAGTACCTTTCCTTCTCTTCACTATGCTTTTTATCCCATCTCATTTGGACAATCCTGTCCAGAGATAGAGTACATTGAAGAAGGGTTATAAATTCCAAGCTGGTCTGATTTGTGAAATCACACATACCTAATGAAAGGTTTGAATTCAGTACAGGTGAAAGTATTTGTGGATCACAAAGAAGGACATGTGTGGCAGGATTAGGCTTACATAATCCTTTAGTCCACAATCAATGTTATTAGTCAATAATTCATGATGCTTTGAAACAATGATAGTCCAGTTATTAAATTTAAGTGATACTTATCATCAGTTGTTTCAAAGAAAGTTTTGTTCTGGTTTAATTGTCTTCAATGCATACCTGCATTGTACATAACTGGTCGTTGTGTTAAGGTCATTGAATCAGACCAACCCGCTTCAGAAGGGCTTCACAAAACTTGTCATAACTTTTGAACCAAAAGTCCAAATTCCACCAAACAAAAATCTTGTCAAAGATGAAATTATGGACAATCAAATCCTTATCAAATTAGGCACACCAGTAGCATAATTTTCTCAGAAAAAAAATCGCTTTGAATCCTGCGTTTTTATTGACACACGCTGTATTATGCATCTCTCTCAAGACTTACTCTGTGAGAACAGACAGGACATGGGCCACCGCTTCCGTTGAGATAGGAGCACTGCGATCATTCTGAGCATCCCATATCCATCGATGATGGTGTAGGTAGCAGGCCAGACGATTCAGGTCCTTGACGGGCCCTTTGCTGTCCATGTAGACAGGAACGGAACCCGTCGTGACTTGGATCGAAGTCTTTAGGTCAGCGAAGTCCGGAGGCATCCTTTCGTATCTGAAAGTGGAAAGAATTAAAAAGGCCTGGTAGTGGAGAATTTCTTAATAACTTCATTAATTTGGGCCAGACCACTGACATTATAATAGTCGTCTACATTTTTAAGACAGAATTGCAGACAAAACTACAACAAGTACATGATCAATGTTTTAGTACTCTAAGCAGGTTATTGTCTGCTGATGTTTCATGGCGACCGTAAGCTCATGAAAGAGCATGCTAACTGATTTGCTTAAAATGGTTATGAAAAAAAGAAGATCGCTGTGTACACACAGTCATGCACTTATTTTGTTATGATATATGATAAACGTTAGCACAGATTCATTTGCTAACAATCTATCCATCGTCATGATCGTGGATCTTTTAAAAAAAAATCTGGGCCATGTTCACACGGGTTTACAGAATATTAACAAAAAAGAAATTTGCGATATCAATTTGAAATTCCAGATGTGAGCACATTATAAGCTAAGCTAACAAACCTTCAGATATAAATAAACAGTCCTATTAGGCAAAGGGCTCATTTGCAAAAAACAACAGCTGAGAACAGGTTTTCAGAAATGTAAACGCCTTGAACTTTTGGCTGATTAACGTTTCACAAACGACAACAAATTCGGTTCCAGATATAAGCTGGCAATATCACTTGTTACAAGGTGTCTTAGACATCATACTGTGATTTCATTGGTTGAGAACGACCTCGCGCCAAATTTTTAAAACAAGTCTATCCCGGTGATGCCAAAAAAGTCATGCCCTGTATCACCACTTTTAAATAACAAACTTTAAACAAGCTGGAACTTCAGCAGTAACGTACTTGACCAGGATGATATCAATAGGCCTGGCCAGGATGATGACACAGGACTTGTCTGTGTTCTGTTTCTGCTCCTGCTGGGCAGCTTTGCCCTTGGCCGCTGCAGCCATCTTAGAGACGATGGACTTGCGCTGGCCGGTGTTGGCTTTGAGGTAGCCAGTCTGCCTGGTAGGCACGGTCAGGTCTTGTAACTTCTGCCTCAGTTCGCTCACGATCTAAGCATCAAGGCAAAACAAATAAATACTTCACATGTATGCAAAGAGAAACAATCACATTAATGCGAAGAGATGTGGCAAAACATTTGTGACAAAATCCACCAGACACGAAATTTGTGCCATGCGAATTCTTGCTGTGGTTGACCTTCAATTTAATTAATTAGCCTAAGCAACATGGCAAAAAAGGCCCATTGAATCTAAAGGCTGTTTAATACTTCACATAAGTGCAAAAGGAAATCACAGGAGTAAAAAGAGACATAGCAAGCTTTTTGTGGTAAACTTTGCCAGAGTTGAAATGCGTTAATTTTTTTTTTTTGCAAATGTGACCTGATCAAAACAAAATGAGTTCCAAGTTGCAAGAATTACTTTTGAGTGACACTCGTTAAAACAAAAAGCAGAATTTGTTCTTTTCACTAAACCTGAAAAATAAATTGGTTGATAAAAGCCCTTAAAACTTATTTTGCGGGATCCAGTCACAAATTCTGCTATTCAAATACTTGCCAGAGTGTAACAACCTCACAATCAATTTTCACTTATGTGCCGAGTGTGAACTGATCTAAACTGTCAGCGTTTAAAAAAAGGAAATTGCGGGAGCTTTGTGATAGAATAAGTAAATGACTCGAAGTTCTCCCAAATCTTGTAGGAGCCTTCTGTTTCCTCTTTACCTGGTTTCTCTCATGTCCCGGCGTTCCTCCCAGGAAGGCTAGTCTGATGACCACACAAGGTGCTTTAGACTGCACTCTGATCAGATAGAAGGACGTAGGAGGACTACTGGCATCCCTAGTCAATATCAACAACAACAAAAAATATTCAGAAACTTTTTATTAGCTTGTCTCCACCCTTGCAGAGTCATGTGACAGGCATAATTTGGGGTGTAATAAGACTTCACACTTAATCAGGACTTTTAGCGTGACAACGATTTGTTCAATATAAAAGAATGTGTAACTGTGGGTAACTGGCAAAAATTCCCAATAAACCACAGATTAAACCAAAGAAGTTGACTGAACTGATACATGTATTTGAACAACCGACTTCTGGAACACTGTACCGACGTTCCAACCAACTGAGCTGTCCGGCTGTAAGTTAGCATCTTCCAATCTTACACTGTCTTTATGGTGCACTAATGTATTCGGTTGAGTCCAGAGCGAATAAGAATGCATCGAATTTATCATTGATATGCTAATGATTGTATGGTTCGATGGTTAGAGCGGGAATTTTGAATAGGGAGTGGTATGTGATGCTAGCGGAGAAACGTGTCACTTCACGTTTGCCAGCAGCAACGCAACACACGTTATTTATTCAATTTATATGCTATTGTAATGGCTAACGTAATTTCAATCTTAAAATATGTTGTTTTAAGAACCTCCCATTATCATTGCTTAGCTAGCCTGAGAGCGGTGGTCAGCATAGGTCAGTGCATACGTTTCCACTTTTTCCAAAAAGGTTTGTAGTTTTTCGTATCTGGCGATCACCAGAAGCAATGGGTCAAATTTACGGTTTATTATGATGATATATCTTGATGTATATTGTGCAAAGTTATCAGTAATAATGATGTGTATTGGAGAAGTTGAAGAAACAAGCGTAGGCTAATTAAAGTACTGGTTGCTGCAGCTCACACAATCCCAAATTAATGAGTATAGTCATAAACCAGGTTGAACTCCTGAGCTAGTCAATTTCTTTATTTAACTTTTGATAAATTGAAAATATAGTTAGCAGGTGCCATGTCACTCATTCTTTTGAGAAACAAAAGTAATAATCTTTCCCAAAATATCTTATAACGACAGGTTATCCTGACTTACGTTGACGTGAGGGTGATGTAGCTGTGGTTCTCCAGCAACGTGAAGGTGCTGAATTCAGTCAAGAGTGAGTTGAGCTCCTTCTGGGCAACTCTGCTCTGGATGTTGTTGTATCGACCGTTGCTATTAGGCAGGTACAGATGCTTTGGCAAAGGCCTAAAGGGGGGGGGGGGGGGGAGAGGGAGTACATTAATAGCACAACAAATGAAATGGAATTTGTCAAGTTTTTGGCAGAATAAAGGATGTCAACCGCTATTGTGGCACTCAAATCACCATCATTCTAAGTTTCTGCAAGTGTCATTGTGTCATTGTCGTAATAAGTTGTCAATGTCATTATTAGTTGTCATTGTCATTGTCTGTGACAGGTGTCTTCTGGTTGATTCACTTACATATCTGGCACCAGGAGAAGAGCAATTCTGTGAGTGTGCAACCATCTCTGCCTGCGAGCAAAAATTGGGGAAAAAAATATAAAAATGATTTCACGACTTACTTCAACACAACACGGAAACACCTTCTCAATTAAAGAATCTGAAATGATTGATTTGACTGATATTACCATTTCTTGGGTTCCATGAGAGAGATCCTTTTCCAGAATCCTGCAAACAGCTCCAGGCTGGAATCTCTGTAAGAAATTAAACAAAAGGATGCGCAATCAACCAATCTACAGTAGGCTTCTACTGAAGATTGTCACCCCCGTTTCAGGCTAGCATTCTAGAACCCCACAGAACCAATTTATTCAATAGATTTAGATGAAAGTGCATGAAAAGTTTGACCGTTTTAAAACAGTTCGGGAGCGACTTTGTCAAAAGGTCGACTTTTGCAATCATTTGGAGTGACTCCCAAGTCAAGTCAAAGGAAATTAATACTCAGTGTGTTACCTCCCGAGTGAAAGTTGGAAAAAATCACTCAAGTGGGACTCGAACCCACGATCTCCTGCTTTCTAGTGCAGACGCTTTCTAGTGAAGGGCAAAAACCTAATGTGATTTACATCACCCCGACACAAAATTCGATCTTATGAACAGGAAAATTAATAAATAATGCAAGCTTGTCTAAAACCAAAACCTGCTTGAGTCGACCCAATCACAGGGCTGCAAATTCGAAGTCACACAAAAGAAATTTATAGCTTTACGAGATTCATTCCAGTGTTTTTATTTTTCCAACTTTTTAATGGCATATATGAGAAATTAAAAACAAGAGCAAATCAGCTGATCCAAGGAAATCTTGCATTTCTGTAAATACCATTACGTTCAAATCTGGAATCTCAGTCTGAAATGGTTACCACATGTCTTAGAAACCTACTTGCTGTCAAATTTCTGAGCCAGGACCGGGGTCTCGGAGTAAGGAGGCATGTAGAGCAGAGGGATACCCTTCTTGATGCCGTCGGGCACCGTGTAGTAGATGGAGTTGGTGGAGAAAGACTGCAGATGGACCAGAAGTTGATCGGTCTCCTGCAAACTGGGGGATCGAGAAGAAACAATTTTTGAAAAATTTTAAACGCAAAAAAATAGCAACTGATGCTAAAATGTGACCCAACTTAACAATATGAGTCACTAGTTGGTAGAGGTACTGTTGAGTGTTTGAACTATTTACAAATCCTGTGCAATGGAAATCAGTCAAAACAAGGCGAGTCAGAATGATCTGGACCCAAGTTCACAATTTTTTTGTGGCAAATAGAGTATTTTGAGAACAAAACTGAGTGTTTCATATGAATGGTTATTATCTAGTCTTCCACAGGAATTTTGAAATTTTCAAATTTAGCGGCTGTGGTGAGGAGTTACGCCATTTTCATTGAAGTGGCTCATTTTCCAGTCTGCACACGGAATTGGTTTTGCCTTTTTTAAAAGTGTCAATAACTTCAAGTGAGTCAGTCACCATGACTAGGTTTTTATTTATTGTTACACTGCTTCACATCAGTACGCGATTTCAATAAATTTGTTGAACCATGGAACCGTGGTCAGAGTGTTTTTTTAGCGTGTGTTCTTTGCTAGTGCTTTTTTTCAAAATGGTACAATGGATATACATGAAACTTTCACCAAATGTGTCAAAAATACCAGCCTATAACATATCTCATTTGCATTTGTTTTGATAATTGCTTCATATTTTTATTATTTTCATTAATTTGCATGCACATCATTCTGACTCACCCTGTATTTTCACATATCTGAATATGTAAAGATGTCAAACAGTGTGATCTGTGAAAATACAGAGCAAAGTACGCTCTTCTCACTGCACTGGTAAAATCCATTCAGTACAACAATGTCCTTAAGACTCAAACAGAGACTCGTGTGGGTTTCAGGTTTACCTGCGCAGCGTCTGCCAGAAGTTCATGACCACCCTGGTGCGGTAGGCATTGTGGGGACTCTTCTTCATGCGACACGTCAAGTCATGAAGGAACTCATAGCTACCCTCCATGATGACATCCACGTTGGTCAGATGCCTGCCAACCAAATCATACAACTTCAAATATTTTGGTTCCTTTTTCAAATTCTGCTCTTTTTTTTTGTGGACCGACTTCTCTGAAAGCTGCATAGCATCCTAAAACCAGATAAATGTTCATCAAAATATCAAAATGTACCCTTTTTACAATAAGCAACAATTCTATATTCTCAACACACAATATGCCAAACCGGTATTCCAACTTCACATGAACATAACAAGATTCCACGATTTTCAATTTGGGATAAACTCAGCAGATAAATTCACACAAGTCTATGGGGGACGTGGTAACCGAATCTGCATTCTGTAATTTTTCATGCACTCCAACAGACGATGGCAATTTCGTTCACACAAAAGTTGAGGCATACAAAACGTCTAAGAACACTTCGCTGTCAAAACATTTTGAAATTTTGCACTTACTTCACAACATATATTTTTTTTTTAATTTTGCTGGTACCTGCTATGATTTTGCATGCATATGGCAAACTATTTATTCCGAAAGGAAAAACGCCAAATCTTGATGTGCACATGTGTAGTTGAAATACATAACTTGATTATTTGTAATAACAAAATCCAACTCTTACCCCCAACCCCCGGATATAAATTCACAAAAATATAAATACTAAAAATAGAATTTCCACATGTGGTTTACACCAACCTGTTAGGATTCAGGGGCCATGCTGAGGATGCAATGTACTCAATCCTGCCGTTGTATTTCCAGGGGAGTGCTAACTTCACCTCAATCTGTTTGTCATCTAACATAATATATCAAAATATTGATTACTAATAACACTACTACCCATTGGTCACTGTGCCGCCCCAAACCAGCCCAGCACTGTACACTCTTATGGATTCATCCAGGAGTAAAAACAATGTAATACAATGTGATACAATGTAATACAATGTACTACAATGTAACACAATGTAACACAAATGCTAATTGGTTTACATTCATTTCAGCAAGGCATTTGAGAGTCGTGGCCAACCAACTTATTCCTAAGATTGAATAAAGCTTGACGTTTGGAACAATCAGGAGCGACTACACACATAATTGTGACTGTTGCAATTGTGCGGAACAACTCCAGCATCTAGTCAATGGAAATTTTCCTGTCTGAAATTAAAATCTATTTTGGTCAACAAGAGTTGCTCCTTATACTTTTGCAGTGTTAAGAGTACAGAATATCAAGGGTCTATGATATGCGAGCAGATTCGGCTATTAATTATGCAAAACAAAACTGGGTTTTGATCTCCAAATTCCGACCATTCAGCGATCGCCTCCTATCGGGTCTTCCGTATAACCCGTTGTTGTATTACAAAAACAGGACAGCCAAATTAACCAATCAACAGCTTAGTCCACATTTCTTATCGAAATGATGTCACAATTTCTAAAGTTGATTCTGATTGGCTGGCGCGCAGGGTCGCATAAACTTTGCATTGCTCACATATGTGATGCGATCAAGCTAAATGAGTCGTTTGTCGGGAATTTTTATTTAGAGATACAGGCCAAAATAGGGCCACTTCATCACATCTCTTCATCACATCTCTTGGTGTTCCAACTTCCATTATTTTGGAACTAAAGAAGGTACCCGCAACGGTTTTAACAGCAGTAATGCTGAGATTGTGCTCTTTTCAAATCTATAATAAAAATGTTTTTGACCAGGGTCGACAAACTACTCATGTAGCTTGATCGCATCACATATATCAGACGTTGGTTATGGAGAGCGCTCCATTGGACAATGGTTGATACTCAGAATAAAGCAGTGTGCCCTTGTGCCTAGGCAGACAGGTATCCATACATACTTTTAGTAAGAGCTACATCCTTGATGGTGTAGCCTTCTCTCAGTCTGACAGACAGCACGTTAGCCAGGCTGGTATGCAGCTTGTAATCACGGTGCTTCTTCCTGATCAAGGGAATGGTGCACAGCCCTTGCTTGTTGACAGCGAAAGGAGCTGGCGGCTGGATTCTGAAAGATCAAGGTTCTGACATTACGGAGTTTAAGTATTGATTGTATTTTTGTGTATAAATTTCAATATTCAATAAGTTACAGGGTTTTTAATAATCACAACATTTCAACGAAACTTACAACGAAATATGAAACTTAAGTACATACTTCAAAATGGACATCACCCTTAGCCCTAACCCTCCCCAATCCTCCAAAATCCTCCTTGTGGTTTTTGGAGGATTTTGGAGGATTGAGGCTGAATGGTATTTTTTAAGATAAGGATTTTGGAGGATTGAGGCTGAATGGTATTTTTCAGAAAAGGATTTTGGAGGATTGAGGCTGAATGGTATTTTTTCAGAAAAGGATTTTGGAGGATTGAGGCTGAATGGTATTTTGAGGCAGGACTGTCTGACGATTTTGAAGGATTGAGGGGCTGGGTACCCTTCATTCGAACATAAGTGCAACATTTTTGGATGAGGAGGATTTTTGAAGGATTGAGGATGAATGCATTTTGAGGCAGGACTGTCTGAAAATTTTGAAGAATTTAGGCGCTGTTGTAAAATTTGGGAGGATTTTGGAGGATGGTTCCAAGAAAAAAGGCCTAGGGGGTTAGGGTTAGTAGAGCATGTCAGTTGCGCTCAAAAACCTGCAAGATTTTACGAGAATACGGCACAACCAGGCACCATGTATAGGATCTACCTGTGTAACGTCCTATTTTTGTATTTATTTTGTGTCCTGACTGGGCCCATCCAATCAAGGGCAATAAGTGGGTATTTCGAAAGAATAGAAAGCATTACAATTTATTGAAAATATTGCGAATTGATGACTTTTATCAAGTTGACTCAACCTCCGTTCAACACAGATAGCAATTGGGTGAATTCAAAAACGGGGTCTGTGACCAGACTAGTCAGTGTTTGGTACCAAGACATTCACATGAAACAGTGAACGTTGACTGGAGAGACTTACATGCTCTATAATCGAGAAAAAGATCTAATAATACTAATTATAATAATAATAATAAGTTAAAATTTATATAGCGCCCGTCCATGAAAAAAATGATGCTCCTAGGCGCTTTCCATAAAAAAATTAAGACAAGGATAAAAATACAATGAAGCGTATACTTAAAAAGATTTAAACCCGGTTCATAACCCACACAGATAAAAATTGATCTACTGATCTACATCAGAGATCTACATCGGTAGATCAGAAATCTACTGATCTCATGGATTGGACTTCAGTATCAAAACTATCCTCACACAATGAAATATTAGCCTTGTTACGTGTTTGTGCACTATTGTTTTTTGACTGCTGTTAAAGGTAACATACATTTTTTTTTTAAATGTAACGAGATCAAGATTCTTTTGCCTGAACAACAGAGCTTTTATCCATAATTTGTATCGGTAAAAGTTATTTTGTGTGTATTATTGACCATACCCTTCTGTCTGACAGGCTACTTCCGACGAGATGACTTGATGCTGTCTCCCTGTCAAATAAAACAAAAAACACCCGAAACCAAATATCAAAAATCCAGACTTTGTCCTGAACAAATGTTTACCTGATAACCTTAATGACTGTTATACAGCAGTTCTTTCTATTTATAGTAAACACCTCTTCCAACAGTTTGTACTCTGCCTCAGATGAAATATAATAACTGCAGATAATTAACATTACTACAACTTTTTGAGTAAATTCCACCGAAGCTTCCTAAATTACTAATTTAAAACCATTTTTGATTAACAGCTTCGGTGTTATTGGATTTTTATCAGTGAAATTGCATGGCAAGTGTGTAAATACACAGTTTACCACACCTTTAAGTTTAGGAGTCACAAATATAAACTAACAGTACTCAACTGCATTGTGTAACATTGGTGGGGGGGGGGTCTAGAGACTTTGGACTAATTACATGCAAATAGTGTTCCATTACTATGGCATTTTTTATTGCAATGGCTCAATTTGATTTATTTTTCTATACAGAGTGTGCCAAAAAAGTGCAACACTGAGAAAACAACTATTTGAAACTGTTAAATGTTTCTTTCTCCAACTAAATTATATATCACATTAAAGCCTGACTATTTCTCATTCCACTCCTTTTTACCCCATTTCTCGCGGGTACCTAGATCAAGAAATATAATCAATTAAGTGAAAGGGTGTAAATTTTACTTGGGCCACTCTCACCTCGACATGCTGAATCTGGGTTAAGCATTGAATTGGCAATGAACTTGGTGACATCACAGGTGAGAATGGCCAAAGTATCATTTACACCCCTTCACTTAATTAATTGTATTGCTGGATCTAGGGACCCAAATGGAATGGGGTATTCACAAGGCGTGGATTGACAAAGAGTCAGGCTTTAATGTAATATATAATTTCATTGAAGAAGAAAAAATTAAACAGTTTGAATTATTTGTTTTCTGAATGTTGCACTTTTTTTGGAACACTCTGTATTTCCAAATGGTCTCTTACCTTTAATGTAGTCTATCTTGATACCGTCCAGCCCTTTCTGGAAGTTCCAGGATAGGAATGCCCTGTGGTACTGGTTCATCTCAATTTGATTGGAGCGCTACGGGGTAAATCATTTGTAGAATTCTAAAACATACTTTGAGAATATTAAAATGAAGATATTGATGTTGTTTTTGTGAACAACCAACTGATACTTCTTTTTTTTTCGTACATGGAGTAACAAGATTGGAGAATGAAGCATCATGTACAGTAAGGGTGGATGGGAAGTACAATAAAAAATCCTTCAAAATATAATAATAACAATAATAATAATAACTGTGTTTATATACCAGGTAGTGCTTTATACCAACAGTCTAAAAGCGCATTACAATTAGTACCCCTGTTCATCAGGCTATGAGACCAGTTTTTGCAGCAGCTCAAGATCAGCGCATTCCGGTCTCTACCTTCACAGGTACCCATTTATACTCCTGGGTGGAGAGAGGCAATTGTAGTAAAGTGTCTTGCCCAAGAACACAAGCACCATGTTCCCCAGTTGTTAAAATTCACCTAGTCAGTTTCCCTTTGTGGTTCATTTGAAAATTTGTAATAAAAAGCCGTATCCTCTCTGAGTGATCCCCGTTTACCATTTCCCAGGTATGTATCGTGACTTTGGGCGTGATCCCTGGCTGTATGGCATATACGGATTGATGGCTTCTGGCTAGCGCCCCTTGAACAAAAGATATTGACGAATTGGGGAACTGCCACCATAGGGCTGGATAGCTCAGTTGGTACAGCACTGGAACGGCAATCCGGAGGTCGCAGGTTCAAACCCTGCCCCAGTCAATTTCTTTGTTCAACTTTTCAAAAATTTGGAAAAAGACTAAGATGCAGACATTTTCAGCATGTATCTTTCTCCAAATACTGATATCCCTACACGTAAGACCAAAAAATAATACTTCTGCTTCCGCTTACATGGCATCTGAAAATAGGGTAGGTAGGTAGGGAATTAAATTTTTTTGGGTGCAATTTTTGTTTGCGTTGCTCATATGTAGGTGTCTGCGTGTAGTCAAGGGTAAAAGGTAGTAATTGATGGTTTTGGGGGTTTTTCTTCCTCATTTTTTCCCACAAAACATTAGGGTAGGGGCTGTCAAAATAGAATAGGTAGGGTAACCGGAAGCAGAACTATTATGTTTTTTGCCTAATAAAATGCCAAGTATTAAGACCACACTGTCCATATTGTCAGGGATAATTCCTACGTCACTTCCTTACATTTCTGTGTAATTGGTCAACACAGAAAAGGACTTAACCCTAAAGGGGCCGCACCTCAACTTTTTCCGCGGTAGCTTTGAAAAAAATTTCGCAACCCGAGCTGTTATGACTTTTTAGCCTCAAACCTTGTGCATCTTTTGATACCAAAATTATAAAAATCGGACCAAGGGTTGCCACGCAACAAAATATTTCCGGCTCTATGCGCCGTGAGTGAAAACTGAATTTTCCCATATACATAGTGTACACAGAGCAGAAATACCATTCGTGCATATGAATATTTAATTAGCCATAATTCCAAAACCCTATGACCTATAGTCATGAAATTTCTTGGGTATGTTCATGATAAGTTGTTGTATGCCTGTATCGAGTTTCATAATTTTTCGTTGTTCGAAAGCCGAGATCTTAGGGGGGCGGAATCCCCCCCCCCCCCCCAATTGAGAGATGGTAAAAATAGCTCAGCCCTTTTAGGGTTAATGCCATCAGCGTTAAAAACAATAAGCTGTACTTTCCTGAGCTCAAAGGACAACTAGGGTTTAATTTGTAAAAGCCACTCACTATTTTGGGGCACTTGGACAGGAAAGCTCCGAAGGTTGCTGTGGCGATGAACTGCATGATCTCCGTGTGCGGGATGTAACCAAAGCTGCAGTGCGGGTGGAAGCCTTTACCCACTTGCAGGAAGGAGCACGCCACGGTGCTGTTCCTCATCTGCGTCAGGAGGTGATTAGTTGAGGCGATGTCTGGCATGGCCGTCACGCCGTCAGTCACGCAGATGATGCCTGGTGTTTGTGAGAACAAGTGTGAGTGTTAAAGGTTGGTTTAGGATGGTAAAATAGGGGAGCTATAGCCCAATGGTTACATGGGTTTGAATCCTGACGGGGAACATGGTTCTTGTGCTCTTGAGCAAGGCACTTTACCATTATCAGATTATTGTTTCGTCCTTCGAATGGGACGTAAAGCCGCAAGTCCTGTGTGTTGTGTAATGCACGTTAAAGAACCCAGTAACACTTCTCGCTAAGAGAAGGGGTTTGCCCCGGTGTTTCTGGCAGTGGCTGCAATATGCACCACAGCACCTTGTAAACCCCTATATAGGTGCTACATAATGGGTCGCACATTTCTCATAAACTTCATTTACCTGTCTTTAAAAATAGACATAATTACCAGCGCCTTGAGTACCTAATTGTTGGTAGATACGTGCTCTATAAAAGATGGTGTTGTTTTTATTATCATTATTATTATTATTATTAAAAAAAAGACGGTAATAAAGTAGGGCCGTAAGTATTATTCAGTTACTCGATTAATTGATCAAAATATCGATTATTAGGTTACATTTTTCTATTTGACTAATCGAAAACCGCTTTGTGAAAATAAAGGCTTCCTTTCAGAAGGCGTATGAGAACTTGTGATGGACTTGCGATTGACTTGTGATGGACTTGTGATTGACTTGGGATGGACTTGTGATTGACTTGTGATTGACTTGTGATTGACTTGTGATTGACTTGTGATTGACTTGTGATTGACTTGGGATTGACTTGGGATTGACTTGGGATTGACTTGGGATTGACTTGGGATTGACTTGGGTTTGACTTGGGATTGACTTGAGATTGACTTGAGATTGACCTGCAATTGACTCGTGAATGACTCGTGATTGACTCGTGATTGACTTGGGATTGACTTGGGATTGACTTGGGATTGACTTGGGATTGACTTGGGATTGACTTGGGATTGACTTGGGATTGACTTGGGATTGATTTGGGATTGACTTGGGATTGACTTGGGATTGACTTGGGATTGATTTGGGATTGACTTGGGATTGACTTGGGATTGACTTGGGATTGATTTGGGATTGACTTGGGATTGACTTGGGATTGACTTGAGATTGACTTGAGATTGACTTGCAATTGACTCGTGAATGACTTGTGATTGACTTGTGATTGACTTGTGATTGACTTATGATTGGCTTGTGACTGACTTGTGATTAACTTGTGATTGACTTATGATTGACTTGTGATTGACTTGTGATTGACTAGTGACTGACAGGGGTGTGAGTGGAGTCCAAAATAAATAGCTGAAAATAGCTGAACCTGTAAATAACCGAACCTGCGAGCGCGAAGCCCTTACGGCGTGGGGTTCGGGGCCCGCCCAAGGGCCCCGGAAAAATTTTGAAATGTAGATGCTCTGTGGTGCATTTTAAAGCCCCCTGGCATGCCTGGGCCAACTATTGGTCGAAAATGTTTTGCAATTTATGCATGTTTTTAAGTTAACTTTTCCTTCTATTTGCTTGAAACTGCCTAAATGGCCAACTTGTATATGAAAACTGGGAAATTCAATCGCCGTTTTCCATATTTTAACTCCTTACTGCAGAATATTGATACACATCGTCATCGCGTGTCCCTGCTTCTGATCGAGTCGCCTAATTTCTGCCCATTAAGTTAACCATGTGTTCCATCCAAATCCATTTCCACGGATTCGTAACCTGAGGATCGGTCCTGTCAATGTCCGAATGAAACTCCGAACCTCTTGGGATAATAACACATTTGTGTTGCACTGACATCTTGCGGAATTAATGTCAAAATACGTTCGAAACATTTGAAACGACACACTAACGTACGTACGTATCAGCATGCAGCGGAATACGCAGCAGGATGCGTGCATGCAATGAAATGCACACATGAACTTTGCCCCGCATGATGCCCTCTACCGGCGCGGCACGTCGGCGACAATTTACTAGTCTTATTTCAAGGCTTTATATTTGCAACAAGACGATGTTTACAACAAGTTATTGTGGAGATCATCGCGTGTCACTACATGCATAGACACAGGAACGGCCGCAAAGAGTCCCAACGCGCTTCATGGCGCATGTGTGAATATTCATATTTATCTGCAGCCAATCACAGTGCAATGACTGTTGGTTCCCCGGATGCTGTTTACACGTTGTGTACACACGCGGCTTCGAGCTGAAAATGCATGCACATGGCATCGTATAGTACACACGTACGTACGTAAATGTAAATGTACATGTACATGTACATTGAATACTCGCTTGCACGCACCCCATCTCAGAGCTACGTGTATGTTGTAGAGAGCGGATCGCGTGCGTTCGGCGGCGGCGGAAAATAAAATAAACGGAAATAAAATCAAAGCTTAAGCGCGGGGGAAAAAGCGGTGGGAAATCTGGACCATCGGAAGAAAAAAAGCGGAAAACAAAATGTGGCACGCTGAACAAAAAAGCGGAAATCCGCTAAATAGCGGAGATTTCACACCCCTGCAGTCCTTGTGATTGACTTATGATTGATTTATGAGGACTTGCGATGGACTCAACTACAAACACAAAACACTGGCCGTTGCTACACCTACCTGCACTAGTGTTCTCCGGCAGCAACTGCAACGCCAAAATACCGCACCAGAGCATGTTGACGAAGCACGCTTCAGGGGTCGCCATATCCTGGGTCTCCATCTCCTGTCGCTGGGCGGCAGATGACAACAGCGAACCCGCGGGTTCAACAATGTCGTCAAATATGCTCTGGTGGCCGGGGTCGAGATTTTCATTCAGCTGACTTGTGAACATATCTGGAAAAAAAACATATATTGATAGAAAATCAGTTTACTGCGCAGTGTTTCATTAAAAATAATACAAGGCCTGCTTAGTTGAGCTAGACTGAAGGTTTCAGTTTAGAGCACTATTTATATGCAGTGATGTCATTCAGTCAGTAACTCAGTCAGTTACAAGACAGTGGCCTGGCCCATGTGGTCTACGGGTCCAGCAAAAATCAACTGGTGACTCAGGAGGGATTCTAACCAGCAACTACCCCGTTTACTGTACTAGTGGCAATGTCATCACCAGTTTTGCAAGTTTATCAGCAGTGAAGTATGTACTAATTACAAACATGAGCCGTCCTGGCAATATGAGACAGAACTGGGCAGAGGTCGAAATGGGGGTTTGTTCATATTTATCAACATGACAAAAAAGGCCTTTAAAGTTTTGTATTCGTGAAAATGAAAGATGCCAATAGTATTTTCTTAACCAGTTCACGCCGGAGGCCGTGTATACACGTAAAAGTTTTGCAGTATTCGGAATGGATGACAGATAAACACGCAGGGAGCGAGGCCAGAAATATCTGTCAGCGACCCGCTCGCAGCGAGTGAGGCCGGGAATATGAGTGTGCTGCCCAAGGGTGATGGCTTCAACCCGCCTTGCTTGAGGTCGAGTGAAAAGTAATCCCGCGCCTCGTTCCATTCTTGTCAAAATAATCCCGGCGTGAACTGGTTAAAAAACACCCTTATTCAACATTGGTTTATACTAATTCTTTAAAATACGAGTAGTAGATATAAAAAAGAAATTACCATAAGATTATTATAAGATGGAATTTTTGCGCCGGGGTGATATAAATCAAATTAGGTTTTGTCGGTGAATGGCAAAACCTAATTTGATTTACCATAAGATTACCAATATCAACAAATTGGAAAATGGGGAAAAAATTTCCACCATTTCGTTTTTTGTTTTTTTTCTGTATTTTTCTCCACTTCGGTCTTAGCCCAGTTCGGTTTCATTTTGCAAGAACATCTCACAAATAATTATACAATACTAAAAAATATAATTTCGTGTGATTCTCTATGGCAATGCACATCCATTTATAATACATTATAGAAGTATAAGGGACACATACTGGGTGTATGGAGTACCACATTAAAACTTGTGTAAGTTCTGTTTTTTTTATTGGGGAGGAGAGAGAGTTAAACATAAAACTTACTGTCGACTACTTTGTTTATTGTTTATTGGGGAGGAGAGAGAGTTAAACATAAAACTTACTGTCGACTACTTTGTTTTCAAAATCCTCCAGTTCTTCTCGTAACTGATCCAGAAATGAAGACAGGTTTTCCTGGGTCAACAAGCAGCCTTGGAACAACACCTGAACACAACAAAAACGAAAACAAATTCACAACTGCAGTTCACATGTTCCTTTTGCTGAGAGTAGGTAAATTCAAAAGCATTCATAAGATGGAATTTGCGTCGGGGTGATGTAAATTCAATATTTTGTTTTGCCCTTCATCGACGTATTTTATAAACACTGTATACTCGGTGTCCCGAGTGATTTGAACCGGCTCTAGAGCCAGCTCTAGAGCCAACCCCGCCAAGCTCGGTGGTCGAGTGGTAAGATGTCTGCACTAGTAGGCAGGAGGTCGTGGGTTCGAGTCCAACCTAAACAAATCATCATGTCTCTCCGTAAGTCCGTCCGTTAGTTAGTAACAAACGTTGACATTCTCTATCGCTCCTACATATTTTGACTGATTTCAACCAAACTTTGTCAAAAGTATCAGTAGCCCAGCCCTAACATGTCACATGACCAAACTGGGGTCAAAGGGCATCATGGGGTCACTGGGGTCAAAAATCTGATTTTTTGATTTTTTTTTACTCAAAACACTTTTCGTTCTAGAAATTACATGGCACAATTACGTGACTCATGCATGAACACGAATTCGTTGGCCCGCAGCTTCCGAGATATCACTTGGGACAACACTGAGTATGCAGTGTATTTAAAATATGTCGGATTTTTAAATATCTCAGCTTACGAGATATTTCTGATCGAGCTTGTTTCTCACAATTACTCAGGACAACACTGAGCATACAGTGTTTTAAAAAAAAGTTGGTGAAGGACAAACCCGATAATGAATTAAATTCAAAAGAGTGTGTTTAAACATGAAGCATCTCTGGGTGAGAGAAACTCACATGAGCATGGGTGCACGGCATTATGGGCACCCACTCCTTCGTCACATTAATACTTTGCAATTTTTTGTTAAGAGCTTTACTTATGCCAAAGTTTACAGACATTAGAGAGTCCACCTCACACACCCATGTCCAACTTCAAAACACACTTGTGTAACAGTCAAACATGTTTGGATTAGGGTCATTTTACCTGCTGCGTTGTGAGTGAAGCCAGAGGGGTATACGCGATGACAGTGACATAGATCTTTGGAGACAGCATCAACGAGCTTCCTGGAACAAAAAACTGAAAAACACAACAACAAAAATGAGAAATAATGAAACCTTGTCAATTCATTTATTGACATACTTGTAGTTTTAATTTTTCTTACAACCAAAAGCCAAGATACCTTAACCCTAACTCCCTAGGCCTTTTTGCTAGGATGTAACCTCAATCCTGCAAAATCCTCAAATTGGCCTCATGAAAAAATAGCGTATAGCGTCAATCCTGCAAATTCCTCCATTATTTCTTGAATATGGTCCGTGGAGGGGAGACAACTGCCTGAATCCTGCAAAATCCTGCGGCAGTGAGTGTCAATATGTTGAGGCTTGGCCAGTGACATCCTGGAGCAGTACGGAGGATATCAAGCATAATCCAGGACTATATTTATGCATGGCTGAGCAAAAACAACACAAGGTCCGGCCCAAGACCTTGACAAAGTGCATCCTACAAAATCAGTAAACACCATGTAACATCAATCCTCCACTTTGACAAAGAGGATTTTGAAAGATTCAGGGTGGTTAGGGTTTTAGTAAACGTTGTGTGCTGTATCAGGACACAACACATGTTGAAGGCAGGGAAAAAACTACCATGTTAACACGATTTGTACCAGATATACTTTCTGAAGTCTAAAACTTAAAATCGATGGGTTAAGATTTGAAAATTCTTACCGGCTTGACGAGTCCCTCCAGACAGTTGCTGATGCATTTGAAGAGATCTAGGAGAGTGACTCGACCAGACTGGGTGTCCTGCCGATAAAAGAGGGAAAAAACTGTTGAGTTAATATCAAGCTGCAAAACATTTCTCTCAAAAACGAAATTGGCCAGAATTTGCCTTGCATGATTTCTCCACTCAAGAGCTGTCTCGCAAATTATGCGACACTTACCACCGTGGCCATAGACGGACTGAGGTCCATCACGATGACGTGCCGATAGCGTCTGGCCAGGAAGGTCACATGACTGCTGGGAACCAGCTTGTATCGGACGGGCACGTCGGCCGGGAGTTTGTCCAAGTTGCCTCTTGGAATGATAGACAGGACCTCGAGTTCTTCCTTAGAAGTGATCTTTCAGGCAAAAAAAGAGTCACAAAATTTACTAAATGGGGATGTTATTAGTGCGGGCTAATGTACATGTGGTTGGGTGGACCAGGCCAAACCAACTTGAAACATTATAGATATTCACCGAATCCAAACCGAAGCGATCTGAACTCGCCAAACCAAACAGACCCGACCTGACAAAAATTCAAGGAAAACCGCCCAGAGCAGACCTGAAACTGAACCAACTCGGAATAAAAGAATATCTGGCTTGGGCAACTATGTCCGCTTTTTGTGCCTGAACTTAACTGCGTCGCATGAAAATTGTTGTCTCTCAGTAACTGAATCATACCATACTGTACTCAGTGGTGGGCCTAGTGGTGGGCCTACATGTTACAGTGGTGGGCCTACATGTGCACGATAGACTGCAAACCACATTTGGTGGTACCAGGCACAGCGACTCATATTGCACGTTGTAAATTTCCAAACAGATTCATTTCGAAAAAAAAAACATGGGATGAACTTGTGAAGTGTTTGTGGATATTATCAAGATGCTTGAATAATGTAGTGGCTAGGTGCCTTCCTCAATCCTGCAAAATCCTTCAAAACCACTGAAGGAAATGCGAGGGTTAGGGTTGATACAATTTACAGATCCTACAAGACGATACAGCTCTGTGCACATTCTGAACAAAGTTAGTCAAGCACCATGGAAAGTAGAACAGTGCCTGGCCCCTGCCTTTCTCAATCCTACAAATTCTTCGAAAACTTCCCGGTGGATTTTAAAGGATTTTAGGCGGATTAAGATTAATCCTCACCAGATCTTGGTCGGACTTGATCTTGATCTCCTTGTTGAGGTTGCCAAAGAACCAGGAGGCGCGGATGTTTCTGGAGATGCGGTACTCCTCCTTCATGAGAACATACACCTCCTCGGCCTCACGCTCCTGTGGGATGCAATGAAAATTGGGAAGAAAAAAATGGAAATTCTATCAAGTTATTACAATTCTTAGCTAATAAATATTGTGTTTGCCGACCTGCAAGTAGCAAGTAAAAATGTTTTATCAAAACAATTTACTTTTATCATATATGCTGAAAGTAAGAAATAAACTCAAAGCTGGGTAAATATATGACCGATTTGGAAAAAAATCCATACTGGGCCACCACTCAGAGCTCCTGCACAAAGTCTATGGGCCATGACAGAGCATTCTTAAGTATTATCAAAGAATGTTTGCACTCCTTAAACAGTGTTTCTTCATCAGATTTACAACTTTTGGTACTTATAGGTCATATTAAGGAATATGAGTGGTGGCCCAGGATGGAATTTTTTCCACAGATGTTTTCAAAACAAAAGTCAGTTTTAAAATTCTTACAGGTTCAATTGTGGATTTATCAAATATCAACTCAGTTTTAATTTTCTCACTAGATTAGTTACGATGTTTGAGACGGGTTTCAAGTGGTTACCCTCCGTTATTTGTTTAGAACATGTACGTTTCAGCCGTCTCCACCTTAGGTGTATTATAAGCCCATGCCGTCGTACGGCGCGGAGCACGGATCATTATGCGAAACAGTCGTTGATAAAGCGCGACTTTATCTTCGATCGACTAATTTTTCTTTGATCAACGAGGGTGACGTCACACGCACCCTCAATCATCCAAAAATTTGATGGCACTGCTCGGTGGACATGTGAGCGGTAAGTTTATCAGAATATTTTTGATTTTTGGAAAGAATGGTGCTACCTGACACTGCTTTTATCTTCATATATCATCTCAATGAAGGTCAGTCATTGCAAAAATTAATGATGATAAGACATGAATCTGGGACTGAAAAACATTTCCAATTTTGTTAGGAAATACTTAAAAAAAATTCTTGACTCTCCATAGACTTTGTACGCAACCGTCGAAGCAGCGTCAGGTTGCAACATTCTTTCCTTAATTTTTTTTTTCTCAAATTATCAGTTGTTGTGAACAATTTAAGTGGTAGGGAATGTAATGAATGTGTACATCTATCCGGGGTGGATTGAGTTCCGTGCTCAAGTGCAAGTTATCTGCCGCAAAACACATCAATTTTCACCTCAACATGTGATTTCATTGAAGACAAATCCAGGAAGCTCTGGAAATGTGAATTAATTTCATGAAAAATGTGATTTTAGAGCACATTTTGGATGCACACATTGTTGGACATCACCATGATCACACGCGCTGCAGCCATGAAGACTTGTCATGCTTGTCTTAAGCTTCGCGGCACTATAACAAAAGAGGCTGAGTGTTATTATTATTATTATTACTATTATTTATGCATGCCACATAAAAAATATACATCATAACCAAGATGGGCATTGGAAAAACAAAAGCAATACAATTCACTATGGTGGAGGACCTGTCATCCCACATCCAGATGCGAATAAAAATTTACTTAAAGGGAATGTACATCATTGGCTTTTGCTGCAATTTTCAGAAATGAACTATTTGAGAGGTTAGTATAATAGATCAAATATTGTTACACTGACATTTTTGAAGTTTGGTGTTCGAAAAGGTTGGAAAAACCAAGAAAAACAAAAATGTTCAGGTAGTCTGGTTCCCTGACTCCACAAAAGATAAAATGGATCAATTTATAGATGATGGAAAACTGTAAGGCAAGGGAACCAGTCTAGCTGGCCTGCACCCGTTCATGAACATGCATACCAATAGCAAACAAAATTTGGACTGAAAAAAATGGTAAATTTGGAGCAGTAGTTGAAAAATAGTTAGGTTTTTCCAACGCTGGTCGGCCGACCACCGTTGGAAATGTTTACAAAAATACTATTTTCTTGAAAATGACTTCACACCAGGTGCCATAATTTTACAAGATGCTTGAGACTGTCATTTACCAACATCCTAGTAAGGTATTTCGTAAAAACTTGGTAATTTTATTTTTCGATGTTTGCAAATGTTGTATATTCGGGTATATTCCCTTTAAAACATTGCACATTATAAAAAAAATTAAAAATTTTAACAAGATAAACAAAATAAAATTAGGACTAGACAAGACAAGACAACAAAACAGGACACACCTCAGACAAGACAGGACACCACAGGACACAGCAAACTAAACAAGACAAGACAAGAAGTGTGCTTTCAAAGTGTAAATAAACTACAAACAAAGTCTCTAAATGTGAAAATAAAAACTTGACAAAGTTCTACATTTTTGGGTACATGTTCCAAGTGTGGCTTTATTTACGGAGGTAGTCCAGTAAATTGGCCGCATTTATGGGGCGGCTATCTTTGCATACAACCATGGAGCTACATGTATATACAGTAGGCCTACACTGATGACTGAATCAACTGATTTAAACTTAAACAAAGTTCCTAAACCTACGATTAAGCGATTGTCTCTCGTTTCTGGATCCATCCTGTGGCCTCTTGAGCTTGTCTTCGGCTACTCTTTTGCTCGTTATCCAACGCTCGGTGTCATCCTTAGCCGCAAAAGTTTTTTAAAAAGGACATTTTGCAACGAGTTTGCTGGTCTGCTTAAAGTGCTAGTGCATGTAGTGTTTACCAACTACAGCTGCTGCTGCTGCATGCAATAGATGGCGCGGCAGCGCAGCATTCATGTCATGGATAAATTATAGTCTAAAGAGGGCGCACTCCAACATTAAAATTCATGTTTTGTGGACGGAAAACGAGAGAGCACGATGGCTGTTGTTTTTGAGGGAATCAGTCTCCGATCTTTGTCGGATCACGGTGATATTTTGCAGAGAACCGAAGCAGTTCTCAGACTAGAAGTCGTCACGGAAAATGAGGAGCCCATAGTCTCGATTTACAATGGTAATTCGTTCTTACGTAGTTGATTTTATTTGTGCGTAGTCGGTCAGTCGGTGTGTTGCACGTTCGCTTCCATGATGTCAAGACAAAAAGTATGCGCGATTGCGTATGGAGTGCATGTACATGCACTGACTCACTCACTGAATCTGAATGATATGCCCATAGTTGGCAAAGTATCCATCAGGAAACATCACACCAACTTGTTGGTTAGTTTGGGGCGTGGATCTGGACGTATTTTCAACAATCTATTTGGGAAAGAATTCCATATGGACGTTTTTTGGACATAGGCCTAACTAATTTCGCAGTGGCTATTGTTACGGCAGCCGTAACGCATTTCCCATTTTCTATCGTTACGGTAGACTGCAACCTCGCAACTTTTATAAAAAAAACATGACAAGAAAATATAAAATTAGAAGGAAAAAAGTGAATTTGAACTTTATGAAATTCGGACTTTATTTCCCTTTTAAAAAAAATCCTCCAAAGCCTCAGGTTAGAAAAGGAAAAAAATTTGAGTGCAAAACTGAAATTCGAACCCGCAACCTCGCGGTGCAAAATCCTACCCTCTATCGGCTGAGCTGGCGCACTGCTCGCTCAATCGTGGGGAAACAAATAATTATATACCTGCGTGCGTATCAAAAAAAAATCGTAGAGGGCGCTAAACAACGAGTGCCGTAACGATAGCCACTTCGAACTAATTTTCCCTGCAGCATGTGCAGTGCAGTGCCAGTGACCTAGCCCTAGGCGATCGTGTAGTGTACCAGCTGGCCCCTGTTTAGTTTCGATCTAATATTTATACTAATAAGAGTCAAGGGTGATTTTTATTACTCAAAAATGACCTTTTCAACATAAAGCAGACTTCTCTCAATTATAATGACACCTTTTTTGTAAGTTTTGAACAGTTTCTTGGGGTAAAAATTACGACGCGGTTTACAGTTGCCTTGGTGCCGTGCATGGGCCCCTCTTTAGTTTCGATCAAATTAAAGTCAAGGTGTTTTTTTTTTTTTTCAAAAAGGAACTTTTCAACCTGAAGCAGACTTTTCTCAATCCTGATGACACCTTTTTTTAGGGTGCCCCATTTTATGTAATTTTGAACAGTTTCTTGGCACAATGCTTGGGGTAGAAATTACAGTTTTTGTGCTCGGTCTACGGTACGGTTGGTGCCGTGTCATGCGTGTGATTCACCCATTCACAGTAAATCGCAGTGATCGCATCTTTTATTTTCGTGTTGCATTTTGTCATCCTCATCGTCATTTTACCCCCAAATTTCCCTCAAAAATTCAAAAGCCTTTTCTCTATCTATGCCATACCTGCAATGTTCTTAATGTTACCAAATAGTTTGGTTTGTCAAATAAACTAAAAGTGGATTTTGTTCTCTTTTAAGTTAGGAACCGGGAACACAATCGCAAATGATACATATATACTACCAGGTGGGAGATACTAGTCTCTATTTCTACACATTTCCCCATAGTCAGCCACCAGACAAATGACAATGAATGAAGACGTCAGTCTTGTCAAACAGTTGGACCATGGTTGGACATGTACCAGTCTAGTCTTTAGCCTCATCTTGAAATCACTTGACTTCCCTCTCATGTGCAAAATATTGAGGAAAAGTCTCTTTTAAAAATTGAACTGAGCCTTCAAATTTGGTTGGTGGAGTACTGAGGACCTTTTCTTTGCCCAATGAAAATTTTGTAGAATTTTGCTGGCTAAAGAGTGAATAATGTTGGCCTGATTTCATTTTGCATGTTTTTTTAGCACTCAAAGTCCCAATCTGGCCACATCATAGACATGCGTTGTACATGACATGTTATTGGTGATAGTAACACCAAGGTACATGTAGTACTCACTGAGTACTCACTGTATCATTACCCATTGACTAAATTGGATTTTTAGCAGCTTTCTTGAAGATTTATCTGAATTAACCCTAACAGAACTCAACCCATCAAACCCCAACAGCATGTTTTGTTGGAATCTGTAGGGATGGGCACAGTACCCCTAAACTGACGGTCTTTTACATTGGATTGGCACACCTCCAGAATCAAAGTGTGTGCAGAAATATGTGTGTGCAGTTTCCCATATGGTGTTGGAATTTGCCAGGATGGGTATGGTTCCTAGTAAATCATGCTAGGGAGTTAGGGTTAAATCATACATGCAAAGACATAAGGTGTAAAAAGTCTTTTAAAGCAAATTACTTATAGTTGTCATGTTTGTAAATTATTGTAGTAAATTGCAATTTTGGCACAAAGTTATCACATATGCAAGTTTCCAGATGTGTCATCAGATCATGCACACGATCACATCTCTAACACCATATTAACTTGATTATGTGGTCTGTGATGTAAAGGCATTATATAAGGTCACTGGAACTGCTTTATCTTATTTTACTAATCACTTCTCTACTGCACAGGCATTTGTCATCAGCGGTCTTTTTGACAAAACTAAATTCGTTCGTCCAAAACATGAAAACTGTTGTCATAGTGTGCTTGTCTCTTGCAAAATATTGTTTTAACTGTTGTTGGTTGTTTTTATTATCAATCGTGTATGGGTTTTCATTGTCACCATATGGAGGAAGGAATAGACAGAAATACAAATGTATTTCTGTCTATTCCTTCCTCCATATGGTACATGTGGCAGAAGATTTCTGTCAACATGTTCAACTCATGCCCTGCATTTTCAGCACACATGGCAAAAATTATACTTTGTCCTCAAAATTCAGTCACAAGTCATATTGTCTCAAGTTAAATATCAAGCTATTGAAATGAACTCTTACAAAAGGCTTTCTTTGTCACTGCAAATCCCCCATTTCTCAAAACCTTGTGATTTGATCTGTGATTTGGCTTGTAATTTGACTTGTGATGGACCTGACTTTAACTATTCTGGGACTAGGACACCACTGTTTAACGCTAACAGAACTCATCCCATCAAACCCCAACGGCATGTTTTGCTGGAATCTGTCAGGATGGGTACAGTACCCCTAAACTATTACATTCTTATGCATTGGGTTGGCACACCTTCAGAAGTCAGAAATATGTGTGTGCAGTTTCCCATATGGTGTTGGAATTTGCCAGGATGGGTATGGTTCCTAGTAAATCATGCTAGGGAGTTAGGGTTAATTTAAATAACCCTTACCCCAGGCCCTTTTGGCTAGGAACCACCCTCAATCCTGCAAAATCCTCCAATTGCCACCATGTACAATGTAAAAATGGGATTCAGCTTCAGTCCTCCAAAATCATCCGTTGTTTCTTGAATTTGTTCAGTTTGAGGGGTGACCATTGACTCAATCCTTCAAAATCCTCCAACAATCACTGTTATGGGTTGAGGAAGTGCCGATGATATACAGAAGCAGTGCGGATGATATCGAGCATAATGCAGGGCTCTTTTATGCATGGCTGAGCATAAACAATGCAGGGTACAGCCTATGAACTCGACACAACGCATCCTCCAAAATCAATCATTACTTTTTTTGCCATTCAGCCACAATCCTCCAAAATCCTCCAAAAACCTCTTGGAGGATTTTGGAGGATTGAGGAGGGATAGGATTTTAATCGGACTGGACACATCTCCTTGAATCACCTTAGGTTTTCACTTTGTATGTTTTTCTGTCTTTGTTGGTCATTTTTCCCAAGGCACAAATGCCCAGCAGATGCTGCGGTTTTCCCTGAACAGCAGCGACGTGACGTGCTGTCAGGCCAGCAAGCACACCTACCTGGTCAACATGCAGGGTCGCTCTGTGCTGCTGCACTTTGCCTCAGACTTTGGTAAGGCTGGGAAGAGGGTTGACAGGGCTGGGGGTATGACCCATTAGTGTTCCTGACCCCAAGGAAGTAAATCAGATATGAAGATGTTCAAGCTGTTCAGAGGACCAGCCTATAGACCTTTATCATGCTGCCACCATTTTAGTCATGTTCCCTGTATCCAATAACAGTATTGAATGATAATATTTTTGTGCAAAAAGGAACCAGACTATTTTTCCTTCCAGCCTCGCTTTGGTTACGTTGATTTGAATGGGAAAAAAAATCAAGATGGCCGCAACATGATAATGGTCTATTGTCCTCTTTGCACTCATCTGACTGACTAACTGACCGACTGACTTCCAGAGAGACGGACTCACTTGCGGACTGTTGCGTGTGAGCTGGGCAGTGCTATCGTATAGGAATACCCTGTAATACCAGTGAATGGGTTTAATCCGGCCCATTGTATAACCAAACGCATGAAAGAACGTCCAGCGAATAGCCATTTTGAATGTATTGAATCGATTGTGTGCACTCGGGGACCAGCTCTACTATGCTCGCCTCGTCTTGTTTGCTGTGTATCAATAGGATGTGCATTTATATTATTATTATTGTCATCGAATAGTCTAAAGACCCATTCATACTTCAATTGAAATGATCCCCTTGAGTTTTGCTCTTACCTTAAACCCTAACCTTCAGGGTATTTTGGCTAGAAACCCTTCCAAACGCAGCCACATGCAACGCTTGTCTAAGTGACAAGCCTGCCCAGTGCAGCAAGATCCATCAGGCAAAAATTCTCAAGGCCAAACTCCCTCAGAGTCCATGGTCACCGAATGCAGCCGGATACAACTGTGGCATTGTTCAATCGGACTAGCTCTCATTGTTTTAGACGCAGCCGTTTATGCACTGGTGTTGGTAGCCGAATGCATCAAATTCAAAGCGCACCGGACTTTTCCACCTGATGCACTGTGTTGCGTCTGGCAGGGTTAGGGTTGACAAATTTCTTTTGCGCTGAAACTCAGTCAAAAGTATAAACTAGCAAGTCAAACTAATCGTTAGAAGAATGTCTGAGGTATTTTATTTGCCCCTCTACAGAACTGTCCAGGTTTCACAATATAGTCAACGGTGCCAAACACAATGCTTCTACGGCTGTCAAGGAATCGGTGTTCACAGAACGAACGGAGGAGGCTTCATCGTCACAGTACTTTCAAGTAAGCATGCCGGACAGTAGGCAAAAGTTTGGTCATGTGAGGGCGCTGGGTCCATTGTTATTGAGCTGTGGAGCTAAAGAAAAACAAAACCCTTAAAGCAGATATATACATTGTAAATATCAGCTGAGAATCTTCTGGAGCTGTATGTACTTCATGACCTTTATGGCGAGTGGCCTATTTTTGTTGAGCAAAACTGTTTTTGTGTTTCGTAATTTATTCAATATAGCATCTGCCTGAACTTGGCGTCAGTTTGGTAGAAGTACAAGTAGCACAGGTCTTGTGTCACATTTTATCCAACATCTCCTTTATCTTAAGATAACCGTAGAGCAAAGGTCGTTTTGATGGGTTAACCCTAACTCCCTAGAGTCTTATACCAGAAACTGGACCAAATCCATCCAAATGTATCAATCACTGTGCGTCCAATACAAAACTGCACATGACATAATGGGATCCAACACTGACGCATTGATGGACTTGCTAAACATGGCTTTTATCACAATAGCAGTACAAGAAGCTAGGCAAAATCAATCGGATACCCCTAGCACTGCTTCAGGCCATTAGGCCCAAGTCCATCATACAATGTACTCCATCAATAATTAGTCACGCCAGGCCTCCTGGACCAAGTCCCCCAAAATCCACCGAAATAGGGGGATGGATTTTGATGGAGTTGGGGTGGTTAGGGTTAAGGTTGCTTTTGCTTTCAGCCGGACTCGCCTTCATTAATTGATGATCATATTTGTGATATTTCCTGGACAGTTTTACGGCTACTTGTCCCAGCAGCAGAACATGATGCAAGACTACATCAGGACCTCCACGTACCAAAAAGCCATGCTGCAAAACAGTGAAGACTTCAGGAATAAGGTACAAATAACGCAATTTCTTTTCCTTTTAATTGCACAATTTACAATTATTGTCCTAATTGTGTGTACCATGAAAGTTGATCATGGATGTGGGTATTGCAATGTACACACTTGATTAAAAAGTGCAATTTTTGTTTTGTATTTGATGGCCACAAGACTCTTATGTTAACCCTTTTTCTATTGGTACTGCCTCAAACCACCCTGCCTTTTTACCGCCCCAAACTATCTCCAACTCTGTATGGTTTGATGAATTTATTGGAGTTAAATACAATGTAATACAAGTGCACACAGATTATGGGCTCCGTGCGCCAACAAGAGAGGGCGTTTTTTACCACTTTCGAGAGCTCTGTGGACCAGACACACTGCGTGAATGTACTGGTTCGCACACATATCCGCTTCGTTCACAAGTACCCCTCACTGGTAAAGAGAGTACAGTTGGGGGTGACCGACTGACGCCATCTTGCCTGACTGCAATTCGTTTGCCGCGAAGGGTGTACATAGTTCAAATCCCCTGGTTTACGTGTGTCACACACAAGGAACGGTGCGCGTCAACCAGCAAAATGTCCCGCCCATGGGACGTTGTTGCTAGGTAAAAGGGCGCGCTCTTTCGTCGGCGCACGGAGCTCATAGCGCGAAGTACACACAACTTATTTATTCTGAATGTGCACTTTATCCAACATCTCATGGCATCGTCAGCAATGCATGCGAATATCTCTCCCAGTGATCTCCCCCAACTCTCCCTGTCTTACCGTTGAGGGGGTGCTTGTGCACGGAGCCTATGGTATCCCTCGGGTCTGAATGCAGTCACAAGATACTCTTTAAGAAGGGGTGGGACATGTGGCCATCCCTCCCCTAAGAAAAAGGAGCAGTTAATATAAAAATGAAATACCAAATCACTAATCAGTTCAAGAAATTATTAGTTTGCTTTCTGTTTTTTCGACAGGTTGTTCTTGATATGGGCGCGGGTTCAGCCATACTTTCCTTCTTTGCCATCCAAGCCGGCGCCAAGAAAGTCTACGCTATCGAGGCCAGCTCTATAGCTGAACAAGCACAGGTCAGAATGCAGTGTCTGTTTCAAAGGTTGTCTCTAGAGGAGTTACCAAACCATTTTGACTTTAGAAACCTCTGAAATGCATCCAAACGCTTGTTGCATTTTGTCGTGTCTTCACGAAAATGTTTGAATGCAACTCTGTCGCATGTGAAAACAATACACACATATGGATGTGTACAAGCATTACATTGTGTGGATTTCTGAACAAAAGATGTCCACATAAACCAGGTAGCAGTGGTGTTGTGTGGACTTGCCCACGTCCACGCAGTGTTTCCCCCTCTCTGGAAAACAGGTTTAGAGGCATTTTGGGGTTGGGTTTAGGTGTGGCAAAATGAAGAAAAACACTAAAGGGAATCATAGCAAAAATTTAGGTTGAAACAGTTTTCACTCTGTGAGTAAAATTATTTTTTTCATAGGTTTTTTTTTAACCTACACGAAAACAAAAGAATGTCCACACTACGTATGTAACGTAAACATGCGTGCACACAGAAATGGTTTACCATTAAGTCTGAGGACAAGGCATTGTGTTTCCCTTTGTTACTTTAATATGACACTCTTCCAAGGACTAAGCACAGACTTCCATTCGAGGACCCTTCTCAACAATAGATGTACGTCCGAGCATAACAAAGAATCTGTTGTTCTTTCTTTGTGTTCCTGTCCTTGGAACAGACCTGCAGTTTCTTCATGGTTGGGTTTGTGAATGGTACTTTTTTTTTCAGAGCGAGGCTACCATTGTAGAGTCTTTTTGGTCATGCATGGTCAAATCGTGAAAAAAGCAAGTGCCATGTGACACGCTCTTGGCCAATCAAGAGCCAGAATCTGTTGGTGAGGTGTTATAATTTAAATTTTGTCCTAACCTGAGACTTTTGGTCCAGCTTGACAAAGCAAGCCCTGTCTTTTTTTTTTAAATAAATCATGATTTTCAGGATAAAAAAAATTAGGAAAACATGTTTTTTTTAGATTTGTGGAACTCTGTTATAAATTTCCATTCCAGAAATTGGTCGAGGCCAATAAACTCGCCGACCGCATCAAGATTCTTGCCGGTAAGATTGAGGAAGTCCACGTCCCCGAACAAGTGGACATCATCATCTCAGAGCCCATGGGCTACATGCTGTTCAACGAACGCATGCTGGAGAGCTATCTACATGCCAAGAAGTTCCTCAAACCAGGAGGTAAAGGAGATTACACACACCCAAATTAAATGCCTTTTTCTCTGTGTTTTTTTCCTGCAGTTTTGTGATAAATGGAAAGTGAACCGAATGATCTCTTACAAGTTCAATCTCAGTGTTGTAGTCTGAGACTTTTTCCAAGACATCGCACAAATGTTTATATGTGACCGGCTCTATAAAAAAGAGTATTAAGTCGCGCTTAGCATTATTGTGTAATGGCCTGCTCAACATTGAGAGGGTGAAACTTTCGTCAAAATGTGATTTTTGTTTTACGTCATGAATGACATCTTTAATACCTACAGTTTCAGGTTTTATTCACAGAAATGTTGATTTTGATGAACAAAGTGGCAAAATACAACCATTTTGTGTGAATCGTCATGTTGTTCTACAACAAAGCCAGCTATTTCAAGGCCTGTGTTCTCAGTTGTGCAATTTGAACTCAAAAGAAGTAATTAACATGCAAATATGTCATATCTCCAGAACAGGAGGGGCTATGGAGCTCTGCTATGTACTAAACGAAAGCTTACGTTGTGGGCTTTCCAACCATGTATATAACTCTATTCACCTTTTGCAACATGATACCCTTTTTTGTGGAGCCGGTCACATATAACGGAATGTCAGATTTGAGTCAAGTCTAATGTGAATGAGGAAAGATTATCAGTGCCTTGATTTTGATCACACTTATCATTTGGATTGTTTGAATTAACATTTGATGGGAAAAGTGATCTTCAAAGGTCTCGAAAAGGTCTCGGACAGATTTGAATGTTGATCTCAAACAATACGCTTCATCAAATAAGGACACTCTGTAGCAATGATATTGGACTTATTTTGTCTCTGAAAATGTTAGTAATTGATAAATAAAAGTGAGGTCTTGAAAGGTCTCAGAATTGTATTGACTATCGCACTTTTCCATGTGCGAGAACATTCTAAACAAAGACTCCAAAACCAGAGTTGTGATAAAGTTACCTGAAGTCATCATTAATTCTAACAAGTCAATCAAAAGCCAGTTAAGCAGACTTAAATTTCCTGCGATTAAAAGGGTTGAAATTAATTAACCTCCAGTGATAATCACCTATTTTATTTTCCAAAGAAATCTCACAGAATTACGTTTTCTGGAGTCGTTTCTTTTTAATAAAAGGGTTTGCACAAAAAAAACAAAAAAATGGTTTAATTTCGGTTTTATAAAATTTCCTTTTTTTCATGACTAATTATCTGAAATCAAAACGAACAAGATTTTTATTCATGCTATTTCATCAGGCAAGATGTTCCCCACCATTGGTGAGTTACACTGTGCGCCATTCTCGGATGATGCAATTTACATGGAGCAGTTCACTAAAGCTAACTTCTGGTGAGTTGCCCTTTGCTTCTTTGGATACACATAGGAAGCCATAATTGCCTAGATTTCTGTGAAATCAACAAGATGCTACGTGTACCTCTACTTTAGATGTCTGAATTTTTAGTAACTACAAAAACAAACTGGAAAAAAGTCAGACTTTTTCTCCTCAAGCTTTCTTCAGTCTTCTCAGCTACAGTGCCTAGACACTTGTGAGGAACCAAAAAGAACAAAAATAGAATATAACTATATAAAATTCAATACAACGTTTGCAAACATCAAAAAATAAAACTACCAAATTATTTTGAAATACCTTGCTGGACTGTTAGTGAATGACAGGCTCAAACATCCTGTAAAATCATGGCACCTGGTGTACTGTCATTTTCAAGAAAAGTGGTATTTTCGTATAATTTCCAATGCTGGTCGGCCGACCAGCATTGGAAACAAACTGGCTTTTTTCAAATACGGGCCCCAATTGAGCATAGTTAGCTAGTCCGCATTTGTTTGCAATCGATTACACACGTATGAACAGGTACAAGCCAGCTAGACTGGTTCCCTGACCTTACAATTCCCTAACGACTATAAATTGCTCCATTTCATCTTAAATGGAGTCAGGGAACCAGACTATAGGAAAATGATTATTTTTCTTGGTTTTAATAGCATGTACGAACCCAGAACGTCAAAAAATCAGTGTAACAATTTTTTGCTATATATTAAACAACCCCCCAAATCATCAATTTCTGGAAATTACAGCAAAAGCAAATGATGTATATTCCTTTAAAGTTTATGGAAAGGATATATGCTCATACACAAGGATGTTTATTAGCATTTCGAGCCATTTCCCATGTTCCGTGTTGAGAGAGTAATTGTTTAATACGTGGTCCATAATGTGATCTACAGATTGGTTTCAGTACATCATTCCCAATGTTCTCCCTCTTCAGGTACCAGCAGTCCTTCCACGGGGTCAACTTGACTAGACTCAGGGAGGAAGCCCTTCAGGAGTACCTCAGGCAGCCCATTGTCGTAAGTTGCTCCAACATTTACTGACGCTCTTCAGGAACATGAGAACGCATTCCATTGTTATCACCCATTGCCCTATTTCTTGTGACTGAATTTGTGAATTGACTTGGGATGTACTTGTGACCGGACATGTGATTGGACTTATGATGGACTTGACTACAGCACTGCTCTGCATAGTATTAGATTTCAGAAGAATGTCGGAGTGTCATGACCTAGTGGTCTGGGGTATTGAATTTGAGGTCTGCGGGTCATTCTGCGGGTTGTGGGTTCGAGCCCAGCCTGGGCTATGGCGCTTCTGCACCTAATATGGGTAGAGACATTATTAATGCCTTGCAGTGGACTAGTTACCCATGCCAACCCTATTCATACTGTGAAGAGATTGGATTATCTTGTCTTGTTTCAGTGCAAGGGGCTGGTTCTTCCACACTTTCCTCTGTAGCCCTAGCCTCGAGTGGCCTTTGGCCTTGTGATGGGCGATGTGCATAAAAAAAGCTTCTTAAGGCCCAAAAAAAAAAGCCTCCGCTTTCTGGTATGCGCGCGCGTCGCTGTAGCCATGCACGGCGGCCAAAAAAAAAAATTTCAATGTAAGATGATGTCTCAAAACCACCAAACTCACTGGTTTGACTGGAATCCTGCTGCTGCACAATTTTAACGTGTTTTTAGATGGCGATACGATTGAGTACAAGCTTCATGTGGCCTCTCTAGACTCCCATATATTTTGCACTGAATTTAGTCTGGCACCATTTGCAGTCATCAGCCAACATTTGCAGAAAAAAAAAGTAAAAAAAAAAAAAAAAAGCTGTGTCGCCGCACCACTTTTGGGACAAGCTCCATACCAGACACCGGAGACTTTTTTTTTGGGCCGAACAGAGACAATGGCCAGGGATTTTGAATTTAAGATCCACTTCTGTTCTTTCTGGACAGGATACCTTTGACATTAGGATATGCCTGGCCAGGTCTCAGAAGTACACGGTGGACTTTCTCAAAGCCCACGAGACCGACCTCCACCGAATTGAAATCCCTCTGTGCTTTGTGGCCCACGGGTCGGGGGCTGTCCATGGCCTTGCGTTCTGGTTTGACGTCGCCTTCTGTGGGACAATGTAAGTTTACTGTTCCCTTTTTTTTTCTTTCTTTTTTTAAGAATTTACAAATTAGGAAAATTTTCAAAGTGTTATAATGTACTAACTTCAAATTTGAATCAACTTTGACCTTTGAAAAAACACTGGGGTCAAAACTGTATTTAAATTGTTTTAAGCGCAAAATTAATTTGATAAGCTAAAAAAAACAGGTCACCAGTGAAATACAATGTAAAGCGTATTACCTTTCACTGGTTCTCAGATGGTTTATTTCTTAGCATCTTATAATGTCAAGAAATATCGTCTGCATAGCAGCTGTATTAAAAATGGCCCAAAGGGTGCTCTTTTGGGAATAAAGAAAATAAGATTATTTGACCCGTGTTGTGTACTTCACAGAGAACTTAAAATATCAAAATGAAAGGCTGGGTCTAAACTAAACTGACCCCAATTTACCTTGTCAAAATTGCAGTAAAAAATAATAAAAAGTTACACTAACTGTGAAGGCATTTCTTGTTATTCTTCCACCACTGGACAGTATAGTGATTGTTAAAGACGTCATGGTTGAATGCAATCATGCAGTACTGTCCATTTACTCCAATAATAATAATACGAGAGTTTTATACAGCGCACGTATCTACCAACAATTAGGTACTCAAGGCGCTGGAAATTATGTGTATTATTCAAGACAGGTAAATGAAGTTTATGGGAAATATGAGAACCATTATGTAGCACCTTTATAATGGTTTACAAGGTGCTGCGGCGCTGCCAGAAACATCGGGGTAAACCCCTTCTCTTAGCGATAAGTGTTTCTGGGTTCTTTAACGTGCATTACACAACACATGGGACCTACGGCTTTACGTCCCATCTGAAGGACGCAGCAATAATGGTAAAGTGCCTTGCTCAAGAGCACAAGCACCATGTTCCCACGGTCCACAGCACCCCAGACTTAACACTGTTACTTTTCTGGTTACCAGGCAAACGGTATGGCTGTCCACAGCACCAACAGAACCCCTCACACATTGGTACCAGGTATGTGGAATATAAGTGATTGGAATTATAAGAACGAGTGTTTTTTGCATTTGTCTTTTACATAATTCAATTTTCTGGAAAGATCTTCAGTTCATCCAATTACAATCCAGATTATGAATTTGAGAGCAAAGTTCTCCAGAAAGAATAGTTCGTACTCAATTTTTGAATCAAGTGGCATCGTAAACACGAACATTTATTTTCATGTTCTGGCAAATTTGCTTGAAAGAAAATTCCAATAAGTGTAGAAGTGATTATACATTATGTAGTATAGTGTTTGAATAGTGTTTATCACTTAGTTCTTTGCATTCAATATCTTGTATTACGTGTGTTCATTTGTACAGGTCCGCTGTTTACTACGAGCGCCTATCTATGTCAAGCAAGGTCAAACCATGTCAGGAAAAGTAGTACTCATCGCCAATAAAAGGTAAAGAAAAAAAAATAAGTTCTTGAAACCAACCAAAAATAAAGCATTTTGCCTTTCTCAAGCACTAATGGCTGAATCAAACACAAGAGCCGTCTGCCCTCACATGTACCCATTTTATTGTGGGTAGGGAGAAGTCAATTAGAGAAAAGTGGCTTGCCCAAGGACACGCCAACCTCAGCTCCACAGCGTGCAGATATGCTCAAGGTCACAATCATTTCATGAATTTGATGCACCTGAACCACAAATTTCTCCTCACCAAATTATCTAATTGATAAGCATTGTATACTCGGTGCTTACTCGGGTGGGACTCGAACCCACAACCTCCTGCTTATTAACCCTGATTCCCTAGGCATATTTGCTAGGATGTAACCTTAATCCTGCAAAATCCTCCAACTGCCTCCATGTAAAAATACCATACAGCCTCAATCCTCCAAAATCCTCCGTTATTTCTTATATTTGGTCCTTGGAGGGGTGACCACTGCCTCAATCCTGCAAAATCCTCCAGCAGTCACTGTCCACATGTTGAGGAAGAGCCAGTGACATCCTGAAGCAGTGCGGAGGATTTGGGCCTAAATAATAAACACAACGGCCAAAGACCTTGACACAGTGCATACTACGAAATCACCCACACACTTTTGCCATATAACCTCAATCCTGCAAAATTCCTCCATTTTGCAAAGAGGATTTGGGATGGTTAGGGTTAGTGTAGACATCTTACCACTCGACCATTGAGCTGGCCGGGTCATCTGGATGGGAATGAATCCGATATAAAGTTAGGATTCCCAGCCACTCTGGAATTCAGGGAAAACCTGGAAAATGAGTTTCCCTTTCTCCAGCCTGGGAAAACTCAAGGAATTTCAGAAAATCACCAAATATCAGGAAAACTCAGGGAATTTGACAGCGACCCGGGGTTTCGCCAGTTTGATGTATGTGCGTCTCCTGTCATGTGGCCAAGTTGTGTCCATTGCCTGCCTGGCAATCGAGCTATGAGGGGAGAAGGGAGGCCACCGCTTGTCATCAACTTGCCTGTGTATTCAGGCATGCAACTTTTCCTCGGATCTGCTGATTTCCTCGTTTTTACTTCTCATGAATGCCATTACAAATAGAAAAACACTGTACAAAGTCTTGTGTGGTTTGGAGTTTCCTCGTTTTTTCTAAATTCGAAGTTGCATACCTGTGTGTTATCAGTATCTTAGTTGCTTTGCTGAAACCATCTCCCGACTTGCAAGCAACCTCGTTAAAGTGAAATTTGGAAACTTCTCAGGGGAATTTTCTTTCATAAAGTGCTGGAAACCCCGACAGTGCAGCAGCAGGTATTGCCATCAATCAATCATTCAGTTCATTTGAGAAAATTTTTCTCCCCGACTCAAAATGCCATCGTCAACATTTTTTTCGTTTTTCCGCCCCTGATATCCAGACAAAGCTACGACATCGACATCGAGCTGCAGTCGGACAGCAGCGGGGCCCGCTCCAACAACCGACTGGACCTGAAGAACCCGTTCTTCCACTACACGGGCCAGCAGCCCCAGCCCCCGACGGGGTGCCACGAGACCTCGCCCTCTGAGAAGTACTGGGATTCCATGCCCCAGACCGCGATGGTGAACGGGATGGCGGACAGTAACAGCATGCAGGTGGCTCCGGTACAGCAGAGCATGGCGCAGAGTTTCAACCTTATACCACTAGGTAGGTGTGGTTTCCTCTTAAGTGAAGGGAGGGTTGGTTAAATTTATGAGGTGGCTATTTTTACGGAAGCAGTAATGTGCTTTTCAATGGCAAGGCCTATAGTTACGACATTACATCATAACATTGTAGATCTATATAGGGTTTTAAATTCCCGAACTGGTTTTGGAGACCTCCTTTAGTCAATATCTAAGTGAAATAATTATATAGTATGCATATAAACACTGCAAAAGAAAAGAAAGTCCACACTCATTGGAGGGGTCATTATTTCGAATCTGATCATCTTATGATGACGTCATTTATATAGACCTTTGGGAAATATTGTTAGCTACATTTTGATACCCCGTTTGCTACCAAAGACGGTAAATCGTCCAACATTGACAATGGTTTATGAAAAATGATGCAGTTTGAAAAGTTGCAAAGTTAAAGGAGTACGCGGTTGGAAATCACTGCCTGACAATGTTACACTGCCGGAAACGAAAGGCAGGGAATATCGATCGCACAGTGCTTGTATGCATGGGAGCATGCGAATTGAATTACCCGCGCTTTGTTCGGGCATTGTGCAGTCGATAGGGGCCGGTTACGGGCATGTGTGTTTGCGCTTAGCAATTTCTCCTCGCGTAATCTTTAAATTTGCACGTAAAGTTTCAAACTGCATCATTTTTTATAAACAGTTTTCAATATTGGACAACTTATTGCCTTTGGTAGCAAATGGGGTATCAAAATGTAGCTAACAAATTCCTCAAAGGTCTATATTAATGACGTTATCAAAAGACAATCAGATTCAAAATTATAACCCCTCCAATGAGTGTGGACTTTGTTTCTTTTTTTTGCGGTGTTTATGTGAAATGCATTACCATTTACACACATGTAAATATTGGAGTTAAGTATATACCATGTCAGGGGTCATAAGGACACCAATGCGCTGTCCGTTCTTAGACTCATCTAATGAGATATTTGGATGGGACATGATTAGATTCATCCAAAACTACAACCAGAGGGTTACAATACAAACATGATATGCAAATTCGCCTCGTTCTATTCAGCCAATGCCGAGCCGATCAGCCACACCGGTATCCTGCCCGGAGGCACCACCCAGCGCCAGCAGACCTTCAGCATACCGTCCTCCGTCGGTACCCTGATGAGCAACGGTAGCCTGCCCTTCATGCAGAACGGCCACCAGGCGGCCTACACCACGGCCAACCCGGCCGCCGCCGTCGTCGCGGCCGCCGCTTTCCCCGTGGTGGCGCCGGCCCAGTTCTCCATCGTGGGCGCGACCGATCAGCTCAGCCTGCAGCCGGGCACGGTCATCATTCAGGGCCAGCCCGGCGTACAGGGCTAGGTCGGTTACGCTGGAGTCGGAGAAGGGTCTTGCAGGTGTCTTAACCCGTTAGCTCATGTACTACATTGTATCACATTGTATTACATTGTATCACATTGTATTTATTCCCTGATAAAAACCATACAGTGTAGGGGCGGTTTTGGGTGGTGCAGGGTGTAAAATGGGCTAATCAAGATGTTGGGCGGTGCACCTGCAGCATCGGCCTCGAGACACTAACACGAGGGGTAATGTGGGCACAGTTCTGTCACTACATATCTCTCAAGAATACTAAAATGCCCAGAGAATATTCCAATTTTTTTCTCTGAGAGAAATAGTCCAATTTTGTTAATACTAGTAAACACATTTTTGATACTTCAACTATTCACTGGAAAATCACCCTCAAAATTGGCACTACAAAAAGCAAATGCTTTCCATTTCAAAAAAAAGAAATTCATCAGAAGTGATTTGCAGGTTGCATGTTTTGTTTTTAATTGTCTGGCCACACTGCGTTTGACTGAATCACTGATCAACGGTCAGGTGACACGAATGTCCTCATTTGATTGGCCGAGGGAATGCAAAATGGATGGGTCTGTGTACAAATATATACTTTTTTCCTTCTACATAACGAGTGCCCTCTAAAACTCATTGTTCAAGTCCTGAATATGATGGTATATTATCATCACATGACCTGTTTATGTTATGTACTCTGTGTTTCTCTGAAAATAAATACACCAAATAAAATCCACAGAAATAGAATCGTGGGTTTGAAATTTGTAAAAACCCATATTCAACCCAATGTGCAGTACACAAAGTTAGCAAAAAAAATATTAAAAGGAGCACCGTTAACAACAAAGAAATTCTGTTGCAAATTTTTGTTGAAAATTATTAAATAAATTGAGATGTTTCTTGGGCCTTGAACAAAAAGATAAATTTACTTTCATTGTTTTGACTTTTTTTGTTTTGGTTTTAAACAAGAGTGGTTGTATCTCAACTGCATATTCAAAAGAAATACACAACGGTTAGGCCAAAAAAAAAAATATTTGGTCTCTGGTCAGATCAAAGTTCCGGAATTGACGCGGCCACGCGGCTTTTTTTTTTTTTTTTTTTTGGCTTTTTTTTTTTTCTTCTAGCTTTGATTGTACAGACAAGGTGGGGTACTATTTTGCTTTTTTGGTGTCCTCATGTACATTGGTGTCCTCCATAATTTGCCTTGGTGCTTTCGATCATTTGCCTTGGTGCAATTTCCCATTCCTTGGTGCTCTTTGGTAAAAAAAAATTGAGGAGGTGCGGAAATAGAGGGCGCTGTTGGAGCAACCGCGGAACATTTTGGAAAAAAAAGATTGACGCACATGATTAAAATCGACGCGCGCGCTGACCAGAGACCGACTTATTTTTTTGTTTGGCCTAATAAGACGTTACTTTTGTGAGAAGGGTGGGGGAAAAAAAGTTTTTCGTTGAATCACATGTATATTATTGCACTGGATTTTTTTCTCCTCATATTTTGAAGTCATTAAGTGGGTGAAATAGCGTCATTTTCAAATTAAATTTACGATTGTAGTCCTGTGTCTATTTGCAACTTGTATGCATTAATTTACACTCAATCTTTGGGTTAATTTGTAAAATATTATTATGAAGAGAAAAAATTGATGTTCCGTTGAAATTTAAAAAAAAAATCTTTGGGATCAATTGGATTTTGTTTTTGCATGGTCGTTAATACTACGCAGTCCGTCAAATTTGGGGGGCCAACCGTGTCTTTTCTGTCGGCACCGTTCCAAATTGTGACGTTTTGCTTGCTTCGTTCAACTACGAAAACAGATATTCGTCCAATTTGTATTAATACATCTGCCAAATGTGACGACCTAAAAGCCCAGAGCACATTGAAATCCATCACTCCGTATTTATTGGCAGATTTCGGCCAAACTTTACTAAAAATGTGTGCAAAGTAAACTAAACAAACAAAAAAATTGTAAATATCCATTGTACGAAGTTGTCTCTTTACTCCATCATTTTAGTGTTTGAGAAATTACAACCAAAAAAAATCAAGTAGTGTAGATTTGTTCATTGTAATAGAGGTTTTCCTATTATTGTCTTATTACGGATGAATTACACTTAGCTGTCGTAGAAGCTGTTGTCCAACTATTGAGTTTATTCTACTCAATTGCTATTTAAATAAATTACAAAAAAAAAAGTGGGCCATTTTTGTAGGCTTTGCTATTAAATGTGGTAATGCAATATACGGTGTTGTTGTTTTTTCTTATACAGCTCATCTGAAGAGTTGGGCACAGCGCAGGGGTACCAGCTATTAATGGGGGATATGTGTATGTATAGCTGGTCCCTGACTTGATTTAAAGTTAATGGTAGAGTTGGGCACAGCGAGGGATACCAGTTATTAGCAGGGATATGCGTTTACTGTAACGGCGCCCCTCATGGACAACCAAAGCAAAAATAGGATTTCCGAAGAATTTATAAATGACAAAACTTAATAGCAGTCGGAAGGGAGATAAAAGATGAATAAACTATAGAAACTTACATGTTTACAGGTTGAGCCACAGCAGTGCAGGCCTATCTACTGGAACACAATCACTACATAAAACTGCTAAACCACATGCACGGCCAACGCCCAGTCTCAAAGTCCACCACAGGGCGAAGGCACCCAGATTCTTCTTTATAGCAAAGGAGCTAACACACAAAAGAATTCCTTAGCATCAAAACATTTCTTATAAAACAAACCAAAAAACCCACTTGAGAAAGTATTTTATATACAATAGAGATCCCAACTCATGGTGGAGAGTGAGGGGTCTACTCCACTATTGAGAACGCATACTCTAATCTCCTGTAGTGTATAATTATTCTAAATAAGCAATAAGATTAATCCACTGTGTGGTTGCAACCAGGGCCCTACTTGGTGAGGCCATACAAAGGAATTCAGAGGAATTAAAGTAATGCCAGACACAGCTGTTTACACACCTGAGCCCAATTCATGAGCTGCTAAGCACAAAAATGTGCTTAGCATGAAAAGTCTTCCTTGGCAAAAAACAGGATTACCAACCAAATGTCCATGTGATGTATAATGATTTCGATTGGTATTCAGCTGTTGTTTGCTTAGCATGAAAATCACATGGAGTTTTGGCTGGTAACCTGCTTTTAATAAGCCAGACTTTTCGTGCTTAGCACTGTGCTTAGCAGCTCAATGAAATTGGTCCCTGGTACAGATGGTTATATTGTTACAATACATGCTGTCCCTGACTTCCTTTAAAGGTGCAGGATTGTGATGGGATTTTTAAGAGAGAACAGAATCGTTGTTTAGGCACTATCATGCTGTAAAAAAAAAAAAACTCCTGACATGTATTTACATATTTTGGAGACTGCTGGACTTGGGAGGGGTCAATTTTTTTTTCTGAATGTGTAACACACTACCACCACATTACTGTTATCAGCAACGTGCACTGGTGTTTGTAACAAGATAGAATGGGGACAGTGGGTTTTCGGATTAAAATTGTATTCATGAGGTTGCAAGAAGAAGAGCATTTTAAGAATGTATGATAGTTAATATTTTTGGCTGAAATTCTCGGAGGGGACGGGGGGGGGGGGGGGGAATCGTCGGAGCTTTAATGTTATAGGGTATAATGTGGATTTCATTTATGGTGATGTTTCAATAAACTCTGCGCTGGAAAACAAAAGGAAGAGAAAAAGTGTCAGAATTTCATTTTGCAGTTCGTTTAACGATGTTGGCGTTTTGTGGAAGTGGAAACGGTCCCCTTCATTAGATTTACTGGCCTGCCTAGTGCCCCGTAGCCTGAGTATCACCCGTTGTTCAAGGAGCCCAGATCTACGGTCTAACGTCTGATATACCTATTTATGCAATCCCGCGCCTCAGCCAATCGGAGTCGACTTTACTAAATCGTAACATCATTTCATTCCCAAATCAGGACTACATGTTTGATTGGTCAATTCGAATGCAGTGTTTTGTAATACAACAACGGCCGGGCATAGCTCTATAAAACCTAGACAAGCTTGGCGCATATCACATAACATAATACAGAGCGCGTGTTGCCTGTGTTAATTTTTTTTATCCATGTCTATGATGCGTTAACGGGTGAATGACCGAAGACCCAATATAGAAAGCGCCCGCTGATTGGTCAAAATCTACAGGTCAAGAGGCGATTGTCTTGCATAATTAATCAGCGAATCTGCTCACATATCTATTACATAGACTAAGTGCCCTATAGGTCTCTCTCAAATGATGTCACTGCCAACAGATTGTCACATGCATCGGCATTTTCATGATGCGAATCGGCTGTGCTGCGCCATATTTTGAAGAAATTTTGAGCAAAACGTGGGTGTTTAGAACATTTTGCACACTGCGCGCACACATACCCGATGGCGTTGAATACGCAGTTATATTCCTACGAAGATGGCGTCATATGAGAGGGGTCTATTTGCACCCGACTGACTGACCGACTGTCGCTTGTGAATTGGACTGGTCAGTGGTTACCCAACTCACTGACTGTCATTGTGACTTGGTCTGCGAGCAGCTTTTTGAAGCTTGCATATAGACCATTATCATGTTGCGGCCATCTTGATTTTTCCCATTCAAATCAACGTAACCAAAGCGAGCTGGGAGGAAAAATAGTCTGGTTCCTTTCTGCACAAAAAAACATCATTCAGTACTGTTATTGGATACAGGGAATTTGACTAAAATGGTGGCAGCATGATAAAGATCAATTCATGTACTTCATGTAGCATCTACAACGCATGTGCATTAGTGTGGCGACACTTGTGTAGGCAAATGAGCCAAGTCTCAATGTGAATGACATAAAATGGATTTGCCATTTCCATCACGTTACTATTAAACGTAAGATTTCCTCAATAGGGTGACAGGTTTCTCAAGTGTCGTCTGGATTAGGGCGACACGCCTCATTGGGGCGACAATTTGGTGTCGACCCTATTGTTAAAACCACCCTTAGGACAAGGAATTTTATTGTCGCGACCCATCAAAATCGATTCATCGTCGTCCAATTAGCCTAAAAACTGAATTTCGTGGAAAAGGGATTAGGTAAACTCGGGTTAGGCGACAGTTTAGGTTTGTGCGCAAGTCTACGGGAGTGTTGCCCCATTGTAGCATTAGTAAGAACTATTATTGTTATTATTAATCATTTCTGGTAATGAAACCAATGATTCCTCAAAAGCGCCCTAGACACTGTAGCTCGCAAGCCTGAAGAAACCTGTGGAGAGAAGACAATGAGAAGTTACAGTTTTAGAGGTGGGAGGAAAAGCCCAGAAGAAAATTCTGGGGAAAACCTATGAAATCAGGTAGGGACTGAAAACCAAATCCACACATTGGCCCAGGCGGGATTCGAACCCGGGTCACAGCGGTGGAAGGCGAGGAAAGTACCGCTACGCCAACCGGACTCCCCCTGACCACTTCAGCTGAGCTTTTTTGCCAATCTGAATCAATCGAATGGAGTTTCATGCACACTGAGACCAGTTTTACTCGGCTTGACTTGTCCTGTTCCTTCAAAAAAAAAAGAAAAAAAGTAACATTTACCTCAAAATGTAAAGATAAAACAGGTAGAAATCCAGTTAAAATAAACTGGCAAGATACAGCATGAATGGCATGAAAAGTTGCCCAATTTGTTTTAATTTTTTTTGGAAAAATAAAACATGCGAAGAGAGGTTATACAATAACATGAAAGAAGCAACACTCAAAACTGTCAATGCATAGTTTGAACATGACGAGAGGCAAGTTCGATTTATTCGGGTATGTAATACTGATAAATCCTACAATTTATTTAAAATACTTGACAACTTCCCAGCAAAAACGAGTATACACAAAACACTTCCCATCTCTCACCGTGATTTGTATAATTCAAGATAAATTTAAAAGTACTTCAATTTTCTACAGATGTGACCGTGATAGTAACGTTATTAAGAATTTCGGACACCTTTTCAACCTCGATGACAAAGTTTAGAGCTGCATTTTATTTCAGTGTGTTGTTAATTTTATTTTTATTTATTACCTGTTCGCTCGTACCCCCCACCCTGCAAACAGGACGCTGGGATACTCTGATGAGCTTCACAGAATCTTGTGAAGGAAGTGGCCTATGACCTATGTATAAAGCATCTGGATGCAGCTGTTCAAGACCGCAGTTAGACAATGTGCACAAATGCTATCCGCAAACTTCCCATAGAAATGCCCACATTCCATACCGGATGTGATTTCTGTTTCATTGCGGACCATGTGGACAAAATTTTGAGCGTCGCATAATGCAATCCAACCGTTCGTGATTCGAAACAGAGCCTGAGCGAGTGACGGGAATTGTAAATTTACAACACGGATGAGTTTTACAGAATTCCCTACATTATTACCCTTTTTCGACGAGAAAAAAACATCTCTAAACTGGACTTAAAGAGTAATGAATCAGTCTTAACGGCCGTTTCAAACCTTGCAGAGTCATGACCTTGATGAAGCGCAGGTCACTGGTCATGCAAAATCCTACCAATCAGAGCGTGAATTCATCAGAGTATCCCAGCGTCCTGTTTGCAGGGCGGGGGGTACGAGCGAATATTACCTGATGCAATTTTCAAGTTTCAATCATTGACAATTGCAGGAAGACTCATACATTTAAAAAGTAATGATTTGCATCAACCATTAAAGTACTGTACAGTGTATGGAAATGGATTACCTGATATCGGTTGGAAATATTATGAAAGGGATTTATTCCCAAGAAAACTTGTAAATAGAATATAAACAAACAAAAACAACTTTGCATACTCAATGGAAATAAATTCCAAATACATATATCTCCAAATTTTAAAATAATTACACGATTTAAAGATTTAAATATTTAAATAATTGAACTCTCAGGTCAATCACTATGATATATGTGATAAGGTCCCAATATATATAAAATACAAATCAAAATTTGTGATATACATTGGAAAAAAAATACGAATCCAACTCAAAAGAACCATGATTTGAAATGTGACCATTTAATTTCAAAATATATCTTCTTTCCAAATCTCCCCTTCCCCAATCTTTTCATATATTAATGATTGTTTAAAATAGTTAATCAAAAAGACTGACGCTTATATAATGGGTTTTGCCAATTTCTGAACGTCACAAAAAAGGGACCCTCAAATTCGGCCAAATTTAAAAAATATAATTTCATAGCTTCCCTGCCTTCAAATCTTTAGTCTATTATTACTTGTGATTGACCGAGTATTGTTTATCAGTTTATGATTGAATTGATTCATAATCATCACTGCAAGAGAGCGAACCAGCCTTCGAATCTTTAGTCTATTATCACTTGTGACTGACCGAGTATTGTTTATCAATTTATGATCGAGTTGAATCATAATCATCACTGCAAAAGAGCGAACCAGCCTTCGAATCTTTAGTCTATTATTACTTGTGATTGACCGAGTATTGTTTATCAGTTTGTGATTGAATTGAATCATAATCATCACTGCAAGAGAGTGAACCAGCCTTCAAATCTTTAGTCTATTATTATTACTTGTGATTGACCGAGTGTTGTTAATCAATTTATGATTGAATTGAATCATAATCATCACTGCAAGAGAGTGAACCAGCCTTCAAATCTTTAGTCTATTATTACTTGTGACTGACCGAGTATTGTTTATCAGTTTATGATTGAATTGATTCATAATCATCACTGCAAGAGAGTGAACCAGAGCAGGGAAGTACTGGATTCTATTATAAGTCCATCACAAATAATCGTGGATGCGAACAATAACAAATAAATGCCTTTGTCAAAGCTCATTTTGAAGCGCTTGTGAGTTGAGTTGGGACTGGAGGACTTGTGATGGACTTGCAGGGACTTGAGATGGACTCGATTATATCCCTGAATCCAGATCCGCCAATGTAAACACCGCAAAAAAAGAAAGTCCACACTCATTGGAGCAGTCAATATTTCGAATCTGATTGTCTTATGATGACGTCATTTCTACAGACCTTTGGGGAATGTTGTTAGCTACATTTTGATACCCCGTTTGCTACCAAAGACTGTAAATCGTCCAACGCTGACAACAGTTTGTGAAAAATGATGCAGTTTGAAAACTTACAAGTTTAAAGAGTACGCGAGTGGAAACTGCTGCGTGACAATGTCACACTGCCCGACACGAACGGCAGGGAATATCAATCGCACAGTGCTTGCATGCATGGGAGCACGCGAATTGAATTACCCGCGCTTTGTCCGGGCACTGTACAGTTGATAGGGGCCAATTACGGGCATGTGTGGTTACGCTTAGCAATTTCTCCTCCCATAATCTTTAAATTTGCAGATTTTCAAACTGCATAATTTATCATAAACCGTTGTCAATCTTGGACGATTTACAGTCTTTGGTAGCAAACGGGGTATCAAAACGTAGCTAACAAAATTCCCCAAAAGTCTATGTAAATGACGTCATCATTAGACAAAAAGATTCAAAATTATGACACCTCAAATGAGTGTGGATTTTCTTTTTTTGCGGTGTTTAATTAGCGATATCATGGAATTAGCCCCATGTCTACAACTCTGGAGAAAAACTAGACACATTCATCACTAGTCATAGTTGATGCTTTCTTTGCTACTAGTCGCATCCACCAGCTTTTCTTTCTCCGTGTCGTGATCCTTATCCACGTCGCCGTCGCTCACCGTCGGGCTCCTGCCGCGATACAGGATGTAATGCTGCACCATGAACAGCACGTCGAAGAGGATGGAGAAGAAACCCAGACCAAACTTGGTGGGGTCGCCGAAGATGGAGTTCCAGTCATCTGCGGGGGGAATCCAATGGACTCACTAGTCACCAAGACCTATGGACTAATGCTACGATCGCCATTTACTGAAAAGGGCCAACGCTCATGCATATATTGTAGACAATTTTAAACTGAGAGTTGTGCGTGATTTGAAAATAATATTGCTTGATGGGACTGTGTCCCAATATTCGATCAACCGCCGAATATCCGAATAGTATTTTCTATGATTTGAATATACACAAAAATGTGAGTGTTCTTGAGAAGATGAAGATAAACAATCATGATGTTATTTCAATCTTATAAGTTTAGATCTTTTAAATAGCTAGCTAGTCAGCTATTGAAAACAAGCGCGATCAGAAATATTTCAGAATCTGCGGGCCGACGAATTCGTGTTCATGCATGAGTCACGTGATTGTGCCATGTAATTTCTGGAAGGAGTAGTGTTTTGAGTTTAAGGCTGCATCCGAATCAACTGTCTAGAGCTAGGTCTAGGTCTGCGCCCATTGAAAATACGCGGGGACGCGCTGACAATAGACGTAGCCGTAGCTCTGGAAGCCCGTTTCGGACACGGCCTAAGTTTAAAAAAATCAGGGTTTTGACCCCAGTGACCCCTTGTTGACCTTTGACCCCAGTTTGGTCATGTGACATGTTGGGGCTGGGCTACTGATACTCTTTGACAAAGATTGGTTGAAATCGGTCAAAATATGTAGGAGGAACAGACAATGTCACCGTTTGTTACTAACTAACTAACTAACGGTCTAACGGAGAGACATATGATGGTTTGTTGAGCTGCTATCCTGCAGCTAAAAAATATATCGATGCATAGATGATGTTCTATACTATTCCATGAAGCTCATTGTTAATTTCTGGCCCAACTACAGTTGGAACTGTCCCAACTATAGTTAGGGTAAGATACCGATTTACCGTAGCACCATAGTTGGGGTAATTACAATAGTTGGGGCGTAACATTAATACAGACCCCGACCATGAAATCTGTGCCCAATTAAGTGCAAGGATATTTATGGAAAGGAATTTTGTGTATGTTCTGTTTGTACTTACCGTTATTGTAAGACAGTAGAAACATCTGTAGTAAACTGAAGGAACCACCGGTGAAATCCAGCATGACATTGCCGATACTCCAACCCACCGTGCTCTTCCTTCTGAAATTCATCCAGGCCTGGACAAACAAAAAAACACCCAAAAATCACACATTACACATGAGCAAGCAAAGACATTGAAAACAAATTGCAGATGTGGCCCAAATGTCATGGATGCTACAAATGGAGGCTCCGTTTACTTCATTGCGACTGTAAGCAGTAAGAGCACATATCCGTCAACAGGCTACTCTGAACATACTTAGGCAGGTCAAAATTTGTTTCGAATTCGGGCGATTCACAATGCAGTGCGCCACCAAGAGTTTGCCACGGAGAGTTCATTTTCTCTAGTGCATTGTAGGAGATGGTGGACAAATTCGCAGCGCGGGACATGTGAACTTGTTAGTTTTTCCGGTCAGTAGTTTCGTAAGCGTATGATTCAAGTATGTTTGCCATTTTCTTTTCTTTATATCAATATTGTGTTTTTTGTAAGGCGGCAGAACACTGTGCCCCAATCTATAACAATTTAGCTCAAGTTGTCTACTGACACTCATTCAAATGGGCCGTGTTTTGTCGACCGTTAACTTGAAAATGGTCTCTCCATGGCAAACTCTTGGTGGCGCACTGCATAGTGAATCGCCCGATTTGTACTGCAAATTTATATGATAAGGCTGAGCATAATTTCTTCTGCTGGTTGAGCTCCATGTTCCAAACACCGCAACACGTTTTCAATTGGTTATCTGGGTTTTTTTTATTACAACATCGCAGAGCTTACCTGTGGCACATACTTGATGATGGATACGGCTAGCTTGATGTAGGAGAAGTAGTAGAGATAGGTAAGCCAGTTGATAATCCGTTCGTGGCTAGCGGCTGTGATGATCAGCGTGATGATGGAGAACAAGCCGGCTATGACTAAGAGAAGGATACAAACACGAGACACTCTCTGGCCACCTCTCTAGAAATAAAATAGAAAAAAAAATGAAAAAAAAAAGTTAAAGGCACATGAGTTTGGTAAGTGATATTGTTTCGCTTCGTAGTTTCATGAAATCGGGCTCTGTTGAAAGTTCAGGTCAGTAGGCACTATTTGTTTTTCAAGAAAACAGTCAAAAATCATGCTGAATTTCAACAGCGTATACCATTCCACTGAAGGTAAGCTCAATTTTAATGAGAAAACTTGACGCCTCCGCCCTACCTTAGTCTGAGTATCACCTATTGTCCAACGAAGCCCCCTCTGTCTCTGGTCCAACGTCTGATATACCTGAGCATGCAAATTTATTCGCGACCCCGCGCGCCAGCCAATTGGAGTCGACTTTACAAAATCATGACGTGTTTCGATCAGAAATGTGGACTAAGCTGCTGATTGGTCAATTTGGATGCCGTGTTTTTGTAATACAACAACAGGCATAGAGATCTAATAAAGCCCCAAAAAAAATACTTCTGCTTCCAATTACATGGCATTCAAAAATAGGGTAGGTAGGTAGGGAATTATTTTTTTTTGGCCAATTTTTTTTTTGTGTATGATGGTTTTGGGTGTTTTTTCCCCTCACTTTTCCCATAAAAAAAAATTAAGGTAGGGGCTCTCAGAATAGAGTAGGTAGGGAAACCGGAAGCAGAACCATTTTTTTTTTTTTTGACCTTAAACCTAGACACAGCATTCGCTATCAAAACAGTGCATATAGAATACGTGAGCGCTCATCGTGGGCGTGAACGCGCAAGAGGACGTTCGCATTACACACGTTATTTAAAATATTATGTAATGATCATTCAAGGACACTGGACGTTCGTGCATCGCGTAACATATCGTAACAGGCTGCGTGACGCAGCCGATTTTCATTAAATTCACAACGTAAAAGAATAATAGATGTCTCGTCTAGGTTTTATTAGATGTCTAAGACAACAGGTTACCGAAGACCCGATACGGAAGACGCCCGCTGAATGGTCAGAATCTCGAGGTCAAGACGCAGTCTTGTTTTGCATAATTAATCGCCCAATTTGCTCACATATCATAGACCCTTGCTGTGCAAGGGGATATTCCACAGACGACCCACCCCTAAGTAAAACAAAAAATCTGCACAGAATTTCAATTGGATAAGAACTTGAACTCACATCGTATATGAGGCACTGGAAGATGGTGACAGCCGTAATGGCCACGGCGTGCAAGGTGAACAAGACATCGTTGAGTAAGACGGGATTGACACCGTATGGATTCTTGGCTTGATACTCATCCTTGAAGGAACATTATAAAAAATGAAATAAGTCAAATTGCTCAGCTCTGCGCACACATAGGTTGAAGAGGTTGCACTGAGAGGCAGGGGAAGGGGGGGGTGGGGGTGTGAGGGGAAGGGGGCGTGGGGGGGGGGGGAGTTTGTGTGCCCACCCCATTCGTTGTTCTCGTCCGCAAAATCAATATTCTTGTTGGCGAACTTGTGTGACTGTAGGCAAATGAGGCAATCATATAAAAAATCTTTGTCTAAATCCTTGTATTGCTCAGTTATGTTTCAAGTATTTTAGCAACAACATATCAACTAGACCTTTGAAATACGATAAGTAAACAATCCAAAACATAATTTTTGGGGGGATTTCAGGCCGTGCTATCCCTTTAACTGAACTGCAAAAATTTCTTCAAATAGTGATAGACAATGTAGTACTAAACTGAAAAGAAATTAAAGTTTTACCTGAACGTGAGTTATCCAAAACATGCCAATGTTGAACAGTCCATACGCGGTGAAGCCAACAATGTTGTACGCAAGAAAATCGAAATTGAGCCCAACAACACTGCAAAATGATAAACAATCAAGAAATAAAATACCTATTTTATGGACTGATATGAGATAATAATAATAATGGGTATTTATAAAGCCCACGTATCCACCAGTGTTGGTGCTTGAGGCTACATCATTATTACCCTGCTCATTGGGCCCATGAAACATTCCAAAAGACCATCTCAGCTCCCTGGGAAGTATACAGCTCCATGCTGCCATTTTGGTGCAAAGCAGCTTTAATCAACCACATTAATCTTCTCTGCCCTCACATGTTCCCATTTACCCCAGAGCTAGTGGAGAGAAGCAATGAGTGACAAAGTGCCTTGCCCAAGGGCACGCACACCACAGCCGCAGTCTGGACTCGAACCCACAACCTGCAGAATTACATGCACACCACGAATTCAATGCTCCAGACCACAAGTCCACGGCACTTCACGAGAGGATAGGTGGTCATTTGTAATAACCCTTTTGAACCAAACCGACCACTGTCTAGAATTGTTCTCATAAATCTTCTTTGTTTGGGTCTTTCTTTCTTTCTTTTTTTTCCGGACAATACTTCTCCGCAGGTTTTCTCCTAAACGGTATATGGTATCAACTTGTAACTTTCAACATATCTCCACCCTCATCCCGAGTGGTGCATATTACTCTGACGTCACGATGATGTCATCGGGTATCAAGTTACAAGCGATTTTTGGTCAAAATATGACAATTTTACGTCAATTATAACTCATAAACAAAATAAACGATCACGTTTATACTTTGCGATCTAATGGACAATACCTTGATAAACATTTTTGATTAAAAAGTCAAAGTCGTTTGACCTTTCCTTCCGGGGCTACCGGAAGGTCAAAGTTAGGTGAATTCAAAATGAAGACGTTAGCTTGAAATCAAAACAAAGCAAAATTTCTTCCGAACGGTTTATGGTATGATCATAAAACATAATGTGAACTTGTAACATGTTATGAAGATGTTATAAATTTTGTAACGTCATCATGACGCCATCAGGTATCAAATTACAAGCGATTTAAGGGCAAATTTTGACAAAGTAGTTTGCGCTATATCTTTTGAACTGAATAGAGTCTCGTGTTCATTTTTCTGTGAGGTTGTACACTATGCCTTGAGAAACATTTATTGACCCCGGACACAAAACCGCTTGACCTTCACTTCCGGTGTTACGGGAAGTGCAATAAAATCCGAATATTATAACTCAAAAGCAGAAGCATTTAACTACACCGTTAAAGATACATTTTTGTAACAAAATAGTTGATTGTACTGGAAGGGATTTAATTTCGTGATCCTTTGTTCTATATAAACGTATATTCCTAACTTTTCTGGGCAGTGTATAATGAAAAGGCTGTCCGCCCGACCACTCTGCGTTTGTAACTCAACAAAAGCGAATCTCTAGTTTTTTTGTATTTGAATATTAAGTATGATTACCTTTTCCTTTGGAAGTTGAGCACAACTTGCGGGTAGAAGGAGATGGTCCAGGCCGCAAAGTAGATCCAGCCTACCACGATGATGACGACATTCAGCGAGAAACTGTGGACGACTTGCACCTTGACAAAGAGCATGGACAAGCTGGGGAAAAAAAGAAAACAAAACATTTGAAAATACACTGGCTAATGTTCATTAACCCTAACCTAATACCCTCCCTGGGTATTTTAACCTCAATCCTGCAAAATACTCCAACTACCTCAGTGTAAAAATAGCATACAGCCTCAATCCTGCAAAATCCTCCGTTATTTCTTGATATGTGGTGCTTGGAGGGGTGACCACTGCCTCAATCCTGCAAAATCCTCCAGCAATCACTGTCAATATGTTCAGGCAGAGCCAGTGACATCCTGGAGCAGTGCGGAGATTTGATGTTTAATTTAGGCCTGAATTCATGCACGGCTGAGCACAAACAACACAAGGTCCGGCCTAAGACCTTGACACAGAGCATCCTCTGAAATCAGCAACACAGTTTTGCCATACAGCCTCAATCCTGCAAAATCCTCCATTTTGCAAAGAGGCTTTGGGACGGTTAGGGTTAAAGTTACTATGGACTCTGTTTTGGAATCCATCACAAGTCTTTACAAGTCCATCACTTAAATCACAAGTTACAGGCTCTGCGCACAAGCAAGAAAAAGAGAACTGGGGGAGACCGACGGGAGAGACATTTAAACGCACTGTTGACAGTGCCTGATGCTCACACGAAGATGCTCTGTGCACATTGAGAGTAAAATATGTTGTGTGTACTTCACACTTTACACGATCTGATACACCGTGCCCTCTGGAGACATGCACACAATAGGGAACAAAAGATTGTATACGTCTCCACAGGGCAATTTCTATGGATGAATACATCTCCACAAGGTTATCACAAAATAGATATATGGACTTTACTTATAAACTAGGAATTTCCAAGGTATGTTGATCCGTCACAAATGGAAGAGTTTTAGAAAAGGGATATTAAGTCTGAATTTCAGCCAAGGAAATTAATTCTGGTTAAAACAAGAGCATTTTGAAACTACACCTTCAAACTCGAAAACTTTACTACACAAGAACAAAGAAATGTCTCCACAAGGATGCGAATTCCAGTATGTGTGAACACAAACAACGCACACTTAGCATATGGGGTTTATGGGGTACCACTTTTGTTCGACCCTAATTCCCTTCTTTTGTTCTCCTTTGTCCCCTTAGAAATCTCAACATACATAGCGTTAGGGTTATGGGGTACTTCAATTTCTAAAGACAGACTTGCGGGGTACCATTGTCCCTATCCGGTTCGTTAGTGTGACGTCACCTCCAGCGCTTTCTTCACGATTGGAACCGGAAGTTAATGCAGCTCGAGCATTTGTAGCCGATGGGCGCTAGTAAACAATGGTGGGAGCGCGTGAATGACGTTTTCACTAACGAACCGGATTGCTGCCCTTTGTTCCTGGTACCCCATAAGTGCCAATATGTAAGCGCGGACAAGTTTGTTCATGGTGCAAATCGAGGATTTTTTATTGTTCCTCCTCCCTTTTGTCTTTGTTTATACTCCAACTTTTTCACAACAGCTCTCTTTGGTTTTGTATATGTTTTCTAACCGAGGAGTCCTCGATTCGGTTTCTGTCCTCAATTCATCGATGATGTTGCATGTGTGCGTCCTCGACTTACACCATAAACAAACGCCAGTAGGCACATGCGGTGTGTGGCCTGGGCTAATGAAAGTAGTCAAAAGCGCCCTCTCTTGTTCGCGTACGGAGCCCATAGATCTCTCTCATAGGACGCCATCTTCGTTACGACGCCATCTTCGTTACTTGTGTGCGATGCATGTCACGAACAGTTGACACCCAAAATGCTGATGCGCGTGACAATCTGTAGGAAGTGACGTCGTTTGAGAGAGACCTATTCCAATGATTGCTTCGTAACCCCTAGGGCCTGCAAATTGTCTTACCTTCCAAGCTGTTCATCTGTGGACTTCATAGTGATTGTCACTTTCCCCACGGCTGAGCTCATGTTGGTAAAAACAAGCACTTTGACCTTGGTGGTTGTATCATTACGAGGTATTTCCACCTGGATATAAAAAAAAAATTGAACACAACTTGAACAAATGACACAAGACGCACATACACCACACTGCCGAATACCTTTTTTTTACTGGGTCACTGTCAAATTCCCTGTTTTCCCAGACTGGAAAAATAAAAACTCATTTCCAGGGGGGACGAACCTGTATTCACAGGAACGGAGTGCCCATCTCTCCTTCGAAGCGATTGGACCAGACTCTTATGCTGCTGTGGGGGGATCGCCACACCTCCTCCACAGCGAGTCTGTTACCTTCCCAGCATTGAATAATGCCGATACCCATTTAACACTTGGGTTGAGAGGAGTAATTGAGGTAAAGCGCCTTACTCAAGGGCACAACAGGCAAGGTCACGGCGGGGCTCGAACCCACAACCTCTCGATCACAAATCCTGTGCTCCACCGCTAGACCACACGTGTCCCAAGGTTTTCCCTTACTTCCAGAGCGGCTGGGAACCTGCAGCCTGCTAAGAGCAGGCTGGCTGGTTCGAATCTTCAACAGCAAAAGGTGCAAGCAAACTCACTGTCATGTCAGCCTCGGCGATTGTGCTATCAGTGCTGTTGAAAAACACAGTGGCTGGCTCGGCCAACCTGATGCGGGACTGCAAGTAAAAGGCGTCCGCTTTGCCATTCTCGATAGTCAGGGCTTGGGTAGATATGGACAGGTTGGATTTGCTGGCCAAGTCCGCTGAGACTGGGTCACAATTCTGGACAAGCAGCAAGGCGAGTACAGCCAGAGCTATTGAGCCGAGTTGACGGAGCATCATGACTAAGCTGGTTGGGGGATTCTCCGAGTTTCAAATAGTGATTATTCTGCAAATGAAGAATATCTGCTAGTAAGATCAAAAAGAAATGTGTTGCCATCAAGCTAAATGAGTCATTTGTCGACCCCGGTCAAAATTTGGTTTATTACAGATTTGGAAAGAGCAGAATCACAGCATTACAGCTATGAAAACCGCATGCTGATACCATCTTTAGTTTAAAAATTATTGAAGTCGGAACACCAAGAGATGTGATGAAGTGATGTGATGAAGTGGCCCTATTTTGGCCTGAATCTCCAAACGAAAATTCCCAACAAACGACTCGTGTAGCTTGATCGCATCACACATCATCAATTCAATATGACAGACATCCAGTGCAAACAGGTTTTGATGCAAGCTATTACAATGGGTTCATTTATTTTGTAAAGACTATCACGTGTAGGCCTAATCCACCGTACCATTTGCCAATCTCGTATACACTATTAGTGCATAAATTATGTGACAATCCTCTCACTTCAATGTCAATGTATAGGTTGTCTTCTACTGCTAGTCCTAGTTCTTGTATTAAAGGAAAGAAACAAAATGAACTTATCCTAATGTCACTTTGGTGATTGTATATTAAGTTTATGTGGTGTCAAGAAATAATACAATTTACTTTCTAAGGCCAAAAAAAAAAAGTCTCCGGTTTCTGGTATGCGCGCGCGTCGCCGTAGCCATGCGCGTTGGGAAAATGAAATTTTGTTTTTTCAATGAAAGATGATGTCTCAAAACCGCCAAACTCACTGGTTTGACTGGAATCCTGCTGCTGCACAATTTTAACGTGTTTTTAGATTGGGTTATGGTCGAGAATAAGCTTTATGTGGCCTCTCTGGACTCCCATATATTTGCACTAAGTTTAGTCGGGCACCATTTGCAGTCATCAGCCGACATTTGAAGTAAAAAATCAGGTAAAAAAAAAAAAAAGCCGCGTCGCCGCACCACTTTTTGGGCAAGCTCCATACCAGAAACCGGAGACTTTTTTTTTTGGCCTAATACTAGTTTTTTTAATCTGTTATTTTTTTTTAAGTGTTGTTTTAAGTTTCGTAAACTGGTCCCACAGTCAAGAGTCCGAGATTTGAATCTCAATGAAGTGAGTGACTGATTAATAAATAGGAATAAAGGAAAGGAGAGGGTGAGAGTAGAGGAGGGAAAGTGGAGGGAATAACCCTAAAGGATGCAACATTTTGGCGCTTGAAAATGAATGATAGTGGATATATTGCCGGCGGCAATCCCGGCAAGCTAACGTTTACTAAAGGTTTGCCGGTAGCAATCCTTATCAACAGAGGGCGCTGTACTCTCTAAGATAGGGCTGAATTATAAGATATATTAAATTAACACCAACGGTTGTGTAGCAACTGTGGCCTAGTGGATAAGCAACGGATCTCATGAGCGGGAAGATCCAGTTCGATCCCCGCTGGCGAAATTTTTAAGGTTTTTTTTCCCCATCCCCCCAAAAAAAGAATATTCTTCTTTTTATTATTTTAACATGTCTCAAACATTTTATTGCCTATTAGGCTATTTTCTTTTTCAGATTTGTGGCTTTGGAGGATTTTTTTTTAAGGGAAATAAAGTCGGAAATTGTAAAATGGTCTGATTCCCATCTTGTGAAAGAAGATGGGAAGATGTTGGCATGGAACCAGACTAAAATTTGTCACCAGAAAATTTTTAAGTACAAAAAAACAGTAACTGCGCATGTTCAGTGCATATCCGGCAAGCTTAAAGTCATTTACAAAAGGTTTGCCGTCTCCGGCTAAATATCCACTGCCAAAATTAATTGAAAAAAAGTGGTGGCCCAGTACAGATTTTTTTCCCCTGAAAGAGTGTTAATGTTGCAACCTGAACCCCCCCCCCCTTCTTCATATAAAACACTATAGGCCTAGGCCCTAGGCCTAAATCATTTAAATGTTGTGTATAAAGACATGAATCTGGGACTGAGAAACATTTCCAATTATAGATACATATTATAGATGGGGCGTAACTAACAACATCCATAATCTTTACAATAAAGTTTATTTAGTTGAAGCATGATGAAGGAATAAGAACACATCCATTATGGTTTAAGTTAGGCCTGTTTAAATTTTAGCATGATTGGTAATGAAATGCTACGAAAGCCCATTAGCGCCACTGCAAGTATATATGATACAAATTATTAATTCGTTATTACGGATTATTAATTCGTTATTACGGATTATTTAATTCGTTATTACGGATTATTAATTCATTATGACGGATTATTTAATTCGTTATTACGGATTATTTAATTCGTTATTACGGATTATTAATTTGTTATTATACAAATAACGAATGTTTGTGAGTGCGATGGTAAGAATAATTTCATGAGGTGACAGATTGAATGTTCTATTCCACGAGGCAAAGCCGAGTGGAATAGAACATTCAATCTGTCACCGAATGAAATTATTCTTTCCATCGCACGAACGTAAAACATTCGTTATTTGTTTTATACAACACCTGAATAAATTCTCGTCATTTGATTGGTACATTATAAACTACAATTTATTTTGATTTTAAAGATGTTGAACTTACCCCTTTACGAAAATGTTTGAACCCAACGCTGTAGCGCTGGCTCTTTGGAACAATACGCGCTACGCTGAACGCGCACACCAGCATGCATTTTGCACGCAAATACCGCGTCATGGAACAAGCGCAAAGTGAAACGGTATAACGCATGGGTATAACGCATGGTCGCACCGTGCATTATACCGAATAATAATATGTCACGTGATCTACAATTCACCAATCAGATGACGGGGATTTATTCAGGTGTTGTATAATACGGATTATTTAATTCGTTATTACGGATTATTAATTCGTTATAACGGATTACTAATTCGTTATTACGAATTAAGTCTGATGTTCTCACACGTGGAGAGCAACACGTGACCAGGGGCCTATGTATATAGCGCTGCTAGGCGGCGCTATCTTTGCATACGTTTGCTTTACACCAGCACCACTCCTGTGCCATACTAAGTTGCCGAGTAATGACTCAGAACGTATGAGTAATTCGTAATAACGAATTAATAATCCGTAATAACGAATTAAATAATCCGTAATAACGAATTAGTAATCCGTAATAACAAATTAAATAATCCGTAATAACGAATTAATAATCCGTAATAACGAATTAGTAATCCGTAATAACGAATTAAAAAATCCGTAATAACGAATTAATAATCCGTTATAACGAATAAGTAATCTGTAATAATGAATTAATAATCCGTAATAGCGAATTAAATAATCCGTTATAACAAATTAGTAATCCGTAATAACGAATTAAATAATCCGTAATAACGAATTAATAATCCGTTATAACGAATTAGTAATCCGTTATAACGAATTAGTAATCCGTAATAACGAATTAAATAATCCGTAATAACGAATGAATAATCCGTAATAACGAATTAAATAATCCGTAATAACGAATTAAATAATCCGCAACATATATACTTGCAGTGGCGCTAATGGGCTTTCGTACAACATCCATAATCTTTACAATAAATTTATTTAGTTTAAGCATGAAGGAATAAGAACACATCCATGGTTTTAAGTTAGGCCTGTTTAAATGTTACTTTTGTTTGGTAAGCATGATTGGTAGTACTAATGATATGCACAACAATTACAATATGTCTGTATGTCATGTATGTGAAGAGTCCCGAAAGAAATGACATTCTGAGTTACCTTTTGTTGGGGTTCTCCCTCAAAATCAAGTGAAAAATCTCATAACACGCATGTCACGTTCACAACCCCACATTCTTCAACAAGATAAGGCAAGGTTTTATTAGTTGCGAATAAAACCGAAAATTCAACATTAAAACACATGACACATTACGACAGGAGGGGCTCATGTGATGAATTAAACTTGTACCAGTGCGACACAAGAGGGCGCACTAACAGTGACGCAAAAGAAAAACCTGTCACGCGTAACGCGGTGGCTAGGGGGTGGCTAACCGCACCGTCCTCCATCTAACCAATTTCACTTGTTTTTTGCATTACTAGAAAAGAAAGCCCCAATTACTTTTCCTGCAAAAGGTCATACAAAAAGGGGGAAACATGTCAATCTTGCAATACACATTGCACTACTTAAAGGGAATGTACATCATTGGATTTTGCTGTAATTTTCAGAAATGAACTATTTGAGGGGTTAGTATGATACATACATCAAATATTGTTACACTGACTGTTTGAAGTTTTGTGTTCGAAAATGCTGGAAAAACCAAGAAAAACAATAATTTTCAAGTAGTCTGGTTCCCTGATTCCACTAAAGATAAAATGGATCAATTTATAGATGCCGGAAAATTGTACCGTAAGGGAACCAGTCTAGCTGGCCTGCACCCGTTCATGAACATGTAACCAATAGCAAACAAAATTGGGACTGAAAAAAAGGTCAATTTTGAGCAGTAGTTGTAAAATAGTTAGGTTTTTCCAACGGTGGTCGGCCGACCACCGTTGGAAATGTATACAAAAATACCATTTTCTTGAAAACGCCTTCACACCAGGTGCCATAATTTGGCAGGATGCTTTAGACTGTCACTTACCAACATCCTAGTATAGTATTTCATAAAAACGTGGTAATTTTATTTTTCGATGTTTGCAAATGTTGTATATTACGACCTGGAATGCGCCCAATTCGACTACAGAATGCGTTTTAATAAACAAAATGGTGTAAGGCCTAATTGAAAAGAGCATTTAAAAGTAGGATATACACGTAGACGTCCACACAATCATCCTTTAAAACTTGGGCGTTTTCAAGTGCGGATCCAAAACACATTTTTTTGGAGGGCCGAAGAAAATGTTGCTCTCCAAAATAGTTGAATCAAAAAATTACGGCGTGGGGTTCGGGGCCCGCTCAAGGGCCCCAGAAAATTTTGGGATTCTAAATGCTCTGTTGTGCAATCTGAGGCAATTTCTGTCCACAACCAATTTCTTCTCTTTTTTTGAGCAAAAGATGGCGTACGATGTGGCTGCCTTTTTTTTTGCGACGTCAATTAAAAAAAAAAAAATTGGAATCAGATTTTTTTTTGGGGGGGGGGAGGGGCATGGCCCCCATTGCCCCCCCCCCGGCACCCGACCCTCCCCCCTTCCTCTCCCTGCCCTGCCCACCTTTTTGACACTTGCAAAAATGTCGGGGAAAAGTCACTATTTCCTTTGCGCGAAAACCGTCGGTGTGAGTGTTTTTACTGTATGAGCAATAAAATTGAAATTAAAATTGCAGAACAATATTGAATTTACATGCTGCATCTCCATAATGCACAATTCAATCACACCATGAAATTCGCTGACCAAAACACGCCTGCGATACGGTGCCCATTATTATAGGTACATCAATTCAGTTCATGCAGTCATATTACATTTATTTTGAAATTGGAAAACAGCCACTATGTGACATATGAGAACATGTCAAGAAAATTCAGGAATTATCAACGGACCCAAATGCACTGAAATGCAGTTTACAATCCGTTACCGAACTTAAACAACTTGGTCACAGAGAGATAAACGAGTGAAGAATTTAGTGTTTCCAGCAAACGCACCAAATGAAGTTTATAATAATTACTGAAAACCGTTCAACAATAATAGAGGCAACTAATTCAATTTATGCAAATTGATTCCTGAACGCCTGAAGAACAAAATTTGCACGAAATGACAAGTTTTCGTCGCTTCTTGAAAATGACATTAATTCCGACTTATTAGATTTGCTCAAGTCTGACGTTGCTCAATAATTCATAACACGTATAGTCCTCGCTGTGTGATGTGCTCTATGCAGCCTGCGTGACGCGCGCAGACGTCAGATTCCTTTATCATGGATGTACTCAACCTCGTTCCCCATGGCAAAGGCGTTGCCAGCGGGGGTAAGAGAGACTGCCCTTTTCCATTCAAATGTTCTTTTTTTCACCAGTGTCACCGTGCCCCCCCCCCATAATTTGCTTTTCTTTTGTTAAGAAGTGCCTTTTTTTCTGAACAACTGCCCTTTTTAAAAAGAAGTCGTGCCCTTTTTTTTTGTGCCATCGGCCGTTCCAGGTGCCTTTTTTTTGTAATTTCGCGCACGTATCGCCCTGAAAAGCATGCACCATAATATTGTCCGTTAGTAGTGTGCATATAATCGTCGGTTTTTAACAGCGCCCCCATCGACAGTTGGTACCAAAAGTTAAGGAAGCGATGAGAGAGAAAGGGAGAGAGAGATAGAACAAAAATGTTATCAAATTCAAATTCCATATAAAAGCCACACGCAATTCGTCTGGGGAAATTGACTTAATACAATCAAAGTGGTTTTCCATCCTTTTTTTCGCCGAAGCTGCAGTTTGGTCAATCAGAAACTCCCCATTATGGTGGAAACTCAAGGTAAACTTCAAATTGCATCGCAGAGCGATATAATTAATTTAACATAGAAACAGGAGAACATATTATTCGTGCAGTGGCCGTGAGTCGATGGTCTATTTAATGTCATTAGGAGTTTCATAATTGTGTAGGAACCTCTAGAAACGAAGAAGTGATGGAATAGTCAGGCTATAATGCGTTTACATGTTCTGCATCCTAGCTTCTTCGGTCGCCCCATTGAATAATACGTCCGCTTAATGGATGCCCCCGGGAGAGTGAACTGAAGAATTTCCACAGCTACATGAAATATAAAGCCGTAGTATGTCACGCAGTAGAGATGATCACTAGTTGTCTATAAAGCACGGAACGTTTCTGTTCAGGGCACGCGCACGCACGTCATAATCGCATTTTTACTGCATCGTTAGTTTTGCTTTTGGTGAACTGTGCAAGTCCACAGCCTCATAATTATCTCTCAACATGGCAGGTTCTGCGTTGAACGAGTCCGGTATTTGTGAGGAATTTGACGGCCTGCTTGATTTTAATGATGAAGCAACGAGGAAAAGATTTTTCCAAACCGCCTCCGAGTTCTTTCTCGTGAGGATTGGCTTTCCTATCGTCTGGCTGGTCGGTCTGCCGGCTAACCTGGCGTTCCTCTACACCATCTACAAGGTGCGACACATGCGAAGTATCACCAACTTCTACCTGGCCAACTTGGCACTGGCTGACATCTTCTGCCTGGTCCTGTACCCGGGTCTCTACAGCTGGTCCTACTACGCTACCCCAGTGGTCTTCAACTTCCAGACGTCGTCGTGGCTGGAGTGCGCGGCAATATTCTTCTCCTTCGACATTCCCAACTTCGCCTCCAACGCCATCGTGACTCTGGTTGCCCTGGAGCGTTTCTACGCGATCTGCCGTCCTCTGCAGAGCAGACAGGCCAGCAGTCATGGACGAGCTGCAGTCCTGCTGGTGGTATTCTGGGCAGTGTCTGTAGCGCTCGCGCTGTCCGTCTGCTCGCGTTTCATCACCGTGCGCGTCTACTGCGTCCTGTGGCCGGACTCGGACAACGGTCAGTACGACTCCCTTCCAGACACCGTGTCGTTCTGCACGGCCGGGGAGCCCTGGGTTGCCGTCTACGCCCACTGCCTGTACGTCGTAATCTGGTTTCTGGGGCTGATCGTCAACAGTTTCTTGTACTACAAGATAGTCCGTCGATTAGGGCGGCGCACCGTCGGCCGATCTGCCTCCAACACCGATGCCAAGAGTCGACTGGTCCGCAACCAGGTCGCCCGCATGCTGATGGTCAACAGCATCGTGTTCTTCGTGCTGCAAGCCCCTCGCGTGCTCACCCTCAACCTGCTGTCTTTTCTGTCTGCGGCTACTGGTCAGGTCCTCCAGCCTTCTGATGTCCCCTTCTTGGTTCCTGTCACCTATTTCCTGTCTCTCCTCAACTCAGCTGTCAACCCCATCATCTACAGCGGCACCAACATCAGGTACCGGGAGGCCTTCCTGCAGGCGTTCGGCTGCACCTGCCGGCGTGGAAGGGAAGGCACGGGAGGGTCCTCGCTCGGTGACATGTCAGTGTCCTCCAAAGTAACGGAGAGAAGTAAGTGTGAACAATCCGAGGACAACCTGGACGACATACCAAATTCATCCATATGAGATAAGCATTGCTCCACTCTGTATTAAGTTGAGTTTCTGCGAACGGTTTAATTTACTCGGTAGGTCAATATTCAATATCGTTGTAAGAAATTTCATTGGGTGAGGACCATTCACCAAGGTGACCGTAAGGTCATGGCCAAATTTTTGCTAAATGCACTTCACAAATCTGTCAGATTTATCAAAAATCTGCCAAATCACCAAGAATTGCTCGAAATACACTATACACACTTAAAATCACACGCAGATGTTGTAATATTGCCTTAACTAAGGTTCAAATTACATTATGAATTAATCTATGGTCACATAAACAATGTTATGAAATTGCGTAAATTTCAGGCAAAACGCAATTACATCACGACGAAGTCTCGCTCTAGTGAACCTCAGCGCCTAAACCAGGCAACCTGTCCTATTTTTCAAGGCTTTGTTTGAATAGATTGACGCTTTTTTAAAACAAATGTACCATTTTGTTTCAAACCTGCTATGTTTTTCTGTCAAATAACCATTTTTACAAAATTCTGCCAGAAATCTGCCAAAAAAATCCATTCTGCCAAATTTTCTGTTAAGCTCGTTTAACAAAAAATCCGTCAAAGTTAGCCGAAAATCGGCTAAAACGGTCACTACGCCGTTCACATGAATTTTTCAGAGGTACATGTCACATGACACCATGGATTCCGTGGCGTACATCATCTGATATAAGCGTACATTCACCTTTATCGTTCTGAAAACAATACTTTGAAGTCCTATCACAGCAGACAATTGCACATGCATGTACCTAGTACTAAGTGGGTCTGGAACACGTTTTAAGGCCTATGTACATGTATGTTTACGATAAAACAAACGAAGTGTAAACAGCAAAGCACGTTACTGAGTCAATGACCTGAATTCCACACCAAAACGTTTAATACATTGAAATCTCGATAAGTCAAACTCTGATAACCCAAACCAACTGTTAAGTCAAACAAAGAATTTATTCCCCTCAGTAGTTTAACAATGATATACAACCCTGCTTAACTCAAAAACTCTGCTCAAGTCAAATTTTGAACCTGTTCCCTTGAGGTTTGACTTATCGAGATTTCACTGCAGTTTGTACAAACTTGTCTGAAACGTTTAGGCAAAATTAATTACCACACCTCTGAATAGAGTCTGAAAGTAAAAGGTCCCGAGGCGAGCTTCCAGAAGCCTCGCGCGCCCCGCCTATGGGCATTTTACGCTAGGTTGCCCTTTTTCTCACTATAATTTGTGACAGAATGGTTTCTAACCGTAATCACCCCAAGAAACATTCATGTTATCTTGGTATTCTTCAAGAAAAAAATGATGAGAAATCACTTGGACATGGGTAAAAACGAATTTTACTTACGACCCTTCACATCTGGCATTTTCGTACCTAGGCCTCCTTGTTCGTTCACGTTTGTTTTCACATCGCGTAACTTGCGTGAGAACAAAAATGTGTACCGACGCGAAGATTTACCTACCTACAGCCGATGGGTTCTAGATTTAGTCGGGCTGGCTTGAATGCAATCCTTATGAGCGGTCATTTTAGATTTTTGGGGGTAAAAGCTAATGAGTCCTTCAAGTTTATTACACAAAAATTATATATCCTAAAAATCTAAAATACATTTTAGGTACTATTTAACTTTCAGTTTTTCACCAAATGAGCGCCACAAAATGTTCATTATTTTCATCTTTGTACGAGTACATGTACACCGAGTTCCACTAGTCCACATACACGTATATTTTAGATTTTCGGAAGTGAGAGGTTACCTTTTGGCACGATATTTCTCTGTCACGTCAGGCGATTTTTCAGTTTCCATAAATTGAGATGCTGGTTAACAATTTTACAAAGGCCCCTTTTCAAGGGTGATTTTCTTAAGAAACCAAAGTACCAAATAAATAATTGCAAATTTTAGATTTTTTTTCACATTAAATCGTCTATTCAAGGGTTCCGGAAACTTGTGAAATATGATATTTTGTTTGCCCAAAATGTCGGAGTAATTAAAACATTAAGCAAACCGGACTGGATTTTAATTTAGAGCACAATGGCGGAGTTAGTTAAGACGTCTTGGTTTGGTTCAGGAGTAAGAAAAGTCGCAATAGCTGCTACTGACGATGATTGGAGATGCAGGGGTTCGTTTCGGAGATTGCGTTGCACATGTACATATACTAGTAATGTTTATGTTTATACCGTAATGGAGAAGGGGTCTACCCGATGTTCCCCAATACCGATGTTCCCCGAAATCCTTAGGATTAGGGTTAGTGTTAGGGCTAGGGTTAGGGTTATGGGGTAAGGATTTCGGGGAACATTGGTATCGGGGAACATATTAGCTATGCACCCATGGAGAATAGTTTGTACTGTCTTCAGTGGGAACTTGTTTGTAAATGTTATGGGTCATGATTTAACACATAGGATCATTTTATTGGTCATTATTATTGCACATTCGTTAGCTATTACATTTGGTAGAGATCATTAAATAGTTTGTGTACTTAGACCTACTGTTTACAGTGTTTACCGATGGTTATAAAGAAAGCAATGATATTGCAAACAAGAAATGTTCTCGCACATCAGCTTTTGAAATTTTTTTTAGGATTTTTTTTTTTAGGTTCCTCTCACTTACCGAAGTGTAAAGCCTAGTTTCCATATTGCGCAGAGAGCAACGCAGACATATGGAAACATTTCATCCGGAAGTAACGCCGACAACCTAGATACTTTTAATACTGTGTCACTGTCTCGCAGAACTTTGCCAACGGTTTAATTCTGCGAACTGTCTTTGCAATTTGCATAAGCTTAACGTCGATATGGAAACTAGCCTTAACAAACGCCATTCAAAATGAAATCAAAAACATACCTCAGTTATTCCGAAAGTTAAAAGCGCGTAGCATAATGTTCTTTATCACGATGACATTTTCAAGTCATGGTTTTTCCTGATGAAAGCCAGAGCATATACCAACGAAAATCGTCTTTTAATTAGAATCATAATAAGCCTCTGTACTGATGACGTCACACTTTGTTTACGTGTGTGCTTTCCTATGGTGCTCAGTGGACCTGCAGTGGATCCCATCGGCTCCATAGGAAAGTGCACATGTCAACAAACTGGTGTGACGTCATCAGTACAGAGGCTTATCGCCCTTTAAGATAGTCACTCCTCAATGCAAAATCAGCAAACTTCATCCAAGTCTAATGGTATTATTCTCTTTATTACCTCCGCCACGGAGATTATGTTTTCACCGGCGTTGGTTTGTGTGTTGGTTGGTTGGTTGGTTGGTTGGTTGGTTGGTTAGAGTGTTGGTTGTCTGTGAACACGGTAACTCAAAAAGTTGCGGATGGATATTCATGCAATTGTTTTTAGGGGTGGTCCTTGGTGTACAAGGACAAATCGAATAGATTTTGGAAATGATCGGGATCTGCGTGTGGACGCAGGATTTTTTTTTAAAGAGAATTGTTCACGTAGATGCATGTCAAACTTTCCCCAGATCGCTCTATATGCACAGGTTCATGTGTGTGGCATGCGCACTGACCGGGTGACCCTGTATGCCTCGTCACCCACCTAATCTAGCCACACAGGTCAATGGACTATACCATTTTTAGAAGGTGGGAGTGGAAAAATAGACCAACACCGGCACACACACATACAAAATGTTTGAGTTTAAAGATGTTTTAAATGTGCAATAAAACATGGAAGTCCAATGGATATGCAAGGCTGTGTGAGTGTCTGCCTTGGTGGAGGTGTGTGCTCTCCGAGTACTTTCTAGTTTTATTAAACGTGAGTCGGTTTCTCTTTGGTTGCCAAAACAGCAAACACAATATGTGTACACATTTAATACTCGGTTAAACTTGTTTGTTATAATCATGCATGCCGGCACTTTATTCACAGATTTAACTTTTACCCGATACGAATACGTTTACAATTCGGGAACCTGCCATGCATGTACATCACATCACATACACTGTATAGTTTATCTCTATATCTGAAGTTTTCGTAGAAGACATCCCGCTTGAGGTTTGCAATGGTGTTGTTCGGTTGGCCAAGTCGTATGTTTTAAAACACAACCAAACAAACAAATCAACGAGACCAATTAATCATTTGAATCCAGTCACGTTGTAGCTTTGTAAGGTAAAGCTGCTGGATGACTGCTGTTTGTAATTACAAAATAAACTCACAAGACATTATATTACGTAGTTGACTTTAAGTGTAAAGGTTGCGAAACATTCTACCATGGTTGTATCCGCATGAGACAGTATTTCACCTATGATCACTGCATCATCAGAGCATTTCCCACCTCAGACTCCATGGTAAGGCACTACAGGGTTAGCTTTGTGAATGGACACGGCATGGATGCTTTTCCTCAACCAATGGAACATCAGTTCATTTGCAAGTTTTCATCGGTTAAGATGTCTTTAGAGCCATTTTAGTTTCAAGAAAACAGAACTGGGATCTATTAGGCCTACAAAGCACTACAAGATTTCCCTATAGTATAGATGTCCACTCCCACAATATGTATCATTCAAAATACGTAGCGTGGACCATTGCCACAGCAAACAGCGTCTGGTTCTGGTAGCAGGCCGAAGCGTAGTTATCGAAATGATGATCCCAAACACTCCGGCTGACCGTCTGCATCCCCTGTCCTTGCAGCGAACCAAGAATGACATGCACCACGATCTTATGCCTGTTGTACTTCAGAAGTTTCACTCTGGTCTTGACGTCCTCGGTGAGGGCCCGTGCGAGTTCAGGGGCGGTCTGGGGGTCGTACTCCACCGAGTCAAGCATGGACTCCATCAGGGAGTCAAGGATCTTCTCCACGCGGGACGCGTTGAAGTGACCGTCCTGGCGCGGCTCCAATTGGAAGGTGTTCTCGACCTGGATGCCACCGCCGCCGTCGCGGGTCGTTGCCGCACTGGAGCTGTTTTTCCGCGTACTTGGGGCGATGCTTGACGGGGCCAGGGAGTACTTGCGAGTGACTGAAACACCGGGTGCCATCATCATGCCGCCCCGGTTGTTGGTGCCGTTGTAGCCGGGGAGTAAACCCTTGTTGCTGGCTGGTTGTTGTCCGGGCTGTACGACGCGCGGGACCGGGGACAGGCTGCCTCTCGGTGTTGTCTCGGCAATGTTCGGCATCTTCCGTTGGTTGCTATCCATTAAATTCGGACCCCAAGACTTTCCACAGGTGACTCACTTCAGTTGATTCACTTCTGCTTGAAACACAAAAGTGTCTGGTTTACTGCTTGATGCCTTGATTGTTTTCAATCCTTCATATTGTAATCTCCTTTTTTTTCTCTCGGTATGAAACGGATCACAACATGATCTAAATATCCAACTCTGCACAGCCACGCAACGTGCCGTGTATGTAGTGCCCCCGTTATTTTGTCCAACCGAACCCAGTCTCAATTTGGTCTCGGTACTAGTTGAGCATCACTCATGCGGGTCAGCAAGATCTGTATTCACCTGCGGTGACTAAGGCGACAAACACTTTAATAAAATCCACCAGTCGAGATTAAGTCAGCTTTTATACCACCTTTTCAATCAGAAAAATAGGGCGGACTCTTCTCAGGCTTTTGTTGTCGTTTGGAAAATCGGTGAAGATGAAGAATGGCCGCGATGAGGGCATTGTGTGAGTCAATCCCGTGCAGAAACCCCCTGCCAGTCTTCAGTTATGTTGCTGGTGAGTGGCGATGTGGTCTGATGTAATCCGCACAATACAACCAGCACAGATTTCCGTTAGGCAGATCAGCTTTTTGTCCGGTTCAAAAGGATTTTGACCGTCGAAACACTTATCCACTTGATACCATAAATCCAGTTTTCTTGCTTCGAGTCTGGGAGCAAGAATAAGACTTTCGAGTTGTCCCTCACATGTACAGTCTAGTCCACTGAAGTGCGTGTAAAGATGTGTTTGCAGAAAGAATTACACCGATTTAGAGTGCTCGCAATTGGGCGACTAACTATAACAACTCTCCATGAATTGTACGTCGCCGCGGGGGGAATTCTACGGCCTTTTGTAGGGGACCTAATCCACGTCGCAAGGACAACGCGGAATCACAAAAGGATTCCCCTGCAATTTGGTTTTATAGATGACAAGCCTCGCCTAGTTACGATAAATAGCAACAGGGTGTGTGGTTTATTTTTGTCGGCGGGCTAAGGGCGCGCTCGGCTAGAGAGATTTGGCGGTATGCGAGGAATCCTTATGAGCGGGAAAATATGCTAACACCCCTTCATTTACGGCCGGCGAAGCAATTATGTACCGGTAGTATCCAGACGCCACTTCTTCGGTTGTGTACAAAGTCGATATATGGAGAGTCGAGTGCGTTTTCAAAGTACTTCGCAAGAATAAAGTGCAGTAATACTGCCGCAACCGTAAGAACGTAGATTTTGAGAGTGGAGATCGAGTATGCGTATGTCCATTTTCAAAAAGGTCTGTTATCAAACCACACGGCAATGGCATCGCCATCTCCCAATAATAAAAAAGACCATAGAATGGACAAACAAACAACACAAAAGCACTAACAACGCACAGAGAGAACCGGACCACATTGGGCCCATTTTATTTGACGTGCAGTTTTATCGGCTTGTAAAACCTTCGCAATAAATAGTTACTAACAATAAATAATTACTTTTAATTTTATTAATTAATAATGTGCAAACTTATACTGAATTGAAGAAAAAGTGAATTCAGAAATCTTCCTCGAACTTCATCAGGATTTCGGTGGTACAATTGGCAAAAGAGAAACTTTTTTCAGGATCACAATCGGGCTGAATTTTCTTAGAAGTTGAGGTTTCACACGGTTAGGAAGCACACGACTAAAAAGTGTTTCAAGAAGAATCGCAGCTTAGTAAGGCCCAACATGTACTAGCCCAGCAGCGCAGATAGTTCTGTTTGCGTGCAGCTGGCCCACTATAGAGGTTCATACCAGATTCTATTGGGCTTTTTTTTTTACCAGATAAGCATCCAACTTTCTCCATTGATCAAAGATTTATGTTGCGCAGGGGATTAACCGTGTTTTGTCCCACGCCTGCATTATCATTGCCTCCCTAATCCCTGTCAAAATGATCGATTTTTCAATAAATTCCATTTCGCTTCGCTGTACCCAAGACCAAAGCCCGGTATTGATAAAACGACACTGGAATCGATAAATCGATACGACGGGATTGGGCTATAAAGCGTCAATCGTGGGTAAGTGGACCGGCGGAGGTTTTTAACTCGTATTAATCGAATTATCCTTTTCCGTTGTCACAGCAATGTTGGGAATCGGAACGGTGGTGTCGTCAAGTGGAACGCTGATGTCCAACAGGCTCTGCATTTGTTGAGAGATGCTGTGGATTTATTCTCTGCATACAAAAAAAGAACAGAAAAGTCAGCTAAGAATGCAAACAAACATTTGGCATTTCAAAATCAGTTCATGGTAATTTTGAAAGAACATATACATGTAACTGACTACCTACACAATTTGAAGTAGCCATCTCTATTGTGAACATTTGTTCTGAGAATAGCCGGTCGGTCTGTCGGTCGGTCGGTGGTAGGTCGGTCGCCGGCAAGGGCGGATCCAGAACACAAATTTTTTTGGGGGGGGGGGCCAAAAACAATTTTGGTCGCCCAAAAAAGTGGGTCAAAAAAATTACGGCGTGGGGATCGGGGCCCGCCTAAGGGCCCCGAAAATTTTTTGGATTCTAGATGCTCTGTGGTGCGATCTGAGGCAATTTCTGACCACTTTAGCCAATGTTTTTTTAGGAAAAGATGGTGGTGTACTCATTGCCTGCCTTTATTGCGATGTCACATAAAAAACAAAAACAAATTGGTTTCGTTTGGGGGGGGGCATGGCCCCCTTTGCCCCTCCCCTGGATCCGCCCTCGCCGCCGGTCGGTCGGTCGGCCTTATTACCCCACAACTGACCATTTTGATACAAGTTCCATTCTCCATCTTAAAATCGTGATAAGAAACTCAAATCGCTGGGACCCAATTATACACCTTATGCGTAGCATCCCTCTAAGATAGCCTCTATTATGGTCTATTACGGTCTATTACATGCAGTTTAATTAATGACCCTATCTTGTGTCTCACTGACCTGGACTACCTGCATCCTCTCCCCGATCTCCCTGGCCGTCCTCTCCTTGCATGCCTTCTTGGGGAACGGCTTCATCTCCCGGCACTCGAGACACGCCTCCAGATGCCGTCGCAGTCTCTTCTGCTCGTAGACCACCAGCTCCGGGTTGCCCTGGAACGCCATCTCGGTGGCGTAGGCCACGGCGAAGACACCGCAGTCGCTGGAGCCGCGCTGCCGGTGCATTCTCGGCAAGCGCACCTCCAGCGTCCCGTTACCGGCCTCGTCATCATCGTTGTTGCTATCAACAACACCGCACAAGTTGATGACCTGTCAGGGAGGATCCAAAGGGAGGGGGTGGTGGCTAACCAACCCCTCCCCGACTGACTAATGTTAACTATTGACTTAATAGGGGGGGGGATCACAATTGTCCTTACATTTTCTGAATAGCTCCATCAACCCAATATTGCAAATCTTGCTTCAGCCCTTTTGTCTTTTATGCATTGACTGCTAGTGCAACCCTCACTCAGCGACGTGGCCAGGGTTCTCACCAATGGGGGCGCCCAAATTTCCGTTAAACCCATTAACCACCAAGACCAATCATCAGGGGGGAGGGCGACGACTGGGGGCCGATGATTATTTCATGGAGGAGGGGGGCATGCGCCACTCACTCCCTCCCCCTGCTACGCCACTGCCCTCGCTCCCCACCCCTTGACAGATCTTGGACATCCACACCCCAGGCACCCCCTTTTGGATAATTCTGAACCGCCACTGACCTGATGGGTCAGCTGCCGCGTCAGACCCATGTTCTTGCTGTCCATCACCTTGACTTTCTCCCCGAGCTTACGGAGCGTGACCCAATGGTTGCTGCCGTTCTGAATCACCTGGATTCCGTCCGAGACGATGGGTTTGAACTGCAGCACATTCCCCAGGACCGGCTCTTGAAGACCCTCCAAAGCGGGGAACTGACGGTGCAAGAGCTGCTGGGCCGCCACGATGTGGTTGTCGGTCAGCCACTCGCCGTCTGTGAGGAGAACTCGGTCTTTGGCTCGGAGTCCTAGCTCCGGGACCCACAGATCGCTCTCGGCCTTCCAGTCCGTGTGGTTGATGAACTTCGAGTCTGGAGACGGCCTGGGTTTCTTTGGGGAAATAAATTGACAGTCTTCGGTGGGACTGGTTTTCCGTTTTGTGCCGGTTCTCTGATCCCAGGGAGATGCCTGCATAAAGAAATTGTAAGGAACCGGAAGAAGGTCAAACGGGAAAAGTTTCTTTGAATTTTTGTAACCTTGTTTAAATTCTCGATTTTCTTTTACTGTGACTCTCTATTATTGAGCCGTCGCACAAAGGGCCAGAATGAGATCAAAGTAAGAATTAAAGATAAAATTAGCTGCAAAGCAAAATTACCATAGGTTTTCCAACTCGTACAATCCACTGGGGATACTTGACGTCATTAAAATGCTGATTTTTGATTGGTCCATTTATGTTGAACTTTTATCGTATGTATGGATGTAGGCCTAGGTATTATTAATTGATGAAATCAAATAGGCCTACTGTCTATACTGTAACAATGATATCATCTTGAATTGCTTTAAAAAGAAGTTTTACCCATTTCGTCAACTTTATCATCAATAAAAATGATGTATGCATCGATTCAGTGATTTTCATGTAGGCCCTAAGTGTGGGAATACATACATGTAAAGTAAAGTCCGTCACGAGCCAATGTGGCCCATCAGACCGGTGTTTATCTCCGGTTTCGGTAGCATGAAACAACTGAGGATATTTCTATTCCCCCTGGATGGGATGCTAGTCCATCGCAGGTTACTCCACAGCTAATGCTGGTACCCATTTATACTCCTGGGTGGAGAGAGGCAAGTGGGGGTGAAGTGTCTTGCCTAAGGACACAACATAATGACCAGCAGCTGGATTCGAACCCCTGACCCTCTGATCATGAGTCACAAACTCCATCAACTAGGCCACCCCCCTGCATGCACGTTTGTTTATGGTGAAAATCGAGGGTTTTCTTTTGTTCCTCTTCCCTTGTCCTTTGTACCTTAACTTTTTCGCAACAGCTCTCATTGGTTTTGTACACGTTTTCTAATCGAGGTTGTCTTGTGTTCTTTTTGTTTGCTACCAATACACGATAAAAGGAGATCATAATAGACATCGATTCGGCACAACAAGACTAGTTCATGGTGGCTGATAATTGATGATTTTGGGCTCGATCGTCTAGGAAAAAGACGCAAACTATTGTATTCGCTCTTTTCAAACTTCCGCCATGGTCATGCAGAGCCTCGATCTGGCAACTTTACACAATAAATATAGCCGGTTCAGTGATTCCCGTGTCGGGGTTCAGATCACTGAACCGACTATTTTTATTGTGTAAAGTTGCCAGATCGAGGCTCTGCATGCCCATGGCGGAGCGTGAAAAGAGCGAATTCTAGACAATGGTGGTCCTTAAGGGACTTGCTGTTTTGCGAATTAATTTGTATAAACCAAAAAAAAAAAAAAAAAAGGGTCCATCTCAGTAGTTTCCCCCTATACATCATCGTAGAAAGAAGTCTTAACTGCGACAAACCGTGCGGGGACTAAATTGCCTTGCCTTGAAAAGCATAAGATTGCCTATCAACGGCTTAATTTTCTTTGTGCCGTTGCCATGCCATCCGCTGTAAAACCTGGCGAATAATTGGCTGTCTTTTGTAGGCAAGCGGGCCATGAAGTGGACTAGAATGTTATTCACTAGAAGCGCAGACATTTACTAATAATGTCATCTTTTGATGCGGTCGTAAGGCACTGGCTTATTTAAGGTGACGAAAAAAAAACGCATAACGAAGGCTACCAAATATTTTACTAAAAATGCCTTTTTTTTATATCATGAGGGTGTTAATATGCATTCCTCGTGTAAACTGAAACACCTTAGCAATGTCGTTTCAAACTGTATATGTTTCTTTGTAATGTTGTACAATTTTTATAATGGTTGCTTAACGATCATGCAGTAGCCCGTATGCTTTTATTTTATTTCATTGTTTTGTGTTGTATTTGTTATGCATAATATTTGTTCATGTGTGTATAAATATTAGAAGTGTATGCAGGGCCCCAATCACCCTGGGTAAAGAAATGTAATTAGTAAATAAATAAATAAATAAATAAAGTCTTTGGCAAAATGTATTTACCAATGTGAGCGGCTTAAAATACGCTCTTTTGGCAGCCCTACAAAATGGCGCTCAATATCATAAAGGTCTATATTCTTGAGAGCATGGAATGCAGAACATTCGTCATTATGTGAGATATCCCACAACACAGTGGAGGTCTTTGTGTGCGTTTATGTACAGAAGTGGCTGATCTGGAAAGGGGAGATGCAACATCCGCCCTCCCCGTTCGGCCGCTAACTAATGATACTAGCGACAAAACGGGGCAAAACTTAACCCTAACCGCCCCGAATCCTTCAAAATCCTCTTAGCCAAAGTGGAGGAATTTGGAGGATTGAGGTTACATAGCAAAAGTGCGTTACTGATTTCGTAAGATGCACTTTGTCAAGGTCGTGGGCCGGACCTTGTGTTGACCGTTTATACAGCGTGTCGTGCTTCCTGTTACTTCAGTGTTCCACAGCTAGGGCTCTAGCTGTGTTAGGACCCTTGCTGTTTGTACTCTACACCAACGATATACAGTAAGGTACTTCGCGATAATTTAGCAGTTTTGTTTTTGGATGTTTGCAAATGTTGTATATTCCCTTTAAGGCTATAGTCTCAGACAACTACTGTAGGCCTACAGTAATTCTTATTGTTAAGTAATTTTAGACCACTGTATGCTCGACTTCCTTATCACTGTTTTAGTTTTATTGCGGGTGCTACTATATTTCCTTTTTTTCCTCAGTATTTTATTGCGTAATCTGTCTTTTCCGTATATTTTTCTTTCTCCTGGGTATGCATATACTTGCCCCTGTTGTGCCTTTGTTTGTTTGTTTGTTTATAATTTGTTTGTTTGTTTATAAAAAAAATCTAGTTGGGGATCCGGGGGCTTGCCCCGCGATGCTTTCTCCTGCATTCTATAAGGCGTGTACGAAACTGGTGCTGTGACACACACAACGTGTATCGTACATTGACTGAAAACGACAGGAAAAACGTATTCGTTTTTGTATTCGTGTCCGATGTAAACAGCCGGGTTTTTCGTCTTTATTTCGGGAACGGTAAGACATTAGGTTGGTTTCCTTTCAAACGGCAGAGGTTTGAAATAGGATAATTAAACAATCCAAAACATGACATTTTCTGAGATTTCAGGACTTAGTGCCCTTTTAATGCAGATAGAACCAGTGTATTGACGCAATTTTCTGTTGTCACCATTGCCATGTGACTGCAATGTTGAAAAAAAAACTGAACACAGTCGGATGCGGACATCCGGTTTTTTTTACATTGGCTTATCTAGCTCCCAGATAACATGTGTTCTTGAAATGCAATGTTCTTGAGTCTGGTGTGCTGAAAGGTAACTCATAGCAACCGATGAAAACTGGTGTGCAAATGAATTGATGTTTTCTTCGGATGACGTCAGCCCACCCCCACATATTCCTTATGTTGGCCGTAGCCCAAACAGCTACAGGTTTGTTTGCAATTTGGATGGCCTTTTTTCTTTAACTTTTTGTTTGCTTCAAATATACGATAAAAGGAGATCACGTGACAGCGATTTGCTACAGTAGTACTAGTTCATGGTGGATGATATTGATTTAAAGCTCGATCGTCATGGAAACTGCCGCAAACTACTGTGCTCTAGACAATGCTGAGTTTGAAGGGGCGTGCTGCCGTGTCGCAAATTAGCTTGTATTAAAAATAATTGGGCCCATCTCAGTTTCCAAATACAATATCGTAGAAAGAAGTCTCGAATGCTACGGCCGTGGCGGGAATTAACAAACGAGGCGGGGAATAAATTGCCTTGCCTTGAAAAACAAAAAATGGTCTTTCAAGGTCTTAACTTTCGTTGTGCCGTTGCGTTGCCATGCCATTCATTGCATTGTTAAAACCTGGTGATTAATTAACTGTGTAATTGTAAGCAAGTGGGCTGGAGGGTTATTTGCTGGAAGCGCAGACAATTGCTAATTATGTCATCTTTTGATGCAGTGGTCAGGCATGCATGCAGCTGCATGTTTTCCCATATTCATGTCTGGTGTTATGTCCTTATGTGTTGTTTGTGTGTGTAACTTGTATATTTTGTATGATTCTAACTGGGAATCTCTACTCGACAAGCTTTTGTATACATTTAACTCTGATTGTCTTTTTTGATGTGGAAAATGAAGTGAATTGAATTGAATTGAAGCTTAATTAAGGCATGGAGAAATGCGACCGAAAAAACGCATACCAAATATTTTAATAAAAATGCCTCTTTACATCATGAGGGTGTTAATATAGGCAATTTTTGGCAAAACCTATTTGCCAACCACGGCTTAAATTTACGCCCCTTGTGACAGCCCATACAAAATGGCGCTCAATATACAAGAAAGGTCTATAGCATCCGTCATTGGGGAGATATCCCACAACGCAGTGGAAGTTTCCTTTTGTGTGTTTAATGTATAGCAGTGGCTGATCTAGTCTGGTTCCCAGACCAAAAGATTCTGACTATTCCTGATGAATCTTAGGGTCAGGTAGCCTCCGATAATACATTGTATTACAATTTACGTCACGTGTTTAAAACGGGAGGAATTCCTCCTTTTTCCGAAAATTTCCGAAGTTTGCCGAGTTCATTTCGTCGACAATCGGATAGCGCCCGAGTATTTCCGAGTATAATATAGGTTTAATTAACTGCTAATTGCTTATTAAAAACTATTTAAAAAACTATTTAAAATTTAAGAGTTGATAACTAATATTTTTTGCTTTCATTTAGAAAACTTGAAATTCAACGGCGATTTTAATTTGTGCATCAAGTATACTCGGATCATATGGGCGAACTTTTTGCTACGTCATGTACTATTTTGAATTTGACGACCGTTACCGAGATTTTCCAAAACTCGCGATCGGTCTTCTTTCGGCTCCGCCTGCTAACAGTGCTATTTTGGGTGCCTATTTTTCAAGATTCCAGATCAGCATTAGTCAATATTATGTAACAGAAATATCAAACTGTAATATCATAATTACTGTATGATATTACGAAGCAAGTGATTTATCTACAAATTTGATCAGAACATTAAAATCTATAAGTGATAAAGCAAAATCGGAAACGAAGCCGAGCTTTGAAAAGGGCCGTCAATGTCGTCATGTTAATTTTTTTAGCCACGGAGGCTGCCTGACCTACAATTTAGACGTGAGCGTCGGGAATAATTGTCAGGTCTAGGGAACCAGACTATGGCTGATCGGAAGGGGGGGGGGGAGATGCAACACCCGCCCTCACCGTTCGCCCCCTGATTAATGTTGTGATACTAGTAAAATGGGGCCTAAATTAATAAATGGAACGCTAATTTTCCTAAATGTATTCTCAAATTGCCTTAGAATGCAGGAAAAGCTCTGTGGATTTTCAAAAGCCCCCCGGGCCTCCTATAGCGGGGCGTGCCTTCACTCAATACTGCCTTCCCCCCCCCCGTTTCCTGAAAGGTAGCTCCGCCCCTGTGTAGGTTTACAGAAAATTGAGATATTCAGAAAGTACGGTTAAGTACAACACGGCAGTAATTTAGAAAATGATTTAAAAAAATCGACAGAATAATTTTTTGCCCACTTGGTCTTCCTCCTTGCCCTCATCAACAGGTCTTTTTCTTGAACGAAGAGGGCGCTGTCACTGCGGCATTTCGAGTACATATATGTGTGTAATCAATAGTGAATTGAAGATAATTCACGTCATTTTACACATTCCTACACCTAAAAAAAGACATGGTTTTTTCAATGTGTATTTTTTTCAGAATTAAGTAAAGTTACTAAGTACTTCAATAAGCGGGATTGTTCTAGTGTTGGTACCCTCACGTTGCAGCGCCCTCAAAAATATTACGACTATAGTTTTCTTCTTGAAAACTTGCCCTTTTTTAAAACAACACTAACGATTTTTTAAAAAGATGTTCAGCGCAAATTTGGATTTTGAGCACATTTTATTTACTTTATTCCTGAATTGTTTTCCTTATGAATAAGGTCGTTTGAACTGCGCATGCTTTATAAATAAGGACAATACACTTGCGCACTGACCCAGGTGCAAATTTGCGTTGAACAAAACCAAACAATTTATTTATTGTTCCGTTTTATTCTTAATTATCATTTTAACTGGGTAGCACATTCAGTGGAATCCACTAGTCTCTCATGGGGCCCAGTAAAAAGAAGACAATGTGAAGAAAGTACAGTTTTAAACGTGGGAGGAAAACCCAGAAGAATATTCGGAGGAAAACCCACGGAATCATGTAATAATAATAATAATTTGGGAGGCTAATCATCCTTACTCGCAGCTGGTATACTGAATTGCAAAGGACGCGGCTATACAACGTGGTCGGGCCGCTGGCATAGGCGCCTATGGCTGCCGGCCACATCGACCCATATATGACCACAGAGCACAGCCTGAGATCGAAAGTGTTTGATTTTTCCGGAGGGAGGAAAACTGAAGGGCCCAGAGAAAAACCCTCGTGGCGCAGGAGAGAACCAACGCACAACTCTACTCACATGCGATCCGCGGCAAGGATTCGAACCGTGGTCACCTTGGTGAGAGGCGAGCGCTTTACGCACAAGCCACCCATGCAACCCGAAAGTAGGGACTGAAAACCCAATCCACAATAATGGCCAAGGCAGGAATCAAGCCCGGGCCACAGAGATGGAAGGCGAGGAAAGTACGGCTACGCCAACCTGACTCCCCGACCTTTCAACTTCGATTTGTTGCGTTTAATTAACATTTATGGCAAAATTAGAAATGAAAACAAATGTTGGAGTGTGTGTGATACATACCAGTTCATTACTCGTGGACAACCGTCGTATAATTATTTTGATTCTCTTGGTCTGTGCGTCGCAGCAGATGTCGACGGTCTGCCGTGCCGGTGACGTGGGCTGCGCCTGCGCGTCCCGCTCTTCTTGCTGGTGCTGGGCAATAAAAATAATATCAAGGATTCAAAATCAACATGTAGCTGTGATGTAAAATATTTAAAGATCATTTTCCCGCGCTAATTTCGAGTTTCATCCCCCCCCCTCGATTTGGCAAGAATGTTGCATCCTGACGCCACTTTTTTTTATCATATCATCTCATTAAAGGTCAGTCATTGCAAAAATGTTTAAAAGACACGAATCAGGGACTGAGAAACATTTCCAATTTTGTTAGGAAATACTTAAGAATGTTTTTCTTAAGTCTACATGGACTTTGTACAAAACCGCTGAAGTGGCGTCTGGATGCAACATTCTTTCCTACAAAGATGTGGCAAAGATGTGATCCCCGTGCTCTTCAAAACATTAAAAAAAAAAAAAAAATTATCCTAAAGAATTTTCAATTTGTACGTTTTAACCAAAAGAAAAAAAGAAAACCTTATTCCCCCCCCCCGATTTTGGGCGTCTGCAAACCTCTGAAAAGGACTTTCATTTTGCGCACAAAGGAACCCGCCCTGCAGAAACAAAATGGTTTTCGGGCAGCCAATAATTCGAAATTTGTAAAGAAATAACTAAACGTCGGTGTATTTTTTTTCGTTGGATGTCTCACTCAAAAGTGAATTAACTTTTATATTGCTTGGAAAATAGCCATCGAAAAATAATCTATTTTTCGGGGTCAAACTCGAAATATCACGGGAATACATCTTTAAGGAATGGCAAGACCAGGTTTTTCTTAAAATGAAAAAAGTCGAAATCGGGTCCTAGATGGGGGAATCTTTACGTGATTTCAGTGTCAGATATTCCTGAAAGGATAATGTGAGCAAATTTTAAAGTGTTCATTCGTCTCTGGTATTTTCAACATGTTTCAATGACCGATCTATTCTTTTTTAATGTGGCTGGGTGAGTCTGAATGTAGTTTTCCTAAACACGGACTCTTCAATCCACCACAAAATCTTCTTTTTACTACCCTAGTTCGAAAATCTACCCAGGAAATATTCATTTTCCAAAATTTTAAAGATCTTACCATAGTAACACACGTTGGTGATAGACCCACAGGAGCCATATTATTAAATTCTCGAGACCGCAAACTTGAGGACCTCTTCCAAGATGCCGTCGGAATGGAACAACTTCCATACCATTACTGCCAAAAATGGCGGCAAAATAAGCAGACGGCCCGGGTTTCCCTTTAAACTTCGTTCGAACGTATGCCCTGGCTGTAGGTTTTCGCCTTCCAAACAACAGCTATTGTTGGAGTCATTAATATTGCGCAATCGGCTTTTCAATTCGACATTCCTCAACAGGGAGGGAAAAGAATTTATTCAAGTTGCGCTTTGTTCCTTGTCACTCCACGTGGCAACTGTTTGCGGTCAGTTGTAGAGGCTTCGCTTGTTTCATCAGATCTTTTTATTCTCACGAACTCAATAACAACTTACGAAACGAACTTTACTCCGCCAAGGCACCACCAAATGTGTTAAAGGCAGTTCATTTGCTTTTCACGCGCTTGTTCAAAACCTAACCTGTCGAGGTTTCAGATACACTTTTCGAGAAAACAGTGGAAATCAATATGCACAATCTTTTAATCACGAAACACGATTTCGTCAAATAGGTGGGCGCGGGCATACGGATTTTTTGTTTCCTTTTTTTTTTTTTAATTTTTTTTTTTACATTGGCTTATCTAGCTCCCAGACCTATGTTCTTGAAACTAAGTTCAGTTCACATATATTCCCATTCTGCACCGGACAATTTGAAATATACAACAAATGACAATATATAACGAAATATACAATTGCCGGCACATACATTGAGGCATATTCTGGAAGCCGAAGCTTCTATAGAGAATAGAGATGCCTTTAAATAATAACTAATTAAAGAAATACTGAGTGAAATTATGAGACATACAAATCAGACAGACACAACAGATAAACAGATATACAGAATGACCAAACTGACGGATGAGCCCAAACAAACTGCAGTACATGGACATGACATTCAACAAATACGTAATCTGGTAAGAAACAATATTGCTGAAGAAATGAGACAAAGGTAAATATAGTATACAAGATTGAGAATAAGACTTTTAAGAACTGGCCATAAATCTAAGGTTCAAAGCAGAGAAAAAGAGAAAGAAAAAATTCAGAATCTAAGTAGCATAGCAGGAGATGAGTGCGTTCTTGTCGGACTTGAATCCGCCACAGACGATCGAGTCTTTACAGTTGAATAGAGTTCCAAAGGCGAGGACCGTAGAATCTCATATTTTTTTTTTAACTCAATGGTTCTTGAGTCTGGACTCTGGAATGCTGAATGGTAACTCATAGCAACCGATGAAAACTGGTGTGCAAATGAATAGGTTTCGATCGGATGACGTCAGCCCGCCCCCACCTATAGGAACAATTCCCAGCTAAAAAAAAACAATAAGGCTTTGCACTTAGTATCCAAATCGTCAATTTTTTCTCCGATATGCATTCTCAAAACGCCCTTCTTGTGTAAAAGTAAAACGGGATTCTCTCTAATGGGATCGATCTAGTTTCAAATGGAGCACACAATTTTCATGGTTAAAAGTGATTTCTTCAATATTTTTTTCTTCATACTTCAAAACAGTTACACGCAATGTTCGGGAGGGGGGGATTGCAAATGAAGAAGGGACTGCGAAAGTCTATTTTTTTCTAAACATCCTGTGATTTTTATTAGTTCCATTTTACAAACCAAACAAGGTAAAACAATGAAAATATACCAAGAAAAATTTTCAAATAAGTGGACGGATTAATATTTATTACTTAATGCAAAATTTAGGTATACTTTAACTGACATATTTTTCTTTGTTTTGAATAATACCAAATGATGTAAGGACGGTTTGAACAACGTAGAAATTGTTGTAAAATATTGGATTTGGAATGTTTTTGTATGCACCAGCAGTAGAATATTCTTAACCTGAAGTTGGACGGAATGAAAATGATTGAAATGAATGTGAGAATGATGCCATATAAGGAATACATTTATACATTAATGAAGACCATTTCTAGAAATGAAAGGCACACTTCCGTGGTAATTGTATGATAAATCTAGAGGCAGAGTACCAAATAACACAGTAGAATCAACATTAATTAGTCAAAATATTGGAAAACTGTGTCAATATTTACAACTTATAAGTCTTTTACTCTTATTTTTAAAATTCTTATAAACCAGTTTTGATTTAAAGGGAATATACATCATTTGCTTTTGCTGTAATTTTCAGAAATGGATGGAATTGGGGGGTTGGAAATATATAGCAAATATAGTTACACTGACTTTTTTGAGGTTTTGGGTTCGAAAATGCTATAAAAACCAAGAAAAACAATCATTTTCCTGTAGTCTGGTTCCCTGACTCCATTTAAGAAAAAACAGAGCAGTTTACATATATTGGGGAATTGTAAGGTCAGGGAACCAGTCTAGCTGGCTTGTACCCGTTCATAGGTGTGTAATCGATTGCAAACAAGTGCGATGGTCAACTGGGGCCAGTATTTGAAAAAAAGCCAGTTTTTTCCAACGCTGATCGGCCGATCAGCGTTGGAAATTGATACAAAAATACCACTTTTATTGAAAATGACAGTATACCAGGTGCCATGATTTTACAGGATGCTTTACACTGTCATTCACTAACAGTCCAGCAAGGTTTTTCAAAATGATTTGGTAGTTTTATTTTTTGATGTTTGCAAATGTTGTATTTTCCTTTTAATCTGCAAACTAATGAGACATTTTTATATCCAATGGACGGAATAATATTTTACTAGCATATTCATCACTCCCATACAAAATATAATCTAATAAACATAATAAACGAAACTATTTGTATAAGCAAATCCAAATGGTTAAGCAAACCAAATCAACTGATTATATTTAAAGCATAGAAACCTTAGAAACCTAAATTCTATTCAAACAACTGGAAATGTATACATAGTATGCACACTTCAAGTCTAGGGGTGGGGCTACAGAGGGGTGGGGCTACATAGGGGTGGAGCTACAGAGGGGTGTGGCTACAGGGGGAGGGGCTACAGAGGGGTGGGGCTACAGAGGGATGGGGCTACAGAGGGGTGGGGCTACAGAGGGGTGGGGCTACAGAGGAATTGGGCTACAGAGGGGTGGGGCTACAGAGGGGTGGAGCTACAGAGGGGTGGAGCTACAGAGGGGAAGGGTTAAAGAGTGTAGGGGAGGGGCTAATGAGTGTAGGGGAGGAGTCAATGAACATTTGGGAGAAGCAAGGCACTGAAGTGGTTAGGGCTAAACGGAGAGGCTTGCATCGCCTTAGAGGGGCTAAGGAAGGATTGAGGAAGGTTACAGAGGCAAAATACAGGGGCTTGGAGTGAAGGGGAGGGGCTTAGGGATGATGGGAGGAGGGGTAGAGTCACAGAGGGCTGTATGATTGGCTGTCTGATTGACTCAGGACATAATGCTGGTTGCATCGTTGTCAATCAGGATGGTGGTGGTTGCAGCCGCAAAGACTGGGCGCAAATCCTGTAAAGAAAATAAATACAACACATCTTAGAATCAGACACGAGAATGGATAAGAATTGCAATACTGGGTAAAGGTACTTGGTGTGAAAACAAACTACAAGAACTTCAACACAAGTAATTGTCTCTATTCTGATTAAGATTGGAAAAAATGTGGACTTGCCATGCCACATATACAAGCCTCCAGGCCAGCCTCTGGAGAAACCTCAATATAATATGGTTTGTTCCTGTTCCACTGAATGAAGAGGCTGATTAATAGGTTAGGTTTAGCGCAAAAAGGGAACATACATATTTAAATTGTTCCCTGAATTTGCAATGTCACAGAATTGAAATCTAGAATCCACACATATTAGTTGACCCATAAACATCCACACAACAAGTTGACAAGATCATCTATTCCTCAAAAAATGTCTTGTACAAATCTACAGAATGGACCCGCTTAAACAGAAATTACTTCAGCTTAAAAAAAAAAAAAATGAAATTGACAGTTTTAGCCTTTAAAATACCATCCACTTTCTGCAGCTATGTCCACAATTTTAGGGCAATGCGGGTAGTGGCATTACAAAAATCCAGGGTGGTTTGGGGCTTTTCAGCTGGTTTTGGAAATAAAGGGTTTACCGACTTACAGGTGTCTTGTAGCGGTGGCACATGGCCAGGCAATCCTGGATGATAGGGTGATCCACCAGGGTAAAGAACGGCACGGGGCTGAGCTTGTTGTCGCCCAGCTCACGGTAGACGCTGGCCAGCCGCTCCTGGGAGAAGGTATCCTCAGGGTCAGAGGTCACGCTGAACCGGTGGCTGTCGCCCAGGGTGGGGCGGCCGTGGTGTAACACCTGTAAAGGGGTGGGGATGAGACACAATGGATGATAAGTGAAATCATGAATCAATTCACAAGTTGAAACACAAGTCGGTCACAAGTCAAACACAAGTGTCGTGGCCTAGCGGTTAAGAGCACCGGACTCATGCTCTGGTGTTTCAGAGGCAACAGTGGCGTGGGTTCGAGCCCGGGCCCGGACACTTGTGCCCTTAAGCAAGGCACTTAACCATTATTGCTTCGTCCTTTGGATGGGACGTAAAGCCGTAGGTCCCGTGTGTTGTGTAATGCAATACACGTAAAAGAACCCAGTGACACTTATCACTAAGAGAAAGGGTTTGCCCCGGTGTTTCTGGCCTCCTGTATAAACTCTCACGCGGAGCATTTAGGAGAAGAACCAACCAAGAACCAAGAACAAGTCAGTCATAAGTCAAATACGAGTCAAGCACAGGTCAAAGTGAGCCACATCACTAACAATTCTGTCACAAATCGGGCACAAGTCAAATCAAGTTCAAGTAATCTTTATTATATTCAAGTAATCTTTATTAATCTTTATTATATCCCACTGGGGTAAATCATAAGTGAACTCTCAAGTAAGCTAAAAATTAACAGGTAATGATTAATGACAGTGCAATGCCTTTGTCATAGTTCATTTATATAGTTTCTTGCTTGGCTTCAGACTGGATTGATGTGTGATTGACTTATGACTGGACTTGTGATTGACTTGTGATTGACTTGTGAATGACTTGTGATTGACTTGTGATTGACTTGTGATTGACTTGTGATTGACTTGTGATTGTCTTGTGATTGACTTGTGATTGACTTGAGACTGACTTGTGATTGACTTGTGACTGACTTGTGATTGACTTGTGACTGACTTGTGATTGACTTGTGATTGACTTGTGACTGACTTGTGATTGACTTGTGATTGACTTATGATTTGATCTGTGTTGACTTGTGATTGACTTGTGATTGACTTGTGACTGACTTGGAATTGACTTGTGATTGACTTGTGATTGACTTGTGATTGACTTGTGATTGACTTGTGATTGACTTGTGACTGACTTGTGACTGACTTGAGATTGACTTGTGATGAATTGTGAGAACTTTAATGCCTTAGACTTGCACTTTTAAAAAAAAAGTTCTGTGCATGAACTGAATGATGCACTGGAAGAAATGCTATGAGTGCAAAGTCAGAACAATTAGTGCCATTCATTTGTGCTGATGCTGACATCAGAATAACTGGGCAGGCTGTCATCGGGAAGTTTTTTATTGTTCGGCAAATTAGGACCGAGTTATGGGGACTTTCTGCTGTCCCCACAGTGTCTTCGGTCCCCATAGTACCATGGAACAACTCGTGTGTAGTCCCAATAGTTAGGGAACAAGTTTGGGTGTACATGTTCCACATAACCCCCGAGGACCGACACACAAAGAGAGAACAACAGATCCTTTCAGTTCTCGGGTGTTGGGTCTTCTGTTCAAAACGGTCCTTTGTAGTAGGTTCGTGTGTTAGTCTATGGGAGAGTGTTAAATTACAGGGACAAAGGGAAACACAACGCATTGTCCTCGGGAGTATAGTAAAACAAGAGTGTATGCACTGATATAGCACATACTTTTGAAAAATAACCTCACCATGACAAAACACTCACTTTTCAACTTACTGCGAGTGGCTCAAAGTCTGTTTCCAGAATAACAAAAAATGTCCCCACAAAACAAATGAATTCCTTGCCCCCCCCCCAAAGAAACCCATAAAGAGGATTGCTTAGCTAACCTGTACTAAGGCCTTGAGGTCCACGGTAGCATGCAGTGCACTGGATGGTATGCCTTCCTCCGGCGGGCCCAGGCTAGGCTCAACCCTCTTGTCTTGGAGTCGGATCTCGCCACCTGTTATCACCTCCACCACCTAAAGGAGAACAGCCAGTTTTTTTAGTGACTGCGGTTTCTCTGGTTGTGTGAGTCATTTTTTTTAATTCCACACCGGGGAAATAACACAGTTTGCTAGGCATTAAAATTTTCATCAGTACATTTACGTGCCAATTCAAATCAGCTATTACGGAACGCCGCTAAAACGAACACCCCTATACCGAACATTTGGCTATAACAAACACACCTTTGTATAACTATACATATCACTGATGTACAAAAATCGCCATAACAAACGACCCCTATACCAATCAATCTTTTGTACTAAGGCCAAAAAAAAGTCTCAGGTTTCTGGTATGGAGCTTGCCCCAAAAGTGGTGCGGCGACTTTTTTTTTTTCCGTACTTTTTTTTTCTCCAAATGTCGGCTGCAAATGATATTACAGATGACTGTTTGATCCCCTTGAAACTCTTAAAAATATGTCGGCTGATAATGATATTGCAGATGACGCTTCGATCCCCTTAAAAGTCTCAAAAATATCTTCAGGGTGGAGCTTGAGGTGACCTTGAGGTGAGTTCTATGAGGTGAGGCCACTGTAGTTATCTAATGTCAGAGTCTACTTTGGCATGATTTTCCCAAACTGTGTTGTGAATGTTCGACCATTTGAGAACTATTTCTAGCTTTTAGTACTGAAGTGTACTGGTTTATACACATACTTCTTTCATGACGTTGAGCTGATCCAGCTGCTTCTCCTTAGACTCTATCTCCTCCAGCCGGGGGCGGGGCATGTGCTTGCCGGAGGCGATGCTGAGGGCTCGGAACAAGCCGTTCATGGCGTCCTGGTCGATGCTGAAGTACAGGAGCTGTAAACAGTAGAGAGTTTATTACAGATTTGAAAAAAAAATTCTTGTCCTTTCTGGAGCTGATTTTGTAAACAGGCATGCAACTGGGCTTAAGAAAAAATCGAGGAAATTCTTAACCACATAAGACTTTGTACAGTGTTTGATAATTTGCAATGGTATTCATGAGAAGTGAAAAACGAGAAAATCTGAGGATCTGAGGAAAAAATGCATGCCAGTGTAATACGTCTCCTAGAACCCAATCTGATAGTTTGCACTTTATGGGTTATTTTTTAAAAAAAATTGGGGGGGGGGAGGGGAGGGGAAGGGTAGTCATGGCCCTGGAGGGACCAATCTTTGGAAAAGACAACTTTCCATTTTGTTTTTCAACAATTTTGTTTTTTGGTAAATAATAAAAAAATGAATAAATACATGTAATAAATAAAAAGCAATAGTTCTCATATCATTATAAATTTTTTTTAAAAAAAGTTGATGCGATTTGTCAAAAATACATTCGCCTTGGCTAATGGAAGGAAAATAGATTTTTTTAAGCAATTTGCACCCTGAACTACATTGTATTACAATGTATTTTTTATTCCCATTACAATGATATTTTCGAAAACTTGTTTTGCCTGACCAATTTTCTTGGACTTGTTTTAAGCACTTACCATGTTTGTGTAGTCCACCACTGGAGGCTGCACGGCGTGATCAGCAAAGTTGTCAAAGAACAGCTTCTGGACGTGGGTGACACGGTCGTACGGCAGCGGCTTGCTGGGGTCGTCGGGCACCGGGGGCGAGGGGTCGGTGGTGTACCACAGGGGGACCTATGGAAGGGGGAAGGGAGAAGATACAACTACTGAATATACTGGTACTGCTCATGTTTTGTCTGTAGGGAAATACGGGGCCTTTGCGAGTAAATTTCAGGAACAGTCACATGTTGCAAAGCGGCTTTTCCGCGATACCCCTGCTTTTTTTTTTTTGCGACCTGAGCTGTCCTGATTTTTTAGCCTCGAGTCTTGTGCATCTTTTCATACTAAAAACATAAAATTCGGACCACGGGTAGCCGCGCAGCGGAAACTTTTCCGGCGATACGCGCCATGAAAACTGAATTTCCCCATATACGTAGTGTACACAAAGCAGAATTGGCATTGGTGCATATGAATAATTAATTAGGCATAATTCCAAAACACTTTGACCTATAGTCATGAAATTTCTTGGGTATGTTCGTATTAAGTTGTTCTATGCATGTACCAAATTTCATAATTTTTGTCACTTGATGGCCGAGATCTGAAACTAGACTGGTCAACTAGACTAGTCCAACTACTGTTGACTCGACAAGGTTTTGGCGGAAAGTCAGTCTATTATACAAATATTGAGTGGCTCAGAGTGAAATGGGAGGAATATTATCGCAAGGTAAAATCTGGACTTTTCCATTTCACGAGGCGAAGCCGAGTGAACTGTAAAAGTCCAGATTTTACCGAGCGATAATATTCCGTCCATTCACAATTTAAAGCCACTCAATATTTGTTTTATATAACTGACATACAGATCCTTGTCATTTGATATATTTGAACTTTTATTTCAATATAAAATTGGTGGACAATGTATTTCTCTCTTCCAAACCACCCCTTCACGAAAATGTTTGAACCCAACTCTGTAGCGCTGGCTCTTTGAAACAATACACAACATGCGCAACGCTGAATGCATTTGCACACAAATACTGCGTCATGGAACAAGAATGATCATAAGTGTTGAATAGTATTTCCCATTTTCCATGGGCAAATGGGACTTTTGGAGCCTGGGAACAGAGGTTGGATGGATGGAGGACAAGTATGATTAGAAATAAAATAATGCTTGATAAATCGAGGCAGTACCCACCTGTTCAAACTGTTCCCTGGTGACGGTTCCCATATTCAGGGTGTCCATGGCCCTGAATCCCTGCAAGGCGTCCAGGAGCTGTGCCTGGGAGGGCTGGGGCCAGGGCTGGGCTACCTGCAGCATGAAGGTGCGCCAGTCCACGTACTCGCAGTCTGGGGACAGGATGGCGGCTAGCTGCTCCAACTAGGGACAAACAAGGGAGGAAAATAATGAGAGACATAAATTAAGAAAAGATGAAAAAATGAAGACAATTTGGGCTTGTGATTGCAGGAAAACCCCCAAGTTTAGGAAACCCTGAGAAATATAAGTAAGAATTGAAAACTAAAAAACATGGACAAGTACTGAGGAAGACTCTCTCCTTACTTCCCACTTACAAGAAGTCTATTAAAGACTCAAGGAATTTGATGTATGAGGACCTATTCCTTCATGGGCGAAACTACTTTTAGGCCAAACAAAAAAATACCTCGGTCTCTGGTCAGCGCGCGCGTCGATTTTAATCATGCGCATCAACCTTTTTTTTCTTCTTCAAATTAACACGGAAGCTACAACTGCGCCCTCTATTGCCGCACCTCCTCAAATTTTTGTACCAAGGAGCACCAAGGAATGGGGAAATTGCACCAAGGCAAATGATAAAGGGCACCAAGGCAAATTATGGAGGACACAAATGTATAATGAGGACACAAAAAAACAAAATAGTACCCACCTTGTCTGTACAATACAAGCTTGAAAAAAACAAACAAACCGCGTCGCCGCATCAATTCCGGAACTTCGGTCTGACCAGAGACCGACTATTTTTTTTTTGGCCTTATAGACACAACTACTTTCCATATAATAATTACCGGCAATGGGTCATTAGGGAGACCTTCCCATTGACTTGTGCACACAATTTCTTCCAACTTAAATGTGCCCTGACCCAAATTTCCCTTGACATTTTTCCACGAATTTCGGTTTTTTACTACTTAGACCATGAGCAACAAATATAACCTAATTGCGACGGCAAAATGTTGCCTCTAAAGGGGGGCTGTGCCATTAGGGAGACAGTTATGTGTCTCCCTAAAAGCCGGTGTCTCCCTTTTATCAAAAAAATAACGATAAGGTGTCTCCCTAATGATACATTTAGTAACATAACTATTTGCTTATACATGTATCATGTATATCAGTTGCGTATAATGACAAGCTGTGTTTAGGCTGTCATATTCTTAAAATAAATGTGCGAGTTCATTTTAAAAAAAATATAATCTCTAAAGGAAACATGAAAAGAAGTGCACAGAATTCTTGTCCTACCTGATTCAAGTTCAGACCCATCCAGTTATCTGGCAGTGCTTCAGTGCCATGCTGTAAGACAAACACAAACCAACTTCATAAATACATTTTTAAATGAACATAATAGCTCTTTTCTTCATGAGTAGTGAGTCCTTCCGTTTTAGGTAGAAAGGTAATGTGGTAAAACTTGGAATTCTTTCAATGTTCTACAAGAATATGACGATTTCCAACTGTGAAGACAAGCTGGTATGCTAAGTACTGATAAATTACTGAAGGTGGGTTATATCGGCATAAGGATATAAGACCATTCCGTGGTTGGAGGTTGCTGACACAAGACTTGCCATGAATCCAATTTAGAAATGAACAGTGCGCAATAAGCCTTGGGAATTCAACTTTGAATGCACAATAGTGTCATTCAAAACCATAGTTGGAGGTTGCTGACACAAGACTTGCCATGAATCCAATTCAGAAATGAACAGTGCGCAATTAGCCTTGGGAATTCAACTTTGAATGCACAAGTGTCATTCAAAGCCATAGTTGGAGGTTGCTGACACAAGACTTGCCATGAATCCAATTTAGAAATGAACAGTGCGCAATAAGCCTTAGGAATTCAACTTTGAATGCACGAGTGTCATTCAAAACCATAGTTGGAGGTTGCTGACACAAGACTTGCCATGAATCCAATTTAGAAATGAACAGTGCGCAATAAGCCTTGGGAATTCAACTTTGAATGCACAAGTGTCATTCAAAACCATAGTTGGAGGTTGCTGACACAAGACTTGCCATGAATCCAATTTAGAAATGAACAGTGCGCAATAAGCCTTGGGAATTCAACTTTGAATGCACAAGTGTCATTCAAAACCATAGTTGGAGGTTGCTGACACAAGACTTGCCATGAATCCAATTTAGATATGAACAGTGTGCAATTAGCCTGGGGAATTCAAATCTGCATGCACAAGTGTCATTCAAAACCTCAGGATTCCAGACCACATTCAAATTAAGGCTGTATTTGAATAAGTTGACAATGGCTAGCAATAATACATGCACCTATGGAAAGGGTTAAAGCCACTTCCCATAGACGCGTGTGTTACAGCTAGCCATAGTCAAGTATTTCTGATGCAGCCATATGACAAGGGTACATTTAGTGTGGGGAATTCAAATTTGAATGCACAGTGTCAAACAAAACCTCTGGATACAACATCCTGTTCAAATAAAGCTTATTGGCATTTTCTAATTTTTATGTAGACTTTTCTTTTTTTCTGGAATGGCCAGAATTTTTACCGTGAGTGCAGTCATGTCTGACAGGGTGTCCACGAATCCCTTATTGGAGATGAAGCCCGAGGGTGCCGAACAAACAAACTGCTGATGCAACACTCTCATCTGGTCGACGGTGAAGGTATCAGGTTGGGCTATCTCGGTGGGGGACGGCCGGGGTGGGGGGCTCGGGGTACGGAACACCTTGACTTCCTAATGAAAAAAAAAAGCGGGAAAAAGGTCAATAAAGTTTTTGTTTTATGGTTTGTTTTTAATAGATGACCTTATGTAGTAGTAACATTTATTTCAATGAGGTCATTCATTACAATTATGTCACTAGTATGTCTTAAAGGTAGAGTAGATCATTTGTCATTTGTGCATTTTATTTCATTCAAAGCAACAAAAGTGCTCAAAATCTAAAGAAGGGTGCTTTACAACTGACCTGATGAAGTTTTAGCTCAGTGAGTGCTGTATATTCCGAGAAAACAATATTCTAGGATCTCAATTTCAATTCAAAAGTTGCCTAGTTATATTTTGAATTGCACCCGAAATCAGCATCCGGAATACGTTCTCATTCAGCCGACAGCAGCTATGCGATGTTATGCACTGAAGCAACGAATAATAGCAACCACACACGAGTGTGCGTCGTGTCAACGCTTGCGCACACATATTCATGGATTCACCCAATTACAAACCAACTACAAACAGAAAACTTTCTAAAAAAACGTCACTTGACTCGGCTTTGGAAATGACCTTTTTTTTTTACTTCAAAATGACAGCATGCCAGAAGGAATAATTTCACAGGGAGTCTAGTATCATTAAGATCTTTAAACCAAGTAAGCTTTTTAACAATAATTTGGTCAGATACTTTTTGGTAGATGCATTTGGCACCTTTATTCCCCCCAAAGTCAGTGGGCAATGGTTTGTAAATCTTTGGTGCATTTTTTTTTACTAATTAAATTCCAAAGAACACTCTCCGAGTATGCTTTTAGGGTTATTTCAAGGACACACATTTTTTTTCTTCAAATGCACCAAAGAGCGACGCACATGTATTGTGTGCGCAAAAGTCCACAGATAATCAGTCACTTTGTGTAGTGCGGCAAAACTATCAATTTTCTGTTTACCTTGTTGACTATGAAGTCATCTTGAAGGGAGACTAGCTCTGGTTGGACCTTCTCTTTCTTCTCAATGTTCTCTCCGAGTACCTCAGCCAGCGTGTCAATGCTGGAAAAAAATAACAAATGCAAGGACTTAAACAATGAGTTACTCATTGCATTCCGGAAAAAGACAGGGCCAAAAATCACAGAGAATAGTGCTTAAGCCCCGGAAGAGAAGGTTTTATCTTGGCCGACCATCCAGGAACCCCGGAGTTGACTCACCTGTCCATCTCTTGTTGGAAGCGGCCTCCCAGCCAGTCATCCATGTCCTTGTAGACCTCCTCTGCTTTAGCCTTCAGCTCTTGGAGGACGGCGATGGCGTGAGTCTTGGTCAGCTCCATGCGCATCTTCAAACCACCCTCTGCAATAGACACACACACGCACACTTAGCATATGGGGTTTATGGGGTACCACTTTTGTTCGACCCTAATCCCCTTCTTTTGTTCTCCTTTGTCATGTTTGTCCCCTTAGAAATCTCAAAACACATAGCGTTAGGGCTATGGGGCACTTCAATTTCTAAAGACAGACTTGCAGTGTACTATTGTCCCTATTGTTGCCCTTTGTTCCCGGTACCCCATAAGTGCCAATATGTAAGTGCACACTAGCACGTTTGTTTATGGTGTAAATCAAGGTTTTTCTTTTGTTCCTCTTCCCTTTTCCTTTGTTTGTACTTTTTTAGCAACAGCTCTCATTTGTTTTGTACCTGTCCTCGATTCACCGATGAGATAGGAGGGTGTTATTGGGGAGCATCTTGTACTGACCTTCATGTGAGATGGCTGCCAGGTATTCTTGCTTCATCCTGTCTCTCAACTCCTTCTTAGCTCTCTCTTCCGGGGTGTCTTCAGTTGCTAATTTGCAAAAAGAGAGGCAGTTGTTTAACCCATTTCTTCCATGTCATCACACCACTATCAAAGGTACATTTACTTGTCTAGTCCTACAACCACAAGATAAATCCCTTTCACTTACTAATTCACTGAAGGAAACTCAATTTAAACATTAAATTGAGACCCAAAATCGGATAGCGAAACGTTCAGCATTATGGTAACAGGTTAGTAAAAATTTAGATTTTGTTTTGAAGGCTTTCCAGCACTTAATGTTTCGGTATCTTCAAAACTTTCTCGGTGCAAGGGGCTACAGTTTTATACAAACAGGAGTTTGTGACATCCTGTTTATTTTTTTGCACAGCAGATTTGCATAGGTCGAACACATTTTAACTCTAGCAGAATTTTGCTGTGAATGTTTTATGCCGTCAAATTCACTTCACATTTGCATTCACATCAAGCGTGAGCCGGTCTGAACTCTGTAAACAAAGTTCCAGCTTCTTACCCGGCGGTGGTGTAGGCGGAGGCGTTGGAGTAGCCGTCTTCTTTCCCTTCTTGGGCGACTTCTTCCCCACGGGTGACTTCTTGCCGCTGGGGGATTTCTTCCCGCCGGCCGGGGACCGTTTGCCCGAGGGGGACTTGCTCTTGCTGCGTTTCTTGCCGGGCTTCTTGGCGGCTCCTTTCTCTTTCTCCTTGTAATTCTCGGCCTCGCGGAGCTTCTCGGCTTCGTCCTCGGCATCGCGGGCTGCTAGCTCTGCCGCTGTCTGGTTTGGTGACGTTAACAAAAAATGTTCAAATCAAGATCCGGCTTCTGGTAGAATATATGTTCAAATCAAGATCCGGCTTTTGGTATTATACTGTGGGCTTCCCAAACCCTTTAATATGTGGCCTTTTCAAACTATTTTTGTGCCTAACCATTTTAAAGTTAATGGGTCCAATGTGGGTCAACCTGTGTTGGATAAAGCGCGTGTGCCCACAGGGTTCGACCTTAACTTATTTTGTTTCACTAGCCATCCCAGCTACTGAAACAGACTCTTAACTAGCCTGCGGGCATTTTCACTAGCTCGCATGTTTTTCGCTTATAGAGTGTCTCATAAACAACAATGTACATACATCTAAAACGTGTACGTGAGGAAATCTTGCCAGTGTTTTTAATAAACAGATCTGATAATTTAGTCCTAAACAGTTTATAAAATTAGACACACATTAAATACAGGTTTGCTTTCTGAATTTAAATTAATTTTTTTCCTGTCCTTTCATCTTTGCCATAGCCCAATAATTTTTGACCCGCCAACTGGGCTACTTAAGGAGTGGTTTGACTAGCTGCTGTTTTGACCAGCATTTGGTTAGCGGGCTACCGCTTAAGTCGCACCCTGGTGCCCACCATTCACACTTTTACAAAATTTGCTTTAGCACAAAAACGTCTTGCTTAATAATAAAATCAAGTTACCGGCCAAAACTCCATGCGATTGTTATGCTATTAAAGTAAACAACAGCTAAATACCAGTCACAAGCAATGTACATCACATGGAGTTTTGGCCGGTAACCTAATTTTACTAAGCAATGTTTTTTCGTGCTTAAGCAAATTTTGTGCTTAAGCAGCTCTATGAAATTGAGCCCTGGGGCCAATTTCATAGAGCTGCTTAAGCACAAAATTTGCTTAAGCACAAAAACGTCTTGCTTAATAAAATCAGGTTACCGGCCAAAACTCCATGTGATTGTTATGCTAAGTAAACAACAGCTAAATACCAGTCACAAGCAATGTACATCACATGGAGTTTTGGCCGGTAACCTAATTTTACTAAGCAATGTTTTTTCGTGCTTAAGCAAATTTTCTGCTTAAGCAGCTCTATGACATTGAGCCCTGGCCTGGACACGGGTCAGGATGAATTTTTGGCTCACTACCAGGGCCAAGTTTTCACCATGTAGAGAATCGGACAAGAATAGAAGCCTTTTGGTGAAAATGGCTGCGAAAAATCTCATGGTTCGACCCAAGTCCAACATGGAGATTTTGGGCAGTGTGAAAAGGCCTATAGATCCATCAATATCCACTATACAGACTTTTTAAAGATGTCTCTTGTTAAATCCAACAATATCCCACAACAGCCAAGTGCGACAAGTTCTGACAGAAACTGCACATTGGATCTTGTTGGATTCAGTGCAGTTAGGGTTAGGATTAAAAACCAAGCATATACACCACAAAAAAGTTGATTTTACTTAAATTATAGCATTAAACCTAAACCGTTTGAGAACTCAACCCATCAAACCCCTACAGCATGTTTTGTTGGAATCTGTCAGGATGGGTACAGTACCCCTATAAACTGACAGTCTTTTACATTGGGTTGGCACACCTCCAGAATCAACATCAGAAATATGTGTGTGCAGTTTCCCATGTGGTTTTGGAATTTGCCAGGATGGGTATGGTTTCGAGTAAATCATGCTAGGGAGTTAGGTTAATATCTTTGCTTGAGGGGCAGAAACCATTTCGATTTCACTCAGTGCATTATCATAATTTTGTTGTTAGATTTGTGCCACTCCAATGAAAAGAAAAACTGACACACGGTGCTAAGAAGTGATGAAGTAACCGATGCGGTGCTCCCCACTTACCATGCAAGCCCTGGAAAAACCTTCCGACTGATTTAGCAACAAAAATGGAGGAAACATTTTTTGGAGTTACTGTTAAATTTTTTTGGGGGTGAAGAATTAATTGACAACTCAAGTTAACATGAATCTGTCAGTTTACAAATGCCGTATTAAGCAGAAGTTGAAATATACAATGGAACTGTTTAATTAATTGAAATAAATTTGATGTGTCTTGTGTTCATGAAAACAAACGACAAATATTTAAGTGTTACTTACCATCTCGGATATTTTCATCATCCCAAATTGGAAGGCATCAAAGATTAACTGCAAAGTATAGAAAAATATAGATTTATAAGTATAGCCCTGTCCGCACTGGACTTTTTTTGGTCAAACTAACCGAGACTATGGGTACTTTTCCCATTTTAAGTCCAGTGCGGACAGCCTAGGACGTTTTCCTCTCGGTTACTTTACCTGAGTCCAGCGGTTACTTTTACTGGCCAACTGCTGCCCAGGAAAACTTCCCACGCGCCCAGGAAAACTGACCAGGTCACTTTTCCCGAGATGATAAGTCCAGTGCGGACAGTGCGAGTTGGTAAAAGCGGCTCAGGAAAGCGTACATCCGGCCCGAGCGCCCTGTTATGCATACAGGGACCGCACGAACCTGCACGTGCAGTGGCCGAACATTTTGTAGAAACACGCTGCGGTGTATCATCAAGTCCGAGCGGTAAAATCTCGTTAAAATATATATTTCAACGGACAAATACATACACAGAGAAGAGAGATCACGTTCTGAGAATTAATTTGCGGAAATTCTCTTTCTCCACCGATGTATGTTATTTTCTACGATCCAAATTTGCCCTGATAAGCTACTGTAGTCATGCACGGAACATCATGGTCCGGTACCGTACGTAGGCCGTAGTCACTGGTTCCTGGCCCACATCATAGCTTCGATTCTGTAAGCATGCGATGGGAACCAACGAATACTGATGGCACTGCTGCCGCACGGAACATCGTTCAGCGGCATGGCTTCGAAGACATGCGTCAGAATTATAGGCCTTTTCGTCAAGATTTAGCGTGTCAAGATGAAATAATATCGTGTAAACGATTATGTTGTGCATGCAAATGGCGTGTGTAATATTACTGTGCGTATCGGCGGCTGAAAATGTGATCGCCAATTTGTTTTCTGTGTACGGTGAGTCATTATACTGACACTGTGACAGCTCGGTTACTTCTCCCACGCGGTCAGGGTAAATTTTCCCATGTCGAAAGTCCAAGTGCGGACAGTGGTCACATTTGACCATTTCTCATTTTACCATCGTCTCGGTAAAACCTTCCAAAAAAAAGTCCAGTGCGGACACGGCTCAAGACGTCAACAGATAAGTGCTACAATTTTGCATCGTGTGAGTCTGGAAAAAAAAGTGTGAATATCGGTTCATACTGGTGCGAAAGTGAACAGAAAGGCCAATTTCTGAGCAAATTTGGGCAAGGACTCTTAAGCCTAGTTTTGATGTACGAAACGCAAGTAAAACGCAAACAGGACCCAAACTGCAACGCAGAGATATGGAAACTTTTCATTGGGAAGGGTCGCCGACAACCCAGACAGAGGCAAACTACCTCGCAGACGATCGGCAAAGTTGAACCCGGTTCAACTTCGCATACTGTCTGCGCAGTCTGCATAGTCTGCCTAAGCTTAACGTCGTTATAGAACCAGGCTTTAGTCAAATAATGGTTAATTTGTGACATAACTATTGCCTACGCACTAATAGTAATGCTCGAACGCCTCTAGTCAAACTCTGGTCAAAAGCTTGGCTCCCCGTTGTGGTTTACGATGCGCGTAGCTATAGGTCTCTCTTAAATGACGTCATTTTCTACAAACCGGCCAAGTGCATTGGCATTCTGAGCGTCAACTTGCATGACACGTGTCGGCCGCGTTGTATATCAACACATTTCGAGCAACAAGTGTGCGTGTTTGGAACTTTTTCAACACTGCTCAATGCGTGTATAATTGCGTAAAATACGCAGTTGCAGTTCTCCTACCAAGATGGCCGTATTTGAGAGACCTATTGGTAACAAGCGATGGAACACATCTACATCTCTTGTTTGTACACAGAGCCCATAGCTTTGACTGGTGACCTACAATCCTGGCCAAATCTCGCTGGCCCGCAACCCCCCCTCCCCAGCCCCTGCTAAGTGTTGTCTCTCAATGCGTGGTGTGCGCTCCATCAGCTGGAGAGAACAATATTGACTAGGGGAGGCTAAGAAAGTGTCCCAACCATTTTGGCTGGGATTGTAGTTTGCTAAGCCAATATTTTGGGGGGCTTAGTACATTTCGGTGGCCTGGTCTTACCTTCTCGTCTGCGTCGGTCGGCGGCAGTGGGCTCTCCTGGGTCTCTTCCAGGCTAGTCACGGGAGCTGGCTTCTCTTTCTCCTTCTTGCCAGCACGGCTCTTGCTTCCCTTCTCGGCTTTGCCCGCGGGAGTCTGACTCGGGAAGAAACCCTCGGTGGAGGTGGGACGACGAGGGACTAGGGGAATCCTGCAACAGAGAGAGAGTAGCCAATAAAAAGTTTCATTATCTAAGTATTTTCTTCACTAAAAACAAGGTAGCATACGATTACATAACCCAGATTTTCTTTGCAGTTTTGCTTGAAACACGACTCACTCCTAAAAAAACCTTCACTGCGCAGAAATGCAATGCTACAGAAAATTACACAGAGCAGACAACAGATAAAAGGCAGAACCAAATACTAAAAGTCACATTATCCAGAGGCAAAACTTCATCAAAATTTTGATTTGTGGTTGTCACATGCTTCGCAGGATTAGAAACCAGACTCCTTCAGTTATTACTTGGGGAGTCAGGTTGGTGTAGCGGTACTTTCCACGCCTTCCACCGCTGTGACCCGGGTTCGAATCCCGCCTGGGCCAAAAGTGGATTGAGTTTTCAGTCCCTGCCTGATTCCGTGGGTTTTCCCCAGAATATTCTTCTGGGCTTTTCCTCCCACCTCTAAAACTGTAACTTCTTCTCATTGTCTTCTCTCTACAGGTTTCTTCAGGCTTGCGAGCTACAGTGCCTAGGGCGCTTTTGAGGAATCCTTGGTTTCATTACCATAAATGCATAATACTACTCTGCTACTACTTCTAGTAAATTACACCATCTACTACAAGTAAGCAGGAGCATGCGGGATCGAAATCCACCCGAGTATTAGTTTGTGACTTTTTTGTTTACTCAAGCGCACACCACAATATTTCATTTCTTTCTGGTAATGAAACCAAGGATTCCTCAAAAGTGCCTTAAGCACTGTAGCTCGCAAGCCTGAAGAAACCTGCAGAGAGAAGACAATGAGAAGAAATTAAAGTTTTAGAGTTGGGAGGAAAAGCCCAGAGGAATATTCTGAGGAAAACCCACGGAATCAGGTAGGGACTGAAAACCCAATCCACATATTGACCCAGGCGGGATTCGAACCCGGGTCATAGTGGTGGAAGGCGAGGAAAGTACCGCTACGCCAACCTGACTCCCCTCAACCTGACTCCCCACAGTTGATGTCAAGTTCACACAAGTCAATCACGAGTGTTTCACAAATCAATCACTAGTCATCTTGTCTGAATAGTCAAGCAAAAAGCTATTCAAATGAAATGCGGCAACAGCGTTTCTCTTGCATCTTTTATCCCCAGTTAATTGGCAATTGGACTTTGTGATGTTACTTCTAATTGATTTGTGATTTTACTTGTGGCTTGCGTTGGACTCAGGTAGAACTCTGGTAGAAACCAAGGAAACATGCTGGAATTATTTTAGTGAACAGACAAAAACATTTGTCCAACATACTTTGGTTTCTCCTCCTCCAGTTCATCCTTGGCCTCCTCGGGGGGTGGTTCCTTCCCCTTCTTCCCCTTAGCGGAGGGCGTGGTAGGCGTGACGGCCCGTGTGACTGACTCGCTAGCCTGGGCGCTGACAGGGGCCGAACTGGGCCTCTCTACGGCTGTGGAGAGATCGATGAGGGGGATGCGGACGAATGCCGAGTCGAACTCCTCGGGGATCTTGCCTTCCATGCCTTGGTAGTAGTCCTTCAGGAGGCGGAGGGTGTCTTGGTAGCGGTCTACCTCAGACTGGATGGAAGATTTGAAGTAAGAGAATATAATGGACCAGTACAGGAGAATGGCACAACTATTCGTGAAAATCTCATAATTACTGTTAGGTGAGGGAACTTCAAGACAATTGACCTATCATAGTTTGCGAGTTAGCCACGCCCCTTAGACAATCCTATGGAATTTTGTACGTTAAGTTTTGTTTGTCTCAGATTTTGCGCATTCCGCGTCTATTTGTATATCATGTAATTGAACAATATTTCACAAGCTGCATTGACGCGATTCTACTGCAATATTGTGGAAGTTTGATAGAGGAACATTGGTCAACTACTTTTACGATTTATGACATGTTAGATTAAAGTCCAATCACATCTCTAGTCGAATGTCATCACCAAACCTCTCGATCCTTGCTCCCTGCCGTAGGTTATCATACACACAGCTATCAGTAACCAGCTATGCAAAAAACATTGTAAAGTAAAAAAAAAAAGTAAGTCTGTCACGAGTCAATGTGGCCCATCAGGCCAGCATTTATCTCCGGTTTCAGTGGCATGAAACAAATGAGAAATTTTCTACTCCCCCTGGATGGGATGCCAGTCTATCGCAGGTTACTCCCCAGTTAATGCTAGTACCCATTTATAATCCTGGGTGGAAAGAGGCGGTGGGGGTGAAGTGGCTTGCCCAAGGACACAACATATGGCCAGCAACTGGATTCAAACCCCCGACCCTCTGATAATGAGACACGAACCCTAACCACTAGGCCACAATCCCCATAAAAAAACACATGGTACCTATGCCAAAAACATGGTAGTTTGGTCCAGAAAAGTAGACTAGACTAGTCTAACTATGGTCTGCTAGAATGGGTTCCAATTAAGTTATTTGTACTACCGCAGCAAAGTTTACTATCAAATATGTTCATTTGCGTTTTTCTTCTATGATCTAGAGCTGTTTCATTATACAAATAGAACATGGTTTGAGGGTGGACAGTCGATATTCGCTCCCCGAGGTATTGGAAATTGACAAACTAGTTCCCGAGGCGAAGCCGAGGGAACTAGTTTGTCAACTTCCAATACCGAGGGGAGCTAATATCGACTGTCCACCCGAAATAAACCATGTTATATTAGTTTTACTATACCTCATGCATATTCAGTTGCCGATTTTTTTTAATATCTAATCATGCACCTAAAACAAAATTTTCGGAGAAACTTGTACAGGTCACCAAAAGAATATTGTTGCTTAACTTCACTAGTTCGGTTTGTCTGCAATACAGTGACTACAGTTGTAAATAAAGTTGCATCTTTATTGTCCATAAATTTTGTCCAGTCCGGCAATTATATAATTTCATGAATTTACGCGAACCGTGCAACCAAGCATCTCTCTTGGGCGATGTTCGCGCGTGCGTACTACACCCATGCGACAGTTCCTCGATTGCTTTGTAAAGCGCATGCGTAGTAGACTGTCGCACGGGAAACCCGTGCGACAGTCTACTACGCATGCGTATTTGGCCTGTGCGTGAATCCTCGCGCGCGCGTTTGGTAAACAGCAAGAATAACATCTGGCACGTGATGGTGAATTGACCAGTGAAAGTTTGGCTCTCGGTCATGAATATGTATGAGGTATAGTAACACACAATGTTTGACTAATGGGTACACTGTCCTTCACTGTTTTGTGTACATCCTATGAAAGTTGAGTGAGGTAGTGGGTTCACAAGACTCATGACTAACGATAATCTGATATGGACTCATGTATCTAAATGCTACTTCCAGTGATTCATTTTTAAGGTCAATGAATGGGAGGTTTGCGGTAACACCATGTGAATGATATCCCTTAGTGAGTTGTGTGGTTCAGAGAAGAACCAGTTGGCTTAACTCGACATTTCAAACAGTATGCTTTTTCGATGTAACTCACCTGCATGAGGGTGAGGTAGTGATTAGTAAGTAGGCCCAGTCTGTCCTCCAGCCAGCCTTCCTCCATGACTGAGGTGCGCTCTGTCTCCGCGTCCACCTTGCGATTGTCAGACATCTCCCACAGCTGCTCCTTCAGATCCTACACGTCAAGAAAAAAAAAGAGATATCTAGGGGTCACTGTCAAGTATGCCACTTTGCCATTACTGAACCACGACAAAGGCAACCTTTTGTCATTATTCAATCCCCTGTTATCAATGGACATGTTATTGGACTTGCAATGACTTATGTCATGTGCTTTGATATTGTAATTTCATTCGTCTAGAACGACCACGTGTCCAGTATGTAAAAAGAAACTGTTTACTTCATATACACTGTGTTGAATATAAATTACGTCATATACACAGCGTTGCATATAAATTACCTCATACCTCATATACACAGCGTTGCATATATAATTTACCTCATATACACAGCATTGCATATAATGTACCTCATATACACAGCATTGCATATAATTTACCTCATATACACAGCATTGCATATAATTTACCTCATAAACACAGCGTTGCAAATAATTTACCTCATCTACACAGCGTTGCATATAATTTACCTCATATACACAGCGTTGCCTATAATTTACCTCATATACACAGCGTTGCCTATAATTTACCTCATATACACTGTGTTGCATATAAATTACCTCATATACACAGCATTGCATATAATTTAACTCATACTCACCTTTTTGCATATAATTTACCTCATATACACAGCATTGCATATAAGTTACCTCGCACCGCATAAGTTACCTCTGTGTTGCGCTCTCTGGAAGGGCCGGCCCATGCGCCTCGCGACTTGAGAACTGCAATCGCTCAGTCTCATGTCCGAGAGGCAAGCTTGCACTTATCGAAGGTTAACTCATAAATTTGAGTTTTTTTTACTGTTTTCACTTCAGTCCTCCATTAAAATACTCACATTGTACTTGGAGGTCCAGGTATTCCGACTCAGCTTCAACAAAACTAGTACTCAAAGGTCCAAGTACTTGGACTTGGGTACCTGTACTCGTTCTCTTAAGGTCTAAGTACTCAGATGCGAGTATTACTCGATAGCTTGGAACTCAGCGGTACCTTGTACTCGGGATAAAAGTACTCGACTACAACACTGGAAGATTCATTTAAGACAAATTACCTGGACCCTCTGGTGAAGTTCCGACTTAGTCTCGTCGTCATCCCTCATATCCTCGGCGATCTCGTTGTACTCCTGCTGCCAGGCGGCCAGGAATTCCTGCTTGCCGTCCGGCCGGCGTAGGTAATCCTCAAAGTCTCGTCGCACCTTGTAGAAGTAGTGGTAGATGTTCTCGCGTTCATCGCGGATGTTGTGGAAGACGTGCTTGGCGCTGGCCACGTAGGTGGCTTCGGTGTTCTCCCAGTGGGGGGCGATGACTAGAGCGAGAGCCTGTCAATGAAATGGAAAAAAATATTGATTGCGTTTGCAAAAAAATAACCAAGCAGACAGACAGTTGTGATCAATTACTTTTCAAATTGACATTTTGTGTTTTTTTGAGCATTCATGATTTACTGCATATAGACAATTTTAGAGGAAACAGTATCTCTCTGAATTTTGATCTGATGTTTTTGATTTTTGTCTGCATTTCATGCGAATATCAATGCAAAGCAAAGTCGACATCAAAACCACTTGCAGGGAAATTTGCCAGAATTGAAAAATGTGTTAATTTCAGCAAATTTGCAGCGCGAAGTGACATCACTAATTTGGGTTGTTGCTTTCATGCTAAGCATGAACCATCACTTAGCTTGCTAGTGTTCTATCAAATGGCAATATACAAAAATGACTGCCCAGATTTCTGCACCCAATAGGATAAGGATTACCCAATGGGTACCAGGTACTCAGGTTCTGGTGTGGGTTTTAAAATTGACCTGCTTGTAACCTTACCTCGTCAATGGGTTCATCAACATATACCCAGTTCTGTGAGTCCAGTTGGGGTAAGAGTCACCCAGTGGATACTGGGTGCTAAGGCTCTGATATATGGGTGTAATAAATTGATCCGCTCATATAATCTTATCTAAACAAGGGGTTCATCAACATATAGCCAGTTTGTTGAGCCCAGATATATTGTATGAGTCGCCCAGTGGGTACTGGGTGCCAGGCTTTGATATGGGTGTAATAAACAACTGCTCATGAGATCTTACCTCATCAATGGGTTCATCCACATGAGTCTTCTGAGCCCGGTTGGGGTGGGGGTGTTCCAGTGGGTACTGGGTGCCGGGCTCTGATATGGGTGTAATAAACAACTGCTCATGCGATCTTACCTCGTCAATGGGTTCATCCACATACACCCAGTCTTCAGAGCCCGGTTGGGGTGGGGGTGGCCCAGTGGGTACTAGGTGCCAGGCTCTGATATGGGCGTAATAAACAACTGCTCATGCGATCTTACCTCGTCAATGGGTTCATCCACGTACACCCAGTCTTCAGAGCCCGGTTGGGGTGGGGGTGGCCCAGTGGGTACTGGGTGCCAGGCTCTGATATGGGCGTAATAAACAACTGCTCATGTGATCTTACCTCATCAATGGGTTCATCCACATACACCCAGTCTTCTGAGCCCGGTTGAGGTGGGGGTGGCCCAGTGGGTACTGGGTGCCAGGCTCTGATATGGGCATAATAAACAACTGCTCATGTGATCTTACCTCATCAATAGGTTCATCCACATACACCCAGTCTTCTGAGCCCGGTTGAGGTGGGGGTGGCCCAGTGGGTACTGGGTGCCAGGCTCTGATATGGGCGTAATAAACAACTGCTCATGTGATCTTACCTCATCAATGGGTTCATCCACATACACCCAGTCTTCTGAGCCCGGTTGGGGTGGGGGTGGCCCAGTGGGTACCGGGGGCTCGGGTTCTGGCTCAGGTTCGGGCGTTGGCTCCCTCTTGGGTGACTTACGCCCAGATTTACCTCGCTTAGGTGAACCTATTAAAAAACACAAACAATATTAATTAAACTTAAGTTAAACAAAGTGGAGATTTTGTAATATTAACCACTTTTTAGGAAACAGCACAGCACACAGTTAAGTTGTCAAGTTCATGCAAAGGTTGTAGACTTCAGAGATACTTTCCAAAACTTGTGCGTGAAAAGTGCGAAATATAAATATTAAAAATTCCAATGTGAGGATGCCAGGAAAAAAAAAAATGAAAAGCAACAAAGGACTGTAGCAGCATGCACCCAGTTGACCCTCCTGCTACTTAAACAGTCACAGACAGTCAAAATTTCTTAGAGCTTCCCCTGCTATACTTTTAATACGGGCTAGTCACCAGCGTCAAATCATGTTAAGCAAGCACTGTGACTAGTCAAACTCAGTCAACAGACCATGAACAGACATAGCAGGCAAGTTGTGGGCACAGCTGGCTTATCACTCACCAAGAGTCAAAGCATAGCTGTATCAAGTTAATTAAACACTCCCAGCCAGTCAATCCTGCTTTGTGTAGGCTGGGAATTCTCAACTGTTGAAAACAGTCACTTGATTGATTTTGACTGAAAGGACTTCTTGTCACAGAATGTATATGTTTGCATAGGAGGGTTAATACATTTATCACTTTTGAGATGTAAAAGGGGTTTCCTGGTGAAAAAGTGGAAATTGTTTTTTCAAAATGGAAATTCAATACATATGAAGGTCTGTCGTAAAAAGGCGGTTCCTGGTAAAAATATTTACTCAGGCATCAGGAATAAGCTTTCATTGTTTAAACTGCAAGATTTTTCCTTCATTCGAAAGGTCCACAAAAAAGTCCAAAACAATACAAGCGAGTCTGTGTGACACCAATGAATGGTTGAATGAATGGTTGTCCAATAAGGTACGCCCCAAGTGATGCATGTTATGAATAAGTTTAGTTCCTGTGAGATGGTCTTGAATCCTCCTATAATTTCTGACTTGAAGCTCTAATGTTGCATTACTGTACTGGTTTAACTTTGTGGAATGATCGTATGAGCGCCGTAGTCTAATGGTTTGGGTGTCTAGCTTTACTTGCGTTTGTTTATGGTGTAAATCGAGAACACACACGTGCAACATCATCGGTGAATCGAGGACAGAAACCGAATTGAGGACTCCTTGATTAGAAACTTGTACAAAACTAATGAGAGCTGTTGCGAAAATGGGTACAAACAAAGGAAAAGGGAAGAGGAACAAAAGAAAATCCTTGATTTACACCATAAACAAACATGTGTGTATGTGTGATAGTATATAGCTTTGAACCCTGGATGGGAGCATGGTGTTTGTGTTCTTGAGCAAGAGGCTTTACTTCAATCATCCGCTTCCAGCCAGGAGTATAAATGGGTACCTGTGAGGGTAGAGACCAGATTGCGCTGATCTCAAGCTGCTGCGGAAAGCTGGTCTAATGGCCTGATGAACAGGGGTAATAATTGTGAAGCGCTTTGGGTACATTTGTATGAAGCCCTATATAAGCACCTCATTGTTATGATTATAGAAATAAGTGTACACTCCACACTCTGGTGTTGATGTTAGTTCAAACCCATGCATTGGAAACACAGCTTCAATGTTGTGCTACCGTCACCAGTGGTTATACATTTTGGACTGAAAATTTGATAAAACAATAAAATAACAAAACAAACCTGACTTGCCCCTCTTGCCTAGATATTTCCAAGGAGAAAACAGGTAACATCATAATGAATAAAACAGAAAATAACACAACATTCAATAACTGCATCAACAAAAAAAAGTTCAATAAAAAATTAAAGACAATAGAAAATAACATTTTCAATTTTAACATCAACTTGAAACATTTTGTTATTTTGTTTATACAGAATTTTACGTCTACAAATATGAGCAAGCCATATGAGCAAACTTTTTACTCACAATTTTTTCTAATGAACAAATGTTTGGGTTCACAATTTGAACAGAAAACCCTTAAAATGAACAGTGTCTTCCTGAAATGACATCACAGCAACAGCGCCCTCAGGTGTCAGGAAAAGCATGTAAAATGTTAAACGGTTAAAGAAGTGCACTTTTCAATAAGGCCCCCCCAAAAAAGTCTCCGGTTTCTGGTATGGAGCTTGCCCAAAAAGTGGTGCGGCGACGCGTCTTCTTTTTTTTTTTACCTGATTTTTTTGCTTCAAATGTCGGCTGATGACTGCAAATGGTGCCCGACTAAACTTAGTGCAAATATATGGGAGTCCAGAGAGGCCACATGAAGCTTATTCTCGACCATAACCCAATCTAAAAACCAGTAAATTGTGCAGCAGCAGGATTCTAGTCAAACCAGTGAGTTTGGCGGTTTTGAGACATCATCATTCATTGAAAAAAAAACCTTTTTCATTTTGCCGACGCGCATGATGGCTACGACGACGCGCAAGCATACTAGAAACCGGAGACTTTTTTTTTTTGGCCTAACATTAAGGGAGCGTTTCAGTCAGGCTGAGAGCGGTATCCATTGGGGTACCGGTATTATTCTTTGTGGTACCGCACTCCATACCCCAAACCTGCCTGATGAATGGAAAGCCGTCAGGCCTGAACAACTGAATATTTATGAGGTCAAACATGGAGCGTGGAGCTCATTAAAAGCCCAGTAGGCTTGTCAAAGATTTCAAGTTTGAATATGCCTTGAAGTGTTGAATAAGCCTTTTCGGAGTTCCAACTGCGCATTCGTAACCTGTGACAACGCGCATTGTTTGTCTCAAATGGCCTTTGACATCATCGCGCCACTGACTTTACAAAAAGGCTGTTTGTGCATTGTGGGTACTGTCCAAGGGCATTTGAGACAAACAATGTGCGTTGTCACAGGTTACGAATGCATGCAGTTGGAACTCCGAAAAGGCTTATAGGCATGGGCCAGCCCCTGTTCAAAGAACCCAGCATGCATGACAGGGATTAGCTTGAGAGCAATTAAGGGATTAGTGCTGCTGCAATTGCATCCTTTGTGAAGGAAAATCCCTCAGCAGACTGCCAGCAGACCACACACTCCTCATGAATATTCATGTGATGAAACTGCCTGTGTGCACTGACTTGTATATAATGAGCTCATTATCATAGCCAGCTAGACTTAATCCTTGTACCACAAAAAAACACAGGTACCCAATTCATACCGCTTTCAATACCAATTGATACCGCTTTCAACGGTTCCCTAACCAAAAAGGATGTCAAATAATTTGAGGCCATTTAAGAGGAGTAGAAAGTTGCACAAAATACGTTCCTAACAAAAATTCATCTCGTGGCCCCTTTATAAACTGCAACACTGGTGGTCACAAAAGCTATTTACTGTCCCAACACAGAGTCCACATTCTAGTTTGTCTTCTGAGGTTTCTGCAGGACATATTTTACCTTTGCCACTAGATGGGGATCTCTTGGCACTCCCCGATCGGGACCCTTCTCTCTTCTTCTCTCTGTCTCGCTTGCCACTCTTTGGGGACTTCTCCCGTTTGGGGGAGTTCCCCCGTTTGGGGGAGCCACCCTTTGGTGACCTGCTACGCTTTGCTGAACCTGTAAATTAACAAAATGGGGACAATTCTTGAAATGCAAAAGTCCCGTTTGGGGGATAATTTCCAACGGAGGGGCCTCAAGTGGCAATTTCAGTGTGCTTCCAAGGTGAGCCTTCTGTAGGGGAAATATACCTCATTTGGGAGAACAACTTTGATTGAGGAAAAAGGGTTTTCCGAAAAATCCAATTTCTGAATGAAAATGTCCATAGTGCTCTATGAAATCCACATTGTAAAGTTTCATGTAGTTGCTGTTTTGCAAACCCCTGCATGGCATGTGCTGTATACACAAATGTAAAGCCTAAGAGTAGATTTCTCTATAAGCAAATGTTCAGCAAAATAAAATGCATCATTAGTTTTGGTTGCATTCCCACACTTAGGTCAAAACAAAAATAGTTGGTCTCTGGTCAAGCGCGCGCATTGATTTTGATCATGCTCGTCAAATTTTTTTTTTCTTCAAATTTTCCGCGGTAGCGACAACAGCGCTCTCTATTGCCGCACCGCCTCAAATTTTCGTGGGCAGCTCGACTCCAAATGATGGAGGGCACCAAGGTACAAAACGACAAAAAAAGCAAAATAGTACCCCTCTTGTCTGTATAATCCAAGCTTGAAAAAAAAACCCAAAAAACCGCATTGCCGCATCAATTCCGGAAATCTGGTCTGACCAGAGACCAACTATTTTATTTTTTTGGCCGCAGGTGTATTCTGCTGATATGTCCCATTGTGAACAGTCAGAGAGATTATCATGCATATTCTGGTTTAGAAAAAAGCTTGTTGCAATGTTGCCTCTCTTGCGTAGGCTGTTGGACACCCTAAACAGTTACCATGCAGACAGGATGAACACATGAAATAATAGTAAGATGAATTATTTACCAGCTCGGGATCCTTTGGGAGATCCTGGTGCCACTGCGGGTGTGGATTCCTTGCCTGCTTCAGACATGACACCATCACCAGTCTATCAAAATAACGGAAACACTAGGAGTAAGTACATTTTGATAGAAATTCAGAAAGAATAATCTGATGGTTAACCAGGGATGGAAATTGGACTCCCAAAGTTATCTGATCATGACGATTGGACAATTGCAGGTTTCCTCTGCTGTGAGCAAATTCCTTTCTGGTGTGTAAGCTTTCATGAAGTAGCCAAGGTTCATAATTGTTGTTATAAGTTCATGGGACATATTTAGGCACAAAGTCACCGTATGATATTGTTCATACATGCAGAAATTGAAATTAAGTCTTAAAAGTCTGGGGACAACTTCATCATGTTCATGGCACTGCAACACCTTGAACACAGAAATTTCTGCTTACTGCAACAAGCGTTATTATTTTAAATAGAAATTTTAAGAAGTAAGCCCAACAGAGAATGTTACAGTAACTTTAAAAAGGGTGATGCAATGCTCAAGTGTAGCAGAAATATTCGGTTATGGTTCGAACACCTTTTTTTGATCATTGTTATGCTGTGCCCTAACAATTATCAGATTCGAACCAGCTAGCCGACCGTGGCAAGTTCATTGGTCGAGTGGTAAGACATCTGCACTAAGACATCTGGGTTCGAGTTCCACCCAAGTAGTTTCTGAATTCATTTTTCACAATCACTTGCGACAACACTTGAGCATACAGTGTTTAGAAAAAAAATGTATCGCCGGTGAAGGGCAAAACCCGACACTGAATTTACATCACATATGACACAAGTTCCTTCTTATGAATTGTTTGGCTGCGACATCCGTTGCTATATCAGATTTGAACCAGCCAACCGACCCCGCAAGCTTGGTGGTCGAGTGGTAAGACGTCTGCACTAGTAAGCAGGAAGTTGTGGGTTCGAGTCCCACCCGATTCAGGAATTTTTTTCACAACCACTCAGGACAACACTGAGTATAAAAATACGTTGGTGAAGGGCAAAACCTAATATTGAATGCTCTGCCATGAAATTGTCCTTGGATTGTGAGTAAGTGGTCACACCAGTCTGGAGTTTGCCTTTCATACCTGAGTATCGCCGCGCTGTGTTGCTGTGGAGTCCATGCCTTCAGTGGGCTGGGTCGTCGGCACCTCAGACGTGGGCCCCGCTGTGCTGCCCTCAGTGGCAGCTTTCAGTAACTCCTCCTCTTGCTTCTCTGCGTCTTCTTTAGCTTTCTGAATCTGAACACCAAGGGAAAAAAATGAAAATAGAAAGATTACTTTGTGTAGTGTGTTGATTTGTTTGAACAATGGCTTTTTTGTGAGTGTGGAGTAAAACAGTGCAGTTTCATGATTCACAAAAAAACTGTCTGTTTGTTCCGTTTGAAATGCTTCTTTGTTCTTGGTATGTCAATGTGTAAAGAGTGGACTGTTTTTAAGCTTTGGAATGGGCAGGGTCTGGCAACTTCCTTGGAGCCTCTCCAAGTCTAACACAGGATAAAATTCCTCAGACTTTTCAAGGACTTGATCATTGGATGTGCTCAGAAGGGCCTCTTACTTCACATCCCTTTTTATACCTGCTTGTATTTGTACCGGTAGAACATGATTTTCAGCCTCCTCCTTTCTATACTTCTCTTTCAAGAGGAGGAGCATTATTCAATTTTTTATCCATAACAAAAACTGTCTATCACGCTTTGATCTTTCTTTTCCTTTCTTCTTTCCATTCTTCTATACTTTTTGCGATGGCAATTTAAGTAAAGTCTGTCATGAGCCAATATCACGCTGGTGTTTATCTCCGGTTTCCTTGGCATGAAACAACTGAGAATATTTCTATTCCCCCCTGGATGGGATACCAGTCCATCGCAAGTTACTCCCGGCTAATGCCGGCACCCATTTATACTCTTGGGTGGAGAGAGGCAATTGGGTTAAAGTAGCTGGCCCAAGGACACAACACTGCAATGGCAACCCTAATAGAAAAAAGTAAGCTTAAAAAAATATTGTTATACAGCATGCCACATATCTGCATTATCAGAAAATTCCTTGTTCAAAAATTCAGTACAGTGTATCATAAATTGTGATCAAGAGGGAACATAAATATTCACGCAAAGGTCCTGAATAAAAAGTCAAGGATGAAGAGCAAGTGTCTGAGACAATTTATCACTGTACCTTGTCTTTTGTCTCAATCATGACGTCTTCCACACGGCAGTAGGCTTCCTGCTGCTCAGAGGCCACGTCCACCTTGCGCAGGATGCCAAAGCTGCTGAACCACTTGTCCAGTTTCTTCCAGGCGTCCTGGAAGCCCGTCAGTCTAGTGAGGAGTAAACACAGAAACACAACGAAGAATTAAACAGAGAGGAATTTACAGGTTGCAATTTGTAGCAGTGCCTGGGGCCAATAGACAAAATTTTACAATGTCACAATCTTTATTGTTATATGTAGCCTGCTATGGCAAAATGAGGAATGTCCCCCAAAACCTTGTTTCGAGTAATCGACGCCTGAAGTTGCGTATACCTGAAAATTCCTGTCAAAATCGCTATTATATTTTTGGTATTTTTGAGCAGCCAAGGTGTCCAAGATTCACACTATAATTTTTTGTTATGAAAAAATACCCCCTTAAAGTTGAAAAACTGAAGTTTTTTTTCACTGCCGTTGGAGGCGCAATGCATAGCTTTTGTTGCAAAGGAGTTTTTCTCGAAATGAGGTCGACGATGTTCGACAGGACACTGTTGAAGTTTCTGCTGCATATCTTTGGAATAAATTAAGCTACAGAAATCAATTCGGTATCACTTGAAAGCCAATGACTTGCGCTTTAACATGATGTATGTAACTGGAAAAGTCAAAAGTGGGGGTTATTCCTCATTATGATATGGCAGGTCACATATCAAAATTCAAAATAAAATGCGATGAGTTATTGGTGCACAGGGGTGGGTCGAATGCCACTTAATTGTGACATCACCAAATTAGGTCCAGACGGATCCATTATGCGTAGCACACTACGGCAGCTGCAGGCAAGATGCGCCGCTTCAGTGCCACAATGCATGTTCCAGCCCGCCATATTATCATGCACACCAGGGAGCCGTGGCCTTGTGGTCCGGAGCATTGAATTTGTGGCCTGCGGGCAATTCTGCAGGTTGTGGGTTCGAGTCCAGCCTGGGGTTATGGCGCGTGTACCCTTGGGCAAGGTACTTTGTCACTCATTGTTTCTCCCCACCCAGGAGTAAATTGGGTACCTGTGAGGGCAGAGATGGTTATTGTGATTGACTTTAGCTGCTTTGCGCCAAAATGGCAGCATCAAGCTGTTCACTCCCCAGGGAGTTGAGATTGTCTTTGGAATGTTTCATTGGCCCAATGAGCATGGTAATAATGATGTAGCGCCTTGAGCACCAATACTGATGGATACATGTGCTTTTGGGGGGGGGGGGGGGGGAGAGGACGAAGCTGTGTTCACAGGAACGGAGTGCCCATCTCTCTTTCATTAGCGATTGGGCCAGACTCATTATGCTGCTGTGGGGGGATCGCCACACCTCCACAGCGAGTCTGTTACCTTCCCAGCATTGAATAATGCCGGTACCCATTTAACACCTGGGTTGAGAGGAGTAATTGAGGTAAAGCGCCTTACTCAAGGGCACAACACGCATGGCCACGGCGGGCTTGAACCCACAACCTCACGATCATGAATCCTGTGCTCTGACATTAGACCACACGTGCCCACAAATGCGATTTATGAACAGGCACTATTACTATTATTTACCAGGAGATATTTGTACATTGCTATTAGAGCACAGGCATACTTTAAGATCAAGAGTCAACCACTAATGGACCAGTAATGCTCAATTGGACTAGCGCGGTGTCGACTGACCTGTGTTGGATCTGTTCCTGGTCATGGGCTGCATCCTTGACAGCCGATACCTTCTCCTGCTTGCCTACCCCGGTGCAGCTCCCCTCCGGTGGGGGCCTGAATTCCTGCTGGTACTGCTCACTGGATTGACTGGCATCTGAATACAGGGAGGGATGAAATGTTACTAGGATATATTAATGTTCCAACCAAATGTGTGCACATAAAAGGTCCGATAGTTTCCTAATTGGGATAGATAACCTGTCATATGCCTGGAAAATTCATTAGTCATCAATGAAATTACAAATGAAGTACAAATTCAAATTTATTTTGGCCTGCCAACATTTTGGGAATTTATTCGATGCTCTAACCTGTTATGTGAACTGTACAGCGTGTCTCAAAAAAATGTAGCATTCAAACAACATTTTTTTCTGAGAAAACTAAATCTGGTTTTTTTTTGGAAAAAAATTAGCAATGCTTGTGAAGTCTGTGAAAATCTCCACTTTCTTGGTATGTGAATGCCCTTTATAAGAGACCACGTGGCCCAACTTGGAATTCAAGTCCTTTCATTCAATTAGCTGTATCTCTAGACTGGAGTGTCCAAGTGAGATGGGATAAAGACCATTGTGTAGAGTATTTACTACACCTTTAGACTCTGTAGTTAAGTTTCGCAAACAGAAAGTGCTAGTATTTTTAGTACTTATGGATTGACCACTTCATTTTTTGAGACGCCCTGTATATCTTTTTTCGATTGTGTGCAAAACTGCAGCTTGCAAATGTGGTTACTACTGCCTCAGCAGACTTGTGTAAATTTGTTTGCTGTGTGTTATCCTTAGGGTGTTATCCTTAACTTTGATGTGCATATGCACAGTTAGAATACCAATCTGGCTTGTCTCAAAATTTGGACATGGACAAATGCCAAATCCCTGAGCAACCATGTCATAACATGCAAGTTTGACAAACAGTACAAGTTAGCTGCCAAAATGTACTATGGTAAGGCCCCCCTCCAAAAAATCCTCGGTCTCTAGTCAGACCAAAGTTCCGGAATTGATGCGGTGACGCAGTATTTTTTTTTTTCCTTTTTTTTTTTTTAAGCTTGGATTATTACAGACAAGGTGGGGGGTACTATTTTGTTTTCGTGTGTGTCCTCATGGACATTGGTGTCCTCCATAATTTGCCTTGGTGCTTTCGATCATTTGCCTTGGTGCAATTTCCCATTTCTTGGTGCTCCTTGGTACAAAAATTTGAGGAGGTGCGGCAAAAGAGGGCACTGTTGGAGCTACGGCGCAAAAGTTTTGAAAAAAAAAAGTTTGACGCGCATGATTAAAATCGACGCGCACGCTGACCAGAGACCGACCATTTTTTTTTTTTTGCCTAATGAACACTTTGACACATAGTTTCAGTTGAACTTTGATGAACAAATAAATGTGTTAAGCAACATTTTTTTTGCTTAGCTGGTCTATGAGTTTGTTGTGAATCAGGTTGGCTTTTTAAAAGGCATTCCCCAAAGTTTAGGTATTGGCTAAGTTTCTACTTACATGTACGTCCGGCAGCTCTCTTGAGCACCAGCTCGTCGGGCGACTCAAACATCAGCACCAGGTCGATGCCACTGACCGGCGGGGGTGGATCCTTGGGAGGGTTGGGGTCCAGGGCCAGCCGGCTCTGCCTCAGCTTGGACCGGGAGGGCTTGGCGTTGGCGTCGTAGCCGCTCAGGGCCTTCTCTAGGAGCTTGGCTTGGGCCACGGTGGAGGGGAAGCCGTCCATGATCCAGCCGTGCTCCTCGGTGGTCCGTCTGGGGGAAACACGGTGAGGAAAAATTGTTGAGTGAGGCTGACGCAGTGTTGGTTTACTCACATTTCACCTCTGTGGCCACGATTCAAATTCCATCCAAAGGTTTAATACAGTCCCTATCTGATTCAGTAGTTTTCCCAGATCAGGAGTTTTCCCTTCAATTTCTTAAGCTGACTATTTATTTATCATCCTCTCAGCTACAGTGCCATGGGGCTTTTGAGGTTTCAAGACAAGAAATAAAAAATACCAAATAACCAAAACGAATGCATTTACGAAGTTCGCTCGTCCACTTGGAACCAATTTAAACTACATCGTTTTCGTAGGTCATCTGGCCGATACAGCACTCAAAATGTCATCTCAGCTCCTTGAGGAGACTACAGCTAGATGAGGTTAGGGGTTAGTTCATACACAGTTAATCTGAATAGCTTATGACTTGACGTGAGAATGGAAGACTTATGATTGACTTGTGAGAGACTTGACTACAATACTTGCTCACACTTTGATTTTTTTTTTACAAATCTGGATAAACTTACTTGACAGCCTCAACCATGATGTCAATCAGTAGCTCATCCTTGACCGGTTGACCCTTGCGCAGGAACTTGGATGCAAGCTTACCCAACTTGGCTCGAGCTGTCGGCTGTAATGGAACCAACAATGAAAACAAAAACTAGAAAATGAAGATGTCAGTTAGCCGAGTGAGCTGCATAATTGACCTATCGCCGTTTGCAAGTTAGCCACGCCCCTTAGACAACCCTATGGAGTTTTGTACGTTAAGATTTATTTGTCTCAGATTTTGCGCATTCCGGGTCCCTTTGTATATCATGTAATTGGACAATATTTTCCCAGCTGGGTTGACGCGATTCTACCGCGATAGGTTAATTGTTTTTTGTTTAATTTTCATAAATGATTTCACATCATCTTCTTTGACATAAGTTTTTTATGATGAGGATGTATCCATGAAGAAGCCGTGCATGTTTCCAACTATTTGTTCATTTTCCAATTGTTTTTAAGTCTCCAGTGGTCTACAAATTACAAAACTACCAAACTGCTATTTTTCCCGAACATATTCATGTGGCGATGATACAAACACTGAAACAATCAATGTTGTAGTTGAGGTGCATGTGATGGGTCACAAGTAAATCACAAGTCCAATTCACAAGTCCAGTTTCAAGTAACAAGGGATGAAAAATAACAAAGGAATGCCTTTGTCACAGTTTCACTCGAGTTGCTTGTGAGATGACTTGGGACTGGTTAACTTGTGATTGACTTCTGATGGACTTTCTGTGATCCATCACAAGTCCCTTAACTACAACTCTGGCCTTTGTCACAATAGGTCTCTCTCAAATGACCTCATTTCCTACAGACCAGCCACGTGCATCGGCAATTTGAGTGTCAACTTTCATAACGCACATCGGCTGCGTCGTATTTCGAACACATTTCGAGCAACATTTTCAACACTGCACAATGCGTGTTTGATTGCGTAAAGTGCGCAATTGCAGTTCTCCTACAGAGATGGCCGCCTTTGAGAGAGACCTATTAATTTGAATAGCTTGTGAGTTGACTTGGGACTGGAGGACTTGTGATGGACTTGTGATGGACTTGTGATGGACTTGTGATGGACTTGTGATGGATTTGTGATGGACTTGTGAGGGACTTGTGAGGGACTTGCGATGGACTTGCGATTGACTTGCGATTGACTTGTGATGGACTTGTGATGGACTTGTGATGGACTTGTGATGGACTTGTGATGGACTTGTGATGGACTTGTGACCATCATAAGTACCACAACACTGGAAACTAGTGTTTTTTTTTGTCAGGTGCTAACCACCACCTACCTCCGGTTTGGCTGAGCCTTTCTTCTTGGTCGGACTAGGTGGTTTCTTGACTGTCTTGCTCTCACTACTCTCCCCCTCTGTGGCTTTGTCTGTCCCTTCCCCTGCCTCCTTGACAATGTCAGACTTCTCTTCGTCCACTTCAAAATACAACAATTAATAGTAATGATATAAGATTTTAGGATTTGCGTGATTAGTTCTAAAAAAAAACCTTGTCCTGCTTATTATACACTTTCGCTAAGTAAGTTGGAAGTTGGACTTCTCGCAGTTATCTGCACTGAGGCTGAGTGAGCTAAGTTTCGGTCTCAACGTTTGGACTAGCCTGCTCTCGTCAGGAGACCGAGGAGAGTAGGAGATGTCGCTCCTTATTGTTAGTAATGGAAGTACAAAAAAAAATACCCATAACAAAATAAAACGAACCCTCCCTTCCCCCCCACACCAAAAAAAGAAAGAAAAAGAAATAAAAGTTAAACTCAGAATGATAGTCATATTTGGTAGAGACTGTTTTCCAAGAAATGGACAAAAACAACAATTTTAGAAAAAAAGCCTAATCTTTTTGCCTGTGTGCCAAACCAGTGAGACAAATAACCTAAATTAACTGAAGATTCAACTCTTGGAAGTAAATGAATAGTTTCTACATTCAGTGTATTATCAAAAGACAGGAGACCCACCTTTCTCCTTGCTGTCTTTAGCTTCAGGGTTGGGTGTCACTGCATTAGGTGTGGCTGAGGTCGCATTGACTGAAAACAAATAATTTTTTAATATTGATCCTTAGATAATTTTTTTAAACCTTATCTTCTTCACAAGATGGCCCTGTATGAATGCGCTGCTGGAAATTCACAAGGGAAAAAGTCTTACTAATTTAGGCTTTGAACCTGCTATTGGACAAAGTGGTTGTCCTTCAGCAAAGGGCTTTAACATACTTTCTGTTCCCCAACAAGGAGTATTATGGAAACTTGCAGTTGTATGCATGGGTGTCAATCGGTGGGGTGGGGTGGGGGGGGGGGGGGGACGTGGGGTGGGGGGGGGGGGGACAAGTTCGACAAGTTCCCCCCACTTTGGGGGGGGGGGGGAGGAGGGATATCACATCGTTTGTCCCCCCCCCAATTTTTTCGTCCCCAAATAAAAACTGTAGCCTACTATAATGATTCTATAGCTCAGAATAGCTGATTCAATGTCTCCAAAGTCGAAAATGATGTTTAACAGATGATCTTTTGCTTAAAAAAAAAATGGTTTCACTGGTCAGAATTTGCCTCAGATCGCATCACATTGCTGGAAATTTATAATTTTTTACTTGTTTTGACTTTTGGACCAAAAAGTTTTGATTTTTTTTTACCAAAAAGGTATTTATGAATGAGTATAAATCTGTGCTTGGCTGGAATTAAACACTCTGTTTAAGAACGGTTGGAGTCTGGATGCTGATAAGTACCCTCGCCTTCAGCTCGGGTCATTATCAGCATCCAGACTCCAACCGGTCTTAAACACAAGTGTTTTAAATCCGGCCAAGCACAGATTTATTCCCTTAATAACGGTTATATTACACGATGCATAATTATTTCATATTTTATTCTCCATTACAGCCTCTCCAGAAAAACATGAACTTACCATCTCCAGGGGTGCCAGGTTGTCCCGAGGGGCTTCCCTCTGTAGAGATGGGCACTGCTGGCTGCTGGTCCCCTCCGGCACCTTCCACCGTCTCCCCCTCCTGTGCAAAAATGGAATAAGCTAACATTAGACCATAACGGTAATGTGTCATTGGTACTTAGTACTTGGTACTTGGTGGTTGTCGTCTTCAGAACTCCTTGAGGAAGTCTAACTAAGAGGCTTGTTTGGTATTTGACTGTTTAAGACTTTGTATAAACATTTCTGACTGTTTCTTACGGCTTACAAATTCTCAACATGGGTCAGAAATTGCAAAAAGGGGCACTTATGAAATATTGCAGGAAACAGTGCTTTTGGAAATTTACTTGCAAAAATAACTTGAGAACCTTACGTAAATTATTTTACAACATGACATTTCGACCTGGTTGGTTTGTACGTGTGGTTAACCCAATGGCTCCTGTGTCCTAAAACACCCTGCCTGTTATTCCCTGTACCATCCCAGCACTGCCTGGGTTTATGGAATAAATACAATGTATGAAATACAAAAGCTTACAGGGATGAGGCAAATATATCCTACCCTCAGCAATATTTTGAGCTTAATTAAAAACAGACTCGCTGTGGAGGAGGTGTGGCGATCCCCCCACAGCAGCATTTCATGGACTCGAGTCTGGCCCAATCGTTAACGAAAGAGAGATGGGCACTCCGTTCCTGTGAATACAGGTTCGTCCCCTTTACTTTTACTTTACTTTACTTGATTCACTTAGGTGAAGGACGGCATATTTTACGTGATACTCACCGTTGGTGCAGGTGACGGTACATCCATGACCTCGCCATCCTTGTACGCATCTACTGCATCGCGGACGAGATCGTCGATGTTCAGAACAGCTAGGCCATGCTCTGTGGGTCAAAGATAAAAAACAAAACAATAAGACTGACTTGGTGGTTTACTTGTTCCCCTAACTTCCATCCAGTGAGAGTAACACCTGAGCCTAATTTCAAGGAGTTTTTAAGCTGAAAACATTGCTTAGCAATTGTGTTAAGCAAAATTTAGTTGAGACCCAGCCACTAACAATAGACAGTGCATGACATTTTGGCTAGTAGCCTGTTTTTGCTAAGATTGTTTTTCGCTGTTCTTAGCAAATTGTTTCGTACTTAGCAGTTGTTCTATGATCTGGCAAGTGTTTGCAACTTTTCAAAGTTATTTCAGAACTTTTTTTGACCCAAAGGCAAAGGGTGAAAAAATAAAACATTTTTATAGAATAAAAAAAAAAAGTTGAACTAAAGAAATTGAATGGAGTGGGGTTTGAACCTGCGACCTCCGGATTGCCGTTCCGGTGCTCTACCAACTGAGCTATCCAGCCATATGTTGAGGGTTCCCTATTTTGTCAATGTCAAAGATTAGGCTCAGGCGTTCCTCTCCCTGGCTCAAGGGGCGCTAGTCAGAAGCCATAAAACTGTAGATGCCTTGTAGCTAGGGATCACGCCAAGATCAAGTCACAATTTCAGTTTCTCTTTGTGGCTTATTTGAAGAAGAAAACAAAATCTCTCAACAGAACTATGCACTGCACCTACCTTCAGCCAGCTGGGAAGCTACGGAAGATTTTCCAGTGAACGCTTTCCCCAGGAAACAGGCCTTGACTGGGAATGGGGGAATCTCTGGAGCTGCTGGCGGGGGCTGAAGGACAAAAATGAGGGTTAATCAAGCAGTTCAACTCTGGCACAAAAACCCATTCCATTTCTTCAAATATTCACAAAAATGTACGGGGTATGAAATCAAAAATAAGCTGTCAAAGATCTAATTTCAGAAAATAAGTAAATATTTTTTAAAGATATGAATTATAAATGGGTTGTTGAAACTTAAATTTAACCTTTAAAACAAGTAAAATATTTTAGCAAGATAAAAAGTGGTATTGGCTTACGGTTGGGGGCGAGACGATGCTGAAGATACGAGCCAAGATGTGGCCCAGCACAGCGTTGTTCTTCTGAGGACCCTTGATGTCGCAGTCAACAGGCGGCTGCCACTCACCCACCATGTTCTATAAATCATGACCAAAAATGAGTAGGTTATTAGTAAAAGATGCCGTCACAATGTGCATGTGTTGTTAAAAAATAAGTGTCATTAAAAAACAGTGAACCATAACTAAAAATGCGGTCAACTAACGGACGCACATAGGCCACTTTATCAAAATTGGTTTTTGAGTTAAGAATTAATCTTGTGTCAAACTCTGTTTCTGCATTTATTGTATAGAACACAAGATCAGCGCTAAATACTTCACATATATTTTATTATTTATTTCTGGTTTATTGAAGCCACTCTGGCAGCCCTAAGGCTGAATTAATTAAAATGGCAGTACTATAAAACACCGCACAAAATACTTAAAATTTAATTTAAAAATCAATTTATAAAAAAAAAAAAAAAATCACTTAAATATAAAATTGAAATATTCAATAAATAAATTAATAAATTAATAAATAGCTTATATTAAAACTAAGACTGGCATATCATACAAAGACAACAAAACAATCGATATTTGAGTAAAGTTGAAAACAACAGTATTATATAAAGTTTAACAGAAAAACAAAAAATCCCAGGAGAGATGGTCATTTTAATGAACTACTATTGTTTGACGTGACAGTGAAACATCAATGTGCCATGAAATTTTCGCAGTTCTCTAAACTGCTGCACATTACTACTACTACTACTACTCAGTCGACCGCTTTTGCACAGAGTAAGTCTTTTTACACTGAGGCAATAGGCCTTTTGACAATGATCATGCAATTCTAGCATTAACACTGAAATGAAAAAATTAGAACTTCTAATGGTCCTCACCCGGTATTCCAAGAAGTCTCCTTCGTCCAGCAACGACTGGCGCTCCTTCCCCAGTAACTGGTCCTCCGCAGATTCCACTGGTTCCTCATCCTGCCCTTCCTGTAATAATAGCACATTGGAATGCATGGACACATCGGCTTCTTATTCTTTTAAATTCCAAAATCTTTTCCAAAATCTTTTCTTTTCCAAAATTTTCACAAATATCTGAGCAACCATTAAACAAGAACAGTTTGGATATACAGGTTGTACAAAATCAAAATTTCGATGTCTATGGGCTGAGCGCCAACAAAGGAGGGCGCGTTTTTACCACTGTTAACAGCCCCATGGATGGGACACACAGCTTGCGTGTACTGTACTGGTTTGCGCGCGAAGTACGCACGACTTTGTAAATGTGCCAAAGCTATTAGCCACAGCATCTTCCCGTGAGCGTCAGGCGTCCTAAGCGCGAGAATACGTTTGAATTTAACTCCCGATGGTCTCCCAGACTAATCCCTGCCCCCAAAAACTTTGGATCATTCGAAATATGCAGTGGATGGACCGGGAACCAGTCTAGGTCTCCCCCAACTCTCCTTTTCTGGCCGTTGAAGGAGTACTTGTGCACAGAGCCCATAAGATTGAGCTAACTTAAATCTCATAAATTGGGTCTTTTTGTTTTTAAAACTTACAATTGGTTGCTCATACAACGGTTTGCCAGAGCTGAACAGCATTTTCCATTCTCTCATCAGTTTCGCTGGAAGTTGTCTGTTAAGGAAAGAAAATGTGAACTTAAATTACGGTTAAACATATTACTGTGCTACCGTTGGTAAAAAAGAAAAAAAGAAAAAAAAGAATTGAGAACTGGTAATAAGCATTTTTAAAAAAATTACAAAAAGGACTGGATTAGTTTGACTTATTTACCCATTTGATCCAGAACACCAAATACAATGTCTGCTTACTTTTCAGTGAGCTCCCTATATTTGCCGACTTTGCAGGACAGGTCTACTAGGTCCAGCAATATGTCCTGGCAGATGTTGTATCGCTTGAGGTACTTGGCCTCGGCCCGCTCCTGGGCGATCTTGTCATGGAGTTCCTTGTCCTGCTTCGTCTGCTCGATGTACTCCAGCTTGGCAAGGCGAGCAAGCTCCTAGAATGTAGAAAGGCAGGGAGACATTGACTTTATAAATTTCATTAAATAAATCATGGAACCTGCGGCTTTATCAAATTTGAACCAGCCAGCCGACCCCGGCGAGCTCGGTGGTCGAGTAGTAAGACTTCTATGGTAAGTAAGCAGGAGGTCGGTTCAAGTCCCACCAAAGTTATCTTGTGAATTTTAGCTCCAAAGCGCCAGGACAACACATTAATATACAGTGCTTTTAAATGACATCAAAGAAGAAAATAACCCAATGTTGAAATTTCCAGATCCATTATTCTCCTCGGGACATTTAGAGTATATATTGCATTGTTCCAACACATCGAGAAAACTTCTCTCCACTGGTTCTTTTCAAAACTACACTTCTTCACAGAAGAGATTAATTCTATAGTGAACAATAAACAAACTTAATTTTCCATGGATACAACAGGAAGGCACTAGTTTTTGGAATGGGTTAATTTGGGTAAATGAAAAAGAATTTAACCACTTCAAATACTAATTCTCAGAAAACACTAGTAAGCTATTTGAGAGTTAAATTTCAATAAAATCTGGAACGCTGACTTAAGCCCGGTTCATACTTCATGCGAATCGAATTTGACGTCATAAAACATTCGCTGCGAAATTCGCCCGAGTTGAAACATGTTCAACTTTTACGAATTCGCAGCGCGAATACTTGCCACGACGTCACAAATTCGCGTTCGCCTTCGCTTTCGTGCAGAGTATGAACCGGGCTTTAATCCAATGCTATGCACGTTTTAACTTTGCATTCTCCCGACCAAAGATACTGTTACTATATCACGTGATTCAGGGCATGCCTTATGCTAGCAACCCCCAGCTCCGGCATGGTCTGGTGTCTTTGTGCCATTCTCACCCATTGTGAATAATGTATTGGTGCTGAGCATCTCCGTCTCTTACGTTAAAGTATTTAAGAGCTTGCCCTGAATCGTGTGATTAGCAACAGTGCCTTTAGCCTGGAGAATTTCAAGTTAATATGTGCACAGCATTCTGAGCAAGTCAGTGTACCAGATGTTTTTCAAATTTAAATCCCAAAGGGTATAGGTCACTCGCAAATGGCTTATGCCACCATGTAAATTGTCGGGTCAAAGCAGAAAGGGCTTATACCATGCTTTAGGTCAATTTTTGTTTTTTGATGGTAACTGCTTACTCTCAGTACAGTCTTTATCCCAAAGAGGTTTTATGTTAATTATTCATCCAATTAAGGAGTAATTAAGAAATTTTAAAAGGACTTACACTGATCTTGGCACACAACTGGGAGCAAAATGGCCTTATAAGCTCATAAGCCTTTTTTTTTCTTTAAACAGGCAGTCATTACAGTTTGAAATAACTGATATTGTTGGGAAATGCAAAAAGGGCTTAAGAGCTTGTAGGACCTTTTTGCACGCACCCTTTTGTCCTTTTGTCATTTCTTTCAGTGTAATATTGGGAAGCACCAAAAAGGTCTTATTTTATTAATTAGCTGTAATTAAATAATTAAGTTACAAAAATGGCAAGTAATAATAAACTGTTAAGTTAAAGAACCCCCTTTAACAATATGCATAATTCAAACTATTTAAATAACATTTTGCAATTTTCAAAGCAGTGTGAATCTTCAAACTCGATTATCTTGAAATACTGGAAAATGCCGAATAGGGCTTATAAGTCCTTTCTGCTTTGACCCGACGAAATCTCTAAATTGAATTTAATTTACAACTCCTTGTTGAAAAAAATCCATCACATTCTGGCTTCCTGTGGTTCAAATGATTACTTACGGCTTCCTTGTCCAGGGCCTCTTGGAAGTCCCGCTGTCGTCGCTCCTCGTACTGCTGCTCCCGGAAGATGCGATTCTGGCAGATGACAGCCTTCTCGTGCCGCAGCTGCAGCAGCTGGGTGGCGATGCGTCGCTCCTGCTGGGACTGGCGCATCAGGCGATTGACAAGGAGCTCCTCACGTCGGGCTTCCTGAGAGGCGAGAGGCGGGAAAAAATTAGATGATGTTAGAGTAAAACATTACAATAAAACCGCTGTATACTCTTTGCCGCCTGAGGGCTAGTGAGAAAAAGTGAAACAAGGCCTGAATTAGTTGAAATAAATAAAAAGTCTACAATTTGGGTACTGCCCATCACTGACGTAATGTTCTAAACAATACATACTCTGTGATTCAAAATCCAGCTACGACAAAGCAGTAGTTGTCCATTGATACATGATCAATGTTTTTTTTTAACAGATGCCAAATTCAGTTTGTCGTCTGTTTAAGGCTGAATCTTTATCTCAATTTTTGTTTGTAATATAAAACAAATTTCCATGATCCTGACCTCTTGCGCGTCATGCGCCTTGAGCTGATCCACCAGCACCTTGCGGCGTCGCTTCTCCCTCTCCTGCCGAGCGGTGGCGTCCTCCTGAAGACGCTTCCTGATCTTACTGATGTACTCGTCATTAGAGGCCGGCTGCAAGCGGGAAAATACACAGTCAATAGAGGGCGCTTCAATCATTTAAATAAGAATAGGTATTCAAATAGCAATTTTCACAAAAATGTTCATTACGATTGTCCATTGCTCATTGGACCAATAAGAATTCCTGATAGCATCTCAGCTCCCTCGGGAATATCCAGCCATTTTGGCACAAAGTACTGTAGAGAAACAAAATAACCATATCTTTCTCACAGCAAGTGGTGATAAAGTGTCTTGCCCAAGGACACACGTATCAACACCCCACAGGCAGGACTCGAACCACAATATGCAGAAATACTGTTCTGGCACTCTATATATTAGCAATAGGGAGGTGAATATAAAAAAAAGTTCTCTACGTACAAATCACACAATAAATAAAAATAAATTCATGATTTGTAAGAATCAGAAAATTCCAGGCATCTTACCCTGATTAACTGGACCAATTCTGGCTTAGACTTTTCTTCCTCTTGTTGCTGCTGTAGATAGGTGGCTACCTCCTCATCAGCATCTCTGAAGTAAAACAACACTCTTAATTAAGATGGTCCAAATTTGAAGAATCCAAATAAAATCTGATGATTTCTCAACACAAAGGCTCATCAACTCACTTTTGTTCAACCCACTGGTTGCAAAAATAAAGCGTTTCTACTTGCCACTGCTCATAATTATTATTACTTAACGTTGCATTTTTTTTTTTTTTACACAAGGTGCACTTTAAACCTTACTCATGAAGGAAAAATGAGGGCTCTGTGCTGCAGGCAAAACAGAGAGGTGATCCAGTAGCAACAGCTGTATACCACTTGACGTTAATCAAATCGACGTGTCCGTGCAACAAGGTCGTATCTCCTAAATTGGGCCATACGTGAAACGGGAGTTTCAGAATGTCAAAAGGTTGAATCTCACTTAAAATAACTCGGATGTACACTCAAAGTCAATGGACGTCGAGATACGACCTTGTCGCACGGAGTGTAGTCGTGCGAGATATGACTTTGTTGCAGAATGGGGTTACGACCTTGTTGCACTGACGCGACAAAATGCTGTCTCCGAGTAAAACGTCTCCCTCTCCAATGCTAAAGCATGACTTAGGGCAAGAATGACAAACTGTATGCAATATACCAATTACTTTTGACTGAGGAACGCTGCAGTCCAGTGGTTACAGTGTCTGACTCATGTGTGATAGTACATTGTTTGAACCCTGGTGGGGAACATAGTGCTTGTGTTCTTGGGAAAAGACTTTACTACAATTGCCTCTCTCCACCCAGGAGTACAAATGGGTACCTGTGAGGGTAGAGACCAGAACTGCTCCAGAAAAATGGTCTCATGGCCTAATGAACAGGGGTAAAAATTGTGAGGTGCTTTGAAACTTTGGTATGCGCGCTATACGAGTAGAATATTATTGTTATTATTATGACTGTAAAGAGATAGCTTACTTGTCCTCTTGTGTCATGTTCAAGGAGCGGCTGAGCTGGTTCTCAAACTTGGCAATCTGCTTTCTCATCTCGGACGCTTCTCGTTTCAAGGAGGCCTCTCGGCGGGCCGTGATGGCCTTCAGGGTCTTGTTGGGTGGGGGCTTGGGCATCTCAACAGTAGCAGCCCTGAAATGACAAAAACAGGACCACTCAAAGTTGCCGTATAAGTTTGTTTCCCATGTGGTTAATTAGCAAGTACAGGATTTGATCTCTTTTGAGAGTGTGTAGTACCGACGGGGATCTTTGGGATCTGTTTAGGTGGTGGGTGCGTCACCATTTCACCTTTAACCCTCGTAGGCATTTCATGGCCAAGTGCCTACATAGTAGAAACCAGTACATGGATGGCGTGGTCCACAGAGATCATGTGAGACCTGTTGTGATTGGCTTGTGTACATGAATCGTGTCATGTGTAGATTTAGGTAGGAACTATTTATCATTGTTTGTTCGCGTCCCTTCAGAGTTGCGTTGGAACTGGAGTTTTCAAGTTCGAGTTTGTTTGTTTGTTTTATTTCTATTCATACATGTACATACCTAAACAATAGTTTACATGGTGTAATATAAATAAATGTAGTTCAATAAATAAGTAAACATGGTAAATAAAGCAGAATTAGAGTATGAATGGGGGTGCCATCCAGAGAAGGACTAGCCTTCTGTAATCGGAGCACCCAAAACTGTCGTCAACAATCATCATATGGTCACATAGCATTTCAATATACAAAAAGTAATCATAGTATAGTTGTGTTGGATGTTTAGCTTGTGCGCTGGGGTGTACTGGTTCCTAGCTAAGAAGCCACTGCTATGGCATTGGGAAATGGTATCAACGTGGTTGGCGGGGTTGTTGGAAGAACAGTAGAATGTCACTCTAATGAACACAGGGAAATCCACACAAGATGGTTTGTTATAGTGGTAATTTGTTACTCAGGGGTGTGAGTGGAGTAAAAAAAAAATAGCTGAATATAGCTGAACCTGTAAATAACCGAACCTGCGAGCGCGTAGCGCGAAGCCCTTACGGCGTGGGGTTTGGGGCCCGCCGAAGGGCCCCTGAAAAATTTTGAAATGTGGACTAGCCTTCTGTAATCGGAGCACCCAAAACTGTCGTCAACAATCATCATATGGTCACATAGCATTTCAATATACAAAAAGTAATCATAGTATAGTTGTGTTGGATGTTTAGCTTGTGCGCTGGGGTGTACTGGTTCCTAGCTAAGAAGCCACTGCTATGGCATTGGGAAATGGTATCAACGTGGTTGGCGGGGTTGTTGGAAGAACAGTAGAATGTCACTCTAATGAACACAGGGAAATCCACACAAGATGGTTTGTTATAGTGGTAATTTGTTACTCAGGGGTGTGAGTGGAGTAAAAAAAAAATAGCTGAAAATAGCTGAACCTGTAAATAACCGAACCTGCGAGCGCGTAGCGCGAAGCCCTTACGGCGTGGGGTTTGGGGCCCGCCGAAGGGCCCCTGAAAAATTTTGAAATGTAGATGCTCTGTGGTGCATTTTAACATGATTTTAAAGCCTCCTGGCATGCCTGGGCCAACTATTGGAAAATGTTTTGCAAATTATGCATGTTTTTAAGTTAACTTTTCCTTCATATTGGCTTGAAACTGCCTAAATGGCCAACTTGTATATGAAAACTGGGAAATTCGACCACGTTTCGACCACGTTTTCCATATTTGAACTCCTTACTGCAGATGATACACATCGTCATCGCGTGTCCCGGTTTCTGATCGAGTCGCCTAATTTCTGCCCATTAACCATGTGTTCCATCCAAATCCATTTCCACGGATTCGTAACCTGAGGATCGGTCTTGTCAATGTCCGTATCAAACTCCGAACCTCTTTGGATAATAACACATTTGTGTTGCACTGACATCTTGCGGAATTAATAATGTCAAAATATGTTCGAAACATTTGAAACGGCACACTAACGTACACGTATGATGTACGTAATGCAGCGGAATACACGCAGCAGGCCAGGATGCGTGCATGCAATGAAATGCACACATGAACTTTGCCCCGCATGATGCCCTCTACCGGCGTGGCATGGTGACAATTTACTAGTCTTATTTCAAGGCTTTATATTTGCAACAAGACGATGTTTACAGCGAGTTATTGTGGAGATCATCGCGTGTCACTACATGCATAGACACAGGAACGGCCGCAAAGAGTCCCAACGCGCTTCATGGCGCATGTGTGAATATTCATATTTATCTGCAGCCAATCACAGCGCAATGACTGTTGGTTCCCCGGATGCTGTTTACATGTTGTGTACAATACATTGTACACACGCGGCTTCGAGCTGAAAAATGCATGCACATGGTATAGTACACACGTACATGTACGTACTGTACATGTACCGGTACGTATCATGTACATGTACATTGAATACTCGCTTGCGATTGCACGCACCCCAGAGCTTGTAGAGAGTGGATCGCGTGCGTTCGGCAGCGGCGGAAAATAAAATAAACGGAAATAAAATCAATGCTTACGCGCGGGGGAAAAAGCGGGGGGAAATCTGGACCATCGGAAGATAAAAAGCGGAAAACAAAATGTGGCACGCTGAACAAAAAAGCGGAAATCCGCTAAATAGCGGAGATTTCACACCCCTGGTTACTACGATGTGGATCGCCAATGCTCAATATGCTGGTTCATAAAGTATATACTCAATGTTGAGTATAGCAGATTGCATGATAGCGGCATTCCACTGCACTTTATAAATACACATTATAATTTTTATTATTTATTGACTTATTATTTTTTACTCACTTGATTCTTGCCACAAGCTCCGTCTGTCTCTTCCTGGCATCGGCGGCTTTCTGTAGCTCCCTCAGCCGTTCGTCCTGCTGCCACTGCCGTTGCTTCTCCTCCTCCTCGTACCGGGTCCGGAACTCCACGTCCAGGTGTTGGCGCTTGCGTTCACGGAACTTGTCCACTAACTGGTCCAGGTTCAGGTCTGTCTGTCGGGGGGTCAGGATCTTCAGACGCTGTGGTGATGATGAGAAAGGAACAAGGGATAGTTCAATTCACTCTCACATCCATATAAAGTATAGACCACTTCGTGTTGCCCACTTTTTGTGATTACTGGGCTGGGCTCGCTTAGGTATTTCACATAATGCATTGCACTCCCCTTCATGTTTAGCGCTATTAACAAGTGCGAGTGCACAATAAGCTCTGGCGAAAAATGCTACGCTGATGGCACATTTGGAACACCATACTTTTTGTCAATTTTGGGGACATTTCCTCCTTCTGGATACCGTCCAACCACTACACGAAATACCACATGACTATAACATTACTGCACATATTTTGCCTCCATTTACACACTTTTCATAAACATCTTTCCGAATTGTTACAAAACAATTTTTTGTTAAGTATTATATTAATTTTGTTGTGAAAATTTCAATTTGATAGTTAAATTTTGTGGGAAACTTATGGAGCTTATTTTGGTCAATTTTTCGGGGACAGACACGCAACCGATCGAAACAAAACCAGTTTTCTAAAAACGTTTGTCAAGAGTGCATTTTATGACCATGGCATGGCATTTGGTCAATTAGTCAATTATTTTTGGTCAATTTTCGGGGACAGACAGACAGACAGACCGACCGACCACCAAGGTAATTTGGTTATTTGTAATTGACACTAACTTCCACTTGAAAAAAAAGGTGTAAAACCTTCAATAAAATCCACTAATGAATATATGTACATATGAGGTTAAAATGAGAGTGTAATTAAAACGTGATTGTTGACAATACAGAATTTGTGGTGCAGTCGCAGTTTTTGCAGACAAAACAGAACAGCTAACTTTCTTGTTTGTGGCCTAAAACGACTCTAACAAAAATAGAATTAGAGTTGATCCCCCAAACAGAAGAGTCATGATCGCAATCCCAAATCTGGAATTGAATCTATCCTCGTCCAAAGTGGCTCATGAAAAAAGAAAAGAAAAGGAAATTATGAAAATGCGATCTTTTCATTAGCAAGTGCGTTTTGTCCAGTTGCTTTGTGTTACCATTCAGCACTCCAGACTCAAGAAACCATTCAGTTTTATGACAATGGGTCTGGGAACAAGATAACGAGATTTCCGTTATTTCCTGGATGTCCGCGCTAACCTATAAACTTCATTTCTCCCTTAACCCTAACCGCCCTGAATCCTCCAAAATCCTTTTTCCAAATTGGAGGAATTTGCAGGATTGAGGTTACATGGCAAAAGTGGGTTGCTGATTTAGGAGTGTGTCAAGGTCTTGGGCCGGACCTTGTGTTGTTTAGGCTCAGCCGTGCATAAATTTAGTCCTTGATTATTCTTGACATCCTCCGCACTGCTCCAGGATGTCACTGCCTCTGCCTCAGCCTATTGACAGTCATAGCCGGAGGAATTGCAGGATTCAGGCAGTGATCACCCCTCCATGGACCATATTCAAGAAATAGTGGAGGAATTTGCAGGATTGAGGCTACATCCTAGCAAAAAGGCCAAGGGAGTTTAATAGAGTTAATGGTCTACCACTAGAGGGCCACTGCTCGCAGAGCCCTACCTCTTTGTACGGCCCTCGTTCCAGGCTCTCCAGCTTAACCGGCGCCCCTGCCCGCATGGTCTGCATGGCCACGCCCGTCAGGTTGGACTGCCTCTTGTTGTGCAGGGCGATGTAGAGTTCGTACATGAGCCGTGTTGCCACGCCAGGCTGCTCCTGCATGATGCCGTGGGCCGTGTTGGTGTCGAAGGGCACCTCCAGCAGGTGTAGCGTGGGCTCCAGTCGGGTGAAGTTGTTGAGCTTGGAGTCCGCCGTCCTGAAAATGATCAGCATAGTTTTTAACTTTCACTTTCAAGTTTCAAAGTATCCAAAACAAAACTTGAAGGCCCTCTAAAAAGTTGCCAACATTACTAACATTAAAGGGGTACTATGGCCTGAAATCCTCGAAAATTCAAGTTTTGGATTGTTTACTGAAAAGTTTGAAAGGTTAATTTGAAAAGTTAATTAGGCTATGCCTCACTTCACAACTGTTCATATGTTATTTTTTACCTGGACTGTGAAAATGATTCAAAGTCATCTTGAAGTTCATATTTCTTGAGCACTTCCCCAATGAGAAAACCAGACGCAAACTTCTCAGCAAAGTTTTTCTGATCTGAAATAAAACAGAAGACGCACAAGAAACATTTCATATTTACACAAAAAATTATCGTTAGGCTAAATATTCCGTGGGTAGGCCTTCACTTATTCTTTGCATAATGTAACATTAATTTAGGCTTATTATTATTAAGCACCGTCGATATATTGTCATTGATATAAATTCTATATTATTTTGATATCGAATTTGCTGATAGCAATTTTGTAATCAAACCGAAATATTGCAATTTTTCATATTGAGGACTCATATCGAAAATATGTCAGATTATCATCAAGTCCCCAAGATAAATCTCATGTTTGGGTTTTAACTCTTTATTAAACGTTTGATGTAGGCCTATAGTATAATGAAATAAATTATAAAGTTTGGCAACAACTTGTACTTGTGACTCAAAATAAAAACATCGCGAAATGCCAAGCGGTGTTGCTGTGTGCTCTGCATTTGCTGGAATTTGTGGTCTCTGTAATGTAAAACCTCAAAAGAAATTGCCTGTTCTGGACAAAGTGTCAGTGATGAGATTTGTATTAAAAAGTTTGAGCAGCGTGCTCCAGAGAAAGCCGTGGAAAATTGGGACTAAGCATGCTAAATTAAAATTGTTGTTAAGTAAGTAGGCCTAGGGGGAGGCTAGGGCCTAGGCCGTGGTAGGACTTTATTTCCCTGTTTAAAAAAATCCTCCAAAAAAGGCAATGCACTGTTACAAAGAAGAAAATAAAATCTACTTAAACAACACAAACATTCAATTAAAATCATTAATTGTTAAAGTTAAGAAAAATGTTGCAATTAAAAAAAAAATTGCACAGCGCGCATTCAATCCCAGAACCTTTGGCAGTAGGCCTAGACTAGTCGAACGTCTGACAATTGAGCTACTGAAGCACTCTGTTGAATAGTCCGAGTAACTTGGACCCAACTTATCGCCTTTTTTAACATTTGGACATGGTCTATCGCCAGACCATGTCCAAATGTTAAAGATAGTGGATATTTTGCCGGAGGTAATGACGGCAAACTAACGATTACTAAAGGTTTGCCAGCGGCAATCCATATCAACAGAGGGCGCTGTACTCTTTAAAATAGGGCTGAATTATAAGATGTATTAAATTCCCACCAAAACTTGTGTAGCACGTTTGGTGTAATGGTTAAGCAAAGGCTCTAGTAAGCGGGATGACTCGCGTTCGATTCCGACCGCACCACATTTTTAAGGTTTTTTTTCTCATCCCCAAATAAATAAGAATATTCTTCTTTTATTATTTTAACATGTCTCAAACATTTTTTGCAGAGTATTACATTTTCTTTTTCAGATTTGTGGCTCTGGAGGATTTTTTTTAAATGCAGTGGCTATTGTTACGGCAGCCGTAACGCATTTCCCATTTTCTATCGTTACGGTAGACTGCAACTTTTATAAAAACATGACAAGAAAATATAAAATTAGAAGGAAAAAAGTAAATTTGAACGTTATGAAATTCGGACTTTATTTCCCTTTTAAAAAAAATCCTCCAAAGCCTCAGGTTAGAAAAGGAAAAAAATTTGAGTGCAAAACTGAGATCCGAACCCGCAACCTTGCGGTGCAAAATCCTACCATCTATCGACTGAGCTGTCGCACTGCTCGCTAAAACGTGTGGAAACAAATAATTATATACCTGCGTGTGTATCAAAAAAGTATCGTAGAGGGCGCTAAACAACGACTGCCGTAACGATAGCCACTTCGTTTTTTAAAAGGGAAATAAAGTCCGAAATTATAAAATGGTCTGAATCCCATCTTGTGAATATGAGGTAACAACAATAATTTTGGCATGGAGCCAGACTAAAACTTTTCACCGGAAAATGTTTAAGTACAAAAAAACAGTAGGCCCTAACTGCGCATGTTCAGTGCATATCCGGCAAACTAACGTTTACTAAAGGTTTGCCGTCTCCGGCAAAATATACACTGCCAATGTTAAAAAAGGCGATAAGTTGGGTCCAAGAAGTTACTCGGACTATCTGTTGGGGTACCGATCTGTTGAAAGGGTAGGCATAGGCCTACTAGTTTGAGTAGTTATAAATGTGATAATATAGATTCGCATGTATTGTTGCAATGTCGTGATGATACTTGATAGCAGCTAGCAGTTGAAAATCGCGTTACGGCTGCCGTAACGATAGCCATAGCCACGACAAATTGTCAAATGCACGACGACTTTCTTCGTAATGTCATAAGATTCTTACCAACTGGCTGTGAAATATACAGATCAGAATTAAGCCATCGGCACAAAATCTCTGTCATCTTGCTAGCCTTGTCAAATCAAATTCCAAAAACGTTATGCGAAAACGTCATTCTGTGTAAAGTAGTGGTAAAATCGGTGCGAAAATGAACCGCAATTCAGTTTTGCAACGATAAACAGCAAAGGTCATTCGGTCACGTACCAGGCAACGGTGTTTGTTCGTGGACAGAATATATACATTACTCAACAAAACAAATTTTCAGTCGTTTATATTAATTTCGTGCTATTCAAAGAAGTACAAATCAACAATGACATCTTTTAAAAGTTGTCAAATTATTTAAAAAGACTAAATATTAAAATATGAATTCCAACACGAATCAATTTATCCAAAATGCTTTTCGAAATGATAAAAAAATGCACTTAAATTTATGAAATGGATTTTGAACGACTTGAAGTAAAGACTACTTACACCTTGATGTATGGTATCCGACTCCTTGTTGAGAAATACCACGTTATTCAACACAGTCTGGTATCCGGTATAGGCCGAACGCGACGAAACCCCAAATTAGCAGACGACGCGCTCACGATCGATCACACACAGTGCTGCACGAAGAAACACGGATTATGAAGTTTTGACAGTTGCTCTATGGTTTATAATGTTACCCTTAAGCCATGGATGGTAGGTGAATTGTGTAATTCTCTAAATTCCCATCATCAAAGAGCATGTTGTCAAATCAATGCAGACAGACAGACACAGTCAGTGTCAACTCAGATTCTCTTAACGCGGCAACGCCTTGAAAATGAAATGGAGAAATTTTCATTTGGTCACGGTGTTTGTGTGGTGGGTCAGGGCGGGGGGGGGGGGGGGGGGGGGGGGGGGCATGGGGGGGGGCATGGGGGGGGGAGTGGGATTTAGTTCAGGGCGTAAAGGAGATGGTGGGGAGGGGGGGGGTAAACATGGCATAAAGTGAAAAGTGCAGCTGTCGCAGTGTCGGAAGTAAATATACCACTGTTAGGCTCCACGTAGTGGAGCCTCATATAGTATACTAGCTCTAGTCTAGGACTAGTAGGAGTACCACTGTTTATACTGAAGAACTTGGACATAACTTAAGACCTTATTATTAGTTATTTTATATAATTTCTGTGTAGGGCCCCCCCCCCCCAATAGAAACTAATAACTGTGTCATGTTTGTACATGTAATGGGTCCGTAAAGTCCAGATTTATAAATGGGGATGTTTAGAGCTTGATGAAATTTTGTTTACTGCTTGATGAAATTTGGTTTACTGGGAAATTTGAGGAAAAAAATAGCCTGCCACTAGACGCAAAAAAAAATATGAAAGGGCGCAACGTTAGGGGCCACACCACGTTAGGGGACATTAACAATACCTATTGTTTACATAATGCATGAAGTCATAAATCATGATGTGAGAAATGATGCGAACCAGAGCAAAGTCCATGACTGAAGTGTGCAAAGAATACTGCACGGCTGATATAAGTTGTGTCTCATTTTTTGTCGCACAGATTCCAGGAAGAGAAAACTGGCTTCAGACGACGAATCCCAGAAGCGTGTCGTGAAGGAAGGCATGTCGTGGTGGACATGCCTGATGCTGGGCATGGACCAGAAGAACAGTCGGCCTAAGGCAGTGCCGGTCAAGCAGGAATCTCCAACAACGAATACCTCCAAATCTACGCAAGGCTAAAACTCAGAAACCCATGGAACTCAGAAACCCATGGAACTTCGGAGACATGGAACTGTGGAGACACCTCAGGAATTCCGACCTGAATTAAGATACTGTTTGATTGACCCTAACCCTCCTGATTCCTTCAAAATCCACTAGAAAGGTTGTTGAAGAAGATCTTGCAGGATTGCCAAAGATAGAGCCAAGCTAGCCCAGGTGGACCCCCTTACCTCCCTACGTTACGGAGACCTGGGCCAGAGCAGAGCTAAATTGGAATGCTTAGCAAATGCTTCAAATACAAGGACACATGTATTCGTACTCGGTGAAGGGCATTGGAAGTTTGTGAAAGTTAGATGCAAAGCTAGTAAGGGCTGAAGCCTAGTCCGAAAATTTGGGACTCTCATTCAGTACTGTGTATGAGAGTCCCAAAACTTAAGGTATTGAAAACATGCAATACAAGAAAATTGACTGGCATCTGAAACAACCAGTCCAACAACTCTTCAGTACTGCATCTATCAACTGTCAGCTGACTGTGCCAAAAGAAATATCTAGGATGTTGGGTAGTAGGTCACTATTTCTACACATTTCTCCATAGATAGGCACCTGACTAAATGACAATGAATGAAGAAGTCAGTCTTGTCAAACAGTTGGACCATGGATGGACATGTAGAAGTCTAGCCTTTAGCCTCATTTTGAAATCACTTGACTTCCCTCTCATGTGCAAGCCACTGCCAAATATTGAAGAAAAGTCTCCTTTAAAAAATTAATTGAAGCTTCAAACTTGGTTGGTGAAATACTGAGGACCTTTTCTTTCCCACAATGACAGTTTAGGAGAAGCCCTAAATTGTCAGCGAATTAACAGCCCTTTTTTCGCTTACCGAATCTGAAGCATGTCTGGTGATGAGGAACCTGTGGATTGCGAGGCGTGCATGGCCCAGAAACCCACCGAGCCACTGGCCAGCGATTGCTGTGGCACAGGATGCAGCCCCTGTGTGTTGGACTTGCATGACACGGAGCTTGCGACGTGGAGGAGGTCATGTGATAGGTGCCACGAAGGAGGGGCACAGACGGAGCATCGAGAGCCAATGGAAAATAAGCAACAGGTCATTAAATTTGTTACAAGATGATTTTTTTTCCAAAAAGAATGTAAAATTTCAATAAATTGTGATGACTTACTGATATTACTTACTGAAAGGTGGTGTTAGACACTGTAATTTGGCATTATAATGAGGGCCAAATGTTGACATGCACTGCTTACACCTGTCTCTAATAATAGGCATAATTTCCAGCGCCTTGAGTACCTAATTGTTGGTATATATGACTTCGGTATTTATTTTATTTATTCTTTACCTTAGTCCCGCAAATTTTCCAAAAGCCTCTTGCCCAGTTAGCGTTAACCAACCATTCATGCTTCGCAGTTTGTAATTCACTGATGTGATTCCTTTTTTTTTTGCTTCTTCTCTTCAAAGGCAACAAGCTGTCAGGATGCACTAAGTCCAGACGAATACAGAGCCTTCAAGCTACAGGCTACGAAGCAAATAACCCACGATACAGCTATCTATACCTTCCGCCTTCCCGGTAACAGCAAACTCAATCTAGGTGTTGGCCAACACATAATTCTCCGGTATAGTGAACTTGCATGGAAACTTGTCACCTTTGTTTCAGCCTTAAGGCCAAAAAAAAGTCTCCGGTTTCTGGTATGGAGCTTGCCCAAAAAGTGGTGCGGCGACGTGCCTTTTTTGTTTGTTTACCGGTTTTTTTCTTCAAATGTCGGCTGATGACTGCAAATGGTGCCCGACTAAACTTAGTGCAAATATATGGGAGTCCAGAGAGGCCACATAGAGCTTATACTCGATCGTAACTCCATCTGAAAACACGTTAAAATTGTGCAGCAGCAGGATTCCAGTCAAGCCAGTGAGTTTGGCGATTTTGAGACATCATTTTTCATTGAAAAAAAACCTTTTTCATTTTGCCGACGCGAATGGCTACGAGAATTTTCTTTGAAGAACCAAAAAAGTTATCAGTAAGGCCCCCCCAAAAAAGTCTCCGGTTTCTGGTATGCGCGCGCGTCGCTGTAGCCATGCGCGTCGGCAAAATGAAATTTTTTTTTTTCAATGAAAGATGATGTCTCAAAACCCCCAAACTCACTGGTTTGACTGGAATCCTGCTGCTGCACATTTTTAACGTGTTTTTAGATGGGGTTATGATCGAGAATAAGATTTATGGCTTCTCTGGACTCCCAATTTCATATAGGCCTATTTGTACTAAGTTTAGTCGGTCACCATTTGCAGTCATCAGCCGACATTTGAAGCAAAAAAGTCGGGTAAAAAAAAAAAAAGCCGCGTCGCCGCACCACTTTTTGGGCAAGCTCCATACCAGAAACCGGAGACTTTTTTTTTTGGGCCTAAAAGCCGTTTTTATATTAGTAAATTCCCTCAAGGTGATGGAATTATTAGATTAGATAGATAGATAAGAAATAACTTGATTACCCTATCAATATAAATTACATTTGCTCTCCAAGGCAAATAAAAATATGCAATTGCAATTGGAAAACATCATAAACATGACTAGTGAATGAATGTTGATCATGAATATTCATGACATACTCTTGTTAGCATCCAATGTTTGTTTTCTTTTCATCACAGGGGTCCTGTGAATGGCAGATTTATCACAAGACAGTTCACGCCGATCAGCCCTCCGGGAATGAAGGGCCACTTCGATGTCCTTGTCAAGGCAAGTTATAAAAAGGAGAACACATCACATTGTTCTTTATTGGAATAAAAAAAATTGGCGAGGCAACATATCAAGCAAAACAAAAGTCTTGTGTAGAAGTGCCAATAGTGTGATTTTACAAAGGGAGCCATTTCCAAGAACGAAGTTGGGCTTTAAGCAAGATGTCAAGCTCACATTTTTGCTTTCACGTTGAGTTTACTGTTATATAATTGTGCCAACATCTCCACATTTGTACATATTTTAAAATTATAGAGAATCATTATGCAAGTATTTTTCCGAAACTAAGTGATGTTAAAAGTGGTACAAATTATAGCAGGGTAGCTAAAATTAAGCAGGACAACAAATTTCTTTGCAGGGTAGTCTGCTTTCCCCAAATCTCTCATCAAGAATACTGCGAATGTGAGGAATTTTTTCGTTACCAGTTCGCGCCGGGAATATTTTGACAAGAACTGAACGAGGCGCGGGCTTAATTTTCACTCGACCTCAAGCCAGGTGGGTTGAAGCCATACCCTCGGGCAGCAAACTCATATTTCCAGCCTGGCTCGCTGTGAGTGGGTCGCTGACAGATATTTGCGGCCTCGCTCCCTGCGTGTTTATCTGTTCCGAATACCGCAAAACCTTTGCGTGTATACATCCGGCTCGAACTGGTTAGAATTCTCTTAGTTTTGCTCGACAGTTTTGTTTGTGTATTTTTGCTTAGGTTTACAATGATGGTGCAATGTCTCAATACATCACGGTATGGAAGGAAGACGATGACATCGAATGGAGAGGACCGTATGGAACGTTCTCGTACCAACCCAACCAGGTAAATATTTTGAAAATTTCTTTACAGAAAAGGGTGTCATAATGAGGTTTGGTGAAAGTAATATAACTCAAACCATCACCAAATTTGAGATAAGTACCATTATGGTAATATGTGCAATCTTGCCCATGGGCAAAATTACTGTGTGCACACTCTCAATTTAATGCTTTCATGTTTCCAAAACTATGTGATGCGATCAAGCTAAATGAGTCGTTTGTCGGGAATTTTTATTTGGAGATTCAGGCCAAAATAGGGCCACTTCATCACATCACTTCATCACATCTATTGGTGTTCCGACTTCCATAACTTTGTTAACCAACGATGGTATCAGTGTGGGGTTTTCACAGCAGTAATGCTGAGATTGTGCTCTTTTCAAATCTGTAATAAAAAAAAATTGACTGAGTCTACAAACGACTCAATTAGCTTGATTGTATCACATATGTGCTTGCCCCCAGAAATGCATGTTGTTTGGAAAAGAAATTGTTCGCATAAACAAGATGGTGCATATTACATTTTTCCCCCTCGATAGTATCGTCGTATCGTGATGCTTGCAGCGGGCACCGGTATCACCCCAATGCTCCAGGTGATTCGACACATAGTCATCAATGAAGATGATGAGACGTTCGTCCGCTTGGTGTATTCAAGCCGGACTTACAGCGACATCCTGCTGCGAGAGACGCTGAATGAACTGACCGCCTACTGGAACTTCACTGTCTTGTACGCACTGAGCCGGGTGAGTAAAGTAAAACAAAAAAAGAACAGTGAACTTCACTGTTCTTTTTGAGTGAAGTCTGTCATAAGCCAATATGTCCACCAGGCAATATATCCCCGGTTTACTTGGCATGAAACAACTGAGAATAATGTTATTCCCCCTGGATGGGATGCCAGTCCATCGCAGGTTACTCCCAGCAAATTCCGGTACCCTTTTATACTCCAGGTTGGAGAGAGGCAAGTGGGGGTGAAGTGGCTTGCCCAAGGACACAACATTTGGCCAGCAGCTGGATTGGAACCGCCGACCCTCTGATCACGAGCTAGAGGGCGCCCTTTTACCTAGTAACGACGTCCCATGGGCGGGACATTCAGCTGGTTGACGCGCACCGTTCCTTGTGTGTGACGCACGTACACCAGGGGATTTGTACTATGTACACACAGTGCTACGGCTGCGCGCCTCGGCAAAATTGCAGTCGGGCAAGATGGCGTCGGTCGGTCACCCCCAACTGTGCTTTCTTTGCCGGTGAGGGGGTACATGTACTTGTGAACGGAGTGGATAGTTGCCTCTGAATTGCTTGGCCATGGCCAGCCAGTAACACACTCGTCTATGGAAAGGGCTTCAGCACCTTCCATAGTACATGACTTAACCAAGAGTTAATAGCCCCTTGAACATTATTGAACCAAGTTTTTAACTTGGTTGCACTTCACAAATTTTGGTATTTCCTATATCAATTTGCTAGGAGACACCCGGAGAACATCCTACCTCATACGGAGAAAGTTTCCACTACGGCCGCATCCAGCGGGACACACTGGCGGCTGAGATGGAGACTAGTCCCCAACCGGAAACCCAGGTCCTCATTTGCGGTACAAAATCCTTTGATAAAGACATGCTCAATTTCCTGAAGAAGCTAGAATTTAAAGGCAACGTCTTCAAATTTTGATACAAATTTCAAGTCCGCCTTTTCTATCTGTAATGAAATATTTGGAAAACAGTGGGTGTATTTGTCGGAAATTTGTTACATTTTTCTTAGAAACCTGTTTAAAATTTTAAACTGCTGCAGTACACCACTGGTTCAAAATGAATTGTATGAGGTATTAAAAAATACAAACATTTGTCTAGTAAATGTACAAGTCTACATTATGTGCACACTTCACTAGGCCTTTAAATTATAGCACTGCTGTATTTTTCAAAACAAGGTATTAAACTTGGACTATGCAAGCCCATGTTGGCTCCCAATAACGTGCAAGTATATCCTTCTGTAGACTATTTCACAGATACGGCCTTCTTGGATTTATTTCCAGGCTTCCCCCCCGTCATGGAAATTGTGTGAAACATGGAAACATGTCATCCTCTTTCCACATAAAAGTTCAAGTTTCCCTTGCCTACGTGAGGGCTGGCAAGTCCAACGACTATAGTGAATTTTGTTGGTTTTGCCAACTCTTGCCAATGCAGGTTTATGTTTGTCCTGTAATTTGTTTTTTTCTTGTATCATTTATGTTCCTTCCTAGTAGTGTTTGTATTGTATTTTCTCGACTGTTATTGTTTTATGATCTTTTGGTTTTTTTTTTTAAGGCAAAATAAATAATAATAAAATAATAATAATAATGTAATTTAATCTTGTGAGATTTGATAGGAAGAGGACCAACTGCTGAAAACGTAGTTCCGTTTGTCAGCATTTAAAAGAAAGATTAACTGCACATACAGGGCGAGTCGGAATGATCTGGACCCAAGTTCACCATTTTTGTGTGTGGCAAATAAGAGTATATTGAGAAAAAAGTTAGTGTTCATATGAAATGGTTATTTCCTTGTCTTCCACGGGACTTTTGAATTTTGCAAATTAGTGGCTGTGGTGAGGAGTTATGCCATTTTTATTGAAGTGGCTCATTTTCCAGTCTGCACACGGAATTGGTTTTGCCTTTTTTTAAATGTGTCAATAACTTCAAGTGAGTCAGTCACCATGACTAGGTTTTTATTTGTTATTACACTGCTTCACATCAGTAACGCGATTTCAATAAATTTGTTGAACCATGGAACCATGGAACCGTGGTCAGAGTGTTTTTTAGCGTGTGTTCTGTGCTAGCGCTTTTCTTCAAAATGGTACAATGGATATACATGAAACTTTCACCAATTTATGTCCAAAATACCAGGCTATAACATATCTCCTTCGCACTTGTTTTAATAATTGCTACATGTTTTTAATATTTTCTTTAATTTGGGTCCAGATTATTCCGACTCGCCCTGTACAATGGTTTACTGCTTGGGACCGATAAATAAGCATATGCACATTGGAACGTACACGATAGGAGATAAGGCAGTGGTCGATGATTGCTACGGATGGTAAAAGATATGCGTACATGTATCCGTTTGGATCCGAAACCTACCAATTAATCTAAAATGCAGCAGCAGCTGCTGCTCTCCATAAAACACTCTGAAAGTCGCAGGACACTTCAAAACACACACTCAAGAGAAGCAGTCAGTTAAGGATGATAATACACCTTTATTATTTATATTATTCCTATAATGTGTTGAATTTTCACAATTTGTTGAAAAAAAAAATCCACCAAAAAAAATTTTTTTTCGGTCTCTGGTCAGACCAAAGTTCCAGAATTGACAAGGGGACGCGTCTTTTTTTTTTTTTTTCCTTTTTTTTTTTTCTTCAAGCTCGGATTGTACAGACAAGGTGGGGTACTATTTTGCTTTTTTTGGTGTCCTCATGTACATTGGTGTCCTCCATAATTTGCCTTGGTGCCCTCGATCATTTGCCTTGGTGCAATTCCCCATTCCTTGGTGCTCTTTGTTAAAAAAATTGAGGAGGTGCGGCAATAGAGCTATTGGAGCTACCGCAGAACATTTTGGAAAAAAAAAAGATTGACGCGCATGATTAAAATCGACGCGCGCGCTGACCAGAGACCGACATTTTTTTTTGGCCTTATAAACAAATATTAAAGTACAGGGTACTTTGATATTTGAGATTTTTTTAAGTTGAAGAATTTCTAGGACCATGTCTGTCTTTCCGTAGAAGTTTTAAAAGAATGTACAGAGGAATGTTTCATTTTTATCAGCATTTGGTGAGGTACACTTTTCACGGTGTCTTTGGTTAAATGGGTACACGGTCTTAAGATTTACAAGTTAAAAAAAACATGACAATTGAATTTTAAAAACTCGACAAAATAACTTAGACTCCATTCAGGAGCATTGGGTAGTTAAAAAAATGTCTTTTAAAATATGGTTAAAAAAAACACCAAACATATTAAAAAAAAAAAAAACTCTTGTTTATTTTTTTTCTGTCCATGAGATATTACATTGTATGTATTGTACAGCTACTTTTGAGTTAAATACTAGGATTTTTGTTAATTGAATTACAAATATATACAGTGAACTCAGGAATGCTTGGTAAATACATGTATTATGGTAGAACAAGTAAAATGCATGTGTTGGAGCTTTTGTGGTTCGATTTTTATTTTCTTCAATTTTTTGGGGGGTCAATGAAAATACAGGCAACATTCAGAGGGCCTCAGACTGGGTTTTGTTGACTACGACCCACACGCTGTTGCTTCCAGTGAAACAAATAAGGACCTTTCACAGTTTAAAGATGTAGTCCATCATTTGTAATTTGTGCATTTTTTTCGTTTGAAGCAACAAAAGTGCTCAAAATCTAAAGAAGGGTACTGAACAACTAACCTAATGAAGTTTCAGCTCAGCTTCAGCTGTATATTCCGAGAAAAACAGCATTCAAGGATCTCAATTTCAAATCAAAAGTTGCTGAATCATGTTTTGAATTGTGCCTGAATTCAGCGTCCGAGACACGTTCTCGCTGAGCCGATTGCAGCTACGCGATGTTGCGCAGCGATCCGACGAATTATAGCAGCCGCGCGTGCATGTGCGTCGTGCCAATGCTTGCGCGCGCTTCGCCGAATAACAAAACAAAATTTCTTATGAAGCACCGTTGGAAAGGCCTTCTTTCGTTGATTACTTCATAATGACAGCTTGCCAGAAAGAATAATTTCACAGGGAGTTTAGTCCCCTTACAAACTTTCAACCAAGTATGTTTTTCAACAATAACTACGCCAGTTACTTTTCGGACAGCTGCAAATGATGGACTATAGCTTTAACACTATCCAAAATCTTTGTGTTGATCCAACACGGAGATTCCGGTAACACCTTTCACATTAGCAAGATTCCAACACGGCTTCTGCACAGTCCAGCGCTCTAACCGGGTAGAAAACCTGCTTTTGCCGCAACTATGCAATCAAATTCAAAGTCTTCTTCACTTAATGTGTGTGTGTAACAATAATGACACAAGAGTTAACTGGCACTAACAATGCTTTATCTACAAGATAAATAAAACAGATTTTTTTTTTTTACACTTGCGTTGGAATAATAAGTTACAATTACAATCCTCAAGTTGTATGGTCTACTGTGGTCACTTGCAGCCCGGATGCCTATCTGTGCACCTTGCGTTTCCGATGCATCGACTTGTACACAGTTCTGTCGAAGAATATCAAATGAAACAAAATTATTCAGTTTACAAATTAAGTTTCTGCACATTCAAGATGCCTTTGCAATTCTTCGCATTTTCTGTCCTTTTTTGTGTCAATCCTTTATTGTATATGTTTTCATAGGCAGGAAACAGGCTGCAATCACTCAAGGCATGTCCACCCCTTTCCAGTATTTGGGGAAAACTGAGCTTTCTATGGGCTACGTGCGCCAACAAAGAGGGCATTTTGTATACTTTTTTAAAAGTAAATGGATAAGGCCAAAAAAAAAAGTCTCCGGTTTTTGGTATGGAGCTTCCCCAAAAAGTGGTGCGGCGACGCGGCTTTTTTTTTTTTTTACCTGTCTTTTTTGCTTCAAATGTCGGCTGATGACTGCAAATGGTGCCCGACTAAACTTAGTGCAAATATATGGGAGTGCGGAGAGGCCACATAAAGCTTATTTTCGATAATAACCCCATCTAAAAACACGTTAAAATTGTGCAGCAGCAGGATTCCAGTCAAACCAGTGAGTTTGGCGGTTTTGAGACATCATCTTTTATTGAAAAAAAAAACTTTTTCATTTTGCCGATGCGCATGGCTACAGAGACGCGCACGCATACCAGAAACCGGAGACTTTTTTGGGGGGGCCCAAGACACACCGCTTATTTATCCTGAAGGTACACAAAGCTAAGCCATAGCTTCTTCGCGTGAGGGTCAGGCGGCGTCGGCGCGCGAATACGTTCGAATGTCTCTTTCGATGGTCGCCTCTAGACTAGTTCTTTGCCCCCATATGAATATGGAAACATTCAAAGTCCGCAATGGATGGACCGGGAACCAGTCTAGGTCTCGCCGAACTCTCCTCCCCCGGCCGTTGAAGGTGTAGTTGTGCATGGAGCCCACTTGAAGAACAAACCCATTTAGGATCGCCCTCTCAAAAATGAGTCCCTTAGGCCAAAAAAAAAAGTCTCCGGTTTCTGGTATGCGCGCGCGTCGCCGTAGCCATGCGCGTCGGCAAAATGAAAAAGTTTTTTTTTCAAAGAAAGATGATGTCTCAAAACCGCCAAACTCACTGGTTTGACTGGAATCCTGCTGCTGCACAATTTAAAAGTGTTTTTAGATTGGGTTATGGTCAAGAATAAGCTTTATGTGGCCTCTCTGGACTCCCATATATTTGCACTAAGTTTAGTCGGGCACCATTTGCAGTCATCAGCCGACATTTGAAGCAAAAAAATCAGGTAAAAAAAAAAAAAAGCCGCGTCGCCGCACCACTTTTTGGGCAAGCTCCATACCAGAAACCGGAGACTTTTTTTTTTGGGCCTTAAGTATAAACCCCATTTTACAAGTTGGAGTCCAAGCTTGCCACCTCACACATATACCTCTTGTGGTTGGCCTACAGAGCCCCCTCTAAAAGTTTCAGACAGATGCATTACCATTTCGCTGTTTTTGAGTTTAAATAATACTTAAAATGAACATCAATGTGTCAGTTACACTTTGTCTGAATAATACTCTTTACCTGTTTCACATCTGGAGCCAGCGAAGCCGTAAGGGCAGTTGCATTGATAAGGAGCTATGCAGGTCCCTCCGTGCAGACATGGGAAGATGCAGACTGGGGAGTGATTCAGGGCTGATGACAAGTTAAGCCCTGGTAAACATGGGAAACAAAAAGATAAATTGCTTATCTAAGTGACAGTATGAGACGTCTAGGCATCGTCTGGTTAAAGTCAAGAACAGCCTTAGCGATCCGTACATCCAATACTTGCTCTCCATCAATTCATTCAAAACTAAGTTAAAAACCTGTTTATTCACGCTGCTGAGGATGCTTTGAAACACCCGCACAAAGTTCTAAATTTAAAAATCTTGTTTATATGATTATCTACTATTATTTTGCTCAATTTGCTGTAAACACAGATACAGATCTGAGTTGTCAATTCCTCACACGTTCACAGATGAGATGCTTCACATTTAACTCTGAAATGTTTTAAATCTGGGGGAAAGACATCAGTGTAGACGGGGAGAAATGCACCTATCAGACCTTTCATCCAGTTTGCAATTTTTTTCTCTCTTAAATTGACAATCGCACCCCTACATTGTACAAGTCCTCGAGTCAAATCAAATGTCATCCAGTCTCAGTTCAAGCAACAATCATTTCTAATGTAAAAAAAAGGCATTCCATCATGTCAGGAAGGACAACAGAACTTGAATATATTTTAACAAAAATATATTTGAGCATTCACTGTAATTGGTAATGTACATTTTCCTTGTCTTCAAATTGTTAGATTGTGTACAAATTGGTACACTGAATATCTGATGTGAATCATGTGCAGCATGTGGTTTCACAGTACAGTGGAACTTCGCTATAACGAACATCGCGGGATCCACAGAAATTGTTCGTAATAGTGATTGTTCAGTATAGTGATTTTAAGCTGCCAGTGCTCTGGTACTCAACTTTTCAATAAAAAGCGCCCTTCACAACTTCACCCTGCACGCCCTGGTAGTTACTGAAAGATGACTTTGAACATGTGCCGACTATTGATGTTACACAGTTTTTGAGCTTACTACCTAGAGCATTGGGTGGCTCTCCCCTTCTATTCCTTGGAGAAATAAAAGCCACTTGTCGCTCATCTGTTGACATTTTTCAACAACAATGTTCAGTACATTTTGTACATGAAAATCAGGAGTAAGGATGATGTTCAGGATAGCCGAATGTTTGGTATAGCGGTGTACGGTATAGTGACGTTCCACTGTATTGGACAATTTGACGGCATGGCTCCATTTTATACTTGAAATAGATGAAAGTTTAATGGGCAACCTGAAACTCTTCTTGTTCTTCTACGATGAGGTTGCAATAAGATTATTTTCTATTTTAATATCAAATTTAAATTTTAAAACTGAAGATATGTACTTACTGACACATTTAGGATCTCTGCCGTTCCATCTGTAGTCTGGCAGGCATTTCCTGCTGCTGGGACCGTCTAGGAGATACCCACTGAAGCAGCGGTAGCTGATTGTGTCTCCCGGCTGATACCGATGACCAAACACAACCCCGTTGTCTATTTTCACTGGCCAGCTGCATGACCTGGGCGCGCAGGTGGGGAGGGGCTGATCCCAGGTTCCGTCCGCCGTGCATCTGAGCTGCCGCGCGCCGTGAAGTTGTAAGTCGTTCTTGCAGCGGAAGGCAAGAGTATCTTGGTATCTGTGGCCATTACCGGATATCGTAGTATCGGGCGAGGCGATGATTTCGGGGCAGGAGATGTGAGTGCAGTTCGGGGTAGACGGATGCCAGGTTTCGTCGGCGAGACAGGTGAGGTTTGCGCTGCCGGTGATTTCATAGCCGGCGTCGCAGGTGTAGTGGACAGTCGAGCGGAACGTGTGGGTGTCTCCGATGGCTTGTCCGTTGTCGATTGCCGTGGGTGGAGGACAGTGCCTGATCTCGCAGGACATGTTGGTGGTGTTCCAAGTCCCGCTAGATTGACAGACGAGGGTGTCGCTGGAAGCCATCTTGTAGCCTTCCACGCAGGTGTACTGAGCGACGGCACCAAACACATGATCTGCCACGGTGAGCGAGATGTCGGTGTTGATGTGCACTGCGTTGCGGATACTCGGTGGCATGCCGCATGGTACCGGTTTGCAGGTTGGTGCCGTGTCACTCCACGCTCGCTGGGCAAGACAGCGGCGTGCACCAGGCCCATGGAGTGTGTAGCCTTCATCGCAGCTGTACACAGCCAGGGAGTTGAAGGTCGTCTTCGCAGTACCGACTTTACCATTTTCAATTTCACCAAGGTTGCCGCAATTGATTGGGTTACATTGGAACTGTGGGATGCTCCACGATCCGTCCGCAAGGCATGTCACAACCGGTAATCCTTGTGGCTGGTACCCACTACCGCAGTGGTATACGATGGAAGTATTGTACGTAAGACTGGGTGGCCGTGGGACAAATGTGTTGTCCACATGAGGGGGTGGACCGCACGAGATTGGCAAGCAAGCTAGATCTGAAACACTCCATGTACCATCGGCTTGGCACGTCCTAGAAAGCTCGCTGGTAGACGGCACATAACCGACGTCGCATCCATACAGCACCTTGCTCTGATACTGCAGGTTTCCCGCAGAAAGGACAACACCATTGGTCAACTCGGGAGGAGTCGGACATTTGATTGGTCGACAGATGGGTGGTTCCCCGCTCCAGTCACCAGTCACCGTACAAGTACGTTCTGACCTTCCCACAAGATCGTGACCCAAGTCGCACATATATGACAGCCTTTCTCCCAGTGCAAAGCTACTGGCAGCCCAACGACCATGACTGATTGGCTCAGGTCGGTCACATGATATCGGCTCACATCTTATCTCGCCATAGCTCCATGAACCATTACTCAAGCAGGTTGCAGTGTCAGGGCCAATCAGTATGTATCCAATTTGACAAGCGTACACAGCACTTGAGAGGTAGCTCTGGGAAGTTGACGTCACGTCCCCATTTTCAACTCTGGGCGGAGGTCCACACACCACAGGCTTACAAACTGGCTGCACTTTCCCCCACTGACCGTTAGCTTGGCACGCGACAGAAGAGGTCCCTTCCATGACGTGGCCTTCTCGACAGTGGTATGAAACTACACTCCCAAAAGTGGTTCCATTGTTTTGAGAAATATCCCCACTTTCAATTTCACTCGGGCTGCCACACGACACTGGAAGACACTCTGAGTCAGTCCGGCTCCATGAGCCATTGGCCAGGCATTCCAGAGTTATATTGTCCTCAGCATAGAATCCCTCCAGGCAGAGATAGGACACCAGACTGCCGTAAGTTGAATTACTACCAGATGGCACAGCATTTTTTATCTTCGGAAGCGCAGCGCAGGTAATGACTTCACACACTGGTGTCTCGCCACTCAAAATCCCGCTGCTCAAACAGGAACGTGTGGGTGTCCCCTGTAACTGGTATCCAGCACGGCAAGTATACGTCACCTCTCCTTCGTAAAAAATCTCCGTCTCTGTCACAAACCCATTCTCAGTCGAATCAGGAACCCCACAAGATATTAACTTGCAAAGTGGCGTCTCACCGCTCCATGTCGCATTAGCCAGGCAGTTCTGCTCCGTGTCGCCCTCAAGCCGAAATCCCCTGTCGCAGTTATAGGACACCTTGTCTAAGTACTGGTGTCCGGAAAACGCAGCTGTGCCGTTTTGGATTGACGGCACTGGACACGTCACTGGCCTGCACTCTGGTGGTGAGTGATTCCACGTGCTGCTTTCTGTGCACGTTAAGTTTGATGTCCCGTTTATGACGTAACCTTCGTCGCATGTGTAAACTGCCACACTGCCGTTTGTTATTAGTGGGGAGAACACAGCTCCATGACTAGGCGCTACGAGCTCCGGGCATGTGATTATCCTACAGACGCCGGTTGGCCGACTCCATGTACGATTCGGCAGGCATGTCACGAGACCGTTGCCATGTAAAAGAGCGCCCTCGATGCAAGCGTACTCAGCTGTGTCGCCGACGTAGTAATCCATATCTACAGAAAAGGTCACAAAAGAGTCAATAAATTCAATTAATTACCCAAGATAAAATAAAAGGACGGTTATCTGCTTTTGGTTGTGCATGCAATTTTTTCATCAAAGTGTGACAGGTTTATCAAATTAGCTTTTGCCCTTCACCGACGTTCAAACACTGTATACTCAGTGTGTTACCTCCCGAGTGAAAGTTGGAAAAAATCACTCGGGTGGGACTAAAACCCACGACCTCCTGCTTTCTAGTGCAGATGTCTTACCACTCGACCACCGAGCTAAAGGGATCGGTTGGCTGGTTCGAATCTGATGTACATAACAGCGGGTACCGCATAAACTATTTTAATGTGACAGGTTGTAGCTATGACCCAGAAACAGAGAAGATTGACAAGACTTATAAAATTTTGTGTTTCTCAATACCAAGCATTGCCAAAATCACATATGTCAAGAACATTCAGTTTTAAGTGTCAAACGGATACGTAAAGTTGTGATTTCTGAATTTGTTTTATTGACTTCAATTTTTTTCAGCAATTACAATTTCTTGCTTATTCACATCTATAGGTTTTCAAGTCGAAAAAGCATTTTGGTGACAAACAGGACATTACCCCTTTCAAACAATATTTTTTAAACAAATTTTCTTCAACAGGGGATTTTCTGACCAAAGGAAACGGACGGTAGCTAAAACGAAAAGCAAGCTCTTATGTTCTGTTAATTTCTAATGAACTTGTGGAAAGTACACATTTGCAAGGACCACTTAATCTACAAATTATGAAGCATGGCCTGCAATCGTCCACAGGCATTCAAAAAATGCAATCAATAATTTAAAAAATTGATCCAAGTATTTTACCCTTTGTAAATCCAAATTCCATTGGAGGCGGGTCATTGCAAATCATTGGTGTACATCGGATGGAGGCCCCGCCCATCCACTCCCCGTTCCATCGGCACTCTAGAGTCGGGCTCCCATCCAACCTGTACCCTTCCTGGCATGCGTAGTAAGCCAGGGAACCAAACAGGGTGGAGTTTACCGTGTGTGTGGTGTTGACGATGGCCGGTGGTGGTCCACAGTCAATTGGTTGGCACAGCGGCGGAGGTGAACTCCAGAGACCGGTGGATAGGCATGATGTGGTGGATGTTCCTGAAATGAAATATTAGCAATGATCATCTAGAGAAGGCATTTTCATGACGTCACAATAACTGTGTCTCACTTGTGCCTTTAAGCAAGGCACTTAACCATTATTGCTTCGGATGGGACGTAAAGCCGTAGGTCCTGTGTGTTGTGTTATGCACCGCACATAAAAGAACACAGTGACACTTATCACTAAGAGAAGGGGTCGCCCCGGTGTTTCTGGCCTCCTGTTAAAACTCCCATGTGGAGTATTTAGGAGAAGAACCAACCGAGAACCAAGAATTGTACCATAAAATTGAGTGGCAATGCAGCGAGCGATACATTTATACGTTTGGTGTGCAGACATGGCCTGATTAAGGACAAGTCCAAGAATTCACGAACGCCATGTCCATACGTAACCGATGTTTAACCCTCTAAGATATTCACAGATTTCCTGTGTTTTTTATTCTACTGTTGGGCATCTGCAAGGAGAATACCCTCAATAATGTTCATGTTATTAGTCTTAGCGACGTTTATGCATGTTATGTAATTAAAGGAAATGTGACATTATGTATGGGACAAAAAGGGGACCTTTTCTTGGACTTGCTCACAACATTCAAAATGTGACGTCCTGAAATTGGCGAAACTGACGAAGAGTTCACATAGAGGGAAGATTTTTTTCAGTTGTTTTTAGTTGCCTAGTTTCAGAAGACAGTTACATTTTGCATATGGTGCGCACTTTGTGCACATCAAACTAAAGCATCGTTCCTCAATTTTCAAATGATTGCCTAAAATTATCCCATCTTTCCATTAGTTGTTTCTGAAAACTTTAATTTGTTTAATCCTCCAAAGCCTTACACCAAAGTAAAATTACTAGCACAATCTTTGTGCTAGTTGGGGTCACAAGGCTCATTCAAAATAATTTGAGACTCGGTTCTGTGGTCCAGAATAAATTGAAATACTTCCAATCAAGGTTTTTCTTAGCTTGAATTTATAGGGTAGTTTAAAATTAAAATTTGAAAGGTTAATTAATATATGAAGTTTTGTCCACACTCACCATTTAGAATGTATCCCTGGTTGCACCAGTAATCAGCAACGCCCCTGTACAAGAAATTGTGCCCTGTAAATCTACCGTTCTCCGGTCTTGGTGGTTCACCGCAGATGACCATCTTGCATATAGGGAAATCCCCGCTCCACGTACCATCAGCCAGACAGGTCCTGACTGGTTTCCCAAGTAGCCGGTATCCGGTCTCACAGGTGTAGGTAACAGACTTGTTGTAGGTTTGATCGTCCCCGTTTATTGCTCCGTGAGACGGAATCGGCAAATCGTGGCATCCGATTGGCTGGCAGGAGGGCAGCGCAGCTGACCACTCGCCACTGACGGCGCAGCGGAGCTCCTGGTCCCCGTCTAACTGGTACCCGGGGTCGCACCGATAGCGTACCTTAGTTCTGTACGGATGGGATCCGTCTGCGAAAGACTCGTTCCGAGCCTTGACGGTGAATTTCGCGTGGGCTACGTCGGGAAGTCGCGGGCATGAGATCGGCAGGCAACGCGAGTCCACGCCGGACCACTGGCCTTCGGCCTGGCAAACACGGGTCAAATTCCCAACCAAGTAAAACCCCTCGTGGCATAAGTACGTCGCCGTGTCCTCAAAGTTGTGCCCAGTCCGTACAAGCCTGCCGTTGAGAAGCCCCCCAAGGCGCATACAGGTCACGGTTTCACACATTTCTTGTTCGCCTTGCCAGGTACCGTTCAAACCACACGATAGTGTACCCCTACCGTCTTGAAGCGTGTATCCGGCGCGACATTGGAAGGTAACATTACTTGGGTAATAATACACATCCTGATCTTTTGAAACTAAATCTGCATTTTGAATCGTGGGAGGAGAATCACATGTGACTCGCTCACAATGAGGGGCGGATCCATTCCATTGGCCGTCCGTGTCACATGACCGCACAAGCTGGCCAATCAGATTAAAGCCAAGTTGACAGCGATATTCGACAACTCCCCCAAACTCGAAGTGTTCCCCGTTGTAATAGCCATTTGGTATCTTGTCAGGGAGCCCGCATAGAACAGGCTCGCAAACTGGTAAGCTATCATTCCAAAATCCACTTGCAAGGCATTCTAATGTGGTACTTGGTCCGTCCAACTGGTATCCCGCATTACATGTGAACGTCACAGTTTCTCCGTACTGGAACAAATCTCCGATTAGATCACCGTGAGAAGGTCGTTCGATATCCGGACAGGGCTTGGGTAGACACGCTAAATATTCCCCTACCCACTTGAGGTTTTCAACACACTGCAGGGAACCGGTGCCATGCATTTGGTAGCCTTCCAGGCACGAGTACTGGGCAACGCTTCCGAGCGTAAGCCCGGTCAAACTGTACGTCGCAAATGTTATATTAGGCGGTGCTCCGCACTGAATGGGCACACATTTAGGACTGGTGTCCGACCACGAAGCATCCGGTAGACACGTCCTTGTGGCGTTACCGATCAACTGGTACCCTGCATAACAGGTATACGTCACTTGGTCTCCGAGCACGTAGCCCCTCGACAGTGTGAAAGAGGAATGCGGGCTCCGTTCCGGTTGGCTGCAAATGATGGCAAGGCATTCTGGGAGTTGGCTCCACTCTCCGTCCGGGCCGCAGGTGACGATACCCTGACCCTGAAGCTGGTAACCGTCTCTGCAGCGGTACACTACTGCCTGGGAGGAAACGTCAGATCCTCCTTCGTAATTGAAATAGTCTGAATTTGGAATCTCGGGGACACTGCCACATAAAACAACTGCAAATAAATGAAAAGAAATTGCTAAATATTTTAACAAATGAGAAGGTTGTTTAATTCCCCCTTGGTTGGAATGCAAGTCCATGCAGTGAGGCCAGTTGTGGTGAAGTGGCTTGCCCAAGGACACAATATGTCAACACCTATCTTTGAGCCCCTGACCCACTGATCATGAGGCACAAGCCCTAGCTACTGGGCCAATTTCCAATGTTGTAGACAAGTCCATCACTGGTTCACCACCCGTCAAAATTGTCTTGATGTGCTCCATGAAAAAGTATCCGGGGGTATGGCGGGGAGGTTAATCTTGAGATAACTTATTATTCGATCGTTTTTGTGTGAAAGCACACTTGGCAGTGTGTCAAGGACTAGACTTGATTAACAAGTGTGCTACTTTCAAGTCCTTTTATCCATTGTAATGCAGATCTATGGTTAAATCGTATGAGTTTTTTGGTTTATTTTTATACCGTCTTTATATGTGTCATATGGGTATAATAGTTCATTTGAATAGATAGTGGCTTTTGGGACTGGAGGAATTGTGATTGACTGGTGATGGAGTTGCAAGGACTTGAGACGGACTTGACTAGAACACTGCCAGACTCAATTTTTTTTTAAAGGTTTTAAAAAGAAAAGAATTATGTCTCACCTTCGCAGCGTGGCTGGTACCCACTCCATTCCCTGGTTTCCAGACACTCACGGACGGCAGGTCCGATTAAAGTGTATCCGTCACGGCATATATAGCTTATCTGGGACTCGTACGAGGATTTTGTACCAACGATCTCACCATTTTCAATTAGGTCCGGAAACCGACACAATATGCCTGCAATCAATAGAGTGATTAAAAAAAAAGATGTTCTTTAAATTTGTTTTACATAGTACAGTGCAGTGCCGTGGCCTCGTGGTCAAGCATTGAATTCGTGGTCTGCGGGTTCGAGTCCAGCCTGGGGCTATGGTGCATGTGCCCTTGGGAAAGGCACTTTGTAACTCATTGCTTCTCTCCACCCAGGAGTAAATGGGTACCTGTGAGGGCAGAGATGGTTATTGTGATTGATTCTAGCTGCTTTGTGCCGAAATGGCAGCATGGAGCTGTACACTCCCCAGGGAGCTGAGATGGTCTTTGGAATGTTTCAATGGCCCAATGATCAGGGTTAATAACGTTTCTTGTACAGCGCATTGGGACCTATTGTGAAATGTGCTTTATCAGCACGGTTTATTATTATTATTATTATACGAGTAATGGTACCATTAAGGAGACACGGTATCGTAATTTCTTCGAACGGTGAGAGACATCTTTCATTATAGGGAGACATTTTCATGCCTCCCTAATGTCACAGCCCCCTTTTACAGGCACAATTTTACTGTCGGAATTTGGTTATATTTGTTGCTCGTGGTCTAATTAGTTAACATACCGAAATTCGTGGAAAAAGGACAAGGGAATATTGGGATAGGGCACATTTAAGTTAGAAAAATGTTGTGCAAAAGTCTATGGGGATGTCTCCCAAATGTCCAATCCAGGGTAATACTTATTAATATTTTTATTACAGTCTTCAGTTTGTAGGCACTATACTCAACAACTTTTGACAGGTTAAGACCGGTTTATACTTCACGTGAATGCTACGTGAATTGACCTAAGGAAACACTTGTTGCTAAATTTGAGTTGAAGTCTGTTAAACTTTTGTGAGTACGAACTGGCCTTTACAGCATCCTGTGTTATATCAAGGCCCATATCACAACACACAAAACTGGCAGCTTCGTGTACTGTAAATGTGTTATAAAACAAACATTGATTTGCATTTGTTTGGTCACTAGTGCCTGTTTATGCCCCCTCAGGGCCCCCCACAGTCCCTCATGGTGTATAGATGTTTACTAATGACCTCACTACCAGTCAATAGGTAACTCATATAGACCATCCCCATAATCAATGCATAGAAGGAAATTATGCAACAATGACACAATGAATCATATTTTCAAACTTGAATGGTACGTGTGAAGGGGTTATAACAATGAAGAAATATGTGCTGAATACTGATACATACGTCGGCATATGGGAGGTTCGTATGGCATCCAGTCTCCCGAGATCTGACATGTGGAATAATTGTACATTCTGCTGTCCACTTCAAAGCCAGACTCGCATTCATAATACACCACGTTGTGTTGGGAGCCGGTCTGGTACCCCGTGTAGTAACCGTTCTTGGGATGGAACGGGGCGTAGCATCCTAAAAACACAGAACAGAAGCGATTACGAGACCTTGTAAATATTCATAAGGTTATATAAGGTTTTCATTCATATGTCATTTTGAACTCAGTACAATTAGTATAATGGATGACGTTAAAAATGAAGAAGTAATTTCAATGTGGTCAAATTTACTGGAACATGTCATGCACAGAGATAAAATCTGCTGTGCATTAAACTGCTTGTGCAATATATTTCAAAATGTCTACAATCCTGGCCAAATCTCTCTGGGCCCCCACCCCCCGGCCCCCGTTCAATGTTGTCTCTCATTGCGCGGTGTGTGCTCCATCAGCTGGAGAGAACAACATTGACCGGGGGAGCGGGGGAGTGGGTGACCGTGGCAGGCTCAGGAAGTGTCCCAACCGTTTTGGCCGGGATTGTATTGTCCAGGGATTTGTTTTATAATACTTTATTGATTAAACTCAAATTCTCTCCACTAAATAAAGTGTTGCTGTATCACATGGTTTGGGCCAAACCTTACTTCAACAACCTCTGGCTATGGATTGGTCCGACATCCTTATGGAACTCCAACCCATTTTTAACAATATGTCAAAGATTGGCATTTCTTTTGTGAATATTACAAAAGTTTGCTCCAAATCATGTCATACACCATTGCAGTCTTTAGTCTGGTGAAATCAATGCTAAAATGCATTCAACGATCAACGACACGAATAAGTCAGTGTACCAGATGATATATTCAAATTTTAATGACAAAAGGCAAAAGGTCACTCGAAAATGGCTCTGTATCACACGAGACAACTAAAGAGAAAATGGCACGACACTTTTTTTGGCAAAAGTTCTTGCAAACAGGACAGTTATGATTAGTATGAGTGCCAATGACTGAGCAGAATTCCTTAAATCAAATTAGGTTTTTGCCCTTCACCGACATTTAAACACCGTATACTCAGTGTGTTACCTCCTGAGTGAAAGTTTTTTTTTTTTTTTTTTTTCCAACTTTCACTCGGGAGGTAACACACTGAGTATACAGTGTTTAAACGTCGGTGAAGGGCAAAAACCTAATTTGATTTATATCACCCCGACGCAAAATTCCATCTTATATTAGTTTATGCGGTACTCGCTGCTATGTACATCAGATTCGAACCAGCCAACCGATCCCGTTAGCTCGGTGTTTGAGTGGTAAGACATCTGCACTAGAAAGCAGGAGGTCGTGGGTTGGAGTCCCACCCGAGTGCTTTTTCCAACTTTCACTCGGGAGGTAACACACTGAGTATACAGTGTTTAAACGTCGGTGAAGGGCAAAAACCTAATTTGATTTATATCACCCAGATGCAACATTCCATCTTATATTAGAATTCCTTAAAGAAAAGTAAAACGCGATCTCTCACCCTTGCAGAAGTCGTTTTTCACCTGTCGAACCTCTCCGTAGATGTTCAGCAGTACGTCGGGCCAGGCCAGCACAGCGCCCTCTAGGTCAGGTCTGTGGCAGTCCCGCAGCAGGCCGGCGATCTCCCGGCTGCTCAGCACGCGGGCCCAGACGTGCAGGAGGGTCAACTCGCCGACGAAGGCTTCGGAGCTGGCAAAGTCGCCGCCGATGGAATCTTGCTCCTGGCCCAGGACGAACACCCCACCGCCTGCACGACCAGGGAGAAAATAATGATGGTTTATACTATAGCTGACAGGAAACAAGATCATTCTATGAATTTGGGGTCCACTTTTTTCTCTGTCCCTGTTACATCTGTCATCGATGATTTTATAACTATGATACCCTCCTTAATGCAGCTGTCCTCCAAGAGCGATTATGAATAGCAAACTACCTACCCAACAAATTAAAAGAAATGTCTAAAGTCATTCTTACGGTCTTTGGACCCTAAAATTATAAAATGACCCAAATACGATTATGTGATGTCCAGCAAGTTTTCGTACTGTGAATTGACAAAAAGTTCAGCACATTTCAACCCAAGCCAATTCCGATGTGATTTTTTTTCGTGACGTCCAATTTGATTCTCTTCTCTGCACTCTAATTCAAATTCAAGTTTATTATCCACACTAAAAAGTATAGAGATTCAGCTTCCACTTGCATTTGTAAACAATGACATTATACAAACCACTAAACCAATATATAGCACAATATACACAGATCACTATAACTCACTAAAAATAAACCCATACAATATAGTTAAAATTGAGAGGACCACAATACATTGCACAAATAATTCTTAAGTAAAGATAGCAAACAACAACACGTTTATTGCAAGAATCTTACATCAGGGTTGTGTATATTTGGTATAACTCTGATGCACAATATGCAAACAAATACTGGAGTAGGCCTATCACAGTAATGGAGATTTTTTTTTTTTTAGCAATGTCAAATTTGGACTAGTTCATAGGTCCCTTTATAAGCAGTTTGTTGAATTAACACTCTTAGGCAAAAAAACAACAAAAAAAACTCGGTCTCTGGTCAGCGCGCGCGTCGATTTTAATCATGCACGTCAACCTTTTTTTTTTTCAAATTAACATGGCAGCTACAACAGCGCCCTCTATTGCCGCGCCTCCTCAAATTTTTGTACCAAGGAGCACCAAGGAATGGGGAAATTGCACCAAGGCAAATGATAAAGGGCACCAAGGCAAATTATGGAGGACACCAATGTATAATGAGGACACAAAAAAGCAAAATATTACCAACCTTGTCTGTACAATACAAGCTTGAAAAAAAAAAAAGCCACCAAAAAAAAACCCAAAAAAAACCGCGTCGCCGCATCAATTCCGGAACTTCGGTCTGACCAGAGACCGACTATTTTTTGTTTTGGCCTTATGTTTGTTTTCTCATTTTTGTGACTGTAGCCAACTTTTCTGTTTTCAGATATGCAGTGATGTTTGAAGAATTTTACAATTCTAAGCATGTGCTGGATACAAAATATCAAACAACTGCATAAGGATTCATCGTCTTTATGGCAACCAGACCCTTTTCTTACCTGGAATGACAGCCCCCTCAGCAAGCCCCTCCCCCCAATCCACCACATCCCCGTCTTTGTAGATGACCCACTCTCCGTCAATGCTGGACCATGTGACTGCAACGTGGTGCCACACGCCGTCGTTGGCAGTCACGTCCGAGACGTGTCTCGAGTCGTTGACGTATAGAACAAAGCTGTCAAGGAACAAGTGAGGATAGGTCAAAACATTTTTGTAAGGGGATAAAATGTGAAAAGAGGCACGTCATTCAATTAGGGTGTCAGTCTAAATACTGCGGATTTGGGTCGAAGAGGGATGTTAGTCTACTGGGGATGTCGGTGTACTGGGGATGTTGGTCTACCAGGGACCATTTGCTTTTCAAGCATTTTGTTCCAGTAATAATACCACTCAAAATCCAAAGCCAAATTTCAAAACCTAACCTGTTGAAGTTTCAACTTGGTGGATATCACACTGTTCGAGAAAAACCATGCACAACCTTTTGATCGCGAAACACAGTTTTGTTCATAGCACTCTTTACATTTTCAATAAATCAGTCAATTAATTGATTATTGGAAATCCCCTACCGTTCTTGATTTCTTCTAAGGCCAAAAAAAAAAAAATTCGGTCTCTGGTCAGACCAAAGTTCCGGAATTGACGCGGCCACGCGGCTTTTTTTTTTTTTTCTTCAAGCTTGGATTGTACAGACAAGGTGGGTACTATTTTGCTTTTTTGGTGTCCTCATGTACATTGGTGTCCTCCATAATTTGTCTTGGTGCTTTTGATCATTTGCCTTGGTGCAATTTCCCATTCCTTGGTGCTCTTTGGTAAAAAAAATTGAGGAGGTGCGGAAATAGAGGGCGCTGTTGGAGCTATCGCGGAACATTTTGGAGAAAAAAAAAGATCGACGCGCATGATTAAAATCGACGCGCGCGCTGACCAGAGACCGAGTTATTTTTTTTTTGGCCTAAAAGACAGCAAGCCACTAAAAAAAATTCACAGGGTGTTAAGTATCAGTACGATCTTTAAATCCAAGTAAGCTTTTTGATAATAATTTGGTAGTTACTTTTTGGGATAATGCAAATGCAATTTAATTGCTACATTACTGACCCGCTGTAGTCCATGAACGTAAACGCATTGCTTAGCTGGTTGCCGTATCCGTCCACAGCTCCGTACGAGAACGGGGAGCCGTAGTTAGTGTCTTCAGATCGCATCCAGAAGGCAACAGTCACCTCCGTTAGATCTGGTAAGGCACGGTCTATCATGACATAGTCCGTGGTGCTCAGGTGCTCAAACAACAGGTTGAAATCCCACGGTAATTCTGAGTGTTAACAAATAATCACACTTCCTCTGTGAATACATAGCAACTTTATTTTATAAGTTCGTATTGAAAAGACTTGTGTTCAAAATCCTCCAAATCGGTTGGTCTTTGTTCTCACCTATTTCGCACATGTCACCAGTGTAGCCGTGCTGGCAATTGCATTGATAGCCGTTAACATCGTCTTGACAGGTACCGTTAAACTGGCAAGGCGATGACACACACTCATCAATGTCTGTCTCACAGTGGACGCCGTTAAAACCAGACTTGCATTCACATCTAAACAAAAATAACACGGATGAGATTGTCAATTAACAATTAAAAGTCTGAAAATTGGATGAAAGGTCTGAGAGATGCATTTCTTTCTATAGTGATGTCTTTCTCTCCGATTCAAAAAATCTGATTTCTGTCAAAAGTCTGAAAAATGTCATGGCTGAAATAAATAAATTCAAATGGAATCTTTTTAAAAACAAATAACAAAATACCGCACGTCCAGATATAGCATATCATGATTTAAAGAGTGATATACGGCCACAAGGTCTGACCGCCACACCCCTGAAAGCACTGCTACAGTATTTCGGTGGTTTCAGGTTCAGCCCCTACTCTTGTCATTTCTTTAATCACAGTATGTTTTTTTTAATACCTGTAATTTGCTACCAGGTCGTGACACGTTGCGCCGTTCATGCACGGCCTGCTCTCGCATTCGTTCGTCTCCATCTCACAGAACGTGCCATGGTAGCCAGGCCGGCAGTCGCAGCTGAAGCTGGCCAGGCCGTCCACGCAGCGGGCGCCATGGTAGCATGGGTCCGACAGGCACTCGTTGACCTCATGCTCACAGAGGTCACCTGTGAGGGAAAAGGTCACAGAGAGGTCATACACAGGTCACAGAAAGGTCACAGAGGGCCACAAGAACAACATGTTGAATTGCCTGTTTAAGTACTTCTTTGGGAAATTTAAAAAATGAAATTCTGAAAATGAATTCTCTCTTCTTTCAGCACCTTACAGCAGCTGGTGTACGCACTGTATAGACCTTTATCATGCTGCCACCATTCCAGTCACGTTCCCCGTATCCAATAACAGTACTGATTGATAATAGTTTTTGTGCAAAAAGGAACCAGACTATTTTTCCTTCCAGCCTCGCTTTCGTTACATTGATTTGAATGGGAAAAAAATCAAGATGGCCGCAACATGATAATTTTCTATTGCTGCACACAAGAGCTAAGTACCACACTCATACAGTTTAACTACCAGAACCCATGCAGCTGGGCAAAAAGTGCCACAGAAAGTTCACTAAAAACTGCTAGACTTTACTATTACTATCTTAATATTTTCTGGCAAACAAACTAGCGATTCCTCAAAAAGCACACAGGCAAGTACCATGGACGACTGCAAACTGAGTAAAAAAGGAAATGTTCAGTTTCTAATTCTGGCAGGGAAAACCCCAGAATAATGTTCCAGGGAAACCCATAGAATCACATTATGACTGAAACCAACGCTGGCCTGCATTGGGTTCGAACCAAGGTCACAGAGGCGGAAGGAACGTACCACTTCACAAACCAGACTTCTCTAGTTCATGTGCAACATTTATTTTTTTTAACTACCTGCATATCCCCTAGGGCAGACACAGTGATAGCTGGCTAGGCCATCTAAGCAGGTTCCATTATGTTGGCAGGAACTGTGCTGACATTCATTGATGTCAACGCTGCATGTCTTCCCTGTAATAAAAAAATTAAAAAGCCAACAATTATAATCTGGATAAGTGGTGTGCACATATCCATTAGCAAGGTGGTCAGGAATCCTATTCATTTCTTTCCCCACTGATCGTCATGCCCAAGTAGACCTCATATTAGTCACGCTTGACGTTTTAACCCGTCAGCCGTGCCTGTGTATAAAAACATCCAGATTGTGTTAACACGTCATCCGACGCAAACTGGTTAAAGTTGAAATGACGTCACACTATATACGAATTGGATTGCACACTCATGTGTCATGCTAGCACCCTATTGGAACATACGTAGATATTTAAATCAGGTTGACCCCTACATCATGGGTCATTTCATGTGATGGCAGGTAGCAGACTTTAAATTGACCGCCATTTTGAGTCTGTGTTCAGACTACATGCCCATGAGGCACTTCAGGTATCTCTCAGTTTCCTGAAATCTATTGGTGTCTCTGTTGCTGTCTGCAAATTCATGAGATTCACAATGGACTCCATGCACAAGTACCCCCTCAACGGTTATGAAGAGAGAGTCGGGGGAGACACTGGGAGGGTCCTCTTGTATTGCTGACGACGCCTAAACTCACCCAAAGATGCCACAGATCTGTGCTCATTCAGAGTAAAACGTTGTGTGCCCGGCAGAAGGGCATATGGACATATGCCCTTCTGCAATAGAGCCTAATGACCAAAATGTTCCCAGCAAAAGGGCATATGCAGAAAACTGCATCCATTTTAATGAAATTTAGACATTTGATTCAAATGCGCGCATGGGAACAATGGAACCTTTCAATGCAATTTTCTTGAAAATGATTTTTACGTCGGAACGCTCATATGCCCTTCTGCCGGGCACCCGACGAAAATTAGTCATGCGTACTTCGGGCAGTACGCCTGCGAACCAGAGCACGCATGCAGTGAGTCTCCCGCACTGGCGCTCTTGAAAGTGGCTGAAAAGCGCCATCTACTGTTCGTGTACGGTGTCCATATTCAAATAAGGAACCATTCCTCGAATGATAGAACTGTCCATCTGAGAGATGTTAATTTTTGACGGATCAAACCAATACGAGACCACCCAAGTAAATGGTAGGGTGGTTCATTTGAAGAATTAAAGGACTCTTTTGGGGGTAAATTTGCAGTGAAATGTCCTCACCTTGGTATCCTTCAGGGCAGACACAGCTGAAATCGTTGAGACCATCCCGGCAGCTGCCCCCGTTCTCACAAGGTGTGCTCTCACAGTCATCAATCTCTGTATCGCAGGTTATACCTGATCCAAAATATCACAAAATGAATTTTTCTAAGTTGTTAATTACTTTAAGTTTGTTTTGATTTTTTAAAAGTTGAACAAAGAAATTGACTGAAACAGGGTATCAACCAGTAACCTCCAGATTGCCGTTCCGGTGCTCTACCAACTGAGCTATCCTGCCCTAATTAGGGTTCTCAATTTTCCAATGTCTTGTTCAACGCTCTGACTTCAGATTCTCATTAAATGTTAGAATTTAATCTACCTCTGAAGACCATTTCATATGACATGACATACCTGTTGTTTATACACAAGCAAACTAACCACTTTAGCATCTTTCTCATCGTTTCCTTTTTTTTCATTTGTGCAATGTAACGTCAACATTTATAATGTGACAACTACTTAATTATTGTTTACGCCGTTTTATCTTACCCGTGTAACCAGGCCTGCAGATGCACACATAACCAGCAGAAACACGCTGGCAGGTTGCTCCATTGGCACACGGATCAGAAAAACAATCGTTGTAGGGTAAAACCTCCAAGCTACTGATGTTAAAACTCTCAATGTTGGGTCCTAGTAAAAAATATATATATATATATAACAATCATTCGTCGGTATTATAATAAGAATAACTTCATTTTTTTTTTCAAAGTTGAACAAAAAATTGACTGAAGCAGGGCTTGCATCAAGCCCTATGTTGGCTGTTTCATAATTTGTCAATGTTTTTGTTCAAGGGGCGCTAGTCAGAAGCCATAAACCTGCATATGCCATGTAACCAGGGATCACACCCAATGTCATAATGCTGGCAACATTAGGAATGCTGCAAATCTGGTAAATAGCAAATGGGGATCACACGGAGCGGATACAGCTTTTTATTGGCTGTCAATTTTTAATCTTCAGTTCAAAGTACCAGATTTGCTAAAGTAGACTTAATTACCAATGCAATCTTCCCAGGTTGACACTGCGCTGTTGGCCAAGGTAGTCTGGGGACATTTATAGCAGGAGGTCTTGCTAATCCCAGGCTGGAAGTAGCCATCTGGGCAGGGAAGGCAGGGGACCAGACCACTTCTTGACACATACCCTGACTTGCATGGTTCTGTCGAGAGAATCATTCAGTTTTACAGATCAAAAGAAAATTCCTGCAGAAAGCAATTTTTTTCATGATCATCATTTGACAGAGCATCTTCCCGATACACATGCTATGGAAAGCCACGTTCTTGCCAATTTTTTTTTTTTTTGTACAGCCTGAACACATGATTTTTCAAACATCTCAGGCTGTATATTTGACCCAATTATCATGAAGACGGTAAACAAGAATATCGTTTGCAGGGATGAAATTGGTAGAAAATGAAAAATTGACGATCGACGAAGTGATCTGCAGAGAGTTTGAGGGTCAAGCGAGAGCCCCAGAGCAACACAACGTGTTGGCTGGCAACTAGTATTTGGTAAGCAACTTATTTTCTGTTCTAAGCAGGTTTCTGTGATCACAGTTCTTTGAAACTGTGCCCTGGAATTCTGGACCCATGGAAAAACTGTTTTTTAAGGGTAAGCAATTCTATGGGTGGTAAGTTCCTTTGAGGGGGATATCATCTCAGACAATCTGCTTCTTTATTCTACTAACCTGCACATTCTTTAACGATGGAGGAACCTGTTTTAAGGGTCGAGGTACCGGAGGGGCAAGGCAAACAGTCTGTGCTACCAGAGAGGGGTTGGTAAGATCCTTTGGGGCAGGCCTCGCACTGCTCCAAGCCTGTGTTGGAAGAGCTGCCCGGGTTGCATATATCTATAGACCAGGAAAAATTGAATATACAAAGTACAGAAAAACTACAAAATACACAAAAAAGTCAAATAATACACAGAAGCTACAAAATGCATGAAACAGTTTTAAGGAATTCACCAAATACTACACAATACACAAATATGTCAAATTAAATACGCAAATAAAGAAGAATATAAAATGAAGATAAAATAGTACGATCAAACTTAAATAAACACACAAAATTCCATAATATGCAAAAAGCTACAACTACACAAAAAGCTCTAGAATTCACAAATAATACAGACATTACAAAACAAAATGCAGAATATAACAAACAGCTATAAAATACACAAAAAGTGACAGAATTCACTGAAAGCTTCAGATTAGGCCACAAACAAAAAAAGGACTCCTGCTTCCGATTACATAGCATTGAAATAAAAGGTAGTATTTTTTCCCATTTTCCCCTAAAAAAAATGTAGGGTAGGGGCTGTCAAACTAGGGTAGGGAGGGTAACAAGAAGCAGAACTATAATTTGTTTTTGGCCTTATGAAAAAGGCTGAACAATTCCCCAAATCTATTTGCAAAACGCTGAGAATAAACCAATATACAGAATAGAGAACTGTGCAGATGTACAGGACACCAAGAAACCTTGAAAAAATGTGGTAAGTGCAAATCTTGTAACAGCCTTACCTTTACAATCCTGCACTGACTCTGCTCTGCCTTTGGCTGTTGATGTACCGGGGGGACAGGCGATGCACTGTATCTGGCCGAACTGGTCTTGGTAGGACCCCTGAGGGCAGCGTTCGCACTCCCTGGTCTGCCCATTGAGGAACGTACCGGCAGCGCATCGCACTAATGGAAAGAAAATTATAAAAATCTAATAATAAACTTGCACTGCATCTTATGGGTTTGAACATTTTAAAAAGAGAGATGATTGACCATTGAGTAGCATTTAAAGGGAAAATACAACATTTGCAAACATCAAAAAATAAAACTACCAAATCATTTTGAAATACCTTGCTGGACTGTTAGTGAATGACAGTGTAAAGCATCCTGTAAAATCATGGCACCTGCTATACCGTCATTTTCAAGAAAAGTGGTATTTTTGTATCTTGAATTTCCAACGCTGATCGGCCGACCAGCGTTAGAAAAAAACTGGCTTTTTTCAAATACTGGCCCCAGTTGACCATTGCACTTGTTTGCAATCGATTACACACCTATGAACGGGTACAAGCCAGCTAGACTGGTTCCCTGACCTTACAATTCCCCAATGTATGTAAACTACTCTGTTTCTTCTTAAATGGAGTCAGGGAGCCAGACTACAGGAAAATGATTGTTTTCTTGGTTTTTATTGCATTTTCAACCCAAAACCTCAAAAAAGTAAGTGTAACTATATTTGCTATATATTTCCAACCCCCCAATTCCATCCATTTCTGAAAACTACAGCAAAAGCAAATGATGTATATTCCCTTTAATGCCACATTGTTACTTCTAAAAAAAAATCAAACTCACAGCATTGGTGTTGCCCAACGACATTCCCTGGCGGGCACATAGGTATCGTTTCGCTCGGCAGCACGACAATTGAGTTGGCATCAAGCTGCGCTCCCATTCCCGAAGGGATGCTGTCGTCCACAATCACCGACTGCACCAGGGAGTTGGACGCGCTGGAAAGGGAAGAGCGGAGCTCCTGGTAGGCGTCTTCGTCAACTGATGTTTCTCCCTCTGGAAAACTGAGTTGACCTAGACAAAAGCAAGATTTTACGCATGCAGTTATACTCAGATGGGAATGATATAATGCCCTGGCGTTTTATCATAGAACAAAACTAGTTGATGAAAATGATCGAAACCTGAAAAAATAAATTGGTCCTCTGTTCAAGTTTAGAAAGCATACCATAATGCAGCCTCACCATCCAAAATGACAAACAAAGAACATGCCTCCATTTTATAATAATTTTATTTGTGGTCAGAAATGCAAATGTGATGCGATCAAGCTAAACGAGTTGTTTGTTGGCCCTTATTGAATTTTTGGTGTTTTTTTACATTTTCGAATAGAGCTATCTTTCAGTTTATATTTGGTGAAAACCCCATGTGAATACGACCTTCCGTTCAGAAGTTATGGGACTTAGAACACAGGCACATCAAGAAGAAGAAAACAGAGAAATCAAACAGAGAAATCAACGATTCAAAACTGAAGTGTTTATGAAGCAACAATAAACATGTTTTATTTCAGGTTATTGAATATTGACTCCATAGCAAAAATGTCACATTTTAACTACTTTATCTTGACTTTTTCTCAGAAACAAATAGTTGACACGAAAGAGGACATATGTAGCCTTCAGATTGTACAAAAAAAATTCAATTTTGAAATTTCCACCCCTACGGACCTATTTTGGGTCGTATCTTAAAATCATAATTGCTGACAAACGACTTATTTAGCTTGATCGCATCACAAATATCTTTGCATATTTTACACACACTGTATACTTGAACAATATGAACAATAACAATAAAACAATCAGAAAATTCTTAGAGTATCTTGTACATGATTATGATCCATGCCCAGATTTTGGTGGTTTTTTTGGGGGTGTAACTATGGGTTGGAGGGTGAGAAGTGGGACAGTGATGCAATAGTAGTTCTCACCGGTGATATTCATGTCCACCAAGACGCCTGGAAATTGCTGCAGTTTCTCAAACTGTTCCCGATTGAAGTTAATGTCTCCTCGCAGCTGTTGCCGCTGACCGTGTGACGAGGTGAGATCAGCAACAGTCGCTGATAAACTTCTAGTTCCTCCTATGGATTAATAAGGGAATAAAATGTGCTTGGCTGGTTTTAAACACTCTGTTTAAGACCGGTTGGAGTCTGGAGGCTGATAATTATCCGAGTCGAAATTCATAAAAACCTTTTTGGTCAAAAGTTCACAACTTTTCAGTCTAAAAGGTAAAACAAGTCAAAAATTATACACTTCCAACGATTTTGTTCAACAATTTTACACCACGTGTTTGAAACACCCCTCTAGATACATTATTGTATGTCCATGTCGTAAACAACTCCTTCTCTATAAATATTACGCTTGATGTGGCGCAGAATGCAGCTGTGCCAGTGTAGTGTGAATTTAGGACTGAAATACTGACTTACTGGTAGTATTGTGCGTGCCCATGTGTGCATTGTGAATGTTCATCCAATAAAACAGTAACTAAAAGCCACCGGATTTCAAAGGAGTCCAAATTTCATGTGACACTGGAAAAGTGTTTAAGGTCAGCCAGTCACGTCTTTATCATCCGTTTAAAACCGGCCACGTGACAGACTCTCGACCAATAGGAATGGGTAAACTGTCTGAGGTATTTATTAATCACGAATAAACAACATTATTCCAGACAAAAACACCAACAAATGATAACATGACAAATCATCGAGGGATAACCACAACATCTCTAAACAGAGTATTAGTAGCTAGAAAGCCTACTTTGTGGAGGAAGTAATTACCTTGTGGCAGACAATTGACACGGATCCCGGCAAATCTACAGTCAACTGGTCCGCTGCAAATCTGTCCCGCCTGAGGCATGAATTTGGAGAAGACAAATACTGACGTTATAATAGGCCTAAAAAATGGTATCAATGGAGACCATTATGCTGTGGTCCAATGGTTACGGTGTTCGACTTGTGTGCCGTGTTACATGAATTCGAATCCTGAACGTGGTAACATGGTGCTTGTGCTCTTGAGCAAGGCACTTTACCACTATTGCTTCGTCCTTCAGATGGGACGTAACGTTGGGACGTTGCTAAGAGAAGGAGTTTGCCCTGGTGTTTCTGGCAGTGGCTGCAATATGCGCCACAGCACCTTGTAAACCCTTATTAGGTGCTACTTAATGGGTTTCATTTTCTCATAAGCTTCATACCTGTCTTTAAAAGAAATAGACATAATTACCAGCGCCTTGAGTACCTAATTGTTGGTAGTTACGTGCGCTATATAAGACTCCGGTATTATTATTATTATTACTTTGTATAGTTCTGTCAAAGATTCTGCGGCCCTGTCTTACGAGTTTGGAGACCTACCCTGTGGGAAACATGGTGCTAGTGTTCTTGGGTAAGACACTTTACTACAATTGCTTCTCTCCACCCTGGAGTAAAAATGGGTACCTGTGAAGGTAGAAACCCGATTGCGCTGATCTCAAGCTGCTGCAGACAACTAGTCTCAGATCATGGTCTGATGAACAGGGTTATAATTGCAAAGCGATTTGAGAAGTGCTAGAATCATGTAAGCAGTTCATTTGTGTTAGTATTTTTATTGACCTTGTTTTCGTGATTCCTTCGTATGTTGTCAGCCATTTCGTCTGCCAGGTTCTGGTTGCAGAAGTCGACAGGGAATGTGAATCTCACGGGAAGCGTTGCGTTTGCTGGATTCTCTCTTTCTGCGACAAAAACATTTATGAATCCAAAATAATATAAGTTTGTAAGAACTCCTGCATTAACAGAAACTGATGACAGACATTTAAATAAAAGTTTGTCAACATTTATGACTGACGACATATTTACATTCACATCACAGACAGATACACAGAGAGGCCATAAAGCACAAACAAACAGATGGAATGTGGGTAAGGACATACTAGAACAGTCTTCCCAAGGCATGGCGTGGGAGGGACTCCATCGGCCGTCCTCCGAGCATCGATAGACTGGTTCCGGTTCGATGGGGAACGCGTAGCCATCATCGCATCGCAGGGTGCACTCAACTCCCCCGCCGAGAGACGTGCAGTCGGCCCGGCCATGCTGGGGGTCTTCTGGTATCACACAGGCACTTTCTGTGGAGCAACAAAATTGGCATTTGGTATGACACATGTGCTGTGTTGGTTTCTCCATTCTGCGTGATATTTTTTTCAATAAGCCAAATCGGTATTCCAATTGCGCTTGTGCACAACTAGATTCCACAATTTTTACTTCAGGATAAATGCGGCAGATAAATTCACAAAACTCTATGGAGGACGTGGTAACCAAATCCCAGGCATGCAACTGGGAATTTAGAAAAAACGAGGAAATTCCAAACCACACAAGACTTTGTACAGTATTTTTTCAATTTGTAATGGCATTTGTGAGAAGTAAAATGAGGAAATCAGCAGATCCGAGGAAATGTTTCATGCCTGAAATCCGCATTCTCCAATTTTTTCATGCAATCAAAAGTTGGGGCATACAAAACACCTTAAAATATTCCCTGTCTAAAATTTTAGAAATTTTGTGATTTCTTTGATTTCAGAACAAGACAATTTCTTTAATTTTGCTGGTAGCCGCTGTAATTTTGCACGCATACGGCAAATTGTTTATCCTGAATGAAAAACGTCAAATCTTGATGTGCACATGTGCAGTTGGAATACATAATTGGCTCATTGGCTCGTGTTGTAATTGTAATTGATGGCATTTCAATACTTGAGGTACTATTATCCCTAAAGGGTGTGCAAAACCATTTGACCATATTGCAGTATACAATATTGTATTGATTACAATGACATTTTATTCACATGTAACACATAAAATAATAAACCCAGACCACCCTTTATAGTATACTATACATATAGCCACATCTAAGGCAAAGTTTGGGCAAGGACCATTCGTCGACTAGTGGTTGATTTGTGACGTACCTTACGTCTGCGCACTGATAGCAATGTGCGAACGTCTCTAGTCAAACGCTGGTCAAAATATCATCGCAAAACTTCTGGATCCTGGCTCTCTGCTAGCGTTATGAATGCGCGAGGCTATTGGTTACCAGCGAAGCAACCAACCCCAGTAGGCTGGTTCCAAATAGTCGACTAGCGTAGTCAACCACCGTTGACTAGACAGAGTTCGGGCAAACGTTAGTTAACCATTGGTCAACTATAGTCCTTGCGCGAACTATCTCTCCTGTTGACGGTTACTGTCTAGGTCGGTCCACAATAATTAAAATTATGTGGAAACACTTAGACAATAGGCATAGCCACAGCTCTGGAAGCATGTTTTGTAGACATGGCCTAACCATGTCAATGACTACTGACCACTGAAAGCCAGTCTAACAGTGGCTAATCATAGTAACAGATCTCACTTACTCAAAGATGAGTGTAATTTGAATGGAGCAAAGTGGAACTATGCTAGTGGGGTCCTCACTTTCTGGAGGGGTATGGAACGGGTCGGGTTATTATTATTATTATTATTATTAATCATTTCTGGTAATGAAACCAAGGATTCCTCAAAAGCGCCCTAGGCACTGTAGCTCGCAAGCCTGAAGAAACTTGTGGAGAGAAGACAATGAGAAGAAGTTACAGTTTTTAAAGGTGGGAGGAAAAGCCCAGAAGAATATTCTGGGGAAAACCCACGGAATCAGGCAGGGACTGAAAACCCAATCCATATATTGGCCCAGGCGGGATTCGAACCCGGGTCACAGTGGTGGAAGGCGAGGAAAATACCGCTACGCCAACCTGACTTCCCTACTTTTTTCCTCTCCAAATTCCTCCTAAGGGGGCACAAGGGGGAGGCAGAGCCCTTGAAGGGGGGGGGGGGGGTTAGGGTTTGTGCCCTCCGTTCCCCATCTCCCCTTTTAGTTAAACCACTAGTTGTCATTCAGTGCTTTTAACTCATTACAAGCTTCACGTTGCTTGGGTGGCTTGGGGCGGTATTAGGAGTAACAGGCAGGTGGAATCAGGGGTGTATTAGTGACCACTGATAGAAACAGCTGAAAACAGCTCAAAAAGGTGTAAAAAAAGCTGAACTTTGGAAATCTCCTATACTTTTGTACACAGCAAGTGAGAGAAAAAAGCTGAAATCCAAAACAAAAAAACTGAAATCAGCTTTAAAGCTGAGATTTCACACCCCTGTGGAATGTTGGTTTTGGGCTGTACAGGGACTAATTGATTGCCAGACTCACGCTGAACGTTGACTGTAATGTGACAGCTCTTGGTGTTCCCCGTCTCGTCCCGCGCGATGTACTCCACGTTGGTCGTGCCAAAGGACAGGGACAGACCAGGAGTGTGGGAGCGCGACACCGTGACTGGCCCGCCCGAGTTGTCCGAGAATTGCGGCTCCTCCCATGCCACCTGCGGGTTGTGGTCATCAGTGGCTAGGACCACGTTTGGTGACCGGCACTGCTCGATGACTGGTGGCTGGCTGTCTGTTTTTTAATATTAAAAAAAAGTGGTGTGTCTATTATATAAAATATTAAGACCATACCATTATAAGCTCTTAAACCTCAGGAATTTCATGTAATATAATTGCACAGCAGAGCTTAAATTGTCCATTCTCTCTTTCAAACATTCACTCATCTCTGTGTAAACTATATATTGGGTTAAATGTGTATGTAAAATCATTTGCTTTTTAATACTGTATAATATAATTTGTTGTGATGTATGGAAATAAAACAAAACCAATACCAATACCAATCAATATAACTACTCAAATTCTTGCCAAAAATTTCGATTTTTGAAAAAGGCAAAATTTTCCAGCCAACTTCTGATATACAGCCAAATGCCACAAATACTGATTCACAAGAGTCATTTCAACAGTATTTGTGCGATATTTTTTGCCGAAAACATGTTTCAATACTGTGCACTGTGAGCGTAAATTGTACAACAATAGGCCAATTCAAGATCAACACACGGTCCGCCTCCACAGACTTCGTGTGTGTACAAAAGACACGAGGGATTAGCGTGTTTAGACGTCACCTGGAGGCAAGTCGAGGCAATCTCGCCGTGCCTGTGCATAAAAATAGCCAGTGCGCGTTATCATGGCCTCCGACGTGAACTGTTTAAAAAAACTTACCAATAACTGAGATGACAAAGCTGCAGCTGCCGCTGTTTCTTGCCTTGTCTGTCGCGTAGTACGTGATGAACGTGTCTCCTATAGGGAACAGCCAGGGAGATCGGACAGCCGGCGTGACGGTCACCGCAGGGACCTCCCCCGAATTATCGACAGTCAGTGGCCCCACCCACGAGACATTCGAGACGCTGTCGCCGGGGATGGCGTCGACTGTGATGTCATCAGGACACATGATATCTGGGGTTGTCACGTCTAAAGGAACGAGATAAAATGAGTTCTATTGAAGGAGACCTTTGCAATGCCTTGAAATATTCAACGATTTCACACAGATCTGCACGCAGATGTGTGCAACTGTTTTGGAAATGCAGTAGCGTATGGCCGAGTCCAAAGTGGTCACTGTTGCATATGGCTACGGCTATTCTGCATAGCACTCTACTGGCAAAAGCCAAAGTTGCAGCAATAAAATACATTATGTGGAAAGGGCTCTCACGTAATATGTGGCCTCTGTTTGAGCTAAAGCACTGCCAAAAATGATCTGGTTGTTAAAGCATACTTATCGAAACATGAAGTTCTTTCAGGATTTGCTCTTGATCATGCGAAAAGCTCCAAGCAAATTAGACACTTTTGATGAAGACATAACTGTTCTTAATAAATGGTAATGTATGGTGATTGTTTTCAAAGCCCTCAAGAGCCATAAAATTAAGAAATTTCGAAAAAGTTTTGGCCATCAAAGACAAGTTGACTAGAATCAATTGCAGTTGCCGTGCCAATTATATAAAGGCATTCAAGTACACTCACCAAGGCAGACATTCGGTCGGTCTGGTTTCGGACTCCACATGCCCGACTCCAAGCACTGCCGTGCACTCTGGCTTTCGTCTTGCAGCTGATAGCCTGGATCGCAGACTGTGACGCACTCGGTTCCATAGGTCTGCCTGTCTGAAGTACAGGAGGCCGGCTGCAGGGAGGTATGGAGGACAGGCTCCAATGGGGGACAGGTCACGGCTGAGCAATAAAATCGGCAATCAGCGAAACAGATTTGTTAACCTAACGTACCTGAATCCATCAAAATCCACACCCCTGTTTCAGGGGATTTCGGTGGATTCAGGATACCTGAAAAAGTTGGTGGATTTTGATGGATTCAGGACATGAAGCCTAGTGGTACTGCAGGATTTTGATGGATTCAGGATACCTCCATATTGAGCAGTTGGGGGACTTTGATGGATTCAGGATCTCAACAGATTTACTCCCGGCTAACTGGTGGATTCTGATGGACTCACTGGCCGCCCAATTTTTTTGCATGGCAAAATTGCATGGTGGATTCAGGATACTTTCTAGTAAATATACCCAAGGGGTTAGGGTTACTGCAATTTTTTCTTCATTTCTGCAAACGGGTCTTACTGTGGTATGGTGCTGTCTCTGATATCTCATCTGCTGTACATGTCATTGTTTCTACACTTAATTTCTACGAGTGTAACAATGTTAATCCTTATAGTGTGCATACTATTTCAAAAATCTCAGCTTGTCATCACCAACATTGTATACGGGCTTGGTTTAAAGAAACTACAGTGAAATCTGGATAAGTCAAACCTCAGGGGAATGAGCTCAAATTTTGAGTTAAGCAGAGTTTTGAGTTAGCAAACGGATTTTTTAATCAACAGCAATTGATGGGAATAAGTTTTTACTTTGAGTTAGAAGATTTTTGAGTTAGCAGGTTTTGACTTAACGAGATTTCACTGTAAAAAACACTCGGCTTTGATTTTTTTAATGAAAAGGTTTTTTTTATGAATAGATCCACGGACATGAAACTGCATGAGATTAGTTTATAACATTCCGGCCTTAGATGTGGATTTGGTTTTTTTTTTTGAAAAATGTAAATTGTTTCTTTTGGTTTAAAGGGAAAATACAACATTTGCAAACATCAAAAAATCAAACTACCAAATCATTTTGAAATACCTTGCTGGACTGTTAGTGAATGACAGTGTAAAGCATCCTGTAAAATCATGGCACCTGGTATACTGTCATGTTCAAGAAAAGTGGTATTTTTGTATCAATTTCCAACGCTGGTCGGCCGACCAGCGTTGGAAAAAACTGGCTTTTTTTTCAAATACTGGCCCCAATTGACCATCGCACTTGTTTGCAATCGATTACACACCTATGAACGGCTACAAGCCAGCTAGACTGGTTCCCTGACCTTACAATTCCCCAATGTATGTAAACTGCTCTGTTTCTTCTTATATGGAGTCAGGGAACCAGACTACAGGAAAATGATTGTTTTTCTTGGTTTTTATAGCATTTTCGAACCCAAAACCTCAAAAAAGTCAGTGTAACTATATTTGCTATATATTTCCAACCACCAATTCCATCCATTTCTGAAAATTACAGCAAAAGCAAATGATGTATATTCCCTTTAACCAAAACCCTGTACTGCCCCTGTTACTCCATATACCGCACAAAACAGCCCCAGCACTGCATGGTTTCATGTATTTACTAGGGTATAAATACAATACAATACAGTGTATAGGGTCGCACCCGAATTACTTGGCTACGACTGGAAAAATACACACGCTTCTATGGAAGCGGCTGCAGCAAGTCCCATAGACTGGTGTGCTATTCCGCCCGTAGCCAAGTCATTTGGATGCTGATTGAGTTACTTTTTGTTTATTCCTGTTATTTTGTTGGATAAGTCTGACTGTTAATTTGTTTGCCTGTTAGGGAGTCAAGTTTTACCTCGACAGGCAGAGGGCAGGCCATCCCATCTGGCTATCGGTAAGCACCTCCGCATCTTGGACCCTACCAGGATATGACCCCTGCTGCACAGAGTGGTACATTCCGTGTCAAAGGCAAAGTCATCCCTTGTGCAGTGGAATGTTCCACCTGAGATCTGCTGGAGGGGCTGACACTTCTTCACTGTCAAAATAAAAGGGGGTCCAAGAAAACAAATATTTGATTAAATTTAAAGTTTCTGAGTCTTATATGGACTAATTTTTTGGCAGAAATTATAGAAAATGTCAACCGAATGAAAACTTGTGGTTGATTTGGAAATTTAGAATTGCTTAGAATTTATAATTATGATTTGTTAAATGTGAAATGGAAAATCAGTGGTTCAACATATATCCAACTTTCTATTGTCAGTGGATTTGGAAATTTGAGGGAGAAATTTTAAGCAGCTTGCATCAGGAAAGCAGCTTACTAACAATAATACTAACAGCTCACCTCTGCAAGTTGCTGGCTCGCTACTCCACGAACTGTCAGCAGAACACATGACGATGGACCGACCAATCAGCTCGTAGCCGGGGGAACAACGTAAGGCACAGGCACTGTGAATGGTGTTACTACACTCGCCTGAGACAAAGAACCCATTGGTAGGCGGAGCTAGGACAGGACAAGTCATCACTGCATAAAGGTAGGGGGAGGAGTTAAAAGAATTCAAGAGCTACACAATTTAATACAACGAAAAGAGTGAAGAGGCACACAGATCTTTTGTCACGGTCATCCGGACGTCGCAAAATCAAATAGTGGAGGAGTGGGGAGGGAGTGGGGAGGGAGTGGGGAGGAGGGCAGGGGGGGGGGGGAGGGCTGTACACTACGTAAGCGGTGTTCAAAGCAGATGATCATGTACCATCGGACAATTGGTGGTGCTCTTCATTGCAACAAGTCAACAAAGCTATGAAATGCCCATTACCTTTTTTGGGGGGACTCTTCCGAGGGTGGAAATACACCACTGACCAGATGAAAAGTGAAGAAAAACATGCTCCCCACTTCACATGATTTCCCCCTTGTATACCTTTATGTTCAGTGATGTTACAAAAACAACTAATGGCGATAACTAATGGCGATTTCCAATCGACATTTTAAAGAAAAAATTCAAACAAAATTTTGCAGACTTTTAAAAACTCTTTCATTGGATGCAAATGATTGTGATGTCATCGCAGAAAAGTAATAATTTCATATTGACAATCATACTTCACTGTGAAAGAGGGGACAGTGCAGCTTAGCTTTCTTCCGAAGCTTCTTGAGATTTTTGAAACTCATAGCTATCATTTTGTTTCTAACATTCCATCGAAACTGGAATAAATTTGGGGTCCTCCTTTTTTTTCCTGTCCCTGTTTCATCTGACATCTATTCGTTTATAATTTGGTTGCACTCCTTATATTGCAGTCATCCTCCAAGAGTGATTATGAATAGCAATCTACCAACCCAACAAATAAAACAATAGTTTAAAGTCATTCCTAACGATACTTGAAGTACCAAGGTAACAGGGACAGGAAAAATGTCACACTTTGGACCCTTAATTTATACAATGACCACAATACCACTCAAAATTATTTCCCATTTGTCCAACATACCATGGAGAATTCCTCAATGAACATATATACTTGCTCAAACAAGTATACAGGGTGAGTAAAAAAAAAACGAAACCCAAATGTCGGGACCATTGTTTTAGTGAATTTCTGCATGTAGCACCTCCAAAATCTAGGATATGAATGCCCAATTCATAAGGTTTCCTTTAGCATAAGAATCATTCAAATCTCTCATGTACTTTTCAAGTTACTGAGTTTTAAACACAACCTCTGTTTTAAGGTTCTGTCCACGGATCACAAAAAAAGTTCAGTGTTCTTTCAGCAAAACGAAAACAAATCACATAAGGATGTGTGTGAATTGTTTTCGTTTTGCTGAAAGAACGCACATCTTTTTAATGATCCGTGGACAGAACTTTAAAACGGTGTTTGTGTTTAAAACTCCGTAACTTGAACAGTTCATGAGTGATATGAATGATTCTTGTACTAAAACAAAGCTTGTGAATCTGGCTTTCATATCCTAGATTTTGAAAGTGCCACATGCAAAACTTCACTTAAACAATGGTCCCGACATTTGGGTTTCGGTTTTTTTACTCACCCTGTACAGTAACTACAGAAGCCAATCAACAAATAAAGACCTTTTCCTAGTTCAGAGGCCTTCACCTATCAGGTGTAGACCCACAAACACGCACAGTCAATTACTCAAGGACGCTTTTTCTACTTAAAACCTTTCTGGCTGACTTTTATCGCTACGGGAAACCATCTCCATGGAGAGCCAATAATAACCTTCCAGAGATTTCCTGCTGCTCCGATTGTGTACGTTTCATCATCGGCCTAATTGCTTTGGAGCGTACAAATTTCCCCTTCGGGAGTTTTTTTTACCCAAAAAGTGTTTATTCTACCAATTGCTGAGTGCTCGAGGAATGTACAGTTCTGTAGCTTTTTTTACAAATTCTGTTGACATTGGGACCATTACAAAGGTCTGGTGCCAAGACTATAATAACAAGCCGACATGTGTTGTCAGTGTAATGCTGTGTCAGGGACTATCCCTCAGGGGAAAACAGTTTCTTGCTGTTTGCATTTACGCTGTTTTACACAATGTATCATGTACTTATTTTGCCATCCTTGGTTTAAAGCCAAATTCCTTCATGCTTCTGAGCTACACTGCCTGTTCCCCTAGCCCTCTGAGGAATCCTTGATTTTGTTACAAGAAAAAATTAAATAAAAACTGAAAATATTCACACATTAAATGAGCAAACCATCCTTCTTTCTGGGAACATTCGAGTTTTTTTTTTTTTAAGGGAATGTACATTATTGGCTTTCGCTGCAATTTTCAGAAATGAACTATCTGGGGGATAGTAAAATAGATCAAATATTGTTACACTGACATGTTTGAAGTTTTGTGTTCAAAAATGCTGGAAAACTAAGAAAAAACAAAAATGTTCAAGTAGTCTGGTTCCCCGACTCCACTAAAGATGAAATCGATCAAAAATGCCGTAAAATTGTAAGGTAAGGGAACCAGTCTAGCTAGCCTGCACCCGTTCATGAACATGCAACCAATAGCAAACAAAATTTGGATTGAAATAAAAAACCGGTAAATTTGGATCAGAAGTTGAAAAACAGTTAGGTTTTTCCAACGGTGGTTGGCCGACCACCGTTGGAAATGTATACAAAAGTACAATTTTTCTTGAAAGTGACTTCACACCAGGTGCCCCAATTTTACAGGATGCTTTAGACTGTCATTTACCAACATCCTGGTAAGGTATTTTGTAGCAACTGGGTAGTTTTATTTTTCGATGTTTGCAAATGTTGTATTTTCCCTTTAAAGTCTTTTTGAAATAGATGTTGAAAAAGCTGGGTAAGAATGGTAATAAGTTAAAAATTAGTTATATAATATTTAGTTATAAAATCAACTGGTACATTTTTTTTCCATATTATTTCAAAAAAGACATCTGCTTGGAATAATCTTATTTCTGGGTTTCATAACCTACTCAAGGTGGTCTTAGTCAATCCTTGCTTTATGCATGATGCGGTCTCTCTGAGTTCCAGAGAGTGTTAGTCGAGACAGATCCTGTTTTCCATGTGTTAATGCACCATAGAAAACTAAAAATTGAGTTTCCAACGAACTGTGTATCTGTTTGTAATGCAGGTGAGACTTATTGCTTGGAAAGCATACTCACTCCGACAGGCTGGCTCCCCGCTTACGGCCTGGTACCCGCTCCGGCATGTGCAGTCCTTCACACTGATACTCCCCGGCCCGCTGGTGTGGTTGGGGTCCGGGCAGGCCTTGCAGGTACTGATGCCTCCCGGGATAGCGCGGGGCTTGTACGTACCCGCAGGACATGCTAGCAAAAGAAAAGAGCGGAAATTGAATAGAACCAGTAAGGCATGGCTCTGTTCTATAATACTAAACAGAAAATGATAAACCTATCTCATATTGGGTGTGTTCGTTTAGCTCACCCATGTCGCCACAGGTCAGCCCCGTGCCGTTCGTTTAGCTCTGACGTCATTCTCGGGGCTCACCCGGATCAGCCACCATAGAGGCACAGACCCTGCTCGTGGAGTAGAGTCACTGGTGGAAGTACGTCACGTGCATGTATTGTTCATTCCCAAGAAACTGGCCAGACAGCAGGAATCTCAAGCGGACTCAAAAGTTGACTTAATGTGAAGTCTAAAGGTAATCATTAATTGAGTTCATTGCAACTTTTGAGGCTATAATTTCAGCACCACCTTTTTGAGTTTGCAACTGACTAAAAAGCAGTAAATCTCAAACAAAGACCCAATCCGAAACTGGCGTTTTGTCAGTGGCTATGGCCTCGCGTGAAGATCGTGATGGCCTGCGGTTGAGCGTTCAATTAGCCCGGTTGTCATGGCTGACTTGTCTGCCTTTACCTGTGTCAACCCGGGCGAGCTAAACGAGTGCACCCACTAAGTATCCTCATTGGGGATGCACTTACCATGGCAACCGTTGACAAACCCGCTTCCATAGTAACCCTGCGGGCATATGCATTCGTACTGGCCGTTGGTTGTGCCACAGCGACATGTTGCCAAGGGGTGACAGCAGTGGCCGCCTTCTGGGCACAGTGACGAGCACAGCCCTGCACTCTCTAGTATAAATTCTCCAAGACGTAGATCTAAAGAGGAAAGAAACCAAAACATTAAGTTATTACTTCAAGTGTGTACAAATGAAGGGTTTATATTTTCAAAATGCAATATACGCCATTTTGTTCCCTTTTAGAACATTCTCTCTTGTGGCTGCCTAAAGACGTTGTTGATGAATTTTTATATATACATGTACATTGTGTACATCATTGGCTTTCGCTGTAATTTTCAGAAATGAACTATTTTGAGGGGTTAGCATAACACATGTAGATCAAATATTGTTACACTGACATGTTGGAAGTTTTGTGTTCGAAAATGCTGGAAAAACCAAGAAAAATAAAAACGTTCAAGTAGTCTGGTTCCCTGACTACACTAAAGATGAAATGAATCAATTTATAGATGACGGAAAATTGTAAGGTAAGGAAACCAGTCTAGCTGGCCTGCACCCATTCCTGAACACGTAACTAATAGCAAACAAAATTTGGACTAAAAAAAAGGTAAATTTGGAGCAGTAGTTGAAAAATAGTTACGTTTTTCCAACGGTGGTCGGCCGACCACCGTTGGAAATTTATACAAAATACCACTTCTCTTGAAAATTACTTCTCACCAGGTGCCATCATCTTACAGGATGCTTTAGACTTTCATTTACCAACATCCTAGTAGGGTATTTCGAAAAAATTTGGTAGTTTTGTTTTCCGATGTTTGCAAATGTTGTATATTCCCTTAAAGATTACAAAGGTTTTATTTAGAAACAGCTGTTATACTGTTTTTATTCTTTAAAGTTTCAAAGAGCTTCGGTGTTAACCAGTTAGCGCCGGGATTATTTTGACATTGACCGAACCCAGGCGTGGGTTTGTTTTCACGAACCTCGATGCCCAAATAACCCAACTTATACCAAAAAATAATATCACAGACGTTTTTCTGCCAAAAAAAATCTATTTAGAAAATGGTATTCAGTTATTCAGTGGACTGGATGATTGACGGTTCGGATTCATAAATTCCGCACAAGCCTAACAGTAACAGACTTCTTGGGTGGGAGTGAAGGCAACCCCCTGCCTGTAGCAGGTGTTTTCATTCAATCAGGGTGTTGGACAACCCATGACCCTGCACACAAGGTCAAACACACAAACAAAGCAGGAACTACCGGACTGGCTGATAGGAAGGAAGGTAACAATTGGAAGAGGATATACGTGTCAAACTGTGAGAATAATAACAAGTGATTGCTACCAACTTTGAACCTAAAAAAAGGTTAACAATGGGGTAGAGACTCAATAAGTACTAGCTTGAGTAACTCCAGCTTAACAAGCTCATCAGGAATTCACATCGACTGCTAATTTTCACGACAATGCACCAGACGAAAATGGAACCCACTATATAGCGGCGCTTGAAAGCGGTGTGGTACCCACATACATCCCGCAATTTTTTTTCGGTAGGCCTAATCATCACGTGATGCATTTCATTTGTATAATTAACTAAACAAGATGGACGACAGCCGTTGGAACTGGACGTACGACAGCCGTTGGAACTGGACATTTTTAATGGACCAGCCGCCGAAATCGTCAACAATTTTCACATTTTAGTTTTGTTGGTTCTGAATTCTGTTTCAAGTCGATCATAAGCTTCGTGAATGACTGCTGAATGTGTGAGGTACGGCCATAGAATCTGCATGGGGTGGGATTATACTATTACTTACTATTAATTATAGAGGTGAAAATGGACCATTTTGGGGAGGCCCATTTTTAGGGTCTCTTACGACCACACTCGCACGCCGTGGTGTTATGTCTCCAGCGTTACATGTGAATTCCTGATGAGCTTGTTAACTTAAGCTGGAATTTATACTCAAGCTAATGAACCACCACCACCACGTTCAGTGACGTTCATGACGTTCACGGGTAGTAATCCCATAATCCAGAGACTCAAGCAAGACTACGAGTGTGAGCATCTAAACTTTCCAAGCTAGCTTCTTCAAACTCAAAGATCAAAACAAAATAATTTACAAATCAAATTCAAACCTTCAAGTCTGTTTACATATTTAGGAATTTTCAAAGCTGGAGTTTTAAGGTAGGCATGCACTTCGCCCCGCCGATCTGTGTCACCATGGAGGAAGGACTTCGTGCACGTGGGCTTTTCAGTCTGAGTACACTCATACACGCTATATCAAAACGAGTTTGTACAAGAAAGGGACCCGACTACTTGTCAGCCATGACTTTTATCAAAAGGGGGCGCTCAGACGAAAACGGTACCTAGACTTCTCTAACGTGAAACTGCATAATGCTTCCATAATTTACAGGCACCTGCCACTTGGATAGCAGACGACAGCTTTTGAGCGGGAAAGTTTGTGGTGGACTTTTAAACATGTGCTTTATGCCAGGGGCGTAGCACGGTCTTTGTTATGGGGTTATGGAGGGGGGGGGGGTTAATTGTTTGAAAAGGGCACATCAGTTGTGAAATGTAGACGGGGTAGACGGGGGGGGGGGGGGGGGGGGCTTGTACCATATCTGTTGATGGGGGCGCTGTTCAAAACTGACAATTATGCACACAAAGCGCCAATATACAAGCCGCCGAAATCGTCAACAATTTTCACATTTTAGTTTTGTTGGTTCTGAATTCTGTTTCAAGTCGATCATAAGCTTCGTGAATGACTGCTGAATGTGTGAGGTATGGCCATAATCTGCATGGGGTGGGATTATACTATATAGAGGTGAAAATGGACCATTTTGGGGAGGCCCTTTTTTAGGGTCTCTTACGACCACACTCTCACGCCGTGGTGTTATGTCTCCGGCGATACATGTGAATTCCTGATGAGCTTGTCAACTTAAGCTGGAATTTATACTCAAGCTAATGAACCACCACCACGTTCAGTGACGTTCATGACGTTCACGGGTAGTAATCCCATAATCCAGAGACTCAAGCAAGACTACGAGTGTGAGCATCTAAACTTTCCAAGCTAGCTTCTTCAAACTCAAAGATCAAAACAAAATAATTTACAAATCAAATTTAAACCTTCAAGTCTGTTTACATATTTAGGAATTTTCAAAGCTGGAGTTTTAAGGTAGGCATGCACTTCGCCCCGCCGATCTGTGTCACCATGGAGGAAGGACTTCGTGCACGTGGGCTTTTCAGTCTGAGTACACTCATACACGCTATATCAAAACGAGTTTGTACAAGAAAGGGACCCGACTACTTGTCAGCCATGACTTTTATCAAAAGGGGGCGCTCAGACGAAAACGGTACCTAGACTTCTCTAACGTGAAACTGCATAATGCTTCCATAATTTACAGGCACCTGCCACTTGGATAGCAGACGACAGCTTTTGAGCGGGAAAGTTTGTGGTGGACTTTTAAACATGTGCTTTATGCCAGGGGCGTAGCACGGTCTTTGTTATGGGGGGGGGGGGTTAATTGTTTGAAAAGGGCACCTGCACATCAGTTGTGAAATGTAGACGGGGTAGACGGGGGGGGGGGGGGGGGGGGGGCTTGTACCATATCTGTTGATGGGGGCGCTGTTCAAAACTGACAATTATGCACACAAAGCGCCAATATATGGTGCTTTTCAGGGCGATACATGTGCGCATTTCTGAAAAAGGCACCCAAAACGGCAGATGCCACAAAAAAGGGCACCACTTCTTTTTTGAAAAGGGCACTTGGCCAGAAAAAAGGGGACTTCGTAAAAAAAAATTCTTGGGGGGGGGGGGGGAGGTTAAGCCCATTGAAAAAAAGGCATCATTGAATGGAAAAAGGCAGTCTGTACAAAATACGCCTTTGCTTTATGCGTTCCATAATTGATTATGCAGCTATCTCCTACGGTTATTATAGAAATTGTACGGGAAATGTTCACTTGAAGCTGCATGATTGGACACATCTGTCTAGCTGCAGGCTGACCGAGGCATGTGTTTTGATGTTGGACTTGAGAGAACAGTGAAAAGAACAAACCGTAAAAGGTGAGCCACCAGTGCTTGCTTTCATTTCCCATGAACATGTTAAAAGTTGACCTTCTGGTTGTGTCGTATAGGTGACGACCACATGACTTTAACGAAATCCCGGCACTATATGCAGCCGACTCGGCATGCAATAGCCTTGTAACTGACGATTTCTACTAGACTTTCTGTTAATCTGCACCCACAAAATGATAATGATTAATATACATTAAAGAGTAACAGTTTTCAGGCGGGAGAAGCCATATGGAGATATTACGACTACGGTGTGTTGACAAACATGGTCTTAGCCTTCGTATGGGCCTTACCTACATTACGGCCGTTTTTAATTGAAAATCTTCAGTTTTGGAACTCAGGTGACGAGTAATGGAAGCAACGACATAACACCAGTCTGCCCTGAAGAATTAAAATGTGTAATTAAACATAGGCCTACCCTAATGTCTTAAGCAATATTTAAAAAGAAACGAAAGTGCCGGGTTAGAATGTTAAAATAGTCTGACACCATCCCGTTCAACAGTTCACAGTTTACAAAATACATACAGGGAACACGACAGAAATGGCTTCCTTAGGCCCCCTATGAGTAAAGTCCATGGAAAAAAAGTGCATGGTCTTTGGCCTTCAGGCTACAATGTGACGTAAAAGCAACTGAAAAACAAGAACAATCTACCTTCATGAAGTGCCCTCCTCGCCAGAGCTTCAAACTCCTGGAAAGTATCCAGTATGTAGCAGTGCTGCCGTTTGGGTACGGTCGCCATCATGTGCAGCTCTTTCACGTTGCCGTTCTTGATCCCAAAAGTGAAAATCTCCACGTTGTTTCGGGCGAGGTTTTGGGCGATCGGGCGGGGGTCGCCGCCGTTGGAATAGCCGTCCGTAATGAGGAACACGGCCTTGGTGGCGTTGGGACGAGCAAACGGCGATGACAGCGCTTTCTGTGAATGTAACAAAGTGAATTTATCAATAAATGTTCACAAAGTCAAAGGATTCAGTTTTAGTCTCATGAAAAAGGCAACACAAACTAATTTCTTTTAAACACCCGTCCCTTTAATTTATTGTAACATAAAAGTTATAATGCCCAATTATTTAGGGAACAAAGGCTGAAACTTGTAACGTAGGCCCTACATGATTGTGTTTCAATGTTTTTGCGTATAGTACACAATCTTTTTGAAAGACAAAACTAGTGAAGTTTGTACTAATTTGGAGTTTTGTTTTTTCATAATTTGTCAGCAGAAGTTAAGAAATCCATCATTAATGATTTTTTTTAGTGTAGGCCTGGAACCAAAAAAAGAAAGAAAGAGATTTATATTTCTTTGCAATGATGTCAAGGTCATGTATATGATGTATAAATTATACGCCTACAATAAAGTTCAGCTTGCGTTGACCCAGCGTTGACCTTGAAGTCATAAAAACAAGTTCAGCTGATTTTGTTTTGATCTGTGAAATGAAGGTGAGGGCTTTGGGTCAAACAAAGATACTGTAATTATTTATAAATATCGCTTTTATGTCCGGGAAATATTTACAGATAGACCCAATTGTTATTCATTTTATGAGGTTGAGCACATAGCATGCACTGAGGACTGGGGAAATAATGTGGCAGAACTATTATTTCTGTGCAGTACAACATTTAATACGGAAAATACATCTAAAGTAAGACATGCATGGCGTGTGACGGTATATACGCAAAGTGGTGTTTACTTCTATACGTTTATGCATATAAAAGGAAATATACATGATCCACCTTTTTTACTAAAAAGATTCATTTGAAATTGAATGAACTAATTTTTGAAAGAAAGAATGCAATAATTAAGCAACGGAAGTGAATTAGGCCTACCCCTTTTCAAGGTAGAATGTTGATTCTAAACAGCTTTCAATATCTAATGAAATGGATTTTGCCGGGCTACGACATATTTTGTTGGGTCCGGAAAACACATTTAATTTAACACGAAACAACAATGACAGGCCAATGTAGACTTACGAAAAAATGGGAGGAAAAGGGGAGATGTGTGTACATGGTCTGGCTACAGACTACGGAAGTCGTTTGTGGTTTAATTGTCACGGCCACCTGAAGTTCAAGGCGGCATCGTCTGGTTGCGGGGTTTGACTGAGGTAACTTTGTTCATGGTTGGTACGGTGATGCAATATACTGCGGGACTGCCGAAACAGTTATATTGCGCCATATAATCTTTATCAATTTTGTTATCGTATGCATGTTTTTGGCAAAGTTTTTATATGAGGCTAAGTTGACTTATCTTTTTACAGGCACGGGCTTTAAGCACCAACCGAATCCTCTCCAAACACAAAATTGTTGCTTGTTTAGTTGAGGTTCTACGGCCGGATGTACTATATAGGCCGATATCATAAATTATACTTGAATTTTTTTCCATGACCATGTTTTTGACAAAGGCTTTAAAGTTCACCAATAAAACAATTTCACATCCATGATCAATTGTATTTTCATCATCGTTATCTATGTTATCATCACCGTCAGAATTCTATATCTTAGATTCTTATAGCTATAGCTATTTGTCAAACACTCACCTGTGCCAACAGAAACGCTCCCCGAGTGAAGGTGCCACCGCCGACGTAAGTTATTCCCGGTAACTCGGCATTCAGCAAGGAGCATTTGTGCTTGGTGGGACTGGGTTCCCCCAGGTGGTCAATGTTGGCCACCACTCGGTGGCGGCTAGCGAAGGTGATAACGGTGACTCGCGTGGCCCACTCCGCCACCTCGAAGCTGGCCAGGAGCTTCTTGACGAACTTGAGTTCGTTGAAGAAGTTGGTGTTGCCGACGCTGGCTGAACTGTCCACCAAAAAGACCAGGTCCACCTGCCCGTTGGCAGTGTTGCGGAGTTTATCCACCTGCCCCTTCAGGACCTCGGCACTGGACATGTTGGAGCATCCAGCCTTAGCTTCGGCGTGGGACAGCTTTCGTGTCTCGCCGAACTGAAACTCTTGGGTTTCGAAGAGTGCTGCCGCATCGTCATATACATTTCCATCGTCAGATATCGCCGGCTCCTCAAGTTGCTGTGGACTTTGCTTATCGTTCGAGCTGTGGATGTTTTTAACTGAAGTTGCGTCTGGTATCGAGGGACCGGTTTCGTTCAGAAATTGTTCTTGTTCCGTTTGAACTATAGACATTGAGTGAGTACAAGGCATGCATATCCATAGCAACAGAAAGGGCAGCATGATTGTGACACACCGCAACCTACCGCCTAACCTTAGCACTGCAGCAGTCACCACCACCATTTCGTTAACCGTTGGCCTACCGTCTAACTTAAGCGACTCCGTGCAGAGATATGACATCTTGGCCCTGGGTTCGTAAACACACCCCGCACCGCTAGAAGGCCGCCAACTTTCACTCCCGCCCGGCACGCAGCATGCACTGCAATTCACACACCGTACAATGACACCTCGGCTCTTCACGACACTTCTGTTGCTGAAAGTTCACATCGAGTAACAGCACTTTATTTTGAGCTACAAGCTGTGGCAGTGAAATGGAACAAGAATCTTGGCTTGGCTCATGATGGCCTATTGTTCCATCTCTTGGCTGTGGGTGCTGAAGACCAGGAGATTAGCAAAGAAAGCCAGCTGATGATACAGTGCTTTGTCAACGTCAACCGATAGAGCCCAGCTGTGAACTGTCAACTAACTCATCCCCCACGCATGCCACGCAATAGCCCTTGTTCTGAACTGATTGCCTAACTCTGAATACCATTACGACTGGTCTCCAACCATGGAAGATGGTAGCGGATTTTGTAACGGCCCAGCTCGAGCCAGGCTGCGCGGGACCACGGCTTGTATCGACGGGCTCACTCAGTCACAGAGACATGACAGACTTCGGAAACGGCCTCATGGTCTCTCTGGGGTCATCAAGATATAAATGTGGCGAGGAAGTCCTCTTTCCGGGATTTGTCTGCTATGGTCCACATTCTCTTTGTACCGACAAATCCGGTTTGCAATCAACTTCCCCATTTTGCTAAAGTGACACTTTGTGAGAGAAAAAAGTGTCAACCGACAGCGTTTGATCACGCATTCTGCTCATGCTCACGGTGCTTATAAAAGAAATGTTCACTATGTGTGGGACTTGGTCACTAGTCTTGTCCAGTTCACAAATGCTTCTACCTAAGGCCCCCCCCCCAAAAAAAGTCTCCGGTTTCTGGTATGCGTGCGCGTCGCCGTAGCCATGCGCGTCGGCAAAATGAAAAAGTTTTTTTTTTTAATGAAAGATGATGTCTCAAAACCGCCAAACCCACTGGTTTGACTGGAATCCTGCTGCTGCACAATTTTAACGTGTTTTTAGATTGGGTTATGGTCGAGAATAAGCTTTATGTGGCCTCTCTGGACTCCCATATATTTGCACTAAGTTTAGTCGGGCACCATTTGCAGTCATCAGCCGACATTTGAAGCAAAAAAATCAGGTAAAAAAAAAAAAAAAAAGCCGCGTCACCGCACCACTTTTTGGGCAAGCTCCATACCAGAAACCGGAGACTTTTTTTTGGCCTAACAAACCTGTTTCATGGTCACAAACGTAAGGGTATTCTGATTTAAGTGCTTGCGTGACACGAATTCGGTCATCTGTACACAGATTAGCTATCTTCCAGGGAAAGGGTTTTTGCACTTTTGCGAGCTGCGCGGTCAGCCACCTTGTGTTCGCATAGGCCTACCCACGTGTTGTAATTATTAACATGGTACAAAAATGTAGTTGCATGTTTTAAAAAAAATCGGACCTATGCTGCTTACTGTTTGAATTTTGAATTAAATGCATCCCCAAAGGCTTGTTCCTTTTACAAAAAGAGCTTTCTCTTTTTGTTAATTACTGTGCTTTGCTTTAACTGTCATTTACATGTAAAATTCCTTGTGAAAATAAGGACATTCTGAAAAAGTTTAGAGGTCGAAGAAAGGGTAAGTTGAGCAAAACCTTAATTGAAATTCAGCCAGGAGTGATTCGATGCAGTGAAATAGACACGCATTAGACCCCCCAAAAAGTCTCTGGTTTCTGGTATGCGCGCGCGTCGCCGTAGCAATGCCCGTTACGTCGGCAAAATTAAAAAAAAAAAAAAAATGTAAGATGATGTCTCAAAACCGCCAAACTCACTGGTTTGACTGGAATCCTGCCGCTGCACAATTTTAAAGTTTTTTTAGATGGGGTTACGATCGAGTATAAGTTTCATGTGGCCTCTCTGGGCTCCCATACATTTTGCACTAAATTTAGTCGGGCACCATTTGCAGTCATCAGCCGACATTTTGACGGAAAAAAAGTTTAAAAAAAAGCCGCGTCGCCGCACCACTTTTGGGACAAGCTCCATACCAGAAACCGGAGACTTTATTTTTTGGCCTTATTAGTTCAGGGCTCATAATGTTCAACGGCAGAGGGAGTATTACAATTAGGCATTCACAGATTTAGCCGTGTCCGCAACCGGCATTGTTTCTGTGGTTATTGACGTAAAGCCAATGACACAGCCGAAGCCGTACATAAAACCCAATTCGTACACATAACCGAGGTTTGTAAGAAGAGGTTCCTATCATCCTTACTTGTATAAAAACTGGAAAATGTGCTTAGTTTGCTAAGGTTTCTTCACAATAATTTTTGCGTCCAAAGTTGACACGCAGCTGAGATGCCGGCCGCCATCTTTGTCATTTTAAAACATGAACAATTTACAATAAAACTATCTAGCAGAATTAATATTGATACACTTTGCTTTATTCGCCTCTTTATTGATTTTAACGCGTATAAGTTAAAAAGTAATTTTGTTAGAAGTCCAGTTGACATGTCGGCTACACATTTTGATAATATGCTCAATATAGATGAAACGATAAATCGATGAAGTATTTTTGCATCATTACAGCGTTGAGTCATCTGATGTTAATCACAATATCAATCACAATATAATTCATTAAGAAAATTACATCACAATATTAATCATTAAGGCTGTACCGTTTAAATTATTTGAAGTAACAATTAATATAATGTATCGACTATCGACTATCGACTAAGACGCTACAGTGCCTCGTCAAATTCCTTTTTACGACAATCATGTTTTATTTTTATCGTGGTAACTATGTATATTATACAAAACTATCAAACTACAATCTTAATTTTAAATATTACTCAGTAAGTCAAACCTATGATATTTTAGCCCTTCTTCAACTTCAACAGTCATTCATGAAGTCATTTTCTGCCCTTGTGAAACACAAGTTATGAGCAAAATTTTAATATTTAAGTCCTATATACAGCTTACAGAAAACGCAGTAGACAAATTATAATGAATATACCATATATACTCGTATCTGAACACTTTAATCAAAGTACATTCCTTCTGAGTATTTATACATTAACTTACATATAGGCGTACATATATAAGTATACAGCTGTACTTCGTGAGTCAAACTCAGATCCTTTGTTCAACGGAAAACAGACCAAATTGAAGTTTAAAATATGCCTGTCATTTCAGGGTAGCATGTTATATATTCACCTTCAACTCAATTTCTTATTCGCCAACGGGATCTTGCAATCTTAACACACCACCTAGCGGTGAAAAGCCATCCCAGCCTGGTTCACAGTAGATATATCCGCTCCGTTCACAAGTACCCCCTCACCGGCAAAGGAAGTACAGTTGGGGGTGCGCGGCCACTGCGTGTACATAGAACAAATCCCCTGGTGTACGCGCGTCACACACAAAGAACGGTGCGCGTCAACCAGCGAAATGTACCGCCCATGGGACGTCGTTGCTAGGTAAAAGGGCGCCCTCTTTTGGTAGCGCACGGAGCTCATAGGTAACCGTCACATTCAAATCTAAAAATTTGAAATTTGAAATTTGGGATTTGTGCGTCCAAAATTTGACGCACAAATCCCAACCCTCGTACGAGTCCATATTTGATGCACAACAACAGATGGGCATTTTATAAAGATACTTGGAAGAACGCCTTGCACTTAAAAACCCCCGCAATGAATATGTTAACGCAAAATTGGCAAAACTGATTGCCAACATATCCGAGTGTCAACGAATTTTTTCTCCAAACCCCCCCCCCCCCACATTTTCGGAAATGGGCAGGATTTTGACCGCTTTGGATCATTTTATGTTTAGCCGGGTTTTTATCATTTTATTTTTAACCTGACCTAATGTTCGTCAGAATAGTCAGAATCTTTCGGTACGGGAGCCAGACTAACACAATACCGACGCAGCCGCATTACTCACATGGAAAGAGGGGCGGGGTGAACAGCGCCCTCAACCGTTCACGCAAAATCAGTTTTTGTTTATCTAAATTCCGACATTACGACACTTTAGGCCAAAAAAATTAAGTCTCCGGTTTCTGGTATGCGCGCGCGTCGCCGTAGCCATGCGCGTCGGCAAAATGAAAAAGTTTTTTTTCAATGAAAGATGATGTCTCAAAACCGCCAAACTCACTGGTTTGACTGGAATCCTGCTGCTGCACTGAATTTTAACATGTTTTTAGATGGGGTTATGATCGAGAATAAGCCTTATGTGGCCTCTCTGGACTCCCATATATTTGCACTAAGTTTAGTCGGGTACCATTTTGCAGTCATCAGCCGACATTTGAAGCAAAAAAAAACAGGTTAAAAAAAAAAAAGCCGCGTCGCCGCACCACTTTTTTGGGCAAGCTCCTTTTTTTTTGGCCTTGGCCAGTCTTATTATACTTTACATAGTAGAATTTCCTTTTTTTTCTGTAATTCATTTTGTGTCCAAACTCAGTGCAGACCTACGGAATGACTGTGTTTTCGTAGTGGTGCGCACCCCGTGAACGGCCGCCATCTTAGGCTTTTTGGTTGCCTTGGTAGTTGATCGTTTAGTGGATACTCGAGGTGCTGACGCACGTGTTGTTGATTTCCCGGACGGAACAGTGGATGCCCCAGTAGGTGATCCACAGCTTGTTGGTGTTGCTGATATCTTCTTCAATTCGACTGTGGACAAAATACATACCGGAATAGGGTTAGTCACAGGTGTAGCGAATATCCTGAAGTTTTAATGCTACCTCTTGTAATCACAGTAAAATTCCCTTACTATCGTCCTTGATGTCAAAGTATATCGCATCGGAGTCATCAGGGGCAGGTGTATGTGGATTTTTTGTTGCCTTCTTTGTTGAACGTTTAGTATATGCGTGAGGTGCTGACACACGTGTTGTTGATTTTCCGGACGGCACAGTGGATGCCCCAGTAGCTGATTCACGGTTTGGTGTTGCTGATGTCATTGTCTTCTTCAATTGGACTGTGAACAAAACATCACAGGTTTAATTACAGAGGTGGCGGATATCATTAAATTATAATAGTATGTCTTGTAACCTCAGTAAAATTCCCTTACTATCGTCGTTGATGTTGAAGTATATCGCGTCGGTGTCATCAGTTGCATGTGTGTTGGGCGAGGTGCTACTATCCGGCCTCTTGTACTGCAGACAGCGTCTTCTGCACGTTCAAGAAAAGAGTATTAGACAATAAGTGCAAATGTATCAATATGTACCGCAAGGTCACAACATATACTGGCTATGTTTTTCTTTGTTTCATTTTTCTCTTTGACTAATTTTGGCCAAATACATGTATAACTAAAACAAGCGATTCTCCTTACCGAAAGTGTCGGGCACACGTTACCAGCAAGGCAGCAGTCACAGTAAATATGATGCCAATGACGATTCCTACTCCGACGAAGGCTGGATTAGATACACCAGTACTTCCAGATGTTTCGCGATTCCCTGGGTACACTAGAAGAGATTGCCATGATCAAGTCTTCAAACTTCTTATGGTGTGCCAATTTAGATACTTAAAACTGCAATAGGGGGCTACTCAATTAAAATCATGCGATGGGCTACTTTTTTTAAGACCTGCGGTTACATTACAAACCAATGCAGTACAGTATCAAAGTGGCAATAGTCCTAAAAAAAGTTCCGCCTGATTATCATCTTGCAACACAAAATAATATGAAATCTTCGTGAATTGATTGGATTGTCCACTTGTTAACTCTCCAATTCTAAAATGGTCCCTGTCAAGTTGCCAGCATGACTCCCAACTCATCCGTTAGTGTTAATGCATTGTATGTAATATATTTCTACCCTACATTTTAAAAGCATAATTCTAACTTCAAAATTCATTTTGTCGAGAGGTTCGCATAAACTTTCAAATTGATGAGCACATAGAAGAGGATAAAGAACAGTAAAGTCAATCTTTACTCTGAAGTAACATGAGTATTTCATTATACCAGTAGGAATCTCAAAGTCGACCTCCTTCCAGGGTCCTGGGCCTACACGGGTGAACGCCCACAGCCTGAAGGAGTAGGACGCCCCCTGTGACAGACCATCGACTTCAACAAACTCTGCCGTGGTGTCGTCTGTTTGTATCATGGACCCAGATGCGTCACGGAGCTCGTACGCGTAGCCTGTGACGTCACCACCTCTTTTGCCGCATGGAATCGGATACCAAGACACTCGAACGCTCTGACTGGATGGGAGAAAGTCGTTGAATTCGGGAGCAGCCAACGGCACTGCAAGAAAAAGATTTCAATTGAAAGTCAAAAAAGAAATAAAGTTATCACACTACAGCTGATAAAACCATGCATGTAATCAGGCGTCCAAAGAATGATTCTATCGCTGTATCCAACAAAGGTACTTAGGCCTATCTACAATCTTTGCAAAGGTTATATGAGTTGTAATAATAATGCAAGATGCAATGGAACAGAAGCAATAATTTTGACAGAAGCGTAAAGCGAATGGGGTAAAACGCCCTCTTATGGTTATAATGCACTCGTACTAACCTCCCTCATCAGTCGTTACTGTCTTGCTCTTCAAGTAATTTGCGCCATCATTATTTGCTGGTACGACTTGCACACTGTACGTAGAGTACGCATGCATTGATGTGATGCTGATGTCATTGCCATTTACAACTCCCACATTTGTCAGCGAAGGATCGGTCTGTGGTTGGCACTGCTCCAAGTTGAGAAGTTGGTAACTCACGCGGTACGAGGTCACAGGGCAAGGGTTGTCCTCGTTCCCAGCAGTTGTCCAAGAAGCCTTGATTTCATTGGTTGCGGGTTGAAGATTGAGTGATAGGATTTCATCTGGAAGATAATACAAATAAAAGTGAATCTCTAAAAGGAATTTGTAGCATAATTAATAAAGACCTACAGTTACTAATTATGATTGTGGCTCTCGGCTAAACATATTGATTATCTGCGGACACCAAAACAAAACATGGTCATTCTGTACGCAGTAATCTTATTTAAATACACATTACTTCTTATTTTCCGATTCTACTACCTGATCAATCTTAATATGGTAAACCAAGTGTTCGTTTTTAATTCCAAGGGAAAACAAAAACCTTTGCTGTTATGTATAACCGACCTATGATGGGCTGAATGAAATGACCTGCAAAATGAAGTTGCTACTTACCTATCACGACTGTATCTTGCTGTGTCCAGTTTGTCCACGGACCAGCTCCTATGCGAGTATATGCGCGAACTCTGATTGAGTAAGTGGTGCACTGTGATAAATCACGGAAGGTAACAGACAGCTCTGAGACATATCCCTTCTTGCTAGGTGTGGAGTCTTCTTGTGGTCCCAGCCCTCTGAATGCGTACTCGTAGTGCGTGACATTGCCACGTCTACTGCCACAAGGGATGGGATCCCAGGAGAACGTGATGCTGTCATTGGATGCTGTACTTCGGATAACCGGTGCTGCCGTTGGTACTGAAAGAAAACAAACAGGCAGACAACAAACAAACAAACGAACAAACAAACAAATAAATAAGCTCAGGGCAGAATATAAAGTGATTTCCGAATGAAATCCAACGTGATTAAAACTTTGTCTTAATCTTGTTCCAACTAGTAAGATTCAAGTTTGGAATTGACGTACAGAACGTATTTAATTAGCGGTATTTGGTACGCGTCACACCTGCGTTTCAGAACGACCGATTATTTCAATTTTAGATCTACTCCCGTCGACGATATTGGCAGTATTATATTTGCAAATTAAAATCAATATTTGAGTAATTTCAATCCTTAAGGTTACTGCAAACCACTTACTCTTTTCGTTTGTATATATATACATGGAATTTTCTTCACCATGTCCAGCTTCATTGACTGGCGTGACATTCACTCTGTACTTGGAGTAATACGCAGGTAGGTGGATCGCAACGTGAGTGGTGTCGACCGTTCCTACATCTGTTATGATTGGTGGATTCTGCTGCATGCATCGGTCCATCTTGATAAGCTCATACGTTACACTGTAAGATGTCGCAGGGCAGGGTCCTTCGGGGGAAGTCCAACAAACGTCGAATTCGTTTCGTTCACGTGAAATGGCGTGGATGGATATATCTGATATAGCGTCTGGAACTGTATGGAATGAAGGCATAACAATATATTATAATATTTCCCCAGAAAAAAACACATTGGTAAGTAACTATTTTTTAATCGATTATCATTTGGGAGAATTGGAGGATGTCGATTTGAAAATCCAACGTACAGTCTTATTATCAATGTTTTTATCGTGTAATATACCCAGCTCCGTTAAACATCGTGTAATGCTCATCTCTCCCGTTAGGTATTGAACAAACTCGGAGACCCTTACATACCAGCAGTGGCCGTTTGTTGATGCAAAGTGACCGATGGTCCTCCTCCTTCACTGGTGTATGCCTGCACAGCAAGAGTGTAAGTTGTACAGGGTTCTAAAATTGTGTATGTCACTGACGTGGTTAAATCATCCCCTTTACCAAGTAGCCCATCGGGTCCAATCAAACATGTCCTGTAGCCAGTAATGTTGACACCTCTGCTTCCACAAGGGATGGGGTTCCATGTCCACGTGATGCTATCAGTCGTTGCTGAACTGCTTTTGAATTCGGGTGGAATCTGCGGAACTATAGTAAGTATAACAATAATCCATGGAGCATGTTGCACTTAATGGATGAGATTTAACGTTCATAATTTGCTATGGATTAACGTACTATTACAAATTTATTACGTATCATTTCGACTCCCTCCCAACGGCTTGATGTATCAAATAACTGGCATTTTCATTTTTGTCATGAACCCAGACCAGTGATGTAGTGCCTTGATGCTGGGCCTTGGCCTTAAGGCTGCCTTAAGGCTGGATTTTAGGGCCTTGGCCTTGGCCTCGAGGCTTGAGGGCAAAAGCCTTGGCCTTGAGGGTTCAGGGCCTTGCAATTTTGAGTCAAGGCTCTTCAAGGCCCATAGATTTTTGCATTTTCCAGATAAATCTGTTCGAAATTTTGCTGTTACCATTTTAATCGTATTACGATGGAGGAGGGAAGCACCATATAGATTTGTGTGTTGGGCACACTTCCACTTTTATAGCATCACATGTTGTTACCATTGTAGTAGATTTGCTGCAACAATATTCCGTACACTTGTGGGGCTAATGAGATGATCACTTTAATTGCATATAACTATGGAATAGATCTGATTGGTTGTATATGTCTCCCTGATAAGTGCTACAGATTTGCATGTATCTGTTTTAGATAATGTTGATATTTCTTACCATGTTGGGCCAGCAAATAAAAATTTCCCAAATCAGTTTCTTGGATCCCCCTTTTGTTACACTTGGGAGAATTGTGTGTCAATATAGAAGTAAATCATTATTTTGTTTAGTTAAACCATATTGAAGACCTGAACTTATACTTTAATAGATACAGTGCAGTCATAAAACGGTGAAGGCCTATGCGAGCATGTTGATTGCAATTAAAGAAATGTTGTTCTTCGTAACGAGCAATTCGTGATGATAAGGGCGGATCCAGGGGGGCCAAAAGGGGCAATGCCCCCCCCCCCCCCGCCCAAAAAAAAAAAACGAAACCATTTTTTTTTATGTGACGTCGTAATAAAGGCAGGCAATGAGTACACCACCATCTTTTCCTAAAAAAACATCGGTTAAAATGGTCAGAAATTGCCTCAAATCGCACCACAGAGCATCTCGAATCCAAAATTTTTTCGGGGCCCATAAGCGGGCACCGAAGCCCAAGCCGTAATTTTTTGACCCACTTTTTTTGGGGGGGGACCAAAATTTCTTTGCCCCCCCCAAATTGTGTTCTGGATCCGCCCTTGCGTGATGATGTGTCACTCATGTGACTATAATTAGTTCTATATCAGTGGTCATTTCATAAAACAGGGCCTTGGCCTTGGCCTTGAGGGTTAAGTCTTGGCCTTGGCCTCGAGGCTTGAGGGTCAAAGCCTTGGCCTTGAGGGTCAAAGCCTTTGCTCCAACACTGACCCAGACCTTAGAGAATTCCAACTTTAACAGATTTGAAATCGTTCAACCTGTTATTCAGGATGCATATCCAGAGCAAATATAAGAATATACCGAAATCGACAACTCTATACCACATAAGAGTGGAACCATTATGGAAGAGGTTGATGCAGGCTACCTGTTTCTCCAGTTGTAATTTGAGTTGAAGATGCCGTGCCGTTTCCAGCCTGATTTCGTGGTGTAATAGACACATTGTAAGTAGAGTACGCCTTCAGTCCTCGTAGAGTGATGCTGGTGTTAGTGGTGGTCACCGATCCGCCATGTTGATGAACCTCCAGACACTGCTCCAGGTTTATGAGGTCAAAGGTCACCAAGTAGTCGGATGCAGGGCAGGGGTACTCTTGGCTGGTTCCAGGTGATTCCCACAACAGCGTGACTCCATTGTGACTGGTTCCCTGAACGGTCAGTCTGTCAACGGCATCTGGGACTTCAACAAGAATGTAATCGCGTCTGATGAATCGCTTTCAAAATTGTCAGTTAAATCCATTTTTTTAATGCCAATAGACAATTTGTTAATAAAACGGATGCACTACCGATATTTCTGGAAGGTATCGATATCCAATTTTGATATGCAGTTAGAAATCTCCTTTTATAATAATAACATTCACAGGAAACATCAACAGGAATAGATGAAGTTGTGTACCTTCCCCAATATACATAAACCTTTGTTTATAGCTGAATGGTCCGATGCCTTTGGTAGTTTCAGCAGCTACCTCAAATTCATACAGTGTACCACACAATGGCAGGTGTACAGATACTGAGTCGCCTTCAGTCCGTACTGCTTCAAGTTCCTGTTGACTCTCAACTGGCCCGAACTTGAACACGTAATTCACAATCACCGTGCCGTTTGGACAGTTCAAGGGTTGCCAAAAGAAATTCCGAGTCATTCCATTATCAAAGGAACCGAAAGATGAGACCATTTGTGGTGCGAAAGACTCATCGGTGTGGTCTGAAATGTAAAGATGAACAGTTCTCTTAAATGAGCAACTTTTTTCCGATTTCGTGGATGAAATGTAAAACGGTTACCAATGACATTCACAGGCACTGTGCGGAAACAGGATTGCAGTCTGCTTAAAAAGAGGGGGGGGGGGGCCATTAGGTGTGGAAATCAGCGTAGACATGAGACGACTATTGGCATGGTAATTTTGACATAACGATGTTTACATATATACGTGGCCGAAATGCTCTTTTGTAGTTTTAACTGAAAAAAAACCTCAGTAGACTAAGTTAATCTATTTTTAAAAAAAAATCACAAAGAACAGTAAAATAACCTTAAAATAGTAAACGTGATGAACTCAAAGCTAGAGCCTTGATGCAATCAGATATACGATAATTTATACTAAACAATGTATCTACCAAATTGACAATGAAAAAGCACATCGTTGTAATATAGGCCTACCTAGAAATTCTGTGCAGGTTGTGTTACACGACGCCATATTTCCATTAAACGGCAGGCATTTATCTGCAATCAAAAAGGGAGAATAGGTATATAGAATAAATCGTTTGCACTGCGGCCATCTTTGGGGTACGCATAAGTAGATTTCTTGTGCATGAATTGTTAAAACATTAACATTCCCTAACAAAACAAGGGCAAACCGTTGCCATTCAATTACCTTGACAGTTGATGCCCATGAATCCTAAGGCGCACTCTCCAGGACATTCGCCCGTGATTCTGTCGCACGCAACCCCGTTCATGCAGTGACAGTCTTGACCGTATGTGTCAATGTCACAGGCTGAGGTAAAAACGAAAACGCCAAACAATATCGTGATGGAAGTTTCAAGAACATTTAAAGACGAAGAAAACAAAAACGATCAAAGAGTAAGTTACCTTGGCAGTTGATGCCCATGAATCCTGGCGCGCAATCCCCAGGACACTTGCCCGTAGTTCTGTTGCACGCGACCCCGTCCATGCAGTGACAAAGGCGACAGTCTTGTCCATATGTGTCATCGTCACAAACTGAAACAAAATACCCGTATTGGGTTTGTAATACACGTGTTACATGTGCATTCAAAGGATCTGACCTAGTGTGAATACATCATTAATGTTCATTAAAAAACACCCAGATTGGTTAAACATAACTGTCTAATCGTTGATTGAAATTACTAACAATTGGTTAAATTGGTTGGACACATATTTAACAATTGTTGGTTATTTCAACCAATGATTGGTTATGTTAACCAATGTTGTTTCAGAGTGTACCTTGGCAGTTGATGCCTGTGAATCCTGGCGCGCAGTCCCCGCGACACTCGCCCGTAGTTTTGTTGCACACGACCCCGTCCATGCAGTGACATGTCTGTGCACAGTCTGCTCCGTAAAAACCCTCATCGCATGCTACATACAGCACCAGATAGGAATTATTGTGTTGGGTTGAAAGTGACGGTAAATAAATTCAAAAAGCTTGAAATGCCAACCCCTCCATAGTATACAAATATTGAACGCGCACACCAGCATGCATTTGCACACAAATACCGCGCCGTGGAAATAGTACTTTGGTTGCTAATGGTATAGTACTTTGGATGCTATGCGCATAGTACTTTTGGCCGTGCACAGAAAGATAGCAAAATTAGAAAGTAACATGTGACTCGCTCTCGGCCAATCAAGACACAGAATCTGTGGGTGAGGTGTTATAATATCAATAATAAAAGTCGTTATGGGGGTGGGGTTGGGGTGTTGGCACCCCAATAGTAGTTTTTGTTGACAAACTCAAATCACTGTCTACAAAATAAACCAACATAAATATGGAATATTTATATAATATACGAAACAATAAATACCTTATAATGGTACCGGTAACAATTAAAGTTCTAATAATAATAATGTCAATGTCTTTTGACTTAGGCCTACTTTCATCGCAGTCGATTCCTTGGTACCCTGCAGCACACGAGCAGCCATAAGGATCTGGTAAACAGAACAACATCCCAGCACACGTGGGACCGCCTCCTAACTCAGGTGAGTCGCAGCCAAAACTTCCCGATTGGCCAAAACGGTTGGGGCCTTCAGCTGAGAACGATGTAAACCATTTGTTTTTAAAATCAAATAACAAAAGAAATGGGACCCATAGTAAAACTTCCAAAAACAATGAAAATTATAACTCGGTTAATTTGTTGCCGAGTTTTGTGGGCGAGTTGAAGATAATAAAACTTTGACCATTAAATACGAAGGGAACACAACAGGTTTTTTTGCGGTGTAAAATCACCCACATGACAGGCTCTCGATCAATAGGAATTGAGTAAACTGTTCCAGATATTATGAATACATATAGTTTTCTTATATAAATTTAAAGATTTTGCATCATTTATTTCTAGAAAACTACGATAATAAATTATAAGGCTCACGAGTTTCGCAAAAATCGCCACTAAATCCTGGCGGGCAAATGCAGTCTCCACTCCAGTCGTCACACACACCGCCATTGAAACAAACTGGACAGTCTCTGTCACACAATGGCGCCTTCCATTGACGCTTTTTGCATCCTATGAAACAAAACGTTTTCAAAGTGACTTCAGTGATTTTGCACCACACTCTTCAATACTAATTTCATTTTGTGGTGATTCGTAGGTTTAGGTCTTCGGGCCATATCCCATTCTAAGTCGGTCACATATACAGCACAAGAAAACCGTTTAAACAGGCGCGGTTCTACGGGGGGGGGGGGCTGTAGCCCCCCAAATATTGTGTGTAGCCCCCCCAAAATAAATTCCGTAAAAAAAAATTGCATTAGCAAAAAGAAGGATTGTGATGTACATGCAAACGGTCTCCCCCTAAAGAAGAAATAGCCGTGACAAGGGTGCATTAGTTTATATAGTGTGAATGATTTTAGGATTTTATTGGCGCTCCCCACTTAAAATATGGCATGCCCCCCCCCCCCCCCACCTATTGATTTTCGGAGGCCTAAGTGTCTGGAAAAACATAACCGGTCTACATTTCAGCATGCCTCCCTTAAAAACATCTGGATCCACCGTGCTAGCCCCCCCCCCAAATATTGGTTCTAGAACCGCGCCTGCGTTTAAAGTCAAAAAGGCTTCTTCTATAGCCCAATAGAATAAACCCCTAACCTCTGACAATCAATCGCATGAGTGCCTGGTTTCCAAGGCTACGGTATCCTGCAACTAAAGCCTCATAGATCCCTGTGTCTGAAACATCGGCATTGAAGAACTCAAAGTACAGACTGTCGCTTTTGTCATGGAAGACTCCTCTGCCATCCTTTGTCCATCGAATGTTGGTACGGGTTTGGTTGATTACAGTGACGGTCAGATTGACTGCATCTCCCCAGTTTACCGTCTGACTCACTCGGGTAGGGAGGAAGTCAGCTGTAGTACAAAACAAAAATCAGGCAGGCTCCGGCCAATAAATAGAAAATAAACATGTCCTGATTGCTTTGTATATCTCTTGCATTATGTCCAAGTCCAACTTGTTCAGTTTCTTTTTGGGAGGGAGTTTCTATAATCTAGTGCAATTAAACTTACCGGTTTTGCTCATGACGACGGTACCTATGCGGATGTTACCACTTCCTGCTATCCTAGCATTACAGGCAAAGGCTCCAATCCTTGTCTTTCCTCCAGCCGCTGGCAATCGAAGAATAGAGATCTCATCTCCCTCTGATGACGAGTGTGGTTCCAAACGGTGGTCTAAAGGTAGCCCGAAGCTTGTGTACGTGTAGGTTGTTCGAGCGAAGGTTAGCGCAGCGTTACCGCCATGTACATAGGCAGCGATGTAGGTGTCTTCACTGTCGATATCAATACGGGGCTTGGTGATACAGGTGAAATCAACGACGGTTGAAACACCTGCAGTGCAAAACAAGATGAGAAAAAAAAACAGAATGGACGGCATGCTGTTTTTATTTTTGGAATACCATCACTTTTATTCTTTAATAATAATGTCCACTTTGTGGATGTATCATATGACCTCCATTTCAAATCTACATGTACATGGTTTATGCTGATGACCTTTTATTTTGCTGTGTTCAGAACTAATTTCATCTCGGGAAGAAAATTAGCTTGACAGATTTATTGTTTTCATTTATAGCACTGAATGGTCATTATTTTCAATCTGTTTGTTTCTCTGGTGTTGTAAGACATCGCAGTCATTCTGTTTTTAGGGATGACCGGTGGTGGCGTAACAATAAGACTTTGACTTTCTTAAAACTGAACAAAACCTCAATAGATAATATACACATGCGCCCATTTTGTTTATCACTTATTGTACTTCAATACCTCAATAACCGCCCTAGCATTCATTCAATTCCATGGTGACTCAGTTATCTTTCCCTCATAATCATTTTTGAATAAAAACAAAACAAAACATGCAAACCATTCGAAAACTTACTTTTGCATTGTCCAAGAAATAGCAACAATTGCCAAGCGAGTTGGAGACGAACTTCCATGATCCCCGCCATGTTGTCAAGCTCACTATCCAAACTGTACTGCGCTGTAAACCTGATTTTAATTATTATTAATACTTTCATTTTCATGGTTGAAGGAAGTCTATAATGCATATTAAGGGAGAAGGAAGTGAATTATATTATTTTTTTAGTAAGATTCAATTTGTTCAAGGCTGTAGAAGAAAAAAAATGTCAGCAATTTTTGGTTGCCAGCTTCCTCTTTTACCTAAAACGTGATAATCTGTCACTGACAATGTGCAGTATATGTATTTTTAGTTGACTTATGACCTTGATTGAATGCATTGTGGTCGCGTTGTAGAGAGCTTTGGCGGATCCAGGAGGGGGAGGAGCATGGGGGGGGTCGAACCCCCCCTTTTGCTTAGTACCCCTCTTAGCCACGCCCCCCTCTTCGAAAATTGGAGTTCCAGGTGTACAATATTCTGACTTACGGATGATTAAGAATTAAGGCTGTATCATGAATTTCTGGATATACACTACCGGTATTTAGTTTTCTCGACTCAGCCCCCAATCAGAGAAGAAGGCTTTGTTAAAACACCAAAATGGCTTTTTAAAATTTAATCCTAAATTTATTGAAACGTCGGGAGTTCACTTTTTGTATGTTTCCCACCAAGTCTCAAGCTTGTTTTGAAATCCACATCTATATATACTGAAGTATCTGTCGGACTCAAACTTGAACTCGGACGTCAGTTTTGTGGCATTTATGATAAATATTCCTGTGCATGCATGACCTTAAAAACATTTCTGAAGGAAGTAATTTTCGTTTTTTCAGATTCATTATCTTAAACGAAATCTCGTTACGTGACAAGCGGGAAAAACAAATTCGATTGATAACCATCAGAGTTCCTTATCACTAGTAGGCCTAAACGGAAATAGTCCTCTCAATTGGACAGTAATGATGAAACCAGTAACGACACAAAATTATAATATTAGCCATGTCCGATGCGGTGTAGCGTAAAATTTGGACTCCATGAAATACGGACGCATTGGTTGTATTGCGCATGCCTCAGTGAACAATCAGGACAGCGAGGTCACGTGCGAGCGTTTGAGTTCATGAAGGGTAAAATAGGCCCGAGTTCATAGGAGCCCAAATTTCATATGACACTGGAACGGGCGCGGGCTTGCGTCCTCGAACTCGTAGCCGCAAAAACTTGATTCAGACAAAGCCATCAGGCGCGGATCCAGAAGGCCCCCCCCCAGCTCTGGTTTTTTTCCATAGAAATTCATTAAAAATAATGCTACCCCCCCCCTACTCTGACACTCCAAAACAGTTATACTGGTATAAATGTACGCCTGTGCACAAAATACGGACAGAGCCAGCTGGGTTACGGGGATATTTGTACACAATTCTGTAATAATGGTGTTAAAAATCGTCGGATTTGAAGAGCGCCCCCATTGATTTTACGGAGCCAAATGTCAGGACAAAAAACCTGTCTACATTGCAGCATTGATTTGCTGATGACAACCCCCCCCCCCCTGCAAAAAATCCTGGATCCGCCCCTGGCCATGACTTAAGGTTTGTGAGAAGTGGTCATGAAAATCTGGACGCATGAAATATTTTGTAGTGTAGCCTTCGTGTTTTTGCTGGTCATATAATATACAATAATTATGTGCAAGTTATTTTCATTTCTTTTCAAATTGACTATATTTTGGGATGCTAGTTGTTGCAACTCCATGTTTTTAAAAAGGCCAAAACATAAGAAAACGACAAAAGTAGTCAAAAAGTCTAATTCTACAATGAAACCTTTATTTAACTTTGAGGCTGTTTAAGTATTTTACGCGTAGGCCTAATTGATAAGTTCTCTGTGTTACATTTAATTTAATTACTACATAAATTTAATATAGTATGAATAATATAAAGAAAACATCACATTGACGAAAAAAGGCTAAAACAAAACGCAAACGGGGTGGGGTGGGGGTAATATGAAGGGGACTGCTGCTGGGGGGGGGGGGGGGGTGTCCGGGGCATACCCCCTGAAACTTGTGAACTCTATTTAAGACCTTTAGCATTCCATTTGTTTTAATTTTTCTCCCCATTTTTACAAGTATCATAAAATTAGTCAGTGGCTGAACGGGGGTTGCACACCCCCCCCGAGATTTTCTGCTGGGCTTGTTATGAAATAAATAACGCCAGTGTTTCTCACACATAAATAACACCAGTGTTTCTCAAAGACGGTTTGTTTTTCTAACATTTCCGGATAACAATTTGTTGTACATTGGTAATTCAATAATATGATGATAATGAACATGAAAGAAGCCTTCGACGCGGGAAAGTTAATTCAAAAACTAGTCCCGATTACCGAGGAGATTTGCCTATTATAAAATGAATTTAGAAGGTTTCGTTTGTTTTCACATTAAGTCTTAAAATACGATTATCTCTGCATACATCCCGACAAACATTTTTATTCAGTATGCACTGTGCTCTGCAAATGTATCAATTTGCAGATTCACAAAAATATTCATCACTTATTTAATAGTCAAATTTATGAAAGAAATGTTGTATAGAGCCGGTATTTACAAGCATAAATACAGTCTACTCTCGTTTAATAGTACAAGCACTGTTAATACAAATTCTGTTATAGAAAGTTATAGAAGTTATAGAAAACACAAAGCCTTGGTCCCGACTGTGCATGTATGTGCACAACGAATGGGACTGATGTTCCTCTTAATACAAATTCTGATAGGCCGGTCCGAACGACTTTGTATAAAAGAAAGTCGACTAAATATTCGTTTTGTTCTACACCAGAACTAATCTCAACGTTGAATTCGCTTGACTCACTAATTGACAACATGTAATTAGTCTGACTAATAGCAGCCAATCAATTCAAACCTTATGCTGGAAAACAGGTGCCATGCAGCAGGGTTGATGCGCAGGATTCTGGTGCGCAAGGCAAACGGGAAACGAGCGGTTACCAGCGTGTTCCTGTCCATGTTACCGGGGAACTGTTCAGAAAAAAAAAATAAGAACGGTGTTCATGTAGAAGTAGTCTGGATAGTTTCATTATGGCGAGAAAATAGTAAGCAAGCGACTTTTTACATGTTTGGTGTACATAGGCCCTATTGAATATTCATACCTTTATTGGTGTGCCAAATGCATCAGTCACGTTATGCCAGGACTGAGCGTCATCGCTGTACGTCACTCGGTACTCTGTCACCCATTGGTCGTCATCTTCGCGCCCCTGGGTGATCAAACCAGTGATGGTGACTGTGCCATTGAAGTCAACTTGTATCCATGTACTGACATCACCAAAGTCATGGACCCAGGCTCCAGCGTATCCTGTTGAACGAAATAACTCACATTTCTTACTGCATTCAACGGTATAGCCCTATTGCAGGAAATCTGGCTCGAATCTGAAGTTCGAGCGACTGCTATGTTTAAACAATCTCAGTTGCCGACAATCTTTGTACGAACCAAGGCTAGACGACTATTGGACTAGAGTACTAGCTTCTCCAGACCGACTACATTGTACATGTATAGGTTCAACCCTATATTAAAATTCCCATAGACACTAGTGCTGAATGCCCATAAAGAATGCCAACATTCTTTTTATAATACTCAGAACTCTCACATGTATTGATGCTGCACAGAAAAAATGATGATCAGCATGTCATTTTTCATTTTCTTTTCACTTTTTGGTGGATTGACCATTGACTTTTCGAGATATTCTCACACAAAGAAGATGACCCCTAGTTTCCCCAAAGCGGAAAAGTAGCACTGAAAATGTGTAATTGTTATTTATAATTCTAAATAAATTAGTGGATTTCTGCCCTTTTAATAGAATGAGCAGTACCTGCTTTTAATTTGAAGCAAAATTAACACTTGTTTATCTGTACTGGAGATTTCCAGATGTAAACAAAGCTTCTTTTTTTTTTCTTATAGTTCACCATGGAATAAAGTTCGAATGGTAACCGAAGCCCTGAATTTTGGCCATTATGTTTTTTTCTGTAGTTGGACTAGTTCTGGTTGAACCTAATAAGTTATCGCTTCCACGAAAATACACTATCGCAGATGCCAGAACAGCCTGTTTCTCTATACATGTATATTGTTCGTTACAGTTTTGCATTTAAGTATGAGCATGCCCCTAAAAGCTTCGGCTTCATGTTCTCATGATGTTTTAACTTTGCTTGTGATGGAAATAAAAGTGCACTTTCATCACATTTAAATTGACTTGCCTTGAGTATTCAGTCTTGCCCTTACTGGGGCATGGTCAGCGCGGTTTGACCAAACAGACGAAGCTGAGATGCTTTCATCCGGGATGCGACCATCTTCCATCCCAAGAGGTCCCTCCACAGAGCAAGAAGGGCTACCTGAGGAAAATGTGCGATCGTTCCGAGAACAGGTAAATTTTGTACCAATGTCCATTTTAATAAAAGAAAAATAACACTGGGTCTATTTGCCACCCGACTCAGGAACTATAGTAACGCAATGATATTGGGATGCAAACAGATACATGTGAATGCTTGCAATCTTAATGGCCAATTCCTCGCATAAGTGGACATGGCTGAGTGTGGAAGTTTTTCAAGGACTTCAAATAGAGTATTGAAGAATTCCCCTCGCAGTTCTAGTTTTCAATCAGTGATGGATCTACGAGGGGTTAGGGGATATACCCAGCGGCCTAGCTACAGGGGGGGGGGGGGGGCCTGGGGGCACGCGCCCCCCCCCAAAGTCGCGCCCCCAAGTCCCCCCCCCCCCCCCCCACTGGAAATATGGCATCCGGAGAAAAGCACAGCCGTATGAGTTACCATGACTAGCTGGAAGAACACAAAGTCCCCTTTTCCGCGATTTATTGCGTATGTCTTACCCCAACTCTTTTGTTTTCGTGAGTGGCTGTTTTTTGTAACGTCCCTTGGAAAGCGAATAGCGGTAGTTATTGTCTAATGTAGCCGTGATATACGTTTCCCCATGGGAAGATGTGTCCAAGCCCACCCCCACCTCCCCACTCTAGTTGATTTTATGGAGGCCGAGTGTCAGAAGAAAAACACTGTTTACCTTTCAGCACGGATGAAATTTTCTGGGCGCCCCTCCATGCATTGTTACCTCAAGCCCCCCCCCCCCCCCCACGCCTCTCTAGGATGAGAACCCTGGCTTCGCCGCTGGACATACCCGTAGTACGTTGCCTGCGAAACCCCTCCCGCCCTTGACAGCACCTGAGCCGAAAGTTAAATGCAACAGCAAGAACACAAAATGACTTACTGCTTTTTTTGTAGTACTTCAACATCTCTTCGTTGGTTGCAACTATGGAGTCATCGCACAATTCACACTGTTTGGTATCTTTGTTATATCTGAAGTATCTGCAGTATACTTCCGTGAGGCAGGCCGCGGCGCACCTGAGGTGAGATCCGCGTCGGCTTGACCGAATCACTCGATATTTGACGGTGCTGTTGTACTGTGAAGCAGCCGTGAATTCCGAAGATGTCACGGTAGGGGGATTACAGGCAGCTCCGCTCTGGACCACGCAAACGGCCAATAGAGCAGAACACCAAACAACATATGGGCCATATTGCTGAAACATGGGACAATTCATGTTGTTTCGCTTGTTCAGTTGTAAAATGCCTCGCGTGTTTCAGGAGAAACTATTTCACTCGGAGACTATGCTGCCAACGGCCGACGACATACGACCGTATACCACACGAGATGGGCAATTTGCGTAGACCTCTCATATAGGCGGGCAATGAAACGTAAGAGCTGACTTATCGATCGCCAATTGACTTGGTGTCGGTCAACAATAAATAACGATTATTATAAGCAATAATTTGGTCATTGAATTTACGCAGGCCGTAAGAAAGCAATATAAGCCATAATTTGGTCATTGAATTTAGAAAGCAATTACTGCGCGCCCCAGCCTTCTTTCATACATTTTGGCAACTGAACCAATAAACTTGCTCATAAAATGCGTGCACGGTTCAACGAGTAACGTTTACGGACGTTGTCAGCAATAATCGAACGCTTGTTACGGACCAGAATTTGGTCATACTAAATTTACGCAAGACTAAGAAAGCAATTACTGCGCTGCCCAGCCTTCTTTCATACGTTTTGGCGAACGAACTTGATCATAACGTGCGTGCACGGCTCAACGAGTATACGCTCACGTCACAGGCGTTGTCGCTCAACTACATGTATGCATAGGGCCTATGTCATGCGTATTGAAACTATTGCATATGTCTTGAAACTAAGCACATTTACATTGGACGGTGTTGCATTGTGAGACAACTGTGAGACATATCCGAAGATGTCACGGTAGGGATATTAGTGGCAGCCCTACCTCGGACCATGCAGATATATATACCTGGGCATGCCATAGCTGCATGACAAAAATATGAATCTAGCAGAATTAATATTGAAACACTTTGCTTTATTCGCCTCTTTATTGATTTTAACGCGTATAAGTTAAAAAAGTAATTTTGTTAGAAGTCCAGTTGACATGTCGGCTACACATTTTGATAATATGCTCAAAATAGATGAAACGATGAATCGATGAAGTATTTTTGCATCATTATAGCGTTGCGTCATCTGATATAATACTATATAATTCATTAAGAAAATTACATCACAATATTAATCATTAAGGCTGTACCGTTTAAATTATTTGAAGTAACAATTAATATATTTATCGACTATCGACTAAGACGCTACAGTGCCTCGTCAAATTCCTCTTTACGACAATCATGTTTTTTTTATATCGTGGTATGTATATTACAAAACTGTCAAACTACAATCTCAATGTTAAATATTACTCAGTAAGTCAAACCTATGATATTTTAGCCCTTTTCTTCAACTTCAATAGTCATTCATGAAGTTATTTTCTGCCCTTGTGAAAAACAAGTTATGAGCAAAATTTTAATATTTAAGTCCTATACAGCTTACAAAAAAACGCATTAGACAAATTATAATGAATATACCATATATACTCGTATCTGAACACTTTAATCAAAGTACATTCCTTCTGAGTATTTATACATTAACTTACATATAGGCATACATGTATAAGTATACTAATAAAATTAAACAGCTGTACTTCGTGAGTCAAACTCAGATCCTTTGTTCAACGGAAAACAGACCAAATTGAAGTTTAAAATATGCCTGTCATTTCAGGGTTGCATGTTTAATATACTCCTTCAACTCAATTTCTTATTTGCCAAGGGATCTTGCAATCTTAACACACCACCTAGCGGTGAAAATCCATCCCAGCCTGGTTCACAATAGATAGGTGACCGTCACATTCAAATCTAAAAATTTGAAATTTGAATTTTGGGATTTCAAATCCCAACCCTCGTACGAGTCCATAATTGATGCACGACAACAGATGGGCATTTAATAAAGATACTTGGTAGAACGCCTTGCACTTAAAAAAACCCCGCAATGAATATGTTAACGCAAAATTTGCAAAACTGAATGCCAACATATCCGAGTGTCAACGAATTTTTTCTCCAAAAAACCCCAACATTTTCGGAAATGGGCAGGATTCTGACCGCTTTGGATCATTTAATGTTTAGCCGGGTTTTTATCATTTTATTTTTAACCTGACCTAATGTTCGTCAGAATAGTCAGAATATTTCGGTACGGGAGCCAGACTAACACAATACCGACGCAGCCGCATTACTCACATGGAAAGAGAGGCAGGGTGAACAGCGCCCTCAACCGTTCACGCAAAATCAGTTTTTGTTTATCTAAATTCCGACGTTACGACACTTTAGCCAGTCTTATTATACTTTACATAGTAGAATTTCCTTTTTTTCTGTAATTCATTTTGTGTCCAAACTCAGTGCAGACCTACGGAATGACTGTGTTTTCGTAGTGGTGCGCACCTTCGTGAACGGCCGCCATCTTAGGCTTTTTGGTTGCCTTGGTAGTTGAACGTTTGGTGGATGCTCGAGGTGCTGACGCACGTGTTGTTGATTTACCAGACGGAACAGTGGATGCCCCAGTAGGTGATCCACAGCTTGTTGGTGTTGCTGTTATCTTCTTCAATTCGACTGTGGACAAAATACATACCGGAATGGGTTTAGTCACAGGTGTAGCGAATATCCTGAAGTTTTAATGTTACCTCTTGTAATCACAGTAAAATTCCCTTACTATCGTCCTTGATGTCAAAGTATATCGCATCGGAGTCATCAGGGGCAGGTGTGTGTGGATTTTTTGTTGCCTTCTTTGTTGAACGTTTAGTATATGCGTGAGGTGCTGACACACGTGTTGTTGACATCCCGGACGGCACAGTGGATGCCCCAGTAGCTGATTCACGGCTTGGTGTTGCTGATGGCATTGTCTTCTTCAATTGGACTGTGAACAAAACATCACAGGTTTAATTACAGAGGTGGTGGATATCATGAAATTATAATGGTATGTCTTGTTACCTCAGTAAAATTCCCTTACTATCGTCGTTGATGTTGAAGTATATCGCGTCGGTGTCATCAGTTGCATGTGTGTTGGGCGAGGTGCTACTATCCGGCCTCTTGTACTGCAGACAGCGTCTCCTGCACGTTCAAGAAAAGAGTATTAGACAATAAGTGCAAATGTATCAACATGTACCGCAAGGTCACAATATATACCGGCTATGTTTTTCTTTGTTTCATTTTTCTCTTTGAATAATTTTGGCCAACATGCATAATTAAACCAAGCGATTCTCCTTACCGAAAGTGTCTGGCACAAGTTATCAGCAAGGCAGCAGTCACAGTAAATATGACGCCAATGACGATTCCTACACCGACGAAGGCCGGATTCGATACACCACTTCCAGATGTATCGCCTTTCACTTGGCCGACTAGAAGAGATAACCATTATTAAATCTTCAAACTTCTTATACCAATTTAGATACTCAAAACTGCAATACTCATTTAAAATCATGTGCTGGGCTGGGCTACATGCACGCAGCGGTTATATTACAACCCTGTACAATACAATTACAATACAATTACATTTCAATGTGGCAATTTCGCAACACGAAATAGTATGAAATCCTCGTAAATTGATTTGATTATTAAACTGAGCGTAGGCTACACTTGTTAACTTTCCAATTCTTAAATAGGGTCCATGTATCAAGATGCCAGCATGACTCCCAGCTCGATCCCCAGCTCATCCGTTATTGCATTTCGTCCCTACATAATCTTAACTTCAAATCCATTTGGTCGAAGGGTTTGCATAACATTTCAAATTATCGGCATACACATAGAAGAGGATAAAGAGTTGCAGATTATGCTGTGAAGTAACACGAGTATTTCATTTTACCTGTGGGAATATCAAAATCAACTTCCTTCCAGGGTCCCGGTCCTACACGTGTGAACGCCCACAGCCTGAAGGAGTAGGACGCCCCCTGTAAAAGGCAATCAACTTCAACAGACTCTGCCGTGGTGTCGTCTGTTTGTATCATGGACCCAGATGCGTCACGCAGGTCGTACGTGTAGCCTGTGACGTCGCCGCCTCTTTTGCCGCAGGGAATGGGATGCCAATACACTCGGACGCTCTGATTGGACGGGAGAAACTTGTTGAATTCGGGAGCAGCCAATGGCACTGCAAGAAAAAGATTTCAATTGAAAGTCAAAAAAGAAATAAAGCTCTATCACACTACAGCTAGTAAAACCAAAATGCAATGAAACAGAAGCAATAATTTTGACAGAAGCGTAAAGCGACTGGTGTAAAACGCCCTCTTATGGTTATAATGCACTCGTACTAACCTCCTTCATCAGTCGTAACCGTCTTGCTCTTCAAGTAATTTGCGCCATCATTATTTGCTGGTACAACTTGCACACTGTACGTAGAGTACGCATGCATTGATGTGATGCTGATGTCACTGCCATTCACAACTGCTGCGCGAATCACTGCAGGATCGGTCCGTGGTTGACACTGCTCCAAGTTGAGAAGCTGGTAGCTAACGCGGTACGAGGTCAGAGGGCAAGGGTTGTCCTCGTTTCCAGCAGTTGTCCAAGAGGCCTTGATTTCATTGGTTGAGGGTTGGAGGTTAAGAGAATGGATTTCATCTGGAAGAGAGTAAAAATCAAAGTGCAATAGTGCATCTCTAAAAGGAATTTATAGCGAAATTAACGAAGACTTAAAAGAACTGCGATCGTGTCTCTCGGCTTAAAGCTTAACATACTGGATATCTGCGGAAACCAAAACAAGACATGGTCGTGAGTAAAAGGAACTTGTTTTGCGACATCACTCGGAACCTTGCAAATAAAATCATTCTGTATTTATTTGTGTAATTTAATTACACATTATTTTTTCAGTTTTTTACTAAATATACTAACATATCAATCCTATAATGTGGTAAACCACGCGGTTGTTTTTAATTTCGAGGAGAAACGCACAACCCTTTTATGCCTGGCCCATGCATGGGCTGAATGAAATGACCTGCAAAATGAAGTTGCTACTTACCTATTACGACTGTATCTTGGTGTGTCCAGTTTGTCCACAGACCAGCTCCTATGCGAGTATATGCTCGAACTCTGAATGAGTAAGTGGTGCACGGTGATAAATCGTGAAAGGTAACAGACAGTTTTGAGATGTTTCTCTTCTTGATAGAATTGACCTCCTCGTATGGGCCTGGATCTCTGAATCTGTACTCGTAGTGAGTGATATTGCCACGTCTACTGCCACAAGGGATGGGATCCCAGGAGAACGTGATGCTGTTATTGGATGCTGTACTTCGGATAACCGGTGCTGCAGTTGGTGCTGAAGGAAAACAAACAAACAAACGAACACCCCAACACCCCAACAAACAAACAAACAAACAACAAATAAGCTCAGTGCAGAGAATAAAGTGATTTTCGAATGAAATCCAACTCATTAAAGATTTTGTCTTAATTTTGTTCCAACTTTGGAATTGATAGAACGTATCTAATCAGCGGTATTTGGTACGCGTCACATCTGAGTAGGCTGATCGACCGACTAAAACCAACACTATTTCAATTTTAGATCAAATTCCCCGCTACGATATTGGCAGTATATTTTTAAATTAAATCAATATTTGAATAATTTCAATCCTTAAGGTTAGGCCCCTCCAAAAAAATTCGGTCTCTGGTCAGACCAAAGTTCCGGAATTGACGCGGCCACGCGGCTTTTTTTTTTTTTTTTTTTTTTTTCTTCAAGCTTGGATTGTACAGACAAGGTAGGTACTATTTTGCTTTTTTGGTGTCCTCATGTACATTGGTGTCCTCCATAATTTGCCTTGGTGCTTTCGATCATTTGCCTTGGTGCAATTTCCCATTCCTTGGTGCTCTTTGGTAAAAAAAATTGAGGAGGTGCGGAAATAGAGGGCACTGTTGGAGCTACCGCGGAACATTTTGGAAAAAAAAGATCGACGCGCATGATTAAAATCGACGCGCGCGCTGACCAGAGACCGACTTATTTTTTTTTGGCCTCACTGCAAACTACTTACTGTTTTCTTTTGTATCTATAACCATGGAATTTTCTTCACCATGTCCAGCTTCATTGATTGGCGCGACGGATACTCTGTACTTTGAGTAATACGCAGGTAGGTGGAGAGTAGCGTGAGTAGTGTCGACCGTTCCTACATCTGTTATGATTGGTGGGTTCTGCATGGTGCATCGGTCCATCGTGATGAGCTCATATGTTACACTGTAAGATGTCGCAGGGCAGGCTCCATCGGAGGAGGTCCAACGAACGTCGAATTCGTTTCGTTCACGTGAAATGACGTGGATGGATATGTCTGATACAGCATCTGGAACTGTATGGAATGAAGGCATAACAATATATTATAATATTTTCCCAGAAAAAACAGATTGGTAACTAACCATTTTTTTAATCGATTATCATTTGGGAGAATTGGAGGATGTCGATTTGAAAATCCAACGTACAGTCTTATTATCAATGTTTTTATCGTGTAATATACCCAGGTCCGTTAAACCTCGTGTAATACTCATCTCTTCTGTTAGGTATTGAACTAACTCGGAGACCCTTAATTACCAGCAGTGGCCGTTTGTTGATGCAAAGTTACTGATGGTCCTCCTCCTTCACTGGTGTATGCCTGCACAGCAAGAGTGTAATTTGTACAGGGTTCTAAACCTGTGTATGTCACTGACGTGGTTAAATCACCCCTTTTACCAAGTAGCCCATCGGGTCTAAACAAACGTGTCCTGTAGCCAGTAATGTTGCCACCTCTGCTTCCACAAGGGATGGGGTTCCATGTCCACGTGATGCTGTCAGTCGTTGCTGAACTGCTTTTGAATTCGGGTGGAATCTGTGGAACTAGTATATATAACAATTAACGTAGTCGAACTACAAGGAAAACAGCAGCAACACATCGGCAACAACATAGATAATAATAATAATAGTAATAAAAGTGGATATTTACAAAGCGCACGTATCCACCAGGACTGGTGCTCAAGGCGCTACATCATTATCACCCCTGCTCATTGGGTACATGAAACATTCCAAATACCATCTCAGCTCCCTGGGGAGTATACAGCTCGATGAAGCCTGTTAGGCGCAAGGAAGCTAATTCGATCACAATAACCATCTCTGCCCTCACAGGTACCTATTTACTCCTGAGTGGAGAGAAGCAATGAGTGACAAAGTGCCTTGCCGAAGGGCACACGCACTATGACCCCGCCAGGACTCGAACCCACAACCTGTAGCTTTACCCACAGACCACGAATCAGTTCCCTTAACCACGAGGCCACAGTACTCCAGATGGAGTATGTCTATGTAGCTACCGGATGAGATTTGTCAGTCATACTTGTTAATGAACGTATTATTACACGTTCATTTCGAATTATTTCGACTTTTCCCCTGAACGGCTTGATGTATCAAAGAGAGCCAAGGACTGGTAATCTTAAAAAAAACCACGAGCCCCGCACTAAGAGCAGGGAATGTCTAACTTTAACATAATTGAAATCGTTCAGCGTGCCATTGGGGATGCATATTCAGATCAAACATAAAAAAAATGGTGCCGAAATCGACAACTCCAGCACATAAAGAGAGGAACAATTATTGAAGAAGTTACAATAGGAGGTAGGTCTACCTGTTTCTCCAGTTGTAAATTGGGCTGAAGATGTCGTGCCGTTTCCAGCCTGATTTCGTGGTGTAATAGACACATTGTAAGTAGAGTAAGCCTTCAGTCCTCGCAGAGTGATGCTGGTGTTAGTGGTGGTCACCGATCCGCCATGTTGATGAACCTCCAGACACTGCTCCAGGTTTATGAGGTCAAAGGTCACCAAGTAGTCAGATGTAGGGCAGGGGTACTCTTGGCTAGTTCCAGGAACTTCCCACAACAGCGTGACTCCATTGTGACTGGTGCCCTGAACGGTCAGTCCGTCAACGGCATCTGGGACTTTAAAGAGAATAAATGCTCACGACTCATAACTTGGTCTCAAAATTGTCAGTTAAGACCATTTTTTTTTTAACTGCAAAGAAACATTTTGATAACAAAATGTTTATGTGCCACTAACAAAATTCCTGGAAGGTATCGATATCCAATTTTATTATGCAGTTAGAAATCTCCTTTTGTAAATAACATTCAAAGGAAACATACAACAGGAATAGACGAAGTTGTGTACCTTCTTCAAAAGACGCAAATATGGATTTGTAGCTAAATGGTCCGATGCCTTTGGTGGTTTCAGCAGCTACCTCAAATTCATACAGTGTACCACACAATGGCAGGTGTACAGATACAGAGTTGCCTTCAGTCCGTACTGCTTCAAGTTCCTGGTCACTCTCAACTGTCACGAACTTGTACACGTAATTCACAATCACCGTGCCGTTTGGACAGTTCACGGGTTGCCAAATGAACGTCCTAGAACGTTTTCCAATCGAATAAAAGGATACAACGTTCTGTGGTGCTAGGGACTCCGCTGTTGGGTCAGAAATAAATGGGTTAACAACTTTAAGGGCGGACCCAGCTTTTAAGCAAGGGGGGAGTTGAGTGAAGGCGTATACTGACAAGGGCGGATCCAGAGCACAATTTTTTTTGGGGGGGGCCAAAAAAAATTTGGGTCCCCCAAAAAAGTGGGTCAAAAAAATTACGGCGTGGGGTTCGGGGCCCTCTTAAGGGCCCCTAAAATATTTTGGATTGTAGATGCTCTGTGGTGCGATCTGAGGCAATTTCTGACCACTTTAACCAATTTTTTTTAGGAAAAGATTGTGGTGTACTCATTGCCTGCCTTTATTGCGATGTCACATAAAAAAAAAGTTGGTTTCGTTTTTTTTTTGGGGGGGGGGGCATGGCCCTCTTTGGCCCCCCCCCCCCTCGGATCCCCCTTGTATACTGAAGTCAATTTGAGAATACATTTAGAACTTTAGCATGCCATTAATTATTCTGTGTCCCCATTTTACTAGTATCACAACATTTATAGTCAGCAGCTGAACTTAGGGTGGGGGGGGGGGGGGTTGGAACTCCCGTTCTCTCTGTTTCCACTTTTGTTTATTGGTATAAGTATAGGTTCCCAACAACATTCGTATGGCCTTTGAAGAAGTAAAAGGAATGCAATATGTTTGTAAAGGGAAAAAACTCGTGGTTGGAAACCAGTGTAAACGCGAGACCACTGAGCAGGGTTATAAGTCGACATAACAAAGTCCACGCTTACCTAGGAATTCTGTGCAGGTTGTACCACACGATGCATTATTTCCATTAAATGGCAAACATTTTTCTGCTGTAGAAAATGAGAAAATGTTTGAGTTATTTGAGGTAAGCTCGTCACAAAACAGACCGACCGAAATAACTGAATTTTTGATTTTACTTCTCTGTGAAACAAGGGCAAATAAAGCGGCAGTTAATGATTCCCGTGAATCGTGGCGCGCAGACTCCGAAACACTCGCCCGTAGTTCTGTCTCGGTCTATACAGTGACAAATAAGACAGTCTTGTCCACGAGTGTTTATTTCACAGGATCAGATAAAAACACCATCAGAACAAAATTATTTTAATGCACTTTAGGCGAAAGCGAAAGAAAACATAGACAACGAAATGGTGCTACCTTGGCAGTTGATTCCGTCACACGCGACCCCGTCCATGCAGTGACATGTCTGTCCACAGTCTGCTCCGTAGAAACCATCACCACATGCTACGAAACAATCATGGTAGAAATCAAATGGGTTGATGGCAAGTGACGATAAATGAATGCAAACATTTTGAAATAATCACGTCTCTTGTTTTACACTGATGGGCGCGCTTTTTTGGTCGGCAACATAAAATCACTGTCGGTAAATAAGCCACCCAATGAAAAGGGGAATGGATGTATTACCAATTAACCATTATATTTAAGGATTAATAACAATGACACTAGACATGTACATATACTGTTAAATTTCCTGTTACTTACTTTCATTGCAGTCGATTCCTTGGTACCCTGCAGCACACGAGCAGCCATAAGGATCTGGTAAACAGAACAGCATCCCTGCACACGTAGGACCGCCTCCTAACTCAGGTGAGTCGCAACGAAAACTTCCGTTTTGGCCAAAGCAGTTGGTGCCTTTCGCTATATAGGAACGAAAACAATTCCTTCGTGTACATCGAAATTCACATAGTTTTCAAAATAATGGATTTTTCTATATAGGGCCAAATACTGAATTAAAGTCGTTTGGCGCTACAAAACAGCAGGTATATAGTTATTGAATTCGACAGTTTTCTAATTTAGTTTTAAAAAAAATATCTTCCAATAACGTTCCGGGGGAGGATAGTTCAAAAATCTGGAATTTTTATATAATCACGTATTCCGCAGAATTGGCCGCTGAATCCAGGCGGGCAAATGCAGTCTCCACTCCAGTCGTCACACATACCGCCATTGAAACAGACGGGGCAAACCCTGTCGCACGAGGGCGCATTCCATTTATCTTTTTGGCATGCTGTGAAAAGAATATACAAATTTAGAATATGCAGTGATTGAACAGGCTTGCAAAATATTTACATTTTGAGATATCTCACGTGGTTTAGGTCCACAGTTCGTGACTATTATAGTCACAATGTTTTTAGTCGAAAAACCGTACATGTGAATTTGTAAACACTGCTTTGGTTTTGTTCAAACTTTTTAAAAGATATAAAACATAATGAGCAAAAGTACCCCTGAAAATCAACCGCATGAGTGCCTGTTTTCCAGTGCTACGTTCCCCGGCAGAATGGACCTCGTAAACCCCGCTGTCTGAGAGAGTTACATTTGCAATGTCAAAGTTAAAACTGTCCCTTTGGTGCAGGTATGGTGCACTGCCGTCCTTTCTCCAGCGAGTGTTGGTACGGTATGGGTCTGTTGCAGTGACAGTCAGATTGACTGCATCTCCCCGGTTTGCGGTCCGACTCACTCGGGTAGGGAGGAAGTCAGCTGTGTATAAAATTGATAAATAGAGATAGTTAGAAGACTTAATCGACTTCCGAAACAACGTCTAAAACACCGCCCTGCAGGCTACGTCTCTTAAGCTTTTTATCACTCATCGAAATTTGCCCCTAATACGGCTATAATGTGCGCCAAAGTGACCGGGGTGAGACGGCAAGATAGTGTTTCCTCTACCAAATCGGACAATAGCAAATTTTAAGCCCACAAGAAGATCTTGACCTATCTAAGCGTTTTAAAAAATGTCATTGCTATTTTAAATAAAACACGCTCGGAATGAAAAAAAATCACACACCACCTACATGTTCAAAACCAAACATTCGCACCGTCGTCTACACGTTGGAAAACCAAACGTCATTATCCCATCTTCACAATGTCAACACTAAGATGGTGACAATGTTTTCAAACGTGTAGGTTGTGATATGACTTTTTTCGAACGTTGAGATGAATGATATTGATGATATTACAAAATAATACCATCTACAAAACAAAAACATAAAAATTTTCCCGCCACGGCTAGTACCATTACATTCACAACATATATACATAAATAATGAAAGGTTTGCGGAAACACCATGTGCGAATAATTTCTCAACTAAGAGAATGGTTCTGAAAAGAACCAGAGGTATAAATTCGACGTTCCGGTCAGTATGCTCTGACCGTCTTCAGGAGAGTGCCTAAACTCTAAGAAAGTGAATACTTAAGTAGCAAAAGGCGAAGTCAATGAAGTGAGAAGTTGCATCCTGTAAGGATGCCAAGTAGGCAGGATCCTAGAACAAGCTTGGTGCCCACTGAAGTGGAACAGTAGGGTTGCAGTGTCAGCAGAGGGAGGACCTAGGGTATAGGAGACCCATCAGTCTAAGGAGGTAGCTGAGGACCTAGGGTATAGGAGACCCATCAGTCTGGAGAAGTGGGGAGCCAGATGTCGTTGAGGTGACATCATACCATACTTTCAACCCTACTGTTCCACTTCAGTGGGCACCAAGCTTGTTCTAGGATCCTGCCTACTTGGCATCCTCACAGGATGCAACTTCTCACTTCATTGACTTCGCCTTTTGCTACTTAAGTATTCACTTTCTTAGAGTTTAGACACTCTCCTGAAGACGGTCAGAGCATACTGACCGGAACGTCGAGTTTATACCTCTGGTTCTTTTCAGAACCATTCTCTTAGCTGAGAAATTATTCGCACATGGCGTTTCCGCAAACCTTTCATTATACTGACCGGAACGTCGAGTTTATACCTCTGGTTCTTTTCAGAACCATTCTCTTAGCTGAGAACTTATTCGCACATGGCGTTTCCGCAAACCTTTCATTATTTAGTATCTCCACCATGCAAAGCCTCAAATCTTACTTAACATATATACAGCTCAAGGCAGCTATAGAATTGAGGCTACGGGAAATGAATTTGGGTGCGACCAATAAGCCTAGCCTTAGTTTGCATCGCGTTGTAACTCCGTAGTTCATTTCATTTCTCTGAGAACAAATGTAGTTTTGTAATCTGGTGCCATTAAACTTACCGGTTTTGCTCATGATGACAGTACCAATGCTGATGTTAGGCCTACCCCTTCCCGTCATAACGGCTCTACAGGCGAAGGCTCCAATCCTAGTCTTTCCTCCAGGCGCTGGCAATAGAAGAATAGAGATCTTACCTCCTGTAGATGACGAATGCGTTTCCAAATAGTAGTGGACTGAAGGTAGCCCTAACTGGTCGTTTATGTTATCGAAGCTTGTGTAGGTTGTTCGAGCGAAGGACAGCGTAGCATTACCGCCATGTAGATAGCCGGCGATGTAGGTGTCTTCGCTGTAGATATCAATACGGGGCTTGGTGATACAGGTGAAATCAACGAAGGCTGAAACACCTGCAGGGCAAGCAAAGTGAGAAAAAAATACAGAACGGTGGCATGCTGTGTATATTTTTTGAGTACCATCACTTTTACCCTTTAATAATAATTTCCACTTTGTGGATGTATCATACGACCTCCATTTCAAATCTATATGTACAAGGTTTATGCTAATGACCTTTTATTTTGCTGTGTCCAGAACTAATTTCATTTCGGGAAGAAAATTTGCTCGACAGATTTATTATTTTCATTTTATATTTACTGATTGGTCATTATTTTCAATCTGTGTGTTTCTCTGGTGTTGTAAGACATCGCAGTCATTCTGTTTTCTGTAGGGGTGACCGGTGGTGGCGTAACAATAAGACCTTGACTTTCTTAAAACTGAACAAAACCTCAACAGATAATACACATGCGCCAATTTTGTTGATCACTTATTGTACTTTAATACTTCAATAACCGCCCTAGCATTCATTCAATTCCATGGTGACTCAGTTATCTTTCCCTCATAATCATTTTTGAATTAAAAAGACATGCAAACCATTCGAAAACTTACTTTTGCATTGTCCAAGAAATAGCAACAATTGCCAAGCGAGTTGGAGACGAACTTCCATGATCCCCGCCATGTTGTCAAGCTCACCATCCAAACTGCGCTGTAAACCTGATTTTAATTATTATTAATGCTTTCATTTTCATGGTTGAAGGAAGTCTATAATGCATATTAAGGGAGAAGGAAGTGAATTATATTATTGTTTTTAGTAAGATTCAATTTGTTCAAGGCTGTAGAAGAAAAAAAAATGTCAGCAATTTTTGGTTGCCAGCTTCCTCTTTACCTAAAACGTGATAATCTGTCACTGACAATGTGCAATACATGTATTTTTAGTTGACTTATGACCTTGATTGAATGCATTGTGGTCGCGTTGTAGAGAGCTTTGGCGGATCCAGGAGGGGCGGAGCATGGGGGGGGGGGTTGAAACCTCCCCGATTTGCTTAGTACCCCTCTTAGCCACGCCCCCGTCTTCGAAAAAAGTTCCAGATGTACAATAGTCTGACTTTAATACGGACAATTGAGAATTAAGGCTGTATCATGAATTTTTGGACATACACTACCGGTATTAAGTTTTCTCGATCAGCCCCAATCAGAAAAGAAGGCTTTGTTAAAACACCGAAATGGCTTTTTAATATTTAATCCTAAATTTATTGAAACGTCGGAAGTTCACTATTTGTATGTTTCCGACCAAGTCTCAAGCTTGTTTTGAAATCCACATCTATATATACTGAAGTATCTGTCGGACTCAAACTTGAACTTGGACGTCAGTTTTGTGGCATTTTATGATAAATATTCCTGTGCATGCATGACCTGAAAAACAGTTCTGAAGGAAGTAATTTTCATTTTTTTCAGATTCATTATCTTAAATCAAAGCTCGTTACGTGACAAGCGGGGAAAACCATTTCGCTTGATAACCATCAGAGTTCCTTGTCACTAGTAGGCCTCAACGGAAATTGTCCTTTCAATTGGACTGTAATGATGAAACCAGTAATGACACAAAATTCTAATATTAGCCATGTCCGATGCGGTGTAGTCTGAAATGTGGACTCTATGAAATACGGACGCATTGGTTGTATTGCGCATGCCTCAGTGAACAATCAGGACAGTGAGGTCACGTATGAGCGTTTGAGTTCATCAAGGGTAAAATAGGCCCGAGTTCATAGGAGCCCAAATTTCATATGACACTGGAACAGGCCCGGGCTTACGTCCCCGAACCCGTAGCCGCAAAAACTTGATTCAGACAAAGCCATCAGGCGCGGATCCAGAAGGCCCTCCCCCCCAGCTCTGTTTTTGTCCCATAGAAATTCAATAAAAATAATGCTACCCCCCCCCCCCCATTCTGACGCTCCAAAACAGTTATACATGTACTGGTATAAATATACGCCTGTGCACAAAATACGGACAGAGCCAGCTGGGTTACGGGGATATCTGCACACAATTCTGTAATATGGTGTTAATAATCGTCGGATTTGAAGAGCGCCCCCATTGATTTTACGGAGCCAAGTGTCCAGATAAAAACCCTGTATACATTGCAGCAATGATTTGCTGATGACCCCCCCCCCCCCGCTAAAAAAATCCTGGATCCGCCCCTGGCCATGACTTAAGGTTTGTGAGAAGTGGTCATGAAAATCTGGACGCATTACATATTTTGTAGTGTAGCCTTCGTGTTTTTGCTGGTCATATAATATACATTATGTGCAAAGTTAATTTCATTTCTTTTCAAATTGACTATATTTTAGGATGCAAGTTGTTGCAACTCCATGTTTTTAAAAAAGGCCAAAACATAAAAAACGACAAAAGTAGTCAAAATGACTAATTCTACAATAAAACGCTTTATTAAACTTTGAGGCTGTTTAAGTATTTTACGCGTAGGCCTAATTGATAAGTTCTCTGCAGGTGTTACATTAAATTCAATTACTACATAAATTTAATATAGTATGAATAATATAAACAAAACATAACATTGACGAAAAAAGGCCAATACAAAACGGAAACGGGGTGGGGTGGGGGTGGGGGTAATACGAAGGGGACTGCTGCGGGGGGGGGGGGGGGTGTCCGGGGCATGCCCCCTAAACTTGTGAACTCTATTTAGGACCTTTAGCATTCCATTTGATTAAATTTTTTCTCCCCATTTTACACGTATCATAAAGTTAGTCAGTGGCTGAACGGGGGTTGCACCCCCCCCCCCCCGAGATTTTCTGCTGGGCTTGTTATGAAATAAATAACGCCAGTGTTTCTCACACATAAATAACACCAGTGTTTCTCAAAGACGTTTTTTTTTCTAACATTTCCGGATAACAATTTGTTGTACATTGGTAATTCAATAATATGATGACAATGAACATGAAAGAAGCCTTCGACGTGGGGAAGTTAAGTTCAAAAACTAGTCCCGATTTCCGAGGAGATTTGCCTATTATAAAATGAATTTAGAAGGTTTCGTTTGTTTTCACATTAAGTCTTAAAATACGATAATCTCTGCATACATCCCGACAAACATTTAAAATACGATAATCTCTGCATGCATCCCGACAAACATTTTTATTCAGTATGCACTGTGCTCTGCAAATGTATCAATTTGCAGATTCACAAAAATATTCATCACTTATTTAATAGTCAAATTTATGAAAGAAATGTTGTATAGAGCCGGTATTTACAAGCATAAATACAGTCTACTCTCGTTTAATAGTACAAGCACTGTTAATACAAATTCTGTTATAGAAAGTTATAGAAGTTATAGAAAACACAACGCCTTGGTCCCGACTGTGCATGTATGTGCACAACGAATGGGACTGATGTTCCTCTTAATACAAAATTCTGATAGGCCGGTCCGAACGACTTTGTATAAAAGAGAGTCGACTAAATATTCGTTTTGTTCTACAGCAGAGCTAATCTCAACGTTGAATTCGCTTGACTCACTAATTGACAACATATAATTAGTCTGATTAATAGCAGCCAATCAATTCAAACCTTATGCTGCAAAACAGGTGCCATGCAGTGGGGTTGATGCGCAGGATTCTGGTGCGCAAGGCAAACGGGAAACGAGCGGTTACCTGCGTGTTGCTATCATTGTTACCAGGGAACTGTTCAGAAAAAAATAAGAACGGTGCTCATGTTGTAGAACTTCGGATAGTTTCATTATGGCGTGAAAATAGTAAACAAACGACTTTTTATTTTTTTGGGGTACATATAGTAAATATTCATATACCTTTATTGGTGTGCCAAATGCATCAGTCATGTGATGCCAGGACTGAGCGTCATCGCTGTACGTCACTCGGTACTCTGTCACCCATTGGTCGAGATCTTCGCGCCCCTGGGTGATCAAACCAGTGATGGTGACTGTGCCATTCAAGTCAACTTGTATCCATGGACTGACATCACCACTGTCATAGGCCCAGGCTCCAGCGAGTCCTGTTGAACGAAATAACTCACATTTCTTACTGCATTCAACGATACAGATCTATCGCAGGAAATCTGGCTCGAATCTGAATTCGAGCGACAGCGATGTTTAAACGGGGTCCGCTCATAAATCCGACGCTCATAGGTCCGACGCCTCATACGTCGGACGCCTCATAGCTCCGACGCCTCGTAAGTCCGACAAATTAAACGCCTCGTTTTTCCGTTGTCGGACTTATGAGGCGTCGGACTTATGAGGCGTCGGACCTATGAGGCAGAATAAATAAATGTTATGCCTCATAAGTCCGACGCCTCATTAGTCCGAAATTTCGGACTTATGAGGCGTCGGACCTATGAGGCGTCGGACTTATGATACGGCCCCGTTTAAACAATCTCAGTTGCCGACAATCTTTGTACGACCCAACAACGCTAGACGACTGTTGGACTAGCGTACTAGCTTCTCCAGACCGACTACATTGTACATGTATAGGTTCAACCCTATATTAAAATTCCCATAGACACTAGTGCTGAATGCCCATAAAGAATGCCAACATTCTTTTTATAATACTCGGAACTCTCACATGTATTTATGCTGCACAGAAAAACGACGATCAACATGTCATTTTTCATTTTCTTTTCACGTTTTGGTCGATTGACCATTGACTTTTTGAGATATTCTCACACAAAGAAGATGACCCCTATTTTCCCCAAAGCGGAAAAGTAGCACTGAAAATGTGTAATTGTTATTTATAATTCTATATCAATTAGTGGATTTCTGCCCTTTTAATAGAATGAGCAGTACCTGCGTTTAATTTGAAGCAAATAAATATTAACACTTGTTTATCTGTACTGAAGATTTTCATAAGTAAACAAAGCTTTTTATGTTTTTTTTCTTATAGTTTACCATGGAATAAAGTTCGAATGGTAACCGAAGCCCCGATGACCTTTGGCCACAGTGTTCTTTTTTTTCTGCGGCTGAACTTTCTGGTTGAACCTAACTTCCCGAAGCAACACTATCGCAGATGCCAGAACAGCCTGTTTTTCTATATATTCTTCGGTACAGTTTTGCATTTAAGTATAAGCATGCCCCTAAAAGCTTCGGCTTCATGTTCTCATGTGCGTTAACTTTGCTTTTGATGCAAATAAAACTGCTCTTTAAATTGAAATTGACTTGCCTTGAGTATTCAGTCTGGCCCTGACTGGGGCATGGTCAGCGCGGTTAGACCAAACAGACGAAGCTGTGATGCTTCCATCCGGGATGCGACCATCTTCCATCCCGAGAGGTCCTTCCACAGAGCAAGAAGGGCTACCTGAGGAAAATGTGCGATCGTTCCGAGAACAGGTAAATGTTGTACCAATGTCCATTTCAATAAAAGAAAGATAACACTGGGTTTATTTGCCACCCAACCTCGTCCCCAGGGTGTCGAGCAGTATGCGCCCATCACTACCTGCTCACCCTGGTATTGGATCAATTGCATGTGCACTGAAGATGGAGGGCTAAGGGGGGGGGGGGGCGCACCCCCCAAAAAAATACCAAATCGCGCCCCCCAGTCGCCCCCCCCCCCCCCACTGGAAATATGGCATCCGGAGAAAAGCACAGCCGTATGAGTTACCATGACTAGCTGGAAGAACACAAAGTCCCTTTTCCCGCGATTTTGTGCGTATTTTTTACCCCAACTCTTTTGTTTTCGTGAGTGGCTGTTTTTTTTAACGTCCCTTGGAAAGCGAATAGCGGTGGTTATTGTCTAATGTAGCCGTGATATACGTTTCCCCATGGGAAGATGGTGTCCAAGCCCCCCCCCCCCCCACTCCCCCCACTCTAGTTGATTTTATGGAGGCCGAGTGTCAGAAGAAAAAACACTGTTTACCTTTCAGCACGGATGAAATGTTTTGGGTGCCACTCCATGCATTGTTACCTCAAGCCCCCCCCCCCCACGCCTCTCTAGGATGAGAACCCTGGACATACCCGTAGTACATGGCCTGCGAAACCCCTCCCGCCCTTGACAGCACTTGAGCCGAAGGTTAATCGGCCCCGTTAATACCTTTTAAATGCAACAGCAAGAACACTGGCAAAATGACTTACTGCTTCTTTTGCTTTTGTAGTACTTCAACATCTCTTCGTTGGTTGCAACTATGGAGTCATCGCACAATTCACACTGTTTGGTATCTTTGTTATATCTGAAGTATCTGCAGTATACTTCCGAGAGGCAGGCCGCGGCGCACCTGAGGTGAGATCCGCGTCGGCTTGACCGAATCACTCGATATTTGACGGTGCTGTTGTACTGTGAAACAGCCGTGAAATCCGAAGATGTCACCGTAGGGGGATTACAGGCAGCTCCGCTCCGGACCACGCAAACGGCCAATAGAGCAGAACACCAAACAACATATGGGCCATATTGCTGAAACATGGGACAATTCATGTCGTTTCGCTTGTTCAGTTGTAAAATGCCTCGCGTGTTTCAGGAGAAACTATTTCACTCGGAGACTATGCTGCCAACGGCCGACGACATACGACCGTATACCACACGAGATGGGCAATTTGCGTAGACCTCTCATTTATAGGCGGGCAATGAAACGCAAGAGCTGACTTATCGATCGCCAATTCACTTGGTGTCGGTCAACAATAAATAACGATTATTATAAGCCATAATTTGGTCATTGAATTTACGATGGCCGTAAGAAAGCAATATAAGCCATAATTTGGTCATTGAATTTACGCAGGCCGTAAGAAAGCAATTACTGCGCGCCCCAGCCTTCTTTCATACATTTTGGCAACTGAACTTGCTTATAAAATGCGTGCACGGTTCAACGAGTAACGTTTACGGACGTTGTCCGCAATAATCGAACGCTTGTTACGGACCAGAATTTGGTCATTAAATTTAAGCACTGTACTCAGAAAGCAATTACTGCGCTGCCCAGCCTTCTTTCATACGTTTTGGCAAACTAACTTGTTCATATGTGCGTGCACGGCTCAACGAGTATACGCTCACGTCACAGGCGTTGTCACCATAGAGCTACATGTATATTAAATTACTAGAGCGCTAACTTCGTGTACAAAGTAATGCCTGCTGGGCGCATCCATGTTTGTGCACAAAACTATGGAGACCTAGAAATTGTGTACGGCTTTTGTACGGCTGTTTGCATATCTGCGTTTGTATTCCATACCGGTGCGTTACCGAAGCCAATACGCCCAAAACCGAAACGCACGATCAGCAAATGAGCGTGTCATTTTGCTCTACGCAAACAGCGCAACGCGTGCGCGTTCGCTGCAGATATTTTTTGCCGTAACGTTTTTTTGAACCGTCATGACGCGCTTAAGTTTTTTGCTTATGTTCTACTTGCGCTTTGCATGTAGAGTACACTTTCAAAATTCAATCCAACTATGTTCTACAAACACGCACATGAATACAAAATGTCTGCGCCCAGGACGGCTTCAAAGCGTCTCCTCCGCGCGCGGAAAGACGAGTTAGCGCTCTATGGTTGTCACTCAACTACATGTATGCATAGGGCCTATGTCATGCGTATTGAAACTATTGCATGTGTCTTGAAACTAAGCACATTTACATTGGACGGTGTTGCATTGTGAGACAACTGTGAGACAAATCCGAAGATGTCACGGTAGGGATATTAGTGGCAGCCCTATCTATGCTTAGTCTGAGTATCACCCGTTCTATTACATAGACTAATCTATGCTTGGACCACGCAGATATACATGGGCATGCCATAGCTGCATGACAAAAATAGGAATCTAATAGCGACTCTGCTCTATAACAGCACGTAGTGGATTAGCCCTTTTCTATGGCCACGACATGCTGGCACAAAGTTCCAGGCTGTTTCAATCAATAGGCTTGCTTTATGACAACGACGTAACCATATTTATACAAGGCCTGAATAAACCCCCGTCATCTCATTGGTGGGTCGTTGATCACGTGTCATTGAAATGCAGTCGACTCTCGTTAATACAAACTTGTTCGGACCTAGATAAAGTGTTTGTTATATCAGAATTTTGTATTAAGAGGAACATCAGTCCCATTTTTCACTGTGCACATAAATACACAGTCGGGATCAAGGCTTTGTGTTTGCTATAACCAGAATTTATATCAACGGTGTTTGTAGTGACGAGAGTCAACTGTATTTGTCCCAGTACAATTCTTTTAGAAGTTCCATTCCGGAAATGCACATTACATGTATTACAGAGTAGTTGTCACCCTTTATTGTTAGTGCTGTAACGCAGCTCTGATAACTCTGATGCTGTACTTACATAGTTGCCAATTAGGCCAAGTTCGGGCAAGGACCATTAGTCGACTAGTGGTTGATTTGTGACGTACCTTACGCCTGCGCACTGATAGCAACGTGCAAACGCCTCTAGTCAAACGCTCGCAAAACTTCTGGATCCTGGCTCTCTGCTAGCGTTATGAATGCGCGCGGCTATTGGTTACCAGTGAAGCAACCAACCCCAGTAGGCTGGTTCCTAATAGTCGACTAGCGTAGTCAACCACCGTTGACTAGACAGAGTCGGGGCAAACGTTAGTTAACCATTGGTCAACTATAGTCCTTGCGCGAACTTGGCCTCAGATGACGAGGATTTATTCATCAGGCGTTGAACATTGTATATAACACTGATGAATTATTTACATGTACATTCGTTCAATGGAAAGAATTCTAATTTCATTCGGTTACAAATGGAATGTTCCATTCCACTCAACTTCGCCTCGTGGAATGGAACATTCAAACTGTCATGAAATTAATCTTACCATTTATTATTGTATACATGTACATGTAATATGCAAAGCAGATGCTGTTCCATTATAGGCCCCGCCCACTGGACACGTGGGCAACACGTGCGCCTATGTATCCAAGGACAAAATTGTAGTCAGGCAAGATGGCGTCGTTCGGTCACCCTCAACTGTACTCTGTTTTCCGGTGAGGGGGTACTTGTGAACGGAGCGGATAGGGGCGCTGTCTTCCCAATCCCCGCATAACGTAGAGTTGAACTTTCACCAAATCCACATCGAGTTTCCAAAGTAAACACAAGATCTGATCAGAATACCACTAGTGAGTGAATTCGACATAAATTTGAGCATACGTCCTTTTAATGAAATTGTTGTCTTGCCTTCTTTGTTTCTGATTTAGCGACCAGTGAGCACAATATTTGAACAACATCATTCAACCTACCGTGAGATTTAATGCAATTTTTATCTTGTTACTCAAGGGAAACTGCACCGTGTTTAACCTTGTCCACGGATCACATTTAAGGTACATGTACTTCAGTAAAAATGAAACCATACCGTTTCATGAAAACGATATCAGAATGTATATGTAATCCAATAAGTCTCCGGGGTAGCCAAGTAGAAGGCAGGGCCAGACTATAAACTCTTTACAGCATGTACATGTATACTTTATTTGATATTGGAATTGGAATCAGCATGCAGGTTTTAAAACAAATGTTATAATAAGTGCCGGCTATAATGGTTATGAGAGTGACTAATGTGGTTTTTTTTTCACATGTGAATGGTGTTCGTTTTGCTGAATTATCAATTACCTTATTGTGATCCGTGGACAAGGTAAAAAAAAATGTGTTGTGTTCAAAATTCCATAACTGGAGAAGTACAGCGATATACACTGTAAATGATTCTTTCACTAAAACACCTTATTCATTGGGCTTTCATATCCTTGATCTTGAACACGCTACATGCAGAACGGAACTTCTTTAAAAATAGGCTGCAGCATTGGGGTTTTCTTATATTTTGACTCACCTGTAAATAAAGCGAGCGTTTCTCTGAGGGTGTTTTACATCACAGTTTCAGGACCAGTTTATTAGCAAAACTTATTCCAGTTCCAATGGAACAACATGCTTCCTAACAATTAAAAAAAACCCAGATTTTAATCAACTAACTTGAAAAGTATGCAATAGTAATTAAAATAACTGGACGACAATCAATTGAACGTATTATAATATACTGTTTATCTTATGGATCCTGGTATTAGCAAGCCACCCCAAAAAAGTGGTAAAATTCCTTCCCTGTCATAAAAAAAATATTCTGCGGCGCTGTACACGTGCATTTAAAAAAAAAGCAATACATTTGTAACTGATTGGTTGGGCTAAACGGCGCCCTCAATCGTCCACATGAGTAACAGACCGTAACAATGTATGAACAAGTGAGAACTTGGGCATTAGTCATTTAGTGCTTGCTTCTTGATACTTTTAGCATTTCTCGAGCATTACGATTCAGGCGTTAAGGTTTCTTTGCATTACTTTCATTCATTTAGTCGAAAGTCAGTGTGGAGCTACGGAATGACAGTGTTTTCGTAATGGTGCGTGCACTGACCGGCCGCCATCTTAAAAGGCTTTTTGGTTCGTAGTTGATTGTTTAGTATATGCGTGAGGTGCTGTTGTTGATTTCCCGGACGGCACAGTGGTTGCCCCAGCAGCTGATTCACGGCTTGGTGTTGCTGATATCTTCTCCAATTCGACTGTGAACAGAAATCATATAGGTTTAATTAATATCGTGAAGTTATATTGCTAATACTTTTGCAGCAAAGTCACAATATGGAGGCTATTTTTCACTTTCTGTTTGAGGTGTGGCAGGAAATCTAGTCATTAATGAAATCACTTTAAAACAAATTACTATTTTCAGAAAACAAATTACTATTTTCAGTCAATAAATGTTGAAATTAAAAGTCAACAACAGTCGGATCATATTTTCAAGCAAGCGCTCTGACGAGTCAAATTCAGTCAACAGACAAAATCGGGCAGGAAGTAGGCACAGCTGGCTATTAAAATCAATCATCTGCAGTCAAAGCATAGCTGTATCAAGTTCCATAAATAGGGGTGCATACCTATTATGTTCCCTATAATACCTATGGTCCCCAACCCTAACCCTATAGCCCTAACCATCTTACCCTAACCCTAAGGATTTTGGGTATAGGTGTTGGAAAACATAGGTATTCGGGAACATCGGGTAAAAAATAGTCACAGCCAGTCAATTTATGTAGGCTGGGAGATCTTAACAGTTGAAAACAGTCACTTCATAAGTCTCTGTACTAATGACGTCACACGTTGCTTACACGTGCACTTTCCTATAGAGCCAGTGGGGGTCCTCGGTCCACTGAGCACTATAGGAAAAGCACATACGTAAACAACGTGTGACGTCATTATAGTATTGGTTTTGGTTTTGAATGAAGGGTAACTTGACACAAAATGCATGTTTGCATAGGAGGGTTCAAAAAGAAATTGAAAACTGTAACCTCAACAACATACCTTGGTGCAGAGCATCGGGGGCAGTGCAACCTAGGGACCATCAGATGCAACATGGTCTTCTGGGCAGGCATCACATGTCGTAACAATCTTCTTTGCAGCAGTGAAAGAATCTGGCAGACCGTTCTCATCAGGGAGGATGAAGTGGTGCAGGATGCGGAGTATCTCACTTGTCGCTCCTTGGTTCACCTGAGGTCAAAAAGGATATTATGAACACAAAATATACTTCCAAAGAACCTGTCTTGAAAGTGTATATACCGTTAGGTGTATTCAATTCACATATTTAACTACTCTAAATGAAACTTTCAAGTGACACTTTTTTTTAACATGTAATCCAATTCAGTCACTGTGAACGGTTTATGGTCCAACACAGGTTTACCCTTTGCGCACATTGCAAGGTAAGCAACGTAGGTAACGTCGGTGCCGGCCCGTTGCCGGACTGCGCCGACTCAGTAGTGTGACATTTTTGCGTGTCTTGGTGGTGAGTTGTATATAGAGAGAGCCTCGTGTAAAGAAAGTGGCAAGAATAAATGGCATAGAGCCCCGAAACCCTGAAGAAGAGTGGTTTCCTTCGTCTGGCGTGTGACAACCCAGGATCCGGTCGACGTTACAGTATGTGCAAGATGTATAATACGCATGCGATTAATGTACCACGCGTTTAAGACCCAAGGTAATGATCACTAGTATCAGTAAGATGTGAAGGAAATCAAAATCAAGGGCGGATCCAGAACCCATTTTTTTGGGGGGGGGGGGGGAGCAAACAAATTTGGTACCCCAAAAAGTGGATCAAAAATTACGGCGTGGGGTTCGGGGCCCGCTAGGGCCCTGAAATTGTTTTGGATTCTAAATGCTCTGTGGTGCGATCTGAGGCACTGACCACATTGACCATTTGGGGGGGGGGGGGGGGGGGGGGGGGGGGGGGGGGGGTTCGTGGGGGGGGGGGGGGTGTCATGGCCCCACGTTCCCCCCCCCCGATCCGCTCTTAATAAAAATGTGCTTACTTTTAAAAGACTTGAATGACGCATGGGCATACCTTTGTATGTATGGTAACTGTGTATTATTTACTGTAAACAAAATATTCACATCATCTCAACAAAATAATACATGTATAGTTGTATACAGAAATAAGTACAGTCGAGTCCTGATAAGAAGAGCACTGTTAATACATTATACTGCTTATAAGTTATAACAAGCAAAATGTTAGGTCCCAAGTCTTTGTTTTCCTTTGTTTTCCATTACTGTTAATACAAGGCTCTTGGTATAATTAAGGACCTTGTTATAAAGGTGTTCGGCTGTAATAACAATACATTCATTTGATTGTGATAAGCCAAGTTAAAGCATGCTTAGCCTGAATAATCAAGGAAACTTTGGGTTTTTGGTGGCGGTGGGGGGGGGGGGGGGGTATGACATGGTTTATTATGAAGGGTAAAAGTTCACTGTATTTCACGGTGGTTTATGTAGCTCCCAGACCCAATCAATTCTGCTTGGGCGGTATCAGTAACTGGTATGACAAAGCAAATGATGACAACAGGAGTGTATGGCTTGTGCATGTGCAAATCTAAACTTTGGATCCACAATCAATTTGCTAAACCATAGTACAATGTATTAAAATTCCCTAGGCCTTTATACAGCTGTAGCACGATTGCACCCTGATCGAAATTTCAGGGGAACACACCATATAGTGAAGTTCAAGGCGTATAGACCAAGGATATAGGCCTATTAGACGTAAGGAAATGCGACAAGTAAAGTTTGTTTGCGCGATCGCTGCGTGCGTGAGGTACGTTGACGTGACGCCATTAGCCAATTCGGAGTTTCGCATGCGCAAACTGAGGATTGTGAGACAGAATGTGTACAAGGGCGGATCCAGAGGGGGGGGGGTGGCCAAAGGGGGCCATGGCCCCCACCCCAAAAGAAACCATTTTTTTTTTTAATGTGACATCGCAATAAAGGCAGGCAATGAGTACACCACCATCTTTTCCTCAAACACAATTGGTTAAATGGGTCAGAAATTGCCTCAGATCGCACCACAGAGAATCTAGAATCCAAAAATTTTCGGGGCCCTTCAGCGGGCCCCGAACCCCACGCCGTATTTTTTTAGACCCACTTTTGGGGGGGACCAAAAATTTTTTTGCCCCCCCCAAAAAATTGGTGTTCTGGATCCGCCCTTGAATGTGTAGATAAACATTAATCTCCTGTGTATATGGAGATCAATCTAGATAAACAATGACGCGTTATGCTGGAAGCTTGCCGTCTATTGGACTTGGATAGCGTGACGCGTTTGTTTATCCATAGAGCAAGAGTGGTTTATCTTCTAACCATGATTGTGGTGAGTTGATGCATACGCTAGCGAAACCCTGAACTGCCTTGTGTTCGGCCCAGGGTGACCGTAAGGTCATGGCCAAATTCTGCCAAATGCACTTCAAAATCTGTCAGATTTATCAAAAATTTGCCAAATTGCCCAGAATTACTCGAAATACACTATTAACACTTAAAATCACAAGCAGATGTTGTAATATTGCCTTAATTAAGGTTCATATTACATTATAAATTAATTTGTGGTCACATGAAAATGTTATGAAATTGCGTAAATTTCAGGCAAAACGTGGTTATGTCACGACGAAGTCTCGCTCCAGTGAATCTCAGCGCCTAAACCAGGTAACCTGTCCTATTTTGCAATTAAAAGGGTTTGTTTGAAAAAAAATTGAGGCTTTTTAAAACAAACATACCATTTTTCAAACTTGCTATGCTTTTCTGTCGAATAACCATTTTTGCAAAATTCTGTCAGAAATCTGCCAAAAAAATCCATTCTGCCAAATTTTCTGTCAAACTCGTTTTGTTTTAACAAAAGGAAAATTGTCAAAGTTATAGCTGAAAATCGGCTAAAACGGTCACTATGATTCGGCCTGCAACACACGGAAACAACACACGGATCTATGGGAAGTGGCATGCAGCCGCTTCCATAATGTGCGTGTGTGGTGTCCAGCAGTAGTCGAGCACTTCGGGCACGACAATAAGGTAGCAGACCAGTAAGTAAACTTCCATAGACCCCAATGGTAAATGCTCCCACTTCAAAAATTCGGGAAAAATACTCCCAACTCTCCAAGGTGTTCGAGACACACATCAAATTAAAGCTTATTTCATCATCTTTCATTTTCTTTTCAATTTTCGGGGGGTCAACTGATGACTTTTAGGAGAAATTTCAATCTGAAGATGATCACCCCTGAAAATAGTCCTGAAGCCCATCGCCATTTTGAAAAACGATGCCTACACTCCATTGCAAAATAGAGCGCTTTTAGGGTCCAAATTACATCAAAATTACACAGAACTGCAAGCTCCCAGTCCTGTGCACGGCTTCCACCCATATTTTTTACAATCCCTCAAGTTCATGGCCCACAGCATGCTCAAATACCGAAGATTTTGAGGGCATGCAAATCGTGATTTGGCCGGCGCAGGCAATTTCGGACCGATTTACTGGTCTGCACCCATAATGGTCAGAATTTTGTGGTGTGAGAACCAGACTACATTGTGTATTTGAATTTGCTACGCGGGAAATTGTAACCACTCTCGTCATACATTAATAAAATAAATATTAATTCAAGCATGGAGCTATATAGCTCCATGATTCAAGCATGGAGAAATATATCTCCATGATTCAAGATGCAGATTTTTTTGTTTACAGATAAATGCGTTTAAATACACATGCTATGTACATTCATACCTCTGGAAAATGTTCGTGCAAGGACAAGATCTTTGTAGCAGCTTGCTGAACAGTGACTTCGCTGCCTGGGAAGAGAGGCGCGTTCTTCGGGTCGCTGGTGCGGAGCCGGTCGTCTTCCATTCTTTTCACCCGTGCCTCCTTGTTGTGCTTGTCCACTGTGCGTTGTGACAGCAACTTGCCTCCGTTAGGTTCACATTTTGGGCATAGACACAAAACTTTAGAGTCCATTGGGTCAACAACGCCCGTGTCCTGCTGACGTCCCGGCCCTTCTCGAGGGCTGCCTGGGATCGGGAGGGAAGACGCGTTCTTCGGGTCACAGGTGTGGAGGGGGAGGTCTTCCATTCTTCTCATCCAGATGTGCTTGTACCTATCTTGGAGAAATATCTCGAAGCTGAGCTTGTCCACTGTACGTTGCGACAGCAACTTGCCTCCGCTAGGCCCACCACATTTAGGGCAAACACACACGCCTTTAGAGTCCAGGGGGTCAACGCCCGTATCCTGCAGATGTCTTTGCGGTGCTTTCTCGTTCATGTTTAAGGGCGGGTTGTTGCACGTGCTCTACCAATTTGTTCAAGGAAATTGTAAACCTAACGAGAAGCTCACCGCGCCGCACGGCTGTGCGCTTCGACCTTGCTTCACGGGTCACACTATGCTTGACTACAGGGGTGTGAATGTGTGCGGTGTATGTGATCGCAATGTGGGCACATGATCGCCCCATAAAGCAATAGTGGTCGCGTCCTGCCACACAGCATTTACATGCATCTGGGGTTGAATAGTCCTGAGACGTATGACGTCACGCTTTGTTGCATGTGCGCTTTCCTATGACTATGAGAACCAGGTGGGCTCATAGGAAAGCGCACATGTAAACTAAGCGTGACGTCATTACGTCTTAGGTCTATTGGGCCTCAAATAAGCCTGAGAATTGGCTAATCGAGAAGAATGTCCATCAGCGAAAAGGGAATTTCACTATCTTTCTATCGGTGCGTGACCCTTCAAGTTCTAAAAGAACGTATATACATGTAGTTCGTAAGTTGGTTACAGCATTGAACACATAGCGCGGCTGCGGCCGCACCCAAAAGGGGATCCTGCCCCACACAAAACAATGGAGTATTGATATTTTGTGTCGGCGTTTTGACGGTTCTTTTTTATGGCTCAGATAATAATGTCTGTATGTCGGAAACTGAATTTCAGCATTCCGAGGGAACAGTTCTCGAGATAGCGTGAAAATGTCTTCAAAACGGCAAGACTTTTGGACCTTTTCCCCACAGGTTTATACTTGTAGCCTCAGTCACTACAAATCGACATGCCCCTCGTTTGTTGTGTACACCTGTTCCTTGCTCTATGTGTACACGTTCAACAATGGAGGAATAAGAACACTCTAAACCACTTGTGGTGGAACAATTACATTTACTATACCTCATACATATTCATGATCGAGAGCCGAACTCTCACTGGTCAATTCACCATCACGTGCCAGATGTTATTCTTGCTGTTCACCAAACGCGCGCGCGAGGATTCACGCACATTGTAAATACACATGCGTAGTAGACTGTCGCATGGGTTACCTGTGCGACAGTCTACTACGCATGCGCTTTACAGAGCAATCGAGGAACTGTCGCACAGGTGCAGTACGCACGCGCGAACATCGCACAGGAGAGATGCATGGTTGCACGGTTTGCGTAAATGTTTATTTCCAAGCTCAAATGATGCCGTACTGGAGAAAATTTATAGACCGTGTAAAGATGTCTCCTGTACAAAAGTTGTACACATTGCAAACAACTCTATTTACAACTGTAGTAACTGTATTATATTGCAAACGAACCGAACTTGTAATTCAAGTTGAGCAACAATATTCTTTGGGTGAGCTATACAAGTTTCCCCGAATTTTGTTTTACGGTGCATATAATAAAAAAAAAAATCAGCAACTGAATATGTATGAGGTATAGTAAAACAAATATAACATGGTTTATTTCGGGTGGACAGTCGATATATGCTCCCCTTGGTATTGGAAGTTGACAAACTAGTTTCCTCGGCTTCGCCTCGGGAACTAGTTTGTCAACTTCCAATACCTCGGGGAGCCAAAATCGACTGTCCACCCTCAAACCATGTTATATTTGTATATTGTATATTAAAGACTTTCAAGGTCTGAATGAGCAGAAAAAAATGTCACACGGCGCTGTGGTCAGCCACTGGGCCGCGGTTATCAGATCGCCCATTGCTGCAACGACCTTGTGGGTTATCCCATTGTATCCAAGTGGGGGTGGGCAACCCGAACAGCTCTAAACAAAGGAAATCAGACAAGTCACCTTAATTACTTTGTTTATTAGAAACACAAAATACATACTATTTTAATGTTATTTCTTTGTCATAATGGAAGGAATGTAACATGCAAAAATATACGTACACAGGTTCATTAGTTTATTGATAGCAATGAATTTAAAAAGTATCAAGAAAGTTACTCGGTAATGTAAATACTTATCTTAAACTACATCATATAAAAATGTATTTTAATATTACAAAAGAACACCACTTTCCATGAGTTGACAATATCTCTTCAGCAAAATAGCATTCTGCACTACTACACTTTGATAACATTTTTGAGGTTTCTTTCGTACACTAAGAACACCCTCCGTTTGGTAGCGTCCACCCGCTGAGTCAAAGAAGTTGCCTCAGAAATCCTTGCTTTTCTCACATCAAAAACGCTTTTACTACATCCAAAAGACACTGAAATGTCAACTGAATGCATTTGAACTAATACATATTGAATGAAAAATGTAACGTGGTGATTAAATTGACGAAAGCAACCGAAGAAAATATGTGAGGTGTCGCGTGGCAGTGTAGGCACACACGTCACACGTCCATACCACGAGTCACTGCACCGTGCTATAAAAAGCTTTCTGAAAAGAAACGCGTCTTTCAATTGGTTGCAAATTTACAAGACTTTCCTCTACAACAATCAAAATGTTTTTTACATGAACATCTGCAGAATTTTATACAGAATAAAACTGCGGCCGAGATAGATTTGTTTGTTTACGCTATTGAATTTAGTGCACGTACTTCATCAAAAAGTCGTACATTTTGCGTGTGAATCGTGCGCGAAGGGCGAAAAACTAGGAAAAACCGACTTAGTTTTAAGACCTTTTGCTTACCTAATTTACAACGTGTTCTGGGATAATATTGTTGCTGAATTTTAGTTCACTCTATATAGAAGAACTTAAGTAATACAATTCCAGACCGAGATGGTGTGAAATGTCACTTCAATCTCAGAATATAAGGACAGCTGAGGTTTAGCGTGGGGTGCATTTCGCATATGGTAGTTATGTGTTAAATGCCGCAACGATTTCGGTGAGCAGTATGGCGTGTTACCAAAACATCACCCATCCACAACTGCAGCATTGGGGCCATAAAACACAAGGGAGCATTCAACCGACAAAAGCACATGTATAAGCTGTATGTTTCAACAGGGGAATTCTCGCATTTCTCACATTTCTGTGTTTGTTTAAATGAACGGATTCAAAGAGTATCGATTCACCGACGCAACTATGTATACAGTACAAAGGGGTCGCCCACAAGAGGTCTTTGTGAGATTCACCGAAGTCACGATGGAGTCTGAAGATTTTAGGGCGACAGATTTTGCTAGACTGTATAATTTGGTAAAGTTTGGCTCTAATTACATACAGAATAACAAAAGCCAATTAACAAAATTAATGATTGTCATCCATTTCGTCCAAATGAATGGGACGGCTACATATATAGCATTCATATAATTTCCATTAATAAAATAAAAATAAGGTTATTGGTTTTTTTTCTTCAAATTCATGCGGAGTGCCTAGCCATCTTAGAAACCGCGCAACAGTTTACATCATTCAATCAACAATGAAGCGTAAATATCTTCTGAATAAATGTGCATTATTAGTATCAAACCATTATTTCAGCAGAACAATATGCAGATCCAATATCACATTTAAAAATCAAACATTACTTAATCGCAGCAAAACTAGATAGCCTTTGTCATTTTAAGCAGATCCTTTTATTTAAGGCAAAATTCACCCATTCCTTTTTCAAGGAAGCCGGCCAATTATTAAGTGGTTAAATCACTCCCCTGCGACAAAAAAAAAAAAGGATTCTGGTGTGATCACACACTCGCACGTGCAATTTGTTTGGGCTAAACAGCGCCCTCAACCGTCCACAATTGCCTGTATTTATGTTTGAAACGATTAGGTCTCGGGCTTAAGTATTGCTTACATATGGCACTTTAATTCAGCATTTCTCAAGCAAAATGATACAAACGTACATTTATCTTTGTAGTCTTGAAATCTATTTTAGTCCAATCTCAGTGTGGAGCTACGGAATTACCGTGTTTTCGTAGTGGCGCGCACCACTCTGACCGTCCGCCATCTTAGTCTTTTTGGTTGCCTTCGTAGTTGAACGTTTGGTGGATGCTCGAGGTGCCGACACACGTGTTGTTGATTTCCCGGACGGCACAGTGGATGCCCCAGTAGCTGATTCACGGCTTGGTGTTGCTGACATCTTCTTCAATTCGACTGTGAACAAAATAAATCGGTTTAATCAGAGTCATGCAGGCATAATTTTCACGTGCAGCTCTCATTCTAAGCTACGAGCACAGTAAAATTCCCTTACCATCGTCATTGATGTCAAAGTATATCGCATCGGCGTTATCTGGGCCGCCAGTGTTCGGCGAGGTGGTACCATCCGGCCTCATGGTCTGCAGACAACGTATTCTGCAAGTTCAAGAAGAGTATAAGACTATAAGTGCAAGTGTATCAATCACAAGATTGGGGTTTTTGTATAATTTTCCAGCAATTTCAAAATCCGGGCTTTTTTCTCTTTGCGTTTGAGGTGTGGATGTTAAATGAAATCACTTTAAAGCGCCGGTCAGTAATTGTTGAAATGTTGTTACTTCGACCGATTTTCAGTTGCATCCAGCCAATTCAGATGTTACGATCAGCCGGGATCCGTGCCTATTTTGACTAATTTTGGCCAATCCAACTGAAACTACATTTTTTTTCTCACCGAAAGTGTCTTGCAAAAGCTACCAGCACGGCAACAGCCGCGGAAAATATGATGCCAAGGGCTAATCCCACACCGATGAAGGCTGGACCAGCGACGCCGCTTCCAGACGTTTCCCGAGCCCCTGTGTCAACTAGAAAAGGTCGTTTTTAAATCTTTAAACTTCTTATTATGATGCATTATATGGGATGAATTGGGGAAAGCTACAATACATAAATAATTTTGCATTCCCCGTAATATTTTTCGAGCTTCCTAACAAAACCCGGAGGATATTTTGTGGGTGGAACTTAATGAACAAATCGAATGTGTTGAAAACCACGGGGAAAGCAACTTAAATCCAGTAAACAGGGTGAGTAAAAAAAGGAAACCCAAATGACGCCCCCCCCCTCCTTTATAAAGGAAGTTCTGCATGAAGCGCTTTTCAGATCTAGGATGTGAAAGCCCAATTAATAGCTTTCTTTTAGTAAAAAAAAATATTCAAACCACTCATGTACTTTTCGAGTAATGGAATTTTGAACACAAGTTTCAAAATTTAGAAGAGGATCAAGAACAGCAAAGTCATACTATTAAAATATTGTGATTATGTCATTCTACCTGTGGGAATATCGAAATCAACTTCCTTCCAGGGTCCCGGTCCCACACGCGTGAACGCCCGCATCCTGAAGGAGTAGGATCCCCCCTGTGACAGACCATCGACTTCAACAGACTCTGCTGTGGTGTCGGCTGTTTGTATAATGGACCCAGATGCGTCACGAAGCTCGTACGCGTAGCCTGTGATGTCACCGCCTCTTTTGCCACAGGGAATGGGATGCCAAAACATTCGGACGCTCCGATTGGACCAGAATACATTATCGAGTTTGGGAGCAGCCAATGGCACTGCAAGGAAAAATATTTCCATTGAGTTCTTTAAAAAGAAATAAAGCTATCGAATTACATAAGTTAGAGGTTTGCAGTAACACCATGTGGAACTATCTGTTTTGTGAGTGTGTGCGGTCCTGTTGGATTAACTCGACGTTTCGGACAGCATGCTCTGTTCGTCATCAGGAGAATTACAGTTGAAATTAAAGACCATGCAATCAACCGTGATAAGAATAATTTTCTCGCTGTATCCAACAAAATGTACTTATTTGCAATCTATGCAAAAAGTTATGAGTTGTGTAATATTAAAAGAAAATGCAATGGTACAGAATATACATGTAATATCTTGACAAGCGGAAGGGGTATAACGCCCTCATGTGGTTTATAATGCACTAGTACTAACCTCCCTCCTCAGTCGTAACTGTCTTACTCTTCATGTATTTCGCGCCAGCATTATTTGCTGGGGCAACTTGCACAATGTACGTAGAGTAAGTATGCATTGATGTCAAGTCGATGTCACTGCCATCCACAACTGCCGCATGTATCAGTGCTGGATCGGTCATTTGTTGGCACTGCTCCAAATTGAGAAGCTGGTAACTCACGCGGTACGAGGTCACAGGGGGGCAAGGGTTGTCCTCGTTCCCAGCAGTTGTCCAAGAAACCTTGATTTCATCGGTTGAGGGTTCGAGGTTGAGAGAGTGGATTTCAGCTGCAACAAAGCATTGATTGATGAAACGAGGCATTGATTTCTGTGTGTGCTGAACTAATCTACTTTTAAGGATAAAACCATTTAAAACAGTTAATTGAAGCAAATGATGATGATGTATACTACATTGGATCTCATGCTTCTTTCAATACCTCTCGTTTAAGACATTTTCCAGAGATAGCTTACCTGTATCTTGGTATGACTCATCAGTCCAAGGTCCATGTCCTTTACTATTGAATGCGCGGACCACGAATGCGTACGATGTGCAAGGTGATAAACCGCGAAATGTGACGGACATCGCAGTTGTGTCATCTTTTTCTATTGCGATCGTGTTGCCTCTCTTCATGAACTTGTACCGGTACATCGTAGTAGCGCTTCCTCTACCGCCACAAGGAACTTGGGACCAGGTGAAAGTAATGTTGTCAGACGATGCGGTGCTCTCGCCGAGTATTGGGGTTCCCGTTGGTTCTTGGGAGGAAAGAATATACAATTTTGACTCAGTTTATATTTGGGCGAAGTTTATGATGCAAATAATGGCTAAGATACAATCAGTTTTAATAAAAACCTTCGGCCTGTGAGGTTAAATGAAGGATATTGATGAAATACTTGGCATGGTTTTAAAGGCAGTCGATTCAAATGACGAATTATAATGAGAGGATTTCTTGAAACTCTGATATATCTTTATATATTACTTTTAATTGCGGTGTATCAAATAATATGAAAGTTGAAACAGTGGTGATTTTGAAGAAACAAAACATAATTATACTTACTTCTTTCACCCGTTTGAACTGTTTGATACAGCACTGGGCCGTACCCAGCCTCGTTTCGTGGTGTAACCGTCACATTGTACGACGAGTACGCATGAAGTCCATTTATCGTCATGGTGGTCACAGACACATTAATTGTGCTAACATTATGATCCAGCGTCTCATGGCACTGCTCCAAGTTGATGAGTTCATAGGTCACGTGGTAGTCTGTCGCATGGCAATTGTTGTTTGTATTGGACGAGGCACTCCATCGTACGACCAGTCGATCGTGGCCAAGGGGTGTGAGTGTAAGTCCTTCAACGGGGTCTGGAACTGCGAAAAATCAGAGAAATAACACTGATACGATAATAAAATGCTGAATTAGATTTTCCCGTGAGTAGCACAGCGTATCTTTCGAATTCTGTCATCTCTATGTGAGTAAATCATAATATTATCAAACTGGGAACTCTGCGAATTATACAGGTACATGTATTTCAAAATTGTGTACAATTGTTGCTATTCAAAAGTTACACTGACGTTTATAGTGACGTGTTCTAATCTTTGTATGCAACTACTCGATGGAGGTCACGTTCTTTTCCTTAGTCAGTACGGACAAATATTTTCCTACATACCCTTCTTCCCATTTATGGCACTATTCGCACACTGTGAGGTCTTATCATACCTATCATTTGTGTGTCTGCTTGCGTCTCATCTGTCCATGGTCCGAAATTCCATATTGCCGAACTGTATGCTCGAACTTTGAACCAGTATGACGTACACGCAGGTAGTGAGAGGAATGTTGCGGAATCACTACCGGCGTCCCTGCTCGTCATAGGTCTCCCACTTCCACTCTTTCCGAACCTGTAACTGTATCCTGTGAGCGGCCCGCCTCTCCTGCCACACGGGACGGGATCCCAACCAAATGAAAGGCTGTTAGCTGTAGCGACACTAGTAATATTCACAGGTGTTGCCACTGGTACTGCATGAAAAAAATCAAAACGAATGCCATATTATGCATGTTTCATCTTGATGAGCTTGAAATAAAATTACTTTGAGAAAGTTACGGTCTCTTCTATTTGAACACAAAAGTACCTGTGCGCCCAGTTTGCGTTTGTTTGGAGCGTGACTGGCCTAACCCTGCTTCATTTCTTGGTGTGACAGTCACGTTGTACGTAGAGTACGCTTTCAATCCTTGTATACTGATTGCAGTCCTAGACGTGCTTCTTGTCTTGATGTTTCCCTGCATCTCCTGACACTGCTCCAGGTTGGTGAGTTCATAGGTCACAAGGAAGTCTGTTGCGCGGCAAGAATTGTCAGGGTTTGTCGAGGCTTTCCATTTAACGTTTAGTTGCCCATAACGAAAGACTGTGAAGGACAATCCTTTAACAGCATCTGGGACTGAAAAACGAAGGAAAAAAATTCCAAAGATCCAGGTAGGGTCTTGAAAATCACATGGCTGAGTAAAAGTCAGCTCTAAGATAGTACTAAACTCAGCTCAGTAAAGAATTGAAGACGCCACCAATTCCCTCATTTGAAAACGAATTTGTTGCCTAGGAACATTGTGTCAACTTTTCTCTGAAAATGGACTTTCATCAAGCTACATTTTTGTTCAAGCTGTGTGAGCTACGTTTCCAGCGAAGATTACGACTGAAGAGAGATACATACCAATGGTGTTTGTTCGTTGCTGCACTAACATTGGAGGCCCTCTTTCGACTCTGATATGAGGCCACACTTGTAGGGTGTAGAGAGAACACGGCAACAAGCCATCAAATGTCACAGACTCGGTTATGACAGTCTTCCAGCCAATCTCTCTTCCTGAATGCGTCAGTTGTGCTTGATACCAGATGTTGCCGTCTGTGCTGTCATAAGGGATGGTGTTCCAGGTGAACTTGATGCTGTCGGGGGCTGGTTCACTCGAGTTGAATTCGAGTGCAACTGATGGGACTGGAGGGAAAGAACGTCAAGTAATTGTTATGATAATTACATAATGCTACATTTTAATCTGTGGGTTGCCAATTCACTATGGACTGACGCTTCTACAAGTTATAACCCAGTCAGGCTCTGAGATGTTTGGCTTATTTTTTTTTTTAAATTATGAGTGAACAGGCTTCAATACAATCAGGGGTTGCAGATTTCAAAGATATGAGGACTACCGGTAAGTATGAAACGCATTCCAGAAGGTATAGTAGGCAAACGTCTTGCGTGTAATGCATACCTGTTTCATGAGTCGCCAAGATAGATGAAACTGTTGTGCCATCTCCAGCAAAAGTTGACCTGCCTCCTTCAAATGCAAGACACTTTTCTAGCGATCGATGAGAAAAAATTAAGTGTATTGACTGTCGTTTACTCTAATATTGTGTACGTATTTTGTCAAAGTTCGGCGCACATTAATAATGAAACATTTCCACATAATTATTGTTCTGGATTGCATCGTCATTTTTTTCTGACCCTTTGACTCGTTCTTTTACTTCAAATTCAAGAACAGGGGCAACGATTCCTCGTCATTTTTTGAGGGGGGGGGGCATGGGCGTCGCGAGGGGGGGCACTTGCCCCCCCCCCCCTGGAAAAGCCAAAAAAAAAAAAAAAAAAAAGATAAAAAAAGAAAAGAAAAAAATAAGAGAAAAAGAGGCGCGAAGACAAATTGGTGTAAATTTAATGAGTTTGGGGGGGGGGGGCAACATGTCCCTGCCCCCCTCTAAAACTGATAAATCGAGAATGTGTTGAGAAATACAAGCATTTTTTGGCAAAGTTTTTTTTGCCCCCCTCTAGAAAAAATCCTGGCGACGCCCATGGGGGGGGGCTATCACTTTGGGCAATTCGAAGAGTTGGGGGTACCGGGACACCATGGCCATGCATCTACACCTGGGGCGCTTTTCAAACTTTAATCAATGTACATAACTTATCTGCGTTTTATACCCACTCCCTGGATTAAGCAACAGCGTATAGCCAGGGTTCTCACCCCCCCCCCCCCGGGGGGGGGGGGGCTGACATCCGGCCTCCGCAAACTAATGAAATAGTGGTGGGGGCACCATCTTTCAATGGGGGCGCTGTTCAAAACCGAATTATGGTCATTGTCGGACAATAGGATTGCCACATTTCCAGTGGCAGTGCATGCGGCCTCCACGCCTCCCCTAGCTACATCGCTGGGAATATGTAGACCTATACTGTTTAATACCTGCCTAAACATGTATTTAGGTAAAGTTGGTGGACGAGCAAGATCTTTTGAAACATGGTGGAAAAAAGTAGACTTGTTCAATTTATCATCCTTTTCAACCTTAAATAATTATATCACTTTGAGGATGTACCATGACCTCCATTTTATATCTATATGGTTTGAAATGTCAATTTCTTCTTCTCTGGAAGAAAATTTTGTTTCTGAACTGTTTACTTTGCCGGATTGTTTTTTTATTATTATTATTGCATTTAATATGCATTGAATGGTTATTGAGTATGGTTATTCGAGTGTTCCTCTGGTGTTTTCTCTTTTTCTGTAGGGATGTGCCAATATCATAAGACTATGTCTTCGTTCAAATTGAACAAAACCTCGCCAGACAGCGCCAATTTTGTTGACCACTTTTTGCTTTAATACTTCAATAACCACCCACAACCTTCATTCATTCTTGATTCAACTCACTTTCCCCTATATTCACTTCGGAATTGAAAAATAAACAAACAGTCAGAAACTTACCTTTGCATTGTCCAAGAAATAGCAACAATTGCCAAGCGATTTGGAGGCGAACGTCCATGATCCCCGCCATGTTGTCCAACTTGCCTTCAAACATGATTTACAATTATTAATGTTGTTCCTTTTTCATAGTTGAAGGAAGTGGAGGAGGAAGTGAAATTACATATATATATGTTTTTTTAGCCAGATTCAGTTTGTTCAAGGCTATGAGCGTGGCCGTAGATAACAACTTGAGAAAAACAGCTCGGCATTTTTGGTTGCCAGCTTCCTCTTTACCAAACACGACTATCTGTCACTGCAATACATGTATCTTTAGTTGACCTATGACCTTAATCGCATGCATTTTTGTAGAGATCTTCGGTGGCTCATGGAGGGGGCGGGGCCGAAGGGGCTGATACCTCCCTCATTTTGTTGAGTACCCTCTTAACAGCGCTCGCGTCCTCGATTTGGGTTTCAGATTTGCAATTTTCTGATTTCCAGACAAGGCTTTGTTAAAACGCCAAGCCGGTTATTAACATCTATTGAAACGACATTCACTGTCAGGGGAACAATACCTTAGGCCTATCATCAGGTAAAATCATCCGTCATTTTGATTCGCTTTTGTTCCGCTTACTTTAAAAATAATGATAAACAAAAATTAAACAAAAAGCTTAAAATCTTGCGCTCAAGCACTGACTGTGAATTTAATTTTACAACAAAACCAACAACATTCACGATTGGATAAACACGGAAATGAAATGTTACAATGCTGGTATATAATTATGTAAACCACAGAAAATATTGCTGTGGTAGAAAAATCAAGTGTCGTGCACAGATAATCTAAACCACATTTTTTGACATTTCGACTGCTTACTGACCGTAGCCATGATCTATACGTTTTCTGTCGTGATAAGATTTCTGTGACTGGCATAAAACAGCGTCAACATTATGGCGTATAGGTTTCATTGTTTGATTGCACCCATATTTACTCATCTCAAAGAAAATAGCCCCATGGGGATTAAAAATGAACCCTGATTTTTTGCACGAGAGGAAGTAGAGTAGGAGATAATCTTCGAACAACTTTAAAAAAAAGGACGACTGATGAACCATAAGATACGAACAACTGAAGGCGTGAACAATACAATAGGCTTACCATCCTTGCCTGGCTGAACAGCGCCACCTAGAGGTGGAGTGATGGACCCATTATAATTATGTTTTGGAAAGGAGGGGGGGGGGATTTTCCTTTACCTCCTTTTTGACGTTAGTTTCGGATTAAGCTTCATGGTCTAAACGATTTTAGGCAACTGTAATGCGAGTTACTGCTTTCATTACCAGTCGGGTCAATGCTGTGCTAAGCAACATCCAAATGATATGAGTCTAAAGTTTTAAAATAGCTTAACTTTTGGTTAAGCTCAAACGAACATCATAATTGAAAATTATCATCACCAAGGAAAAATACCTATAAGCGGCGTTCCTTTTATTGCTTGCAATACCTAAAGCCAAAAGGAACTATGGCATGATTTTGTTTTCGTAGTACACGCAACCCTCATTACGTGACATAGACGATATCTGAGGTGCTGATGTGTGCTTAGCGGATGGCACACGTGTTGTTGCCGCTTCGGTGGACGATGACGCCACACGGGGCGTTGCACGGCATGGTGTTGCTGACAGCTTCTTAAAGTTCCACTGTGAAACAAAAAATGAGCCACAAAAAATGACCACAATTACTGCACGCAAACTGCTTCCTGGCTGCACGGATTGACCTGAAATATACATATCAGAGGGTTAGGGCCGGACGTTATGTTTCGATCCTGGCAGGATATTAGATCCTTCTATAAAGGGAATATACAACATTGGCAAACATCGAAAAATAAAAATACCAATTTTTACGAAATACCTTACTAGGATGTTGGTAAATGACAGTCTAAAGCATCCTGTAAAATTATGGCACCTGGTGTGAAGTCATTTTCAAGAAAATGGTATTTTTATATACATTTCCAACGGTGGTCGGCCGACCACCGTTGGAAAAACCTAACTATTTTTCAACTACTGCTCCAACTTTACACTTTTTCAGTCCAAATTTTGTTTGCTATGGATTACTTGTTCATGAACGGGTGCAGGCCAGCTAGACTGGTTCCCTTACCTTACAATTTTCCGACATCTATGAATTGATCCATTTTATCTTTAGTTGAGTCAAGCTAGGAACCAGACTACTTGAACATTTTTGTTTTTCTTGGTTTTTCCAGCATTTTCGAACACAAAACTTCAAACATGTCAGTGTAACAATATTTGATCTGTTATACTAACCCCTCAAATAGTTCATTTCTGAAAATTACAGTAAAAGCCAATGATGTACATCTTCTATTACCATTTGATTTTGTTTTTAAATTGCAAAGAACACTAGCCAAGCTGATCACTTCAAAATAATTTTCTCTTCGAGAGCTCATTGAGAAAAACACCACACGCTTTTGTTATACCTTCATCACGGACGTAATCATAGACCACCTCTGCATCCTCAACTGCCTTTGGAATTCGATATTCCCGGTTATCAATATGCTGCTTTCGTCGTCTGTATGTGCGAACGGAAAAAAATTACGGTGACAAAAATCATTTGATAAGCTTTCCAAGAAACCGACCTTTCAGTTGTTCGTGGTTCAGCCGTAAATTTATTTTGTGAACTTACCGCCCGTATTTGGTAAAAGCTATCAGAGATGCAAGCGCCGCAGTGATGAGTAAGGCGCCAATGACGACTCCAAGAGTTGCTGCGACAATGACAGCATTTCGATACGATCCAGAGTCGGCATAGTTGACTGTAGAATCAGATTGAGACAGAGTGGAAGACATTTACAGCTCTAGCCCAAATGCAGATGAAAAGGAAAAGCTGTCAAATTCAATTTGAACTGAATCCACAGAAGGAACTAGCTCTAGCACGTTACTATTAACCCCTTAAGCACGGGTTATAATTGGGACATTCCTCCACAAATAGAGCAAGTGGCCCGCATGACTGCACAGCCTTTGTGTGGTAGCGGGACTGCACAAAAGCAGCAAGCTGTGGAACTACCCACTAGCTGGCAACTGCATTCCAATGAGGATTAGCGGCCGCGGCCATGACCGCTTCCCGGGCCTATGGGGTTAAGAATGCAATTTAATAATCTCCTATATAAATGTATACCTTTAGGAGATTCTACAGCAACCGTTGTCCAGGGTCCCGGACCTACACGTGTGAACGCCCGCAGCCTGAAGGAGTAGGGCGCCCCTTGTGACAGACCATCAACTTCAACTGACTCTGCCGTGGTGTTTTCAGTTTCTATCACAGCTCCTGAAGCGCCGCGCAGCTCGTACGTGTAGCCTGTGATGTTACCGCCTCGTTCACCGCAAGGAATGGGATGCCATGAAAAACGAGCGTTTTGATTGGACGAAGATGTGTAGATCAAATTAGGCCCAACCAATGGGACTGTGAAAAAAACCCCAATGAAGACTATTAAGACGAAGAGCATAACACTGCATGATAATCGCCTTCACTTTGTGATACTTGCTGCCACTTTGTTTCAGTGATTGCGAAGTTACGTGTGTAATACATGTATAATATATTCATACCTCCTTCTTCAGTCGTAGTCTCCATTGTTTGGATCAATGTGTTATTTTCGGAAGCCACATGCACCCTGTACGTGGAGTGTGTATACAGTAAGCGTATTACAATGCTGTTATCGTTTGCGATTCCTGCATCCTCCAGTATGGAATCGGTCTGCGGTTGGCACTGCTCCAAGTTGAGAAGTTGGTAACTGACGCAGTACGAGGCCCTAGGGCAAAGGGTGAGCTCGTCTCCGGCTCTTGACCAGGAGACACGGATGTCGTTTCTTGAGGGTTCCAGGGTGAGAGATTGAATCACATCTGAGGATGGGAAATTACATAGAAAAACAACACAACGGTGCTGATTTGATATACATACCATATTATTTTGTTGGTGTAAATTCGTTGACTTCGGAGGTCAATTTTATAATTGTGTTAAACAGTAAGGCGGTGTACTTTTTCTACATAACCCCAGAGGACAGACACGCAAAGGGAGAACAACAGCTCCTTTCAGTCCTCGGGAGTTGGGTCTTTTGTTCAAAACGGTCCTTTGTAGTAGGTTTGTGTGCTTATTCTGTGGGAGAGTGTTATATTACGGGGACAAAGGACAACACAAAGCATTGTCCTCGGGAGTACAGTAAAACATCTCTGTGTGTGAGTATGGAGGTGCGTATTTGATGGGCTTTAATTCAAACAAACAAACAAGCAAACAAAATGTGGAATACCTTGGCAGTTGATGCCCGTGAATCCTGGCGCGCAGTCCCCTCGACACTCGCCCGTAGTTCTGTCGCACGCGACCCCGTCCATGCAGTGACATGTCTGTGCACAGTCTGCTCCGTAGAAACCATCCGCACATGCTACGACACAAGAAGAGCGGGTTGGTTGAAAATGATAGTGAAATAAATACAAAACTGTAATCAGTATGGAATTTCGCCTAATATAATGCCTGCTACCAATAAATCGGACACCATAATGTTAATAACGCACTTTATATAGAAATAAAAAAAAAATCAGTTAAGTCAGATCAAACTATAGAATGATTTCATCTGGTTTGGACAATAAAGGCTTCTTATAATTATAGATTCTGGAACCAGATGTGAAGCCGAACCGATACCGGAGTCAAGGTTTGGAAAAGGCTCCGCATACTTGCACTTTGTTTTGACTTACTTTCATCACAGTCGATTCCTTGGTACCCTGCAGCACACGAGCAGCCATAAGGATCTGGTAAACAGAACAGCTTCCCTGCACACGTAGGACCGCCTCCTAACTCAGGTGAGTAGCAGCCAAAACTTCCCGATTGGCCAAAACGGTTGGGGCCTACCGCTGTAATAAATAAAGTAACATTAATCATAATTGGCATGTCATCTTATAATTACTTTTATCGCAACCGATGCCAAAACGGTTGGGCCTTTCGCAAAGAACGAAGTAAAATAGCTAGTCTGTCAGTTGAAAAGACATAGGAAGTACATGTATAACCCTATATTTTCTCCGATTATTATAATCGCCAGGATTATGTCTGGAGGGCTGGGCAATGTTTGGGGTGCTATGCCATTGGTTAAGACACTTTTTCTGCAGTTTTGTAGTTGAATACATTAATAATTACAATAATATAAAAGAAAATCATTTTCAATTATAATTTTTTTCTATTTCAAGTATTAAAGTGCTTGTACGTAGATGAGTTTGGGACTCACGCATTTCGCAGAGGTCACCACTAAAGCCAGGCGGGCAAATGCAGTCTCCATTCCGGTCGTCACACACACCACCATTGAGACAGACCGGGCAGTCTCTGTCACACGAGGGTGCATTCCATTTATTCTTTGTGCAAGCTGTGATACATAATAAGAAAAGCCTTTGCTGACATTGAATTTTGGCCTGCGGTTCACGTCTAGTTCATCCATACAGTTTTTAGTCGAGAAAACCATCTAAATTTTGTTCATTTTTGTTAATGATCATTTTAACTGATGTTTAAAAATCGTTCCTAAAAAACAATTAACGTTTTCGTATACCTGTGACAATCAACCGCATGAGTGCCTGGTTTCCACGGCTACGTTGCCCACTTAAGTGGACCTCGAAAACCCCGCTGTTCGAGCGAGTGGCATTGATGAAATCAAAGTACAGACTGTCGCTTCTGTCTGAGAAGACTCCACCGCCATTCTTTCTCCATCGAGTGTCGGTACGGGCTGGGTCTGTTGCAGTGACGGTCAGATTGACTGCATCTCCCCGGTTTACCGTCTGACTCACTCGGGTAGGGAGGAAATCAGCTGTGGTACAAAGAGACAAATCTGGCAGGTTAAAAAGAGAATATGAAAAGATCTGCTTAAAAAAAACCCTGAGAGGCAGTTCCTTCCGGCCACTTATCGCCAACTCCCCTCCAAAAATAATGCACGCTTGCGTGCCATAAAACTGAGCGACGCGAGATGTATACTATTCCCCTTCCAAGTCTAAGACAAGATCGCTTTCTCACAAAAAGGGCATGGGCGTCGCCAGAATTTTTTTCTAGAGGGGGCAAAACATATTTTTGCCAAAAAATGCCTGTATTTCTCAACACAATCTCGATTTATCAGTTTTAGAGGGGGGCAGGGACATCCCCCCCCACCATTAAATTTATACCACTATGAATTCGCGCCTCTTTTTTTTTCTCTTTTTTTTCTTCCTTTTTTTTTTTTTGGCTTTTCCAGGGGGGGGGGAAGTGCCCCCTTGCCCCCCCCCCCCTCGCGACGCCCATGAAAAAGGGTAACAGAATTACCTTTAAAACTGGCCGTGAAAGTTCGAAGCGGTTGCGGGCTGATTCGACGCTATGGGGCACTGTGCATAAAAGCATAGGCGTAGCCAGCGGGGGCGGGGGGGGGGGGGAAGACTGCTCTTTTCCATTGAAATGTCTTTTTTTCACCGGCGCTTACCCCCCCCCCCCCCAATATTTGTAGGAGTGCCCTTTTGTAGGGTTTTGAACAGGGCCCCCACCGACAGATGGTACCAGAGCCCCCCTGCCCCCTTCCCTGCTTTCTGATTTTACGGAGGCCAAGTGTCCGGGGGAAAAACGTGCTCACATTTTACCACCGATGTGAAAGTGCCCTTTTCAAAAAAGGGTTGACCCCCAAACAAAATGACCGTGCTACGCCACTGAAAAGAATGCGAGCACGGTGTTGCCACATCTCCATTGCCACATTAAGGCTCCATCATTGTTTGTTACCGTTACATTTACTACTGACGTTTAATATAACTAACTAAAATGCCGATTGGCCTCCCTGTTACCCCGTTTCTTCCCACACTTTTTTTTTCATTAGGGAGTCTGAATTCCCGCCTCTGCCTCCGTCGATTAGGAGAAATGTACAGTCTGATGTCATCACACTTACCGTTTCTGCTCATGATGACGGTTCCTATGCTGATGTTACCACTTCCTGCTATCCTAGCATTACAGGCAAAGGCTCCAATCCTTGTCCTTCCTCCAGCCGCTGGCAATCGAAGAATAGAGATCTCATCTCCCTCTGATGACGAGTGTGGTTCCAAATGGTGCTCTGAAGGTAGCCCTAAGGGGTCATTATAGTCGCTTGTGTACGTGTAGGTTGTTCGAGAGAAGTTCAGCGCAGCATTACCGCCATGTAGATAGGCTGCGATGTATGTGTCTTCACTGCCGATATCAATACGGGGCTTGGTGATACAGGTGAAATCAACGATGCCTGAGACACCTGCAGTGCGAACCGGGAAGAGAGTTAATAGCCAAAAAACAATGATTGGATTTTTTTTGTAAATTTAAATTGTCATCATTTTCGACCTTTCACCGCTTTGTCCTCTTAGTTTTTGGATGTATCATGACCTCCACAAATGGTTTATAATATGCTAATAATGTTTATATTCCTATTTACAGAAATAATGTCATAGTTTAACGTCTCAACTTTGTTTGTTGAGGGGGATGCCTAATGGTATTTAAAGTGTATTTCAATTTTTGGCTTTGCCTTGGGGCATCGCAGTTAAGGGGGAGTAGAAAATGTTAAGAATATTATACAGTCAAACTTATACACTGTAAAAAAAATGCCCGTAATTTTACGGAAAGCACCGTCAAATGGGTTGCCAGCAAAAAAAACCCGTAAAATTACGGTCAGTTACGGGTTTCCTAAAAATGACGGTGACCGTAATTTCAACACGAATTTCCCGTAAATTTTAACGGTAATTGGCCGTAAAGTAATGGAATACAAAGTGGGTTGGCGTCGGGGATGGGTGCAGGGGTAGGGAGGGGGATAGGTTCCAGTTACGGAAGCTGAGAGTGGGTTATAATACGCTCGAGTTATCTACAGCTTCTGTTTTAGTGGTTTCTATATCATTTTCAGTGAAATTATCTTTAAGTTTCAACATAACTTTTTACTGATCCCGCAATAATTCTGCATTATCAAAGCATTACCGCTTTGACAGCACAATGATTATAGCTTTGTACTATAAACACGTAGCGAACCTTGGATGTATGCACTAGCTCATGGTGTGTATACGAATCACAGCTTTAAAAAGGCGGTTGTGAGGATTTGACAGGGGAGGGATTTTGAAAGGTAACGAACACAAAAGCATTTTCAATCCCATGCGTCAGGCCACCAAGTTTACTGGAAATTCACGTAGCACATTTTTTTCGTGGGATGGTTCGAGCAATAACGGTAATAAACCGTAAAAATTACGGAAAATGGACAGTATTTTTACGGGTTTTGTTTATGTAGCAAAACCTCAGATTCAGATGATGCAAATTGTTGATCTCTTCACTTATTTTTTTTCTTGAGAACAATCATGCACAACTTACTTTCAATCCCCGGTGATTCAACTCTCTTTTCCTTCTCCATTTAGGACCTGCAAAATGCAAACAATTCGAAACTTACCTTTGCATTGTCCAAGAAATAGCAACAAGTGCCAAGCGATTTGCAGACGAACGTCCATGATCCCCGCCATGTCAAGATTTCTATAGACTGTGTCTATATTTCAAATAGAATCCCACTTTATATATTTTTTACATATTATGAAGTCAATGCATGAATAAGGAAGTAAACGTATTATGTTTATGCCAGATTCAGCATTGTCAAGGGTTATAAAACATGATCGAAAAACAAGACTTTCGCATTTTTTTGGTCTCCAATTTCCTTGTGATCCAAAGGAAGAAATCTCGTTACGGGCTATGATGAAACATATCTCATTAATAAAACTTCCTTTATAATATCAGTCCTTACTCTTCCGCTTAATTTTAAAATAATGATCAACCCCATAATTAAACTAACAGCTTGAAATCGTTCGTTCCAAGACTGACTGTGAGTTTAATTCTACAACAAAAGCAACAACATTCACAATTGGAAAAACACGGAACTGCAATGAAAATATGGCAATGTGGAAAACGCCTTATTTTCTTCTGATGTTAAAGTGGTGATAATTTGCCATATTTACACTACGGAACATTATTGCTGTGAAAAATCGTGCGGAAAATCATCAACAAATAATTTAAACCAGATTTTGTACAATTTTTGGCGTATACAATTTATCATCTACCTGTCGTTCGTTTATTATTCTCGAAAATGATGAAATATGAGTGGATTAAAACTAAATGCTGGATTTTTCTGAATCGTGAAAATACGAGTCCGTCCCTGTTCAGATTTGACAATTATGCTTTTGGGTCAAATCACTCGTCATTCAACCTTAAAAAATAAGCCAATTAGAGCTATAGTTTTCCAGGTCAATCTGACCAAAGTGAATATGGCTACTGGCTATAAGTTTCTGGATCCTCCTCTTACAGTCTGATCTCTGGATCCACCCATACACTCGCTTGATTCAGGAACTCAAAAAGGTCCTTTTCTCGAATGTCTGATCAGGACACGCTTCATCTTTCGTTACCACATTCGCTGCGAAATTCGCCCGAGTTGAATTATGTTCAACTTTACGAATTCGCAAGCGCGAATACTTGCCACGACGTCACAAATTCGCGTTCGCTTTAACTCTTAAAAAATTAATGGTCACGGAGAAAACCAAATGGGGGATATGGTTCCAACTGTATGCAACTGTGGCAGTCGCGACGGTCTTATGGATGGCCTCGACTGCGCCAATCCAATCTGCGAGAGTCATGTTCCGCTTGCCGTGCCAACGATGTCCTGCCTGCAACAGCGCGCTGACGCCCGCTCCTCATCCCACTGCCTCACCGGTCCGGCACGTCATCAAGGAGTTCTCGGCCAAGGGTGTCATCGCGTGCGGCTCAGTGTGCCGGGATGAGCCTCGATGCCGCTCCTTCAATCTGCGACAAGGCGGCCCCGGGCAGATGATTTGCGAGTTGAATAACATCAGTGACGAAGCCGAGGACAAAAACATTCGAATGGACAACGGCTGCAAATATTTCAATTTCTAAACGTATGACGGGCGCTTAATATATTTTTGTGGCGTAGGTTAAAAAAAATAATATCATGGTGTACATGTTCATTCAAATCGCGGCGAACGTAATCATAAAGCCCGGTTCATACTCGGTGCGAAAGCGAAGTTGCATTCTCCTCCCTCACCAGACTGCATCCACTTGCCTTCCTCCTCCCTGTCATTGCATCCGATCCAAAGATGCCCCACAGAAACGTTCGCCGTGAAGTTCGTGAACAGCTCCCAGATGAAATGATATTCCTTCAAGGAGTTTGGAACAGCCAATGCACCGCCCATCTCCGAACAGGCAGCATCACCTAGGTCCCACGTCAAAGACTTCGTTGGCAAGCCTCGGCGTGAAAACACGGCACACACAATCGCAGCATTCAGCCAAAGCAACTTCATCGTGCAAAGTTGAACAATCTTACAAATACAATCTCAAGTTTTGTACTGAAAGAGAAAATGCAACAGTCGACCGTCAGAAACTCTCTCTGGGTAAATTTTGAAATGAAAACGTCGTCGACAACGCCTTGAAATGGCTTGGCTGTTTGCAAGAAACAGACTGTTCATGATAACCATGATGAGAGGCCAAGTAAAAAAAAATGTCCAGCGCCCTGCCTTTGTAAATATTTATTTATTTTCCTCCAAAATGGCCGCCCGAAAGAAGATTTTTTTTTTTAAAGATGGCCGCCAGCTTATTTTTAGGCTAAATTAAAAAAATAATATGTTTAGCATTATTTTTCTTTTGAATTTGTTTTTTTTAATTACGAAAAAATGATAAAAAACAGTGACATCATTCTTGCCTCTCAAGTTGTCTGTTGCATCCATAATATAAAGCTAAATACGATGCCATTCCTGAGTCCAAGTGGCGACCATTTAAAAAAAAAAAGTGGCCGCCATCTTGAAAAAATAGTCGGGCGGCCATTTTGGAAAGAAAAAGGGCCTCCTCTTTTTTTTTCAAAAATGCAGGACGCTATACTGTTATAAACATGTTTTTTTTTAAAGTTTTAAGTGGCTGCCACTTGGACTCTGGAAATGACATGGGCACAACGGACAAAGAGGCCGAAATGATATCAATGTTTAAAATATATATTTTTTCGGTAAAAAAAAGAAAGGAGGCAGCCTGTTTTTTTATATTTGACCTTACAAGAAAATTAAATCCTTTCTGCGTATATTTTCCCTTAGAGATGCAGACCAGTAAATCGGTCCGAAATTGTCTACGCCGGCCGAATCACGATTTGCATGCCCTCAAAATCTTCAGTATTTGAGCATGCTGTGGGCCATGAACTTGAGGGTTTGTAAAAATTATGGGTTGAAGCCGTGCACAGGACTGGGAGCTATCAGTTCTGTGTAATTTGGACCCTAAAAGCGCTCTATTTTGCAATGGAGTGTAGGCATCGTTTTTCAAAATGGCGATGGGCTTCAGGACTATTTTCAGGGGTGATCATCTTCAGATGGAAATTTCTCCTAAAAGTCTTTAGTTGACCCCCCAAAAATTAAAAAGAAAATGAAAGATGATGAAATAAGCTTTAATTTGATGTGTGTCTCGAACACCTTGGAGAGTTGAAAGTATTTTCCCGAATTTTTGAAGTTGGAGCATTTACCATTGGGGTCTATGGAAGTTTATTTACTGGTCTGCTACCATAGGGACCGAGTTGACCTGGGACCGAGTTGACCTGTGACCGAGTTGACCTGGGAATATAGCTCTATGTCTAGGACCGAGTTGACTCGGGACCGAGTTGACTGCTGTGGCTGGGACCGAGTTGGTTACAGACCATAGAGCTGTGTTACAGACCGAGTTGACCTAAAACCGTACAGTATTGTACCCAACCCCAGCCTGCGTCAGACCAAGGGATTTTGTTTTTTAGTCAGTTGTTGTCATTGATCTTCTTGGCGCGCCACACTGGCACCGCGGCCAAGCCCCTTCATTCGCGCGACCTACCATTGCCCATTGGTGGAGAAGTCAGCAGGGCTGGGCTTTCAAAGGTATTTTTATCGAGTATTTTGCGTGATTTTGGCATCTTTTGAGGTTGCGCCGTGGTTGTGTATTTCCTAACAAAATTTGAAATGTATCTCAGTAACACAGATTCATGACTTTATTTTTGTATCTTCATTTTTGGGAGCAACTATAGAATGCAGGGCGCCACGCCGAAGCAAGGTTTTTTATTTCGCAGTGGCTATTGTTACGGCAGCCGTAACGCATTTCCCATTTTCTATCGTTACGGTAGACTGCAACCTGGCAACTTTTATAAAAAAACATGACAAGAAAATATAAAATTAGAAGGAAAAAAGTGAATTTGAACTTTATGAAATTCGGACTTTATTTCCCTTTTAAAAAAAATCCTCCAAAGCCTCAGGTTAGAAAAGGAAAAAAATTCGAGTGCAAAACTGAGATTCGAACCCGCAACCTCGCGGTGCAAAATCCTACCCTCTATCGGCTGAGCTGGCGCACTGCTCGATAAAACGTGGAGAAACAAATAATTATATACCCGCGTGCGTATCAAAAAAATATCGTAGAGGGCGCTAAACAACGAGTGCCGTAACGATAGCCACTTCGTTTTTATTTTGCGTGGAGGCGTGGATGGAATAGGAGTAATAGATATGCAAACCTGCAAAAAGTGCTAAGTATAGCGAAGGAATGCACTGCACTTGTCTTCTAAGCTTCTCATGAAGGATCGGAAGGGAGGGCGTGCTTGTAAATGTGTTGGGGGCACTGTCTGGAGTGGCGGAGGCGCGGTGTCTTGGAGTCGCAGAATCGCGGAGACGCGGGGCACTGGAGTGGCGGAGGCGCAGAGTCGCGGAGTCGCAGAGACTCGCGCCGATAGAGGGCGCAATTCTCGGCGGAATTTTTTTGAGAACGAAGCATCCATATCCATTTTAAATGGGCGCGCAAATTAGGAAGGGAGGAGGGCGACAGGGCACTGTCTGGAGTGACGGAGGCGCGGAGTCTTGGAGTCGCAGAATCGCTTTAAATGGGCGCGCAAATTAGGAAGGGAGGAGGGCGACGGGGCACTGTCTGGAGTGACGGAGGCGCGGAGTCTTGGAGTCGCAGAATCGCTTTAAATGGGCGCGCAAATTAGGAAGGGAGGAGGGCGACGGGGCACTGTCTGGAGTGGCGGAGGCGCGGAGTCTTGGAGTCGCAGAATCGCGGAGACGCGGGGCACTGGAGTGGCGGAGTCGCGGAGTCGCAGAGACGCGCACCGATAGAGGGCGCAATTCTCTGCGGCTCCACGACTCCACGATCGATTTTCGGAGGTAGGTCGACTGCGGTTCCACGCCTCCACGCAGCCGTACGGAGGCGTGGATGTAGAGTAAAGTGGCCCTGCATTCTATAGTTGTACCCATTTTTGCAGAAATGCCTTTAATAAATCGAAGTGGCTATCGTTACGGCAGCTGTTGTTTAGCGCCCTCTACTATACTTTCTTGATACGCACGCAGGTTTATAATTATTTGTTTCCCCACATTTTAGCAAGCAGTGCGACAGCTCAGTTGATAGTTTTTAGAGGGTAAGATTTTGCACCGCGAGGTTGCGACTTGCGGGTTCGCATCTAAGTTTTGCACTCAAATTTTTTCCCTTTTCTAACCTGAGGCTTTGGAGGATTTTTTTTTAAATAAAAGGGAAATAAAGTCTGAATTTCATAACGTTCAACTTCATTTTTTTTTCTTCTAATTTTATATTTTCTTATGTTTTTATAAAAGTTGCAGTACTAGGCCTACCGTAACGATAGAAAATGGGAAATGCGTTACGGCTGCCGAAGCGATAGCCACTGCATTAATAAATAGGCCTAGGCCCCCTACCTAAACTGTAAACATAACGCTAAGGATCATCCTAACTAGCCTACCTCTTCACTCCTTCAGCCTGTTTCATCATGTTCATTGAGATTGTTAATTTATAAAGTGGTGTCAGGTTGCAAAAAGGTTTTTCATATTTAGGCTATGCAATTTAACATGTTTAATGCAGGAATTGATTTCAAACAATAACATAAAGAAACAAGTCTTTTTGGGTAGAACCGTAAACATGATGACATCAAAGTCTTCGTAGCTTAACTCCAGCGTTCATGCGATAAGCATTAGAGCTGGAGTTACTCAAGCTAATGACATCGCCAAGTCAAGTGTTGTTTTAATCCGGTTCGTTAGTAAAAACGTCATACACGCGCGCACACCACTGATTCCTAGCGCCCATTGGCTGCAAACGCTCGAACTGCGTTAACTTCCGGTTCAAATCGTGCAGAAAGTGCTGGAGGTGACGTCACACTAACGAACCGGATAGCTCCAAGCTGCCAAGGTCTAGGTGCGGCATTGAAAACGGTGGGAAAACCAGAATGGAGACAAATTCTTCCCCTAGAACTATTACTCGAACTATTAATAGTAAGGCCAACAAAAAACATATTTGGTCTCTGGTCACACAAAGTTCCGCAATTGACACGGCCACGCGGCTTTTTTTTTTTTTTAGCTTTTTTTTTTTTTCTCTTCAAGCTTGGATTGTACAGACAAGGTGGGATACTATTTTGCTTTTTTGGTGTCCTCATGTACATTGGTGTCCTCCATAATTTGCCTTGGTGCTTTCGAATATTTGCCTTGGTGCAATTTCCCATTCCTTGGTGCTCTTTGGTAAAAAAAATTGAGGAGGTGCGGCAATAGAGGGCGCTGTTGGAGCTACCGCGGAACATTTTTGGAAAAAAAAGATTGACGCGCATGATTAAAATCGACGCGCGCGCTGACCAGAGACCGACTTATTTTTTTTTTGGCCTAATACCCATAGTTTTAGGGGTAGGCCTATCCATCTACATCATAACATAGGCCTAGGCCTACATAACATACATGTATTAATTTATATGCATACAGCAAAATTTACTATAGTCTGCAACTCTGCATAAATAAATGAGCTACCTGTTCAGCATGTTCAGTACATTTGGTTTCAGATTGCGCACATTATTCAATCTGCTTTTAGGTCAACTAATCCACAAATTCAGGTGAAATGGGATTTATAGTTACCTTGATTGAGTGATGGAGATACTAGATTTAAGCTCTTATAATATTGAAAATGCGATGTCAAAAGTACGTTTGCCACTTTTCATCGTTTTAGATCGGTTTAAACAGTTCCCCATCGGATCAAAAACTGTTTCTCTCATAAAAAAATCATCACGCCAGAAAATAATTTTTTTTTCCAGCCAGAATCACCCGGAATGAAGTGGATTTTCTGATAAAGTATTATTTGATTTTTAGAAATAGAGTTGATTTCAGAGAATTTCAGTAAAATTTTGAAAAGAAAACTTGCTTTTGAAATGATTTTGAAAATGCTTTTAAAACCTTCGTCTGAAGCACGACGGTTTAAATTAAAACATGTACGGACTGATAAACATTTGACCCATTACAGAACACGTCACATAAAAATTGATTACATGCATGAAGTTGGGTCGAACTTACACGCCCGATCCGGAACTAGGCAAAAACATGCGTGCTGTCTTTGAAAATGTTCAAATACTGGAGACTCTTCAACTTATTTTGATTCAACTAACATTCAATGCGACTGTAGAGTAGGCCTACCCAAAAATATTTGGAATCACACGTTCTGAGTGACGGACCGAGGAGAAAATTTATCGGACATTCACGGCTCCCGTGATTTTCTACAAACCGTCCACACATGTCAAAGGGCGAGTGGGAAATCAGGCCGAAATTCTTTTCTAGGGATTTTATCGGAGATATTTTGTTAGCTTACATTTTGCTTTTCAAAATGCACTTCATCAGAAAATATAGTATTGGAGACCAATCCAAAAGAGGAGAGGTAGATTTTCATTTGAAGCGATCCGGAACTAGGAAAAATCCGGAACTAGGAAAAAGACCATTCTTATCACGATATTCAATAACTTCCATTGGAAAAGGATCAGTCATTCGAGAAAGAAAAAAGAGCCGCGTTGAATGTGTAGAATTTTTGGTTTACCGATATTTCTGAATAGTCACGCAAGGTACCCTGAATCCCTTCCGCGCAAAACGGTAGGAGCCCTGGAAAAAATGTTGCACCCTGATGTCACTTTTTCTTCATATATCATCTCAATGAAGGTCAGTCATTGCAAAAATGATGATAAGACGTGAATCTGGGACTGAGAAACATTTCCAATTTTGTTAGGAAATACCAGTACTTAGTAAATTTTCTTGACTCTCCATAGACTTTGTACACAACCGCTGAAGTCAGGCTGTAACATTTTTTCCGGAGCCCTCCGAGTACCTGTCAAATCATATGCGCGTGCACTGGATGGAGGGAACGGGTACCTTGGCACTAGGGCTCCTATGAAATGTCTTCATCCAGGGTTTTGAATGTCTAGACTATCCAATGACATGTATGGCGATCTATATCGCCATGTTAGCTTGGAAAACCCAGCTCTGAGGCAGCATCTCCAAAGTCGGAATGCTCAGAACGTTCTCACTGGAACGACGTGTTCCGGGGCATTCCATTTGGTGAATGCTAGCTGTTGTGTGAAACTGTCTCATTTTTAGCTCTCTTTTCTGAGATTGGCGTTTTTTTTCCAAAGATCTCAAATTTTATCACATCGTCATGGGGTTCTGCGGTATTTCCCCAATTTTCCCTGCCGAAAGGATAGGAGTTACAGCTTTTCAAAGAGTTACTGAAGCTTGACAGATCTGCTAAAGCTACTGAAACTGGCAACGTTCTTTTGAAAAGCCTTTGTACATGTACATGTATATAGTTAAATACTTTTCATACATGTGTTCACGGTTACATGCGTAATGTACAATGTAAGCCAATCCTTTCAATGTCCTTCTGTATAATTGTTTGTGAAAAAACCCTGCATGATTTTTCACTTATACCCATTCCTTGTGCTCCATGTATTACCATAAAAAGGGTAAAACATTCCAGTTATCTACACGTACACTGCAGTTCAATGGTATATTTTGAACAAACATGTTGACGACTAAGAAAATCCGCCAACATAGGGCTGGAGATCTCAGTTGGTGGAGCACCGGAACGGCAATTGGGAGGCTGCAGGTTCAAACCCTGCTCCAGTCAATTTCTTTGTTTGAATTTTTAGTTTAAACTGTTTAACTGTGGACATTAACTCTAACCCCTTGAGCATTTTTACTAGAAAATATCCTGAATCCGCCAAAATCCACTTATTGTGTCATGCACAAAAATGTTGGTGTTGGTGACTACTCAGTATGGAGGTATCCTGAATCAATCAAAATCCTGCAGTACCGCCAGGCTTACAATCCTGAATCCATCAAAATCCCCCTGTTTTCAATGTGGAGGTATCCTGAATCTGCCAAAATACTCCAAAAGAGGGGTATGGATTTAGGTACGTTAGAGTTAAATATGAAGTTACAGACCACATGTACAATGTAATTCACTTCTGTTAGACGTGTGGCTGCAAAACGGTCGGACGTTACCACGAGTTGCTAGATGACCTTGATCTAGGAAGTCATTGCATTATTTAAATACAAAGGGCTTGTCGTCAGTTACTATTGTAAGACCATTCAGGAAACTAGAGTCTGATGAATATGTTGTGCTGCCTTCCTGTATGAAGGGAAACACCCTAGAATGGTTAACATGCATACATATACATGTACATAGTCTTCATATTTTCTTCATGAGGACAACAGGGCCCCCAGGGGAACAGTTCATTGACAACTTATGGGGCTTACCCTGGTAAAATAGCACGAAATAAATAAATAAATAAATAAATAAGACTCTGAAGAATTTTGTACTTCTGCATCAAAGGTCATTACATAAATTTGGGGTCCAAAGTATGACATTTTTCCTGTCCCTGTTAATTGCCATTTACTTTGCAATTTACCATTCAGGTATCATTAAGAATGACTTCAAATTTTTTTTTTTTTTTTTTGACAAAAATTTGCTATTCGTAATCACTCCTGGAGGACGACTGCATTACAGATTGCATCTGAATCATAAAATCGTATATAATAGGCCTGAGACCTAATGACGTCGCGCTTTGTTTACATGTGCGCTTTCCTATGTGGTAGACGGCCCTACTTCGTCTGGCGTCGTGACTTCGCTCCCATAGGAAAGCGCATATAATGTAAACAAAGCCAATACGTCATTAGGTTTAAGGACTATTTTCAGATGTTCATGTACATGTACGTAACACAGATGGGAAAAAGTTGACACCAAAATTATAGAATGACCCTTGCACGATTACGTGCCTCTTATTTTCACCGTCCTTAAAATTTAAAATCATTTCAAAATGTCTTCCAATAATTCATTTTGTATTTTGTAGGAACATTGTGGTAATTAAATCTTATTTACTGTTTTCTTTTGTTGTTGTTGGTATGTTTGTTTACAGATTTGAGCACTTGACATTGTTGTGTGCACTCACAGACCAGCATTGCCATGGCGTGTGGCTGTACTTGTGTCGGCTCAGCAGAAGATGTAAGATTTTGGCGATTTAACTTATCAGAAATTGTACTGGTAAACTGATTATGCTTAATATGGGTTTAGGATGGTCCGACTGTTTATGTGTACAGTTTACCATATGGTGTTGGAATTTGCATGAGTGAGAAAGGTTCCTAGTAAATCACTGCAGTGGATTGGTGTTTAAGACCAGGTAAACAGAAAAATTGTAACTACATTGTACATGCAGACGCCTACATATGATCGTACACAAAAAAAATTGCCAAAAAAAAAAAAAAAAAAAACCCCTACCTACCGGTACCTACCCTATTTTCAAATGCCATGTAATCGGAAGCAGAACTAGGTATTTTTTTTTGGCCTAATTACATCTTCATCCCTTAAAAATTCGTTAAAGAGCCATTTTCCCTTGAAATTACAGTTAACTAAATTTTCACAGATTTTTCAACATATTAAGCCAGATTAGGAGTCCGTGAAAACACCCTTAAGAAAGTCCTTTGTTTACCCATGGACCCAGTGTACCGTTATGTATAACCAATGATAATCCCCAGTGGCCAGGATCATTAAAAAACCGTGAAAATACCCTTACAGGATTAGTCCTATATAAGCCCCATGTAAATGTCCGTGAAACATCTCTTAAAGATTCTTTTCACAGGGGAAACGGACTTTTAACCCTAACCTCCCTGAATCCTCCAAAATCCTTTTTGCAAATTGGAGGAATTTGCAGGATTGAGGTTACATGGCCAAAGTGCGTTGCTGATTTCGGAGTACGCACTGTGTCAAGGTCTTGGGCCGGACCTTGTGTTGTTTATGCTCAGCCGTGCATACAATTAGTCCTTGATTATACTTGACATCCTCCGCACTGCTCCAGGATGTCACTGCCTCTGCCTCAGCCTATTGACAGTCATAGCCGGAGGATTTTGCAGGATTCAGGCAGTGGTCACCCCTCCATGGACCATATTCAAGAAACAACAGAGGAATTTGCAGGATTGAGGCTATATGCTATTTTTCCATGAGGCCAATTGGAGGATTTTGCAGGATTGAGGCTACATCCTAGCAAAAAGGCCTAGGGAGTTAGGGTTAATGAAAGTTTAAGGGATCAGATAAGTAGCCTCTGTCTTGACAAATCCTACCAAATCCACCAAACCACCTTTTAGAAATTGGAGTATCAGGGTTTATTTTGCTTTTTGTAGGCGCCCGACTCTGGGAAGTTGACGCCCATTGAGAAGCGAGGATGCACCGACTGCTTGTGTTGCATCATCTTCTTCCTTTTCTGGATTGGCATGGTGAGCATACTTTGAATAAATTCTTCTCAGCATTAGTGGTTGATTTGTGACGTAGTACACCTGCGCACTAAAAGCAATGTGTGAATGCCTCTAAGTCAAATGATGGTCAAAACTCTTGGCTGTCTGTTGCGCTTCATGATGTCTGCGGCTATTGGTAACCATGGATATTATATCTATATTACTCGATTAGTTGATATTACTTTGATATCAATGTCATCGATAACATTTTTTTTATCATATGGAGATATCAATCATTTCAATATTGGGGAATTATACCAACAATTTTGATATTTTTGTCCGCTGCACAGTTTGTCCAGGGATGACAATTTATATTTTGGGACTAACAGCACTGCTTTGGATCAAGCCTGAACCGGTGCATATTTTAGCTATTATTCATGTGGGTTTCCTTGATATCAATATAGTATACAAATATTGAATGCTTCGAGTGGTGTAGTAAAACGGGCCTCCCTCGCCTCGAGGGAAAATAGAATGGTCCATGGATCATCGAGGGAGGCTAGTTTTACTTCACCACGAGATAAAGCATTAAATATTTGTTTTATAACACTTCACCCACAGATTCTGCTTTGTACAATATTTTAAATTATTTAACAGTAAAAAAAACTTCAATTTCAATACAAATTGGTGGAAAGTGTATTTCTCTCTTCCTAACTACCCCTTCGCGAAATGTTTGAACCCAACTCTGTGGCGCGCTCTCCTTGGAACAAAACGCGCTGCGTGCAACGCGCACACCAGCATGCATTTGCACACAAATACCGCGCCGTGGAAATAGTACTTTCGTTGCTAATGGTATAGTACTTTGGTTGCTACGGGTATAGTACTTTTGGCCGTGCACAGAAAGATAGCAAAAATAGAAAGTATCATGTGACTCGCTCTCGGCCAGTCAAGACACAGAATCTGTGGGTGAGGTGTTATAATCTTTAATATGTATATAATGAAAACCGATATTCTCGATAATGGATTTCCAATATATCAATTATTGACAATTCTGATATCAACGGACCCTAGGTAACCAGCTGGAACCTTACCCCATGCTGCAGTTTCAAATAAGCGACTAGAGAAGTCCAAACATCCCTTGTTCGAGCAAAGGTAGTCGAGCGATGGTTAGCTGTGGTTACCTATAGTTCGCACCCAATCCTCTCCCCCTTTGTACAACAAGGCGTACTTGTTTACTTCTAAACCCTTTCCTTACCATGGGTGACTTTTTTCGACAAGGAACTACCCCTCTGCTTGCTTACCGTACGCGACTTTAGTCGACGACCAGGAAACCACACAGAACACCCTCAACACAGATTTATTCACAGCTTTTCAGAAAGCTGGCATGTTGGTTTGTTTGGCCTCCCATACATCAACCGTATGCCATCTGGAGTAGTGTTTTCGGATCATGTTTAATGGTGTGGTTTATTTATAGTGTTACCATTACAAAAACTTAACTCTTTCGCTACGGCAAGCCGCTGGCAGCGGCTCGGTGACGTCACTGTAAATAAATAGGGGTATCCCCATGGCGTGTGCCTTAGTTTCATAATTTATATCGTATAACCTCTGACCCTAGTTTGAGCCGCTGCCAACGGCTCTCCGTCTCGCCGGGGTCTGCTGCAGGTTATTTTGAGCAGGTTGTTTACAGAGAGACATTTAAAGATGGCGGCGTCCACATCGACACACGGCGGAATTTCCAGCGATTTATTACGTACCAACGTGAAAAAATTGGGAAATTAAATTCAGTAGCGAAAGAGTTAAGAGAAGTGCTTCAGATGTATCTTTCGTATACTGCAGTTCTTCATTGCGGGTTACTCTATCGCCACGGGCAACGTCCTCCGCCTCATCTATGGCTACGACAGCTATGGCAACATCTGCGGGATGAAGAACTCCAAGATTGAGAACGTGACCCAATCGGGCATGGACATGACCGACAGAACGTGAGTCCCTTGACTACATGACAGGCTAAAAAAAAAAAGTCTCCGGTTTCTGGTATGGAGCTTGTCCAAAAAGTGGTGCGGCGACGCGGCTTTTTTTTTTTACCTGACTTTTTTGCTTCAAATGACGGCTGATGACTGCGAATGGTGCCCGACTAAACTTAGTGAAAATATATGGGAGTCCAGAGAGGCCACATAAAGCTTATTCTCGATCATAACCCCATCTAAAAACACGTTAAAATTGTGCAGCAGCAGGATTCCAGTCAAACCAGTGAGTTTGGCGGTTTTGAGACATCATCTTTCATTGAAAAAAAAACTTTTTCAGTTTGCCGACGCGCATGGCTACGGCGACGTGCGCGCATACCAGAAACCGGAGACTTTTTTTTTTGGCCTAAACATCCATTTTGTAACGACTTCAAATTTTCTGAAATCTCATTTTAGTTTCTTTTATTGGACAGGGGTGTACACGGGAAGGTATTTCCTAAGCACTCGACATGGCTAATACTTACGACTCGGCGGGTATTCCTAGGACTATATATCACACTACAGACTTGTTCCATTTAACCTTGTATTCTATAGACACGTCTTTTTCATGGATGTCCGTAACCCGGCCGCTTCGTTGGAGATTTGCGTTTCCGAGTGCCCCGAGGTGATGCTGAATAACACACAGGACATCAAGGCATTTGCCGAGGAGACGGGATCCAAGCTCTGCGACTACGATGTCAAGGTTGCCGACTATGGGAGTACTGCACAGGGTGTGAATGGGCCTTGTCCAGCGATTGTTTATGGAAGGTAAAGCCAGGGGCGTAAATCCCGGTGGGATGGGGGGTATATATCCCCCACTTTTGACCAGGGGGTATAGGCTATTGAATCATCCCCTCACTTTTTCTAGATGAGAAAACGAAATGCGGATTTCGAGGTATTTTTTTGAACATCCCAACAACGAAAAGGTTTTCAATAGCACTGAAAAGTGGAGAAACAAAGTACAAAAGCTTTAAAAATGCGCCTTTTGATGTAAGCGCGATTATACATATTGATACATCGATATCCTGAAGAGCACCCCCTAGTTTTATGTGGTGTCCAGTGCCCCTCCCCTCCCTCCCCTTTTTTTTGAATTTCCACAGCCAGGCAGTTTTTGGATTATGGCTACTGGGTGAAGCAAAGTCACACCAGGGCTTAAAATTAGGCTCAAGAACTTCAGAAATTGGTACAAAAATTCCACTTTTCTTGAAAGTGACAGCCCGGCAGGTACCATGATTTCACTGGACGCTTGAGGCTATTATTCACTTACACTTACAGTCAAGTAATGTATTTCATAATTATATTGCGGTTTTATTTTTTGATGTTTGCAAGTGTTGTATATTATCCCATCATGCACTTGAGACAGCAGTCAACAATTTTTGCATTGCGCCATCAAATAAAAGTCACAAGGAGTTGTGAACTACTTTGCATGAGATGAGTCGAAACATTAAAGTGTGACCATTGATTTGTGTAAGCTTTCGTGCTGGACATGACATGGGGTGATTTGATGCCTTGCACTACGCATTACACCATTGTGACACCCAGTAGAATGTAAGACACCATTTTTTTGTCAGTATTAATAAAAGTAAAGGGGACGAACCTGTGTTCACAGGAATGGAGTGCCCATCTCTCTTTCGAAGCGATTGGGCCAGACTCTAGTCCATGAAATGCTGCTGTGGGGGGATCGCCACACCTCCTCCACAGCGAGTCTGTTCCCATCATTGAATAATGCCGGTACCCATTTAACACCTGGGTTGAGAGGAGTAATTGAGGTAAAGCGCCTTACTCAAGGGCACAACATGCATGGCCACGGCGGGGCTCGAACCAACAATCTCATGATCGTGAATCCTGTGCCCCACTGCTAGACCACACGTGCCCCAGTATTAATGCCAGTCCTAAGATTTTTGGTTTTTTTGTCTTCATAGTGACGAGTTGCTGAACCGCTGCGTGCCCAAGGACATCGGGAAGCTGAGCAAGGACGCTATTGAGGCTCTCATCAACTTCCTGAATTCCTCTCGGCTCATCTCCAAGATCATGGCGGACCTGTACATGGCACGCTGGGCCATCCTGGGCATGTGCGGCATTGCAGTGGGTCAGTGGCTCTCAGTCACAAGTCAAACACAAATCATCACAAGTTCAATTTTTTTTCTTCAAAATATGACCAAGTCAGTACAAGTCATCACAAGTCATAACAAGTCACAACAAGTACATCACAAGTTATCACATTTCATTACAAGTCACCAAAAGTCATCGCAAGTCATCACAATTATCATAAATCATAACAAGTCGATCACAAGTCACTACCAGTCATGTCCGTTGCAAGCCATCCATTCTCAAGTCAATTGACATGTTATTCAAGTATGACCGAGGTTCGTTAATATTCATTCCTCATTAATGTGGCCTTTTTATTATTGTCACTACTAATACAGCAACATTTAGCTTCCTTTGTTACATCAAAATTATAATGAGACGAAATTAAAGCTTAAAGTCATAACAATTTACCACACAAAAGTCAGTTAATAAAATCTAAGTATACATAAACGTATTAAATCCATTTTAAGTGACAAGTGTAAAACTGACATAATTGTTAATAATTGGTACAGCATTATAAGTTCCCACTTGTCTGTTGATGTTTCTACTTGCTCAAGATCTAAAAACAAAATTGAAGGGAATTTTTTTCTCTCACTTTTGACAGTGTTGGCGTTCATCATGGTATTCCTGATTCGCTTCCTTGCTTCGGTCATTGTGTGGATCATCTACATAGTCTCCATTGTAGGAGCAATTGGTAAGTGTACCCCTCTAGGCCCTGTACCGCCCCAATCCGCCCAATCCGCCCCAATCCGCCCTGCCTATTATGCCCTGTGCCGTCCTAAACTGTCACAGCACACTGGTTTTATGGATTCAGCTGGGACTAAAGAATCAACTTTTGCAACTTTTCCTTCACTTCACATTTATTTAATTAAACAAAATTTAAATTAGGTTTATGCAATTAAACACAATTTCAAATAGGTTTTGCCCTTCACAGACGGATAAACACTGTATACTCAGTGTGTTACCTCCCAAGCGAAAGTTGGAAAAAATCACTCGGGTGGGACTCGAACCCACCACCTCCTGCTTTCTAGTGCAGACGTCTTACCACTCGAACCACCGAGCTAACGGGATCGGTTGGCTGGTTCGAATCTGATGTACATAGCAGCGGGTACCGCATTAACTATTCATAAGATGGAATTTTGCGTCGGGGTGATGTTAATCAAATTAGGTAGGTAACACACTGAGTATACAGTGTTTATACGTCGGTGAAGGGTAAAACTTAATTTGATTTACATCAACCCGATGCAAAATTCCATCTTATAAAAAAAAATTGGAAAACACTGTATGAAGTCTTCTAAAGCTTAGAATTTCCTCAATTTTTTGTTACTTCCCAGTTCTATACCCTCCTGAAACATGTATTTGTGCTGGGTACCTGTACAGAATTTTGTGTATACCTCAAGTGATTTCCTTTACTTTAAAAAAAAATTGATAAAATATTAACAATTTGCCAAACAACCATTTTTTGTAGAATGCCTTTTTAATCGAAATGGTACTCTTCTGCAGAACAAACAGATTTATTTTTAACAAACTGGCCCCCTTTAAAAAAAAAACCTTTCCAGCTGGCACAGTGGCACTGTGGGTGACCTACGCCCTGAGGAAGAAGGAACTGGACGCCATGGACCCAGAGCTTGATGCCGCTGACCGCAATGTCACCACCTTTCTCGTCTTTGCAATCCTGGCCACCATCTTCACGGTATGAATTCAGACAATGATCCCGCAGCATGAGCAGTCACTGATAGTAACTTATCAAAATAGTCCTGGTTCTTATGTTTGATTCCTTCTTTACCATCTTATATTTCTGTAAACTTGAGGACTACTAAAAACCCATACAACAATTTTAAGGGGTGAAAAATTATCTGAACAGCTAGAAATGTGATAATCATTTCAGAGTTTAGACTAGCATTCTACAGTCCCGCCGAACCAAAACAGTGACTCAAGTCGACCCAAATAGAAGATGGTTTCAGACTCACAAACTTTATGCACTATTATTGGATTCTGTATTCGTTCAACATAACCTCAACTGTCATGACTGTCCATCTTTCTGCTTTCTGAACTTCTCATCCATATACTGTTGCAGTACCTAGGTGTAGAAACTAATATATTCCAAAAGCTTCTTTCCACGTGCTGCATCTCTTTGGAATTCCTTGCCTGGTGCTTGTTTCCCTCCAACCTATGATCTGTCCTGTTTCAAGAGGAAAGTTAATTCCTAGCTTCAGTTTTCCTGAGTACTCTTCTTTTAATAACTCTGGCAGTCCTGTACATTGAGTGGCTTTTAGCCTTGTTCAGGGCAAAAATGCCTTAAAAAATGTCACTCTCACTCCTAACTGTTTCAAACATTGAACTTTTGATAAAGGTAAATTTAAATCTCTTAACTCTTTCAGTGCCCGCGAAATTTGAAAAGTTTAACCCTAAAGTGCCCAACTTCGAGCGTTTTTGTTAATTGTTCAAAATTCTGTAAAAAATAAAGTAAATAAGTTTTAGTCACTAAATTTGTTGTTGTTGCTCTCTGGTATATCCTTGATATATTGGAAAGTCAGTAGTAGTCACAAACATAGTGATACACCCTGAAACACTAGCCTGAACACAGGGCAATTCCGCACTTTTTGCAGAAAATACGAGATTTAGTGCTGCGCCCTCTCGCAAGAACTCGAATGAAAAAATAAATACAGGTCATACATGCATGAAAATGGTACCATTAGAAAGAGCGAGAGCGCCCCCTTTTGATAACATATTTACTCTACCTCGTACATGTACGAGGTTTGGCAATTTTAAGTACGAACATTACCTCGTACATATACGAGGTTGGCGCTTTTGTACTAACAAATATACCTCGTACATGTACGAGTTTGGCACTGAAAGAGTTAAATATTTTGGCTCAGAACACTGCCAGATTTAAACCAATCACTCTCTGTACCTTGCCGCAGGTTGTTCTGCTCTTGGTCATCCTGGTGATGCGTAAGCGCGTCGCCTTCACCGTGGAGCTCCTTGATGAGGCAGGCAAGGCCATGGGCGCTATGCCGTTCCTGCTCATCCAGCCTGTCTGGACGTTCCTCATCTTGATTGTATTCTTTGTCTACATCGCCGTGGTGTTTATCGCCCTCTCTGCCACAGGTGTGTACAGCCAAGCGTAACAAATACTTAAGTGTAATATTGCAGAAATTTGTTAAGCTGAGAAAATATTTGCCTAACAGAAACAGGTAACCATCCAGAATGCCATGTTATGGTGCTCAGTGGTCTTGTGTCAAAGGGGAACGCAGAAAGAGAGTGGCGTACCTTGCCTCGGTGTGATGACTGGCCGGTGTATTGTTAACCCTAACTCCCTAGGCCTTTTTGCTAGGATGTAGCCTCAATCCTGCAAAATCCTCCAATTGGCCTCATGGAAAAATAGCATATAGCCTCAATCCTGCAAACTCCTCCGTTATTTCTTGAATATGGTCCATGGAGGGATGACCACTGCCTGAATCCTGCAAAATCCTCCGGCTATGTCTGTCAATAGGCTGAGGCAGAGGCAGTGACATCCTGGAGCAGTGCGGAGGATGTCAAGTATAATCAAGGACTAAACTTATGCACGGCTGAGCATAAACAACGCAAGGTCCGGCCCAAGACCTTGACACAGTGTGTACTCCGAAATCAGCAACGCACATTGGCCATGTAACCTCAATCCTGCAAATTCCTCCAATTTGCAAAAAGGATTTTGGAGGATTCAGGGCGGTTAGGGTAGGTTCCTACCTACCAATAGGTCTCAGAGAGACTTTTTGTCCTGGAATATTCATGGAAAAGTCCAGGAATTTCATTTTAAGACTTCTGTGGGAACCCTGCCACTCTAAACAGTGCCTTCTGTTTTTGTCCACCATTTCGCAAAATAAGGCTACTTGTGTTCATTTCTTTTATCAGGCACACCCAAGCTGGACCCCGAGACCGGTCATGTGATCTATGACCCACCGGAGCCCGTCAGCTACATGTGGTGGTATCACGCCGTGGGGTTCATCTGGACCGCTGAGTTCATCCTGGCCTGCCACCAGTTCGTCATCGCTGGCAGTGTGGTGGAGTGGTACTTCACCAGGTAATTATTGTTATTTCTTTGACGGGTATTCCCAAACACAAGACGTAGCGTCACTCAATTGTTTGAGCTACAAGCTGTAAAGAACAGAAAAGAACGAAAAGGAAGTCAAAGGTACAGTCGATTTAATCTTTGCATGGAACCTCCCCGAATCCTGAAATAAAAAAAAACCGAACAAGCACAATTACAGCCAAGCTGTCACATGTTGGGTGTCGGATTCCTACACTAACTTTGGAGTGCACTTATAGCACAAGATTCAACTTGTAATACTTTTTGTTCAAATAAAGCAGTAAACAGATTGAAAATTCATTCACACTCACATATTTTCTCTCAATGGCAAAAATGAAAATGCAAGTATTAGTTGAGATATCAAGGCCAGTAGAGGTGGCAACCACTTACAGTCAAAGCATGACAGTATCAAGTTACATAAACAGTCACAGCCAGTCAATCCTGCTTTATGTACATGTAGGCTGGGAGCTCTTAACTGTTAAAAACAGTCACTCAATTGATTTTGACTGAAAGGACAACTTTGTACAAAAGTGTTTGTTTGCATAGGAGGGTTTTAAACAGCATATGCCAACCCATTTAAACCCTTCATATTTCAAGAGATATGCATGCAGTGTAGAAGAGCAGTGTTTGCTGAAAGCTGGCATCACTTGACCACAACATCCAAATTGTAAACAAATGTCACACCATCCATTGCTTGGGTGACTGCAATTATAAGCAAGAAGACACTGGTCAACTCCTGTTTAATTGTGAAAAGCATGCACATTTTTATTTCAGTGGTAGCAGGGAAACCTTATTTACAAATCATGTTTGTTGTTGCTTGTGAAGGGACAAGAAGAGCCTAAGCTCTCCGATCCTGAACTCCATCGGTGTCCTGATCTGTAACCATCTGGGCTCCATGGTGTTTGGTGCGTTCATCATCCTGCTGGTGAAGATCCCCCGAGCCATACTGCTGTGGATTCAGATCAAGTAGGTTGGAACCGGTTGGATCTGGTTTGATCCAGTTCCATTCAACTTAAAACAAACAGAAAAAGATGTTGGGCTTTGAACTTTTGATAGTGATAATGTTGCACATGTTGGTGTGAGGACACCATAGGACTCTTGCTGGGGATCCAGATCAAGAAGTAGGTTGGAACAGGTTGGATCTGGTTGGATCCAGTTCAATCTAGATCCAGCTTGTTTGTTTGTTCCAGGGTCCCATTTAATGGAGCAACTAAGAAGGAAATACTTAGAACCATTCACAACATATCACATGATATTTTGGCTGGTGACTTTTTTACTGAAAAAAATTATTGTATGCTTTTGTTAGCAACACAATGAAATTTGCCCTTGTTTTGTCCAGTTAATTCAGACCTTATTAGGAGTGAAGAAATGCTGTCCTGTTTGCGAAACAAAAATAAAAAATCAGCCCAAAATGCCACACCGTATGCTTTTTGCCTGTGACTGGTTCACATCTGATTTGTACTTTCGACAATAAATGGCAACATGTAAAATATGTTTATGGCTGTCCGCATTTCATTTTTCAAGTCAAACCTTTATTTTTGCACTTGTGAGACACCTGAACAGCATTTAGAATTAAAAGAACTTAATGCTGAAGTTAAAAAAAACAATTAAAGTCTGTCGCGAGCCAATGTGGCTCATCAGGCCGGCGTTTATCTCCGGCTTAAGTAGCATGAAACAACTGAGAATATTTCTACTCCCCCTGGATGGGATGCTAGTCCATCGCAGGTTACTCCCCAGCTAATGCCGGTACCCATTTATACTCCTGGGTGGAGAGGGGCAAGTGGGGGTGAAGTGCCTTGCCCAAGGACACAACATATTACCAGCAGCTGGATTTGAACCCCTGACCCTCTGATCATGAGTCACGAACCCTAACCACTAGGCCACACACTCCCCTTAATGTTTAAGGCATTTGAGTAATTGCTTATTTCATCTGTCTCTGTGTGTTGTCCTCATTAAGGTTGAAGGGTTCAGAGGGCTCTATCGGCAAGTTTGTCCTGCGCTGCCTGTCCTGCTGCCTCTGGTGTCTGGAGAAATTCCTCAAGTTCCTCAACGAGAATGCCTACATTGTGATTGGTAAAGTAGAGCTAAAGTTTGCCCGTCTTGAGTGGGGAGTCTTTGTCATTGTGACTTAAAATCGGTTGTAATGTAGAGATGAGTTAAGACCAAGTAAAGATAAACTTGATGACAAATATTCCAAAATTGCGAAGTCCATTGCCGAGTCTTTAAAGACATATAGGATCATGTGCATTTGTCCCAAAAGTAACATTCAAATTATTATCAAAAATCTCACTTGGATTAAAGATCGTACTGGTGCTAAACACCCCGTGAAATTATTCCGTCTGGCATGCTGTCATTTAGAAGAAATCCAGAAATGTTAGTGATTTTCTAAAGATCAATCAATGGACTGAGTTTTGGAAATAAAGGGTGCTACGGACAAGTCGTGTTTCATGATCAAAAGGTTGTGCATGGGTTTTCATTATTTTCTCGAAAAGTGTAATATCCACATAGCTAAAATTTTCCACCGGTTCGGCTTTTAACTTTCTTCTTTGGATTTAGAGTGGTGTTATTATTTGGAACAAAAAAAAATGCATGAAAAGCAAATGATCCTATATGCCTTTAAACTGTTAATTTTAACACATGGTTATTTAGATTGGATTTGTATTTTTCCAGGTATTTCAGCCTTTGGCTAATATGAATAGAAGAATAAAAACAAATAAATTAAGTTGAGATTTTAAATAAGGACATCACCAATCCAGTTGTGCTATGGAATACCATTTTAAAGAGTTGATATGAGGTATGTGGGGTGCTGTGGTCTAATAGCTACGGTGTTCGACTCGTGTGCCGTGGTACATGGGTTCGAATCCTGACCGTGGGAGCATGGTGCTTGTGCTCTTGAGCAAGGCACTTCACCATTCTTGCTTCGTCCTTCAGATGGGACGTAAAGCCGTAGGTCCCGTGTGTTGTGTAATGCACGTTACAGAACCCAGTAACACTTATTGCTAAGAGAAGGGGTTTGCCCCGGTGTTTCTGGCAGTGGCTGCTATATGCGCCGCAGCACCTTGTAAACCATTATAAGGTGCTACATAATGGGTCTCATATTTCTCATAAACTTCATTTACCTGTCTTTAATAATAGACATAATTTCCAGCACCTTGAGTACCTAATTGTTGGTAGATACGTGGGCTATATAAGACTCCGGTATTATTATTATTACGCGTTTTGCAGAGGATATGATGCAAGAGAAATTGTCTTGTTTAACAGAATGAATATACATTTGTCTTCCCTTTTTTTTAGCTATTGAGGGTGGTGGATTCTGCAGTTCGGCAAGAAAGGTAATCAATTTGAAAAACAATTTAAGTTCCTAAAAGAGTTGTAAAAAGTGCTGATCAGCATGTCTTAAGCAGATTTCAGCTGAATTTTGTAAGTTAATTTTTAAGATTTTGACCTAACTATCCATACAGGTATTATACTGAAACTGCACAAGTGTACATGCACTTGGCATGGACATCTTTTTAAGCAAAATAAATTTGTATTAAAATCTGCAATTGCATGACAAAGATCCTAAGTAGGGGCGGGCAAACTCAGCAACCACACTTAAAGGTTAAAGTTTGGCTTTGAGAAGGTTGAAACAGCTTCTTGGGTTAAAGGGAATGTACAACATCTGTTTTTGCTGCAAGTTTCAGAAATAAATGGATTTGGAGGATTAGTATGTTATAGCGATTGTAGTTAAAATGACTTGTTTCACGTTTTGGGCTTGTAGATGTTGGAAAAACCAAGAAAACCAGTCATATTTTTGTAGTCTGGTTCCTTGATCCCACTTAAGATAAAACGAAGCAATTTATAGACTTTGGGGAATTGTAAGGGCAGAGAACCAGTCTAGGTGTGTAATCAATTGCAAAGAAAATGTGGACTAACTAATAATGCAACAATAGGAGCAGGTTTTGAAAAAAAGCCAGTTTTCTCCAACGCTGGTCGGCCGACCAGCGTTGGAAAAATATCATTTTTCTTGAAAATGTCAGCACACCAGGAGCCATGATTTTACAGGATGCATTAGAGTGTCATTCCCTAACAATCCAGTTAGATATTTTATGATATTTTGATCATTTTGTTTTGTGATGTTTGCAAATGTTGTATCTTCCCTTTAAATGTTGGACTGTGTGATGAATTTCCTAGGCCTTCATCATTCTGTTGTCCAACGTTCTGCGTGTTGCCGCCATCAACTGCGTGGGTGATTTCGTGCTGTTCCTGGGCAAGCTGGCTGTTGTTGCTGTCACGGCCGTGTGCGGGCTGGCCATCATGGGGGTAAGTTGATGACAGTTCTTATGCCAGTGATGAATTTGTTGTAGGAAAAAAATCAAAGAATTACAAGCAAAACAAAATGGAGTGAAAATAAAAATTTCACATTTGAACATGGTACAAGCTATGTAAATATAGCCACTGAAGAAGTTCTTGATTTAAAATTAAGTAAATATGGGGAAAGCATTTTCCAATGAATGCAATAATTCAAACTAGAATCTCTAAAATGCGATTTTGGTTTCTTTGACTAATTGCTAAAATCCATAGTCATTTTAAAAAAAGACAGTAAAACCTGATATATTTCTGTTTTCATTTTAAATTTATTGAAGTTTTTTTTTGGGGGGGGGGGGGGGTCAGTGAGTAGTTATTTTCGAATATTAAGAAGTAAAAATTTTGCTACAGCAAAACTTTTTGGCCACAGTGACTTGAACTGTATGAATTTTAAATTTAAAGTTTTAATCCGAGCAGAGTTATTCACAGAAAAATCTGAGAGATTATAAAGTGAAATTATGTATTCATTTTTGTCTTGATTTGTATTTAAAAAGGGATGTTCTATGAAGTTTGTCATATTGTCATCATTGCATTTCATAACTTCGTTCGTCCTCTTTTCTCTCATGTTCTGTATTAAAAGTGTTGTTTTCATTGTTCCAAAGACTAGGAATCGTCATAGAGGTTTCACTTTTATAAAAAAATGTGTTACTTGAACCCTCTGAATGCTTTGTTTAAATAGATGGGGTCATTCAATCTAGCGGTGAGTGGGTCTCGTACCCAGAATGCAATGGGTGCTGCTGCTCGGGAAAATGAGGCATTGTGATGCATGGGCCTTGCAATTTGCATGAAATTAAGTTTGTTTATTTGGGGTTTTTTTCCCCAAAAAAATGCAGTCAAGTAAAGTTCCTGTGGTACCTTTGATGAACATAAAGTCAGTATTGCATGCAAAAAGAATGCAAGAATGCAAAAAAAGTTTCACCGATTCATTGGTGGGCTAGAATCTGTTGTACCACCTCCCCTCCAGATGCTTTGAGATCCGCCGGAAGGATTTCCCTGGATTTAGGAAAGATAAAACTAGCCACTGTGTGACATACATGTAAATCAAATTAGGTTTTGCCCTTCACTGACGTATAAACACTGTATACTCAGTGTGTTACCTCCCGAGTGAAAGTTGGAAAAAATCACTAGGGTGGGACTCGAACCCACGACTTCCTGCTTTCTAGTGCAGATGTCTTACCACTCGACCACCACTTAACGGGATCAGTTGGCTGGTTCCAATCTGATGTACATAGCAGCGGATACCGCATTAACTATTCATAAGATGGAATTTTGCGTCAAGGTGATGCAAATCAAATTAGGTTGACATACGTGTTCTTGATAATAATGTCCCCATAATGACTTCTGACTCGCATGTCAAATTTTTTTTTTTTTAATTACCGTTTAAAATCCGATGTTTATTTTTCAAAAATACAACTGTAAGCAACGCTAAAAAATGTTAAAACAAACAAATCATACCGCACCGCTCTTCAGGTGGTGTTGCGAATAATAGTTTTGTTATTAAATATGCCCCTCCCTATTTCCTGTGACAGTGCATCGCGGCTTTTTTTACGTATGTGTGTCCATGTCCATGTTTATCCATGTGACTCAGACTCGGACTTGAAACAAATGACTTGTGACTTGAATTTGAACTTTAACCAAATGACCCAAGGCGTTAATTTTCAATTAATTAACCCTAACTCCCTAGGAATTTTTGCTACGATGCAACCTCAATCCTGCAAAATCCTCCAACTGCCTCCATGTAAAAACTGCGTACAGCCTCAATTTGCCAAAATCTAAAGTTATTTCATGAATGTGGTCCTTGGAGGGGTGACCACTGCCTCGATCCTGCAAAATCCTCCAGCAATCACTGTCAATGTGTTGAGGCAGGGCCAGTGACATCCTGGAGCAGTGCTGAGTTCAAGTATAATCTAGGCCTGAATTCATGCACAGCTGAGCATAAACAACACAAGGTCCATCCTCAGACCTTGACACAGTACATCCTCCAAAATCAGCCACACATTTTGGCCATGTAGCCTCAATCCTGCAAAATCCTCCATTTTGCAAAGAGGATTTGGGAAGGTTAGGGTTAATTAAGCCACAACACATTTGACAAATTTTGTCAGCTGTGTTTACATTTATATGTCATTGTCCATTGTTGTTCCATGTATATTTTCATTTCCCGTTCATTCATGCTTCATTTCGTTTCTGTTTTCTTTCTTGTTCCAACCAATTTTTTCCCCCTCCTTTGCACACGGACTGTGAATCGTACCACACTTGCTGGCACCGTGATCTTTTTATTTGAAAATGTCTGGTTCTTTTGCCAACCATGCTTTTGCTACCCGGATGTGCCCGTTTGGCAGACCATGCCGCAACTGAATTTCTATGCCGTGCCCATTTTTGTCGCCTGCATTTTCGCCTACCTGGTGGCCAGTGCGTTCATGTCCATCTACGAGGTATGGCTGCCCCACGAGGGCGCTGTTTACAGGCATCGTGGAGTCAAAAAGGAAAACATTGCATTGCATATTCATTTCTGGAAAAATCAGTCTGACTTTTCTCACTTTTTTAAGAGAAAGTTGTCAATTTATCTGTGCTTTCAAAACTAAAATAAAACAGATCTACTCATTACAAAATACAAGTATCCACTTGTTTTTTTAAGAGAAGTATACGTTGAGTTTTCCAAAGAAACAAATTGAACAAAAAGCAAAACAATTTTATCACCTGGTTATACTGGTTGTAAGAGTAGACTACTTTGAATCAATTGAAATTTTTTAAAACAATTGTCAGACTGTATCGTATACATAAGTATGCAGTGCTGTTGTTCCTTTTTGCCCTCGTTGCCTTCAGTCCAAACTGTCCTTGGTTGTAATGGTGACACATCAAAAGATATGGAGAAATTGGAGAGAGTGTGAAAAACTCTCACATCATAGTCATCAGGTTACCCTACTCGAGTACTTCGTGCAAGAATTGTGAGCCCCTTACAGTACCCTTAATGGCGCATAAGAACGAGAGGAAAAATGTCAGCATGTCTTCCGCATGATATGAGCATGTCTTCCTGCTAGCACTGCACATGAAAATGATTCTGTAACATGACACAGACAGAAAATCTCTAAAAAGTTGAAAAATACATGTACTTTGAATCAAAGTTGCTTCAAAATTTCCTTGGACTTTTCAGTTTCTGTATCTGGTGTATGGGCCACTACTAGCCCAGGACAGTTTGGCATTGCGGTCATCCAAAAAACAAAATGTCTTTTGTTTTTTGGATGGCTGCTGAACTTGTTAATAACTTTCTTATAAATTTGTCCACATGTTTATTTTTTGTATCCCCACCCCCTTCCCCCACCCTGTTCCCCACCATCTCCCCCACCGTGTGTGTAGACCAATGAGACTCTGATCTTCTATGCAGTGTCTCTGTTTATTGGGAGTGTTTTTGCGTACTTTACCGCCGACTGTTTCCTGAGTGTGTACGAGGTAAGGTGGGCGGAGCCTGAGGCGTGATTGACAGATATGCAAATCAGGATGTGGGGGGTTCTGAATAATGATTTGGTTTAATGGGATATTGTGTTGGTGGACTTGGTGGCCATACAAATCAAAATAGCACAATCCTCATTTTGATAAATTAGGTTGATGTGAACTCTGAAATGCATTTTATTGAAGAAAACGAATGGGGATTACAGCTCTAGTAATTGAAAAGCATGTGCTGGTACAGTAAAAAATATGGAAAGCTTTGTGAATTTTTCAAATTTTCCTTCCTTGAATAGGACTTATGTAAGATTCTTTCACATGACCGGTATAATTCTCAGTACATTTTCAATTTTCCCCTTTCCTGCCACCAGTTCCCATTTTGTCCTAGTCCTCAGTTTTAAAACTATTGTCACAAAGAGAAATTAGAACAGTTTAATGTTTCAAATTTGTGTATTCTCTGATCATTGAGATAAGGTGGTTTTAAAGATCTCCACTTCTCTGGATATAAAGTTGGAACTGGGAAATAAGGGGTGAACTGATCTCCGTGTTCAGAATGGGCCCAACGTGGCAAAAACAATCACTTTTGAAATCGATGTTTTAGTCATCCATGAGAGCAGGGGAGCAAGTAAGGTATCCATGGAAAGCTGATGATGGACAGTCAATAAGAGGAGAATGCAAAATTAAACTGGCGGTAACTCGTGGTTTACCTCAAGGTTTTGTGAGGTTTTCCTGGGTTTAACGGAGTACCTCAGGGTTCAGTAAGGGGAGCATGCAAAATTAAACAAACGGTAACGCGAGGTTTACCTCAGCGTTTTGTGAGGTTTTACTGGGTTTAACGGGGTACCTCAGGGTTCAGTAAGGGGAGCATGCAAAATTAAACAAACGGTAACTCGTGGTTTACCTCAAGGTTTTGTGAGGTTTTCCTGGGTTTAACAGAGTACCTCAGGTTTCAGTAAGGGGAGCATGCAAAATTAAACAAACGGTAACTCGTGGTTTACCTCAAGGTTTTGTGAGATTTTACTGGGTTTAACGGAGTACCTCAGGGTTCAGTAAGGGGAGCATGCAAAACTAAACAAACGATAAGTCAAGGTTTACCTCAAGGTTTTGTGAGGTTTTACTGGGTTTAACGGGGTACCTCAGGGTTCAGTAAGTTCAGTAAGGGGAGCGTGCAAAATTAAACGGGCGGTAATTTGTAGTTTACCTCGGGGTTTTGTGAGGTTTTACTGGGTTTTTACAGGGTAGCTCAGGGTTCAAACTCAAGTTACTGCTGGTTTAATTTTGCATTCTTCCCTAATTTCAACAGCAATCAGTTGCGGACATTGTTTCAGGTATAAGTTGCAGGATCCTGAACAACTTCCCCACAAATTTCCTGCAATGAAGTTATCAGTATTGGTGAGGCAAGCAGTTGCTAATGAAAGTTTCCCCAGAACATGTCAGGGACGCGTAATTTTTTTTCCTAGGAGGGTTAGGGGCAATGTCATGAATAATTCAGTTTTTCCTTTGAATCATTACAAGACTTAGGTTCTCGTTCTATTTTCCCCTTAATTTAAAATTATCTCAGTGATAAATTTGGAGAAAAAAATAGCTGATGAAAATGAGCAGCGACGACGTGGATTCGAACCAGGGATCTTTGTATCCATAGCTCATCTCGCTATCCACTAGGCTACTGTGTGGTAGCTCGACGACAACCGTTCTTTAAAATGCTTTAATGTATTGTAACTAGTTGACTAACTAACAACAATGCTGTTGATGTCATTGTCCGTTCATGAATTATTCATGACATTGCCCCTAACCCTCCTAGGAATAAAAATTACGCGTCAGGGACAAATGCAGAGCTTCTTCCAGACAAAGTGAATAATTCTACCTGCAACTTGTCTGGAACTTGTCCCGGAAATGAATTGAGATGGCCCCAACCATAATGCTTGAATTACCTTTTTTGACACACCCTCTTGAAAGAAATCATATGTAGAGGCGCCGCCGAACTTCTTCTTAAGTAACAGTTTTTTTTCAATGATTGCCCCCTCCCCGTCTCTAGATGGCAGTAGATACCCTGCTGTTGTGCTTCTGTGAGGATGTACGCATCAACGACGGCTCCCCTGAGAAGCCGTACTTCATGGATCCTGATCTCATGGTGAGTTACTGTCCCTCATAATTGATTTGATGAGTTTTCATTCGTTGAAGGCATGTAAGATTATTTGCATTTACCCCAATTTTAACCTACCAAATTATTATCAAAAAGCTTGAAGATCGTACTGGTACTAAACACCCCGTGAAATTATTCCGTCTGGCTTGTTGTCATTTAGAAGAAATCAAGAAATGTTGGTGATTTCCAGCGATCAGTCCATAGACTGATTTTTGGAAATGCAGAGTGCTATTTACAAAATCGTGTTTCGTGGATCAAGAGCTTGTGATTGGTTTTTGAACATTCTTGTTTGGATTTTGTAGGGTGTTGGAAGGTTGTTGGAAACGAACAAAATACGTGACATGCAAATGATCCTGTTTAAACAACCGTGACCCCTTTTTGGAGCAGATAATTGTCTAGTAGCATATTTCAGCTTATTTTTGGTCAGAGTTTCAATGACATTCTGGCTGATAAACCTCATATTACTAAGTAAGTACTCTGTGTGTTTAACGGAAATGAGGACTTAGTGGGGTGAAATTGGCTCCTGGCTGAGTGCTGAATGCTGAGAAAACTGTCGGGGGGGAAAAAATGTTGCAACCTGGCGCCACTTCAGTTTTTGTGTACAAAGTCTATGGAGAGTCAAGACAATTTTCTAAGTATTTCCTAACGAAAATGGAAATGTTTGTCAGTCCCAGATTCCCTGGTGGAATGAGTCCCTTCGGTTCTTTTCGGAACCACACGTACTCACAAAAGATATTTATTTACATGGTGCTACCGCAAACTTGTCTTGTCTTAGTCCCAGATTCATGTCTTATCGTCATTTTTGCAATGACTGACCTTCATTGAGATGGGTGGCATGGGTGGCTTGTGCGTAAAGCGCTCGCCTCTCACCAAGGTGACCCCGGTTCGAATCCCGGCCGCGGGACACATGTGAGTAGAGTTGTGCGTTGGTTCTCTCCTGTGCCACGAGGGTTTTTCTCCGGGCCCTCCGGTTTTCCTCCCTCCGGAAAAATCAAACACTTTCGATCTCAGGCTGTGCTCCGTGGTCATATATGGGTCGATGTGGCCGGCCGCCATAGGCGCCTTTGCGTGCCAGCGGCCCGACCACGTTGTAGCCGCGTCCTTCGCAATTCAGCATCCCAGCTGCCAGTAAGGATGATTAGCCTCCCAAATTATTATTATTATTATTATATGGAAAAAAAGTGGCGTCAGGTTGCAACATTTTTATTCAAATGTCAGTCTCTCCCACAGTGCTTGATGGGTCATAATTTCAAGGTCAAACCTTCGTTTTTTTCTGTGCAGGCTTTTGTGAGCAACAGCAGCGAAGCCATCGCCAACCTGAAGAAGAAGAAGAAGGGCAAGCTGCCCATCCCCGGGGACGATGCCCCGGATGCGGCCACGCCCGCCCACATGGTCCTGAAGGAGGACGAGGACGAGGAGAAATCTTCCCCTCCGGGGTCCGGGGAGACCAAGGAAGCCGAAGACGAGACGGCCCCACTGAAGACCGGGGAGGACGGGGGAGGGGAAGAGCTAAAGAAATCCCCAGAAGATCAGCAGTAGATGTAAGAAATTCAAACAGTGAGATAACACGACAAGAGTTTAACATCGAAATGTATTACATTTTCAGGGATTTGGAGTTTTCAGATGGGAGGGTTTGACGTTAATGTACAGAGGGGTTCAAGTATAGGTACCTGAAAAGATCACAGTCATAAGTCTCAAGGAAGAATCTGGAGGCCTCAGACAGGGGAGTAGGAGCAAAAAATCACTCGAATGGATTCAAAAAAAGTTCTGTGTTGTGGAAAATTTGGCTCTTCATTTCAGGGGTGGCGAGATCTTTCCGTGATATTTCAAGAAATTGGGAATGTGTCTTTGATGGTGGGTACGTACATGTACACGCGTGTGGGGAAAAGTACGGAGTCATTGTGCACGATGGAATTGGGAATTTCCGAAGGGCAGTATGTGCATTTATAAGGGATTAACGGAGAACAAGGGAAAAGGAGTCCAAGGATTAAGGCCTTTTTATAATTATATTGGATTACCGTACGCAAATGGTTGGTTACTTAGATTGATTTGGTTTGGTTTTTATGTTTTTTAAAAATATTTTGAACGGTTGTGTTTTTCAGAGGTGTTGAAATGCCTGTAGTTTTGAGTTTGGTAGTTGGACATGAAAGAGCTGAAGGTCATTTTGAACCAGTGTGTACCGTCGACGAAAGGTTGGGGTAGATTTTGTTAGTCGCGAAGCCATCAAATGGTCTCGCTGATCAGGTTGAGGGGAAAGTTTGGGATGAATAGTATAAATTGTATTACTTAAATTGTTACACGGTTTGCATGTCGGTGTGCATATTATCTTAAGGTATTTTAACTGAGTATTTTTCTGTATATGGGAGGGGTGTCTCACTTTGAAAATGGCGAACATCAGTTATGGCAAAAGGCAAGAAATATGTACATTATTTCGAACACAGCCTCAATCTTTCACCATGGTGTGGAGCCTGAGAAGGGCTTGGGTACCGACCAGCATGTATTGCATTTTGTGGGCTATGAACTTAAAAGGTTTGTAAAAAAAATATTGGTGGAAGCTGTGCACAGGACTGCAAGCTCGTATTTCTGTGAAATTCGGATGAAATTGGGCCCAAAAATTGCTTTTTTTTTGCAGTGGGAGGGCAGGTATCATTTTTCAAAATGGCGATGGGCCACATAACTCCTTTTAGGGGTGATCATCTTTGGATGGAATTTTCTCCCAAAAGCCATCAAATTACCCCAAAAACATTGAACGGATAATGAAAGTTGATGAAATAAGCTTTTATGGGTGTCTCAAAACACGAGTATGCATACTCGAGAACTAGACAAAACAGATTCTGTCCTCGTACACGTGTAAACATTTTTGATGAGGACAGATATCCAGTCCAGGAGTTAGCTTCAATAAGAGCCCCCCCCCCCCCCATTAGGTAAAGGTAAAGGGGACGAACCTGTGTTCACAGGAACGGAGTGCCCATCTCTCTTTCATTAGCGATTGGGCCAGACTCATATGCTGCTGTGGGGGGATCGCCACACCTCCTCCACAGCAAGTCTGTTACCTTCCCAGCACTGAACAATGCCGGTACCCATTTAACACCTGGGTTGAGAGGAGTAATTGAGGTAAAGCGCCTTACTCAAGGGCACAACACGCATGGCCACGGCGGGCTTGAACCCACAACCTCACGACCATGAATCCTGTGCTCTACAGCTAGACAACACGTTCCCCCATTGCTCCATCCCTTTTTCAGCAATTTTGGCTTATATTACATGTACATTAGTGAACAATTACAAGTATTTATCTAATCTACTTATTCATCAATGGTGCATAATGTATGTGTATAATCATGTAGCGAGATGTATAAAATCATGTCTTCATTCTTGAATGGTCACAAATGGATTGAGAATATAATCATGAGATTTTTTTACCTGGTATATATTCATGAATGGTTGTGCCTTCTATTAAACTTGGAAAACTTGTACAAAATGAAAAATAACAAAGAGCTATGGTGCGTCATGTTCAGCGGTGCGCACTATAAACATTGGTATTCGCTAGCCTACTAGGTCACATACAAAAAACCTTTGGTTCTCACAAGCAATTTGGACTATTGTATCTTGTTAGTCAAACCTAATTTTGTTTTCCATAACTTGACACTGAACTCACTCGTTTTGAAAACTGAACTGACCATGTGAACATGTATTTTCTTGATATTGTGATAAATAATATAATTCTACATAGCATAGTGCGCAATAAGAGAATAGTGCAGTAAAATGATTCTTCTCAAACTTTTTTAGGGAAAACGTTGTGATGTACATGTAGCAAAAGAGTATGTATATTAGATTTTCTTTATTTTATGTTGAAAATAATACGTTTGGGAAAGATTTCCATATACAAAGTTCACTCAACACCCTGTGTACAAACCCTATGAGATTGGACTGAAAAATTCTAAGTGTTTTCTAAGAAAATGCTTGTATTTTCTCACTGCTCAAATTGACTTTGATGACATGAAATTGCTATCTGGGGGCTTGTTAGTCAATACAGAGGAAAATTAGTGAACTTCGTATATGGAAATCTTTCCTACGTTTGTACTAGACTTGGTGTACATGTACTGTATGTTATTCAAGGTTGCTTTGATTTTTAGGCTAGTTTCTGGGACAAATGTTGTTATTGTAGTGTTGTTTTTAAGCCCAGGCAGGAGCTTTTACATGTCACTTGGTGGTCGGTTCGGTCCGTCTGTCCCGAAAATTGACCAAAAGTATGGTGTTCCATACATGTATGTGCGATCGGTGTCACATTTTTTGGCCTTGCATTTTTCAGCTCTGGCAGGGATCATTTTGATCAATTTCATGCAAGACTTCTTGCAACACAGCCAGAGCTTATTGTGCGCTTGCACTTGTTTATTGTGTTTGTTGTTGTTCTTGGTCAGACGGAACTTACTTCATTGACACAGAAATGCTTCATGGCCATTAGTTTAGCCATTTCAATTTTAGCAACTTTGTGTACTTATGAGTGTATTCCTATAGTACGTCAGTATTTGCAGTGAAAAAACGCCTTGCCTTTCTGTGGTGCATCCAACAAATCAACCTCCAAATGAATTTGTAATTTTCTTAAGAGACCGACTTAAAATGTAGTGTAGATTTCTATTCAAGTTCAAAACTTTGAAGTGTGCCATTCTTTTTGCCATTTTCTTTTAATTTTCTAAGCAATCTATTTTTTCCCTACTTCTTTATTTGTGATAATTGATGAGGACATTTTGGGGGTTTCAGTTTTGATAGGCAGAACAATTGGTAATGGTTTGAATTATTAAGAGCTGACCTTTCCAAAGTAAAACTTGATCCTTTGATAATTGAACTATCATTGTTTGCGAGTTAGCAACGCCCCTTATACAACCGCATGGATTTTTGTACGTTAAGGTTTGTTTGTCTCAGATTTTGCGCGGTCCGCATCCATTTGTATAGATCATGTAATTGGACAATTTTTCAAAAGCTGCGTTGACGCGATTCTTCTGCCATAGGTTAAGTCTGTATTCCCTGCCAAAAGAAGTGAGGGTTTTCAGTTGAATTGGGTAAAACATCGACCCCTTTCTGGCAAAATATCACCATTCGTATTTTTTTTTAAGGAATGATCCTCTATGATTGTATTGAAGAATGACACCCCATTGTCTAAGTAATTTTGTTCACCTGCATCTAGATTGCCTATTATGATATTGCTACTGCCCAGTTGTAACAAGATTTTCAAAGATATTTCTTACGAGAGTTTCAATAGTTTTTGTTCTCAATGTGTTTACAGGGTAAAAGTGTATTCCTTTCCTTTGTTTTTAAACCGTAGAAATTGTGCCCACTAAGTGGATCAGCTTAGTTCATTTGAACTTTAAAAAGTATCTTTATTGAGAATTAGCTTCAAAAAGTCCTTGACAATGTGGATGTTATTTATTCAGTACGATAAATAATGCCTATCGGATAAATTCTAGTTTTCTGAATGAATTTGAAAGGTTAACAAATTAATCAAATCAATTTTTGTAGTTTACAGTGTAGATGTAAGAAGTATGGTCAATTACACACAATGATTGATACATGTACTACATAAAATGCTATCTTTTTATATTTTCTATGTTTTATATTCTGTTTTTGCGTGAATATTTCTTTAGATTTAGCTTTTTTGGCCACCAATTGCTTTTTATTTTATGTTGCCTTTTTTTATTTTTGATGACGCACTTAAAAAGTATGAAATAAATTGAGATTTCCCGAAGAATCACAGTGACATTTGGTTGGAAATTGTCCATTTGTTCTACATTTATTTATTTTAATTCAAATAATTTTATTTGGCTTTGAAACCCAACGATTCTGCTTGAAACTATAAATTAATTAAACCTAAATCCAATTAAAATGTACTTTCTACATGTATTACATTATGAGATTAGTTGAAAATGTACTTGCCCTTTTCGAAACTACCCCTTCGTGAAATGTTTGAACCCAGCTCTGTAGCGCTAGCGCTTGGGAACAAAACTCTGGCCACAAAACTCTGCATTAATCCTCCAATGCAAACATACATCTGTGCCAAGTAGTCCTTTCAGTCAAAATCAATCAAGTGACTGTTTTCAACAGTTAAGAATTCCCAGCCTACACAAAGCAGGATTGACTGGCTGTGACTGTTTATGTACCTTGATACAGCTTTGCTTTAACTGTGGGTAATTGATAAGCCAGCTGTGCCCACAACTTGCCTACTTTGTCTGCTCATGGTCTATGGACTGAGTTTGACTAGCCACAGTGCTTGCTTGACATGATCTGACTGCTGGTGACTAGCCTGTGTTAAAAGAAACGCAGGGGAAGTGGATTCGAATTTTGACTGTCTAAGACTTCAAATAACCGGAGGCTAAATATCCGCTTACTATGAGGACTGTTGCAAGTTAGCCTCTGACTCCAGCCTCACAAGTGCATGGCAATACTGAACTCGCGCATAAAACAATAACATCAATTTACTATGAGGACTCTTGGTGCTTAGACTCTGACTCCAGCTTGACAAGTCCGTCACAATAGTGGAACTCCCCGCTGGTCTCGTGTTCCCCCATGTCCAAAGCAATCACACAACTCTCCCGCACCACCCTCTCTCCATCCCCTATGTAATCCCTCAGCTTGTCCAGGCACCCCTCCTGGGCGATGGAGCCCAGGGCCTCCGCGCACTCGTGCCGGACCATGGAGTTCTCCTCCGACTTGGCCAGGGTCTCTAAGAGTTGCGGGATGCATGCCCCGTGTTGCATCTGGCCCAGGACGTACGCTATCTCGTGCCTGAAGAGGGCGCTCTTGCACTGTAACCCTATTTTGTCAGGGGGAGGGGAAGGACAGGAAAGAATGGCAGATCTTTAGAATCAGTTAGTTTCTATCTTAAAAAAAACCAAACCAAGTTTCAAATCCTTAATTCCATTTCAAACATTAGGAATATCGAAAAAAAAAAAAAACATCTGGGCCATTCTTCAATGGCACTTAAGTTGCCACTTTTTCCTTCTTTTGACATTTTTAAGGAAACGTTATCAAGTTTTGGTGGAAATTAGTTTGTATGTCACACCAGAAACAGATATTCACTCTCATTTTAAAGCTTTAAAAGGTAAGATAAAAATCATTGAAATTTAGACTATTGAGTTGTTTTTTGAGATTTCTTAATGACATGCTGATGTATCTTTTAATAAAGCAGCCAATTTTATGTCTTACAGGACATCCTGTGTCGGTATTACCTCTTTGTGACCTTTAAACAAATGTGACTTTTGACCCAATGTGACTTTTGTCCCAATGTGACCTTTGACCCAATGTGACCTTTAACCCAATAACGAATTGACTTTCACGACTCTTACCCTGTGCCAAGGCCCGCACAGCCGGCTCATCGTTCCTATTCCTGAGAGCAAACATCGCTCGGTAACGGTCAAACAGTGACGCGTCCTCATCCAGCAACCTCGCCTGCAGCTCCTCCAGGGTTGCTGGGACGGCCGGGGGCGCTGGATCGACCGACTTGAAGGGGTTTGCCGAGATCTGGCTCTCTTCTTGCGTTCGCTGTTCGCTCTGTAGCCACTCTATCCTCTGTATGGCCAGCTGACATGTTTCTGCAATCTGGAGTGAACAAGAAAATGCTTGAACCAGTCCAGACATTTAACCCCAACTTTCTTATCTTTTTGCTCGGACCTTCATATAGGCCTGTTCTCCAAAATCCAACACTCATCTGAAAACTCAAGACGCTTCGGATACAAATGTATCTCAAGTCCTTCATAAAGTAGGCCTAGTATTAACAAGCTGTTTCACTGTTCAACTTCTTCCTTGGTGGATTTCGAAGGGTAGAAATCGATGGTTTTGTACATCGCTCCTGTGGCTCCACTCATTGGGAGCACACATTTGAACAACTTGTTTGGAAAGACGATTTTATGAACTGATGTAGTGCATAAATAATTTCCTAGAAAAAAAGATCCAAGGCTTTTAATGAAGCTTAAATTACCTCCGTGATTGGGTCATGCTCGTATTTCTTCAGAATGTTCAAGATGTCTGGCGATCCAATGGCTCCCAAGGCTTCTCCTGAAATTTCAAGTCAATATGAAGTTATGACATACATGTAGATGCATTGCATGCATTTGTAATATTGTTTTCTTTTGCACACTTTTTTCAAGCAACAGACTATTCACATCATCAAAAATATTGCAAGTTGCATTTGGTCATTTTGTTTCCATCTGCATCGGCAAGTCCACTAGTAATATATATAGACCTTATGTATGGCAGCAACCTTTAGTAGAAGGCATTGCCTTCGTTTTGATGTGATACACACAAAAGACTTAAGAGAAAGATTCCCATATCTGGCCATAGACGTAGTGTCAGCCATCAGAAAGTGATAATACATTGTAATTTGTATTACAAAAATGTCCTAAAAAGTCCAAATTAGCAGGGACAACATATTTAAGTATTTACTGAGAAAGCACAGAAATTTTAAGACCAGTCTAATTGTGCACAGGGTGACAAGTGATGGCCAGATATGGGAATCGGTAATCCTTACTTTTAGGACCCCTTTCCTATATAAAGGTTAAAAGACTCACCAAAACAGCTGACTAAATGACACTCAAAAGTGACATTCTGATATTTATTGACACATTTGAACATTTGGCAATGACACCTCTTGAATATCAGCAGGTTTGATTTTGTAGAAAGAGGGCAGGGTTTTGATTTATGAGGGGTTAAAGACGACGATGACAAACAGAAAATAAATTTAAAAAGCAAGATGGCGAACTGCAAAAAAAGGTAGGAAAGTCACATTTTCTTTGAAAGTGTTTTCAAAATTATAACTAACATGAGTTTGTCTGAAGAAAAAAGACTTCTTTAGCCTGCAAAAGTCACTTTGGTACTGGACAGTCATCTGCAAAAGTCAGTTTTGAACAGAACTCGTACAAAATAGAGGTGTCCTAAAAGTAAGGATTACCTGGGAATCTTTCCCTCATGAGCGAACCTTTTGTGGGTTTACAAAAAAGAAAGAATTAAACTTAAAATTTAAATTAAACTTAAAAGACAAAATCAAATGAGAAAGTTTGTTGAGAAAGAAAACAAAGCCCCAATCTTCTCACCTGCTTCATGTCTTACAATCGGCTCCTGCTTGACATCCTCCAGCACCTCCACCAGCATGGAGATTGCCCCTTCATCCTGCATCTGGCCCAGGCAGTAAGCACACTCGTGCTTCAAAAGGGCCGAGTCATCGGCAAAACACCGGCCGATACACGCCAGGGCGGTCGATCCGCCCAGGTTGCGCAACGTGAACAGGGCACGAAATCGCTCCGGTAAGGGGCGGGTTGGGTCCACCAGAATGGCCCCTATTCGCTCGATTTTACTGGTATCCTCTGGCATGGTGATAAATTGACTAGCTGGCTGTTTCGTTATGTGAGGGGGACTACAAAAAATGGAAAATATGTCACAGAAATTAGAGAGAGAAAAATTATGAGTCAGTGCAGCGAGAGTGACACACATACACAACACATGTGTTTCATAATACATGTATAGCGCCCTCATGTGGTCACCGTACGCGATTAAAATTAATAGGGTTTTTATTTTTGTAAACTTCGGACTCGTTTCAGTTTTGGGTATCAATCCCTACCTGTAAAAAAATATTGAATAAAATGAACATTATCCAACATAATCCAAAGATTTTTGATGTTAAAAATAAATTATACAAGCAATACTAGGTTTGAGTCTTCGGAGTAATTCGGGAACAGGTTAGAAAATATGAACACCTGAGTTTCAATCCGAATGAAATACGAAGCCGAGGTTTCGGAAACCTCCAGCCCGAGCCTGTGTAGTTTGTTCATTGAGGGCGTGCTTCAATAATAATGGTCTGATCGATGGGGACACCACTGAACAGCTGAAAACTAGTCTGGTGATGATGGAAAACTGAATGATTTTACTGTTTAAGTGGGTTAAGTAATTGACTAAATGATGTTTTTTTAATTATTATAATTAATAAGAGTTATGAGGTGTAAATTTAGAAATTGAAAAGTGTTCGACTTGTCCAAAAATGTGTTTATTTTAAAGCTCATGCATTTGTCAGGATTTTCATTGTTCATTTTTTTATGAGTTGGACTTTGGAAAATGGGAGGCCTAGACAGTAGTCAGAAAACTAGCCCTAGTCAGTAAACTACTACCAAATTAGTAGGCCTAGTATATGTTTATGTCACCAGGAACATAGTTTTGATAAGCCCCAAGCTATGGTCATGATGGTCAGTCACTGGACTAAACTACATGTATGTGCAATGGTGCAAAGCAAGGAGTCCACAGTGCAGTGACCATGATGTACATGGGTAAATAAAGCCCCATTTATATTTTACTTTTGGTCAAGATACTGGAGTAACTGGACTGCTTCAGCATTTAGGCCTAATACATGTAGGCCTGGCCCTAGCCTACGGAGAGAGTCCAGCATCTTGGCCACGCGAATTGGGCTATACACAGGGCTAATTATTTTTGATAAAGTTGATGAAAAGTAAAAGTTTTGGAAAGAATGTAGCAATACTAATAGCATCCTGAAGCCACCTTTCTCATCATGTACATGTACATAGTATTATCTCAATGAAGATCAGTCATCACAAAAATGTGGAAAAGACATGAATCATGGACTACTTCTTCTAAATTTTTTGCTTTTGACTCGCACCACCTGTTTCAAAAAGATGTTTTTGTCTAAAACTTGCCATCTCAATCTTTCCTGTAGGAGTGACCCAAAACTGACTCCTACAGACTCTACGTAAAGACCGCTGGGACCATTGACCCAGTTCCGTAGCGCAGTGCATCGTTAGCCACCCCCACCTTATCATGGCCATCTACAGCAAGTGGATCGGCACCGTCATCGACCACCACGGCCTCAAGTACCTGTGCTTCAACCACATGGTGACCACCTACATCCTGACCAGCCTGGTCATGTTCCTCATGACGCTCATCAACCTCTCCTCCTCGCCCCGTCTGGCCTCGGTCGCCATGTCCGCGCTCATGTCGCTCTTCGTGGTCACCCTGTCCATCAAGTTTGCCTACCAGATTGCGCACAGCTTCAAGACGCAGTTTGACCTCCACTGACCGAGAGAGCACCTTCTCAAAACCCTTGGCGGTTTGTTGTTGTGTGACTCAAAGTTTGTGACGTTGCAAAACATCGCCTCCTCCAAGGGTAGTGACTGGGCTCAAAATCCTCTCCTACAAAACTCCTAGGAGCTTGAAACAGTACTCGGATTCAAATACACTTAAACCAAAAATCAAAAGACTTGGAGCTGTTCCATTCCTGGTAGGAATAGTTTTAGCATTTTGCATTCAGCTCCAGAGTACACTCATATCCAAACTAAATAATGCAGTGCTACACTGTAAGTTTCTGATGCGAAACATTTGTGTACTATGACAAAGTGAGCAAAAGCTTTCTACAGTGTGTTGTACTTGTGTTTGGAGCAGTAACAGCTTATTTGAATCTCACCTGCTTGCCAGCATCATTGTACGATACGCAGCAGATGTTCAAAGTTTATTCCATCATCAAGCAAACTTCTACATGACTCGTGTCAGAGCTTTTATGAAAACCTACATCGTGTTTGGAAAACACGAATCTCTCTAGCTTATCAGCATCAGTGTTGTACATGTAGCTCTGTATCAAATATCAAAAAGTTTTACTTGCCTAGGAAAGTTCTGTGTACTAAACTTTCCATTTCAAAGAGACAAAGTAGGCATTGCAAAAGCCTTCTTCAGTGTTTAGAATATATGCTTGTGTAAGAAGTTGAGAACTTGCCTCAATCCTACTGGTTTGCTAACATCTATGGTGTCATATGCAGTTAAGTCTTCAAACTTTTGAGATCACTCGCCAGCGAGGAAAGCTCCGCTTACTATGCTTCCCACGTACTTGGAGTTGACAGAGACGACCATCGACCACGTTGGCATCAAGCACATCTTCTTCAACTTCCTCTTGTCCTCCTGCATCTCCACCAGCCTGATCCTCTTCATGATCACCATTGTCAACGCCGGCTCCCCGCGCCTGACCGTCGGTGCCATGCTGTCGCTCATGACCCTCCTGGTGCTGACGCTTTCGATCGAGTGCGCCCACAACATCATCTTCTGGTTGCTGCTCAGTCACGAGGTGCAGGGGGTCCTGGAACACAGGAGCCCCTGAACTTTACTCGGATTACTCGGAGAGCTACTCGTGAGTACGAGTAAAACTGACGAGTAGAGTGTTTTGAGTGTGCTGTGTGCTTCAGTTTGTTTACAAGACCGGCGTGCGGGAGTGCCTGATTTTTACTCCAGATACTTGTCAGAACAAGTGAAACTGACGCTTAATACTTCTGTTTGAGTGGGCTGGATGCTTCAGTTTGTTTACAAAGTACAAGGATTTCTGGAGCTCAAAAGCACGTCCACTGTAAACTTATGAACTCCCTTGCTTGAGAAAATTTGACTTAAAAGCTCAAGTACATGCTCACTGCTACTCACTGTGAGTCGAGGAATGCAGGGAAACTCAACTAAAGGATCTTTAGTCTTCGACAGTTAAGATCATAACTTTAGACGTCTGATAAATACATCTGTACCTCAAAAGATTTCTTAAAAATTCAGGATGGCAAGTTTTTCAGATGATGAAATATCCCCCATCTCCCAGAAGATGGTTTTCGTCGTGGACACGGACAGGCACGGCCCGCAGGACTATCGCGACAGTCATACGCTACCCGACACCGCGGACTGCCCCGTTTACGCCCTGGTCATGGGCTGCTGGAACAACATCCTCGGTCCCCACGCGAAATACATCTGGCTGACCGAGGGCAAGCCGAATTTCACCCCCGATCACGTCAGCTACCTGTCCACCCACACCCTGACCTCCTGCGAGCAGCCCCAGTCTACCATCGACACCAAAGTCCTGATCCTGCCGGACCGCGGGATAGTGGTGACGGTGTTCCTCTTCAGCGGTCACGACGGCGACGAGAAGACCATATTTGCGCTGTCGCTGGTCATCCCGTACGAGGAGTATCGCTGGTATCTGCCACTTCATGAGCTGTGTGTGGCCAGGCTCACCACAATGATCAGGAGGCTGCGAGTTCTTCAGGAGAAAAACAAAGATGAAGTAAGACAGAACTTTGAATTCAAATTGACCTTATGTGTATCGGCCATCTTAGGGGACAATGCTTTTGTACTACTGGGATTTGCATGTGCAGACGTTTTCCCATTTTTACTTTATCAAACATGCATTTAAAAAGATATGTTTTAATTAAAAAATAATAGATTTTCTTATGTTCTCCCCCACCCCCCTCCCCCCCCCCTAATTTTAGTACAATGACTCCGCCTTGGAAGCATTTAGCGAAGAGGTGCCTTCCTTCATTCGTGTCGTGACGCTCTTGAAGACTCATGGCCTTCCTTCAAGGGTTGCGGTATGTTAGTCTTTGTCGCAATCATTCTGACATTCCTAAGCTGTTGCACATACATGTGTTCTGTTTTTAAAACCTTTACTTCAGTTCAGGTAAACTTACGTTTAACTCTTTGCATACAGTAAAGCTTGATGTATCGTCTCAAAAGTGTTGCCTGCTTTAAATGACACACCACTTGGGGTATCTGCTTGAACCTCATGGGGCGTTGTTACGATTCCATGTAATTTTGTCCATTAATTACATGTACATATCTGAAGAGTTTAAATTAGGTTTGATATATAACTGTTTGGGGTTCTTTCTGTTTTTTCCTTCTTGTTTTTTTCCCCCCTTTTTGGGCCCTTTATCATATTTGCTCAATTTTTCCTCGCGTTTATGTGTCCCCTGCACTCTTGCTATGCCATTACTAGTCGTACCATTATGTTTATAATGGACTCTAAATTTGTAATTTTGACTCAACAGTTTGAAAATCGTAACATTTTCGTAAGAATATTTCCCTTTTTGTTTGGTTTCAGCTCACTGATACTGTATTTGCGCCTGGGCACATCAAGCAGTTGGATAATCAGTTCACCAAAGTGTAAGTGAACAGTTTCAACTCTTTGGCCCATGACCAAACAGATGAATACTTACTTTGCGGTAAGCTTATAAACAAAATGAATTACGAGCAATTGCCTTAGCTGATATCGATTCACAGAGCTTAAAGCGCCCTGCTATTTTCATTGGTTTGTTATTGAGCAAAGTTGTAGAATCTAGACAGATGACTGTCAATATATGGGTCATGCTATAAATTTTGGTCCCCTTTTTTCCTGTCCCCGTTACATCTGTCATCGATGACTTTATAACTATGATGCTCTCCTTAATGCAGTTGTCCTCCAAGAGTGATTATGAATAGCAAAGTACCTACCCAACAAATAAAAACAAAATTTTGAAGCCATTCTTAAAGGGAATATACATCATTTGCTTTTGCTGTAATTTTTCAGAAATGGATGGATTTGGGGGGTTGGAAATATATAGCAAATATAGTTACACTGACTTTTTTGAGGTTTTGGGTTTGTAGATGCTATAAAAATGAAGAAAAAAAAAAATCAGTTTCCTGTAGTCTGGTTCCCTGACTCCTTTTAAGATAAAACAAAGCAATTTATAACAATGGGGAATTGTAAGGTCAGGGAACCAGTCTAGCTGGCTTGTACCCATTCATATGTGTATAATCGATTGCAAACAAATAATGCAGACTAACTACATATGGTCAATTGGGGCTAGTGTTTGTAAAAAAATCCAGGTTTTTTTCCAACGCTTATTGGCCGACCAGCATTGCAAATTGACACAAAAAAATACAAGTTTTCTTGAAAATGACAGTACACCAGGTGCCGTGATTTTACAAGATGATTTAGGCTGTCATTTACTGACAGTCCAGCAGGGTATTTCAAAATAATTTGGTAGTTTTATTTTTTGATGTTTGCAACTGTTGTATTTTACCTTTAATGCTAATTGAGAAAAAAAGTACCAAGGTAACAGGGGCAGGAAACTCGTCACATTTTGGACCCTAAATTGATAGAACGACCCACATCTGTTTCCATCTTTTCGTACCTTCACTAGAGCTATAGCTTCGCATCTCCAGACCTGCGGCTGCTCTATTGTCATTGGCAACACCCCAGCAGATGTCAATGTTGTGAGTATCATTTTCATCAAACTTTTGTCGCATTTAGTGTAAATTCTCATTTTTGTGGTCAAAGAGTGTTTTCAAGATGGAGAAGTTGTCAACCAATCCTGAGTCGTAGGGCATTGGGATAGTTTTGACAAGATAAACAAAAAAAATTGTTGTGTATCATTCGTACTGTGAAATTGTGAGAAGGATCACTCGCACACTAGGGACACATTTTTATCATGTGAAATACCTTTGAAGGTACTCAGAGTACAGACTAATGCGGCGGCAGCGTTTTTTTGTGGTGGCACCAGGCTCGGGTAGTACGCATGCACTCCGGGCTCCTTCAACCAACACGTGCGCGCCTCGTCTTCAAGAATGCGTGCACCATGAGAGCAGACGTTGTGCTACCTTGAAAATGGCTTCTAATTTTGTTTGCTGGATTAGTATTTAAGCCTGCAGTTCAGTATTCCAACTGCTCGTGTGCACATCAAAAAACCATAGATGGTACTATCAAAAGTTTTTTTTTAAGAAGTATACAGGGTGGTTAAAAAAAAAGGACACCAACTTTTGACAGCAATTTTTACCTACTTAATGCACTTATTTTAAATATTTTTTCACACAGTAGTAAAGTATAGTCCTTTTACCATGTATGGTGAAAAAAGCTTAGTAAAAGTCGCAAAAATAGTGATATTATGCTAATTTGAATACAAGTCACCAAAACTCACTCTTGTCCACGGGTTATTCAATGTAAATTGGAAGTTTTCGTAGTTCATAAAAATTAAAAACCTTCCCACCAAAATATATTTTGCCCTGGTAACTTTTATTGAAGCTGTCCAATTATTCAAATCAGTGTTAAGATCATCTACTCAATAAGCTGTCGGCTTAAGTTCATTGTTGCATAACATTACATAACATAACAATCAAATGTCATGCCCTTTCAAATAAAGCTCCGATACCTGAGCTCAGTCAAGCGAAGGGAATGTATACCTCCGTGGACAAACAGGTTTTTGCACATGAAATGTTCAAATTGGCATAGCTCAACGACGAAATGTGCAAATGCAACGATTTTTCATCACATTTGCTTAAAGGCCAGTACTTTAATAGCTACTTATCGACAGTTAAAAATAATTTTTAAAAATAGGTGAAAATTCCTGTCAAATGTGGGTGTCCTTTTTCTTGAACCACCCTGTATGTAAACTTGTACAAAATTCAGAAAGCTTTTTCCCTCTTCTTTTGAACCAGATGAAAACACAAAAACTTGAAATTCAGTTAGATTGTCTAGTCTTAGAACACCATTCTACTAATTGACATTTCCACGACTCTTATCTTTTTTTTGTATTCAACAGATGATCAGTACGCTGGCCTTATTTCTGAGTCCATCGGAGCGAAGATGCTGCCTCTACTTGGACAATGTTCCCAGAATCTATCAGAAGGATGTCTTGATACAAGGCTTCATCAAGGTACAAGATGACTTCACTCCCTTGCCATTTTCCTCCAAAAAAATCAGCCTAAGCGCCTTTACATGTCTTCGGCTCGACCATGTTGTAGTCGCGTTCTTTGCAATTCAGCTTCTCAGCTGCAAGTAAGGACGTTTAGCCCCCCCCCCCCCTATATCATCACAGTGCTGGTTTTGTAGTGCCCTACAAGTTGGCTGGCTGAAGTTGTTTTTAGTGAGGATTTTGTTCTGAATTCTGAATTAAAAAGGGCAACTATTAATTCCCCAGGACTCAATCAACTTGGATGACTACCTGCGTGTCATCATGACGAGTCAGTATCCGACTACCCTGATAGACATGACGACGCTGGAAGTGAGACAGACACTGCACTACAACGAGCACGCTTACAGGTAAAGATGCCAATACACATGATATTGCCCTCATGTTTCTTGGGTGTGGGAGATTCACTGCCTTCTGTGATGGTTATTCAGGGCCCAAGTTCATGAAGCTGTTAAAGTAAAGTAAATGTCTGTCACGAGCCAATATGGGCTACGTGGGCCAACAAAGAGGGCGTGTTTTTGGAGAGCTCCGTGGACGGGACACATAGTGCGCGCGTACTGTATTCGCGCGCGAAGTACGCACGACTTCCTGAATGTGCAAAAGCTATAGCCATCGCGTCCTCGCGTTTGAATTGAACTTGCGATGGTCTGCGAGACTAATCCCTGCCTCCAATAACTTTGGATACATTCGAAATACGCAGTGGATGGATCGGGAACCAGTCTAGGTCAACCCCAACTTTCCTTTTGGGCCGTTGATGGGTATTTGTTCACAGATCCCATAGCCCATCAGGCCCATGTTGAGCTCTGGTTTCCTTGGCACGAAACGACAGAATATTTTGATTGCCCCGGATGGAATGCCAGTCCATCGCAGGTTACTCCCCAGCTAATGCCGGCACCCATTTATACTCCTGGGTGGAGACACAAGTGGTGGTGAAGTGGCTTGCCCAAGGACACAATATTATGACCAGCAGCTGGATTTGAACCCCTGACCCTCTGATCATGAGTCACAAACCCCAACCACTAGGCCACACTCCCCCACACAAAAAATTGCTGAGCACAGAAAATATTTTCTTACCCAAAACCGGTTACCAGCCAAAATGTCGTGTGATGTATGCCGCTCAAGACTGGTTCTCTGCACATTTTCTGGTAAGCGTATCATTTTCCTTAGCAATACAAACACCGCCTGTTTGTCACTTTTAAGGTTGAAGGTTTTAAAAAACTTTTAAAATAGCAGGAGGATTAATGGTCAGTCATCGTTTTTGATTTTTTCTTCTCCCAAATTTCAGACGCCATGTTTTGACAAGCCAGGAGCTGCAGAGCCTATGGCTGGGCAGTGATGAGCCGCTGAGGTACTCCCCAGTGTAAGTGACTGGGGTTTAGAGGAGGGGGGGTTGCCTGGGAGGCAGGGGAGTAGGATGGAGAGGGGGTGGGGTGTTTTTCAACGAGTTATCTTGGGAGTGATTGTGTATTGGCCAGCAATATTATTTTTTTCTTCTCTTTGCCATGAAAAACTTATTGAGTACATGATTGTTATAACCGAAGTATATTACATATTAACTGTAATAGAACCCCTCAAAACTCAAAAGATCAAATATTTATTGGAAAATTAATGGTTTCCTGTACATGTTTTTGTATTGTTTACAGAAGTGGGATTGTGATTATTATTTTGAGGGGTTTCAAGGGAAAAAAATATGGTTGGTACAGTAAGCTCATAGCAAATAATAAAACTAGAATTAAGTCCTGGATATCAATATTTATAATTATTTCCTTCAACCAAAAATATATGCATGTTTTTTGTTTTTTTCATGTCGCATAACAGCGTTCACTTCTCCAAAAAGCCAGAAGCAGAAGCAATAGTGCAAAAGTTCTGGAAAGAGGTGAGGCCAATTAATAACTTTTGTAGTCAGTGTATTGCCATGGCAACGTACTTAGTAACTAAGTTACTACGGAGGTGAATTCAAAAAAATGATTCGTATCTTGAGTCTTCATTTCCTACCCCTGCTTGTTCAATTTTAGTCCCAACGGATACTTAATAAAGGGGTTTTTGTATCATATAAGGCCACGAATTCTGTGCTATGACTTCCGTAATGCAAGGGTAACGCATGACATTTGCAGTTGCAGTTACTCGCAGAACTCTTACTTTTAAAAGCTTATGAGTAATGGAGTTTGATGCATTTTTTTAAAAACAGATCTATAGGTTGAAGGAAAAGTGCAGTGTTAGGGAGACCTACGTTGAAGAATTCCTGCGTTTGCTGGATCGGCAGGCGGTGTCCCTCATCAAATATGTGGAAGAGGAAACGTAAGTTAAAATCCTGGCCTATACCCTTATTCGATTGTGTTTGCCAGCTTCAGAGTGTATGCACTCTGTGCTGGGATTATATTATTATGATTGATTAATGCACATTTATTTCCATTTCACAGTTCATAAAATACAGCTAAATGTAGATTAACAATTGGTGTATTACTCAAACAAGTGTACATGTATATTAAATATTAACTTGAAATTAACAAAGGTGAACATGGAGGCATGTCCCGGTAAGCGGTTGCTTGAGCGGGGGATGCTATACAAGACAAAACGAACAGACGGACAGCAACGGACAAAGACATTCGGACAAACTAAACATTGAATCAAGAAAAAGCAAACAAAAAAATATTAAATTATTACGGGCCTAAATAGGGTACTATACAATAACATAACATAATGAGGATAAAACAAACTCAGTAAGGTAATACAGATAAGTAATTTACAAAGAGCAGTTGTACAGGTACATTTTAATTTTAGTTTTGAATATATTAAGTGTAGTTGAGTTTCTGATATGATTGGGAAGTTTGTTCCAGTTGATTACACCAGTATATCGAATTGTGTATTGAAAAAGTTGAGTCCTATGTTTGGGAAGATGAATGTTAGGCCAAAAAAAAAAAAATATTCGGTCTCTGGTCAGACCAAAGTTCCGGAATTGACGCGGCCACGCGGCTTTTTTTTTTTTTTTTTGCTTTTTTTTTTTTTTCAAGCTTGGATTGTACAGACAAGGTGGGTACTATTTTGCTTTTTTGGTGTCCTCATGTACATTGGTGTCCTCCATAATTTGCCTTGGTGCTTTCGATCATTTGCCTTGGTGCAATTTGCCCTCTCCCTGGTGCTCTTTGATAAAAAAAATTGAGGAGGTGCGGAAATAGAGGGCGCTGTTGGAGCTACCGCGGAACATTTTGGGGAAAAAAAGATCGACGCGCATGATTAAAATCGACGCGCGCGCTGACCAGAGACCGACTTATTTTTTTTTTGGCCTTAGTGAAAGTCCTTGTGTTGTAGTTATGGATGTTGTAATAAAATTGAAAGAGTGTTTGGAAGTGGGTGGGGGATGTGTTTGTTGAAACATTTGTACATAATATTCTGATGATACATATTAATGTTTCTAAGGTTGAGTAGTTTGAGTTGTTTGAACAGAGGAGCTGTGTGAGCAGTGAAATGAGATTTAGAGACTAAACGAATGATGGCAGATTAGGGCTGTGCATCAGAACCAGGTACCCGATTACCCGTCAGGAACCGGTTCCAGATTAGAGAATCAAGTACCCGTAACCAACTGTGCATATTACTGTAGTGACTTCTCAGACAATGGAAAAGAAAGGTTTTGAATATCATGTGGGGAAGTTTCAAAATGAAAACCAGGCCACATGGAAAAACAAAACGGATTCATGTTAATGACGCTTGCGACAATACAATACATTTATACGATGAGATTTTTGCATCGGGGTGATGTAAATCAAATTAGGTTTTGCTCTTCACCAATGTATAAGTCGGTGAAGGGCAAAACCTAATTTGAAATACAATACATGCACTGCGTGGCTCTCTTCACTGGTCTACAACCAGTCAGTCCTAGACACAAGTGACAGTCTGTCAGTCTGTCTGTCAGTCAGTCTGTTAGCAGTGTTGTAGCCGAGTACTTTTTTCCGAGTACCGAGTACTGCCGAGTACTTAGGTTGCCCGAGTACGAGTACGAGTACTTGTACCTCCGAGTACAAGAAGAGGTCTCCAAGTACGAGTACTTGTACTTCCGAGTACGAGTAGGAGTACTGTACTTCCGAGTACGAGTACGAGTACTTGTGTTTCCGAATACGGCAAATGGTTCTTTGTGCGTAATGTGCCCAGGCCAGTCAGACCGATTAAATACAGACCCACTAACGGCTAGCTGTCAAATGTGTTTGTCCGGACGTGCACAGAGGAAAATCAGGAAACTCTGATTTCTCCACAAGCCAATCAACCATTTAAAACTGAAAGTATTGATAAAATAAGGCCTTGGTGTATAAAGTCAAGCTATACCATTCCCCCCCCCCCCCTCCTCCCGAGTACTGCTCTTCGAGTACGAGTAATTTGATGATCGAGTACAATTTCGACATGTCGAGTACGAGTACTTTGCTGCCCGAGCACAAGTACCGTCATTTCACGTACGAGTACTTTGACATTCGAGTACGAGTACGAGTACGAGTACTAAAAAAAAGTACTCGCGTAGTACTTGAGTACGAGTACCGAGTAATAGAACTACAACACTGTCTGTTAGTAAGTCAGTCAGTCAGTTGGATAGGTACAAACAGGACACCAGGCCGGCCCTCTGGGACCAGCAAAATATATTTATTATTAAGGGAATAAATGTGTGCTCCGGAGGTTTTTATCACTCTGTTTAATACCACTTAGAGTCTGGGTGCTGATAATTACCCGAGCCGGAGGCGAGGGTAATTATCAGCACCCAGACTCTAAGTGGTATTAAACAGAGTGATAAATACCGACGGAGTACATATTTATTCCCATTCATAAATACCTTTTCGGTAAAAAAAAATCATATAATTCGTGCAAAACATCCCGATTTTGTTCAACAAATTCACTTTATGCTTTTTGAATCATCCCTCCTGCAAAATAATGGAGTGTTCAGCTGGCGAGTAAGATGAAAACAACCCTTTTATGGAGATTGACGCGCGCGTATGATGTTCTATGCGATGTCGCGCAGAACGCACCTGGCGCGTTGCGTTTTGAATTTAGAACTATAAAATTCTAACTCCCTGGTAGTGTTGCGCATGCCTACGTGAGGATTGTGAACGTTCAACCAATTAAACGATAAGAGGCACTGGATTTTTAGGAGTCCACATTTTATTGTGACACTGGAAAAGTGTTTAAGACCAGCTAGCCATGTCTTTATCATCCGTTTAATACCGGCCACGTGACGGGCTCTCGACCAATAGGAATGGCTAAACTGTCTGAGGTATTTATGAATATCCTATATGATTTCACTCGACAGAAACCGAGGGACCAAGCCGAGTCGTCTGGTTCTGAAACGGCTGAAGACGGACCTTCACCTGATACCCGAGGGTAACTTCCGCTTAGTGCTTGCCGTGGCTGAGAAGCTGAAGCCTGGTATATACACCATGGTGTGCGGCAACCCTGCGCTGCCTAGGGACTCCTACAACGACCTGGTCACATAGAGTACACATGATCTAGTCACGTAGAGATGAGAACTGGTCATATAGTTATGACCTCAAAGGTCACGTAGTTAAGGTCAGGTCACATAGAGTAATGGCCTCGTCACATGGAGATATATGACCGGGTCATACAGAGATATATGACCTGGTCAATTAGAGATATGTGAATGGGTCACATAGAGATATACAAGTATAGCCTGGTTAACTAGTTATGACCAGCAGCTGGGCCCAATTTCATAGAGCTGCTTAAGCAGAAAATTGCTTAAGCACGAAAAACATTGCTTAGTAAAATTAGGTTACCGGCCAAAACTCCATGTGTTGTACGTTTCTTGTGACTGGTATTTAGTTGTTGTTTACTTAGCATAACAATCGCATGGAGTTTTGGCTGGTAACCTGATTTTATTAAGCAAGACGTTTTTGTGCTTAAGCAAATTTTGTGCTTAAGCAGCTCTATGAAATTGGCCCCAGGTCACATAGAGATGAATGATCTGGTCACATGGAGATATATGATCGGGTCATACAGAAATATATGACCTGGTCAATGAGAGATACGTGAACAGGTCACATAGAGATATACACGTATAGCCAGGTTAAATAGTTATGACCTGGGCCCAATGGCTCTGCTAACCACAGAATTCCGCGCTTAGGTTCACTTTTCTGTGCTAACCACGCTAGCTAAAAAAAAAATCTGTGTTAAGGCCAAAAAAAAAAATCTCCGGTTTCTGGTATGCGCGCGCGTCGCCGTAGCCTCAAAGTCTCAAAACCGCCAAACTCACTGGTTTGACTGGAATCTTGCTGCTGCACAATTTTAACGTGTTTTTAGATGGGGTTATGATCGAGAATAAGCTTTATGTGGCCTCTCTAGACTCTCATATATTTGCACTAAGTTTAGTCGGGCACCATTTGCAGTCATCAGCCGACATTTGAAGTAAAAAAGTCAGGTAAAAAAAAAAAAAAGCCGCGTCGCCGCACCACTTTTTAGACAAGCTCCATACCAGAAACCGGAGACTTATTTTTTTTGGCCTAACCCTGTAAGCACAAAATCCTTAGTTACGGGATGTACGCATGTGCACAAAACAAAATTCCTCGCTAACTCGTGAAATACGCTTACCGTAAGCACGGAATTTTCTGCTACAGTAAGCGGGGTTTTTTTCGCAGTAAGCAGAGCAAAGAAATTGGGCCCAGGTCACAATGTGTTACTAGCTTCTTACTTGCGGTTGGCCACAATTTACCCACAGCGGTATGAAACATGGCGTGGGCTTGAGCTGCTTATGTTGGTTGGTTGGTAGATGGGTTGGTCGGTGAACACTTTACTCGGCCATATATTGTATTCATGCATCTCAAGTATTACAGCTTTGCAAGTATTACAGCTTTGCATTCGAAGACTGGTTTTGCAAACACTGTTGAGCATGCGTCTAATTTGCACACTTTCTGCATATTAGATCACGCCCCATTCCTTTTCATTTTCTGCATTCTTGAGGTACCGGTACAGCTGGGGTGCACGGACAGTCAGTATAGCCGTCTTCACACGTTACCCAGCCTCGCTGCTACCCGGCCGCGGTGGGTTGTACCACTTGGTACTTGTTATGAACTGGTTAGGAATGTTAGAGTCAAGGTCTGGCAGGGTCATAATTATGATCTAATTAGCACACAGTCTTGAACGGATCACACGCTGTCTTAAAGGGAATGTACAACATTTGTTTTTGCTGCAATTTTCAGAAATAAATGGATTTGGAGGATTAGTATGTTATAGAAAATATTGTTAAACTGACTTAATTCACGTTTTGGGCTTGTAGATGCTGGAAAAACCAAGAAAACCTATCATTTTCTTGTAGTCTGGTTCCCTGACCCCACTTAAGATGAAACGGAGCAATTAATACACTTTGGGGAATTGTAAGGTCAGAGAATAAGACTAGCAGGCTTGTAGTTTTAGTTGTACCCCTTCACAGGTGTGTAATCAATTGCAAAGAAAAGTCAGAATAACTAAATATGAAAAAGTAGGAACAGTTTTTGAAAAAAGCCAGTTTCTCCAACGCTGGTCGGTCGAGCAGCGTTGGAAAAATACAGTTTTTCTTGAAAATGTCAGCACACCAGGAGCCACGATTTTAAAGGATGCTTTAGACTGTCATTCGCTAACAATTCAGTAAGGTATTACGTGATAATTTGATCATTTCGTTCTTTGATGTTTGCAAATGTTGTATCTTCCCTTTAACGCTGTCATAAGCAGTTCTGAACTGTTCACTATAAACCATTGTCTATGGTTTCAATATTGTCTTAAACAATGGAAGATGACAAGAACTTGCAATATGTTCATACCAAAAACAAACTTAAGACACTGTTAACAATTTTGGTCGCAAGTGGATATGGGGAGACTTCTTTATTTCAAGACATGTACTGTGCCAAGAAATTCAAGAATTCTTCTTAAGATTCCCTTTGCCGGCTTTTCAAACCGAGCAGCACACACACACAGACACCAAAGACAAGTGCTCACACTGAATTGCGTGGTTTGGCACTTGGCTAAGAAGCAACAGTACTTGATGTATTATAGTAAAGCGTACACCTTACACAGAAAACCGACAAATAGTCGTTATTGTTAAAAAAAAATAATGAGAGCAAATGCTAATAATGTCATTATACATTTGAAATTTTCACAAATTATTTCATTTATTTTCTCCTCTCAAGACAATTAGAAACTGAGAAATACACTAGAACTTGTCTGGTAGATTTGACTTTCCACTTTTTTTTTGACAAGCCAGTTTTTTTCTGATTAGCCAGTTCTACGCACAAAAAAACTTTTAAATCCCGTTTCATCTTTCCCCTTATTCTAGGGAACATGATTTTCAGAATCTCGCAAATGCCTTCTTTCTTTTAAATTCAGACGAGTGCATTTTTGCAACATGGCAGTTTGTAGCTACAATTTATTCCTCAACTGTATTTTAAGTCTAAAATGTATTTCATATGATTCCATTGTCTTGTTTTTACAGAAGGAATTAGTCACCCGGCAAGGATAATCGTTAATATTATTACCGCAGTATTATTAAAATATACACCTTATATAACTCTTCCAGCGTAAGCCAAGTGCAATACTTGACATTGTAATTGTATAATTATATGCAAAAGTTGTATTAGCCCCGCCCACTGTGCACGTGGGCAACCACACACGTGCCCCTCTCCAATGCCACACTGCATGTTCCAGCCGTGCGCGTCATACGCGCAAGCACGCGCGTCAGACTTTTGTGCACGCATGTCGGACATATTTCACTGCTGTGATTGGTCAAAACACACTGGGCGGAGCTTATTTAATGGATCGGGCTATTGCCATCACAGTCAATCGTAAGTCAGTCACAAGTCAGTGGTCTCAAGACGAGGTTTCGAATGATTGAAACGAACCTATGTTAGACGCGCTCTTTTTTGTCAATATGACCGTAGTGACTTGTGATTAACTTTTTATTGGCTCGATTAATAAATGTGATTAAATGTAAACAAATCTAAATGATTTGTCACTATGTTTTGTGTCCAAGTCTTATGAAGTTCGGTCTGTTTTTTTCGTAAAGTGTTGTTAGAGGTTCAATCAGACTAAAATTGTTGAAACTCGCAGGAAATGATTATATTTTCAGTTTGAAAAGTGGTCCTTTCCTCGCCTTCCACCTCGATGACCCGGGTTAAAATTCCTCGGAGGCCGACAAGTGGGTCGTATATTCAGTCCCTGATGGTTCCACAGGAGTAGTCCCAGTTCTTCGGAAAATATATTGTATTGTCTTGCCTCGACCGTACCAGACACGGTCTTGGTACCAAAATTGGCACGATTCATGCAATAATTGGAGACGTTAATTCAAACCCTGAACCGACCGTCTACCAAACTGGCTCAGTGTTAAACCGACGACACTTAATTGGCAAAAGTTTCTCAGCTGGGTCACGTCAGCACTGTTTAGTGTCCAGGTCTGCTCGAAAAAAATCTTTAAAGTCTTAAAAAAAATTACACCTCGAGATTGAAATTCGATTTCAAAAATAGAGACCACATAATATACGGACAATAATTACGATCGGCACCATTTTTTTTAATAATCGGCTAGAGTAGAAAGTGTGGTTTACGCGCGACATAGATCCCATCGAAGTTGCTGTAGCGGATGTTATTTTGGATCTGGAACCCAATCTCCTGCAGGAAGTTTGGTAATTGCAGACCGTTCTGGTACTCGTCCATGTAGGGCTCGGGGCCATGCTGGGCCGTGCTGTTCCACTCTTCGCCCCACGTGTTACTTTGAATGTTGATTTCGCGCCATTCCGAATTCTGCCAGTACAGCACTGCGTTAGGAAGAGATCGAAAAAAGAAAATGAAGTACAAACAAATCCAAAACGATCCATAAAATATTTTCAGGTTTGTGACGACTTTAACTCCCCCCAATCTCTGAGGTATTTTGGTTTTCAGCTTAAAGGGCGAGGCCCGGGGTGGGGCTGGCCCCACAGGTACTCCAAGTTTGAGGTAAGTTGAGCCTCTTCTAATGACGAGATCGTTTTGGTGGGAAGAAATATGAACTATAGAGGCAAAGTATTTTTATAGTAGATTAAAGGAAATAGCGAAAGGTTTGTTAACGTTCAAAAGTTTGACTCTGCCACTAAGAAATATAGTTTCAGTATCGTAGTCGGGCTTTCTTTCGTTACCGGTAGGTATTTTGTGTAAGCTGGGCTTCGTCTCTATCGAACCATAATTTTGTAGGTCTTTTTTTATTCGCAAGAAAAAAAATTCAAGACTGCTTTTTACAGTGGCACACTCAGGGAGGGCCGCTCGGTGGCTGTAACCTCGCCTCCGAAGCAATGCCACGACCGGGATCTCAAAAGTCAGGGGCCTCAAATCCTATAGGCTAGAGTTAGAGCCGTCTCTGACTCGGAGATATTTCAGGAACTTTCCCGTACTCACCGTCAAATCCACTGACCACGCCCTCGGGTCTCAGCAGGCGGTGTATCTCCCGCAGGACCCGCTTGCTGTTCTCCTGCGGCATCTCGTGCAGGACATAGGTGAACTGGACCAGGTCGAAGGACTCGGACTCGAAGGGCGTCGCCTCCCCGTTGGCCTGGTAGAAATGCACGTTGGACGCGCCGCGTTTCTGCTTCCACAGGCGGCAGAATCTGTTCAGCGGACGAGGAGTGATTTGGTTTAGAAGTGATTAACTTTTCATGCATTTCTACGCAGCTTACTTGAAACTTGGAACTGGAGTTGTGTCGCTCGAGAAATAGGAATGCGATATGCCGGTATTATATGCGTGTGTATGTTTTTTGGATGTGTTTCGAAAAATGATGCCTTGTGGAGACCCGGGTATAATACTGAACAACAGATAAGGTCTCCACAAGGCAATTTGTAAAGGTGAATAGGTTTCCACAAGGATTTCACGAAATAGATATACGGATTTTAGTAAAAACCAGGAATTTCCAAAGTATACTTATCAGTCGTAAATTAAAGTACTTTATGTAAGGGACATTTCTGGTTAAAATAAGAGCGTTTTGAAAATAGCTTTCGACCCTCTCACGATTTTGTCAAAGCGATGTCTCCACAAGGATACAAATTTCAGTATGTGTGTTTGATGTTATCTACGCAGTGTAAACTGTATACTGCATGCAAGCAAAAAAAACGCGTGTTATAAACCTGTGGTATTTGTGTTTAGCCTCTTGTCCATTATGGATATTGTATATCACAGCGCTATAGTTCTTTGCAATGCGAGTGTCACTGAGAGGGACTTCTAGTGACAATGTCGGCACTAGTTGTCACTCATTTAAAGGAATATTAGAAATCGGTGATGAGTTACACTTGATTCTACAGTTTCAAATTCAAAGCAGTCTCACGAAGTTCATCAGTTCAATGAACACACAAAAATGGCTCAAGGTGTGATACAAAATTAGATAAGACATGCAGTTAATACCTACCTCACATAAGCCGGAGCAAGGTCAATGGCTATGACTTCAGCGCGGGGAAATATCTCTCCCAAAGCGAAGGCAGAAACGCAGTTACCGGTACCGATCTCCAGGATCCTCTTCGGCTGACGGTGTCCGTGAAGCTGCTCCAACCAGGGCCTGAGAATCTCCTCGTTCTCAAAGTTGAACTTGTTGGCAGTGCTGTAGGACATCCGCACAGTGCGGCCGTTGAGGTAGCCACCGGGATTGAAGTGCACGTAGGTCTTGTCGTAGTGGTACGGGTACTGGATCGGGGAGTCCAACCCCGGAGCCCAGACGTCTGAGTGGTCAGCCTTCCCGGCAAACTCGGGAAGGGTCGCCACGTAGGCGCGGTAGTACTCGTCGAAGGCCTCGAACCCGATGTCGTTGTGGCGGAAGGACCGCATGAAGATGTAATTCTCGAACGGCGTGATGGGTTCCAGCGCGTCTGCCTCGCTGTCGATGACGGGGGGCTCCGGAGCGAAGGCCGGTAGGCGATCCACGATGAGGAACTTCATGAAGCTCAGGTAGTTCTTGAGGTACTGGGGCTCGCTGCCGTCCCAGTTAATCCCAAGAAAGTCACTGTATAGAAATTAATAGTAGCGCAATGGTCACTCTTTGTGTTAGGCCGAGTAAAAAGTTTAAAGTAATTTCTCGTCCGGCCTTTAAGAAAAAAGAAAACATTTAAGGAGGCGGTCGATTGATTTTCGGTTTTCCATGATGGCGGTTTTCCAAGATAGCAGATGGATTTTTCGCTTTTTTCAACTATTTTGCTGATACACTAATTGTGCCCAACTGAGGAACCTAATCCTTTCTATACGGAATAGCTACAATCGGTTGTTGGAAACAAATAAACTGACATTATTAACGATACATGTGCAAAATATGTTGCAAATAATTATATGAAATATAAACTTTTAAAAAAAGGAGGCAGCTGGGGAAAATTGAAGCGGGAGGAGACGACAAACTGCTTTAGGAGGAGACGACAAATTGCGCATGTAAACAAATCGTGACGTGATTATGTCACAGAGCTATCGAGCTACCTGTACAGATCCGTCTGAGCCAGAGAGTTGTACTTCATGAGCGTGTCTTGGATGTAAGCATCCAGGCTCTGCACCGTTGCCTCGGCCTCGCACGGCAGCTTGAGATCCTTGTAGTACCAAGGCTTCAGGGCGTCAAACTGCTTGAAGTCCACGTAGCTTCGGTGGATGAAGCCCTCTGCTTTCCCGCCATCTTTGGTGAGCACGGTGAACTCGATGCGGTAGGTCGGCAGGCCGCGGAAGTCGGGACCTTCTAGGGCCACCACCGATGCCTGGATCGGGATGCCGAAGATGGCTTTTGGGAAGTAGGATGCTGTCGCTAAGGGCAGCAGCCCCAGGGCCAGGAGAAAAACGGCTCGAAAGAGGGACCGGATATTCATTTTGCCTTCTAAATTGTAAAATAAAACCTCACGGGTGAAGCTGTGAGGATTATGTCATGCAAAGAACAAGATGCCGAACTAGCCTGGTTTTCTAATCAGTGCCGTAGACACTCACTTGACGATAGCCCTAAAAGAACGCAACCAGTGTAAGCCGTTTTCCGCGAAAAAGTTCGGGGAAAAAACATACTTTCGATCAAGTTTGAAACCGATCTTGTTTCCTCGTTTTTAAGAGTTATTCAGCACACCATGAGATAAAATTTACAGTCAGTAAAGCTCGGGTATGGAGTAAAATACATTGTTTGTTTTCGAGAGGATGATCTCTCTGAGCCACCGTACAACCCTGATCTGTTGACTCTGTGCTGTTATCTTCATAATGTTTCAGTTGGTTTTGAATTTCATAACTGGGACGATCAAAGTGCATCTCTTATGACATCAAGGTTATTATTGTTTGATGATTTTTTTTTTTATGACAACATTCTGGGTATCTAATGAACAAAACCATTTAAGAACGTGTACATGGCATGCTTGATATCCAAAAAGCGGAAGACGTGCTTTGTTTTTTATTTGAGAAGTTATAGACCTTTCTATTGCTTGTAAACATTGAGCGCCATTTTGTATGAGCTGCCGCATGCGCATAAATTAAAGCCGTAGTTGGCAACATATTTTCCAAAACAATCCTAATTACACCTTCATTACATAAGAAAAAGGCATGTTTAGGAATTATTTTGTAGCGTATGTTGATAATTTTGTATTTTCAACAACCAAATAATATTTTTGGAACCATTAATAACCATACCTTTAGTTTTGCAGTGTTGGACCTTCCGTAGTTTGGCAACCCGTGGTTGGCAAAATGTGCCAACCACGGCGTCGCGTCGGTGATAAAAAGGTCCATACTAAGATGCACCGACAATTGTTAGATATAATTATTTCGTGTTTTCACCTTCGCAATTTTGTTCAGTGCAATCCTAGATCCTAAGAGCTAAAGATGGGCGGAACAGTTCAGATAATGCCCAAAAGACAAAACAATGAATCAAAGTTTGCGTCCCCCTTTAATATCATAATACTACAGCTGATAAAGATTATACAACTTAAAGCCTCTGTCTGAAGTATAGTGCACAACGAAAATGTGGTCAAAAGAGGGCGCCGTATATGATTAATAGGAGGGCGCTATTTAATTTGGGTAAATACCGCAGACACACGTGTTTATAAAAAAAAAATCATGATGTCTGCGGTAAATACGAAAGACTTCATCCAAATTAAACAGCGCCATCCTTTTGTGTCCGCCATACCTCAAATAGGCTAATGAGGTTCTGTTTGTTGGCCAAAGCAATGTATGCACATAGCTTCAGTTGAACATTCGTCATCGGACCGAAATGTCCATTTGTTCCAACTCAAGACCATAAAAGTTTCCTCACTTTCCAACATTCTCCAGTGATGTAGGCCCAACATTAAACCCAAAAAATGTTGTTGAAAACATTATTTCACTTTAACATTAATAAAAGTCAACTGTCAAATACTGAGAACAACAAAAGTAATACGAATTTTAATAATAGGTTTGAAAATATCAAGCATAGGAAAATTGAAAAGCACAACCACTTTGGGTAAAAAGGTTTGATGTATGCATGGCGATGATACACTGGCAATCTGCTGTTTTACTTCCCGGATGTAATATACATGTATGTTTTTCTTCTATTAGTATTAGACTATTAATACTCAATTTCTTTAGAATCGCAGATTCCAGCACCATCTGTTAGACAATCCAGACACGACTGTTGCTATTAATGGCAACAGAACCCGGCCATCACACATTCTTATTCAAATTGTAGACTTCCTGGGCTTTTCTAAATAATTGCCTCTTAACATTTCTGTGAATACAGTGATAACAGCTGTACCGCCATTTGTTCGCGCATTCTGCTTTATTAAACCACGGACCATTTACACATAAATGGTCGTGATTAAACGCGCCTCGCAAGCTGTTTAACATCTACGTCACAGCGAAGTTTGACGTCATCATTGGTCATCGCAGATTACGATGCCATGTAAAAACAAATTCCAATGTAAACAAAATGAGGGGCCCGTGTAGGGAATGTATAAAAAAAAAAACTTATCGCGAGTGAGTGTCGTTTATGCACAATCATTATCAATTAGCAAAGACTCCGTTCATAAACCTGTAATTATAATTCCACTTTATAACACCACAATATTGCGGAGAGATTGTTATGAGATTTTTGGGCGAACATGTAAAGTGGCGAGCAGTTCAAGACAAGACGTTACAACTTGTCAAATTTGGTGCACATGTATTGTGATGGTATTTTATGATTCGGTTAAACTCGGCAATATTAAAGTAGTATAATAAATATTGGAATTTATGTTGACGGAAATATCTTCACTTTCAGCAAAGTCATGAACATGAAATCCGATTTTCTCACTGCGCCATTAAAGTAAACTAACCGGTTGTAATTACAAATGTATCCTCTCTTTTTTTGGCAACTTGGTTAGCCTCTACAGAAAGTTCGTAAACTGCAACCCTGTTTATGTTCCGGTCACAAATATAGCGGGTTTTATTTAGGATTAGGGGCGAAGCACCGGGATGAATGAGAAGTGAGGAAAAACTACAACCCGATCTCACAAAATCTCGCGCCCGTTGACAATATCGCTCCCTTTCCATCCCTTTAAACGCCACCCGTCTCTTTAAGGGCACTATCGACCCATGAATGAGAGTGCTTTTATTTTTAGCCCCTGATGATGTTATGTTGAAAGATGTTCCCAACTCCGACCAGCCAGTCCACCGTTTTCCAAACTGTCCGCGTGCCAAGCATGCACGGCATTGCTGGCATTCCGACTAAGGCCGCGAGGTGGCGCGCTCCCTGCATGACGTCAATCACGCAAAATTAGCTGGGCCGTTTTTGCAAATCTCGGCTTCGGTGTCCAGCTTCGAGAGGATATCTCTGGCCCCAGAATCGTTCAAAAGCTTTAATACCATAACCAAGTTGAAACACTGGAAACCTTTATCTCAAATAAAATGATACAATTATGATCTTAGAGGGAAAATAGTTGAATTCCTCCAGTACCCACGGAAATACGGGTGTAGAAATCTATTAGAGCCGAAACTGAAAACGAAGTCCATGATTTTGAAAACCTCCATACAAGTAGTCTACCCGCGCTCACTGTGCTATAGTTGCGGTGTCGAGTCACGGCATCAAATGCCTACCCCCCCCCCCCCCCAATTCCTTAGGCAGTTAGGGTCACCTTAATTCATCTTCCCGTTACTGACAACTCACACATCACTGTGTAAATGGTCCTTGGATTACCCAAGGGAAGCTCGTTAGAACCCTTGCTCTATAGAAGGCAACACCGAGGTGTCGAGGGCGCTATATGCAGTGACCCTTCTTTTTTCCCCATCTCACATATCTCACGGAATAAATTATCGTCACGATGTCATGTATTTCACCAGAGAGAAAGTCTTCAACTATCTTATGAGGATTCGGGAATGAAAGATGATTTCCGGGCATCTATAAAAAAAAATATATATATATATGAAACAAGGGCGGATCCAGAACACAATTTTTTTGGGGGGGCCAAAAAAATTTTGTCCCACAAAAAAGTGGGTCAAAAAAATTACGGCGTGGGGTTCGGCTTAAGGGCCCCGAAAATTTTTTGGATTCTAGATGCTCTGTGGTGCGATCTGAGGCAATTTCTAACCACTTTAACCAATGTTTTTTTTGAGGAAAAGATGGTGGTGTACTCATTGCCTGCCTTTATTGCGATGTCACATAAATTTAAAAAAAAAAATGGTTTCGTTTTTTTTTTTTGGGGGGGGGGCCATGGCCCCCTTTGGCCCCCCCTGGATCCGCCCTTGATATGAAACCGAAATTTTGCCCATTATGAAAAAACACCCCATATTTTCCCACTCTTCAAGCTCCACACAGCTAAAATAAAACCATTTTGTTTCCAGTCTTTATTTATCTGCAGCTTTAGTTTAGAGATGGGCTTATAATTAGAATAACTTCTGTGTCTCTTGGAGGAACGGTTTTGAAAGGAGGGTAAATGGTCCAACAGCGACGAGAAAACACGGCGACACGGAATACTCCCTTCGCGGATCGGCCCGCGTCGTTGATTGAGAGTTGATTGGCTATTTTTATTGAGAGATTCATAGAAACAATTGGAAGACAGTGCTATTGACGCTTGACATTGTAAATAAACTATAGTAACTGTTGCTATTTCCGGCTTGAATATTCTAATGGTCCTCTTTGTTTAAAGTTGGTGTTTACGTGCATGCTTTTTTGGGTGTGGCACCTTGAAAAATAGATTTTCAAATTGAATTGTTAATTTTCTAGTATAACATTAATTATGAGTCTTCCAATGAGACATCGCACGAAAAAAATCGGCCCACGACAAGTAATCAATTAATTAATTTCCACTTTTGAATTAAGAGCGGGACGCTCCTAATTCGTTCTGAATATTATAGTGTGCGCAATTTCTGAACTGGAGCGCGCCACTTTTTAAAACAACTTTTTAAAACTGTATAAAGGCCTGCAAAAAACAAACAAGCAAATTTATTTGTTACAGGACATTGTATTCCTTCAAATTTCGTTCGAAAAGGAAAATCGTAATTTCGAAAAAGCGAAAAACCTTGCAACAAGGGAGTGCCCGGCTTCGGTGCGTCAAGTCCCTGAAACTACAACCAACGTCACGAAACTTTATGCGCAGTGGTATAACTCCACTTAGGGCCTTTGCCAAATGTTAATGCGCAAGTTGTGCAACAGTTCACTTTGTGCAACATTTCAGTTAACACCACCATAGAGTTAAATATAGGGCCTATGTGTATATATATATATACCGGTATATATTTTATATATTAATAGTTATAACACATTTCACGAAAGTTGCATTCATGTATAGTGTGTATACGTCCGCGACTTACAAATCATCATTTATATTTAAAGGGAATATACATCATTTGCTTTTGCTGTAATTTTCAGAAATGGATGGAATTGGGGGGGTTGGAAATATATAGCAAATATAGTTACACTGACTTTTTTGAGGTTTTGGGTTCAAAAATGCTATAAAAACCGAGAAAAACAATCATTTCCCTGTAGTCTTGTTCCCTGACTCCATATAAGAAGAAACAGAGCAGTTTACATACATTGGGGAATTGTAAGGCCAGGGAACCAGTCTATCTGGCTTGTACCCGTTCATAGGTGTGTAATCGATTGCAAACAAGTGCGATGGTCAATTGGGGCCAGTACTTGAAAAAAAAGCCAGTTTTTTCCAACGCTGGTCGGCCGACCAGCGTTGGAAATTGATACAAAAATAGGTGCCATGATTTTACAGGATGCTTTAAACTGTCATTCACTAACAGTCCAGCAAGGTATTTCAAAATGATTTGGTAGTTTTATTTTTTGATGTTTGCAAATGTTGTATTTTCCCTTTAACTTGCAAATCAAACTTTCGTACATGTAATTATGTTAGGTGGCGTGGGTTGTGCGTCGTAACGACTGAAAATTGACTACTTTTACTGACTAATGGTGATTCTTTATCGACTCATTATCGGTTGCATTCCAGCCCTCCTTCAGTTCACATACCAAGATCTTAGCATTGTCCGCCTTACCAGCATTTTTCTCCCACGATTATATGTTCAGGTTCATGGCTTAACTCAATCTTTTTGTACTATTCGTGGGACGGAAATTAATGTGCCCATCTACCATACAACTACTCGCATTGTGAGAGAGGTCTACGCACTTTTTCATTTGTTTTGATTTGGAATGTATCCAATACTATGGAACGCCAATCGTGTCATTATAAGGAGATGTTTTAAAGCAACATGAAAATTCCAGCTGCATATACAAAATGTATATGATTATAGGCCTATAGACACTTCATCATGCAGGGGCGGATCCAGGATCCAGGTTGGGTCAGGATGGGTCAGACACGTCAGATTCTTTATGTCCGATTGTTGCGACAGCCTGTGGACATTATTATTATTGTAATACATTTTTTGGGTGTCAGGGCGGGGAGGGGGGAGGGGGTTCGTCTGCCCCCCCCCCCCCCGGATCCGCGCCTGTCATGAATTTTGTTGTTAAAAAGTCGCCCATACATCAACAATGCCATATTATCTTGTGAATGATCAACCAGCAAATTAAAACTCGAAAGACTTCTTTTAGTACGCACATTTTCAATCCGTTTTCTGTCCTTTTGCGGATTTAGGACAAATTTTAAATGTTCATCAAACCACATGCGGAATAGACCTGAAAACTTTAGGTACGTTTACGACCGATGGACATATTAAAACGCAAGAAAAAAACGCGCTTAAGTCTCCATTTGCGTCGAAACCATGAAAACGCATCGATTAGCAAACTCGGTTCAAAATGAAATCGCTGTTAGTACAGAATGGGCTTTATTCCCGAGTTGGCCATTTTTGCCGGGTTCCAAGAATGTATTTCAGTAATTGTTAACTGTGTAATGGGATGGCGCCAGACTATTTATGCAGGCACAATGCAGCCTTATTTTACTGTCATTTTTTTTTAAATTTAAATATGGCTTTAAACATCAGGGAATGTTTAATTACACATTTTAAATCATTAATTGAACCAGACTGGAACTTATTATACATTAATTGCTTTCATTTCTCTTCGCAAGTTCTGATTTTACCTAAATTTCAATTCAATATGGCCGGCTCGTGAATAAGGCCCATCATGTTTTTTGCAGGATTTGGCGCCCTATAACGTGACCAAGCGAAACATGCGTTTTACTTTTTTGTATGTTCATTTCCGTACATGAACGACAACAAACTGGATTTAGCTTGGACTCGAGCCAAAACTGTATCCACAATGCAATTACATGTCAATTTATTACATAAGCAGAAAAAATGGCGCTAATGTGATTTCTCCTGCGGGAACGGCGGTATATTACAATTTGGCAAATCAGTTTAGTTACTGTAACGAAATGACTCACAGTGGAACATAATAGCCGAAAAGTGACTACATTTTCATTTTGAACCATTATGAACATGCACTGCAACAACAGGCTTCCTAATATTCGACTAGTCAAGTTTCCTCTTTGCACTTTAGGTTCTGTTATGGTTGCATTATTTGAAATTTTATTTTAAAAAGAAACACCTCGAAATTCCTATTCATTGCCTAAAGGGCCCATGTAGTAACTTTTTGAATGCAGTCCTGGTAACTGAACTTTGTGTCCAATTTCACCATATTTCTTAATTTTCATTTTGCCATTTTAAGGGCATTTTGGTGTCTTTTTTATTTTTATGCTAATATGAATTTGCATATTCATGAGAAAAAAAGTGTGATGTCTTCTCGGGCAGAAACCTCAATGTTACAGCTATTTAAACACCAAACTTTGTCAGAATGTTGGATATTTTGCTGCAGTTGTAAATTTTGCTGCAGTTGCAGATGCTTTTTTTCACAGTTATCAAAAAAATAAAAAACTTATACTGAGCTGAAATTTCGACAGGCTAGTTTTATATAACCGGCTTCAGATTTATGGTATGTTTGCCAAGTATTTGGCCTCACATGATCTAAATGTTTTTTGGCCAGTTTGGAAAATTACCGGGCTCTACACAAGTTTAAGGATGTAGGCTATATCGTATGTCATTAATGTGCAGACGGTCATTGCGGATAAAGGATGCAGGAACTCATGAGATACTCTCCATCGAAGGAGGAAAACCAAAAGCTATGAATTATATCCGGGAAGAACTGTGGAAACAAAAGCGAGGGGAAAATCAATGTCATTATTACACGTGCTCAAAAAGTCTTGCTGAAAAAAATATTCTGCCGAGCCTCTCAAAACCTCTATTTTCTGGAAACAGGTGTTTTCAAGAACTACACATGAATGGAACTTGCAGTTATTATCACTGTAAATAAAACACAAGATTCAATTCTTTGAAGCCCCGCCTCCCGGCCCCCTGGACTTTACTCCCCCACGTGATTGAGTTTTGAAGGATTGCCAAACCGATTGGCATGTAGCCAAGTAGCTCTTTTATTCGCACAGAAAGTCACATCATCGGGAACAGAATGAAGCTATGTGAAATGCTCTTTAGTGCAGGCAATGACATAAAATGTTTGAAAACAAATGTGCACATGTAGGCCCAACTGTACTCTGAACATAAGGAGTGAAAACGACGATCAAATAATCAGCTTTGGAGGTGGGAGGAAAACAGTAGCGTAAGGGGGGGGGGAGATGCCGAGTGGCAGAGTGGCAGAGTGCAACGGGCTAGAGATTTTAAAAACAAAATGTATGCGCTGATATAATAAAACCAAATTTGGAACGGCGAAAATGGATTAACGGGAAGAAGAATTACATTTTGCAACGGGAAACAAAACCCTGGCTACGCGCCATGAGGAAAAACGCTGGAACCACGGAATACATACAGGCTCATGCTAAGGGATTGAACACGAAGACAACTTGGCAGGCTTGCAAAGCACCAGACTACTCCAGACCCCAACCTGACCCGCCCATGCACGGTCAAGGTCGCGAATTTTTCCCCACAACTTTGACAAATCACCGAATAAAAACCCCACAAAACGGGGTCTTCGATTTTTGTTTTAATCGGTGTGTGAAGGTTAAGATTGACAACTGATTGTTATATTTTTACCCGTTTTAATTCAGAAGACACTTCAGAAGATTCCTTTGGAATCCTCCAGGGAGGGGGAAGGAACGAAGCTGAACTGGTCAGGGTAAAAAAACTCTGCCCAACGGTCAAGGTTACGAAGCTGCCGGGTAACAAATTTGTAAGGCTCCGTGATTGGCCCGGGCATGACACGGGAAGGGGGCGAAAGTTGACTAAGGACAGTCCTGCTGAAACTGACAAACATGATCATCAAAGTCTGACTAAGAGGGCGATGCTAAGTTGAAAATATGAAAAGGCCTTGAGTGGGAGGGAAGGGGGGGGGGGGAATCTCACCCCAAGATGAAAGTTTTCAATAGGAGTGGTCACGTTTGCAAGGTGGTACATTGTATTTATAATTCCCCATAGTGAAACTGCTTAAATAACAATGTATTTGATGAGCGTAAAAAAAGGAGTTAAAAATAGTGAAGAACCAGTAAATAGTGGAATTTTTTTTCTCTTCACCTAACTGTTGTCTAAATTCCTCCGGAGCGAGGTTCGATGTGGGACAAATTAGTCTCGGAAGTCAGTGTGCGTGCGTATGTAGAGTGCCCCACGGGCGGAGAGGGGAGAAAGTTGGGAGGGGGGGGGGTGGAAGGCCAAGTGGGGAAGGGAGGGAGCCCGGTAGAAGCCATATTTTGTCTTGTTGTACATGATCAGTGGAGGCACATATGGTCCGAAAACTGGACAACGGTTAACAGCTGTTTGATTAATCTCTAGACAAGTTGACCTTGTCCGGTCTGCCACGCGGCGGAAGCTCTTATTGGCCTGACGACCCCAACTTAATTGGTTGTTTCGCTGTAACTGATGAGTGGCGGGGCGGAAGGAGGGGGGGGGAGGGGGTGGTAAAGTGGGGGATACTAGGTGTATGAAACCTTGGCCTGTAATCGTCACGGATGTATCTTCACGAATAATATCCGCTTTTGTGGTTGACGTATGGTTCACCGACTCCGAGGCTTCTTAGAATAGCGCCAAAAAACATTCTTTTACTGCAGGAACATGAATTAACTAGGGTCATCGCTCTGACAGTAATGAAGGATGGGTTGGGTCATGCACGGAGGGTGACACAAATGGAGTAGAACTTTCATCTTTTTTTAATGATTATTTCCTATCATTAGATCGCTGACGTATAAAGCCTTCGTTAATGGTTGCATATTATAACTTCATCTGACAAATTAATGCCTTTTGTGCGATCACATTACCGTACTGTTTTGTTCATCCGTAATTAAAGATGTCTAAATCCGCAAAAGTGTTGGATTTAACATTTAAAATGCTGGATTTTAACACTTTCAAATTGTTGCACTGACCGAACACAAGTAAGTGTTGAATTCAACTCTTCAGTTTTTAGAGTGTGACAATAAATAATGCTGACGCTATAGTGTTTTCCGTGGAAAAAATATTAGGGGCCTAACTGTAAACAACTCAACTCGACATCACTGGGTTAAGATCAAGGTCGATAGTTATACTTTATGCACCTGTCACTCCAACCCTCGAAGTGTCACGATGATTGATAGATGCTATAATTAAATTATGATGGCATAAAGACGAGGATTATCGTCAAGATATGACTTATGAATCGTATATAAGGTAAAAGTAAGGAACTGTCACATATGTAAGCCACCTGGCTGACCGCGTAATTTTTTTTCCTAGGAGAGTTAGGGGCAATGTCATGAATAATTCAGTTTTTCCTTTGAATCATTGCAAGACTTAGGTTCTCGTTCTATTTTCCCCTTAATTTAAAATTATCTCAGTGATAAATTTGGAGAAGAAAAATAGCTGATGAAAATGAGCAGCGACGACGTGGATTCGAACCAGGGATCTTTGTATCCATAGCTCATCTCGCTATCCACTATACTGTGTGGTAGCTCGACGACAACCGTTCTTTAAAATGCTTTAATGTATTGTAACTAGTTGAGTAACTAACAACAATGCTGTTGATGTCATTGTCCGTTTCATGGATAAACATGAATTATTCATGACATTGCCCCTAACCCTCCTAGGAATAAAAATTACGCTGGCTGACCTAGGCCTACGCGCATTATGTCTTGATGACCACAGTTATGAGATACACACGTCATTTCTATGCGACCAATAAAACCAATCTATTATTAAATTTGCATGTTTCTTTTAAGTAAAATGTTGTCAAACTGGACTCACGGAAAGAAAAATGCGAAGGGCGGCCCTCCGCATTCAACCATGGAACAAGGCTACACTTGCGGATCTAGGTGGCAAAGGGGCGTAGGTCCCAAACAATGCCTTTTTTTATAATTAAAGGCAATATGCAACATTTGCAAACATCAACAACCAAAACTACAAAAATGTATTAAACATTTTACTTGTATAAGTGAATAATGGTCTCAACTCAATCATCATCACGGCACCTGGTGTGCTGTCGTTTTCAAGAAAAATGCCATTATTTTAATCAATTTTCAATGATCGTAAGCCGACCATCGTTGAAAAAAAACCCCGTTTTTATTTCTTCAAGTATACTACCCCTAATTTACCAACTTTATTTAGTCAATAGGCCTATTTTGTTTGCAATCGGTTACACATCCCTGAAAGCGAGGTAGTCTGTTTCCCTGAGCTTTGTTTCGCCTGAAGTAGGTCAGGGAACCAGACTACAAGAACAGCATTTTTCATCTGAACACAACTTTAAACATGTCAGTGTAACAATAATTTGCTATAAAATACTAAAAATCAATCCATTTCTGAAATTTACAGCAAAAGTAAAATGTTGTGTGTTTCTAAATCAGAAAAGAAATGAAGATGACTATTTTTAAATTAATGCTGTAATCTATTATTCCCTTTTCCTCCACTGATAGGATCCGTGAAGTGTTAATATCACATTAAAGAAAAAAAAAGGAAAAAAAAGAGGAAAAGATAGCCCCTATCGTCAAATGAGGTCTAGCCCCGAATTTGCAAAAGCCCCGGTCGGTCAGCCCCTTAAAATTTTAGGGGGCGTATCATAAGTCCGACGCCTCATACGTCCGAAATTTCGGACTTATGAGGCGTCGGACTTATGAGGCATATAGTTTATTTATTCCGCCTCAAAGGTCCGACGCCTCATAAAGTCCGACGTCGGAAAAACGAGGCGTTTAATTTGTCGGACCTACGAGGCTTCGGAGCTATGAGGCGTCGGAGCTATGAGGCGTCGGAGCTATGAGGCGTCGGACTTATGAGGCGTCGGACCTATGAGGCGTCGGACTTATGAGCGGACTCCAATTTTAGCTCCAGCCTCCCTCCAACCGATATTGTGCTCCTGGTTCCCCCAGTAAAAAAAGGTTGAGGAGCCGACTGACCGGAAAAAAGGGCTGACAAAGTAAATTGAAGGGATAATGCTAGAGGTCAATATCTACGATGAGCGACAGGTGAACGGCCCGGGCGGATCTGAGGCTGAAGAGCCGGACATTTGGGGAATGGGGCCAACTCCGAACGTAATTCTTTGAAATACTGAACTTTGAACACCGAGAATCAGGATTACTCACTTTTCGAAAGAATAGTAAACATTTTCAGCATCTCCATCTACGATTCTTACAATCTCCGGTAGTGGACATTGTTTGTTGTGGCAACAACAAGTTTCTTAACATCTTAATATTTATTTAAAAAAAAACAATTTAGTGACGTCTGTGGGAAGTGCAGTTTTTAGCTCGCGTGAGAAAAGGGAATTATTCTGTTTCCGCTGAGGGATTATTTCTCTGATAATCCACCCTCCGATCAACTCCATAAAAAAAACATGGTCTGCCTTAGTGTCTCAATATTAAAACACTAATTACATCTGACAAGGGACAATTTAAGATGACACTAGGAGTATACAGGGTGAGTAAAAAAACCCGAAACCCAAATGACGGGACTATTGTTTTTGTGAAGTACTGCATGTAGCACTTGCAAAATCTAGGATTTGAAAGCCAAATTCATAAGCTTTCTTTTAGTGCAAGAATCATTGAAATCACTCATGTACTCTTCAAGTTACGGAATTTTAAACACAATCACCGTTTTAAAGTTCTGTCCACGAATCGCAAAAAAGTGTGCGTTCTTTTAGCAAAACGAAAACAATTCACACATATCCCTATGTGATTTGTTTTCGTTTTGCTGAAAGAACACTTACCTTTTTGTGATCAGTGGACTTTAAAACGGTGGTTGTGTTTAAAATTCCGTAACTTGAAAATTACATTAACGGTGAATTTGAATGATTCTTGTACTTAGCCCCCCCCCCCCAAAAAATGTTTAGCGTCCCCGTCCGCTTCCTTTTTTGGAGGCCGCCTCTTTCTTTTTTTTTAAACACGAAAAACTTCTCAATTTAAACAGTGGCATCAATTTGGCCTCTTTGTCTGTTGCATCTAGCCCATATAAAACTGGTACATCATTACTGAGTCCAAGTGGCGGCCACTAAAAAGATAAAAGCTGTCGACCATCTTGAAAAACAGCTCGGTCGGGCGGCTATTTTGGAAGGGAAAAAAAGGGCCTCCTCCTTCCCTTTTTTCAAAAAGGCAGGACGCTAAACATGTTACTTTTTATTTGACCTGAAAGAAAGTTTATGAATTGGGCTTTCACATCATAGATTTGGAAAGTGCTACATGCATAACTTCACTGAAACAATGGTCCTGACATTTAGGAATCGTTGTTTTTACTCACCTTGTAAACCATCATGATCACATATGTCAAAACGGCACCGAGCTCAAGTCAAGTTACCACATCACTGTTATTAATTTTACAAAAAAAAAACCAATCAGATTTTAGTACAATCAAACTTGACAAGGTTTAGCTATAATGGTCGTACGGGCCAGTGCAAATAAAACAATTAATAGATTTCGAGTCGACATTTTCACTTTCGTTATTCTAAAATATAACGTCCAGTGAGTATATATACTACATAAAATAAAAAATACCATCGCAACAAAAACAAACTTGTTCGGTTTTGTTTGTTGTGAAACTATAAAATTCCAGCTATAACCACTGCGATACGGAAACTATTTTGGTTTCGGATGTGGTTGCATTTCATACGATACGATGGAGGTAGAATTAGCGATTATCCCTTGAACCAACAAGTAGCAACGACCGCTGTGACGTTGACCCTCGTATTAGGCCGAATAAAAAAACCCAGGTTTCTCGTCCGAGTTGTTGAAAACAAGGAGGAAGAGGGGCTTTTTATTTTTTATTTTTTATTTTTTTTTTCAAGATGGCCGCCATTTTAAAATTTCCTGCAACCGTTGGTGTTTCCACTGTTCAAAGACACTTTTAAAATGAAAGACAAGTTGGACAAGAGAACTGAACATATTTACAGTGTCATTTAGAGTTGTATTGGTCTACAATGAACAGGTTTTTTTTATTTTCCGATGAAATTGTGGACTTTTTCGGTGTTTTTTTTACTATTTTTCAAAAATAAAAGATATTGAACAAAATCCAGGCGGCCTCCAAAAATAGCGGGCGGGGACGAGAAATATGTTGTTTTTTTTACTTCGCCTTAGCTTAACCAAGCTTAAATCTTCTGAGAATTACCAAAAAAACTCGATTGCTACTTTTCTAATATTAACTTGCTTAGTTATTAGCCTTGAAGTGATGCATCGACGAAAAAAATAGGCTGAAGATAACTTTCGAGAATAAATCGGCTAGTATGTTTCAAATATTTGAAGCGATCTCTTACTGAAATCCTGATGTTTACGTATTGATTTGTTTGCGCATTATCATGAAAAAAAAATGTGTGTACGGTCCTAAAGTGTAGTTATATAATTCGCCACTTTGTCTTTCAAAAAAAAGGCAATTTGTCTCGAGCAATATTGTACTTTGTTTTTTTTTCGCATGTATTCCCCTACTCTTTTCGAGTTTCAACCTGAGCAATAGATTTCCTGTTCTAGATTGCTATTTTCATAGCAATACAAAAAAAATCTACTTTTGAATGAGGATATCGATCAAAAGAATCCAGCCCCGTTTAATTATTTAATAAGGCCTATTACTTTAGAAATTGCGACAATAAATTACCGGTTTCTGGCAATGTAGGCTGGTTCCCGCCCCAGAATCAGTATCGACAGTGTACAGACATGCATGGAATCAGTCTGCTCTTCTTATAAGGCAGATCTTCTTATGGAAAAAATAAAAACTTAAAAAAAATTAAAACGGAGGTTTTTTGGCTGAAAATAAAACATGCCAGTTGAAAAACTAAGAGAGAGAGAGAAAAAAATAGAGCACGGGATGTACTTTAATCTTTCCATATTGACAAAAAAAATAATATTATTAGTCGAAATATGGCTAGTTTTTGTTTCATATCTGAAATGACAGGAAATATTACTGAAGGCAGTTTGATGGGGAAGGGAAATTTTGGGGGACGGGAAATAATAATATATAAACAGTATTTTTATCATTTAGTCGAAATATGGCTAGTTTTTGTTTCATATCTGAAATGACAGGAAATATTACTGAAAGCAATTTGATGGGGAAGGGAAATTGTGGGGGACGGGAAAGTAAAAGTCGGTGACGTTTTCCATCGCTGTCACTGGCACGAGTCCAAGATCTATACCGGGACTTTTAGGTACAATTATCACTCACAGAAACTAATCGCACCTCCGAGTCGAGTCATAGCTAAAAGTTTCTGTATTACTAATGTCATGCTTTTAGTAATGTACGGTGCGGAAAAAAAGGCAGAAAAATTGGTAAAGCTTGTACCATCCCTTCAAATTTTCTAAAGGGCAACAAAAAATCAAACAGCCTCCAGCCAAATATGATTCCGAACATGCTGTAAAAACACCTAGATTTGACAAGAAAACAAACTTGCAGCCAGCTGAGTACAGCTATGTTCAGCCGAAGGCAGGTTGGATCGTTGTATGGTCAAATTTCACTGGAGCGGTTTCATTTTAGCGCATCTCAATTGTTATACAAATTCCGTCCTTGAAAGGAGTGATTGGAAATGTTTTGATGACAACAAACATACTTAAAAGTTTGTGGAAAGTTAAGGACAAAGCTTTTTTTATTTAACCCTTTGCCGTTTTTATTTTTAAAAGAATGACAAATAAAAATTAGTTAATTCATAGTCACCGTTAGGAACACTCACGTGAACATCGGCTAAGCAATCAAGTTTGTTTAGTGGTTTTTTTTAGAATGACAAATAAAGTTAGTTAATAATATTCATAGTCACCGTTTACTCACGTGCATAATATGCTAAACAATCATAACGTTTGTTTGGTACAAAGTTCACCTTGCGTGACCCTTGCCCCCAAATCATGGAATTGTACTATGATGACGTCCGAACTACCGGGGAGCTCCATGGTACTATCAGAGGAAGTATGAAAAATTAGAATGGAAAGAATACCTCAAACTTTGATGGTGATGGTGGAGGGGTGTGGCCGTGCATGGGCCGGGGGAGTATCTACCTCTTTTGACCAAAAAATAACCACCTTCCAACTGAGTTTAGTTTATTTAAATCTAGTATATTTTTTTTGCTTTAAATCTTGTCTCTTCTGTTTGAACTTTTTGAAATTTTTCAAAATCTCAAGTTGACTGTAATATTCCTATATAGAAAGTTGATGAATGTGTCCCCTGACTCGGAAGGCTAAGTGAGTGAATCGTTACTGTAAGTTTAGCAAGGAATTCAGTTTTGCTGTTTCAAGAGTTTTTTAATTATGAAATACCGGGAAAAAAGGAGGGAAATAGCCCTGATTTTTAATTTTTTTAGGTAGAATTTGCAGTCATCTACTGAAGCCCCCCCCCCCGGAAAAATCTAGATGGATTTGATTGTTTTTCCTGTTCATTCTTAAGTTTTTGTGGTACAGAGATAGGTGAAAGTATTTTTTTCACATGACCACCCAGGGGCTTATTGAGTAGGTTAAATAACTTGTTTCCAACGGTGATACAACAACTTAGCAGGAGGTCAGGGAGACACTCTTAAATTATAATATATGTTTAGAAATAGAATAATCCTAAAAAGCATCGGATCGGACAAAGGAAGCGACACAACGCACCTGCAACTGAAAGCTGCGGTGCACGTGCGGCAAAACCCCGGGGGACCAATTCTCCTGGTGAAAACGGCACGAGGGGCACGTAACACGAAAACTGTGAGAGAAAGGTCAAATATTTTCATTAATAACATTTATTTCTCGTTAATCATAAAATTTGATTATAATAGTGTTACATGTACATGTGTAGGCTACGTGTTTATATAGCTGGATTGACAATCACAGTGAATAGTGGTTAAAAAAAAACTATATGGTTACAGCAGTGCTAGCATGGAGATTTTATAGCCCCACTACAGTAAAACAAAACTTATGAATACTCATCATATAGCAGAAAAAGTATTATAGGCCTAGACCCAATTAACGAACCTCAGAAACACAACGACTAACCAGTCTGGACGGCTGGTCAGTGAGGCTACGCCGACCTGCACCCCGTGTGGTCGATCGTGATCACAGAGGTCAAATTATCATGTGATGTCTGGAATTTTGCCAACTATATAGCGTCCGGCCATAATGATGTGCATGATTCATTTGAAGACCGTAGAATATTCAATTCTACCTTGATGTATGATTTATCCCAACGGGAATTTGCCCCCCCCCCAAACAAATTCCCCGAACACCTCCAAAATATTATGTGTATGTGTATACAGTGACATTTTTCATGTATTAAAAAATATATATCAAAGGAGAAAAAAAAATAGAAAAATTCCACTACAGGCGGAGCAATCATACAAAAATAGAGAAGCATACTAATTATTACTCAAATAGAAACATGTTTATTTTTACTGTAAAAATGTTCATCATGTATTTAGTCATTATCACGAGGCGTAATTGTATACAGGCACGTGACGTATGAATATTTACAAGTACAATTGATGAGTCACGCGCGCATCAAATAAATAAACAATACAAAATAGCCGCTATATTGAACAGCCTTTTTTGTTCACGATGACCAAGTATTTTCCTACGGAATCTTATTTTACTTATTGCTCAATTGTACTGACTTTTTACTGTTAATTATGACTAGTTTATTTCTGTTACATGACAAACACTCGGATCACGATCGACGGATCACTGAGCCTGGGCCTAAATTGAGTGCAGGAAAAGGGGCTCGATTTTTCTCGCACATGCTCAATAATAGTCCTATATGCAGTGTTGAGTAAAATCCAATTTAATCAGTTATATTAATATATATGAATGCATGAAGAACATGCAGATTAATTTCTTTTGTTTCAATAAAATTGAAAATTAATTGAAAACGTATATAATTTGAGCTGTCGTATGGCTGGTTCGAATATCTTTTGGTGAAATATCCTCAAACTATATGATATCTCGACATGAAAATTATTGCCAGTCTCAACTCTTCTTCCGTGTTTCGTATCTCATCTGCTGTCTTTATTAACATATTCCGATCTCAAAAAGGAACACTTTGGCGTTTTTTTTTGTTCAATACACCCTCCATGAATAAGCACAATTTGGTTTTGCATGGGTGGGCTTTTTGAATAGCTCTCTGCTGTTACACATGTAGTTTTTTGTATTCTTTCTTTTTCTTTTTTGATAGTTGTCTGAATATTACATGTAGAAGGAATTCCTCCATGGTCATACACACGAATTAGAGCACATGTTTATTTTGCATGTACGAGCATGAGGATCCAAAGACTGCTGCAGTATAAAATGCAGGCACTTTACATATTATTCCCACGTGCCCAAAGTTTCCTAGAAGATCTGTTACTTATTATGTTGATTTTGTCACCATATTAAAACAAAATGTGCGCAATTATCTACCAGTACCAAAAAGCCTACGTTTTTATTCCACGAAACACGGCGCGCGTTGTGTCCTTTCTCTATATTGCAGGCCGATCTAACCGCAATGGAAAACTACTGAGCAATATCCTGGAATTTTCCACACGTAGAATCACGTGCATTTATTTATCAACCGGCTGTGATTAACATAATAAACGTTCATTGATGACATTGGCCAATGAGCGCGTGGGAATCACGATCAGTTCGAAGGTTAAGTGGGCGTTGTTCGTGGTGTCGGCTCATGAATATTAGCCAGCAAGATGCTGATTGGTCAGTAGGTATGACGGATATCATTTGCATATGACAGTGGCCCACGCATGAATGAAAACATTGGCACATGTTCAACTACTATCAAAAAAGCCGGTAGATGAGGCGCGCTCCATGCTTCATAAAACGATTTGGCGCGAAGGAGAACGGACGGTTTTTCCCCTTCTCTCAGTTATTATTATAAATATACAAAAACAATCTAATCTGCTTGAATTAATTTAACCAAGTGTTATTAAAAATTTCATTCATTTTCACCGCAAAGAGAAAACAAGTTAACCCAAGAATTGTTGTCAATCGATAAGTATTTGTTCGTGGAAATATATTCCGTCAAATCTGGATATCGTCACCGGTTTTTGTTGTCGAAACCCGAAGATAGTTTCAAGATGGCAGTACCCAAAGGATCAACGCAGAAGAACATTCATAATTTGGTAAATATCCCTTCTGATATATATTCTTAACCATTATGTTAACACAAACTTGAAACTATCACCGACATGGACTGTTTCATGCAGGATCCGGCACCGATTAACAAGAGCTATACTACTATTTACGCAAGGTTTTAGGCCCATTTGTATTTCTTTACATTGTTTGCACATTTCATTTGTATACAATAGGAAGACTTTATTGTAATGTTTTTCCAAGATGTGTTACGTTTATCATTATGTGAAGACGAGAGACCATCATCACCATGTAGTACATTCGTACGAGATGAAAACTACAAAACCTTTAATTCCACTGCATTGGCATATAATTTGTTAACAGGAATTGTCAATCCTCTTTATTTTGAAACAATACAGGCAACTATTTTCAACATTTTACCCCTGGAATTTCTCCCGTCTGCCCGTGTATCATGTTTAGGCCTATCTCTCAATCATTTCTGATTCATTTTGCTCATACTATATACTACTAGCACTTATGCACATGCATTGTATTATTAAATTAATTTTACTTCATACTAGACATAAAACAGTGGTACGTATATCGCCATTTTATTAGAAAACAAGGGCTATATGACATGTTACAACACAAAAAAAACTATAAAGCCACACTATGTGTCCTTTCTGCGCTATGACTATTTCTTCCTCCATGTATAGACATACCATACATATTTGCTGAAGCGCTAAGTATTTAAAAGGCGTGCAACGTGGACAAACCACAATTTTTGCATAATGATAAAGCGAGGAGTGGCCCACATTCTCCTATACAACTACGAGCGTTCCATTACAAAAATGTCAACATCCGCCCGTCGTCTCGGAAAAAGATTAACCGCTCAAGACATTACTGTTACGTAACCAAAGAATGAGTCGCCTTTCTGTGCGGATAATCAAGTTGAATTGTACGTCATACCATATACAAAAGACAAACATCTCTGTTGATAGATTCGATTTTTTTTATAGAATTAGAAAAGAAATAAAGACGACTCTTTCCCAGCCTCACGGAAAAATTAAACCAAATTTCAGATTCCCTGCCCATGAATAAAATCACAGTCTGAATTATTGAACTTATAGGCTCTTTTTTGTTGACGGCCTTGTGAATCTTTCCACGTTTCCAACTAAACCGGCAGAAATTTTAATGAGATCGATTTTTTTTTTGTTCACAAAATGCCCTCGAGGGCCGGCATTGAAAAACGTTTTCCAACAACAGAACTCTCGGAACTGCTTGAATGCCCACCTTGAAATTGTTACACTGAGCATAATAATGGGACAAAACACAACAAAAGAAAAGATGATTTTTTTCCCTGCTGACACCAGACAAAAGTGCAGCCTTGCCCTCAGTAACAACAGTTGAAACTCGCGAAATATAAATGATCAAGTGTAAAACGTATCACTAAGTATCAGTCATTTCTATATCGTCTTTGAAAAAAAATTCATTTCGAAATGTTTGTTTGATACTGTACTTCACCAATTAAAAGTTGTGTAAATGTTTGATCCTGCTACTATTTTTTCTTGACATTTAACTAATGAACAAGTGCGCTAATTATTTTTTTGCACTGAGTGTACGAGGAAACAATCTGACAAAGTACATGTAATGTCGAAAGTTCCATTAATTATACAGAAACTGCAACAACATTTCGCAGTTTTTACACCGGTATACTTCTGGTTTCGAGTATCATTTCTTCAACAAAAGTCTTGGAGAATTTGTATTGCTCTACACATGCTCTACATCAACCAGTAAAGTTCCCGACTTCAGTTTCTCAGTAATCATTTTCTTGCTATGACCTCCAACAAACATGTTTGGAATTTTTTCCATCCTCCCTCCACTAGCCCGATAGCATGCGGTCAGCCTCCTGAATACGCGTGATTTGGGCGGCAGATGTGTGCGGTCAGTCACGGCCGGCCAGCGGAACAGGTCAAGGCTGATGGATTTGTACTTGTCCACGAAAGACGGAGAATTGATTATGAAAACTGTTTTTCTTTTGCACAAAAGATGCAATTTTTACGAGTATTCAATCACTTTTGTTCAGTCGAGATTGACTGAGATAGGTTTTTTTGTCCCCTTTTCGGCAATGCTAGTTTACCGCGAAGGAATTCTCATACGGTCGTCATAAGAATTCGTCATGCGCCTGCGCACATTAGCCGGAATAGTTCATTAGCGTCTTCCCACTGCGACCTTGGCGAATTCTTGATTTTGATGACGAGTGCGTTAGTCATTATAGTGGCAAAAGCAGATGAGGAAAAAAATCAACAGAAATAAGAAAAATTGACAATAATTGTATTATTTTATATTGGTTCCGCTTCCGTCACGTTTGGCCGCAAAGTTTTCCCGCGAAATTACCAGGAATTTAACTTGAAACTTCCTCCTTGTTTAAAAGATCAAAGAAAGGGAGTTTAAGGGGATTTTTTTGTACATATGTTTTGTTTTTAAAAGAAAATTTCACATGGAATCCAATTCTGTGTTACGGATACATATAACATATTGTAGCGTTGATAACGGGGCAACTAAAATGTTGATAAGATTAGGTCCATGATTTGAATTGGTTGGACTGTTTTTGTGGTTACCTTTGCAGACGTAATTCTAATTCAAAACGCCTGGATTAACCATTATTATTGCAAAAGAGATTTGAAAATGTGAAAATAAAGTCAAAAAGGTTGTTATTTGTTAATTGTACATGGGCCTATAACAATGGTCTGATTGCTTATTTGAGAAAAAAAATTGACTTTGATTTCTGACGATGCTGTTATTTTTTTCTCGTTTCTTCTGCAGAGTTTTCAACCTCTGTCCCAGGGCGATCCCGGCTTCGCCATGTACCCGGCCCCTGGTAGCGGGCCACCATCGCCCCTCCCCGTGGTGGCTCTCACCAAGGGTGGGGATGAGAACACGGACCGTGGCAACTGGAGCAACCATGCCGAATTTCTCTTGTCCTGCATCGGCTACGCCGTGGGTTTGGGGAATGTCTGGCGATTCCCTTACCTGTGCTACAGCAACGGAGGGGGTAAGTAGTAAACAAATAATTACACATTATTTGTCAATGTATTAGCCTAACGGATGTTTGCACGACTGCCAGAGGGCGCCATCGCAGTGACATTTGATCTAATGATCTTATGTAACCTGAGTTGATTATTGTTTAAGTTTTGCCGACTTTTTTGAGGTGAAAACACAAGTTGGAAAGCGGAGGGCTCATCCGGCTTAGCCCCATATTTCAATGATTCATGTGAACTAAAAGCAATTATAAAGTGTTTGTGTGTGATTTGTAAAAAAAAAATAATATGGGATTGATAATAATGAAATCGATTTTATATTTAAAAATACTGTTTATCATTTAGTCTTGTGCGAGAAACACGCTGGGTGATAATTGTCGCACAAAGTTGGAGAAGTGCTGTTAGAGAATTTGTCACTATGAGAACTTTTGATTTTATTGATAATTCAAAATATTGAGAAACAATAGGCCTACATTGAAGGGCCAGATAGGATACACAAGAACGTTTTAAAAACTGTTATCCCTCTGTTGCCGACCCAAGAATTGAGCTTACATCTGTATCTTGGAAAAAAAGAGTTGAATGACCGATTTGATCAAAAAAATGACATAGGCTTAGTATAAAAAATACTAGCCCAAACACGTGCGGTATTTCATGCAGTTTATAATGGCCAATACGTCTGCTCGTTTGCATCTGGACCACAAGTGCAATCACAAATTCACAAGGACAATTTTTGTAAAAAACAAACACAATATGGGGTCCAACAAAAAACCACCCCACGCTCCTAAACCACGGATCTTCCGTATTTTGCCGAAAAACCGAACCGCCCTCGAGGGGGACAAGCCTGACTTCCGCCATACACCATCAACGAGCGCATGATGCACGCTTGATCATAAAATCCCTGGAAATGTTTTAAAAAGCCGAATGTGTTTTCTTGTTATTCACATGGATATCTTTTGTTAATTAACAATGATGTTAAGCGGCAAAACAGACAGTGCCTCTCCTTTCAATAAAGGACACCCCCGCAATAAAAAAAAAACCAACAGAAGATAAAAAGTTCGTCTTCGACGTTTTACTTCATGAATTCTAATGACAACTTGGCCATAACAAAACCCTTCTTAAATATTGTACTAAATTATTGTACTATACTGAAAGCGAAATTGTGAATATCAGATGCAAAACGGCCTTGGTTCTCGAGAAGCTGTGGCTTGACTGACTACTATAAGCGCCGCGCGCGGGCCATGCAGTATACACACATGATGGAATTTTCCATTGCACCTTGCACGTCGGCTTTCGCTTATCCAAAAAAGGAAATCTAGACGTGTATTTCCGTGGATTATGTTTTAATTTATCTTTGGCGCATTTGTCACAACTGAAGGGAAACTAAAGAAACGATTTTTCTTTTTATTTAGATTTTAGTCGTTCGAGTGTGTCAATTCTGGCATCAGCCTATACGTATTGCAATATTGAACGCGCCACTTTTGCGTAATAATTATCACCACTTGTCTCGGTCGAAATCAAGCCCGTGGCTCTCTGACGCACGTACGTTTGTTTTTAACATATGACAAAAAAAGTATCAGGAATGTACAGCAATCTCTTTAAATGTGACACGGAACATAAATCTTGGACAAAAAAGAAGAAGAAATGCTGAAGTAAACAACAAACGGTTTAATCAGAATCGTTCTAAAGACGTGTCCCCTGATTATTCAGAAGTCGGTTGTCATGGTGATGCCATTGCTAATGCAGACGTCTGCACAGTACAAGACATAACACAAGAGCATCTCTCCGTCAAAACATTCTCGTTTTGCGTCACGCCCGCGGGGCTGAATTACTGCCGTTGTGGCTGCATAATTATGCAAATGAGCGCATTTGAATAACTTGGGGCCAGAGAAGGTATTCTTTTTTGCACAGCCGTACGGCAAAAAACACAAAGACGGACATAAATGCCTTTGGAAAACAAAGAGAATATCCACTTTAATCAAGGATTTTTCTGTTATTTTGAGATGCCCTTCGAGGAATTTTTCCCACACTGTTGTACTATTTGAGAGGCACAAAATCAATAACAATCTCGCATTAAAGGCAGGTGGCGTTTTTGTAACTACCGCGTGACTATGGGGGCCAAGGTTGGGAAACAGTCCCTTTGAAAATAATTCAATTTAAAGAAATTCATTATGGAATTCAACTTAATTTAAAGCAATCCATGGCCGGATGGGCGACGATTTTTGAAAAGAATCTTTCAAACTCGAACTATAAATCAATATAAATATTAGGTTTTGCCCGTAACCGACGTATAAATACTGTGTACACTGTTACCTAATCCCGAGTGAAAGTTGGCAAAATCGGGCGGGACTCGAACCCGCGACCTTCTGCTTTCTTGTGCAGACGTCTTACCACTCGACCACCGAGCTTGCGGGATCGGTTGGCTGGTTCGAATCTGAAACTATATGCTTTTGAAAGGCCGTTAACAATGTCGATATAATATAAATGAATTAACGTGTTTCCAAACTGTGTAATTAAGCGAGTGTTTGTCAAAAATCATCTTCATATCTTGACATGAAATTTTGACAAATATCTGTGTTCATTTTTCTGTTTCCAGGAGCGTTTTTGATCCCCTACCTGATCATGTTGCTGTTTGCTGGTCTTCCTCTCTTCTTTTTGGAGCTTGCCTTTGGCCAATACAGCAGCAATGGGCCCATCCGCTGCTGGAACTCCGTCCCGATGTTCAGAGGTAAATACTTGGTCCTGTGGTAGGAGATTTCTTCAGACTGTTTGTCTGAAATTGATCAGACCTTTTGAATCTGAGAGAAAGACATAAGTATAGAAACGAAATGTATATTACAGACCTTTTGAATGAAAATTTCAGACTTTTTTAATGGACAATCTCATAGATCCAAAAATGAAAAATCAAAAAAAAAATCATCAATAAATCCGAAACAAAACCAAAAACACTGAGTATTTCTCAAACTCTAAAGGGTCAACGTGCCTTCCAATGCACTGCTCCCAAACTATTACATGGAACAATCTCCCAAAACTGTCGCACCTTGAACAATTCAAACTACAACTTAAAACAAGTACATAGAGACTTAATTGTATTTATGCGCTATATAATATGTTTATTATTGTATTTTATTCATTATTAGTAGTACCAGACATTTCCCCATGGTTTAGTAGCATTTGGCGTTACTTCTTTATAAGAAGAAAATAAAGAACACGTTTCAAAACCGCTGGCGATTTACACTGAAAAAATGGCGCGCTTTCTTTTGTTTGTATGAACAATTGAACATACCGCGTAAATTGACAAAAATGTATTGCTTGTCAAGTTTGCCTTGGGCAATTTGCCATATTTTTTTCATCGATTATGATGCCAATATTTTTTTTGCCTAACGGATGTGCCCTTGGTATATATCGATATGAATAGGGCAAGTGCACTTTTGATTACAAAAGTTCTAAACAAATGCACAATTTTCTATAGATGAAGGTTGTCATTGTAGCGAAACGCTACCCACACGAGTAACGCATCGTTGATTACAATAAGGCGGGAATTATACAGGCTCTGACGTCAGCTCCGTAGCGGAATGCATAATTATAGTACATGTACATTGTAGGCCTACATCACAATTTTAAATCTAAACGTGATTGGTCTTCTTGTATCGCTTTAACAAGGGATTTCTTTTGCAAAAATAAAAAAATGCTAAGTTGTCAACTTGTAATACAACTCTCATTGACCTGTTAATACAGATGAAAGCTGTATCACTAAGAAAGGTTATACGAATTGCGTACTTGGTATTTGCAGAATTTCAAGACCACTGTTTAACTATAGAAAGAAAAAAAATGCCTGCATACGAGAAACATTGTCGTAAAATACAAGAGAAGCATTACCCTTCTCGTCCAAATACGGCCCATCGGGCCGGTGTTTATGTCCGGTTTCCTTGGTATGAAACGACTGAGAATATTTCTTATTCCCCCTGGAAAGAATGTCAGCCCATCGCAGATTATTCCTCAGCCATAATAATGCTGCAGGGTACCCACTTAATGTTCCCGAGTTGAGAGAGGCAAATGCGGTAAAATAGCTTGCCCAAGAACACATTATATATAGTAGGCAACATGGATTCGAACCCTGACTTTCTGATCACAAGTCACAAAGGAAATTGTTTTCATAAATGCGAGCAAAGCCAGGCAAAACAACGCATTTTTTTTCTTTAAAAGTTGATTTTACTTTCCTTTAGCTTTTCCATGTAAAAAGTAAAACCCGTCTTTCTTATAATGACTATTCTTCTGTTTTTTTGCCCGTCAAATCAGGTGTTGGGATAGGCATGGTGATCGTCTCCGCCTGGGTGGGCATCTACTACAACGTGGTCATCACCTACACCCTGTATTACATGTTCCAATCGCTGACCACCAGCCTGCCCTGGGCAGGGTGCGGCCACGAGTGGAACACCCCCTACTGCAGCGACCTGGTCAAGGATTGTCTGGCCAATGGCGGCATTATGACTGTCAACAACACCTGCGAGGACATAGGCAACCTGACTACGGTCGAGCTGGCCGAGTACAACGTCACCGAAGATGGTAACCTCACCGACTACGTCGATCCCTTGAAAGAAATGAGGATACGCCCGAGCGAGGAATTCTACAGGTAAGGGTCTTGAACTCGTATACAACTTCTACATCACCATGCAAAATTTACTAACACACAACTCACAGTAACACCACTTTCAGTAAGATGTATGGGTACACTGTGCAAGATCTAATTTGGTTATCCAGTTAACATGAACAGAAGAATGCGTTGATTACAAATAACTTAGCGGCACATGTTCAGAGTTATCCATGTCTACAAACACCAATATACTTGAAAAAGTAGGACATTCTAAAGTACCCTCTTAATGACATCTTCAGAAGATAGCCTGTGCAAGATCTAATTTGGTTATCTAGTTTTCACGAAAAGAAGAATGCGTTGATTACAAATAACTTAGCGGCACATTTTCTGAGTTATATATAAACAAGTCGGAACACCAATACTTAAAATAGTACGACATTCTAAAATATCCTCCTATAAACGGCATCTTCAGAAAATAGTTATGTAGGCTAATGACTACCATCTTTCAATATGTCCCTTTTAAAATGCCTTCGAGATAAAATATACACGGACTCTATTTACGGCTTAGATGTAGAGAGCAAGGTTCCTTTCTGTGGAATGTGTTTGTGATATTTTAACATCTTGGTGTGGTTTTGTTTTGTTTTGGTATAAAGGAATCGGATGCTTCACGATTCCGGCGATATTGGAGACTCTGGATACATCATCTGGCAGCTAGCGTTGTGCCTGGGCCTGGCCTGGCTTCTTGTTTTCGGCTGTCTGGTCAAGGGCATCAAGTCATCTGGAAAGGTACTTTCTTTTCTCTGAAAAAAAAATCAATTATTTCATCATCTGCGTCATAACCCTTTTCGGCTGTGCAATGCTGTCCCTGCATAGTTCAAGTAACAAGGTCGTCAGCAGAAATTATTGTAATGACCCCGCTCGGTACTTTATTTTATGGCTAGCCCTGACCCATCAATAGTGCACGGCAGCCAATTGACGATTATGACGGAACTGCTTGAAACAAGACCGACACACCAACACCCTGCAGAAATATCTCTCATGACGTGAACAATTTTCATTTCATTTTTTTTTTTACTTTCAATGGCAGTTGGTCCAATATCGGCTCAATTTACATTTAATTTCATTTTTTCATTCCACAAAAAATTACTTTTTAAGACTTATTATGACTTGAAAAAAAAAACAAGAAAAAAAACACCTTGAAAACAGGTTTGGGGTCACGATTTTTGTTACGGAAGGGAAGAGATTTTCAGTCTTGATTATTCCTAAATCCCATTCAGACTGGTTGCCCATTTCAAAATTCCCCTATTCTTCTATAGCTGGAAGGAATTACATCATTGTTATCATGTTGTCTTTTTTTGTGTTCAGGTCGTTTACTTCACTGCTACATTTCCCTATGTCGTCTTGGTCATTCTTCTCATTCGCGGAGTCACGCTGGATGGATACTGGAAGGGAGTTGAATTTTTCGTCACTCCGAGGTGGAGCCATCTGGGCGAGGCAAAGGTATAAACAAATAAATAATCAACAAACAAACAAACACACAAACAGCCCAACGAATTTAAAGAGGAGAAACACGGAAACAATAGGACAGAAACAAACCTACATGTAGGCTTAAACATGTTGGGAAAAGGATTGAGAAAAACAGAAAATACTGGGGAAAGCATTGAACACAAAAATCATGGAAGAGAGAAAGAAAAGCAGACAATTCAAATGGAAAACATCGAATGAGGGAATATTTCTGAATATTTTTTTTAACACAAAATCTTCACTAGTCACTGCTCTTTAGTTTAATTATATATTTTAATATTTCTGAAGATGTGCAAGGCCTTTGAGGATAAAATAGGAGTGTTGAAACTGATGCGTCTTCCTTGTGAATTCGTGTACATGTACAAGGAAACAAATGAATATATTACAAAATGAAACTTGTTCAATTTTTTTAATATCGACTTCCTTCACCACTCCTGTGATGGAAATTTCCATCATGCTCCATATGGAAACCAGAAAGTTCGATCTGCAATAGCAATGTCACCTCCACGATCAAATGGGATCGCCCAGCATAATTTTATTGACGGGAAACGCGATCTCACTGTCTGTGCGCACAAGCTATAAAAAGTTCGTATTACTTGCCATAAATATTCATGAGACTGTTCCATTTTGGCACGCAGGTGTGGAAGGATGCAGCCGTGCAGATTTTCTACTCGCTCAGTGCCTCATGGGGAGGTCTTATCACCCTTTCTTCCTACAATAAATTCCGTAACAACTGCTTGAGGTGAGTCCGTAATCTAATTTGCATTTTGTCATACTGTTGTCAATAATAATTTGTTTGTTTTCAAACCCCTAAAGTGATACAGTCGCACAAAAGGCACTGTCTGAAATTGGGACCTTTTCTATTTTTGGCAGTTTACCAGCAAGGGCATAGTCTTGTTTCTTAAATGAGCTTTCCTTCGCTTACTAAGGGAAAAAAATAGTTAATATCTTAAGTTTTGTCTGAATATAATATAATATTTTCTATTGATGTTTGTTTTTACAGAGATGCCATCGTGGTTCCCTTTTTGAATTGTGGAACTAGCATCTTGGCCGGTTTTGTCATCTTCTCGATTCTTGGTAATATGTCGCACGAGCTGGACGTACCTGTCGACCAAGTTGTCGACGAAAGTAAGTTGATTTGAAAAGTCACAAAATGCTTCAAAAACAAACTAATACTCAAAACAAATAAGACGGTGCAAAAGAAAACGGCACAAACTTCTGAGCTCTTTTTATAGGCTATTTGATTTCTATTAAAGTCTGAATTTGAAAAATGGCCAACGTAAGCTGCGTTTCTACCAAAGCGTAAAAAGCGGCAGATACTACAATTTTGTTTAATGTATATTTGATTTTGAAAATTGTTTCAAAATCCCAACAACATTTTCATCATTCATAGAGCTATATTAAATAACAAGAGAGCAAGCTCGCCGTACCGTATACGCAATGTACCCTGTTGGGCACATCAATGTTTGTGCCAAGTTTCAACCAAGAGTGCTAACGAGCTTTCTTTCTTTTTTCTTCGTTGATACAGCTTTCGGTCTTGCCTTCATCGTCTACCCTGAGGCTGTGCTCCATTTCCCCGCTGCTCCTGTTTGGTCATTCCTGTTCTTCTTCATGTTGCTGACTCTCGGACTCGACAGCCAGGTAAGTTTAAAAACAAGACAAAGACTTGAACAACAAAAACCCAATCACATCTCACCTTTACACAATATCAATCAGTCTTTGGGATAAAAAATTCGTGTTTCCATATCCAGTCACGGGTATTTCAAACGCATATTTAAATTTGAATTCGTTAATTGCAAGTGTTCTGGTAGTATCAGTAAGCTATACAGTCAAGCCACTAAGATCACCTGTATAAAAATATCACTAATCAAGAAACTACCACCAAAATAATTTGCAACCGAAAGAAACCCCAAGATGACAGTGACCATGCACTCCTTAACTTAATAACTTTTTTTTATTTTCACCACCAGTTCTGCATCGTCGAGACTGTCGTAACAGCCGTCATGGACCAATTTCCCGAGAAGTTGAAGGGCAAAAAGACGTGGGTTGTTCTCGGATACTGCACCGTTAGCTTCCTTCTCGGATTGAACACTGTTACTCAGGTAATAAAAGTGACATCATTTCATTGTCAGCGACGTTTTTTTTTCTAAGACGCAAAGGTTCGCATTCGTTACTTTCCTTGCTTATTCAAGAAGCTTAATGATCATATTAGATACCGAAAGGATATCAAACAGATAACTGCTCTCTTTGAGAATGAGTGTTAATGTGTTTTTTTTGTCCTCATTTTTCTAGGCTGGTAATTACTGGGTGTGGCTCATGGACAAGTACGCCGCCGACTTCGCCCTGTTGATCTTCGGTCTTAGTGAATGCATCGCGCTGGGTTGGCTGTACGGCATCAAGCGATTCACCAACGACATCCGCACCATGCTGGGAGACCGGGTCGTGGATTCCATCTTCTTCAAGTGGTGGCCCCTGAACTGGTGTTGCATTACTCCATGTGTGCTCTCTGTAAGTAGATCGTTCATTGGTGATCTTAAAAAATCATAAAATAAAGCTTAACCGATAATCAACGTGGAGTATAACATTAAATCGCGTTTCGTCATCACACCAATTCCTCCACTTTTTATATCAATAATATACTCCATTTTTCAAACTCTAAAATCAATGTTCAAAATTTTATCCTCATATATAGCGTGAAATGGATTGTTCATTTCTTTCATCTGAAATGAATGTTATTTTTCATCATTTTAAATCGATGTCATGTTTTTGCCAAGCTTAAAATTAATCTTCATGACAAATTGCTTCCTCGTTTTAAATCGTTCCCATTCTTTCCTAAATTTAAATCAACGTGCCCACTTCTCCTTCGTTTGAAATGATCCTCCACTTTCTTTTTTGTAATCGATGTATTCTTGTTCTCCCTCTTCTCCACAGTTTGTCCTCTTGTTCAACTGGATTTCCTGGACCGACCCCACCGCCAAGGACTACGAGTTCCCGCCTTGGGCCCACGCCATCGGCTGGCTCATGATCTCTTCCACGCTCATCTTTATCCCCATTGTCTGGGTGTGGGAGTTCCTTCGTGCCGAGGGTGGTGTTAGAGATGTGAGTGATGCAACTGATTTTTACTAAATTCTTAACATACAAGACTACACTAGTTGAGTTGGACTGAAAGACCCAGTTTAGGACATTATTTATATTCAGCGGCTCAGTCGATCAGTCAAGACTTAGTCATGACTGAGTCAGACAGAAGGCATTACAGGCCGGCCCTTCAGGTCCAACAAAAAGATAGATTTGAAACCAGGATCTTATGATAAAAAACAGAAGTGCTTGCAAGAATGTTTAATACAAAACCGAGCTCTATTATTCGGGCTCTAAATCACATTGAATTCCAAGCTTCTGTGAGAAAAACAATAATGAAGAAGGTACCGGTACTTGAGTGTTAAGAAACATTTCAAAATGTAGTGAGTTACATTTTAATATCGGAAGTTTAATTTTGAAATGATGAAATTAAGCAAAGCAAACACCAGTAGCATGAAGTTAAACACTGAACAATACTATGTTTTGCTCAATTTTAAATCCGATTCTGTCAAGAAGCGGTGTTCTGATTGCTGGAATGAACATAGCTTCATTGTTAATCATGCCAAAATCGATTTTCAATTGATCGATTTTTTTTTTTTTGGTACAGAGACTTCGTACCATGATCACACCCACCGCCGAATGGGGTCCAGCTCTCGCCGAGCACCGCCGGGACGCTGAGCGTGTCCACAAGGCCAACGATACCACCTTCGGCGGAGTTGTTGAACGCGAGGTTGCGGGCAAACTGACCGCCAAATACATGCCGTGTGAGGATGGGGTCGTCGTGTCGTCTCGCCCGTCTTCCCCCCTGGAAGGCGCTACCGCTGGGGCAATCACGCTGAACGGATTCAATGGTAACGCCGTTTGAAGTGGGCTCTTCACCAACCGAGGAAGAAATGGGTAGGAATGGGGGGATGTAGTGAGGACTGGAGCACACCGGCCGGGCCAAGTGCCCTGTAATAAGAATAAGAACATACCTTGCTTTAAAAGAAAAAGCCCGTGCTCTACTATAGGAACGCAAAAAAGCTGAGGGAACAAACTGGGACCACGCAAGCGGGCCAGGAAAGGATGACACTTTGTTGCAAAGGAAAAGACACAACAGCTGCAGCATTAAATCTAGCGAGATCGTTGCTAGTGCTTCTTCCATAAATCCTGGATGCTGGGCTTTCTTGGAGTGCAACATCACCAAAAGCCTTTCCCAACAAACGGCACCACCTATACCTATAATTACGACAACATTGAATGCAATGCAAGTATTAAAAGTGTTTTGATAAACAGGGTCGGTCATCTCAGGCAGACACTCACTACAGGGTGAGTAAAAAAAAAAGAAACCCAAATTTCAGGTCCATTATTTAATGAAAATCACATACATCCCAATATTAATTGGTTTTGTTGAAAGAACAATTATCTTTTGGTGATCCATGGACAGAACTTTAATTAAAACGGTGATTATGTTCAAATTTCGTTACTTGAAAAGTACAAGAGTGATTTGAACGATTCTTGTACTAAAAGAAAGCTCATTGATTGGGCTTTCAGATCCTAGATTTTGAAAGTGCTACATGCAGAACTTCATTAAATAACTGGTCCTGCCATTCGGTTTCTTTTTTTTTTCCGTTTCCCTGTATAGCATTAATTTGCTTGAAACAAGAAATAATTTTTTTAAGTGTTGTGAAAACAGGGTCAGTCATCTCAGGCAGAGACTCACTAACACATTTGCATCTTGCCTTTTGTACTGTCAAAGGTTTTTATTATAATTAACAATATGCACCAGTGGCTGAAAGTTATAATCAGGCATCCCAATCGTGTGCTAAACTGCGACGGTCTCCCTCTGTCTGGTAAATTCCAACTCTTTTAAATAAACTCTTCAAAACATCAGAACCCAATATCATAATTTGAAAATGTAAACGCCAATATTCTGTCATAATGAGGAGAAAAAAATCAGACACCAAAAAAAAAAATCAAAAATGTGACCGTGCATATGTTGTCAAACATTCGAATGCGAATTTCAGATGTAAATGCTTTGGTTTTCTCCCTATTTTATATCTGTGACATGCTGGAATTTAATGTTATTCCAATACTAAAAATACCAATACCAAAGTGGAAAAAGTTGAAAACTAAGAACAGAAATTTGGCGACAAAATATTAATGCTTTGGAAAACCCGTAGAACTCTCGACCATGTGTGTGATGACTGAAAAAAAGTGCTCTTTAATATAATACATGTGCATTTTAAAAATTACAGTGCATGCAGTGTGTTTGTTTGATAGTTTCCATTAAACTGTTTTGTGTTATTTTCTGTAAATAATTGTGGTAATGTTACAATAGTGCCAACGTGAAATCATTTATGTGTGCATGTATAGAAGGCGACGCAACCTTTATTATTCAAGGGAATATAGTTCGTGTATCGGATAAAGTAAAAACATACAACCAGAAACAAAAGGCTTAGTCATAATTGTATCAAAATGAAGAGAACAAACTCATTAGATTTGTGTTCACAAAATATGTGCTTGCAAACTTCAGGAATACAAAAAAGGAAGAACTCTTAAAACTTCAAATTTCACTGAAATAACATCGTTCAAGGCACGGAGGAACATTGCCCCAAGATGGCCCTACCGATTACAGGGAATGTACATCATTGGCTTTTGCTGTAATTTTCAGAAATGAATAATTTGAGGGGTTAGTATAATAGATCAAATATTGTTACACTGACATGTTCGAAGTTTTAAAAGTGAGTGAAAACTTCGCTTAAAGTGAAGGGGACTGGTATACCAAAATACCGTGAGAAATTATTCCACCTGAATGGTATCGTTCGGAATTATTAACGGTACATGTAGTAAAAAAAAAAAAACAGTGGGCACGTTTTCTCTATTTTCTCAAAATGTACTATAGTACCCATGGAGATAAAACTTCCACAGTTTACTTATGGCATTCTGAGCAATATTGTTGCTTCAAACGAAAAGGAACAAAATATGGGTAATGATCCCTCGTGCCTTTAACATAAAAAAGGGCTACGTTTTTTCTCAATAAAATAAATATATGTCCAGGTTAACTGTACTTTAGATAAATGCCATTTCGCGTGCAATTTATACTAATATTTATGTGCAGGTTTATTATCAAGACACAATGCAAGTACTCAATGGTGTGTTACATGTCTTTCTGAAATGTTCCTTGCTAAATGTCGATTGGGCATTGTCAATGCATTGTAATGAACTTCTGGTTGATGTTATTTATTTGGTTGTGAGCTGTGTTACCGTTACATGTTTCTTATTACGTTTTAGAAAACAGTCTTAACTTTTAAGTAAAATCATGTTTAGTATCATTTCAATGAACTCTACTTGAGACTATTTTGTGCATCAGTGAATCGAAAGACATTATCTACCGGATCATGTATTACACTAGATTTGTGGTTTGAGTGTTCCAAAAATACAAAAGAAAAATCAAGGTACCATAAAAGTAAATCGCACAGAATTCAAAACGAGGTGCACTTTATTTTCATTTTGCCGACTTGGGCATATTTATTTTTACCATCTCAATCCTTACTGTACAGAACATTAATTATTGTTAAAAAAAAGGCGTATTTATTTATTTGTATTTTCCATTATATTTTGTATATTCATTGGGTTTTTATATAATATGTTGGGTTTGCATGACAACAGAGATTCATTTTTTAAATCATCAAATAAGGCGATTAAGAAAGTATTATTAGCAGAATTGTTAGTGTTTACTCAAATTTTGAACACCTGAGATTTTGTTGATGCAAAGGCATAATACTATTTGAAAACGTCAATGTGTTTTTAAAACATTTTTACCAAGTAAAACAAAAATATGGATCAATGTCAGTCGTGTAGTATATATACATATGTACATTTTCAATGACTAGAGCATACGAGGGCACCAGTATGTACAATCATGTACGTATTTCACAAACAATCTGATGGTGGTTCACATTTTCAGTAAGTTTGTTGAGATCCTGTGTGATCATAACCGATTCTGGTGTGTATGGATATAGATTGACAGCACAATATCCATCCTCGTGTTTAGTTTGCAATAGTTTGCAGGCCGAAGCCGGATTTTGCAGGCTTTTCCTCCCGCCAACCTTGTGAACTCATTAATGGCACGCAGGGCGATCTTTCAACTTGATCAGCCTTTCGAGAAAGCTGCAAAAGGCAAACGGTGTTATCGTAGTGTATGTGGGTTAGAGCTCTGTATAACTAGGCTAGTTTATTACCGAGTAGTATTGTGTGAGAGGTGTTCGCATGCAGTATCTGACATCGATCGACTTCCGGTCACTCTTTGAGTGTGACGTCATTCGCGCTGCATGATGGGTAAAGCTTCCTGTAGCTTGAGCCCAAAAGCAGATCGAAATCAATGGCTGACGTTTGTAAAGACTTCGGAAGGGAAATAAAAGGGTCTCGTTTGGCATCAATGATAAATATCTTCGAAAACGGACAAAGGCAACCTCATTTGTAAATTTGATCACGTGTAGATACATTTGTAGAAAATAATATTGCATGCATCACCTAGAAATGTACAGCTTGTATTAAAATGGGAGAAAAAAATTTACGAAAAAAAAAAATGAAGAAAAAAAGTTGTGAATTATTTTACACAATGCAAAAAATACAAAAACAAAAAAAATATAAAATCGTTAACAAAAAACCAGTTCTGATGTAGATGTACACTAACCCACTTTTAAACCCCTGAAACTGCAAATCGCAAGACAGCAACATTTTTGGCTTGTATTTTGTACATGTACTACTAAAAGCTGTTATTTAATGATGTAAACAATCGCAAGACAGCAACTTTTGGTTTGTATTTATACTACTGAAAGCTGTTAATGTTAGTTAATGATGTAAACTACATAGTCCACCAATAAGGCTCTATCCAGAATCCTGTAATCAAGATGATATTAGACCAGCCCCTGTTTTACTTTAAAATAATTAATAGAATTTTCGTTTGAAGTTTTCAGCATTTTAATTGTTTGGAATTTTAAAATAAAGAGGTTATCCCTGCAGAACTGTACAATGCCGTGTCTTTTGTCAGTATTTATATTTGTTTGGTATTTTGGTCACAATTTTATTATTCTAGATTTAAGCCATCAGCCCGGGGGATTTGGTCGGTGTCAAATCAGGGGAATAATGCTCATCGTGATTTTGGCAAGGTGTGCACTCCTGTATAATTGGGAAATATATACATGTACGTGATAGGATTGCAGCGGTAGCAGCTTTCTGGGTACTATCAGCCATAATGTGCTTGTTACCACATATAATTAATCCAGTATAGCAAGTATATTGGCGGCCATTTTTAAAAAAAGATGAAAGTGATAACACCCCAGAAAACTGCCACCTCTCACACTGCAAAGCTATCACACATTTTCCCACTCAAGATGTGCATACCTTTCGATCATTTGATACCGGTGGCCCTAAATGTACTAAATTTGCCCAAAATCTTCGAAATTATAGCTGTCTCAATATCCATCAAGAGTCATTTATGCGAAGTTTGAAGAAAAGTCTTTTTTTGGCCAAATTTGATCAAAAATGTAAGGTTAACCCCTTGCACTTTTTTCAATTTTGGCCAAAAAAATGAAATTTCTTCAAACTTTCTGGAAAGATGCCCAACGGACCCTTGAACGCATTCCCATTCAATTTCTGTTGAAAATTGCCTTTAAAAAGAAATAATTTGTCAATATTTTGGGGCAAAATCAGTCAATTTTTATTGATGTTTTCTTCCAAATTTGCTTATTTCTGCCTAAATCTTCGAAATTATAGCTGTCTCAATATTGAATGATGCTCCCCTTCCATCAAGAGTCATTTATGCGAAGTTTGAAGAAAAGCAATTTTTTGGCCAAATTTGATCAAAATGTTAGGCTAACCCTTTGCACTTTTTTCAAGTTTGGCCAAAAAATGAAATTTCTTCCAACTTTCTGGAAAGATGCCAAACGGACCCTTGAACGCATTCCCATTCAATTTCTGTTGAAATTGCCTTTAAAAAGAAATAATTTGTCAATATTTTGGGGCAAAATCAGTCAAAATTATTAATGTTTTCTTCCAAATTTTGCTTATATTTGCCGAATCTTCGAAATAAAAGCTGTCTCAATATTGAATGATACTCCCCTTCCATCAAGAGTCATTAATGCGAAGTTTGAAGAAAAGTCTTTTTTTGGCCAAATTTGATCAAAATGTAAGGTTTACCCCTTGCACTTTTTTCAATTTTGGCCAAAAATGAAATTTCTTCAAACTTTCTGGAAAGATGCCCAACGGACCCTTGAACGCATTCCCATTTAATTTCTGTTGAAAATTGCCTTTAAAAAGAAATAATTTGTCAATATTTTGGGGCAAAATCAGTCAAAATTATTAATGTTTTCTTCCAAATTGAATTTGCTGATATTTGCCCAAATCTTCGAAATTTTTAGCTGTCTCAACATTTGAATGATACTCCACTTCCATCAAGATTCATTTCTGCGAAGTTTGAAGAAAAGTCATTTTTTGGCCAAATTTCATCAAAATGTAAGGTTAACCCCTTGCACTTTTTTCAATTTTGGCCAAAAAATGAAATTACTCCAAACCTTCTGGAAAGATGCTTAAGGGACCCTTGAACGCCTTCCCATTGAATTTCTGGAGAAAATTGCCTTTAAAAAGAAATAATGCGTTAATATTTTGGGGCAAAATCTGTCAAAATTATTGATGTTTTCTTCCAAATTTGCTTATTTCTGGCTAAATCTTCGAAGTTATAGCTGTCTCAATATTGAATGATGCTCCCCTTCCATCAAGAGTCATATATGCGAAGTTTGAAGAAAAGTCTTTTTTTGGCCAAATTTGATCAAAATGTAAGGCTAACCCCTTGCACTTTTTTCAATTTTGGCCAAAAAATGAAATTGCTGCAAACTTTCTGGAAAGATGCCCAACGGACCCTTGAACGCATTCCCATTCAATTTCTGTTGAAAATTGCCTTTAAAAAGAAATAATTTGTCAATATTTTGGGGCAAAATCAGTCAAAATTACTAATGTTTTCTTCCAAATTTTGCTTATATTTGCCGAAATCTTCGAAATAATAGCTGTCTCAATATTGAATGATACTCCCCCTCCATCAAGAGTCATTAATGCGAAGTTTGAAGAAAAGTCTTTTTTTGGCCAAATTTGATCAAAATGTAAGGCTAACCCCTTGCACTTTTTCAAATTTTGGCCAAAAAATGAAATTTCTTCAAACTTTCTGGAAAGATGCCCAACGGACCCTTGAACGCATTCCCATTTAATTTCTGTTGAAAGTTGCCTTTAAAAAGAAATAATTTGTCAATATTTTGGGGCATAATCTGTCAAAATTATTAATGTTTTCTTCCAAATTGAATTTGCTGATATTTGCCCAAATCTTCGAAATTTTTAGCTGTCTCAACATTTGAATGATACTCCACTTCCATCAAGATTCATTTCTGCGAAGTTTGAAGAAAAGTCATTTTTTGGCCAAATTTCATCAAAATGTAAGGTTAACCCCTTGCACTTTTTTCAATTTTGGCCAAAAAATGAAATTACTCCAAACTTTCTGGAAAGATGCTTAAGGGACCCTTGAACGCCTTCCCATTGAATTTCTGGAGAAAACTGCCTTTAAAAAGAAATAATGCGTTAATATTTTGGGGCAAAATCTGTCAAAATTATTGATGTTTTCTTCCAAATTTGCTTATTTCTGCCTAAATCTTCGAAATTATAGCTGTCTCAATATTGAATGATGCTCCCCTTCCATCAAGAGTCATTTATGCGAAGTTTGAAGAAAAGCAATTTTTTGGCCAAATTTGATCAAAATGTTAGGCTAACCCTTTGCACTTTTTTCAAGTTTGGCCAAAAAATGAAATTTCTTCCAACTTTCTGGAAAGATGCCAAACGGACCCTTGAACGCATTCCCATTCAATTTCTGTTGAAAATTGCCTTTAAAAAGAAATAATTTGTCAATATTTTGGGGCAAAATCAGTCAAAATTATTAATGTTTTCTTCCAAATTTTGCTTATATTTGCCGAATCTTCGAAATAAAAGCTGTCTCAATATTGAATGATACTCCCCTTCCATCAAGAGTCATAAATGCGAAGTTTGAAGAAAAGTCTTTTTTTGGCCAAATTTGATCAAAATGTAAGGTTTACCCCTTGCACTTTTTTCAATTTTGGCCAAAAATGAAATTTCTTCAAACTTTCTGGAAAGATGCCCAACGGACCCTTGAACGCATTCCCATTTAATTTCTGTTGAAAATTGCCTTTAAAAAGAAATAATTTGTCAATATTTTGGGGCAAAATCAGTCAAAATTATTAATGTTTTCTTCCAAATTGAATTTGCTGATATTTGCCCAAATCTTCGAAATTTTTAGCTGTCTCAACATTTGAATGATACTCCACTTCCATCAAGATTCATTTCTGCGAAGTTTGAAGAAAAGTCATTTTTTGGCCAAATTTCATCAAAATGTAAGGTTAACCCCTTGCACTTTTTTCAATTTTGGCCAAAAAATGAAATTACTCCAAACCTTCTGGAAAGATGCTTAAGGGACCCTTGAACGCCTTCCCATTGAATTTCTGGAGAAAATTGCCTTTAAAAAGAAATAATGCGTTAATATTTTGGGGCAAAATCTGTCAAAATTATTGATGTTTTCTTCCAAATTTGCTTATTTCTGGCTAAATCTTCGAAGTTATAGCTGTCTCAATATTGAATGATGCTCCCCTTCCATCAAGAGTCATATATGCGAAGTTTGAAGAAAAGTCTTTTTTTGGCCAAATTTGATCAAAATGTAAGGCTAACCCCTTGCACTTTTTTCAATTTTGGCCAAAAAATGAAATTGCTGCAAACTTTCTGGAAAGATGCCCAACGGACCCTTGAACGCATTCCCATTCAATTTCTGTTGAAAATTGCCTTTAAAAAGAAATAATTTGTCAATATTTTGGGGCAAAATCAGTCAAAATTACTAATGTTTTCTTCCAAATTTTGCTTATATTTGCCGAAATCTTCGAAATAATAGCTGTCTCAATATTGAATGATACTCCCCCTCCATCAAGAGTCATTAATGCGAAGTTTGAAGAAAAGTCTTTTTTTGGCCAAATTTGATCAAAATGTAAGGCTTACCCCTTGCACTTTTTCAAATTTTGGCCAAAAAATGAAATTTCTTCAAACTTTCTGGAAAGATGCCCAACGGACCCTTGAACGCATTCCCATTTAATTTCTGTTGAAAGTTGCCTTTAAAAAGAAATAATTTGTCAATATTTTGGGGCATAATCTGTCAAAATTATTAATGTTTTCTTCCAAATTGAATTTGCTGATATTTGCCCAAATCTTCGAAATTTTTAGCTGTCTCAACATTTGAATGATACTCCACTTCCATCAAGATTCATTTCTGCGAAGTTTGAAGAAAAGTCATTTTTTGGCCAAATTTCATCAAAATGTAAGGCTAACCCCTTGCACTTTTTTCAATTTTGGCCAAAAAATGAAATTGCTGCAAACTTTCTGGAAAGATGCCCAACGGACCCTTGAACGCATTCCCATTCAATTTCTGTTGAAAATTGCCTTTAAAAAGAAATAATTTGTCAATATTTTGGGGCAAAATCAGTCAAAATTACTAATGTTTTCTTCCAAATTTTGCTTATATTTGCCGAAATCTTCGAAATAATAGCTGTCTCAATATTGAATGATACTCCCCCTCCATCAAGAGTCATTAATGCGAAGTTTGAAGAAAAGTCTTTTTTTGGCCAAATTTGATCAAAATGTAAGGCTTACCCCTTGCACTTTTTCAAATTTTGGCCAAAAAATGAAATTTCTTCAAACTTTCTGGAAAGATGCCCAACGGACCCTTGAACGCATTCCCATTTAATTTCTGTTGAAAGTTGCCTTTAAAAAGAAATAATTTGTCAATATTTTGGGGCATAATCTGTCAAAATTATTAATGTTTTCTTCCAAATTGAATTTGCTGATATTTGCCCAAATCTTCGAAATTTTTAGCTGTCTCAACATTTGAATGATACTCCACTTCCATCAAGATTCATTTCTGCGAAGTTTGAAGAAAAGTCATTTTTTGGCCAAATTTCATCAAAATGTAAGGTTAACCCCTTGCACTTTTTTCAATTTTGGCCAAAAAATGAAATTACTCCAAACTTTCTGGAAAGATGCTTAAGGGACCCTTGAACGCCTTCCCATTGAATTTCTGGAGAAAACTGCCTTTAAAAAGAAATAATGCGTTAATATTTTGGGGCAAAATCTGTCAAAATTATTGATGTTTTCTTCCAAATTTGCTTATTTCTGCCTAAATCTTCGAAATTATAGCTGTCTCAATATTGAATGATGCTCCCCTTCCATCAAGAGTCATTTATGCGAAGTTTGAAGAAAAGCAATTTTTTGGCCAAATTTGATCAAAATGTTAGGCTAACCCTTTGCACTTTTTTCAAGTTTGGCCAAAAAATGAAATTTCTTCCAACTTTCTGGAAAGATGCCAAACGGACCCTTGAACGCATTCCCATTCAATTTCTGTTGAAAATTGCCTTTAAAAAGAAATAATTTGTCAATATTTTGGGGCAAAATCAGTCAAAATTATTAATGTTTTCTTCCAAATTTTGCTTATATTTGCCGAATCTTCGAAATAAAAGCTGTCTCAATATTGAATGATACTCCCCTTCCATCAAGAGTCATAAATGCGAAGTTTGAAGAAAAGTCTTTTTTTGGCCAAATTTGATCAAAATGTAAGGTTTACCCCTTGCACTTTTTTCAATTTTGGCCAAAAATGAAATTTCTTCAAACTTTCTGGAAAGATGCCCAACGGACCCTTGAACGCATTCCCATTTAATTTCTGTTGAAAATTGCCTTTAAAAAGAAATAATTTGTCAATATTTTGGGGCAAAATCAGTCAAAATTATTAATGTTTTCTTCCAAATTGAATTTGCTGATATTTGCCCAAATCTTCGAAATTTTTAGCTGTCTCAACATTTGAATGATACTCCACTTCCATCAAGATTCATTTCTGCGAAGTTTGAAGAAAAGTCATTTTTTGGCCAAATTTCATCAAAATGTAAGGTTAACCCCTTGCACTTTTTTCAATTTTGGCCAAAAAATGAAATTACTCCAAACCTTCTGGAAAGATGCTTAAGGGACCCTTGAACGCCTTCCCATTGAATTTCTGGAGAAAATTGCCTTTAAAAAGAAATAATGCGTTAATATTTTGGGGCAAAATCTGTCAAAATTATTGATGTTTTCTTCCAAATTTGCTTATTTCTGGCTAAATCTTCGAAGTTATAGCTGTCTCAATATTGAATGATGCTCCCCTTCCATCAAGAGTCATATATGCGAAGTTTGAAGAAAAGTCTTTTTTTGGCCAAATTTGATCAAAATGTAAGGCTAACCCCTTGCACTTTTTTCAATTTTGGCCAAAAAATGAAATTGCTGCAAACTTTCTGGAAAGATGCCCAACGGACCCTTGAACGCATTCCCATTCAATTTCTGTTGAAAATTGCCTTTAAAAAGAAATAATTTGTCAATATTTTGGGGCAAAATCAGTCAAAATTACTAATGTTTTCTTCCAAATTTTGCTTATATTTGCCGAAATCTTCGAAATAATAGCTGTCTCAATATTGAATGATACTCCCCCTCCATCAAGAGTCATTAATGCGAAGTTTGAAGAAAAGTCTTTTTTTGGCCAAATTTGATCAAAATGTAAGGCTTACCCCTTGCACTTTTTCAAATTTTGGCCAAAAAATGAAATTTCTTCAAACTTTCTGGAAAGATGCCCAACGGACCCTTGAACGCATTCCCATTTAATTTCTGTTGAAAGTTGCCTTTAAAAAGAAATAATTTGTCAATATTTTGGGGCATAATCTGTCAAAATTATTAATGTTTTCTTCCAAATTGAATTTGCTGATATTTGCCCAAATCTTCGAAATTTTTAGCTGTCTCAACATTTGAATGATACTCCACTTCCATCAAGATTCATTTCTGCGAAGTTTGAAGAAAAGTCATTTTTTGGCCAAATTTCATCAAAATGTAAGGCTAACCCCTTGCACTTTTTTCAATTTTGGCCAAAAAATGAAATTGCTGCAAACTTTCTGGAAAGATGCCCAACGGACCCTTGAACGCATTCCCATTCAATTTCTGTTGAAAATTGCCTTTAAAAAGAAATAATTTGTCAATATTTTGGGGCAAAATCAGTCAAAATTACTAATGTTTTCTTCCAAATTTTGCTTATATTTGCCGAAATCTTCGAAATAATAGCTGTCTCAATATTGAATGATACTCCCCCTCCATCAAGAGTCATTAATGCGAAGTTTGAAGAAAAGTCTTTTTTTGGCCAAATTTGATCAAAATGTAAGGCTTACCCCTTGCACTTTTTCAAATTTTGGCCAAAAAATGAAATTTCTTCAAACTTTCTGGAAAGATGCCCAACGGACCCTTGAACGCATTCCCATTTAATTTCTGTTGAAAGTTGCCTTTAAAAAGAAATAATTTGTCAATATTTTGGGGCATAATCTGTCAAAATTATTAATGTTTTCTTCCAAATTGAATTTGCTGATATTTGCCCAAATCTTCGAAATTTTTAGCTGTCTCAACATTTGAATGATACTCCACTTCCATCAAGATTCATTTCTGCGAAGTTTGAAGAAAAGTCATTTTTTGGCCAAATTTCATCAAAATGTAAGGTTAACCCCTTGCACTTTTTTCAATTTTGGCCAAAAAATGAAATTACTCCAAACTTTCTGGAAAGATGCTTAAGGGACCCTTGAACGCCTTCCCATTGAATTTCTGGAGAAAATTGCCTTTAAAAAGAAATAATGCGTTAATATTTTGGGGCAAAATCTGTCAAAATTATTGATGTTTTCTTCCAAATTTGCTTATTTCTGCCTAAATCTTCGAAATTATAGCTGTCTCAATATTGAATGATGCTCCCCTTCCATCAAGAGTCATTTATGCGAAGTTTGAAGAAAAGTCTTTTTTTGGCCAAATTTGATCAAAATGTAAGGCTTACCCCTTGCACTTTTTTCAATTTTGGCCAAAAAATGAAATTTCTTCAAACTTTCTGGAAAGATGCCCAACGGACCCTTGAACGCATTCCCATTTAATTTCTGTTGAAAATTGCCTTTAAAAAGAAATAATTTGTCAATATTTTGGGGCATAATCTGTCAAAATTATTAATGTTTTCTTCCAAATTGAATTTGCTGATATTTGCCCAAATCTTCGAAATTTTTAGCTGTCTCAACATTTGAATGATACTCCACTTCCATCAAGATTCATTTCTGCGAAGTTTGAAGAAAAGTCATTTTTTGGCCAAATTTCATCAAAATGTAAGGTTAACCCCTTGCACTTTTTTCAATTTTGGCCAAAAAATGAAATTACTCCAAACTTTCTGGAAAGATGCTTAAGGGACCCTTGAACGCCTTCCCATTGAATTTCTGGAGAAAATTGCCTTTAAAAAGAAATAATGCGTTAATATTTTGGGGCAAAATCTGTCAAAATTATTGATGTTTTCTTCCAAATTTGCTTATTTCTGCCTAAATCTTCGAAATTATAGCTGTCTCAATATTGAATGATGCTCCCCTTCCATCAAGAGTCATTTATGCGAAGTTTGAAGAAAAGTCTTTTTTTGGCCAATTTTGATCAAAATGTAAGGCTAACCCCTTGCACTTTTTTCAATTTTGGCCAAAAAATGAAATTTTTCCAAACTTTCTGGAAAGATGCCCAACGGACCCTTGAACGCATTCCCATTCAATTTCTGTTGAAAATTGCCGTTAAAAAGAAATAATTTGTCAATATTTTGGGGCAAAATCAGTCCATTTATTAATGTTTTCTTCCAAATTTGCTTATATTTGCCGAAATCTTCGAAATTAAAGCTGTCTCAATATTGAATGATACTCCACTTCCATCAAGATTCATTTCTGCGAAGTTTGAAGAAAAGTCATTTTTTGGCCAAATTTCATCAAAATGTAAGGTTAACCCCTTGCACTTTTTTCAATTTTGGCCAAAAAATGAAATTACTCCAAACTTTCTGGAAAGATGTTTAAGGGACCCTTGAACGCCTTCCCATTGAATTTCTGGAGAAAATTGCCTTTAAAAAGAAACAATGCGTTAATATTTTGGGGCAAAATCTGTCAACATTATTGATGTTTTCTTCCAAATTTGCTTATTTCTGCCTAAATCTTCGAAATTATAGCTGTCTCAATATTGAATGATGCTCCCCTTCCATCAAGAGTCATATATGCGAAGTTTGAAGAAAAGTCTTTTTTTGGGCCAAATTTGATCAAAATGTAAGGCTAACCCCTTGCACTTTTTTCAATTTGGACAAAAAATGAAATTTCTTCAAACTTTCTGGAAAGATGCCCAACGGACCCTTGAACGCATTCCCATTCAATTTCTGTTGAAAATTGCCTTTAAAAAGAAATAATTTGTCAATATTTTGGGGCAAAATCAGTCAAACTTATTAATGTTTTCTTCCAAATTTTGCTTATATTTGCCGAAATCTTCGAAATAAAAGCTGTCTCAATATTGAATGATACTCTCCTTCCATCAAGAGTCATTAATGCGAAGTTTGAAGAAAAGTCTTTTTTTGGCCAAATTTGATCAAAATGTAAGGCTTACCCCTTGCACTTTTTTCAATTTTGGCCAAAAAATGAAATTTCTTCAAACTTTCTGGAAAGATGCCCAACGGACCCTTGAACGCATTCCCATTTAATTTCTGTTGAAAATTGCCTTTAAAAAGAAATAATTTGTCAATATTTCGGGGCAAAATCTGTCAAAATTATTGATGTTTTCTTCCAAATTTGCTTATTTCTGCCTAAATCTTCGAAATTATAGCTGTCTTAATATTGAATGATGCTCCCCTTCCATCAAGAGTCATTTCTTCGAAGTTTGAAGAAAATTTAAAAAAAATTGGCCAAATTTGATCAAAATGTAAGGTTAACCCTTGCACTTTTTTCAATTTTGGCCAAAAAATAAAATTGCTCAATTTTTTCTGGAAAGATGCTTAAGGGAGCCTAGAACGCATTCTCATTCAATATTTGGGGAAAATTGCCTTTAAAAAGAAATAATGCGTCAATATTTTGGGGCAAAATCTGTCAAAATTATTAATGTTTTCTTCCAAATTTGGTCACATTTTCCCAAATCTTCGAAATTATGGCTGTTTCAATATTGAATGATACTCCCCTTCCATCAAGAGTCATTTATGCGAAGTTTGAAGAAAAGTTTTTTGGGGGGGGCCAAATTTGATCAAAATGTAAGGTTAACCCCTTGCACTTTTTAAAATTTTGGCCAAAAAAATTAAATAGCTCAAATGTTTCTGGAAAGATGCTTAAGGGACCCTAGAACGTATTCCCATTCAATATTTCGAGAAAATAGACTTAAAAAGAAATAATGTGTCAATATTTTGGGGCAAAATCTGTCAAAATTATTAATGTTTAATTATAAATTATTTATTCTGCGAAGTTTGAAGAAAGGTCATTTTCTGGCCAAATTTGATTAAAAATGTAAGGTTAACTCCTTGCACTCTTTTCCCATTCAATTTCTGTCGAAAATTGCCTTCAAAAAGAAATAAAGGGTCAGAAAGGGTTATGTAGAAAGGGTTATGGTTCCTCTGGGCACATTTTGTATCAGTAAAATAGCCCCCCCCCCAAAAAAAAAAAAAAATGAAGAATCCATTTGCCATCTTGTGGGGAAAAAAAAACCGCCTTCTTGCATTGTTTTTCTCAAAAGACCCAACAAAAAGTACTTTTGTATTCCGACTGACAGACACACCACGCAAAAACTCAACAGCATTACATTTGCCCCCTCCCCTTGCTTTCATATTAAATTTGGGATGGAAAAGTTTTGAACCCACTTTTTCGAAAACAAAAATTCCAACGCCCCCCCCCCCTCCAACAAAATGGTCTTCTGGATCCGGCCTTAAACAAACACAGATACGTGACTGTCCGTTAGTTTTCCCATCGTCGATTTTAGGGTTTTTATACAAGACCATAAAGTTTGTGCAAGTTTATGCAGAGTCCTAAAAAATAAAATTCATTTGCAAACAAATGACGAACAAGATGAACGAGAACACAATAAAATTGCACATTTTCACAAAACAAGTGAGGTTGAAACGATTTACATTTCTTTTATTGATATGTAGGAAGTAATAATATTGATAGTATATACAAACTTTTTGTGAGGTCAAACACCTCCGAGCATACAACTCGAATCAATTCTTGATGACAAAAAGCGTTTTTATGTACACAGCTCAAAGAATTTTTTTAACTGGAAACTCAACTACCCTATCTTCTACCGCATTTTCCCCGAACTTACTTCATTATTTCACTCCCCTCCCCCCCCCCCAAAAAAAAATCTGTCAGTTTTTGATTTACTTTTTTTGATTAAAAAGTATTTAGAGTCCAAACAAGCTAGCCAAAATTTGAGCAAATTAAACATGTCCCTCCACAGTTCCAACTTCCAATAGAAGAACATTCTGAATTTTCCCGACGAAAAAAATAGAAAAAGATATCGAAAAAACAAACACTACAGGAAATATTGCCATTATCTAACATTACATAAGGCTAAACAAAATCTATTTACAATAAATGTCTAGCTTCCAGAGTAAACAAAATATAATTCTCAACAAAGCAATGGTAGTCGACATTTTATCTTCTTTTTTTTTGTACAAAGGTAGCAAACGTCTCTCGATTAAATTGGCGCAACATAAATAGTTCACTCTCACAAGGTTCTTATCTAATTTTAGGAAACCCTGAATTGTCTATTTTACCAATACAGAGACCAACTCACTTCCTTTACACATTCCAAACAAAACAAAACCAAACAAACAAAACTAAAACGCAAAATTAAAACTTAACATTTTCTCCCTATATAGAAGCATCTACGGGACACGTAAATCAACAAAATTTGAAACTTTCAAGTCGATAAAACTAATATTGAAAGGCACCGCAGAATAGAAAAGTGTCATATACATTAATATCGAGACCATTTTTGTCTTCTGATGAAGGGTCCTTAAAGTTAAGAAATTGAAGTCAAAAATGTTATCTATGCTAATAACAATAAAACTGAACAGATAAAGCATTTAAAAAAAAAGTAGCAGAACATTACACCATCAATGCCTCTTTCATTGTAACAAACACTTATTTCAAGTGGATCTGATGGGTATACCAGCCAGGCACGATGTAAACTATGACAAGACATGAGGTTAGTTGAATTTTTGGCAGTACTTACAACTGAAAAAAAAATGCAATGAACATCAAAACCGAAGCGAACCGAGCCAAAAAAAATATGTCCTTAAATATAGCAATAGGGCGCCCAACGTAAAATAAATAGAAAAATAGTCTATTATGTGGGCTATGGAACTGAAGAAAGTTCAACAAATTCAACAAACTGGCGGGTAACACTAGGCTGTATTTACAAAGTGCAGACTTTTTAAGTTAGCCATTTCCGAACAACTTGGCTGTGGCTTGAGATTACACACGGGTATATGGGAAGTGGCTGCAAGCCGCTACCATGGACGCGTGTGTAACTTCCAGCCGCATTCAAGTAATTTGGACACGGCCATTCGAATAGCGAGACAACCCTGAAGAGCCTATGAATTGCTTATTATAAATAAATAGCTTTTTAAAGGATACCACAGAGCACCATGCTTGTAAAACTCTTTACAGCTTACGTGTCAGTAAGACACACTAACAATGCATTATTTACATGAAATATAAAGGACACAAATTGATCATGCATTTTCTGACACATTATTTCTTTTGTACCACAAAAGCTGAGTATTGTTTCACATGGCCTTTCAAAACGTTGACACGAACCACATAGCTAAATTATTATCGGACATAAGAATTTGGGACATTTATTTAGTGATTTTTTTTTAAAATAGTGAATCAAAAGGAGTAACACCTAAATTCAAAGCCAGCGAGACATTAGTCCAACAAAATTTGTACATATCAACAAAAACTGGAACCCAAAAGAGGGTGGGGTACCCTTTATGACAGAATACAGAAAACACATGTGGGTGTGTACCTAAAAGGGGGCGGTGTTAGATCAGAGGGCGGAAATATAGGTACCACAACTTTATTACGTACATATAAGCCACCATTTTGAACTACATCATTATGTACATAAAGGCGGACTCTACAATAAAATCCAAAAACTACACTCTAGCTTGCATATTACCTATATGCAAGAGCAGAAAAAGGATGTTTGGTGTTTTAATATCATATATACAACTATTTATAACTTCTCATCTGTAATTTTGCATTGTTGGATTTCAGCAGCCTGTTGCATTGTTGTCTTTTTTTTTTTACGGGAAACTACCCGCTTTATTTTGTTTGTGTTTTCCCTGAAAATAACAGAAAAAACCTACCTAAAACAATAACGTGGAGGGGAGAGTGTTTTTCACTATAACAACATTGAAATTCAACATCAAATTTGAAGCGTTTTCGTCGAAGATTTACCTGATAGGTACAAAAGGCACTTTCCACCACTATAAATGAAATTCAATTAGAATATTCGAGTGGACATCGGTTTAAAATCACTGGTGTAATTATCTGTACTAAATCATTAGATACACAAAATTGGAGAAAAAAAATTGGTGCCAAAATTACTTTCTATGCACGTAAATAGATAATAAACATCGATCAAAATGAGATTTGCTTTACACATATTTCCAAACTTTTAAGGCTGTAACATTTAAGTGTGACTCAATGTGCCTTCAAAAGTCTCCATGACAAAAATGATCGCAGCTGCTTATCGTGACAGACATATATCACATTCTTTGAAAAGTTGTTCGAAATCGCAATATTCTTCTCTAATCAAACGCAAATTTAGTTGTAAAATTAAGCAAAGCTATTATGTAAAGAGATTAAACGACTCACGATGAAATTCAACTCAGATTTATTTGGAAGGAAAGAGGCCGATGGAATTCTATGGACATATAATAATTAACAGCTGCACTTATTACAAGGAAGTATAAATCTTTGGATCGGCCGATCTTTGGGATGTGAATCAGTTGCGCATGACTAGGACTAAAATCAACTGCTGAGTTTATAAAAAAACAAAAAAACAATTCCAAAAGGCAGGTTTTCATTTCGTACTTTTCTCATCATTTTCGAAGTGTTTCATTCTCAATTTATCTTTTAAAAAAAGCTCATTAATTTTCTCCATTTCAATATGTGTCTTACATTTGTGGGGGGGGGGGGGGAAATATCAACGAATCATCAGAAAAAAAAAGTTTTTACAATTCTCAAATCTGGACTTAATTGGCTTTGGCAGTAAGACGTCTGTCTAAAACAAGAAGAAAAAAAAGTCACTTTTTTATTTAGGAATAATTTAAAATTTGAGCCACCGAGTGCGTTTGAAAAATTCTCATTTGAATCCCTTCTTGCAATCTGCATTGATTCATCTTTCGGGGTGTAAATTACATATGTATATCTTATTTATTATATACATAACTCCACCTTGAAAAAAATCGCACATATTTGAGGTAGATCAACTTTAATCCTTACATTAGATGATTTTTTGCCCCTAAATCGATCCAAAATTTGTTGTTTTTGAATTCCTTGCTCCACCTTCACGAATTCCTCAGGTAGTTTTAGCTGAGCTTTGCTCTTTAAAAATGTTCCACTCAACAAAAAGAAAAACACAAACGGCATTGACAAAGCATTAAGTACCCTGTTTGTCCCTTTGCTAACTTTTATACACTACTTGTTATCATTCACGTTAAAAATGCACTTGACGTCTTTATAAATGCTGTTAAATACACCAACTCTACTTTACATTGTACACGTCTGATACTCTAGGGAACAGCATTTCAGTAGACGTAAACTTTGGGTTATGTTAGGAGCTTACACCTGTCGTACCTTGTCCGTTTATTTCATTTCACTAAAACCAAATACGAGCAATCGTACGTAAAACAGGAAATATGTGAAGTCTTGTGCGGCCACCGTCTAGTTCCTAGAAGAAGCCCCGATGTGATAAAAGCCTTCAACTAGGCCACATCATAGGCACCAGGCTGTTTTGAACATTAACCAGAGAAAGAATGCTGCATCCTGACGCCACGTTTTGTGTCATATATTATATTCTCAGTGAAGGTCAGTCATTGCAAAAAATGAGAAACATTTCCAACTTTGTTAGAAACTACTTTGAAAATGCACTCGACTCTCCATGGACTTTGTACACAACCAAAGAATTGGCGTCTGGATACTGCATTCTTTCCTGAACCACAACGAGGGCCTATCTTGAAGGACAAACAAGATGGCTGCCACAAGATGGCCGCCACATTAAAAAAAATTATATCAACCATTTTCAGTTCATTCCAGTTTAATATCATGACTTTTCCGATTATACTTTAAACTCAATTTTTTTTTTTGCTTTTTCATTGTTTGATTTTTTTTTTTTTTGTCAAGAAGATTTATGGAGATATATTTCCCGCGTCTCTCCACACAAAATTCATCCTCAAAAGCATGCACATCTTTCTTCTATTTACAAATATTTCAAGGAGCCTCATCGTAGCTTCACTCCAGAGACAAAAAAAGCACCTCCGATAATAATTCCAAAATAAGAACAAAAACAAACTAAAAATGTTCTAAAAAGAAAAAAAAAGTCTACGCTATCCGATGCTCTTTATAATAGGAACAAAATCAATATTTGAAATCTTTCCGTAACAAATTTCTCTCAAACTTTTGTCAGCCGGCAAAGAAGTTGTAGATCATTGTAAACATGTCATGTCTGTTCTAACAAAAAATATCTTCAAGAAAAATAACGAACTATTTCCTGGCAGTATTTCAAGGTACAAAAGGGCCTAATAAGGAACCAAATTTAAAACCTTTGTCTGTCCCACACCGGGACACCGAAATTCCCGAAGTAATTTTAGTTCTTCAAACGAACCGAGTGGGATCATCGTGGTTTCTCGCTCACAAGGTTCTCCCACATTCCACCATTTAAGCTCTCTCTGCACCAACGGTTGAACTAGATGGCACTTCTTCAAGAAGACTTTTGCACGAGGGCATGATCTTTAAATATTCGCCAAGGAAATGGCAAACGTATGGCTATATCTCCGGAGAAATACAGACGGCCAGGATTTTTTTCGACCTCACAAAGACAAAAGGGTGCTTTTCGTTCAGTTTGAAAACCCTGCTTTTAAACCCTTTTGCTGCGGATGGTGAATCGGTAAGGTCATAGTACCAATGGCCAGTGCCATCTCCAAAAGGATGGAGTTCTAACGAGATGCGAAACTCTAAAAGCAAAAGCGAAAAGAAAATGTAGGAATTGGGGAAATTTAAACCATGGATTCGTCAGCGTCAGCCGGGGAATACTTGACGTCATTGTCCTTGTACCTGTCAGTTCCCGGTTCCAGGTCGCCGCCCATGACCGTGCCGTGTGACTTGTGGACGTTGATGGCTTCGAGACGGTGGAGTTTCAGCGCCGGACCCCAGGAGGGTTTGGAGGTGGTGGCCTGTCGGAATCGCTGATCACGAGAAAGGGGGGGGGGGGGGGGGGAGGGAGAGAAAACAAACATAAAATTATTCTTTCCATTGCACGAACGTGAAACATTCATTATTTGTTTTATATAACACCTGAAAAATCCTTGTCATCTGATTGGTTGACTTTTAATAGCCAATTTATTCAGCTTAAAAACTTTTTAAAAATTCAACAAATTCATCATATTAAATTTATGCAAACTGTTCAACAGGCTGAGAACAATCGTATTCAATTTATCTTGATTTAAAACAGCGCCACCAGCAGCAGCAGTGGCACTGTGCAATGGAAGTTCTATTCACCGTGCAATAGAACTTCCATTGCACTGTGCGCTGTGCACCACGCGTGCGCCATGCGTTGGGACGAATAATTCAACGACATGTGATCAACGATTCACTAATCAGATGATGGGGATTTATTCAGGTGTTGTATAAAATGTTCCATTTGACTCGGCTTTGCTTCATGGAATTGAACATACCATCTGTCACCAGGGGAAATTATTCTTACCACTGTGCTCATAAAGATTCATTACTTGTATACTACAAGTACGATATTGTGGCTTTTTGGAACTACACCGAGGCACTTCAGATAATTACTGGGATGAGGGCCTTACCTCAATGATGTTACCCTCGGCTTTTACCAGCTCGTAGATCATGACTGCTGGAATGGCAGAGATGCTTGAGCTGATCATGATCCAGCCGATGATGTGAGCTCCCATGGGAAAGTCCTTATCCCCGGCCATGGGGACCTCCCAGTCGATCCAGTTGAACAGGAGGACAAACTGTTAGGGAAAAAAGACAGCAGAGCAATGAGGTTGTGTAAACCTTAAAGGGAATATACAACATTTGCAAACATCGTAAAATAAAAACTACCAAGTTTTTACGAAATACCTTGCTAGGATGTTGGTAAATGACAGTCTAAAGCATCCTGTAAAATTATGGCACCTGGTGTTAAGATCTTTTTCAAGAAAATTGTATTTTTGTATACATTTCCAACAGTGGTCGGCCGACCACCGTTGGAAAAACTTAACTATTTAGCAACTACTGCTCAAAATTTACCATTTCTTCAGTCCAAATTTTGTTTGCTAATTGGTTACATGTTCATGAACGGGTGCAGGTCAGCTAAACTGGTTCCCTTACCTTACAATTTTCCGGCATCTATAAATGGATCCATTTTGTCTTTAGTGGAGTCAGGGAACCAGACTACTTGAACATTTTTGTTTTTCATGGTTTTCCAGCATTTTCGAACACAAAACTTCAAACATGTCAGTGTAACAATATTTTATCTATTATACTAACCCCTCAAATAGTTCATTTCTGAAAATTACAGCAAAAGCCAATGATGTACATTCCCTTTAATATATGTGATGCGATCACGCTAAATGAGTCGTTCGTCGGGAACTTTCATTGGAGATTCAGGCCAAAATAGGGCCACTTCATCACATCACTTCATCACATCTCTTGGTGTTCCGACTTCCATAACTTTTTAACTAAGGATGGTACCAACATTAGGAGTTATACACTCAACCAACCGGTTCTTTTCAGAACCACACTTCTTCTAAGAAGAGATTTCTTTCCACACTGTGCTCTTTTCAAATCTAAAAAAAAAAAAAATCACCAGGGTCAACAAGCGACTCATTTAGCAAATTTTTGTGTGTGTGTGTGTGGGCATGGAGGTTTCTTGTGTTGCCTCACTTTCATGAGCAATTCTTTGTTTTGCTAAAACTGACCCTTTGCACCAAATTTGGTGACGAAGTCGTGAGGTCACTCAGAGGTCAACCCCGTACAACTATGGCTACTGGTTCACATGCACTGCAACGGCCCAGTGAACACCGTGCTTTCGGTACGGCTGTTGTGAATCCATGTTATAACTGTGTCCAATGAGCCAAAATCTTGGTCTTCAAAAATTGGTTCAAGTGACTGGTTTTGTGCTGGAGATTCACAACCGTGTGTAGCACGTTACAGATTTTGAAAGAAATATTTACCGAAAGGATGGCCGGCGTCAGAGCACACCACTGCACGCCCCACCACTTGAACAGGGGGTTGTCCACCAGGCGATCCGAGATCATGCAGCGGATGTCGTTGAAGAATCGACGCACGCCGTACATCCAGCCAAGTCCAATGCACTCGCAGAGACCAAAGATGAGAAGCGCAAAGTCGGCCGCGTAATTGTCCATCAGAATCACCCAGTAATTACCAGCCTAATGAAATTTAAAAAAATTACTTAAATAAAAAAAAACACCTCATGTCCCCACAAAACAGCTACTCTGTGCTAAAATAAGGCCGCTAATCCTCATTGGAATGCAGTTGCCAGCTGTGGTATGCCGTGGCACATGGCTAGTGGGTAGTTCCACAGCTGCTGCTTTTGTGCAGTCCCGCTACCACACAAAGGCTGTGCAGTCATGCGGGCCACTTGCTCTGTGTGGAGGAATGTCCCCATTATAACCCGTGCTTAAGGGGTTAAAAGCAGTCCTTAGCCAGAAACCTTCATTACTTTTGGGTCACTCCATAAATGTGGGGTCCAATTGTTTGTGTCCCTGTTATAGGTCTCGTTCAAATGACGTCATTTCCTACAGACCATCCAAGTGCATCGGCATTTTGAGCGTCAACTTGCATAACGCGCATTGGCTGCGTCGTATTTCGAACACATGCCAAGCAACAAGCGCGCGTGTTTGGAACATTTTCAACACGCAATGCGTGTTTGATTGTGTAAAATACGCAGTTGCAGTTCTCCTACAGAAATGGCCGTCATTGAGCGAGCCCTATACATCTGACATGCATAAGATTTTGTAATTCAGGACACATTCTTTAATGCCTTCTATCTCCAGGAGTGATTATGTAAAGCAAAGTAACTCCCAAACATGTAATAAATAGTGTGAAGTCGATTTTAATGATACTTGAATGGCAAATTAACAGGTCAGGTGTAACAGGGACACAAACAAATGTCACATTTTTGGACCCCAATTTATGAACCCCAATTTACGATTTATTTATTTTGGACCCCAATTAATTTATGGGCAAAATTGGTTGCAAATCACGCTTAAATTTATGCATGTGACTCCTTAACACGTGACAGCCCATAAAAAAATAGGGCTCAATGTTATCAAACGTTGAGCTGCAATTTTTGGCTAAGTTGGTAGCCAATCACAGCTTACAATTTCAGCCTTTATGGCAGCCCATACAAAATGGTGCTCAATGTTTACAAAAAAAGCGTCCGTAAACTGAGGTATAGCATATTGTGGTGCACAGTTTTGAAAGCCATCAATATTTCGGAGGGATCACATTTTCTCTTCTCCAATACCCAGAAGCTCAAACTTACTTGAGTGACGCAATTAAGACCGAGCAGGAAACCCAGCGTGGAGTAAACCGCGAGCACCCAGACTTTCCTGGATCTCAGATAGCGAGGGAATTCATCCACAACGGATGTGACGACGGTCTCCACAATGCAGAGCTGTACGAGAAGAACAAATAAAGCCAGGACAATTATCAAAATGGCTTCGTGTTTGCTGTGCTTGTTCTTAAGGTCTGACAATGATGGTCAACACATGGGGGCAATTTCATAGAGCAAGTAAAGCACAAATTTTGCTTAAGCACAAAAAAGGTTGCTCATTATATAATCAGAATACCGGCCAAATCGCCATGTGATGTACATTGCTTGTGACTGGTATTTAGCTGTTGTTTAACAATCACATTAGCATAACAATCGCATGGAGTTTTGGTGGGTAACCTGATTATATTCAGCAAAGTTTTTTGTGCTTAACCAAAGTTTTGAGCTGAAGCAGCTTTATAAAATTGGCCCCAGAACTGATTATACATCCTTACATGAAAATACAAATCCAACCCAATTTCAAGAGAGGGTAATCATTCCAAAAGACAACCTGTTTTTTTGTTTTAGAAGATATCATTTTTTTTTCAATGTCAACCAAAAGCAATCAATCTTGGTTTCATTCATAAGAAACACTGATGAGACTTGGCATCCTTAACAAGTTGACAAATGAAAACGTAAAGAGGTCTGATGTGCACTCTTAACAGACAGAAGTGACGTCCACTTTAAATTTCAGTGAAATCTTGATAAGTGCCGATGCTCCTTGAACGAAAAAAACAAAGCAAAGGTTAAAACACAACTTACGCTTGTAAAGTCCGGCGTACAATTGCACATCGCGGACTCGGAAACCTACCTTCGCCCTTTCTTTCACAGATTCCGACATCTAAGACACATAACTCCGTTGTCCAAAACTGCCGGTCAGGGACCAAGACCGGCTAAAATCGCTGACAAAACCTGTTGGCCCATTTTCCACCACTGATGCACAGAATTGTAAAATTTGTTGATTTTGGTTGTTTTTTTTCTTTTTTGTTTTATTTGTTGACAAAAATAAATTTCAAAAGTTTCCAACCCTTACTGTGTTCAACTGCCACTTTTTCTTCAGATAAGCAGTTCATAATTCACTTTAGAAGGGTTTCTGAAAAAAAAAAAATATTCAGATGGTGTTCGCCAACAGATCCTGTCCGACGATTGTACCCAGTATTTATGGGCAAGTGGTAGCCCCACCCTAGGGGGGCCACCGACCCCTACGGTAGTCCCGCGTTCATTTACCTGACTTCCTAGCCCCAGCGTGAGAAGCATGAAAAAGAACAATAAAGACCAGAGCGGGGAAATTGGTAGTCGTGCTACAGCCTCGGGATAGGCGATGAAGGCCAGGCCGAATTCTGAAAAGTGTAAAAACGGAAAAGGGGACGATACATGGCGGTTAATACTCCATTGTCACGTTACAAAAACCCCAGTGATTAAACAAAAACCCGTTTAAGCCACACAGGGTTCGGTGGCGGGTGTGATAGTGGGACGGGTCAAGCGGTGGAAAAAAAAAAAAAAAGAGGCGTGGCATACCTTCATCAACGACTTCGGAGACGGGAACCTTGAGCTCGTGAGCCATGTTGCCCATGATGGAGAAGATGACGAAGCCGGCGAAGATACTGGTGGCGCAGTTGATGAACGGAACGATCATGGCATCCCTAATGCGAGAGAAATTAAGAAGGAAAATGTTGCAAGTTTAATTTAAAACGAACAAATTTTGCTTTTTGAACGCAAAACCCGATATCATGAAGGAATCTTTGAAACACTTTCTTAACATTTAACATTTTTGGGATCCATTTCAACTCGGGGACCTTTTTTCAACGACAATTTCAATAAATTGAGTAGAAAAACAGCTGCATCCGTACAATATTTTGGCAAATGTTTAATTTATAAAAAAAAAAAGGTCTACTTTGATATTTCCTTCATCTTGGGCCATCCTACTACTGAAACTAAACACAGGCATGCAACTGGGAATTTAGAAAAACGAGGAAACTCCAAACCACACAAGACTTTGTACAGTATTTTTCAATTGTAATGTCATTCATGAGAAGTAAAAAACGAGGAAATCAGCGGATCCGAGGAAAAGTTGCATGCCTGTAAACAAGGCAAGATACAACCAAAGTTCTTGTGAGTAAGAGACCAATTTTTTAGTATCTACCTGAAGCAGTTATTGTGGAATTTGTTGTAAGATGACAGCGTGATCAGACCACCCCACGAAGCGCTCAGCGAATAGAAGATCTGGACAGCGGCATCCTTCCAGACCTGAAAATAAATACCAAAATATTTTCATGTTCACAACTTCTAGACCATGCATGACCTTTGACACTCAAGAAATAACAGGGAAAAAGTGTCATGAAGATGCCAAAAGGGTAAGGTCTACAGTACAGAATGCTGCAAATGGAGGAAAGAATAGGAAATGGATGTAGAGAAAAAATGGAAAATCCTATAAATTAGGACAACTACCGTGCCTGATAGATGCTCACCCAGACAAAACCAACTTGCACGTTCCCCGAAAGTTGGACAATTAGGTAAAAACGCCATTTCCGTTTTAAATAGGAGGAATATTATGGCTCGGTAAAATCTGGACTTTAGGCCCCCCCAAAAAAGTCTCCGGTTTCTGGTATGGAGCTTGCCCCAAAAGTGGTGCGGCGACGCGGCTTTTTTTTTTTTTTTACCTGTTTTTTTTTTTTTTTTGCTTCAAATGTCGGCTGATGACTGCAAATGGTGCCTGACTAAACTTAGTGCAAATATATGGGAGTCCAGAGAGGCCACATAAATCTTATTCTCGATCATAACCCCATCTAAAAACACGTTAAAATTGTGCAGCAGCAGAATTCCAGTCAAACCAGTGAGTTTGGCGGTTTTGAAACATCATCTTGTATTGAAAAAAAAACTTTTTCATTTTGCCGACGCGCATGGCTACGGCGAACCGCGCGCGCATACCAGAAACCGGAGACCTTTTTTTTTTTGCCTTACTTTGTGATAAAAACCCTCCCATTCCTCTCTGAGCCACTCAATATTTGTTTCTATTGGTTCAGAGTGGCTCTGGAAGGCCCATGTGGGGTGCGTTAGTACTGTAGATATACCTTGGGGTGTTTGAGGAGCTCCCAGCGAGGCGTGATGAAAAACTTGACTCCTTCCATGTAGCCGTCCAAAGTGACGCCGCGGATCAGCAGGATGAAGAGGACCACGTAGGGGAAGATGGCCGTGAAATACACAACCTGGGAAAAAATAATCAAAGACAAAATTGGTACTAATGCAAGGCTTGCCTGGCATGGGTGGCTTGTGCGTAAAGCGCTCGCCTCTCACCAAGGTGACCACGGTTCGAATCCTGGCTGCGGATCGCATGCGAGTAGAGTTGTGCGTTGGTTCTCTCCTGTGCCACGAGGGTTTTTCTCCGGGCCCTCCGGTTTTCCTCCCGCCGGAAAAAATCAAACACTTTCGATCTCAGGCTGTGCTCCGTGGTCATATATGGGTCGATGCGGCCGGCAGCCATAGGCGCCTTTACGTGCCAGCGGCCCGACCACGTTGTAGCCGCGTCCTTCGCAATTCAGCATACCAGCTGCGAGTAAGGATGATTAGCCTCCTAAATTATTATTATTATTATTATAGAGACTTCAGGCGTGAACTTTAATTAACCCCAACTCCCTAGGCCTTTTTGCTAGGATGTGAACTCAATCCTGCAAAATCCCCCAATTGGCCTCATGGAAAAATAGCATATAGCCAAGCTCAATCTGGCAAATTCCTCCAATATTACTTGAATATGGTCCGTGGAGGGGTGACCACTGCCTGAATCCTGCAAAATCCTGCCGCAGTGACTGTCAATATGTTGAGGCTTGGCCAGTGACATCCTGGAGAGGTACAGAGGATTTCAAGCATAATCCAGGCCCATATTTATGCATGGCCGACCAAAAACAACACAAGGTCCGGCCCAAGACCTTGACCTAGTGCGTCCTACGAAATCAGTGTTGCACTTTTGCCATGTAACCTCAATCCTCCAAATTCCTCCACTTTGGGAAAGAGGATTCTGAAAGATTCAGGGCGGTTAGGGTTAATCATGGTTCGACTAATTTCGCTCGAAACGAAGGATGGTTGGACTAGTCTTTATAGGCCATCAGCCTCGGTCAAAAATTTTGGCCACCGGTATCAAATGAGGAGAATAATTGTCATAGCGATTTTTGGCAAGGTATACACCTCCAGAGTTGGAAAATATGTGATAGCATTGCAGCGGTGGCAGCTTTTTGGGTGTTATCACCCTTTTTTTCAAAATGTCCATCAAAATGCTTTTTACCACTCTAGGGGCGGTATACCTTGCGCTTGCGCTTGCGCACTATAATCATTTATGCCCTGCACCCGATTTCACGAAGCGCCGCGACGCGTCGCAACTCGAGTTACGACGTGTAACACGTCGCAACTCGCGACGCGTCGTATCTTCCATTTCACGAAAGTTGCGATGTGTTGAACGCGTCGTAAGCTCCTTGACAATGGCTTAAAACACGTCGCAAGTTACGACGTGTCTAGTGGTCATCGCAAAATAAGAAGAGTCATTCCTAAGCCAGTTTTATGCCATGAACATTACATTAACGAGATTATAATACCGAAGCAATGTGTGTAAAGTTGTAAATAGGAAATTCATTGAATAATTATGAATTAGACCGGAATATTAGAGTTGAAATTTCAAAGTAGCTATACAGTCCAACGAGAGCTTGTTTTCCTTCAAAATTGCATTGCACGGCCGCCGTTTTGTTTCACGTTTTAACAAATTTCGAGCTGAGATCCTACGACTGTTTGTTGAATATCTGACGACTATTTACTGTACGCTGACTAAATACATAAAACAGTCATCGAGTTGTGCTATAAATACACCTACGACGCGTCGCACTTACGACGTGTTTCGTGAAATGGATCGCAGGACGCGTCGCAGCTGCGACGCATCGTAGAGATACGACGCGTCGCATCGCTGCGATGCATCGTAAGTTACGAAGAGTTTGATGAAATCGGGTGCTGGCTTGATACTGGCCAAACCCTCAGGCTGATGGCCTATTAGACACTGACAGTTGTCATTCCCTTACCTTTCCAGATGACTTGACCCCTTTGGCCAGACAGACGAACACCAGGACCCAGGCAAGCAGGAGGCAGAGGGCCAACTCCCAAATAACGTAGCCAGACTCAAAGATATCTCCGGAATCGTGCAACACCCCTTGCCTGTAATGGAAAAAAAAAACAAAGGAAGAAAGGTGCGGTGTTTTAATGAATCACATCTTGGAGAAAAGCCCAGTTTATCACAGATGTTCAGGGCCCTGCAGCGAGTGTTAACATTGGACACAAATGCTTGTCAAAAAAATAAAAACAGTGTCAAATTGGAGGCTCCCAGTGTCAAATTTCTTCAGAAACTTAGGATATTACGGCAACAATTGACTGAGGAATGTCCAATTGTCATTGCGTCTCCCGTTTGGCTGAAACTGACATTGGCTAGTCTTGTTCTCCGCTCTTTGTATTCAACAACTCGGAAAATGGCATTTGAATTTAAAGCTTAACACCGAACAGCAAAACCTGTAAAATAAGACAGTAAGAGTGTTCCAACAAAAGCAGGTGGCGCAAACAATTTTGAACTGTCACATGTGCTTAATAATGCATTTAATTGAAAGTAAATGTCTGATGTCAGACTGTAACTTCAACCCCCCTCCTCTTCCTCCAGTGTTTGAGTTATTTCTTATTGCTCACCTGTAGTACTCCTCACTGGGTCTGATACGCATGCTGGCCAGGGGGTCTTTGTAGTCGGTGATGTTGCCGTCGGCGGTCACGTTGTACTGGTTCATCTCGGCAGCGGTCATGTTAGCGATCTTGACGCACTGGTTCTCGACCGTGACGATGCCGCCGTTGTCCAGACACTCGGTGACCAAGGTGCTGCAGAACTCGCCGTTCCATTTGTGGTTGCAGCCTATCCAGGGAAGCGTGGTGGTCATGGACTGGATGATGTAGAAGATGGTGTAGCAGATGATGACGTTGTAGTAGATGGCCACCAGTGCCGACACGATGACCATACCGTAGCCAACACCTGGAAGAATGAGAAAATGAGACTTCTTAACCCCATGCGCTCGGGAGGCCGCGGATCCTCATTGGAGTGCAGTTGCCAGCTGTGGTATGCCGTGGCACACGGCTAGTGGGTAGTTCCACAGCTGCTGCTTTTGTGCAGTTCCGCTACCACACAAAGGCTGTGCAGTCATGCAGGCCACTTGCTCTATGTGTGGAGGAATGTCCCCATTACACCCCGTGCTTAAGGGGTTAAACCACAAACATTTCAATTCATTCCCCTGGTACAACCGTAAACTTAATCTTATTGCCTACTTCATTATGCAAGTCTTCAAATCTCATCAAATGAGGTTAGATTGCTCTTTCAGATTACCTCCATAGTTGATTGGTTAGCCATTTTTGAGTAACTTTGTGACGTTTTCTCCTTGAGAAAAAGCTGGAGTTTCACTGGTGGTTGCAGCATGGTTTATTCGGTTCAGTTCCGGTCGGTTTTCCTTGAATTACTGACGGGTCCGGTCAGTTTTAGGGAGTTCAGATAATTTTCGGTTTGGATTCGATTTATATATAATTTTTCAGGTCGGTTTGGCCTGGTCAACCCGAACCGATGCACAACTTTATTCAGTACTCTATTTACCAAAAAAACCAAAAACATAACTGCTCATAGTGAGAGAGCACTCTGCGGATAAAGCTCTCTATAACTTACCTCGAAAGAACGGCACGGCACGCCAGGCACTGATTGGGCCGTTGCTGCCATACTGGCCAAAGCTCAACTCCAGGAAGAAGAGAGGCAGTCCAGCAAACAGCAGCATGATGCAGTACGGGATGAGGAAGGCTCCTGCAAAGGAGAGACAATGAAAGAAAGAGAAACTCTTAGTTGGATTCACTCTTCTTTTTGACACATTGGATTTTTTGTTTATGATTAAATGTCATGTCTGTTAATGAAAACATGTGTAGATCATAATTTGACAAGCTTAGAACATTTATGCGGAGAATTGAAAACATCCCCTGAAACTGAACTAGGTTGTATCCGAGTTGGACAAATAACCGACATTCCTGAAACCATGGGTAAGGTATTTGCAATGTAGTCTCCAACCTTTTGGCATGACTTGGGGCAAATTCCTGTGGTACAACGTACATAATACATGTAAATTGTCATACGCCCAAACTCAAAACAAACATACTGTAGGTGTACATTTTGTATTCATGTTCAATGTACACAAAATACATCTGTTTTTAAGGAAATTCAAAGTGTTTCTTGTCTTTTCCAACATTCCAGAATACCCTTATCTTGAAGTCATAAAAAATACTGATTCAGGTGCATGCATATGATCATGTGACCAAACTCAACACCGATAAGGCAAAAAAAAAAACCCACCCCAAAACAAACATACATGTATGCTTCCGATAACATGGCATTTGAAAATAGGGTCGGTAGGTAGGGAATTCTTTTTTTGGAGGGGGGGGGGGGGGCGCCATTTTTTTGTGTACGATCATATAGAGGTGTGTGCGTGTAGTCAAGGGCAAAAGGTAGTAATTGATGAAAAAAATAGGGTAGGGCTTTCAAAATAGGGTACCAGTATGTAGGGTAACCAGAAGCATAGGGTCACCAGAAGCAGAACTAACATTTTTTTTTTGTGGCCTAATGTGGATATATAAAACACATTCAGGAACAAGAGACTGCTACACATAGGGGTCTGCTTAGGATATTCAATAACATGAATGTGACAAACATAGCAATTTTGGTTAGACTTCCAGACAGTGACCTTGGTAGCACAGCATGCCAATCAGTATCAATTGCTTAGTACATGAATACACTTTATTGTCTGAACCATACAAAACCGTATGCATGACTGGGCTATTCAATTTTTTTGTGAACTCCTTTTGCACTATAGATGTAGCCAACATTACAAACATCTGTGGAATTTGCCCCATTGTGATTCATGTAGCATTCAACATTGTGTTGCATTCAAGCACCCTCCAGAAAGGAAGCCTTTCGGGAAAAATCTGCCAGGGAACTCAGGTGGATGGGAATCAGGGACAAGGTTTTCTCACCCTCAACGGGAAAAGTGCAATGCAATCAGAAAACAGCAAGGAAGTCCAAAGGAAAATTAGGAAGACCAACGAGTCACTCAAAGGTTCCATCACCCACTTATTACAATTCTTTACTTCTCATGTTCATGGAGTTTTGGCTTCATTTTCCAATGTGGGTTGGGGGGGTCCAATAAGAGTAGAGAAAACCATGCGATATTATGGTCAGACATCATTCTGACCATTTGCCGTTTTTCGTCCTCACGGAAACAGTTGTGCTCTAGAAAGTTTATACTTTGGGTGCATTTAAATCACGTCACGTGCTTTCCCAATGGTAGATAGGTCTAGCAAAACGAGGCAAAATCTGCTTAATCAGCAAGAAAACCAGACTGTGTATTTTTGAGACTACATGTACCAAGGCAACATATGAGTGCTGTAGCAATTTGCTGCAAGTGTTCAGTGTAGTACTTTTTTTAGACTGGTGTACCATTGTCCAAAAGCTTTTGTCCGACCCCGTTTCAGGGAAATCTATCTCAAGACCAAAAGTACACACAGGTACAGCACACTAAAAAAAAAAAGTCAACAAAACAGACCAGGTTGAGTATTGATTTGTGCTTGGATGACATAGCCGTTCTCCCGCCAAATATATGCCCCCTTGGGTCCTGGCACTTGGCAAGGAATTAGAAACGCCCTTGGATCCACCCACCACCACTGGCCTGTTACAGCCTTGGCTGGGTCGCTGGCCTTTCCAGCCCAGCCAGCGTTACGCAACCATATGGCAACCGGATGAGTGGTCCGCTTTTGTTACCAAACACTTTCCCTTCTCTAGTCTTATCTATGCTAGCCTTTTTTTCCCTCTCTTCTCCTACTAATCCTATTGACCAACGCCCCATTGGTTCGTGTCTGGGAATGAATAGTTAGTGGGACCTATGTCCGAAAAGTCCCCCCAAATGAGGACTCGCTGAAAGCGCGCTCTCATTACTCATTCATTTGCACATCAATACGCACAATGGTGTGTGATTAGTGGATGGGTAAGGCTTTAGCGACTACATTGTACAAGTGCTTTTTGTAAAAGTAAAAAAAAAGGTGAAGGCATGGGTACGCATTCCATGTCCACAACTGAATGGGTTTGGAATGCCAAGCCTGCCTACTTAAGCTTGGACCTACCAAGATGAACTAAGTTTCCAAGACACAATCACAAGAGGTTTTCATGACTGAAAAACTAAACCAATGGTCATGCAACTTGAACTGCATATATCGAATGCTAAGAATCCTAGCATAAATTTATCCGGACAACACGGTTTGTTTACAGATTGCTTCAGGGGTATCAAACCATTCATATTTAAAATTCTCTTAAACTTTACGACTAAGACAAGTTGCAATTTTTCCTTTTGTGATCCTGTAAATACTCGTTGACTGTTTCTCCCAGTTGGGGGGAAATTGGTCTATCAAGCCCAACGTTACAACAAAAAGGACAATCCTACTGCTTAACCTTGTAAAACCTGCAGAGAGTCATAAAGGCCCAGTCATCAACTTGAAGTTGGCCTGGTTTTGGGGAACAAACCATGTGGAACAACCACCAAACCACCTAACCATGACCGTGGCACTCTCAGGGATATGGAAGGGGTAAACAATGGGAGAAAATCCTCCAAAAGTTCGCAAAATTTGGATTCATTCCAAGAGGAATCCAGAACTGATCTGAAATCAATACAAACATGTACAGTAAAAGTACAGGCAACTGGCGTTAAGCCAAACTTTTTTTCCCTTTGCAAAGGGCTTGCTTTCAAGCTTGCATTGATTATTGGGCCATGTCTGAATGGCTACGGATTGAAATTAAACACGCGTCTATGGTGGTAGCCGTAGCCACTTCCCATACATGTAGACTCGTGTGTAATTTCAAGCAGTAACCAAATAATTCGGACACGGCCTTGCCCTTGGGTGACAGAGTTCAGGCCGGCATACATTTCCCACTGAAAAAATCACCCAAATTGGAACAAGATAAAAACTTCTTAGAATCTCTAGGCCTTGAATTTGTCTTAATCCCCATCAGGTCTCCAACACGGGCTCATTATTTTAGACGTCCAGCCGAGTTTCAAGAGCATAATAATAATCCCCATGATTCCAGGCTAATTTCATAATTTTTCGGGCAAAATATGAGATAGGGAACAAAAATCACGCCACTCTGTTCCAGTTTCTGTTGTTGAAGGTTTGAAGGTTATACTGAATTCAGACTGTGGGTTCCAGTTGGATCGGCCAATTCAGACTGCGGTTAAAACCATGAATAAGCTGCGGTTGATCCAGGATACCATCCGAAGGTCGACTGCCTGAAAGTGAGAACCCTGGATTTTAAAATTCAGGACACTACATGTAGTTCAAGGACAAATATAAAGAATTAAGTATCTAACTTGACCCTATAAAATACCACACAAACAAAAATGGCTTTAAGGTCAACCAGTTTCTTATCCCCACCCGCTTCTTTTTTTTCACAGGCTGCCATCCTTTTTTGTTTTAAATTGCAAATCATGCATTTGCAATTTATTTTCTCTTTTACGTGCTTCCACCAAAACTGTAGCTTCACATGCAAGTTAAGAATTCGTAGAAAGGGTTACAGCTTCTTTGGACACAAAAGTATCAGCAAAAGAGTTGAAAAAATGGAAGAATCAATCTTGGAGAATCCGCCACCTGGAACAAAAAAGGGCCACCTTCTCTTTTTTCGAAGACGAGAAACTTTTTTTTTTTGACTAGGCCTAATTTCCAGAACCTCCCTCTACACACAAGGAAATAAGGCATCTTTTGTTGAAGCCTATATGTACGCACACATGTACATGTGCTAATGTACGTTCAAAAATATCATGTAATGAATGTGTTAGTTTTCTACCACTTGAGGAAACATTAGTTACAAATTGATGACCTTTTGGTCCTACATACTACACATTTCCTCTGTACTTGTAACCTGAAACTTTCACTCAGCCTTTTTGTACATGTAAACTACCCGATCTATTTCCTCATCTTGTGAATGGAAATGCACGTTTTAAACGTTCAACATGGAACATAAAACATCACATGACATCCTATCTGACCTTTCCAAAATGGGTTTACCGTACCAGCACTTCTTAGAATGAACAGAGCGGCACTTCCGATACTAAACAAACTTCAATTTCCTGAGCTACTGATACCTGCAACTTATATCACTACATGTACATGTACATGCACATTTTTAGTTGGAAAGTACATGTACATGCACATTTGACAATTTCCTGAAATAAGTGTAAGGTAAAATTCTTGTAACACTAGTAGTGTCATAAAACCTTTTTTTTCTCCCACACAAATATGTAGAACCTGAAAAATTAAGTCACAATGTGGAGAAAAAAAAATCTGGCACAACTGATTATATATATTTTTTTCATGTGTACAAGGTACCCCGCCCTAAAAAAAATTATATAGAAGAATAATAAATTAACAAGTCAAAAAACAGGAAAAAGAAAATACTTGAAAATATCTATAAAATGTTTTAAATTCTAATGGCCATTTTTTTGAATCCATTTTCTGAATATTCTCTTCTCAAATTTGCCGTTATCTGAGCTGCTCCAAATATTCCCACCACGAAAAATGAAGCCATTAACTTGAGTAATAGTGTCAAAACACATCGGCGTGAAATGTGAAACTGTTGTTTGGGGCAAGATGCTACGATTCAACTCGAACCTCTTTAATACGTACGATATAGAACCTCCCACACACTACTTGACCATTGTGGTCTAACTCAAGTTAGCCCTACCCTGTATGCACCCACGTAATCTCTCGCCTCTTTCGGACAAACAACCAAATCCTGCCGTCGTCACAAAAAGGTGACACTTATTTCTAAATAAGGATCTTCCTCCAATAACAAAATAACAACTTGCTTCAGTTTCCACATTTGTGATGCGATCAAGCTACAATGTAAATGAGTCGTTTGTCGGGAATTTTCATTTGGAGATACAGGCCACACTAGGGCCATTTCGTCACATCACTTCATCACATCTCTTGGTGTTCCGACTTCCATAATTGTTGAACTAAAGATGGTACCAGCATGCGGTTTTCACAGCAGTAATGCTGAGACTGTGCTCTTTTCAAATCTGTAATAATTAATTTTTTGACCAGGGTCGACAAACGACTCACTTAAGTTGATTGCATCACATTTGTGCAGATCATATAATCGCGTCAGTTTTTGATTTTGATTTTTTCTTGCCCCAAAAAGCACATTTTAGCACAATAGATAACAAGTGTCATACTTTTTTTTCTCTGACTTTTTGGGGCCTGATGAGTTCTCGATTTCAAAAAAAATTAAAAAGGCAATGCGGAACTTTTCATATGCTACTTGTTCTTCCCCATCTTTAATATAGTTTTAACTACATGTGTAGTATTTATACCGTGTAGTTTTAACAAATATAAGGTCACTTTTTAATTGCATGCAAAATTGTATGGGATCTGTACGATGCAGTATGAACATCTCTTATTCTTCCATGGGATTTGCTGGTACAACTTTAATTAAATTTTTATTGCAAATGATGTTCGGTGACCGTGACTAATTGTAAAAATTGGGTTTTGCCAATTTGACACTCAACTTGCACGACACATTAAGCTGAAACCATGGAAAAAGATCTAGTCCTTCTTCCATGTTGAAACAAATGCCTACATGTACAGGTATGTATACACAAAGCCACGTGCAAGCCCTTTCACACACGTTCACACACCCTCCAAGTGCCTCACAAAATATGCAGTCAATGAGAGGATGTCTCCAAACAAGGACACGACCCACTCTGTGACGACCGACATCCTAACCCCGTGCTGAACCTTGAGGGTCGTGGCGTACTAAAGCGTGCTCATTTGTTATGGGGGAGGAGGGTAATAATCAGTAAATGAAAGATCAGGTAGGTAATGTATACTCAGGAAAGGGCTGGCTTGCCCCACACGAGCCTGAGTACGTGCAAGACAGACCGAGCAGCCAATCATTCAGTTCGCTCCGAGCTGGTTGTAATTGGAAACCTACAACTCCTCATGGGAGCCAAAGCGCAACAGACCACTGCTTGTCCAGTGGGGCTGAGCCATATTGCAAGATCCTACACTGCCACGACTACATACATGTACATGTAGCACAGGAAACATCATTCTGGAATTAGGAAATTAGACCAAACTGGCCATCCCTGTATAGGAAACGAGTGAACGATAAAACGTCCAATACAATCATCTTGATCTGTGAAGATCAGCTTGTCATTGGAGGGTCTACATTTTCTTTTAATTGCAAGAGTTCCTAGTGCCAAGTTTTATGTTGGCATCGTTCCTATTGTTGAAATGTTTATGTCGAGTCAGGTTTGTTCTGCACATGTTATTAAGAAGGAACTCAAAATGCCTTCAGCCGTATACAAATTGTTTACTTTTTTCACTTTTTGGTTGTGTTTGTAACATATGTGTGCATGTACATACATGTACAGTACATGATGTATGCTGTAATTTGTATTTTTAAACAACACATATTTTTAAACAACATGCTGATTTTTACAGCAAGCAAATATGATTCTTTTAAATTGTGTGTTTTTATCCATTTGATACCCATTGATGAACAATTTAACTCAACAAATCCCAACTGTAGTTGAACATTTGCCGGGGAGGCTTTCCAGAAAAAGATGTCTTTCAACAGCTAATCACGGCTTGCTTCTCTGTTGCTAGTGTATGCAGTATAACTTTGTGTCTCCAGGGATTTGTCTCCAACAGGAAACCCTGTTCATTTCTCTTCATGAGGTCTTCCTGCTCTGGTACGAGACCAGGGTCAAAAGGACATGCCTTCCCTGGAGGGGCCTTGGGTACCAGACAAACCGATCACTGTAGTATATGAAACTCTCTGCTATGACTGAGCCAATCTTAAATTAATTCCAAGTGACTGGACTTTTCCAGTGAATTTCCACCCACTTGATTTTTAAAGTCTTGAGTCGACCGCAAAGCAAAACAAAGGGGACTTGAATTTTCAGGAGTGTGGGACATTTGACATTTGTAAGCAAGTGGGAAATATGCCAGGTTTTTGTTTTAACAGCAAACACGTGTGAGAAGAACAAGTGACATTTTAAAATTAAGCCCACAGAATTTTACAAGATCAAGGTTTACGGGCAGTACCATGTGACAAATTTCTTTTGCAGAGTTTGCGAGGTGACAAGAACCAATGGAAGCTCACTGTTTCAAGAATCTTTCAAATGACGACATTTAGCCTACAGACCAGCCACGTGCATCGGCATTTTGAGCGTCAACTTGCATGACGCGCATCGGCTACGTCGTATTTCGAACACATTTCGAGCAACAAGCGCACGTTTGGAACATTTTCAACACTGCGCAATACCTGCTTGAATGCGTAAAATACGCAGTTGCAGTTCTCCCTACAGAGATGGCCGTCTTTGACAGAGACCTATTTAAGATGATAAATTTGTCAAAACATGTTTTGAAAGACTTTAATGAAAAAGTCAGAGTTCTGCAGTTTACATACAGTTTGTCAAAATTATTTTTTTTTAGGGTAGGAATATAAATTACAAATCGTGACGAATATACCCGGTAGCAGGGGCAGAAATTGTCCTTACTAGATTATAAATGTAGATGCAAGACAACCTCTGAAACTTCAAGAATGTCTACTTTTTTTCTCCGTATGAATAAAATATGGCCTGCTTTCATAAGTGCCACCTAAAAGCGTATGCAAACTGTTACCAATGTTCTTATTCACCATCCAACATCCCAAGAAACATTAGAATTCACTTCTATTTCCGTAATATTCAAAGGTGGGCCACCACCTATTTATCTATTCATTGAGGTATTATATCTAATCCCTGGCCTAGCGCGTCTGTAATTTGATGAACTAATTTACAGGCGGCATGAAATTAACTTGTCAGCAGTCTAGACAACATGCAGATCCGTTTACAGATACTAAGCCATTCCCAGATGTACATGTAACTCGAAACTGGACAAAAAAATATTCAAATCTATTGCACGGACATGAAAATTAAAGATGTTGACTACTGAATAGGCAGGGATGTGTGGAGTATGATATTTTTTGCCTGAATTTGGAGGTTTAACTTTAAAAGAGAAATACACACACATGTATGGTGCCAATACATGTAACAAACTAATTTTCAAAATGGAAAAGCATGAAATCAGGCAAGCGTAGGAGGACCTACAACTTTGATATTATCCAGAAACATGGCAAAGAAGTACAACAATGGCCAAGTTCGGGCAAGAACCATTAGTCGACTAGTGGTTGATCTGTGACGTACCTTACGCCTGCGCACTAATAGCAACGTGCGAACGTCTCTAGTCAAACGCTGGTCAACATGTCATCGCAAAACTTCTGGATCCTGGCTCTCTGCTAGCGTTATGAATGCACGCGGCAATTGGTTACCAGCGAAGCAACCAACCCCAGTAGGCTGGTTACAAATAGTTGACTAGCGTAGTCAACCTCCGTCGACTAGACAGAGTTCGGGCAAACGTTAGTTAACCATTGGTCAACTATAGTCCTTGCTCAAACTTGGCCAGTTATGCAAGTCAAAACTTTGCACAAACTTTTGAAATACGAGCAGTTGCCGCATATTCTAGGTTTTGATTATCGGTTTTTTAATGTTTTGATGTCTGAAAATGGCTATATTTGATTGCTGGTTTCTGTCCAAAAAAATGACCGCCCCGGCTGAACAGCCATGTGGGCGCCAACATGCCAGGGCAAGAACACACTCTAATTGAACTCACAGCTGGAGTTTTTGGCAGGCAATGTCCGTGACCTCTCCCACAAGGTCGGGTGAAAGGGCAAACTAACAAAACTAGGACTTTTTGGATTGAATGAACATGCATGTACATGTACAATGTAGGTACATGCGTGTGCGTACACAATATCCAGCTGTGCAGAATTATTTTTTCAGTTAAAAAAAATTAATCTAATCATTTGATGTCCCTTTGAACATCCCCTCCTGGATGACCAAGTCCATTACAAATGATGACATGCAGATGGGAAAAAGACGAGCCAGATGATTCCTGCGACATTTATGTGGACCTTCGAAAAAGTGTACCATGCATAATCTGGCCGGGGCAACAAGCATAATTTTTAGTGCCTTGTGAGAAGAACTCGTCAAACTTGAAACTATTTTTCAAGGTACAATTTGTAATTCACTAGCATACACGAACATGACCATGTATCATGCCACTCTCTGTACCAAATCCAACATAGATTTCCCAGTATTTTCAAGCTATGGTGTGTGGTACGTATTTTAAGAGTCAAAAGCGACTGATGTAAAATTGGAAGCAGGCCAAGTTGTCTGCTGCAACTTATTCAAAGCAGGCTGCACTTTGATTGAGCACAAAAGAATTTCATTGGATCATTAACTACCAGGCATGAAGCTAGGAAAGCCAGGAAGTTGGAGGGAAAAAAACGAGGAAATTCCAAACCACACAAGACTTTGTACAGTGTTTTTCAAAAAAAAAATGAGGAAATAAGCAGATGCCTGAACTACACGTGCCGTCTCAGAAGAAAAAGTTCTGATGGTGCATCAACAAAAAATTTGCAAACATCAGCATTGAACGTGTACTAATCACATTCCACTGTATATTTTAAAGGCATCTCGGGTCTCGCATCTCGATTGACCATGATACATACCTCCCCCATTGCTGAAGCACAGGTACGGGAAACGCCACACGTTGCCCAGGCCCACCGCGTAGCTGACACAGGACAGCATGAAGTCCAGGTGGTTGGACCAGTTGCCACGCTCCTCGTTCTCATCCCCGCTGGAGTCCAGCTTCTCCTTGACTGGGGTGGTGTCCTCATTGACCAACGCCACATGGTTCTGAAAAAAGAATGCAACAGTCAGAACACAACACCCAAACAACTTTGCCAAAACCGCCACCATGTTCCTACAAACTGTAATTTTTGAGACTTTTTGGCCAGGAAGATTCCCAAACCTGATCCTTCAAATTCCAACGCTGTGCATGGATGCCATTAGCCAATGTCATATGGCTTAGGATGGAACACCCAAATTTCTTACATAAGGCCAGTTCACAAATACTCGCATGAGCCCGAATTGGTGACTTCACGACTAGCTTTCGCGCGACAAATTCGCGAAAGTTGAACACATTTCCACTCCAGCGAATTTCGCAGCGAATGTTTCACTTCGTCAAATTTGCTTCGCATACGCGTGAACCAGCCTTAACGTTTACTCCCACTTTTTTCCACTAAGATTCCCAGACCTTTCTTCGTTGAGCATTTTGATACTAAACACTTGCGAGTGGCATGGTTTGAAGTAACGGTGGTTGGGTTCTACCTTCCAAATACTCCTCACGGAGTTTGGAAGGACCAGGGAGGGGAAGGGTTCGAGGTTAGGGTGAGGGTAAATATTTCTTTGACTCAAAGAAATGCAAAATAAATCTGCCAAATGCAGCTCCAACATGTGCGGCAGGATGGTATTATCTTTTCTTTTTCTTTAAGGGAAATAAAAACAAATAAATAAATAAAAAGAAAACAAATTACGAGTTGTTGTAAATGCAATGGCAATATTTCAACAGATCAAGGACAAAAGCATTATTAAAGGGGGAAGGGGGATTTTTCTATAAAAAGGCAATATAATTTTTTCCGATCAACAAATTGCAGGGCTTCATGCGGCTCCACTACTTCTTTTAAAAAAAAATTCATTCCATTACACTACTGCACTACTTTTTTACACGTCTATTGTTCATGTACATCTACGTAAATCTCATTTTGCTGCAAAACAAAGGAAAATGCTGAACAGTGAACACAGACAGTTGGAATCATGTACTGTACATGTAAAATCTGTTGATACTAAAAAATAGCAACATGCAGTCCGCAACACAGAGGAGCAAATACACATACGTCAATGTACTTTTCTCTACATGTACAAATAAACCGCATGTTTTCACGTTTCACACTACAATGGCACCTCCGACACCAATGACATTAACATTTCATGCAAGAGAAACAGTAAAAAATGCAGACGGATTTTACTGTTACTACATGTATTTGGCAAAGCAAGAACAACAAAAAACTGTACAGCGTCGCACCGCTTCATGGCTTTCAACACAAATAAAAATTTTTTTTGGAAAAGCAAAGTAATTTAACAAACGGGCTGGGTATAAAAGCAGACAAGGCGAGCTTTTCGTTTGTAAAGCGTTTTACCGCGAGCGCTGCCTTTGTCGTGCCGTTGGACGCTCCTTCCTCCGTAAAATGGCCGTCCATGTCTGCAATCTCCTGCCAGGGAAGAAAGAGTTATCCAGGAGGGAGGAAAACGAGAAAACGAGAAGTTACAAACTTGGAGAAAAAGAAGAAGAGAAAGGTGGAGGTGGGTCTGGGCACTGTCACGTCCGGCCGCTAGACTACTTGCTTATCTCATCGAGTACAAGTTTATAATTCAACCCTTACAGTCTAACTGTAGGAATTAAAACAGATGTTGGGTGGGGAACAAGTTGTCGGCTGGGTGTCAGGGGATTTTCTGGGTGACTACCCTAGCCTTTGTTGCTAAACTCTGGCCACTTCCTCTGCACCCAACCCGAGCATAGCGAGGAAATTCCTCCAGAAACCCAGGCTAATATTGCTTCCCCAAAGTTTTCCGATGAAAGAATGCTTTCCTAAGCAGGGCTGCAGCCTGGACAACCCCTCATAGGTCAGCCCAGGTTTGCATCTCTGAACTCTGAGAAAATCTCCAAGGAATTTTTTTGGGGTACTACCGGGACTACATGTAGATCTTAAATCTACAGTCTCACAAGAGGAAAATGTGACTAAGAAAAGCCTCTCATCAGCTTAAATACAGAAACAGGTCCCTTACTTTGTTTCGAGAATTTATCACTCAACATCATCACCCTGTAAGGTGAAAAGTCCATCGGCAATTATACAATGACACAATTTTTTTTTTAAATGTCGCAATTACGCTGAAAGACTGACCCAGATTTATATGAGCAATAGTCTACTCATGTGAGGAGCGCATTAAAAAAAAAGGTATAGTTTTATTTTCCACACCATATTTTGGCTTTTATTAGTTTATTTTTTAGGTTCAGTGATGGCCTCTTTAAATTATGAGACTGCATATCTCACTGTTCAGACATCTCTGGAATATCCATTGGAAAAAAAAAGGCATTCACAAATATCATGTATTGCTTTTTTTGTCGGCGTGCTGACGGTGCATTTCATTCAGAGTTCACAGGGTCCTTACGACCGACCAAGATTCCGTGGAAAAAAAAGAAGAGAATTAGTTTTGACTGTACCATTCAGAAGTAGGTAATTATTTGTGAGTAAATATTTCAGCTAGTGGTTTGGTTTGCATGAAGGGAAAAAAGCACCCCCTTCCCCCACCCACAGAAACACAAACTATTCACAATGTATTGTTCATTAAAGGTCATTCATTTGTGGATTTAAGTTTTGGAGGTGACGCGCAAGTGATAAACTCATAAACACAACATATGTTTTGTTTTAAAAAAGGGCAGTCAAAACAGACCAAAGGACAACACTTTCATGGCTGCAAACATCTGAAACCATCTCTTTTCAAGCAAATCTGCAATAATTGAACATGTACGCATAATCGCGAATCGCCATCTCTCCGTCCCCCCCCCCCCCTTGCACTCAGAGGACTATATCTTAACTTGGGGCTAATGCAATTGGACAGTTATGACAAAGCTGGCTTGACAAGATTTCCCCTCAACACGTCCCCCAACGACTCGCTGTCAATACCGAGATGATTGTCTTCCGGTGAGCCATCGGCTTTTTAGCTGCAGGGCTTAAGACCCACCGGACGGATAAAGACGGAGCATTTGACACCCCTAAGCCTTGCTTGCCTCAGCGGATTATCAATTTTCAGACAGATTACCGAGAGAAGACAGTGAGGAAATCTGGCGTTGTCTCAAATTATTCTTGCATAATTGAACAATTTATTAGGGGTGAGATTGTGGAAATGAAAAAAAATAAACAAAAACAGAGGGTTGCGGGGCAACCGGCCGAGGGCCAAAAAGCGATGTATGGTCTATGATACACAATAAGGCGACCCTCAATTTTTACCCAATTCATTTTTTTTTAGGTACATGTACATTGTAAAATCCACTTTACGGTAAAACCTCAGGAATTCCGTATTTTCAAATGAGATTCTTTAAAAATTCTAACAAAATATCCTGGAATCAGGCAAAATCCGGACAAAAAATCCTGGAATCAGGCAAAATCCCGACAAACGATCAGACTTTTGGTATTAATGTGAACAAACATTTGTTTAACTTTAACATACTCAAACTGTTAAGGTTCAAAAACTTTACAGAATTATTACAGGGATTGATAAAGTACCCAATATTTCACCACTAAAAGTTGAGAATGCTGATTGAAAATTGCCGTCACCTTTTCATTTTTAGGACTACATTGTTTCATACGAGCGGGAAAAGTGGGTGATACAATTAAAAAGTGGGCGACGCATTGTACCAGGACCCCTGAATGACTAACCTTTGCTCTAACTGAAAACACTTGCCAACTACCCCAAAACTCTGAGGAATTATAGTCAGCCAGAATCCCAGATTTTACAGGTGCACTGGGGAAATATCCCAGTGGCAACATCCTGTCTGCAAAACTGCTCTCTGTGGAGCACAGACAAGTGCAGATGGGTGACCCACATCTTCATCTGACAGATATCGGACTATGTTGTCTCATCATCAGGCAAAGCGATTAAACATCCTGGAGAAAGCTTGATATTAATCAAGCCCTTTTAAACTCATGGGAACATTTACAGATTCAGACAACATACACAAGCAGTTGAAAGTTCAACTACATGTACATGAACTGTAGTAGTTCAGACAAACTCTCGTGTCTAATACGGAAAATTAATACATCACGTTTGCCTGTCTGAATCCAAAATCTATGCGGGTCGACGTGAGTGGTTTCTAATACAACTCTGGGACGCTAGTCTGAAGCAGGTGTTTCCAAATCTGGTTCCATCAAGTTCCAGTTTTTTTGAGTTGTGGGTGCAACTAAATAGGTTACAAGTTTCTTTGAGAGAGGAAAAAAATTTAATCAAACTTGTAACAACTCTGCCATACAGAGTGCATTTACTTTGTGCTGGGCCATTCAACTGACATAAAAAGGTGTTGGTGACGCAGGAAAATAACACAATGGCGTGAATACAATTCCAACTTGCATTTTTGTAACATGCACTGCGATACTGGTTCTTCACTCTTTTGGCTATACATATACATGTACATGTATGTTACTTGTATCTACAATACATGTACATGTACAATGGAAAACTAAGTATGGTTCTGGCTTCTTTACCATGAGCACATAATTACAAGACCATCTGCTATCCAATAATACTGTACATGTACATGTACATGTAATGTTAACCTTAACACTCCTGAATCCCCCAACTCCAATAAGGGAATAAACATGTGCTTGGCTGGTTTTAAACAAGTACGTTAAAACCGGCCTGGACACTTTCGGCTCGGCCATTATCAACAACCAGGCCCCTATAGCCGGTTTTAAACGTACAGTACTTGTTTAATACCAGCAATGCACACATTTATTCGCATTCATAAATACCTTTCGAACAGATATTCAAAACATGTCAAAAATTATAAATTTCCAACCATTTTGTTCAATAATTTTATTTCACGTTTTGCAAAATACCCCTCTAGCTATGTACATAAGTATGTATGTGCCTCACGTAGTACCGTAATTTTCGGAATATAAGCCGCGTGGCGTATAAGCCGCAGCACGCAAAAATATGCAAATTAAGATTTGAAGTCGGCGTATAAGCCGCACCGGCGTATAAGCCGCACCGACGTCAGCGGTTTCAATTTCCTAAGGCCTCCAAATTCTACTGAGCCAAAATGCTCTGAACCAGTTCCATTTACACTACAGAAGCTATAAAAAGGGCCACAAAAGTTGTATCAAATCATTTACAATCGATACTCTCACAAACAAATGTGGAAATTGATGATGAGAAATAAACACCGGGAATTGCTGCCGGCTGCCCCGTCCGGTCCCCGGCCGTAAAAGTTAATACATCGCCCGGCGCGCGCGGCAGCCTGCGCCGGCCTATGACAACATTTTCCTGCAGCACGTGAGAGAGTATGCAACCCACCGTGATTTTCCCCCATTGCGTGTGTTGTCTGACTGGAGCGCTACGTACAAATCTTGCTTTTGTGGCAACAGATGCTGATTTGTTTTGTCCTAAAAAACATACAGGTCCGTTTTTATCTCAAAACTTATCAATTTTTTGTGATTACTAACGAGCAGTATTCAAGTTTCGATCGTAACTTTCTTCGAAAATAGTCAAAACCAAAGATCCTAGAGCGCGCATAGCGCGCTCTAGGATCATCTTTGGTCAAAACGATGCTGCCATTTTCATGGACCAATCCATTAATTTTGTAAGGGGTGATGTAGTCCCTGTTTTGAGGTTTACATCGTTTCTTGAATACATTTCAAGTACAAAAATTATATTGTGACGTTGAACAACTGATTATCGAATAAAGAAATGTTTCGGACACCATAAAAAGTATTAGTCGTCTTTTTTTCTTTTTTTAAACAGCGGAAATGTTGGTAATTATTGTTTCCAAGATAGTACACCCCTATATTACCTCAAATGGTGTGGTCCGCTGGGGAAAGCATGCTGCATGCAGCACTAGAATCACGTACGGCTTGTTGCAAGCGTCGATTGAAGACAACTTTCACCGTACTTTTTACCGCTCGGCACCTTTACGTGGCACGTGGTTTCGGTTCGTTAATGACTTTCTTAATTGATAATTCATTTCAGCAACATATCTCTTCTTAAACCAGTACATGTACATTAAATACACATGTGAATTTCATTTTTATTCTTCAAGGCTCGGCGTATAAGCCGCCCTGTGTATAAGCCGCAGTAAACATTTTCATGGGCAAAATCAACGTATAAGCCGCGGCTTATATTCCGAAAATTACGGTACTACATCATTGTTATCATACTAATAGTGGAGCAGAACGCAGCGGTGCAGAACGCAGCGGTGCAGAAAAAAAGAGTGTTGAAAACCAGTCAGTGTTTCAACAACCCTTTAAAACCACCTACGCGACGTCACGGGCCCTCAAACAACAGGAATGGGTTAACTGTCTGAAAAGGTCTTTATGAATACAATTTTTTTAAACACCCCCTAAGGCTTTATCAATGCAAAATGAGTTGACAAGGTTTTTTAGCAGGAGAGTCTAATGCTCTGCAAGTGTTTTTTTTTTAACTGTACAATAGATCCAGCTTTAAATATGCATCTGGATTCCATATGCTCTGTTCCATAATTCCATTAATCACCCAACATCTGTGAATTGCAGATTCAGACAAGTCTAAACCCCTCTTGCCTCCGACTTCTTAAATGTTAAACAAAACCTCCTTATTCGGTCAGAAATTCATCACTGAGATGCGACTGAGTCACCTGTTGGCACTGTGCCAATATACTCGGACGAGCAGCAGGTAGGGAACGAGGGTTCAGACTTGAAAAAATAAAAAATCATCGTCCAAGGAAAAAAAAACACCAAATTGACCTCAAAGGATTTGAACCTCAAGATGGTTTAGCAGCCGCGTCAATGCTCAACTCATAACTGACAAATTCTGACGATGGACTGAAAATCTCCAGACCAAGTGCGGGGAAAAAACATCAGTGGTGGATCTTTCAAGTGCCTCTTTCCAATTTCCTGTTATTTAAACCGACTGTCATGTTAAATATTGCTTTTTCAGGTTGAAAGTTTATGTACTATTGAAAAACTATTTTCAATCAAATTCAATTAATAGCCCTTCCCAAACAGCAAGTGAAATTTTTCAAAATAAACACGAACTATAATAAGTTTCAGATAGTAGAAATCTTTTATTTTGAAGTATGTGCAACGAGTCCCAAATGACTATCAAATTATCACAATTCTTTGAGAATTTTTCTTATAAATACTTGAAGTACTCACTCACAATATGGTATCCAGTTAAATCCGCACACAAATATTTGTCAGCCGTGTTTATAAACTTTCTCAACGATGGTCGCAGCAGCAAACTGCCTCATAAAATAATTTCTGGCGTATATGTATGGTGCGCGTGGCAGGGTTTGTTTACAAACATATGCAAATGAGACTCATCGATGGACCAATGAGACTGAAATGGTGGACCGTAATATACAAATGAGGCACTGGACCCGCTAATGGTTGATCCAATCATCACTCGCCTACCATATCAACAGAAGCATCTGTTGGCAAACTGTCGTATGGGCGTGCTTGTATATGCGTGCTTGTGACCGACGGCTGATAACGTGAACTTATTATAACCACGTCAATGGCAGTGTAAACTGCGGTGTTATCAATAGATCCATTGACGCAAACACGCCATTTACCAGTCCATCTTGTGAATGGGGGATGTGCTATCAGACAGTTAATATTAACTAGAGCAGAGTGTCACTGAGATACTCACGTACATGATGGTTAATCTTTAACATTCATTCAGTACTCTAACAAGCCATATAAAGGCATAGTTTATTTACAGGGCTGAAAATGTCAATTTCTATGAAAATAACCCCCCATACATTGTAAGCCCATATCCGGAATATTAATATCTAAACTAAATACTTTCTATTGTGTGATTTTAAGTTTTAAAAGGTATCAGATGGCCTGCTATAGAAACTGTACTCATATACACCAAGTTTCAGGAAAAAGGTGTTCAATTATTTTTTTTACAGTTATAGCTCAGTCAGAAAACCTGTAGTTAACCTTTTGTCTATTTAGAAGCTAGCTATTTCCTCCTCTCCCAAACTAACAAAGTTTTATTCAGAAATCAGAAAATTATCGCGTTTTTAAACTGATTTTTTTTGTAACTTGGTTCTTCCCAGTTTTATGTGCACCGAAAATGCACACTGGTGTTATTTGTTAAAAACTGGAAGGCAACCGAGTGAGAATTCTGCTTAGTCATGTATACTGGCATTAATTACCTACTGGAATGTCTAATCATTGTTTGAACAAACTCTTATTGAAGAAACGGAACTAAGTTTGCACAAATGACAGCACAGATTCTGCAGCAGGGAATGTCGGGCCATGGGTCTGTGCTCCATGGTCAGTCCTACATGCACCTTCATTGCATGTATGAACATCATCGTCAGCCTCGAGCTCATTTATTTTGTTGGACAAATTCCCCCTCGTGAATGCACCATTGACTGGAGAGATGAAATCACAACATACATGGGTACATTGTGATGTCATTTCTCCATCTTCATTTTTTTGTCTTCCGCTTCTTCTATTGCCTGTTCGTGGTTGCCAATCTGTCATTTTTTTTTAATCCACCTGTTGTCTTGATTTCTTGCCATATGTCCTGCCCACCTCCATTTCGTCTCTCTGATCTTCTCAATGTCATTATGACAGACACAATGTAAATTACCTAAATATACATACATTCTATCAAAAATTAAAAAGGTTCTAAACGTACCGTATATCAACGATATGTCCAGTGCCCCTTTAACCATTCCAAAGTTGACTGAAACCGCGTCTGTTTGGATTAGAATTTGTTGAGTTTTGATTGAACGAGGGGGAAATACCTCTACCATATGTTCATTTGCATTGTAAATTATATGCTGGCATGGTACAGGGAAGTAAAGACATACATTTGTATATCTAAATTGTTCACTATTTTGTAAGTGGTCTAATATCCCCATGCATGCAACTGGGAATTTACAAAAAACATTTTGTACAGTGTTTTTCAATTTGTAATGGCATACTTGAGAAGTAAAAAACGAGGAAATCAGCGGATCGGAGGAAAAGTTGCATGCCTGTATCCCTGTGTGTCAAAGTAAATGAACGAGTTCGGTTTGTAGTTTTGCATTGTAGCTCCCAAAGTAGTAATAACCTGATATTTTAACCCAATGTTGTGGCACAGTATTACTATCTAAGCAAACAGGGTAGGGCCACGACCATTCACTCTAGCTTCCCCAAAGGAGGAAAAATGAATCCACCAATGGATGAATGTACGTACACTTAGCATAAATGGAATATGTTACAAGAGAATTGAAAACCAAAATAATTAGAAGCCGTATTTCCGAGTCGGAATTTTTCATCAGATTTTTTTTTCATTTTTGATGAAGGGTATTCATGTACGAAAGAAAACAAAGGGAACAAAAATTTAAACTTCAAAGAAAAAAAAAAAGGGTTAAAACTTTGATTTGTGAAAACTTGAATTGGTCTGATAGTGATACAGATACATGTATGATGTACCGCTGTGTCATGAGTGAGTAGTTTGTAAAGATGCAGCTCTCAGTAAAGGACCCTCCTATAACCCCCCCCCCCTCCCCCAAGCATGTCAGCATGTGCCCCTCCCCGAATAATGAATACACCAACAGTTTAAGCCCTAACCAAGGCAAAGAAAATCAACCTTTTTAGCCAAACTTTTATCATACATTCAACTGAAGCACTGAATCTGGCAATACATAGAAATTGTCAATGTCCGATGTACTTGTACAGAAAGTACAACTTGTACTTGTATTATAAGTTAGTCCGCAGTCGCAATTTGAGCTTCGTTCACAATTTTAAGGGCATACTGTACCTTGTGACTAGTGACTTTTCACATATGCAAAGTAACAATGTAAACACAACTCCTTCCTCCCCCCCCCCCAACCCCCAACCAAAAAAAGAAAAGGTTGTGTAAACGGTAAGCTTGAGAACAAATCAGTGATAAGGCTGTTACTAAGTGTGCAAGGTGGAGTACATTGTAAGCCAGTGGAATTTTCTGTCACGCTGGGTTGTGTTGACCGACGACTTTTTTATCTCGGGACTGACATCAGATGATCAATAAGTTGCGGTTAAAATTGTTAATTTGTAATTGATATTTATCATTTGGTTTTTTTTTCCTTTCGTTCAGGAAGACGTCACAGAAGTACAAGGCATTATGACTTCACAATTTTTTGTTGTGCTTGTCACTGCCATCTGATTGAAAAATCATTCCTTAAAAAAAGGTACCACGATTCTGCAAAAATAATTTGTAAAACATAAAAATTACTATAAAAATCGGCAGCTATTGGTAAAATATTCACAAATAAATTCCATCAAAATGTACTTCTCTTATGTCAAGTGTTGGCAGAGCCAATGATTTTCCATAAATTTCAAGAATGTCTATTTTCAAAATAATTCTAAATTCCCTTTCAACCGATGGATTTCCAAAACTTCAAAACATACCTGTAATGTTTCGAATTTCATCACAAATGTAATGTCTTAGAGGTTTACTGAACAAAAAAACGATGAACAATCTTTTTGGTTAAAAAACTTTGAAGAATTATTTAACAAAACCATCAGATGATTTACAGTACATGTAGGTCTAGAACTTACTTTTTTTTCAATATTTATGTTTTAATTTCTATCTCATGAAGTTGAATAATTTTTTAAAAAACTGTTTAGCTGTTTGTTTAACAACTTTGCACGATTTTTAGCGACCAACACAGATTTACAGAGTCTCTAAAACCTAAATATTAAGAAATATTACCTTAAATGCCAGTCCGTTTACAACCTTGCTTGAACCCAAAGAAGCAGAAGAAAAATACGTTCTCAAGACAGTGTTCTATTCTTAGTTCTTACAAGGATCTTTTCAAGATCAAAACGCTTTTGAAAGGTTAAAAACAAATCGTCTGACATGTTATGACGCAGATCCAAAAACAAATACACGTGTCTATCTTCTGCATTTTTACAAGAGAAGTGAATCCTGTTACAAATTAACTAATATTACGCAGCGTGGGTGGTAGGTGCATTTGTGTCCATTTCGCAGCAGAGCTACTTAAGTATTCAACAAAAAAAATTGAAATTATTAACACCAGAATGTGGATTTTTCTTGAAACGTCATTTGGAATTTTCACCGACAGTTCAATGAGATGCACAGATGGCAAAAATTAGTTCAGCCGTTAATAAACAGGTTAATAAAAGGCGACGTTTAATGTAATGGCATTACCATGGTTTTGGTCTAGGGGCCTTGGTTCACGTACCCTGCGTTACAAAGAGCCACAGGCAGTGGAAATTTCCACGAGCTAAAGGTTATGTGTACAGTCTGCCGCGTAAGCTGTCTGCACATCCGAGGAAAGGGGGGGGGGGTCTGTAATTTATTCCGACCAGCGTTCGACATTCTCTGCATGTCTGCCCAGGCATGCATCATCGATGAATGTTTCGTATTCCGCCAGACTGGAATTAAGTTTCCTGCACTGAGCCGGGAGACAAGCCATAGCGAGAGATAGGGATGCCTTAGTGTTACCATGTTACCAAGGACAATACAATTATTCATCTGGAGAATTCATCAGGAGTGTTAATTATCAAATGAGATTGGGGTTGGATTTCTTTTTATTTGACACACATCGATGCGCTTCACATGCACTGGTTATTTAATACAAAGAATCAAGGATTCTCTAATTAATTGAGAACGTGAAGCCGAAATGAAAAGACAGACACCTACAGCCAGGAAAATGAATTTGTTTCAATAAGCCAATCGACCTTGGTCTGAGGTTTAAGACCAAAATATCATTGAATGTCTACGAAAAATACAGTACATCAATGACAATCCAAGACCAAAACCTCACCAGTAAAAATCTAAAAATACCGCAGAACTTCACACATTTGTTTTTAGAAAACCTGAAATAACATTTCGTGATCTACCATAATACGGGGTAGGCCCCTAAAACAGAGGTTCTACACATACATTGTACATGTACATGATGTCCAGGCACATGAATAATGCACAGGATGTCTGTTCTCAAGTTACATTGTACATGATCAGCCTTTCAGAGTCACCAATGCTAATACATCACACTAGTCGGTACTCTGGCTCCTTTTGAGTCTCCTTAGGCAGAACACGAACAGGGACACTGAATTCAAAAGATGTTAATTAAGATAACAACTGCATATCAGCCTCAGGTGTGCATTATTCAAACCTCTCATTTTATGAGACCATTATGCCGAGAATTTACAATTCAATCTTTTTTCTCTTTTTTTTATAACATAAAAGCATTCTTTCACAGTGTGGTTGGTGGTTTCAATATTTATGGGTCTCAAGTACATTGTACTTGTCATGACTGAATATTTTTTATTATATCCGGCACGCAAATTCAACAACAATTTAACAAAAGCCCAAGTATATTCCATTTCTTAAGTTCAGTTCAGCCAATCTCATTAAAAGGAACATTAACATTAAAAACTCCCGTTCATTGAGCCGAGAAAAAAAAAGCAATGAACGTGTCCTGAAGAAATCTTGCACATTTTATCAAAGAGAAGCTGACGATGATTTACTTGGATGTAGATTTCATTATGCCTCTAGACAAAATTTGCTCTTGGGTCCATCATCCTTCTATTCATGTCCTTTGATGTAATCTTCATATTTTACTGCGATTATAACATACTAAATTGTATCCATTAATACCTGCACCACATCCTCAATCAGAGCTCACGAATTCGGGGAAAAATTTTACACTTTGTGGCCAAACAAGTCTACAGTAGAGAGAGAGAGAGAGGAAAACAAATCATGATAACTTTCTATGGATCCCTTTCTCCCTGTCAAATATTAACAATTTTTGAACCGCGTCCAACTTCTCTGACGCAAATGTTGACTACGCAGGCAGTGTTTCGACTGTGAGAAAAATGTCACACCGCAGTCACAGATCGAATTACAGTATCGGACTTGACTAAACTCCAGCAGTGCTAGACAGAAGGATCTTAGCAAGGGGGCAAGATTTACTAAAGTAATCCTGAGCTGTTTCAGTAAAGAATGCACCTCATCAATCAAAACGCCCATAAATTAATCAGGGACAAACTCGAAAACAGAAGCATGTGCTACGCGCCAAATATGATTCCCGTGAAAAATGTAATAAAAATGATCATTAATCACAGACAAGTGCATACGTGGTTGGCTCATACTGGGTTAGGGTTCACGGAGGGTGTGTTGTGACTGGCTTAAACCGTGATGGCATGCTTGGTATGTCACCTACCAGAGGAGTCTGAAGCCTAGTTTTCATATCGACGCAAAAAACACAGACAGCAACGCAAAGAAGACCCAAACTACAACGCAGACATATGGAAACGTTTCATCCAGTCGCCGACAACCCAGACAGACGCAAACTATCTTGTGGAGAAAGGTCTGCGTGCTCATATCGTTTGCGCGCAGATCAGTTCGGTGAATGAAAACTTGTTTCTGTCGTGTAACGTGGCAGAAGCAATCCCACAATGCTCCGCAAAATGCCAAAATAGAGGCCGGTGCAAGACAGAAGGTCATTGCAATGCTGTTTCTAATGAGGTACTGATGGAATGTGAGCGAAAATATCATGCTTTTTATTTCTTTTTTTTCCACTAAGAAAGATTTCTTGTTTTTGTTTTTTTAATTGGCCTTCTGGTTCAAAACTCAAAATTATATATAAGGTAAAATATTTCCAACATGTAACTGTTCATAAAATGCGTATTTACCAACTTTGTTAAAATATAAATCAAACACATCGAATGGTTACGAATGGAATGAACACACAGCACTAAGGTTTGTACAGGCTTTTATTAATGTACATGTTAAGTGCAAACCAGTGGCATCCAAAAAATGAAAAAAATAGCATTAGCAAAGATTAGAGCACAAACCAAATTAAGGTCACATGACTTGGACAAATTCCCTTACACTTAGTCGGTAACTACAAGAATATGTACATGTAAAATGCATGGATGCAAATGGAGCATGAAGACTTTCTCCCACAAAACGACCAATTTTTACACTTAAGGAATTTTTACCACATCGGCAGTGGTCCAGTCATTGCCTTAATTGTTAACCATTGTGCAATGGCACCCACGCATCCAACCACATGCCTTTATATCACTCACGCTTGAGCAATTTTTGCCCACCCAGATGCTAATTAGGGTCCGGACTACAGTCAGTACAATGGTCGACTGCTGTCTTTTTGTTATTGTTGACTAAACACAGTGGTTACCCATGATGATAAACCATTTGGCATGGCACACAGGGATTTTTAATGCGCAGTCAGAAATCTTTATAAAAATTGAACCCAATTTAATTTTTGTCAACGAACCATCAGCTTTCAGACTAGTTAAAACAGTAAAGATGAGTGCGCGGAGTTTTGCAACATCAAAAACCTTTCCCCTAAATTGGCAAGAAAGCTGGTTTCATATTTTACATGAGGTTTTGTATTACAAAAGCTTTATGATTCCATTCTTGGCAAGTTTTCCTCAATTTTGCCTGAATGGTAAGACCATCAACCGTGACGTACTGACGTATCAGATTTCACTTTGTCCCAACACCCAGGGTACCTTGATTGCTCTCCTTTTCCCCCAAAGGTTATCACGTATGCCTGAATATATCTTGGCAAGAGCTTTCGTCATGATTTATCAGAAACCACATGGGCACTTGTTGAAGGGTACAGCGACCGGAGAAAGAATACTTTCTTGGCCCGTAATCCCTAAGAATTACATGTAAGAGACTTGGGCATTTGAAAACAGTCTTTCCAAGACACACCTACAACAAGCGCCCCTGGGTTAAAAGCACTAACCGCAAGTATGTGAACTCCACAAAAGAATTGTTTATGTTCTCATAATGCTGGTTGAAAGTTGACATTTGACACAACACTATCATTTTGTCAGAAAAGAATGTCATTCAATAAATTTAAAACTACGTGCTCAATAATGTTGGGTTTTTTTCAGACTCAAATTCTTATCAGCCTTTGAATGACAACCAGCTGTTCTCGCCTAAGTGGAATGTTTCCTGGTACAGGCAATGCTTACATAACTAGCATCCGATAGGGAGTGACCAAAACATGACAGATATACAAAGGTACATGTGAAGTCAAGATATTGGACTAGTCACCCTTCAAATTTGTAAAGTGTCCCTCATTATATTGACAAGGAAGAATTAAACACAAAAAGGGATACATGTACATGTACTACTACACATCAGTTCATTAAAATTCTGTTCAATACATTTTTTTGTCCAGTTCAATTTGATCAAAGTTATGACTTTATTCTGATCCCAGCATAATTTGTCTCTGGAAACCAGCTGCGCACATTAGGCCAAGTAAAAAAACAAAAACAAGTTGATCATCCGGGTTTATTCCAAAAGAGGAGGAGGAGGGCCTTTTTATATTTAATTTTTTTTTCCAAGACGGCCACTAAGTATTTAAATTGAAAATGGCAGCCAACTTCAGTGTATTTTATTATAAAGTGAAAAACAAGAAAAATGCCGCATTTTGAGGTGAGTAACTAAAAAAAATATAGGATGGGGCTTCAAACAAGGATGCGGGCGTGGACGATCAACTGTTGTTTTTTTTACTTAGCCTTATACAATATTATTTTTTTTTTATTATCATTATTTCATTTCAGAGTGTCCAAGGCCTGACCACTATCCAAGCAAGTCCATAGATCAGGCACTACACTGTGCGTGTAGGAGCCACAAGGCCAACTCGTGTCTGGCCAGGCCACAGGGTCAACATGCTTCTCCCTATTGGTCAATGCCCTCTTCAGTGTCCGCGACCATCACGCTCCACAGAGAATGCCCATTCACTCATAACCCATGGGCCATGTATATTTATTTCTTTAAATAAATGCACTGGGCTATCTCAATTCGGACACCAAACCATATGGTCGCTAATGGTTCAAGCAGGGTAGGCTGTGATGTCTTTTTTTATACTGCTTTTCAGCTTTTTGAAATTATATTAGGCCAAGATCTGCGAATGTAATTTAGGACCTCGATCATGATCATACAGATACTACTTTTAATGGGTTCAACATGTTGAACATAGCCATTCAATTTCATTTTCAAATCAGTTTTTTTTATTTTATTTTCTGTACTGATCATGATAATGCAAATGGCGTAGGTGAGTCCATCAAGTTGATTACGTGAAAGAGAAATAAATGAGGCCTAACTGAGTAAAAATCATGGAGGCCTACCTCTATGGGCATGGTAAAAACTAAAACACTCAAATGTTTCACACAAAACTAAGCAAAACTGCACTACTCTACTGGACAAGATGGAGCAGGCCCAAGTTTGGATGTAGGGGGGGCCTAGTAAAAACAAAAGATGAAAATGTCTTCTACATGTGTCTGGAATTGGTTTTAAAACTGTCATCAAATAAAATGCTATAGTCATGATAGTATTTGTACAGAAAGGCAAAGGGCCACTGAACAGTTGTAAGAAATGCAAGTTTTTCAAATACAAAATTGCTTCAACGTGTTCAACTTCAAGCTCAATCTTTAGTCATGTTAGTTTTAATTTATTTTACAAAAGCAAGACTAGTTTTGCTTGTGGAAATGTTTACATTAATTCGAACAGAGGAATGGTCCAGACTAATAATAATTAATAGTCTGTGCATCTGATGGTAGTCGGCATGGTTGCAACATGAATGCTCCGTCATGGCAGGCCTTACGTTTGGCCTACACGAGGTACGATCATGCCGATGCGGCGATCATCGAGCGATCATTTGTGTCACTGTCATAAAAAGCAAGGCAATCGCCAGGGCCGCTGACGTTTTCACAACAAACATGATAAACACAATTTTTAGTCCCCATACTGTACCAACTTATACACAGACTGATTCAATTTTCTTGGCCAAAGATGGCGCATTTTGCGAAGCAGGAAATTCCACATTTGCCACGTGGCGAGACACAAAAGAACTGGGCTACAACTAAGTACAACACCACGTACACAAATTTTTTTCCCTGATCTGATAAGCTGAACTCGTTGTTTCTTGTCTTTTTCCAAAACATCTGCATTCTTATTTTATTGTCTCTACCTGTAGGTAAGATTGTTTATTAACTTGGTTTCCTTTTCATTCAAAATGCTCTCTTTGAGCTCCATGATAAAACAAAACCAATCGCCATGCATGCACGTTTCAATGGTCACAACTTACATCCACCACGTACACACCCTTTCCATTCAAGAAAATGCATTTTACAACCGCGCGAAAATAAAGGCGCGAGAGATGAGCTACAAATCGCCAGGCAGAAAAAAAAACCACAACTTTGTTTTCATTCAATAGGATGCAACAGTGGAAATGCAAGATCGTTTATAATACTTACGGTCTGAAGAGCCTTTTCTTTTTCGGACGACATTTTCAGGTTGAAATCTGCTCCGTAAACAAGGAATAAATCGTACTTCGGTTCGTGAAGAAATCGAAATCGAAATCAGTATCGTGGTACACAGATACTACCGGTGACCGCGCAATAACTAGCCGGCCGGTACTTTTCGCGTGTTGATATACGTACGTACGTCGGGTACGTGTGTATTGTGTACATAATCGTAGGGCCAGCTTTCACGTGCACGTTGCATAGCAGGAAAAAAAACTAAACACAAAGTCATGCATTATTCATGTTCCATTTCTTGGCCTTCTTCCAATGACGATTCCATTTTATTGAAGGGTTAAGCCTTATTCAAAATTAAGGAGAATTGCTCACCATTTACTCATAAAACATACAATTTCGCGTCAATGAATGTCATTCAAGCTTTCTTTTTCTCACACCCTGCATTATTTCACAATGTAATTGTTATTTGAGAAAATAACACGATTTCATTGTTTGAAACCCTATCAGCGATTTGACCCGGCTACAATTCTGTAGTCCAAATTCTTTCAGGTCGGGCGAAAGGTCAAATCTAATTCATGCTTTCAGCCACGTTATGCATGATGGAAAATAACGGGAACATCGCCAGCCCGCTTGGTGTGCATTAAATTATAATACTAGTCGATCGACCTTCAGTTGAACTCGGAAAATAGACTAATTATATAGAAGTCTGAAAGAACAGTAAAATAACGACTCGTTAGTGTCAGAAAACGATCGAGTTGGATTGGAATGTCGATCTGATTGGATCAAATAGATAATTATTATTTTGAGATTTTTTTTTAAACCGATAGTCATGATGATAACCACGTGGGGCGGGCCACTTTTTTTTATTTGGTCCCCTTGATTTTGATCACAAAATGTATCGCGACTTGAGAAGCAGTCTAGGCTAAGATGTAAACAAAGCGGTGCGCGCCATGTGCATTTGTTTACATTGGTGTCTACGTTCGATAATGTTTTGACTATGCGGGCCTACTACATTGGCAACTAAACGCCTAGTCTCTGCATGTTTAATATTCAAATCCGTATTATTAGCCCGAATCATCTGCACAAATGCTGTAAACAACATATTACACAGTAAAAATGTGTGAATATTTTTATAACGATGAAGGTCAAAAATAATAACTTTTTCTTAGTTCACTGCTAGCTACGCGTTAGTTTGTTTGATTTTCATTCAACTAACATAATATAAGATATGGCACAATATTGAATTTTTTTTTAAAAATAAAATTAAATGCATTATTTTAATCATTGCACAAACAAGTAATTGTTTGCTAAACACAGGAAATTGTGTCGATTCACAACCGTTAGCAATAGCACACGGATGTCTTTCATCAGAAATACAACGTTAAGTTAAAAAAGAAAAGAAAAGAGTAGTCTGTCTCCCGTTATCTTTTTAAGTCTAATTTTCATGATTGAACAGACCGTGTATATAATAATGCCGTCTGATTCTTTATTTACTCAAGATTAAGTATGTGTGCATCTGATACAGCGTATCACTAGACAAACATTTCCAGACAATTTTATCGTCACCACTTCCGATTTTCAGTTGGGCTTATCTTGACCCCGGACCTAGTACATTGACCGCGTACATGAAATGTTTTATTGTTCATGCACAAAACATGGATCATGGTATGTACTCCTTCGTATAGTGCCTTAATGGGCTTATGGGACAAATAGGGGAAATGTTTGGGGGAATTGTGCCTTTGATGATACAAACATGGCATTTGGTGACCGTCAGAGTATGTCATGAGAAAGAAGTTGGCTATAGGGCCATCGCTGATTTGTCCTTTGAAAACAATATATGTATAATAACAAGCAATTTCAAATTTTGAAAATGGCTGCCTTTGCTTGTTATTCTACCTATACTTTTCAAAGGACAAATCTGCGATGGCCCTACAGTCTAGACCTTTATCATGCTGCCACCATTGCAGTCATGTTCCCTGTATCCAATATATAACAGTACTGAATGATAATTTTTTGTGCAAAGAGGAACCAGACTATATGTTTCCTTCCGGCCTCGCTTTGGTATTTGCATGGGGAAACATCATGATGGCCACAACATGATAATGGTCTATAATCAAATGTCTTTTTATTTCTCATGACATTTTCTGACTGTGTACCGAATGCCATGTTCCAAATGCCATATCGAAGGCACAATCCGATAAACCTATCTGCCGTATATCGGAATTCGAGTGGGTGGTATCTGGTTTTTTTTTAATGTGGCTTAAAACATAAGGGTATGTTTAACCACAGAAAAGACTGGTATCAATTTGTAATTGACTTTATGTCATTGCTTTCGTTCTATTCGCAATTTCATAACTTTTGTACCTCGCTTTCATAAATTTAATGTTTGTTTTTCATTTCAATTCAATAACAGTTAGAGTAAAGCTTTATAAACATAACTACATGTATAGACATGGGCTGATATTTTTCGGTCGAAAACGATAGATATGGCTCATTAAGTGAAAGTGAATAACTTCTGTAATGCTAGAAAAATCATATGGCATCTAGAACAAGAATCTATTTTCGCGTTGCAAATAGCACGGGGAAGGCGCAAGTAACACGTACGCCAGTTTCAATTTTGACGGCACTCCGTTATCACGCAAAAACGCTTGGGAAGTTGTCACTTCGTCTTATGATAACTTGTGCATATTTTATAAATGGATGCAGCGTGTTTATAAACACTGCATGTAGTAGGCCTAGACACTAGCTGGTTGTATGTACTGTATGCACACATGTGTACGAATATTGATATTCTGTGCATAGTCCACAAACATTATAATACGCGCCCCCGACACACCCCCACGTCTTTTGTCCTGCCGTCATGACAACGACCGGCGGCCGGATACGGGTCGTTATGCAGCAGTTCCCGCCAAAAGAATGAGTAGTCTTCAGTGCAGTCGTCGCTTTCAAAATGCAAAGGATGCACGATGATGATTTCTTTGATTGTATTTATGTATTTATGTATTTATTATCTCCATGGATATTTTATTATGTACAGTTATGTTTTTGTCCCGTCTCGATCAGTGATGCAAACTTTATCGAGAAACATGCACGAATTATCACATTCAAATATTCTGTAATAAAACTGGTATAATGTCGACATAATGTATACGTTAATTGACCAACTCTGGTTGTACGATTAAATTCTTCGTCTGGCATAAATCAAACTGAACACGTCACGGGACAGAAAATGTTTGACCCCTAAAGTTATTGTAATGGATGTGAATTCAATAAACGGCATATATATACCTGCATATATAAAAACAATTTCAAGTGGGGAAGAAATAACAATATGATTTTATTCCATGTGAGTGCGTTCGTGAATTTTGATTCAAGCCTCGTTTTTGCGGAGTGACCTCGTGTGTTCACGGGGTGCGTACAGAAGGACAAAATGCAGGAGACCCAAGGCCGAATCGCCTGGGTGCATGGCCGGGCACACGTACACATCGTGATTGCGTGCAGTATGTGATGGCCCAGGGTACATAGAGGTACAACAAAGTTACAAACCCATGGGAGTCAGTGGCACGGGCCTACAATCCCGGCCAAAATGGTAATTGGGACATAACCTTACCCTCCCACGGTCACCCACAGACTCCCCAAGGGCGGATCCGGGGGGGGGGGGCAACGGGGGCCACCCCCTCCAAAAAAACACACACACAAAAACGAACTCATTTTTTTTTTAAGTGACGTCGCAATAAAGGCAGGCACTGCATACACCACCAACTTTTCCTCAAAAAAATGGTTAAAGTGGTCAGAAATTGTACCACAGAGCATCTAGAATGCAAAAAAAAAAAAAAAATCGGGGCCCTGAAGCGGGCCAAAATTCTTTTTGCTCCCCCCCCCCCAATTGTGTTCTGCAGGGATCCGCCCTTGCCACTCCCCCGATCTCCCGGTCAATGCTGTTCTCTCCATCCACTGAACTGATGGAGCACATACGCGCAATGAGAGACAACATTGACCGGGCCTGGCTGGGATTCGAACGTGTGGGCAACAGAGCCTATTTTATATGGGACGATAAAAAAAATGCGAGTGCACAATAATAAGCTCCGGCAATGTTGCAAGAATTAAGTCTTGCATGAAAGTCTTGCATAAAACCGATCAAAATGATCGTTGTCTGAAAAATGCGACGCCTATGTCACATAAGGAGCACCGTATGGCCATACGTTTGGTCATTTTCCGGGGACAGACAGACAGATAGACCGCCCGACCGACCATCAAGTGACATCAACTCCTGCCAGAGCTTAAAAATATCAGCTTGGTTAAATCATAGAAATGCGACTCAATTTCTAAGTACAACCCTTTCCTCATGTACAATGTACATGTATACATGTACATGCATGCACTATAACTAGAATCTAGTTCATCGTATTTCCTGTTAAAAGAAAGGAAAGTAAACAGAAAACCAGGCCATCTGCTTGTTGTTGGCGGATGTCAAAAAGATAAACGGACTCTCTGACTATATTTGATTTACTTTGCCGGGTGTTGATATTTCTCTTGATAACACTCTCCACCCAAATAAACTGTTAGAGTATTGGTTGAAAGAAACCCCCAGACTGAATGAACATTTATCTGAGAATTTTCAACAAACAAATAAAACGATTCGAAAAGAGGACTGCTTGGATAGAGGTGTGACACTAAAGATTCTTGGTTATTTTTTTTCATGCAAGGAAAATTTTGTTCTGACCAGAGGAGTACTGGCACAACAAAGAGGGCCACCCCCACGTGCCCCTTCCTTGTCGTGCGCGTATCACGCTCAACATTCGAAGAAAAAATGTTGCTATATATTTATTTATTCCTTTTTATCATGATCAAACTCGGTATGTAGGTAGAATGGGATGTGTTACAGGTAAAAAATTAAGGTGACGTCATCATGACGTCATCGTGCGATTTTATAACGAATTTTGAAGTTTTGAAGATTATCACCATATCTCGCTAACCCAACATGCTAAATTCAAAATTCTTTTTGTATTAGGTTTGTTATGAAAAAGGTATCTGCTCAAAAAAATTTGGAAAATGTGTGACATCACAATGACGTCATCAAAAATGCGATTTTTACAAACACTTATAAGGGTAAGTCCGATAGTCTTACAAATTGGTGGGTAGGTAGATACTGATAATAGTATATAAAGTGTGAAGTGACGTCATGATGACGTCATCACCTTTTTTGAAATTAATTTGTCAACCTTTTTAAATCTTCTAATACAAACATTTGACGTGGTATTTTTTGTTCAAGTATTATTTTACACGTATTATTTATATCAACCCAAAAAAATGCGGAAAAGCCTATCTCCTGTAAAAGGCACAGCTCTAGTTATTTCTTCCTTTTTATCTTGATCAAACGAGTACACCTTCCAGAAAATGGGGACCCCCCCCCCCCCCCCCCCCAGTGCCCCGGCAAACTGGACCATTAAAAGTACAATCAGATCTATCACCGCTGATGAGCGATGCCTCAGAATCATAATTTGGCATGTTTACATTTCGTCCCCTCACGGTGCTTTGGATTCGTAGATAACATCCGCTGAAAGATGGGTAACCCGTGTGCTGCACATTAATGTAATGATGTCATTAGGGGCTGAGGCAACACTATGTCATTTGTGTGTAACATCGAGGACCCAATAATTGAATTTGCGATAACACGTTTTTATTTGGCGCGCAGCTAACTATAATATATGCAGTCGTTATAGCGCAACTGTTGCCTTGAATTTAACCCCAACGTTGGGTCTCAAAATATATATATATTTTTTTATCACAAGCGGCAATTTCTCAATTCAAAGTTGTGTGTTTTTCATTCAAAAAATGGGGTCTGTTTGTGTCTAATATAACAACTTTTTTCCAGGGGGTTGCAGACGCCCCCCCCCCCCCTCCTAAAAAAAGGAGATTTTAGGCATGTTTCCCGTAATGTGTTCACATCTGGTGTATATATAGTGTTTCGTTTAATACTAGCACGGACGGGTGGGTATTATATTAGACAAAATTGCTTTACATTGTGCCGTCAAAAACGACTGAGGATTCTTTAGAACTGGGAGCAGAATTATTTTTAGCTCATTTGAAAATTGTTGCCATAGAAATGATTTACGAACCCGATTTTTATTTCCGTTAAACAGGTGATTAAAAAAATCCATACCAAATTTGGCATGGAAGAAAAAAGCCATGGTTCAGTTGTTGACGACAAAACTGCGTAGTTTTAAAACAAATATTCAACAGATGTTCAGCAGATTATAAATGCGCGTTTATAGAAATTCTGTTTCTATTTATACATTGTGTTCTCCGTCATCAGCACCTTATCGATTGTAAAATCAATGGAATTAATTCCCATGCGTATTATTATGCGCGCGTGAATGATAATTTGGGACAAGTTTGTGTAAGAATATATCTCAAAAGCGGATGTGCCGAGATGATTATTGTTAGATATTTTTTTGCGGTGAATTGGACGTTGGAATACCCGGCGATAATGGAGGACAGAGGATCCGGTCGAACTGAAATGCTAACAATTAGTGATAGCGATTAGAACAGTTTAAGGTCAATGGCCGAAGTTTGGGGTCGTTGTATCACAAGGCAAAAATACCAAAACAAAACAAAACAACCCAAAAATGCCAGCATTTTTTTTAAACGCAGAAAATGGTTAAAAAAACCGAATATCTGTTACTTCTGTATAATGGCCAAAGCTGTAGAAGTGGCGTGGCTTTGTACATGGTGAAAATGTATTCAATACACCCCTGTTAATAATTATTTTAATTGCTGTGTAATGTATACAATTATTATCTAATTATTATTCAAGAATGTTCAGGGTGCTACTGCATTTTTGTTTTACATGGCACGAAAAGGTTTCCCTTTTAAGTTTTCGTGATAAAAATATCTAGTCACATATTTGTTAATGGGTACATCGAACCCAATTTGTCTGACCTCTTCGTCTTTTCATACTAATTCCGATGTCACGGCCAACTTTTTGGAATATTTGTTTCAGTTCTAGATGTGGATATTTGTACAGTGGGGAAGCTCATTAATGTTGACAAACTTATATTTTAAAAGTACCTAATTTTGTATTTACTGGTATAGTGTTATGTGGCATCCTTTAATCTAAAAGCAAACAATAAAAATTCTAGCCTATATCGTTTAAAGCAATAATTTGGTCAACATGGCAAAAATTACCCTCAAAACACAGGAATAAATACGTACACCCACACACCCACACACTAGTCGTGTGCGTAGGCCGATTTTTTATTTTTATGGATTAAGCTTATGAAAATGCTGGTATAGGCAAAGCTAAATCCCATCAAAATGTAAATTTCCTGCTGTCTGCGATGTCTGTTTTTTTTTTCTTCTGGCGTACAGACGAGCCAAAGAGAGGCATAGATCGTTGCCATGACATCGCATCCTTTTTTGAAAATCATTTCTTTGATCTTCTCTAGGACAAGAACAAATATCTGATTCTGAAGGACAGAAATAAGTAGCAATGTTGATAACTCTCCTGCAAAACACAGATCCAAGAATACTCTTATATTAGGAAGGAATATATCGTTTTTACAAAGAAATTGCACGGTTGTTACAAATCCATGGGAAAATGCTTCGTGTTAAATTCGGTCTGACTTACGATAAGCTGCGCCACTAGGTGCGGCTTTGTGAAAGCAAATAGCGTGATGGAATTTTTTTGTCCACGTTCTGGAGTTATCTAGACTGTACTGCTCTGTAAACTTTACACGCAACAGATGCCGCGGTTCGAAAAAAATCCAGTTTGTGTGGGTTTCGTCTGAATTTGTTTAAGTTGATCAATATCAGGCATCATTGGCTCAATATGTTTGGTCTTCTTTTGGGGATAGGAAAGTGGCACAGTGATGTTATGATTTCTCCTTTAGTCTGAAAGGTTTTTGTTATGTTTCTCTAAGCGTGATTGTAGCGTAATTCGAGCTTTTCTTTAACCCCCCCCCCAAAAAAAAAACAGTGCTGCTTTTACTTTTAAGGTCAACAGCGTTACTAAATTAGTTTATAAATATAAAGAAAATTTTAACTTAAGTTCGCTGAATCATCAAATCAAGTGACACAAGTAAGTACGGGCAAGCGCGCGAAATAATGCATTATTTACCAAGATTTTTTTTTACACATGTATTTTATAGAGGGCGCTATGCAACCTTAGCGGTCTCGGTCTCTTAACCGCAAAGAATGTGCACCCAGTACGCGCTCGGTAAAAAAATCTTCTAACGAATTTTAATTTTGTGTAACGAAAAAAAAATAACTCCCCTTGTCCCGATTTTGGGAGTCTGCAAACCTGTTTAATAAGGCGTTCTCTTTTTGCGTATAAATGATTCCGCCCTGCGAGAGTTTTAATTAATATTGTTGAGCCGCCAATTATTCGAATTTGCAAAGAAATAATGCGTTTACTAAATGTCGGTGTTTTTTTTTTTTCGTTTGATGTCTCAATCAAAAGTTAATAGGTATTTTTTGCTAAGAAAATAGCAAATGAAAAAAAAAATAGTTATCTTAAAAAAGGCATAAACGACAGGCCGTCTTTACTTCTACCACTTCAACTGCACCTTTATTGGACGACAAGACAATGATTGAATCGCATACAGGGCAAGTAAAAAAAATTAAAAGAAAACCCAAATGGCAGGACCATTTTCCTAATAAAGTTCTGCATGTAGCACTTTCAAAATCTAGGATATGAAACCCAATTAGTAAGCTTCCTTTCAGTACAAGAATCATTCAAATCACTCATGTAATTTTCAAGTTACGGATATTCAAACACAACCACCGTTTTAAAGTTCTGTCCACGGATCACAAAAAAGGTAGGTGTTCTTTCAGCAAAACGAAAACAATTCACATATATCCCCATGTGAATTGTTTTCGTTTTGCTGAAAGAACACTTATGAACGATTCTTGTACTAAAAGAAAGCTTACCTCATGGCTTTCATATCCTAGATTTTGATAGTGCTACATGCAGAACTTCAATAAAAAATTGGTCCTGCTTTCGTGTGTTTTTTTTACTCAGCCTGTAAAACTAAACATGTCTACACAAAACTTTAATACAATGTACTTCACAAACACTTTACCCTGAAAACAATATGGCAAGACTTCGAAATATTTCTCACAAGAGGAACCCGAATGGAAAGACAGTTTTACAAACCAATACGAAAACTTCACCCATAATGCACTCCAAACTGGGCAAGAAAGGCAAAATGTATATTTAAATATATGAAAAATAGCCATATATAAGTATAAGCTTTTCCAAAACTGTTATCAATAATTACACCATCACCTAGATTTCAATTACGGAAAGCTTACAGCAACTATTCAGCCAAAACTCGAAGACACAGTGCAACTTAGTTTACAGTTGACTCAAACTTAATTCAACTTTTTACACACAGTCCAGAATATTATTAAATAGATACAAAAATAAACTGCAAACCTAACAGTTGCAGTTAATTATCCAAAATATTGTAAATATTCCCAATACAGTCTTAAAATAGGCCAAGACAGTGTAAAACAATATGTTTTGCTACATTCAAGAACAATGTAGAAAAATAGTGTAGAAAAATGTTTAAAGATATAAAAAATGGAAACAAATGTGGAAATTCAACAGAAAAAAAATCGACTGCAGAGTTCAGGCATGGAAAGTTTAAATTCAAATGCAGAAAGAGTGAATGTGATTTTCAAATCAGCAGAGGAATGAGGCAGACTGCTTCTTAAAAACACATTAACATGGGCGGCCGCAAGGGTGTCAATGGGAGTGGGTGGGCAAATGTCCCCCCCCCCCCCGAAAAATGATAAATTGAGAATATGCTAAAGAAATTACAAGGATTTTGGGAAATTATGTGCTTAGCCCCCTCTAGAAAAAGTCCTGGAGACGCCCAGATTGCTGATTTCTTTCAGACAATAAATGTTACATTTTTATCAAATATTGAGTAAAAACAAGTTATTCAATTTCAAGTAAAATACCGTAACCAACAAACACATCTTGTAGTACATTTTGCTTGTTACTAAAACTGGAAGCATTCTTTCCCCCCAAAAAATATCTTCAATCAGTGGAAATTCCAAAATAAAATTAGTAAAGTACAATTGTATGCACTGCTACACACACTGCTTGTAGTGATTATTAATACATGTATAACAAAGTACATAGATATCATTGTTTTTAACACACACCATAGCAAACATGACCTTAGGCCACAAAAAAAGTCTTCGGTTTCTGGTATGGAGCTTGCCCAAAAAGCGTTTTTTTTTCAAATGACGGCTGATGACTGCACATGGTGCCCGACTAAATTTAGTGCAAATATATGGGAGTCCAGAGAGGCCACATAAAGCATATACTCGATCATAACCCCATCTAAAAACATGTTAAAATTGTGCAGCAGCAGGATTCCAGTCAAACCAGTGAGTTTGGCTGCTTTGAGACATCATTTTACATTGAAATTTGTGTTTTAAAATTTGCCGACGCGCATGGCTACGGCGACGCGCAGACCAGAAACCAGAGCCTTTTTTTGGGCCTAATAATACATTTATTTGCACACCCTGCAACTTTGAACAAAAATTGCATGTGCTCAGCACATGCAGTTTTTGTTCAAAGTTGCATGAACTTAAAAGTTGAATGACCATTAAACATAAACCCGCAAGTCACAAGATTCTGCGTCATAGGATCTGATTGGCAATGGATACCTGCATTTTTCTCTGAAACTGTCAGCCTCTTCACAAGAGTTGGTTTGCAGCTAGACCAAAGACAACCAGCACTTTTCCCTTAAACTATCAGCCTCCTTGAACAAATTCTCCATAAACCAATGCTATCTGACAAATACTTGATAATATATTTATACCAACATCTAAAAGAGATTTTTTATGACCGTTTCAATTACTCTCGTGACAACGAGCAATATTTTATTTAATGTGATGTACATGTATCATGAAATAAAAAGCCGGTATGTCGTCAGACTGATTTGAATTGGGGGGGGGGGGGGAGGGGGTTGATAACAAGTTTGCTGACAGGTCTTCCAGGGTGGTAAGTGTTGGGGGGGGGGGGAGGGGGGGGAGGGTTTGACAACATCTGACTGTTGGAGGGGCTGTTCAAGGCAGACGATATTGGTCACCATTGGACAATACACAGCGCTCTTCGCTGCGGCCCAAGTAAACAAAGTTGTGACAGATTTATATTTTTGTATTGTACATGTTTGATCAATGCAGAAAGTAAACAGTTACAGCAAGTGGCATTCTTTTTTTTGGGGGGGGGGAAATGACATCATTGCCACCCCTCCCCCCCCAAAAAAATTGTAAATACAAAAATGTAAAGTGACGTTATAATCCTAGCTTGTCTGATCATTCTCATTTTCTTTAGAGAGATCCTGCGAAGATCAAATGTTAGGGCCTCTATTTCATTTATTTAATACAACTCCAAAGAAGAGGGGCCTTGTAGCCGAGCGGTTAGAGCGTGGAGCTACGGAGTGGAAGGTTGGCGGTTCGAATCCCATTTGGACCAAAAACTGGAAAACTCTCTCTGACGACCCAACAGTAAAATAGGTACCTGATTCGTTCAGGGAAGGTAAGACGGCGAGAGGAGAGGACTGGGCCCTGCCACTCATATGCCGGGCCCAAGACACAGTGGACCTCTAACATCCCATTGCCCCTATGGCCAGTAATGGCTATGGGATACCTTTACCTTAACCTACCCGAAGAAGAATTTACCTCTGCAATAAAAAGCCTCTTGCAGTTCAGCAACATAACATGGGTTCCATTCGGCAAAAATTCCCCGTCATCAGTCGCCGTCGGAATCGGAAGAGCTCATTCCAGCTAACCCCCCTGGAGATCTAGCAGCCAATCTTGCCAGCATGGTGGCGCTGATGTTACCGGGAGGTTTCCGTGGCAACACTGGTTCTTTGCTTGGCCTACGTGACCAAAAAGATGCACAAGATTTGTGTAAAAGGGAAATCAAAATAGTTCCAAGTGAATGTTTACACTCAGTGACTCAGTCGGTCAGTCAGTCAATCAATCAATATCTTAGTCAGTTGGCGGGAAAAATGCCGCCCTTTTGGTCTTTAAAAATAAACCCTCAAAAGAACCTATAAATACAGGGCGAGTCAAAAAAAGCGAACCCAAATGTCGGGACTATTGTTTTAGTGAAGTTCTGCATGTAGCACTTTCAAAATCTAGGATATGAAAGCCCAATTCATAAGCTTTCGTTTAGTACAAGAATCAGTCAAATCACTCATGTACTTTCCAAGTTACAGAATTTTAAATACAACCACCGTTTTAAAGTTCTGTCCACGAATCACTAAAAAGGGTGTGTTCGTTCAGCAAAACGAAAACAATTCACACACATCCCTATGTGATTTGTTTTCGTTTTGCTGAAAGAATGCTTACCATCTTGTGATCCGTGGACAGAACTTTAAAACAGTGGTTGTGTTTAAAACTCCGTAACTTGAAAAGAACATGAGTGATTTGAATGATTCTTGTACTAAAAGAAAGCTTATGAATGGGGCTTTTCATATCCTAGATTTTGAAAGTGCTACATGCGGAACTTCACTAAAACAATGGTCTCGACATTTGGGTTTCGTTTTTTTTTACTCACCCAGTACATCAACAAAATAGTAGTTTAGGACAACTATGCAGGTTATTGCTATTCCAATCTGATGCAAATACAGCATTTTCATCCTGCAGAGTAGAACTCCACAACAAAATTGTACTTACTTGTCTCTGTTCTGACTTTCTCTCACATTCTTATCGCTCCATGAGGTTAGCTTGCCTCTTGCGAGGCTGTCGTCTTCGACAACGCTGGAAGAGGAATTCCTGGAAGGGTTATCAAACTTGGCAGCCGGACCCCGCCTCTCTACGGAGACAAAAGGCATGGAGTAGGGCGAGAAGAAAGTGGCGATGTTGGGCTGCGGAAGATTCTTAGGCAAGGATGGTGTTGCGCTTCTTGGGGGAGCAGTCATCAAGGATGGGTGAAGATTCGAGACGACTAGGGGAGCACCGCTGCTACTGATCTGCTGCTTCTCCAAAAGATTATGTTGCATTCCTTGATCGGATGAAGGGGATTCTCTCGTCTCCTCCTGCATGAGAGAGACCAGGCTGGTCTCCAACCGCTCAACTGCCTTGACTGTCTCATCTTTAGGAGATGCTGATGAAGTTGAAGTGGCCGGGATATGATCGAGATGCCCTGCAGATTTCGGCGTAGACGGTTGGTCAGGCAATCTTGTTCGGTCTGCATCTCTCCTTGTCTCCTTGGTCTTTCGTGGCATCTCCGGGATGCGATCCTGTCTGCCATCCTGTCTTGCTTTCTGAGATGCTCTCCGGTCCATCTCATCCATCCAAGGTGCTGTTGGTGAACTTCTGTCCATCTTTGAGACATTTGTTGTGTACTCAGCGCTCTGCCGACCACCCTTGACGAGTGGCGTGGGTCTGCGAGTGGTTGGTTGGGTCTCCTGGATGGGATGACTTGCTGGTGCGACCGATGCTATCTCTCTGGAGTGTTGCCGGAGGAGATGCCGCCGCATCCGATTGACAGCTTCTTCCTCGTCTCTGCTCTTGTTTTTTTCTTCTTCCATTGCCACATGTTCCTGTTTCATATGAGCCACGAATAAACAAAAAGAACTTTCCAGGGCCCAATTTAACGACACTGCTCAGCACAAAAATTTGCTTAGCACAAAAACAGTCTGGCTTATAAAAGCAGGTTACCAGAATACTAATCGCGAGCAATATAAATCACATGGAGTTTTGGCTGGTAACCTGCTTTTATAAGCCATACTTTTTTGTGCTAAGCACATTATTGTGCTGAGCAGCGCCGTGAAATTGGCCGCAGTATTATTTCAAGTTTATTTTTCTTGTTTCGCACCAGTCCAATTCTGTTTAATTTGCTTACTTGTTTTTACTCCAATGTGGATGTGCAATAACCACCAGGACAAAAACAACATTATGGATGATCAGTGCAGCTATACCTTCACACAGTTACCAAAAACCCGACACAAATAGACCTAGAGAAGAAACCCCTCCCCCCAAAAAATTCATCAATAAAACAACTAAAACCACCAAAACTAATCCACATTTACTTTTCAATAGCTACATGTTACCTGGTAGTAACCGTTAATTAATAAGGATTTGCATTGAGGTACATGACAAACAGCGCAGTATCTGTTTAATGTTCCTTTTGCCTTTGTGAAAGGTTCTGCCAGGATCCGAAAAGTAGGCCCTCTAATTTGTTTGATGTCCGGACTGTAACTTGCCAATACAGGACAAGAGAGGGCGCTCTCAACACTCTGTAGTATCACAACTTCAATCACTCACTTATGCTAGGTTTAACATTCCCGACTTATTGCCACGAATACCCCGATCTATCCTGAATAAAAAATCTTGATGGCATCGGAGAAATTAGCCCCGATTCGCTGTTTCAAAGAATAAAACAAAACGAATCAAAAACTAGGTACGAATTGGGAGCCGAATCAGACGGAACCAACCTGAATGAATGCGATTTAGGGCAGAATAAATCCGAATTGTAACGATTTTGTCAAGAATAACAAACAAATAACTCAAGAACCATCAAGAATGACCCAGAATCTTGCCGATTTAGTGTATTCGTAAGTTATTATTATAATATTCGTACATTTCTTGATACATTCGTAATTCAGTATTCGGCATGATTCTGCACTGTTAACACCCAAAATATCTCTACGAAACTTGTAAGAATGCTGTAAAAATATCCAGAATAACTTACAAATACAACAAGAATAAACCAAGAATTGAAATTGTTTCCCGAATCAACCCGACAATTTTGAATATGTCGCACTTCCCGATCTGTAACGATCTAAATTTCACCGAACTACCAACAGAATCATCCCGAGGCAGCCAACTGGAAGAACCATTCCCTGATTTACTCAAGAATTGCTATCCGCGGCAATTCGGCTTACAAATTGGGAAATGTGTTAACTCAGCATTAATACCTGAAAGACCCGTTCGCTTGCAGCTTTGAGTTCCAGCAGGTACCAGGGCAGCGTGTCTCGTCCCTGTCCGACGGACACTGCCTGGAGGTCCAGCTCGGTCCTGGGTACTCCCAGAAAGTGCTCAGCAGTCTCGGTGGCAATCTCCAGCCGCTCAAGAGGGGTGCTGTAGAGGACCTCCTGATGTGAAATCGGTGAGAGAGGGTCCAGTGTTAGTAATAAATTTCGAGTACAGCCTGACCACTAAAAACCCACACTAGTCAACAATAGTATATTTTTTACATTTCTTTACCCAGGGTATGCCCACACAGTTTAAAACTGGTTACCACTGGGGCCCTGCACACACTACAAATTACTAAACAACATGTCCACTATACTGACTCTCATGAGCGGACCATACAGGTCTCCTGAAAGAACTCCGTTTAAGGGTGGCATGGGTGGCTTGTGCGTAAAGCGCTCGCCTCTCACCAAGGTGACCACGGTTCGAATCCTGGCCGCGGATCACATGTGAGTAGAGTTGTGCGTTGGTTCTCTCCTGTGCCAAGAGGGTTTTTCTCCGGGCCCTCCGGTTTTCCTCCCTCCGGAAAAATCAAACACTTTTGATCTCAGGCTGTGCTCCGTGGTCATATATGGGTCGATGTGGCCGGCAGCCATAGGCGCCTTTACGTGCCAGCGGCCGGACCACGTTGTAGCTGCGTCCTTTGCATTTCAGCATACCAGCTGCGAGTAAGGATGATTAGCCTCCCAAATTATTATTATTATTATTATTATGAAAAAGTGTACAGGCAGTGAAAAACGCACCTCTTGTGTAATGCAGCTAGACCACAGTTGGTTCACAATGGCGCACAGAAGAATACCATCAGCAAATCTGAAATTGACCAATAAGAAACAATCTCTATAAAAACTAATTGTAACCTCCTTCAGAAATCCATTTTCCATTTTGATATCTATATGTTATTTTGGGAACTCTCTAGTAGAGAGTTCCCAAAATAACATATAGATATCAAAGTGGAAAATGGATTTCTGAAGAAGGTTACAAAAAAAAGTCTCTACATCAGGGATGTATAAGTGGGCTCTGACATTTTAGCAAGAAATGTTATCTGCAATTAAAGGGCCCATGCATGTAATGAAATTATTTTTTTAAAGCAATCCTTGAAATGTACAGGGTGAGTCAAAAAAAGCGGAACCCAAACCCCATAAAATATATTCCATATTTGAAAAAAAATGTAGCCCCCCAAAAAAATTATGACTTGAAAGCCAATTTCATAAGCTACTTTTAGATGAAAAAATTATTGAAATTGCTCAATCCATTCAAAGAATGTCACCTTTTAAACACAATGACTCTAAAACCTGTCTCGTCCAAAAAAGGCAATTCATTGTGTGTTTTGACTGTTTGAACAAAGAAAATGACACAGAATACTTGTTTCACCAACTGTCAACAAGTGTGGTACATAATATCTTTATTAACAACCCCGGTTAGGCAAACAATATGATTTATAAAATCTTCTTTTTTAAAGGACGGGCCATTAAATGGATTCTGTTTAATATTTTTAACGCTTAAACTGAGATTTTATCGCTGGTGATGTTTGAAGACAATTGAGACGACGATTCTTGAAATCGCATTTTTTTGGATGAGACAGGTTTTAGGGTCATTGTGTTCAAATGGTGATATTTTCTGAACGGATGGACCAATTTTAGTCACCTTTTCATCTAAAAGTACCTTATGAAATTGGCTTTCCAGTCATTATTGTTTTGGTGCTACAATTTTTTTTTAAATATAATTTTGGGGGTTTGGGTTCCGCTTTTTTTTTTAACTCACCCGGTACCTTTGTATTCCATTTATTACAAACTTTATTTATTACAAACTTTATTTGTAATCTTCATAGTGCCATTTCATGGGCGTTTTTTTTTTTTTATGCTAATGAAAATTGCCATTTTCTTGAACAAAACTGTGATTTAATTCAAGACAGAAACTTCAGTTTCACCCCTACTTCAGCACAAATAGTCACCACGAATTGTAGGGGTTTGGTGTGGTTGCTTTTCTGCTTGCAGTGGTTCATTGCTGTTTCAGTATATGACAGTAAGACATGGAGAAAACTTTATGCACAAATGTGTTCAATAATGACTTTGGGTATGCAGTTTTAAGAGAAAAACCTTAATCAGTAGAGGGTGTTCCTAAAAGTGACATCACAGCAAACAGTGCACGTGACCAATTAGATCACGACATTTGGTCAGGTGACCACAATTCAGGTCACAGACACTGTGAGAAGTGCATGTGCACAAATCAAAAAGGTGGGCGGGTCTTGGATCAGTCCATATCCTTACTCTGAGTAATCTCTGAGTTCCAGCCCTAGTAGTCTCCGTATCCAGCCAATCACCGCCATGTCCTCCTTGTACCACACGGTGAAGATGCTGTTGTCTGGTCTAGTCTCCGTCGCAGCCGTTTCATCTACCTCCGGTGCAGAGCACTGGTAACTCATGTGAAGTTCTTCTTCTCCTTGAATAGGATTAAAGAAAAAAAAAAAATCAATTACAAAAAAAAAAAGTAATGACTTATCCAGATATTAAAGGGAATATACAACATTTGCAAACATCGAAAAATAAAACTACCAAGTTTTTGCGAAATACCTTAATAGGATGTTGGTAAATGACAGTCTAAAGCATCCTGTAAATCTATGGCACCTGGTGTGAAGTCATTTTCAAGAAAATGGTATTTTTGTAAAAAATTCCAGCGGTGGTCAGCTGACCACCGTTGGAAAAACCTAACTATTTTTCAACTACTGCTCCAAATTTACCATTAATTCAGTCCAAATTTTGTTTGCTATTGGTTACCATGAACGGGTGCAGGCCAGCTAGACTGGAACCCTTACCTTACAATTTTGCGGCATCTGTAAATTGATCCATTTTATATTTAGTGGAGTCAGGGAACCAGACTACTTAAAAAGTTTTGTTTTTTTGGTTTTTCCAGCATTTTCGAACACAAAACTTCAAACATGTGAGTGTAACAATATTTGATCTATTATACTAACCCCTCAAATATTTCATTTCTGAAAATTACAGCAAAAGCCAATGATGTATATTCCCTTTAAAGTTTATTTTCCAATAAGCCTGTTCGTTATTTCAACTGTGCATGTGCACAATGATATGGGCCACGGGTCATTCGGGATAATCAAACGTTTCGAAGGCGCATGAATGCGGGCGAACGACGCTTGCGTGTAAATTACCAGCAGAATGGGCATGCGCTTAACATCGCGTAACATCACGTCGGCGATGTTATCCCGAATTACCTCGGGTCATTGAAATACCTAACTGGCTCATACACTAGAACTCACTGAAGAGCTTACAAAACAAATGTACTGCATCTGCTGTAAAGATTTGAATGACAATTTGTAATTTGCCAGGCAATCGATTTTTTTTTTTCAATTTGTTAAAACTTTTCTAAGACTCTACATTTTTTGTCTTACCTGATCTTGTATTTTAAGTATTAATTACTTGCGAGATGAAATGTTTTTTGTACTGTATATTGGAAAAGTGAGTTTCATCTTCCAAGTTTTGTTCACCTTGAGGAAATAACATAATGAATCGGATTGAACTGATCTGAATATTTAACTTCTTAACTAAGACATCTGCACGATTTCAACGATACCTTGTTTCCATGGAAACTGTGGCCATGTGGACTCGGAGGGAAGGGAAGCACAGAGGGTCGAGGATGGTGATTTATGTTTCCATGACAACATAGGACTTAGACAACGATGGTCCTCCATTATTTCACCTGACCAAAAAACAAAAAACAAAGAAATCAGAATTTGTTTGAAATGTAACTTACATAAAAATCAGTCGGATCACTGCTACTGTGACACTTTAAATGGTTGAGAATGTTTTGTACCTTCAAAGCGGATGTACATTGCACGACACAAGGCCAGTATAGTCTTGATGTTCCCTACTGCAACATCTGCAAGACAAACAAAAAGTTACTCGTAATAAACATGAAAGAATTTAGTCTCCTTAGACCAAGGGGAGTTCGGTGCTATAAAGATCAAACAAAAGAAACTGTTTAACTATACAAACTGAATTTCGTCACAATCTAAACCAAGTCCATCCCACGAAGAAGCACACCCAACAAAACATTTCAAACCCCAGAAACCCAGACCTGCCCGACCCAGCTCAGCCAAGCTTAACATATATCAACCTAACCCAACCCAACCAGCACAGCCCAGCTCAATCCAAACTTACCCAACCCAACCTATTTCAACCCAACCCATCCCAACAAATCCAACCCAACCCAACCCAACCCAATCAATCCCAACCCAGCCTAACCCAACCAGTACAACTAGCTATAATCCAACCTAACCCAACCCAACCCAACCAACCCATCCCAACCCAACACAACCAACCCAACCAGTACAACTAGCTATAATCCAACCTAACCCAACCCAACCCAACCAACCCATCCCAACCCAACACAACCAACCCAACCAGTACAACTAACTATAATCCAACCTAACCTATCCCAACTTATTTCAACTCAACCCAACGCAACCCAGCCCAACCCAACCCAAACAGCACAACCCAACATAATCCAACCTAACAAAACTCGACCTATTACAACCCCACCCATCCCAACTCAATCCAACCCAACTTATCCCAACCCAACCCATCCCAACCCAACTTATCCCAACCAATCCCATCCCAACCAATACACCCAGCCTAATCCAACCTAACCCAACCCAACTATGCCAACTTAACCCTAACCTAATTCAACCTAACAAAACCTGACCTATTACAACCCCACCCATCCCAACTCAATCCAACGCAACCCAACCCAATTCATCCCAACCCAACCAATCCCATCCCAACTCGGCCCAACCAATCCCAACCCAACCCAACCCAATCAATCCCAACCCATCCCAACCCAACCCAACCCAACCCAATCAATTCCAACCCATCCCAACCCAACCAATCCCAACCCAACCCAACCAATCCCAACCCAACCCAATCAATCCCAACCCATCCCAACCCAACCAATCCCAACCCAACCCAACCAATCCCAACCCAACCCAAACAATCCCAACCCATCCCAACGCAACCAATACAACCCAGCCTAATCCAACCTAACCCAACCCAACCTATGCCAACCTAACCCTAACCTAAACCAACCCAACCCAACCCGACCCAACCTCAAAGCTCATACTTACCTTCAGCATAAACCCCGTTAAGGTCCACTCCTAGTCTATCCAGAAATGACAAGCAGGCTTCCGTGTTTTCCAGACGATGCACATATAAGGCTGGCCTTGTGTGAATACAGGGAGGTGCTTCAAATGCTATGGGGCCAAAAACAAATCATTACTGTCAAAATGATGTTTTTAATCAAACTAAAGATTTAGTTAAAAGCTCCACTGTCAGATTTTAGAGAAAGATAATGTTTTCCTTTAGTGTAATAAAAATCGCCGACCACAAGGCCAAGGGCAGCTCAAGGTGATGACTACACACAAGACATAATGAAGCAAGTTCAACAGAGAGAAGGATATCTGTTGATATTTCACTTGAACTGTGATAAGGGGAAGGAGGCAAAGCAATATCTTGGCTAGGAGTTCCACAGAGAGGCAGTACAAGTGAAGAAACTTGAACACCATAGAAGCCCTTGGAACAAGGATGTAGTCCAGTCCGTCACAAGTCCCTGCAAGTCCATCACAAGTCCTCCAGTCCCAATTCAACTCACAAGCTCTTCAATTGAGCTCTAGCTGACAAAGGCATTCCTTTGTTATTGTTCATCTTGTGACAGGACTTGTGATGGACTCGGCTTGGAACACAAACGGTATATACTGATGAGAGGAGGCAGCAAACCTAGTAAGGTTAAAGGAAAGTAAAGAGGACAAGCCTGTGTTCACAGGAACGGAGTGCCCATCTCTCTTTCGTCAGCGATTGGGCCAGACTCATATGCTGCTGTGGGGGGATCGCCACACCTCCTCCACAGCGAGTCTGTTACCTTCCCAGCATTGAATAATGCCGGTACCCATTCAACACCTGGGTTGAGAGGAGTAATTGAGGTAAAGCGCCTTACTCAAGGGCACAACAAGCATGGCCACGGCGGGGCTCGAACCCACAATCCCATGATCATGGAGCCTGTGCTCTACCGCTGGACCACACGTGCCTACAAACCTAGAACACTGGGTGAAAGTACATGACGGAGTAACGAGAAGATGAAACAAAGCTCACCTATTTGATGGACAAAGCGCAGCAAAGTGATGCCATCTGCCAAGTCCTCTTGAAGGTCTGAGACCCTTGCCGAGGGGGAGAGCTGTTGAAGGTACCTGTTGATCCACTCAGTAAACTCCTTAATACACACGCAAAAGACAGAAACATTCTTAACCCAGCTTTATAGCACATGAATTTACATTGTACATGCATACACTGTATTAAATTCTTGTTAAATCTGTGAAATCTGCTTGGGTGGTTGTGGGACGGTTTAAGGAGTAACAGGCAGGGCGGTTCTGGACAGTACAGGAACTAATGTAGTAGGTTAAGTAACTTTGGACTTTTTAACAAACTTCACACTGCTTGGGTCACTAAGGCACCCCGCAAAGAAAACCTGGCTATGAGTTTGAAAAAAAAAACAAGGTGATCCACGGATCGCGTGTGTCGCCTTTTTTAATGGTCGTTCCCTGTATGTTTTGTGTTCTTAAAATAAGTTTTTTTTTTTGCTTTTTTAAACAACCTCAAATGACCCCTACATGACCTTTGACCTCAGTAATCCAATGAAAAATGGTGTCTTCCCACCCAATGGTCACTGCATCCAAGAGTCATCAAAACTAATGAAAGCATGTAGAAATTATACATTTTTTTCAAAAACTTAACTTAAACTTGTATACGGGGATACACGGTCATACGGATGACATCACAGGAAGAACTTGTAGGGTAGGAGCACTGTTGTCCTTTTAAAGATATAGTCCATCATTTGTAATTTGTGCATTTTGTTCGTTTGAAGCAATAAAAGTGTTCAAAATCTAATGAAGGATACTGAACAACTAACCTGATAAAGTTTCAGCTCAGCTTCAGCTGTATATTCCGAGAAAAACAGCATTCTAGGATCTCAATTTCAAATCAAAAGTTGCTGAACCATGTTTTGAATTGTTTTGAATTGCAGCTATACGCGACGTCGCGCACTGATCCAACGAATTATAGCAACCGCGCATGCCTGTGCGTCGTGCCAATGCTTGCGCGCGCTGTGCCGAACTACTAATTTAAATTTTCCTACGGTGCGTCTTAAGACGCACCGTTGAAAAAGCCTTCTTTCGTTGATTACTTCAAAATGATAGCTTGCCAGAAAGATTAATTTCACAGGGAGTAGTCCACTTACTATCTTTCAACCAAGTATGTTTTTCAACAATAATACGCCATTACTTTTTCAGATGGCTGCAAATGATGGACTATAGCTTCAATCCCTTTTTCTGAAGACTTCCCTTGTGGGGTACCGTTTTTCTAAAGATTTCACTTGTGGGGTACCGTTCCCTTTGTAAGAGTACCCCACAAGTAGTCCTGGTCAGTAAGGGGATGTGGTCATACGGTCATACAGAATTAAGGACTGGTAAGTGTCCCCCAAAACTTTGTTTAGGCCACACAAAATCAGAAGTACCTGTTTTTCATACTGGACTCTTTCACCTTTGGCGGACGGATTAGCCAGCTGGTGTGGTTTGCAATACAGTGGGTTGGTTTGGCTGGGAACACGAAGTGGGCTGACGGCCGTCATTTTTCATCTGCAGAGTGCCAGTAATCTCCAAACCCAAGGCCTACCGGTACATGAAACCAAAACACAAAAACAAAAAAAAGGAATTATTTTCTCGGGCAATTCTCGGGCCAAAGCTTAGCAAACGAGATTTTGAAGAATTTTCATACCTACTTTGAAAGCCATCAAAACCTATGCACATTTCCACTTTTCCTGAATTCAAAATGGCAGCCTCAAACAAGGCGTGTGTGACAAGGATGTTTCCCGAATTGAAGGTAAAATTTCTCTTTTCTTCCCAAAGGTATGTAAACCTTACCACCACCATTTGTATTTTCACTTCCCACTGAAGCCTACAGCCTACAGGGGCGCACGTTGGAACTAACCTAACGTTATTAGTGTCGCAATGGCCAACAACATTAGACAGTCATGACACTGAGTGACAGTCACAATATAGTCGTGTTCCCTAACGTGGCGCACTTCGAAGTTTACCCGACTTTCCTCGTGTAGTGTTGCCAAACCTCTTTGTTGACAAACCTCAAATTCATGCAGTGAAATACTGGTACTTTTACCTTTTTAATGCTTGCTATTTAACCTCTGTGAACAATTTCGGTTTCATAAAATTTAATCCGAAATGCCAAAACGGTCGCGTCCGGAAATTGGGCACAAATTGGCGGAGTGTTCCCTAACGTGGCGCACTTGAATAAATCTTAGAAAATTCCAAATTAACATTTAAGAATTTCTGTAAACTTGATAAATTCTGATAAATCATTATTATCTTTACTTACAAACCCAGCCAGATGTTTGTCAGAAAATTATTTTCTTATTTTTCAGGGCATTTTCAATGGGTTCACTTTGCACTTGAAAATAAAATCGGAAAATCACGCCAAAATAATTTTTTCTTTTAACTTTTAACGGGTAAATAAACTCGCGATTTATGAACGGGAGTGTTTAGAACTTGATGAAATTTCACTTTCTGTGAAATTTCAGTTAAAACTTTTGCTCTAGCTAGGCGCTACAGGCGAAAAATAAAATTGCGCCACGTTAGGGGCCGCGCCACGTTAAGGTACATCAACAATATTAAAGCCCGAGTCCATCATTTGCAGCTATCCAAAAAAGTAACTGGGGTAATTATTGTTGAAAAACATACTGGTTGAAAGATAGTAAGGGGATTAAACTCCCTGTGAAATTATCCTTTCTGGCAAGCTCTCATTTTGAAGAAATCAACGAAAGAAGGCATTTCCAACGGTGCGTCTTAAGAAGCACCGTAGGAAAATTTAAATTAGTAGCTCGTTTTGTTATTCGGCGCAGCGCGCATAAGCATTGGAACGATGCACAGGCGCGCGCGGTTGCTATAATTCGTCGGATCAGTGCGCGACATCGCGTAAAGCTGCAATTCAAAACAATTCGAAACATGATTTAGCAACTTTTGATTTGAAATTGAGATCCTAGAATGCTGTTTTTCTCGGAATATAAAGCTGAAGCTGAGCTGAAACTTCATCAAGTAAGTTGTTCAGTATCCTTCATTAGATTTTGAACACTTTTGTTGCTTCAAACGAACAAAATGCACTAATTACAAATGATGGACTAGGCCTATAGCTTTAAATTGTGGATTAGTAAACTTATTTTCATTTCATGCCGTTATTTGAATGGCTACATAACTGGGCTAGATATGGCTGAAGGAAACTACCTACCAAACTGACAAACATACATGTATCAGGTTAGACGTGCAAACAGTTCTATCATTAGTACTACTAGAAAAATAGATTCGTGGTCAAGGTAAACACGACTCCCCGTCCACCATGTCCACACACACTTCGCCATTCGCCCATCACAAATCTGAATAGCGCCACCCAGCGACGAACTTTCACTTTCGTATAATACTCTCCCCCCTTACATACATTACGTACCACCGTACCCAACCTCGTCCCCAGTGCTTACTTTATTTCCAACCGCGTTTCCAATAGTAAACCCTGGATAGGAAACTTTCTTCCTGTATCCTGATTGGATACCGCAATTGGCTAGTAATGGATTTATATCGTGTACTTGGTGCTATATATTCACAACGTGCAGTACGTGTTTTCGCGATCATTCGTCCACGCCTTCTCGAAAATACTAATTTCCTTTCCAATTTGCTCATATTAATATGAAATATGATACTGCATGTTGTCTCGATAAGATCGTAACAGTTTTATTTCAAAAATCGTGTTTTCGTAACTCACGCCGTGCTCGCGCTGCTACGAATTGACTCTGTTTTTACCCCAGACACCGCATACAAAAGCAAACGCTAATGTGTACCGCATATCCAGGCACCAGACTGTTCCTCATTTGCATACGTGTGCAAAAATCTTGCACATGCAAATGATCCAATACCAGGGTGAGAGAGCAGGTAGTGGTGGGGCGTACTGCTCGACACCCTGGAGACGAGGTTGCACCGTACCATACCACCGCCGTGGGCGCACCCCATTGGCCGATGGCGATATTTTTTATTACACAACTATCTGGAATACCTTGTGCGCTTTCCTATGGGGCATTTTTATTATAAACAGGCTGGAGTGGAGGCTACTATTTTTCAACTTGGTACGGATTTCGGACTTTATTTCCCTTTTAAAAAAAAATCCTTAAGAGCCTCGTATCAGAAAAAAAGAAGAAAATTGCTGCTATATACATGTAGTATCCTACTGAAAAATAACGTTTCTAAGATAAAACTTTGACTTCGTCCCGATGCCTTGTCAAATGGCTGCGGCCGGAGTCAAGGGCGGATCCAGAACACAATTTTTTTTTTTGGGGGGGGGCCAAAATATTTTTGGGTTCCCCTAAAAAGTGGGTCAAAAAAATTACGGCGTGGGGTCCGGGGCCCGTTTAAGGGCCCCGACATTTTTTTTTGGATTCTAGATGCTCTGTGGTGCGATCTGAGGCAATTTCTGACCACTTTAACCAATGTTTTTTTGAGGAAAAAATGGTGGTGCACTCATTGCCTGCCTTTATTGCGATGTCACATAAAAAAAAAAAATTGGTTTCGTTTTTTTTGGGGGGGGGGGGGCCATGGCCCCCTTTGGCCCCCCCCCCTGGATCCGCCCTTGGGCGGAGTAACATTGGCTTCCATAGGCGCACGTGTTGTTTCCAGCCGCAGAATTCCGGCCAATTTTTCGATTAGGCCAAAAAAAAAAGTCTCCGGTTTCTGGTATGCGCGCGCGTCGCCGTAGCCATGCGCGTCGGCAAAATGAAAAAGTTTTTTTTTCAATGAAAGATGATGTCTCAAAACCGCCAAACTCACAGGTTTGACTGGAATTCTGCTGCTGCGCAATTTCAACGTGTTTTTAGATGGGGTTATGATCGAGAATAAGCTTTATGTGGCCTCTCTGGACTCCCATATATTTGCACTAAGTTTAGTCGGGCACCATTTGCAGTCATCAGCCGACATTTGAAGCAAAAAAGTCGGGTTAAAAAAAAAAAAAGCCGCGTCGCCGCACCACTTTTTAGACAAGCTCCATACCAGAAACCGGAGACTTTTTTTTTTGGCCTGACGCCTAGTTTGTGAACTGCTGCACTTCCAGGTGAAGCGTTTAGAGGAGATATCTGGGTACGATTGGTATATGACGTATCCAGCGATCAATTGTAAAATGAAATGTACGGTTTTCTTAAAAAAAAAAAAGTTTTAAAGATTGTACTAAAAAATTAGCCGGCAACGATTTTTGTCCACCGACCAGTTCATAATTCAATAGCCTTTTTAGTCAACCCAATACGATTCGTTTACAGCAGATCTGCGAATGTTTTAGAATTCAGCCACAACACGAATAGAACCTACATCAGGAGAAGAACACGCTCGATCAAAACGACCTTTTCCTAGCTATCGAATGGCTAATGGACCCGCAATTGCCAATCAGCATTGCTAATAGGTTGCTGTGGAAACGTAACAATAAGTATACAATCAATTTATTATCAAGGTAAACACGAATTGACTCTGTTTTTACCCCAGACACCGCATACAAAAGCAAACGCTAATGTGTACCGCATATCCAGGCACCAGACTGTTCCTCATTTGCATACGTGTGCAAAAATCTTGCACATGCAAATGATCCAATACCAGGGTGAGAGAGCAGGTAGTGGTGGGGCGTACTGCTCGACACCCTGGAGACGAGGTTGCACCGTACCATACCACCGCCGTGGGCGCACCCCATTGGCCGATGGCGATATTTTTTTATTACACAACTATCTGGAATACCTTGTGTGCTTTCCTATGGGGCATTTTTATTATAAACAGGCTGGAGTGGAGGCTACTATTTTTCAACTTGGTACGGATTTCGGACTTTATTTCCCTTTTAAAAAAAAATCCTTAAGAGCCTCGTATCAGAAAAAAAGAAGAAAATTGCTGCTATATACATGTAGTATCCTACTGAAAAATAACGTTTCTAAGATAAAACTTTGACTTCGTCCCGATGCCTTGTCAAATGGCTGCGGCCGGAGTCAAGGGCGGATCCAGAACACAATTTTTTTTGGGGGGGGGGGCCAAAATATTTTTGGGTTCCCCTAAAAAGTGGGTCAAAAAAATTACGGCGTGGGGTCCGGGGCCCGTTTAAGGGCCCCGACAAGTTTTAAAGATTGTACTAAAAAATTATCCGGCAACGATTTTTGTCCACCGACCAGTTCATAATTCAATAGCCTTTTTAGTCAACCCAATACGATTCGTTTACAGCAGATCTGCGAATGTTTTAGAATTCAGCCACAACACGAATAGAACCTACATCAGGAGAAGAACACGCTCGATCAAAACGACCTTTTCCTAGCTATCGAATGGCTAATGGACCCGCAATTGCCAATCAGCATTGCTAATAGGTTGCTGTGGAAACGTAACAATAAGTATACAATCAATTTATTATCAAGGAAAACACGAAATCATCAACCGCCTCCGAATCTCTCGTTCAGAGGCTATGTCTTGGTCTTACAATGACGTAGGAAGATGCTGAAGATAGACGTAGCCATAGGTCTAAGCGATGAGTTTGGGACACGATCTTAAGGAGTAAATGGGTACCACGTGAGGGCAGAGATGATATTATTGTGATTGAATTAGCTTCCTTGAGCCTAACAGGCAGCATCGAGCTGTATACTCCCCAGGTAGCTGAGATGGTATTTGAAATGTTTCATGAGCCTGATGAGCAGCAAGGGCGGATCCAGAACACAATTTTGGGGAGGGCCCAAAAAATTTGGGTTCCCCAAAAAAGTGGGTCAAAAAAAATACGGCGTGGGGTTCGGGGCCCGCAAAAGGGCCCCGAATTTTTTTTGGATTCTAGATGCTCTGTGGTGCGATCTGAGGCAATTTCTGGCCACTTTAACCAATGTTGTTTTGAGGAAAAGATGGTGGTGTACTCATTGCCTGCCTTTATTGCGATGTCACATGAAAAAAAAAAAATGGTTTCTTTTTTTTGGGGGGGGGGGGGCATGGCCCCCTTTGGCCCCCCTCTGGATCCGCCCTTGATGAGCAGGGATAAAAAAAAAATGATGTAGAGCCTTTTTGAGCACCAGTCCAGGTGGATATGTGTGTGCGCTTTATAAAATACCTACTAATTATTATTATTAAAGCTGATTTTAATGAAAACCACGCATGCAGGCAATCAACTCCTAAACTGCTGCACGAAACAACACGGTGTGGTCAAGAAGAGACCCGTGCCATTACACAAATCACATGCAACGTCGATGTTAAGAGGGTTCATTTAGAATTCTGGCTTTCAGCAGTGATAGATCTGACTATCTGACGACTGGTTGCTCCGTTCCTCTTGAAATTTTACTTTGTGAGATTGTTCAACTTTAACACTTACGAATCCAGGTTGCACGATGAAGCTGCTTTGGCTGAATGCTGCGATCGTCTGTGCGTGTTTTTACGCCAAGGCTTGCCAACCCGGCCAGCAGAGATTCGGGGGTTCTTGTTATCAACTCCTGACCGAGAGAATGACGTGGGACCAGGGTGATGCTGCCTGCTCGGAGATGGGCGCTGCCTTGGCGGTTCCTGACTCCTTGGACGAGCATCAGTTCATCTGGGAGATGTTCACAAGAATCGTTACAGTAGGGGATCTTTGGATCGGATGTAATGACAGGGAGGAGGAAGGCAAGTGGATGCAGTCTGGTGAGGGAGGAAGGTGCGACCTCTTCAAATGGGCACCAGGAGAACCAAAAGGGGGAAATAGTTATCACGATTGTATAGACCTGTGGCGTAGCCGAAACGGTCTTATGGATGACACTTACTGCGGTATTAGAAAGTCCATCATATGTGAGAGTCCCATTTCGCTTGCCGTGCCCACGATGTCTTGCCTGCAACGCTACGCCGACGCCCGCTCCTCATCCCACTGCCTCACCGGTCACGTCATTATGGAGTTCTCAGCCAAGGGTGTCATCGCGTGCGGCTCGGCGTGCCGGGATGAACCTCGATGCCGCTCCTTCAATCTGCGACGAGGCGGCCCCGGAGAGTTGATTTGCCAGTTGAACAGCATCACCCGTAACGAAGCCGACGTGAAGAACATACGGCTGGACAGTGGCTGCAAATATTTCGAATTCTAAAATCCAAACAGAAGTCATGACAGCCGCTTAACACAAAGTTGTTGCGTAGGTCTACCATTCGATGTACATAATCGCAGTAGATGAACGAAACAACTTTTGATTCCTTGAATCAAGCAGGTAGATATGGGCGAATCCAGAGATCAGACTGTGTGTTGGGGGCGGGGGGGGGGAATCCGGATACTTATAGCCAGTAGCTAGATAGATTCTAAAAAGTCCCTAGTCAGATTGATCCGGAATACGGACTTTATTTGGCCGAATGCTTTACAGGGTCAGAATTAGCACTTTCCCGTGTCAAAATGACACGCGCGACAGAAAACTTTACGCTCATGTGTCCGACAGGTTACATGCCAAAATGTTTTCAATATTGTTGTTTTAATTGATTGTAAATGGTTCTCTGCACGTCACTTGAATTTCCCTAGTAATAACATCCACAGTAGTTCAGATATGCAGTGAATCACCACATTAACATAGTTATAAGAAGAGAATGAGGACAATATGGCCTAGGCCTTTTTATTCACACTTCGTGACAGTTCCGTGTTTTGTCCATCGTTAATGCTGTTGATTTTGTTGTAGACTACAATCTACAATCGGTTTCGGAGCGCAATATTTTAAGTTGTTTGTTTAGTAATTGGTTTGATCTTTATTTTGAAATCAAGCCGAGGATTTCCGTACATGAGGGACAGATAAGGACGTTTAATGAATGAGTGATGTTTCTACATAGCACGTAAAGAGATTTCTTTGTTTGGATCAAAATGAAGCTGGCAAAAAAAAAAAAAAACCTAACTCTGTTTTCGGCTATTCTAATAACAGTGAACAGAATGAATCTGACTAGTAAGGCCAACAAAAAAAATAGTCGGTCTCTCGTCAGACCAAAGTTCCGGAATTGACGCGGGGACGCGGCTTTTTTTTTTTTTTTTTTTTGCTTTTTTTTTCTTCAAGCTTGGATTGTACAGACCAGGTGGGGTACTATTTTGCTTTATTTTGGTGTCCTCAAGTACACTGGTGTCCTCCATAATTTGCCTTGGTGCTCTCGATCATTTGCCTTGGTGCAATTTCCCATTCCTTGGTGCTCTTTGGTAAAAAAAAATTGAGAAGGTGCGGCAATAGAGGGCGCTGTTGGAGCTACCGCGGAACATTTTGGAAAAAAAAAGATTGACGCGCATGATTAAAATCGACGCGCTCGCTGACCAGAGACCGACTTTTTGGCCTAAAAAAATAATAAAATTTTACTTCTTTCTAAAATGGACTGACTTCCTTATCGCTAAGAAAATGGTTCAGTTCTACATGACATCAGGCTCAGCGCACAGTCTTGAAAACGAAATTGACAACATGGCGGGGATTATGTACTTTCGGCTCCAAATCGCTGGTCAATTTATTGTTGCTATTTCTTGGACAATGCATAAGTAGCTTTCGTATTGTTTGCATTTTTCAGTCCACACGCGACCGCCGATATTCCTAAAACTTTGCCAAGAACGTTGGTTTTCCTCGCTGTTTTACTATCCATCGTGGAATTTATTGTATTTTTCCAGCCACTGTAATGCAATAAAAGCTTTACGGTGTTTCAAGAGATGTTATTTAAATTTTAGCCTGCAAATAATTATCTTTGTGTCTGCCTACCAATCAGTTCCTAATTTCACTACGCTGACTATAGACTTGACCGTAGATCTTGAGATTTTTTTGACTGCCCCCCCCCCCCCAAACAAAAATATGTCTTGCCCACCAATTGCCCTCCCCCCCCCCCCCCATTTTAGAGTCTGGCGCCGCCACTGGCTCCACCCTGAATGATATTTTTGAGAGTTTTAGGGGGATCGAAGCGTCATCCGCAACATCAGCCGACATTTTGAAGAAAAAAAGTGAGGGGAAAAAACCTCGCGTCGCTGCATCACTTTGGGGGCAAGCTCCATACCAGAAACCGGAGACCTTTTTGGGGGCCTTTAGTAAGTTGCTGCAACGAAATGGGCCTCGCCACATGGCAGCAGCCAAAGCAATGCCTCTGTCTAACCACGTCACTCCTTAAAAAGCCAATCAAACTTGCTAATGGGTCATTCCATGTCAGACCAACCCACTTTTTTACCTCATGTCTTCTGATTTTGATAAAAATTGCTGTGCTCGTAGGTCCTGATGAGCAATGAATGCACACCAATTTTTAGCCCGAGCCGACCTACCATGTGGTCAGGGCAGAAACCACAAAAAACTGACATTTTTAGAGTAAAATACCACCCTTTTGGTAGAAATATGTCAAAACCATGTCAATTTTCATCGAATATATGCGAATTTGGTATCAAAATAATAAGAATTGCATGCTCAAATGAACCCTCTTGTCAAAATTAAATTTTATGTAAAGGAGGTCACGTGACCTTTAATATGTTATCGTGACCTTTGACCCAATTTATGTACTAATGTATCATTCCGAAAATCAACGAAATTAAAATGACTTGATAGAACATGTCTTCCGCTATCAGAATCCACTAAAAATCAATTGGGGTCTTCAAAATTTACAACTTTATGACTATTTTTGTGTAGTTGGTAGGTTACAAATGGGTCAATTTATAGACTTTACATTAGAAATCCACCCACACAACTTACTATTCTGTTTCTAAAGCTACTTAAATTAATCTTGGTTTGGGAATTTCTCATGTTAAGGGCTGATGAGGTCTTACCAGACTCATAATATAAATTATCAGCAGTGGCGCACCCAGGATTCTGCTTTGTGTGTGTGTGTGGGGGGGGGGGGGGGGGGGGGGGGGGGGGTCCTAAATTGTTTGTTTTCAAATTTCTGTAGAAGATTGGGAAAAAAAATTGCCAAAAATCAAACAAACAAATTGGCAACCTTGGAGGGGGGGGGGTGTGGGTTCCAGCTCCTTGAGCCCCCCCCCCTTCCATTGATAATTAGTTATCCCACGAGCGCGCTTGGAATATGAAACAATGCAATGCTACTGTGACCCATATGCCACCCGACGCACTACATTATTCCGTGTTCCACAAGCACAAGTGGGCTAACGAATTTATCTTCAAGCAAACTTGACGTCGAATGCTGGAGAGTCGATTGTCATTAGCAGTTTCTGTTTAGGGTACGCAACAGCTCTATGCTTTCTACCCGGACCCAGTACAGCGGACACACATCCCGGTGAAATCTGTCTCGAAGGAAAAAATTGCCAAGTCTTTGAGACTCATTAAATTTCAAGAAGCACAGTGATGAATGAGTAAGGTAACTTTTATTGCGATATTGAGTATTATCTTCAAGCAAACTTGAATCCTAGACCCTGATTAGTCCATCTATAGCAACAACAGTGTGATTTGATATAATATTGCACAGCTATATTGCACCCCAGATATCGAATGTATGTGTTCTTTTTATTTGCTGGTGAACGGTCCGATACACTATGCACCTACATCCCTCACCACGTACAATGTACGCATTCGACGTCAAGTTTGCTTGAAGATAAATTCGTTATGGCTCGTAGAACACGGAATATTGTAGTGCGTCGGGCGGTATATGGGTCACAGCAGTATTGCATTGTTTCATATTCCAAAAATGTCCGTTTTTTGTGGTTTCTGCCCTGACCACATGGTAGGTCGGATCAGGCAAAAAATTGGTGTGCATTCATTGATCATCAGGACCTACAAGCACAGCAATTTTTATCAAAATCGGAAGACATGAGGTAAAAAAGTGCGTTGGTCTGACATGGAATGACCCTAATACATATTCATAAGCACCAACCTATCCCTTGAGAGTGAAATATTTTATCGCTCAGCCGTTATAATTATTTATAGATCAACTTGGTAGTGGTTAGGTGACGTGATTATGGCGACCTCAGCAGACCTGCGTTTTGAAGATGCTAGATTTCAAGCCACAACATGAACCCCGGGCAGAATTAACACGCGCTTGATCGATACGACCCTTCGCTGTTAATTTAATGGCGCAAGGGCACGCAATTAGCCAATAACTATGGCTAAGTTTTCTATGGAAACGTATTCAAGTATATAACAACATAAGCATAACATCTTCAACCGCATCCGAATTTCTTGTCCTGAGTTATCGTCTATGTCTTACATTTACTACTACGTGGGCAGATTCCGACGATAGACGTAGCCATAGCCCTAAGCGTTGAGTTTTCACGTCCTTAATCTGAATTTAATGAAAGCCATGTTGGCAATTCACCTCGGTTATCGGTGAGTGAAGCGCTCTTTCTGGTAAACAAAGCCGTGCAATTTCAAATAGCACAGGCGTTGTCGATCGACGACGTTGCATTTAGAATCTGTCTGAGAGTCAACGGTGAGACTTCCTAACGACCAACTGTTGTATTTTCATTGAAAATTGTTCAAATTTAAAGCATACCAATCCGGTTGCACGATGAAGCTGCTTTGGCTGAATGTTGCAGTCATGTGTGCGTATTTGTACGCCGAGGCTTGCCAACCCGGCCAGCAGAGATTCGGGGGTTCTTGCTATCAACTCCTGACGGAGAGAATGACGTGGGACCAAGGTGATACTGCCTGCTCGGAGATGGGCGCTACCTTGGCGGTTCCTGACTCTTTGAATGAGTATCAGTCCATATGGAAGATGTTCACTGAGAACGTTACTAATGGGAATCTTTGGATCGGATGTAATGACAGGGAGGAGGAAGGCAAGTGGATGCAGCCTGGTGTGGGAGGAGAATGCAACTTCTTCAAATGGGCACCAGGAGAACCAAAAGGGGGAGATGGTAATTATGATTGTATAAACCTGTGGGGCTATAAGGACGGTCTCATGGATGACTATCTTTGCAGCTATCCGCATTCCGTCATCTGTGAGAGTCCCATTCCGCTTGCCGTGCCCACGATGTCCTGCCTGCAACGCTACGCCGACGCCCGCTCCTCATCCCACTGCCTCACCGGTCACGTCATGGAGGAGTTCTCGGCCAAGGGTGTCATCGCGTGCGGCTCGGCGTGCCGGGATGAGCCTCGATGCCGCTCCTTCAATCTGCGACGAGGCGGCCCCGGAGAGATGATTTGCCAGTTGAATAACATCACCCGTAACGAAGCCGGTGCGAAGAACATACGACTGGACAGTGGCTGCAAATATTTCAATTTCTAAATGCTGAACGTTCGACAGCCGCTTAACACAAAGTTGTGGCGCATAGGTCTAACAATTCGATGTACATAATCGCAGTAGATGAACGAAACAACTTTTGATTCCTTGAATCAAGCAGGTAGATATGGGCGGATCCAGAGATCAGACTGTAGGGGGAAGATCTGGATACTTCTAGCGAGTATCTAGATACAATCTAAAACTCCCTGGTCAGATTGACCCGGAATACGGACTGTATTTGGCCGAATGCTTCACTGGGTCCAAATTGATACTTTTCTGGACCAAACTGAGACACGCGACAAAAAACTTTACGCTCATGTGTACGACAGGTTACCAGCTAATATTTTGTGGTTTAAATTGATTGTAAATGGTTCTCTGCACGACACTTGATTTTTCACAGCAATAGTGCCCACAGCAATAATGATAAAATGACCAGGGTGATGCTGCCTGCTCGGAGATCGAGGCCGCTCCTTCAATCTGCGACAAGGCGGCCCCGGAGAGTTGATTTGCCAGTTGAACAGCATCACCCGTAAACGAAGCCGTCGTGAAGAACATACGGCTAGACAGTGGCTGCAAATATTTCGAATTCTAAAATCCGAACAGAAGTCATGACAGCCGCTTAACACAAAGTTGTTGCGCAGGTCTACCATTCGATGTACACAATCGCAGTAGATGAACGAAACAAGTTTTGATTCCTTGAATCAAGCAGGTAGATATGGGCGGATCCAGAGATCAGACTGTAGGGGGAAGATCTGGATACTTCTAGCGAGTATCAAGATACACTATAAAAACTCCTTCTATTTGGCCGAAAGCTTTACAGGGTCCAAATTGATACTTTTTCTGGACCAAACTGACACACGCGACAAAAAACTTTTCGCTCATGTGTACGACAGGTTACCAGCTGATATTTTGTGGTTTAAATTGATTGTAAATGGTTCTCTGCACGACACTTGATTTTTCACAGCAATAATGTTCACAGCAAAAATGATAAAATACGGCAGTGAATCACCACTTTAAGCTGGCACATACATGCACTATAACATTAACATAATTATTTGAAGAGAATGAGGACAATATAGGCATAGGCCTTTTTATTGACATTTCACTGCAGTTCCGTGTTTTTTTCGCCAATCGTGAATACTGTTCATTTTGTTGTAGACTAAAATTCACAGTCGGTGTTAGAGCGCAAGATTTTAAGCTATTTGCTTAGTTTTTGGTTGAGTTTCATTTTGAGATTAAGCGGAGAAGCTCTGTTCGTGAGCGACTGATAAGGACGTTGTTTCTTAATAGCGCTCAATGATATATTCTTCGGTTGAATCAAAAGGAATCCAGTATTTTTTTTTTAATATCGAACTTAGTTTCGGCCAGGCAAATAACATTGAACAACATGAATCTATTAAAACAATAAAATCACGGACGTTTGTCTCCAAAGTGCTTGGCAATTGTTGCTGGTATTTCTTGGACAATGCAAAGGTAGGTTTCGTATTGTTGTTATTCTTTCTGTTCCTAAAACATTGAGGAAAAGATAGTTGAATCACTGGGGAATAAAGGAGGGTTGTCACCACTTGTCGGCCATTTTCGAATCAAGTGTAAGTGAAAGTGAACAGCAAAATTTACCCGTAATGTTGTGAGATTTCCATTGTGTTAACCCATCAAAGAAAGAGAACGTATGCGATGGTTTAAAATACCAGAAGAGAAACACACAGATTAAAACAAATTGTCTAGAAAAAATATGGCAACTGAAAGGTACAGGCATAAAATTATCTTCCCGACATAAACTTTTTCTGGAAATTCACATTAGCGTATCCTTGGAGGCCATAATGCAATGGCCATAATTAAAAGGGATACAATTGTGTGCTTGGCAGGTTTTAAACACTAAGACCGGTTGGAGTGTGGATGCTGATAATGACCCCAGCCTTCTCATTATCAGCATCCACACTCCAATTTGTCTGAAACATAGTGATAATACCGGTCAAACCCATTTTTTAAAAATACCTTTTCGGTAAAAATAAATCAAAACTTTTCTGTCATCAAGTCAAAACAAGTCAAAAATCATAAATTTCCAAATGTTTTACTCTACAATGTTACTTTCATGTTTTTTAAAAACATCCATCTAGCTATGCTTTGGAATGGCCCTCTCGTGAGTAGTCTTAAACAACTCCTTATATGGAGTTTGGGGCGCGCGCTGCTTGTGTGACGCTGAACGCAGCTGTGCCGGTGTACATGTAGTGTGTTAGGACTATGAAATACTGACTCACTGGTAGCATTGCGCGTACGTGTGGATTGTGAACTTTGAACCAATGAAACGGTACTGGCACCGGATTTCATAGGAGTTCATATTTCTTGTTGCACCGGAAAAGTGTTGAGGCCGGTCTTCATCAAGCATTAAAACCGGCCACGTGATGGGCTATTATCAATAATGGGTAAACTATCTTGGGAATTTATGCAGAAATGAACAATCTTTAAATTTCACTCTGGGTTAATAAATATATATATTCTGCTTTGTTTTGCATTGCCGGTGTTTCAGCCATCGTTGATTTCACCTGTATCACCGCGTTGATATTTGCAGTGAAGTCATCTACATGGCGGCGGTCATGCTGCGTTTGTTACACTCGAACGACATTAACGCGTACTGGCATTTGGTCTTCACTTTACCTCTTGAGAACACTGTTTAGTCAGGCCAAGTCACCCGACCGTTTTGGCTGCTAGTACATTCCGAAAGTATTGTTTTTGCACATTGCCCATTAACAAAAGCTCGCACAGTGATTTCACCAATGAAGGGGGCATTCATGAGTGTACATATCGCGTGCTGGCAATGGTCTGCATTCAGGAAATGGCACTCAATCGTAGTTCTGCGTGCATTTTTAACCACAATGGCGTGATTTTTTAACAGCACTCAAAAGACATAAAATGCTCTTTGCCTCTTGTGGTTTTCAGGCCACCCCTTCCCCGTTTTAGCGAATTTCCATGGCCTGGAAATGTTTAGAATTTTTTCGTCATCGCCCATCCCCCCACCTCAATCGCAGACACGGATTTATGCTAGTGCTCACTCCACAACACGAACCTCAATAGGTAGAACAAAATTGGGTCGATACGACCCGTTCCTAGCTATCTAATGGCTAATAGGCACGCAATATCCAAAGAGTTGTTTATGGGCATGGCAGTTGCAAATCAACGTGGTTACGGTTGCTAAGGAAACCTAAGAATCCTTGACGGCGTCAAAATTGCTTGTTCAGAAGCTATGTCTAGGTCTTACAATAACGTGGGCAGATACTGACTCAAAGACGTAGCCAGATCTTAGCGTTGAGTCTTGGACACGGTCTTAATAAGATTTTAATGAAAACTGCGCAGCCATCTTGCAATGGCGCCGTTATGAAACGACAGTTTCTCGAAAACAGATCATAGCCATTACAAATATCACAGGCGTTGTTGACGAGGGTTTTATTTCCGAATTCTACCGAGACTTCCTGCAGTGAGACTTTCTGACGAATGGCTGTTTCATATCCTTGGTACAAAAAGGAATGATCTTTAAAAAAACGTTGATCTTTTAAACTTATTCATAAATACTTAACATAATTTGTCCATTCCTATTTGTCGAAAGCCCGTCACGGCGTGAAAACACGTGCACCTGATCGCAATTTTCAGCCGAAGTAAATTAATCGTGCAACCTGAGTTAGTAAGGGAATAAATGTGTGCTTGGCCGGTTTTAAACACTCTCTTTAAACACTAACACTCTCTTCAAACACTCTGTTTAAGACTAGTGAAAGTCTGGATTCTGAAATTACTCGAGCCGAACAAACAGATTCCAACAGGTCTTAAACAGAGTGTTTAAAACCGGCCAAGCACACATTTACCAACTCAGGTTACTTTGGCTGAATGTGCGATCAGGTGTGCGTGTTTTTACGCCGAGGCTTGCCAACCCGGCCAGCAGAGATTCGGGGGTTCTTGCCATCAACTCCTTTCCGGGAGAATGACGTGGGACCAAGGTGATGCTGCCTGCTCGGAGATGGGCGCTGCCTTGGCCGTTCGAGATTGCAGGTTTTGTGACTGTCTGCCCCAACTTTCCTTTTTTCTGTCATGACATTTTTGAGTTTGTAAATTTTTAGGACTATATGGCCTTTGAGACTTTAAGGGGAATTATGTAATTTGTTTTGAAAGGTTTTACCGAGACGATGGTAAAATGAAAAATGGTCAAATGTGACCACTGTCCGCACTTGGACTTTCGACACGGGAAATTTTACCACGCCGCGTGGGAGAAGTAACCGAGCTTTCAGTATAATGACTCGCCAGAAAAAAAAATGCCGATCACATTTTTTAGCCCCCGATACGCACAGTTTAATACTACACAGGGCATTTACATGCACAATATAATCGTTGCACACGATATTATTTCATCTCAACACGCTTAATCTTCACAAAAAAAACCTATATTTCTGACGCATTTGTGATCAAAATATGCACGACATCGAAGCCATGCCGGTGTACAATGTTCCGACGTCATCTCAACTTAACCATGCGTACTTTCACACGGTATAGCATAGCACGAATGGAACCGGAAGCTAACGCAACGCGAGCGTTTACCCAATGGGAGCTAGTTATCTAGCTGTGGTGCGCGCGCGTGTATGACAAACGAACCGGATATAGGCCGACATTTACGCGTACTGGCATTTATCTCTTGGGGGCGCTGTTTAGCCAGGCCAGGTCACCCGACCGTTTTGGCAGCTAGTACATTCCGAAAGTATTTATTATTGTACACTTCCCACCGACAAGAGCTGGCACAATGATTTCGCCATTGGAGGGGGCATTCGTGAGTGTACAGTGATCACGTGCTGGAAATAGTCTATACACAAAGGAAATGACACTCAATCGCTTCAACCTCCTTTGAAGTTCTGTGGGCATTTTCAACCATGGTGTGATTTGAAAAGCACTCAAATAATATACAATCCTGCTTGTGTCCCGTGGTTTCCAGCCCAGCTCTTCCCCTTTTTTTTGAATTTCCATGGCCTGGGAATTTGTAGGATTTTTAGTCATCGCCCATCCCCCCAGTCGCAGACACGGTTTTATGCTAGTGCTCACTCCACAACACGAACCTCATCAGGTAAAGCAAAATTAGATCGATAGGACCCGTTCCTAGCTATCTAATGGCTAATAGACACGCAATAGCCAAAGAGTTGTCTAAGGGGCATGGCAGTAGCGAATCAACGCGGTTAAGTGGTGGAAATCTAAGAATCCTTGACGGCGTCAAAATTGCTTGCTCAGGGGCTATGTCTAGGTCTTACAATTACGTTGGTAGATACTGACCACAGACGTAGCCATAGGTTTTGGGCGTTGAGTCTTGGACACGGCCTTAATGTGATTTTAATGAAAACTGCGCAGCCATCTTGCAATGGCGCCGTTATGAAACGACAGTTTCTCGAAAACAGATCATAGCCATTTCAAATATCACAGGCATTGTTGACGAGGGTTTTATTTCCGAATTCTACCGAGACTTCCTGCAGTGAGACTTTCTGACGATTGGCTGTTTCATATCCTCGGTACAAAAAGGAGTGATCTTTAAAAAATATTGTTGATCTTTAACACATATTCATAAATACTTAAACTATTGTTTCCATTCCTATTTGTCGAGAGCCCGTCACGGCGTGAAAACACGTGCACCTGATCGCAATTTTCAGCCGAAGTAAATTAATCGTGCAACCTGAGTTAGTAAGGGAATAAATGTGTGCTTGGCCGGTTTTAAACACTCGCTTTAAACACTAACACTCTCTTTAAACACTCTGTTTAAGACTAGTGAAAGTCTGGATGCTGAAATTACTCGAGCCGAACAAGCAGATTCCAACAGGTCTTAAACAGAGTGTTTAAAACCGGCCAAGCACACATTTACTAACTCAGGTTGCACTATAAAGTTACTTTGGCTGAATGTGCGATCAGGTGTGCGTGTTTTTACGCCGAGGCTTGCCAACCTGGCCAGCACCCGATTTCATCAAACTCTTCGTAACTTACGATGCATCGCAGCGATGCGACGCGTCGTATCTCTACGATGCGTCGCAGCTGCGACGCGTCCTGCGATCCACTTCACAAAACACGTCGTAAGTGCGACGCGTCGTAGGTGTATTTATAGCACAACTCGGTGACTGTTTTATGTATCATGTCAGCGTTCAATAAATAGTCGTCTGACATTCAACAAAGAGTCGTCGGATCTCAGCTCGAAATTTGTTAAAACGTGAAACAAAATGGCGGCCGTGCGATGCAATTCTGAAGGAAAACAAGCTCTCATTGGACTGTATAGCTACTTTGAAATTTCAAATGCAATATTTCAGTCTAATTCATAATTATTCAATGAATTTTCTATTTACAACTTTACACACATTGCCTCCGTATTATAATCTCGTTTATGTAATGCTTATGGCATAAAACTGGCTTAGAAAACGACTCTTCTTATTTTGCGATGACCACTAAACACGTCGAAACTTGCGACGTGTTTTAAGCCGTTGTCAAGGAACTGACTGAAATGGATGATACGACGCGTCGTGAGTTGCGACGTGTTACACGTCGTAACTCGAGTTGCGACGCGTCGCAGCGCTTCGTGAAATCGGGTGCAGGAGAGATTCGGAGGTTCTTGCTATCAACTCCTGACCGAGAGTATGACATTGGACCAAGGTGCTGCTGCCTGCTCAGAGACGGGTGCTGGCTTGGCCGTTCCTGATTTCAGGTTTTGTGACTGTCTGCCACAACTTTTCCTCTTTTCTGTTATGACTTTTTTGAGTTTGTAAATTTTAAGGACGATATGGCCTATGAGACTTTACTTACTTACCTACTTAATGCCTTGATGATGCCTGGTGGCACATAGGCCATCAACAAAGCTCCTCCATCTTGGTCTGTTCTTTGCTAGCTTTTCCAGTTCCTTCTAGCTGTATCCCATCTGTCTCGCATCAGCCATTGTGTCTCGCTGCCAGGTGTTCTTTGGCCTTCCTCTATTTCTTTTCCCGTGTGGATTCCAAGTCAAGGCTTGTCTTGTGATGCTTGAGATGCTTGAGGATTTGCGCTTCAGGATTTCCTCCTCAATTGGGGTTTGTTGAGCTCTCCTCCACAGTTCCTGGTTTGAGACATGTTGCTGCCAGTATATGCGGAGGATTCTTCGCAGACACTTGCTTGCAAATGTTTGGATCTTCTTCATTATCTTGTTTGTGGTTCGCCATGTCTCTGAGCCATAGAGTAAGACTGACTTGACGTTTGAGTTGAAGATTCGGATCTTGGTGTGAGTAGAGTACTTCGTCGATCTCCAAACCTTAGACAGCATTAGGAATGTTGTTCGCGCCTTAGCGATTCTTGCAGTGACGTCATTATCTATGCCACCCTGCTTGTCGATGATGCTCCCCAGGTAGACGAAGGAGTCCACTTCCTCCAAAGCTTCACCGCCAAGAGTGATTCCTGTGTTCCCAGCAGCATTCACTGTCAGTAGTTTGGTCGTGCCGCCGTGAATCCCCATCCCAATTGGTGCTGATTCTTCTTCTAGGGTGTTGGACTTGTCCTGCATCTGTCTTTGTCTGTGAGAAAGGAGGGCGAGGTCGTCTGCAAAGTCGAGGTCGTCTAGCTGTACCCAGGGTGTCCATTGTATCCCATTTCTTCTTCCTTCCGTGGTACGTTTCATGATCCAGTCGATCACGATTAGAAATAAAAATGGGGAAAGAAGGCAGCCTTGGCGAACTCCCGTCTTCACTTCGAAACCCTCGGTATAAAGCTGACCGTCGTGTTTAACTCTGCATGATATTCCCTCGTAGTTGTTTTGATGAGGTTGATGAACTTCTTTGGTATGCCATAATGGTCAAGGAGCCTCCATAGCACGTCTCGGTCAACACTGTCAAAGGCTTTCTCGTAGTCGATAAAGTTGAGGAACAAAGAAGAGTTCCATTCTATGGACTGTTCCACGATGATGCGAAGAGTAGCGATCTGGTCAGTACATGAATGATCTCTTCGGAAGCCTGCCTGTTGGTCTCGGAGTTGTTTGTCCACTGCTTCCTTGAGCCTCTCCCAGATGATCCGGTTCAGTATCTTTTCTGGCACTGACAGAAGCATAATCCCTCGGTAGTTCTTACACTCTCGCAGGTCTCCTCTCTTTGGTAACTTCACCAAGTATCCTTCCTTCCTTTCCTTGGGTACTTCTTCAGTCTCCCAGATCTTGCCCAGTAGCCTATGCATCATTTCTGTTGATGTGTCCATGTTTGCCTTGATAGCCTCGGCCGGGATTTCATCCAGTCCCGCTGCCTTCCCACTGTTCAGGCAGCTGATAGCCTTCTTGATCTCCCTTTTGCTTGGGCGTGACAAGTTGACTTGGAGGGCTGTTTCAGCTGGTGGTATCTCGATTGGGGTCTGTGGGGCTGGCCGATTCAAGAGTTCTTCAAAGTACTATACCCTTCTTCTTTGTTCGGAAGGATGCTGTGATGATCCTTGGTCCATGTGCTTCCCATCGCAGGAGGGCCCTGTTTGCTTCTTCTGTAAGCATGATCCCTATTCACTCTGTGTGTGGTGCATTGTCCCTTTCACGTCCGGAATAAAGTAGAGTTTCTCCAGATATAAGTCTCTTGGTACCTGCTTCAATCCACCTGGTTTCGCTTAGTCCTAGGATGGCGATGTTGTACCTCCTCATTTCTGCTGCTACCTGTGCGGTCTTTCCTGATTCGTACACGGTCCTTACGTTTCATGTACCTATAGCTTTGGTTGTCTTGGAACTGAGTAGGGCTGTCGGCCTGGTAACTTCCTCTCGGCTTTGATTACCAGGCGTCACGGTTCCTCGCTTGACGTGCCCCTCTCTTTCCAAGACTAGTCTGTTTTTAGCTTTCGTTGATGTTTCTGTAACAAGGTTGTTTTTTTACGTGGCAGGGGAGTTGGCCCTGTGCACAACCCCCAACCTGGAGGACCAGGAGTCTTATTTTCGTCTGATCCCTCTTCCAAAACCTGTCTGACATGGTTGTACCTTTCAGGAGGCGAGCCTCCAGTCAGCATAGCCTTTGGAATCATTGAGATACACAAGCCGCTGCACCACGATCAAGGTAAGGACTCAGTAGCAGCAGCCTATGAGACATTAAGGGGAAATATGTAAAAAAAAAAAAATTGAATGTTTTACCGAGACGATGTTAAAATGAAAAATGGTCAAATGTGACCACTGTCCGCGCTTGGACTTTCGACACGGGAAATTTTACCACGCCGAGTGGGAGAAGTAACCGAGCCGTCAGTATAATGACTCACCAGAAAAAAATTGCCGATCACATTTTTTAGCCCCCGATACGCACAGTTTAATACTACACAGGGCATTTACATGCACAATATAATCGTTACACACGATATCATTTCATCTCAACTCGCTAAATCTTGACGAAAAAACCTTTATTTCTGACGCATATGTGATCAAAATATGCACGACATAGAAGCCATGCCGGTGTACGATGTTCCAACGTCATCTCAACTTAACCATGCGTACTTTCACACGGTGTAGCATAACACGAATGGAACCGGAAGCTAACGCAACGCGAGCGTTTATCCAGTGGGAGCTAGTTATCTGTGGTGCGCGCCCGTATGACAAACGAACCGGATATAGGCCGACATTTACGCGTACTGGCATTTACCTCTTGGGGGCGCTGTTGGCCAGGCCAGGTCACCTGACCGTTTTGGCAGCTAGTACATTCCGAAAGTATTTATTATTGTACACTTCCCACCGACAAGAGCTGGCACAATGATTTCGCCATTGAAGGGGGCATTCGTGAGTCCACAGTGATCACGTGCTGGAAATAGTCTATACATAAAGGCAATGACACTCAATCGCTTCAACCTCTGTTGTAGTTCTGTGGGCATTTTCAACCACAATGGTGTGATTTGAAAAGCACTCAAATAATATACAATCCTGTTTGTGTCCCGTGGTTTCCAGCCCAGCCCTTCCCCGTTTTTTCCTCGAATTTCCATGGCCTGGCAATTTGTAGGATTTTTAGTCATCGCGCATCCCTCAGTCGCTGACACGGATTTATGCTCGAACGAACCTCATCAGGTAGAACCTAATTGGGTCGATACGACCCTTTCCTAGCTATCTAATGGCTAATAGGCACGCGATAGCCAAAGAGATGTATATGGGCATGCAATAGCCAAAGAGTTGTCTATGGGCATCGGATTTATGCTAGTGCTCACTCCACAACACGAACCTCATCAAGTAGAACAAAATTGGGTCGATACGACCCTTTCCTAGCTATCTAATGGGGATGGCAGTAGCAAATCAACGTGGTTACGGTTGCTAAGGAAACCAAAGAATCCTTGGCGCAGAACGTAGCTGTGCCGGTGTACATGTAGTGTGTTAGGACTATGAAATACTGACTCACTGTTAGTATGCGCGTGCGTGTAGATTGTGAACTTTCAACCAATAAAACGGTACTGGCACCGGATTTCATAGGAGTTCATATTTCATGTGGCACCGGAAAAGTGTTTAGGCCGGTGTGGACGGTAATTCTGTCCCCCGTTAAAAGTGTCCGGGGGGACAAAATTACCTAGGTAAAAGTGTCCTCCCCGGCCCGTTAATTCTGTCCCCCTTCAGGTAATTCTGTCCCCTCCAGGTTTTTTTGTCCCCTAGTTTTGCAACGTAGAAGGCCAGTTCTCTATATTGTTTTCATGAATTCACTCTACAAGGTATACATTTTTTATTCTTTAGTCTGCCCTTCATGAAGATGACAAAAATTAACTTTTTGGTCTCTTTCTTAGATGTGAAATGTGAACACAATGTTTCGATCGATTCGGAGTACGGTGTAGCCCTATTCTACGGTGGACGCCTCATTGATATAACGCCTACTTGGATTGGTCTGCGTTCCCATCGTAGCGCGTAACGAAATTTCCTATTGGATGAATTTCCTTTGTGTAGCGGGATACACATTTTGTACACATATGCGATAAACGCTGCCACAATTCTTGCAGCATGTACTTGCGGCGATGCGCGCTCACGAACACGACTCGTATTATCGCATGGGTGATACTTGCACGGGGACACATTTACCAGGGGGACACTTCCAACGTTGGGCAGGGGGACATATTTACCAGGGAGGAGGACAGATCTACCTAGGTAAATGTGTCCCCCGGACAGATTTACCGGGTCACAGACCGGTAAATTTGTCCGGGGGGACACATTTACCAGGGGGGGGGGGGGGGGGACAGAATTACCTGCCACACCGCCAAGACATACATCCGCACGCCGTAGAATATTTTAAGTTTTGTTCAATAGAGGGCGCGCCACATAAATAGTGGTCTCAACAACGCATCAACACGGATGCTGCACATCTGAACAAAAAGAACAAACTCGTTTCCGATGAACTACTCAGGAAATACAAAATGGATTAAATTGAAATTGCGTGCAATTAGTTTTCACGACGTGTAGCATAAGTAGTTTGAATGGCGTGAGAAACCGTGGAGCTATAAATACAATATGATCCTAACAATCTAGTGTTTTAAACGTTAAAAATCCATGTTGACTTACATTAGGATTGTATTTGCTGCAATTAAAATCCTGTATTGTTACGGTCATAATAGCTTGCTAATTTGACGTTTTTATTATGAAATGAAATCTTTTGATGTCAAACATTGTGACAAATGAGTGTACGAAAATTCCTTTTAATATAACGTGCATTCAGTGGCGTAGCGAGGAATTTTTCAGTGGAGGGGGGGGGCGGGGCGGCGCTGGGGGGCTGGCACATTTCATGGGGGGGGCGTCATGTAGATCAATGATAATTTTTTTAGTACTCAAAATCTCAGTGGGGAGGGGGGGGGGGTGACTGGGGGGCGACAAGATTTCATGTGGGGGGAGGGGGGGGGGGCTATCGCCCCCACGCCCCCCGTGGCTACGCCACTGCGTGTATTTCTTGAGTTGTTGGTCCCAAATCGGGTTTGGTGGTGGAGATCGAGACCACTATAATAGAGGGCGCGCCACATAAATAGTGGTCTCAACAACGCATCAATACGGATGCTGCACAAGTGAAGAAAAAGAACAACCTCGTTTCCGATGAACTACTCAAGAAATACAAAATGGATTAAATTGAAATTTCTTGCAATTAGTTTTCACAATGTGTAGCATGAGTAGTTAGAATGGCGTGAGAAACCGTGGAGCTATAAATATAATAGGATCGTAACAATCTAGTGTTTTAAACGTTAAAAATCCATGTTGACTTCCATTAGGATTGTATTTGTTGCAAATAAAATCCTGCAATGTTACGGTCATGATAGCTTGATTAATTGACGTTTTTTATGAAATGAAATCTTTTGATGCCAAACATCGTGAAAATGTATTTCTTGAGTTGTTGGCCCCAAATCGGGTTTGGTGGTGGAGATCGAGACCACTATAATAGAGGGCGCGCCACATAAATAGTGGTCTCAACAACGCATCAATACGGATGCTGCACAAGTGAAGAAAAAGAAAAACCTCGTTTCCGATGAACTACTCAACTGAGAAATACAAAATGGATTAAATTGAAATTTCGTGAAATTAGTTTTCACGATGTGTAGCATAAGTGGTTTGAATGGCGTGAGAAACCTTGGAGCTATAAATACAATATGATCCTAACAATCTAGTGTTTTAAACGTTAAAAATCCATGTTGACTTACATTATGATTGTATTTGTTGCAATTAAAATCCTGTATTGTTACGGTCATAATAGCTTGATAATTTGACGTTTTTATTATGAAATGAAATCTTTTGATGTCCAACATCGTGACAAATGAGTGTGCGAAAATTCGTTTTAATATAACGTGTATTCAGTAACGTAGCCAGGAATTTTTTAGTGGGGGCGGGGTGTTGAAGGTAATTCTGTCCCCCGGTAAAACTGTCCGAGGGGACAGAATTACCTAGGTAAAAGTGTCCTCCCCGGCCCGTTAATTCTGCCCCCTCCAGGTAATTCTGTCCCCCAGGGTTTTTTATCCCCCTCTATTGGAAACCCGGAAGGCCAGTTCTCTTTATTGTTTTTTATGAATTCACTCTAAAAGGTATACATTTTGGACTTTTAGTCTGCCCTTCATGAATATAAAAATATTTAATTTGGTCTAATAGATGATATGTGAACACAACGTTTCGATTTGGAGTACGGTGAAATATATCGCGATTCTACCGCGATAGGTCAATACAGCGGCGATGCATGGCGATGGCCCTCGTCTCATTGATACAACGCCTACTTGGATTGGTCTGTGTTGCCATCATAGCGCCTAACGACATTTGCTATTGGATGAATTTCCATTGTAGGGGGAGACGCATATGTACACATGTGATAATCACTGCCACATATCTTGCAGCATGTACTGGCGCGTGCGACACGCTGCTGCTCTCAGTATATACTGCATAGGGACACATTTACCAGGGGGACACTTTCACCGTTGGGCAGGGGGACAATTTTACCTGGATGGGGACAAATCTACCTAGGTAAAAGTGTCCCCCCGGACATATTTACCGGGTCACGAGCCGGTAAATGTGTCCAGGGGACACATTTACCAGAAGGACAGAATTACCTGTCACACCGGTCTTCATCAAGCGTTAAAACCGGCCACCTGATGGGCTATCGACCAATAATGGGTAAACTATATTAGTAATTTATGCAGAAAGGTTAAAAACCATATTATTTTGAAAGAACAATCTTAAAATTTCACTCTGGGTATATTCTGCTCTGTTTTGCATTGCAGGTGTTTCAGCCATCGTTGATTTCACCTATATCACCGCGTTGATAATATTTGCAGTACTGGCATTTGGTCTTCATTTTACCTCTTGGGGGCGCTGTTTAGCCAGGCAAGGTCATCCGACCGTTCTTGCTGCTAGAGTACATTCCAAAAGTATTTTTATTGCACATTGCCCATTAACAAAAGCTGGCACAGTGATTTCGCCATGGAAGGGGGCATTCATGAGTGTACAGATCGCGTGCTGGGAATGGTCTACATTCAGGAAATGGCACTCAATTGCTTCAACCTCCGTTGTGGTTCTGCGGGCATTTTCAACCACAATGGCGTGGTTTAATTAAACAGCAATCAACAGACATAAAATCCTCTTTGCCTCTTGTTGTTTCCAGCCCAGCCCTTTCCCGTTTTAGCGAATTTCCATGGCCTGGAAATGCTTAGGATAATTTTGTCATCGCCCATTCCCCACCCCAATCGCAGACACGGATTTATGCTAGTGCTCACTCCACAACACGAACCTCATCAGGTCAAGAAAAATTGGATCGATACGACCCGTTCCTAGCTATCTAATGGGTAATAGGCACGCGATAGCCAAGGAGTTGGCAATGGGCATAGCAGTAGCGAATCAACGTGGTTACGGTTGCTATTAAAGGAAACCAAATAATCCTTGACGGCGTCAAAATTGCTTGTTCGGGGGCTATGTCTAGGTCTTACAATAGTGGGCAGATACTGACTAAAAGACGTAGCCATAGATCTAAGCGTTGAGTCTTGGACCCAGCCTTAATCTGATTTTAATGAAAACCACGCAGCCATCTTGGCAATGGCGCCGTTATGAAACGACAGTTTTTAGAAAACACATCCGTGACCCTTCAAATTTAGTATAAACATAATCTGCGCGCTTATGCGCCTTAAGCTTATATCAAAATGGCGCATTTAAAGCTTTGAAAAATGTTCTTCGTTTTTTAGTGCTTGTCTAATATTTTTTGGTTGTCGGGAAGTTAAAAAAAGAGCCTCATAATATTGTAATGGTTGCGGTCGCTGTGAAAACTGTGAAGTATATGTATAGGCAACACACCTCTCTTATAACAAACAGGAAATACTTGAGCGTGTTCAATTTTTTTTCAGAGGCCATTTCCTATTTCTTACAATTGTGTTGGCAGATGCTTACGAGTGGACATCATAGGTCCAGGCGCCAGTTTTCGTTGACACGGACTTAACAAGAATGTAATGAAAACTGCGCAGCCAATTTATCATGGCAGTTGTCTCCGGTTATTGCCGGATGAAGCAACCTGTTTCTTGTAAACAGAAGCGTGTCATTTCAAATATCACAGGCATTGTTGATGGTCGATGAGGGTTTCACGTTAACTATGTGAATTCGAAGTGAGACTTTCTGCGGATTGGATGTTCCATTCAACTTCGTAACATTGGTAGATTGTTCAACTTTAGCACATACAAATCCAGGTTGCAAGATGAAGCTGATTTGGTGGAGTGTTTTTATCGTGTGTGCGTGGTTTTACGCTGACGCTTGTGAACCCGGCCAGCAGAGATTTGGGGGTTCTTGCTATCAACTCCTGACGGAGAGAATGACTTGGAACCAAGGTGATGCTGCCTGCTCGGAGATGGGCGCTGCCTTGGCGGTTCCTGACTCCTTGGATGAGCATCAGTTCATCTGGGAGATGTTCACTGGTGACGTTACTAGGGGGAATCTTTGGATCGGATGTAATGACAGCGCAGAGGAAGGCAAGTGGATGAGGTCTGGTGATGAGGGAGGAGAATGCAACTATTTCAGTTGGGCACCGGAACAACCAAGTGATGGAGAAGGTCAGCCGTTCGCTCAAGATTGTATGGACCTGTGGCGTCGCCAAAGCGGTCTCATGGATGACGTCAAATGCGGCAATTCGTTGTTCGTCATCTGTGAAAGTCCCGCTCCGCTTGCTGCGCCCAAGATGTTCTGCCTGCAACCCTACGCCGACGCCCACTCCTCATCCCACTGCCTCATCGGTCACGTCATCAAGGAGTTCTCAGCCAAGGGTGTCATCGCGTGCGGCTCGGCGTGCCGGGATGAGCCTCGATGCCGCTCCTTCAATCTGCGACGAGTCGGCCCCGGAGAGACGATTTGCCAGTTGAATAACATCACCCGTAACGAAGCAGGTGCGAAGAACATACGACTGGACAGTGGCTGCAAATATTTCAATTTCTAAATGCTGAACGTTCGACAGCCGCTTAACACAAAGTTGTGGCGCATAGGTCTAACCATTCGATGTACATAATCGCAGTAGATGAACGAAACAACTTTTGATTCCTTGAATCAAGCAGGTAGATATGCATGGGCGGATCCAGAGATCAGACTGTAGGGGGAAGATCTTGATACTTCTAGCGACTATCTAGATACACTCTAAAACTCCCTGGTCAGATTGACCCGGAATACGGACTGTATTTGGCCGAAAGCTTTACAGGGTCCAAATTGATACTTTTTCTGGACCAAACTGACACACGCGACAAAAATACTTTTCGCTCATGTGTACGACAGGTTACCAGCTGATATTTTGCGGTTTAAATTGATTGTAAATGGTTCTCTGCACGACACTTGATTTTTCACAGCAATAATGTTCACAGCAATAATGATAAAATACGGCAGTGAATCACCACCTTAAGCTGGCACATTATTGCACTATAATATTAACATAATTATTTGAAGAGAATGAGGACAATATAGGCCTAGGCCTTTTTATTGACATTTCACTGTAGTTCCGTGTTTTTTTGCCAATCGTGAATACTGTTCATTTTGTTGTAGACTAAAATTCACAATCGGTGTTAGAGCGCAAGATTTTAAGCTATTTGCTTAGTTTTTGGTTTGAGTTTCATTTTGAGATTAAGTGGAGACGCTCTGTTCGTGAGCGACTGATAAGGACGTTGTTTCTTCATAGCGCTCAATGATATCTTCTTCGGTTGGATCAAAAGGAATCCAGTATTTTTTTTTTAATATCGAACTTAGTTTTTCGGCCAGGCAAATAACAATGAACAGAATGAATCTATTAAAACAATAAAATCACGGACGTTTGTCTCCAAATTGCTTGCCAATTGTTGCTGGTATTTCTTGGACAATGCAAAGGTAGGTTTCGTATTGTTGTTATTTTTTCTGTTCCTAAAACATTGAGGAAAAGAGAGTTGAATCACTGGGGAATAAAGGAGGGTTGTCGCCACTTGTCGGCCATTTTCGAATCAAGTGTAAGTGAAGGTGAACAGCAAAATTTACCCGTAATGTTGTGAGATTTCCATTGTGTTAACCCATCAAAGAAAGAGAACGTATGCGACAGTTTAAAATACCAGAAGAGAAACACACAGATTAAAACAAATTGTCTAAATAAAAAATTATGGCAACTGAAGGGTACAGACATAAAATTATCTTCCCGACATCAACTATTTCTGGAAATTCACATTAGCGTATTCTTGGAGGCCATAATGCAATTGGCATAATTAAAAGGGGATACAATTTTGTGCTTGGCCGGTTTTAAACACTAAGACCGGTTGGAGTGTGGATTCCGATAATGACCTCAGCCTTCTCATTATCAGCATCCACACTCCAATCGGTCTGAAACATAGTGTATATTACCGGTCAAGCACATATTTTTTTTTTTAAATACCTTTTCGGTAAAAATAAATCAGATTTTTTCTGTCATCAAGTCAAAACAAGTCAAAAATCATAAATTTCCAAAATCTTTGCTCTACAATGTTACTTTCATGTTTTTTTCACGAAAGGGAATATACATCATTTGCTTTTGCTGTAATTTTCAGGAATGGATGGAATTGGGGGGTTGAAAATATATAGCAAATATAGTTACACTGACTTTTTTGAGGTTTTGGGTTCGAAAATGCTATAAAAACCAATAAAAACAATCATTTTCCTGTAGTCTGGTTCCCTAACTCCATTTAAGAAGAAACAGAGCAGTTTACATATATTGGGGAATTGTAAGGTCAGGGAACCAGTCTAGCTGGCTTGTACCCGTTCATAGGTGTGTAATCGATTGCAAACAAGTGCGATGGTCAACTGGGGCCAGTATTTGAAAAAAAGCCAGTTTTTTCCAACGCTGATCGGCTGATCAGCGTTGGAAATTGATACAAAAATACCACCTTTCTTGAAAATGACAGTATACCAGGTGCCATGATTTTACAGGATGCTTTACACTGTCATTCACTAACAGTCCAGCAAGGTATTTCAAAATGATTTGGTAGTTTTATTTTTTGATGTTTGCAAATGTTGTATTTTCCCTTTAAACACTTATCTAGCTATGCTTAGGAATGGCCCTCTCGTGTCTACTCATAAACAACTCCTTATATGGAGATTGGGGCGCGCGCTGCGTGTGGGGCGCGCGCTGCGTGTGTGCCGCAGAACGTAGCTGTGCCGGTGTACATGTAGTGTGTTAGGACTATGAAATACTGACTCACTGGTAGTATTGCGCGTACGTGTGGATTGTGAACTTTTAACCAATAAAACGGTACTGGCACCGGATTTCATAGGAGTTCATATTTCTTGTTGCACCGGAAAAGTGTTTAGGATGGTCTTCATCAAGCGTTAAAACCGGCCACGTGATGGGCTCTCGACCACTGGGTAAACTATCTTAGGAATTTATGGAGAAATGAACAATCTTTAAGTTTCACTCTGGGTTAATAAATATATATATTCTGCTTTGTTTTGCATTGCCGGTGTTTCAGCCATCGTTGATTTCACCTGTATCACCGCGTTGATATTTGCAGTGAAGTCATCTACATGGCGGCGGTAATGCTGCGTTTTCTTTCACTCGAACGACATTTACGCGTACTGGCATTTGGTCTTCACTTTACCTCTGGGGAACACTGTTTAGCCAGGCCAAGTCACCCGACCGTTTTGGCTGCTAGTGCAAGTATTGTTTTTGCACATTGCCCATTAACAAAACCTGGCACAGTGATTTCGCCATTGAAGGGGACATTCATGAGTGTACAGATCGCATGCTGGGAATGGTCTACATTCAGGAAATGGCACTCAATTGCTTCAACCTCCGTTGTAGTTCTGCGTGCATTTTTCAACCACAATGGCGTGATTTTTAACAGCACTCAAAAGACATAAAATCCTCTTTGCTTCTTGTGGTTTTCAGCCCATCCCTTTCCCGTTTTAGCGAATTTCCATGGCCTGGAAATGTTAAGGATTTTTTTGTCATCGCCCATCCCCCCACCTCAATCGCGGACACGGATTTACGCTAGTGCTCACTCCACAACACAAACCTCATCAGGTAAAGCAAAATTAGATCGATAGGACCCTTTCCTAGCTATCTAATGGCTAATAGGCACGCAATAGCCAAAGAGTTGTCTATGGGCATGGCAGTAGCGAATCAACGTGGTGAGGGTTGCTAAGGAAACCTAAGAATCCTTGATGGCGTCAAAATTGCTTGTTTAGAAGCTATGTCTAGGTCTTACAACAACTTGGGCAGATACTGACTAAAAGACGTAGCCATAGATCTAAGTCTTGGACACGGTCTTAATATGATTTTAATGAAAACCGCGCAGTCATCTTGGCAATGATGCCGTTATGAAACGACAGTTTCTGGAAAACAGATCAGTGCCATTTCACATATCACAGGCGTTGTTGACGAGGTTTTTGTTTCCGAATTCTACCGAGACTTTCTGCAGTGCGACTTTCTGACGAATAGCTGTTTCATATCCTCTCTACAAAAAGAAGTATCTTTAATTAAATAAAATTGTTTAACTTTAACACACACGAATCCAGGTTGCACGATGAAGCTGCTTTGGCTGAATGCTGCGATCATGTGTGCGTATTTTCACGCCGAGGCTTGCCAACCCGGCCAGCAGAGATTCGGGGGTTCTTGCTATCAACTCCTGACGGAGAGAATGACTTGGAACCAAGGTGATGCTGCTTGCTCAGAGATGGGCGCTGCCTTGGCGGTTCCTGACTCCTTGGAGGAACATCAGTTCATCTGGGAGATGTTCACTGGTAACGTTACTACTAAGGGGAATCTTTGGATCGGATGTAATGACAGCGCAGAGGAAGGCAAGTGGATGAGGTCTGGTGATGAGGGAGGAGAATGCAACTATTTCAGTTGGGCACCGGAACAACCAAGTGATGGAGAAGGTCAGCCGTTCGCTCAAGATTGTATTGACCTGTGGCGTCGCCTAAGCGGTTTCATGGATGACGTCAAATGCGGCAATTCGTTGTTCGTCATCTGTGAAAGTCCCGTTCCGTTTGCCGTGCCCACGATGTCCTGCCTGCAACGCTACGCCGACGCCCGCTCCTCATCCCACTGCCTCAACGGTCACGTCATGGAGGATTTCTCGGCAGAGGGTGTCATCGCGTGCGGCTCGGCGTGCCGGGATAAGCCTCGATGCCGCTCCTTCAATCTGCGACGAGGCGGCCCCGGAGAGATGATTTGCCAGTTGAATAACATCACCCGTAACGAAGCCGACGTGAAGAACATACGACTGGACAGTGGCTGCAAATATTTCGAATTCTAAATGCCGAACGCATGACAGCCCCTTAACACAAAGATATGGCGTAGGTCTAACCTTTCGATGTACATAATCGCAGTAGATGAACGAAACAACTTTTGAGTCCTTGAATCAAGCAGGTAGATATGGGCGGATCCAGAGATCAGACTGTGGGGGGGGGGGAAGATCTTGATACTTCTAGCGAGTACCTAGATACGACAGGTTACCAGCTCATATTTTGTGGTTTAAATTGATTGTAAATGGTTCTCTGCACGACACTTGATTTTTTCACAGCAATAATGTTCACAGCAATAATGATAAAATACGGCAGTGAATCACCACTTTAAGCTGGCACATACATGCACTATAACATTAACATAATTATAAGAAGAGAATGAGGAATATATAGGGCCTAGGCCTTGTTATTGACATTTCACTGTAGTTCCGTGTTTTTTTGCCAATCGTGAATACTGTTCATTTTGTCGTAGACTAAAATTCACAGTCGGTGTTAGAGCGCAAGATTTAAACTATTTGCTTAGTTATTGGTTTGATTTTGATTTTGAGATTAAGCGGAGAAGCTCTGTTCGTGAGCGACTGATAAGAACGTTGTTTTTTCATAGCGCTCAATGATATATTCTTCGTTTGGATCAAAAGGAATCCAGTATTTTTTTTTTAATATCGAACTTAGTTTTTCGGCCAGGCAAATAACATTGCACAGAATGAATCTATTAAAACAATAAAATCACGGACGTTTGTCTCCAAAGTGCTTGGCAATTGTTGCTGGTATTTCTTGGACAATGCAAAGGTAGGTTTCGTATTGTTGTTATTCTTTCTGTTCCTAAAAGATTGAGGAAAAGAGAGTTGAATCACTGGGGAATAAAGGAGGGTTGTCGCCACTTGTCGGCCATTTTCGAATCATGTGTAAGTGAAAGTGATCAGCAAAATTTACCCGTAATGTTGTGAGATTTCCATTGTGTTAACCCCATCAAAGAAAGAGAACGTATGCGATGGTTTAAAATACCAGAAGAGAAACACACAGATTAAAACAAATTGTCTAAATAAAAATTGTGGCAACTGAAAGGTACAGACATAAAATTATCTTCCCAACATTAACTATTTCTGGAAATTCACATTAGCGTATTCTTGGAGGCCATAATGCAATTGGCATAATTAAAAGGGGATACAATTTTGTGCTTGGCCGGTTTTAAACACTAAGACCGGTTGGAGTGTGGATGCTGATAATGACCCCAGCCTTCTCATTATCAGCATGCACACTCCAATCGGTCTGAAACAAAGTGTATATTACCGGTCAAGCACATTTTTTTTTTTAATACCTTTTCGGTAAAAATAAATCAAAACTTTTCTGTCATCAAGTCAAAACAAGTCAAAAATCATAAATTTCCAAAATTTTTGCTCTACAATGTTACTTTCATGTTTTTTTGAACATCCATCTAGCTATGCTTTGGAATGGCCCTCTCGTGAGTAGTTATAAACAACTCCATATATGGAGATTGGGGTGCGCGCTGCGTGTGGGGCGCGCGCTGCGTGTGTGGCGCGCGCTGCTTGTGTGGCGCGCGCTGCGTGTGTGACGCAGAACGCAGGTGTGCTGGTGTACATGTAGTGTGTTAGGACTATGAAATACTGACTCACTGGTAGTATTGCGCGTAATTGTGGATTGTGAACTTTCAACCAATAAAACGGTACTGGCACCGGATTTCATAGGAGTTCATATTTCATGTGGCACCGGAAAAGTTTTTCGGCCGGTCTCCATCAAGCGTTAAAACCGGCCACCTGATGGGCTCTCGACCAATAATGGGTAAACTATCTTAGGAATGTATGCAGAAAGGTTAAAAACCATATTATTTTGAGTGAACAATCTTAAAATTTCACTCTGGGTTAATAAATATATATATATATTCTGCTTTGTTTTGCATTGCCGGTGTTTCAGCCATCGTTGATTTCACCTGTATCACCGTGTTGATAATATTTGCAGTAAAGTCATCTACATGGCGGCGGTAATGCTGCGTTTTGTTTCACTCGAACGACATTTACGCGTACTGGCATTTGGTCTTCACTTTACCTCTTGAGAACACTGTTTAGCCAGGCAAGGTCATCCGACCGTTTTGGCTGCTAGAGTACATTCCGAAAGTATTGTTTTTGCACATTGCCCATTAACAAAAGCTGGCAAAGTGATTTCGCCATTGAAGGGGGCATTCATGAGTGTACAGATCGCGTGCTGGGAATGGTCTACATTCAGGAAATGGCACTCAATTGCTTCAACCTGCGTTGTAGTTCTGCGTGCATTTTCAAGCATAAGGGGGGATTTTTAACAGCACTCAAAAGACATAAAATCCTCTTTGCCTCTTGTGGTTTTCAGCCCATCCCTTCCCCAATTTGGCGAATTTCCATGGCCTGGAAATGTTTAGGATTTTTTCGTCATCGCCCATCCCCCCACCTCAATCGCAGACACGGATTTACGCTAGTGCTCACTCCACAACACGAAACTCATCAGGTAAAGCAAAATTGGATCGATAGGACCCGTTCCTAGCTATATAATGGCTAATAGGCACGCAATAGCCAAAGAGTTGTCTATGGGCATGGCAGTAGCGAATCAACGTGGTTACGGTTGCTAAGGAAACCTAAGAATCCTTGACGCCGTCAAAATTGCTTGCTCAGAAGCTATGTCTAGGTCTTACAATAACGTGGGCAGATACTGACTCAAAGACGTATCCATAGATCGATAGGAGTTGAGTCTTGGACACGGTCTTAATATGATTTTAATGAAACCGCGCAGTCATCTTGGCAATGATGCCGTTATGAAACGACAGTTTCTGGAAAACAGATCAGTGCCATTTCAAATATCACAGGCGTTGTTGACGAGGTTTTTATTTCCGAATTCTACCGAGACTTTCTGCAGTGCGACTTTCTGACGAATGGCTGTTTCATATCCTTGGTACAAAAAGAAGTATCTTTAAATACAATTGTTCAACTTTAACACACACGAATCCAGGTTGCACGATGAAGCTGCTTTGGCTGAATGCTGCGATCATGTTTGCGTATTTTCACGCCGAGGCTTGCCAACCCGGCCAGCAGAGATTCGGGGGTTCTTGCTATCAACTCCTGACCGAGAAAATGACGTGGGACCAGGGTGATGCTGCCTGCTCGGAGATGGGCGCTGCCTTGGCGGTTCCTGACTCCTTGGATGAGCATCAGTTCATCTGGGAGATGTTTACCGGGAACGTTATTGAGGGTAATCTTTGGATCGGATGCAATGACAGGGAGGAGGAAGGCAAGTGGATGCAGTCTGGTGTGGGAGGAGAATGCAACTTCTTCAAATGGGCACCAGGAGAACCAAAAGAGGGAGATGGTTATTACGATTGTATAAACCTGTGGCGTTATAAAAACGGTCTCATGGATGACTTTCTTTGCGGCCATCCGATGTCCGTCATCTGTGAGAGTCCCGTTCCGCTTGCCGTGCCCACGATGTACTGCCTGCAAAGCTATGCCGACGCCCGCTCCTCTTCCCACTGCCTCACTGGTCACGTCATCAAGGAGTTCTCGGTCAAGGGTGTCATCGCGTGCGGCTCGGCGTGCCGGGATGAGCCTCGATGCCGCTCCTTCAATCTGCGACGAGGCGGGCACAATGGGATGATTTGCCAGTTGAATAACATCACCCGTAACGAAGCCGGTGCGAAGAACATACGACTGGACAGTTTCTGCAATTATTTCAATATCTAAATGCATGACAGGCGCTTTACACAAATCCCAAAAAGTGGCGAAGGTATAACCACTCGGTGTACATTTAAATCGCAGTAAATTAACGTAAATGTTTTTGTACGTAGACATCAAGCCAGTGTTCTTTAACGAAAGATGCAGCGTGTACAGACATGACGCTCGCAAAAATACAACATTTGGATTCCCGAAATCAAGCGGGTCTACGGATGGATCCAGATATCAGACTGTAGGAGGGGGAGGATCTAGGAATCTACGGACAGTAGCTAGATACGTTAAGGAGAATACACGAGAAAGTGTGGATTCGTAATTTAGGTGAATTCGTAAATTAAGAATCCACACTTGCGAGTGTATTCTTCGACTTAAACCATTGCGTCAACAGAAGTATTGGAAAGAATGCTGCAACCTGACGCCACTTTTTGCTTCATATATCATCTCAATGAAGGCCATTCGTTGCAAAAATGATGATTAGACATGAATCTGGGACTGATAAATGTTTCCAAAATTGTAAGGAAATACTTGAAATGGCTCTCCATAGACGTCGTACACAAGTGCGGAAGTGGCGTCAGGTTGCTTTTGACTCATATTCCGATCCACTGAGCTACGGCTCACCTCATTTTTGCAAAAATTTTTTCCTGGCGTGTTTATTATGTGTTTCGCCACACCCGTACAACCAAGTCATTTTGTGTGTATAGGCTCTTTACGTCAAAATGGATAGTTCAGACGACGATTTCTTTCTGACTAAAAGTAGATTTTGCAGTGACGACGGAAAATCGGACAGTGAAGATGCATTGGTAATTTTCGGAGAGCAAATTTTCACGCAGACGGTCCTATTCATGCTCATTATAGAGAACAATTGTCCGACATGTTCAAAGTGTGGATTCGTAATTCCGAATCCACACTTTACTAAAGATTCGTCGTTCCGAATCCACACTTTGTGACCAGTGTAAGAGATTCGTAGATCCGAATCCACACTTTTAACAATAGTGTGACGGCATAGCAATGGTTTAAACTCTAAAACACTTGTCAGATTAGGCCTAATTAGGGCTCTATTTCCTCAAACTTTTCAACGTCAAATTCTTAGCTTTCTGTGTAAAAAAACACACACACGACAGAAAACATTTCGTTCATAGCTTTGGCAGGTCATCATGACAGGTCAATATGTTTTGTGATTTAAGCTAACTGTCAACGCATGTAGTTCTTTGCATGATACTTGAAGTTTCGCTGTAATATAATGTTCCGTAGTTTAGATTATGCCAGTGAATCATCACTTTAAGCTGGCGAGAACAGGGTTAGTAAAAAAAAACCTGCATCCTAAATGGCAGGACCAATTTTTAAGGAAGTTTTACCTGTAGCACTTTCAAACCTAGGATAGGAAAGTCCAATCAATAAGCTTTCATTTTAGTACAAGAATCATTCAAATCACTCGTGTACTTTTCAAGTTGCGGCATTTTGAACACAAACACCGTTTTAAAGTTCTGTCCACGGATCACAAAAAAGTTCGTGTTCTTTCTGCAGCAAAACGAAAACAATTTACATGCATCCCTATGACCTATGAAAATTGTTTTCGTTTTGCTGAAAGAACACTTTTTGAGATCCGTGGAAAGAACTTTAAAAACGGTGGTTGTGTTCAAAGTAATGACCAGGCTTTTATATCCTAGATTTTGAAAGTGCTACAGGCAAAACTTCATTCAAAAACTGGTCCTGCCATTTGGGATTCGTGTTGTTGTTTTTTTTACTCACCCTGTATATACAGTCGCCTAATTCTGTGTCGGCGAGTTGGGGGGATAGGGGATGACCAAAATCCAAACACTGCCCGGCCTTCGAAATTGGAATATCAGGGGTAGGGGGATGAGGGCGTGGACACCAGGGGGCGCTGTTCATGATAAAGATACACATACCTGCGCACGTACGCGCCTTAATCTTACATCAAAATGGCGCATTCAAACAAGGGCGGATCCAGAACACAATTTTAGGGGGGGCCAAAAAAATTTGGACCCCCCAAAAAGTGGGTCAAAAAAATTAGGGCGTGGGGTTCGGGGCCCTTGCCCCGAAAAAGTTTTTGGATTCTAGATGCTCTGTGGTGCGATCTGAGGCAATTTCTGACCACTTTAACCAATGTTTTTTTGAGGAAAAGATGGTGGTGTACTCATTGCCTGCCTTTATTGCGATGTCACATAAAAAAAAAAAATTGGTCTCGTTTTTTTTTTTGGGGGGGGGGGCCCATGGCCCCCTTTGCCCCCCCCCCCCCGGATCCGCCCTTGCATTCAAAGCGTTTGCACTTTTCTTCGTTTTTCAGTGCTTTGCAATATATTTTGGTTGTCAAGAAGTAAAAAAAATACCTCAAAATCCACATGATATTTGTTTCTAATCACGGAAAAGTGATTTTCCTAGTCCAACAAACGTGCACCTCTCGCGGTTATAAATGTGACCCCTCGAGATGAAAAACAAACTGCCCCTCAAACGGAAACGAATGAAAGCTTTTGCCCATGGCCGTGCACAAATTACTAGCAACATGTTTTTGTGATTTAAGTAAAACTGTAATAAATGGTTCTCTGCACTACGCTTGATTTTGTCACAGTAATTAAATTCTATAGTATTTTGATATGGCAGTGAATTACCACTTAAAGATGGCACATACATGCACAATAACATACTAGAAGATCACGAGAACGCGGACAAAATATGGCTCTTTATTCACATTTTACTGCAGTCCGAGATTTTCCAATCGTTGATTTGATTTTGTTGTAGAATTAAATTCAATGTAAGTGTTGGATAGACACATTTTAAGCTTTTTTGTTTATTTATTGGCATTTTCTTTATTTCTGAAATTAAGAGCTCCTTTCGTAAACGAATTTGAGTGAGCTCTGTGTGTGTGTGTGTTGGTTTTTTCTTTTTTTTGGGGGGGGGGGGTCATGCTTATAACATTTCACATCACTTCTACATAAAATCAGGCCAAGCGCACAGTCTAGAAAAGAAACTAGACAAAATGGCGGGTATCATGGACGTTCGTCTCGTAATCGCTTGGCATTGTTGCTATTTCTTGGACAATGCAAAGGTGGGTTTAGCTAAAAGATTTATGAAAAGAGAGTTGAATCACCCAAGGAATTGAATGAGGGTTGTGGGTGATTTTCAAATCTAGTAAGTACAAGTGATCTGCACAATTGACGCATGGTCGAGTCCTGCGAGGTTTAGTATATTTCTTTTCAAAATGAAGTGAAGGGCAAAAATCTAGTATTGATTTACATCATCCCGTCGCAAAATTCCATCTTATGAATAGTTTGATTGCGGTACCCGCTGCTTTATGTATATTAGAGTTGAACCATGCCAACCGATCCTACGTGCTCGGTGGTCGAGTGGTAATACGTCTGAACTAGAAAGCAGGAGGTCGTGGGTTCGAATCCCACTCGATTGATTTTTCACTCGGGAGGTAACACACTGAGTACGTATGCACTGGTTTGTTTATGTAGCGGAAGCGCTTGCGCGCCGGTGTCACGGTCTCACTTCTCCGGCGTGCTAGCTTCTCCGGGTCGATTCGGCGAACAGTTGAGCACGTTACATGAGCACGTTATTACATGCTCATGTGTCCGCTGTGCTTACTTTTCCGCGGGCTGTATTCTGAAGTCTACCAAGCCCATGAGGGACACCCAAGAATGTGTTATGTACCACTTCCTGTGGGTCAAGTCATTCCATGGTCTTGCAAGCATTCTGATTTGTGTTCCCAGCATCATGCATGTTGTGTTCATGGAAAAACGAACTCCTTGGTCCGTGTTCCTTGCTCGTTCGTGGTCCATTGTGTCTTTATTTGTGCAACCATGCGGCTTTAATTAAATAAATGTGCATTTCAAGTCTTTTTTTGGTTCATATTGGGAGTTGTGCGCGCCACGAAAATTCTGGATTCGACTGGTACCCTGTAACCAATGCATACAAATATCCTAAGATATTACGTGCAGCAGTACAACCCCGAAGAACTCAGCACACAAATAAAGTTGACGAAAATGTACACCACTGCGCAATTTTGTGCATGCGCGTTGAAGCGAAATTTCCCTTTTTCGGAGAAGCTAGCACGCCGGAGAAGTGAGACCGTGACACCGGGCTGTGGCACGGGACCTGGATCTTCGAAGGGTGGAGAAATTAACCTCCGGTAAGGGATGGATCGGACCGACAATAGTCACCAACAAGCCTTTAGTTGCATATATAGCTATTTTACGATGATCAGAGCACTTTGGCTTCCACACTTTGGGAAACACCACTCGTTTCATAGGTCGTCTTCTATGGGTAATAATTTCTCGAAAAGTCGTCAGTCAACCCAGGCGCGGTTCTAGAGCCAATATTTTGAGGGGGCTAGCAGGGTGGATCCATATTTTTTTTCAGGGAGGCGTGTTGAAATGTAGACAGGTTATTTTTCCGGACACTTAGGCCTCCGAAAATCAATAGGTTGGGGGGGGGGGGGGGGGGGGGGGGGGGAGGAGGGGGGGGGGGGGGGGAGGAGGGGGGGGCTTGACAATTTTTTAATTTTTTTTTTTTTGGGGGGGGGGGGGCTAAAGCCCCCCTAGCCCCCCGTAGAACCGCCCAACCTTCCAAACATTGAAATGAACATGAAAGATAACATGTTGATCATCATTTTTCTCTGCACTGCGGCCTGAACACCCGTGGAACTTTTGAGTATTTTGAAAAGAATTTTCAAGTATGGGCATTTATCACTGTTGTACTATCGGAATTCATTTGATTGGGTGCACCCTTAATAACATTCTCTACAGTCACTGATATTTACTTAAGCGTGTCAATGTTAATACCTCACACTACAGCCACATCATGGCCTATATTCTGATTTGTCCTCACAAAAGAAAGTTCGAACAGTCTGATTCCTGTCTCGTGTGCCCGAGGCGAAGTTTCGTGCACCAGCCTTGATCGGCAGACACGCTTCAGTAAGCACGAGGCCAAGTGCACGTACGCACTGCACCTTGGCTAAAACTCGCTTTGTTCCTTTAAATCATGCCAATTAACAAATTCTAAGCGTTTCCCGTTAGGCTCAAATGATGTGAGAGACAACCAGGCTTCGTTTCAGGTAGTTATTCTGAGGTATCGGTACTGATAATTGCGTTTTGATATTCAACAACTTGTATCGACAACAAGTGACAGAATTCATCAACTGTGCGTGTCGCCATTGCAGTCAATGACGCAGTCGATCGGGTGTGCGGATGGGGACATTTGACCACCAGTGATTTCCGGGTTCGTGGATGTTTTGTCATGGAGGTTATTACTTGCATTGCCTTTATCCTTTCGGCGGTGCTTAGTGTAACAGGTAAGTTGAACAAGATTGAACAAACTAACTACCCAACCACCCCACCCCACCACTTCAACAGAAGGAAAACAGAACAAGCAAAACATAGAAGCGGAAGGGCTGGCAGTCGCCAATCCTGTCTTTCCCAGTTTAAATTCGAAGAAAAGGCAAAAATGTGAACAGTGTAAACGAACTCAACAAATCTGCCGTTTATTCCCTGGAGGGAAGAATGCATTGTTATGGTGCCATTTTAAAAACATAATTATACCATGTTAATGATGATCACACATTGCAAATGTTGAAACAACATGAATAAGAATTTTTCAAATCTTCCAAATTACATTAAAAAATACTTCAAGACTCTTCACAAACTGTGTTCAGAAGCATTATTCTCAACAGGGGTGGCGGAACTGGGGGGGGGGGGGGGGGCCCCCAGATTTTCCCAAGTGCCCCTTTTGCGGCCATAAATGTGCCCCCTCGCCTCGAGCATAAAAGTGCCCCTTCGAGATAAATAAATGCCCTTAAAGTATCTTTCTATATCTTAGAAGTAACCATTTCCTAATAATGGTATAGATAGTTTTGATATAAACGAGGAATATGAAAACAAAGCCCCAAAAACCCATACAATACGCCCTGAAAAGGGGCACAGGGGTACATAATGCATAGTTAGCATATAAGCATCAGTTTTGAAGAGCGCCCCCTATGTTGGAAGATGGTACCAGCCCCCCCCCCCCCCCCCTCCCCCCAAAAAGCCCCACACAATACGCCCTGTAGTTTGCTATTCGAAATCATTCTTGGCAGATGACTCCCTTAGCGCATCAGACTTTTAGAATCATACACGTCATTTGTAGCAGAAAGAGGAAAAAGTGGACCCCGAATTTATAGAATGGCCCAAAATGCAGGCGACTGTGTAGAAACTGCTGGACACAGATTCCGGACAAGTGTTTGTTTCATTTTGTAATTTCAATCAGGCCAGCACCACACGCACTCGCCAATGGTTACACCCACACCGTATGGGGCGGGGTCTTCAGCCAGCATCAGCTGTTTCCGTTCTGATTCCTCTGTCACACTGAGCTTTGGCAGACCGTTCCAGATAGCTCTGCCAGGATCTACAATACAGACATCTACCACCCTCCCTACTGGCAGTAGTCAATCAGTGAATGGACAGATAGTCACACAGGATCTGACCACCAGTGTTGATGCCACTGGGTTGTTTTATTGTGAGATCCCGTATGAAGACTCGACTACGAGGATGTACAGCATCATTCACAGTATCAACAGTAAGTAATTAATAGAGCTACTCATCACACCTGACCATTAATGTACGTACCTTCGTTAAAAAAAAAAAAGTTTTCCATAGGTGGAATTTTAACCCACATGAAAGAGTGCAGATCTTAAATCTTTATTTTTGAGTAAGAAATTGGCATGTTTTTCAAATGTTACAAATAATGTTATAGGGAATATCACAGCGTAAGTTTGAGATTAATCCAAATCTGATGGCCCTTACGGTAATAGTCTTTTTGCCGCTTTGTGTGTATAACATACTACATTTCTTTTTAGTAAACTGATTTAACATTAATTTAGATACATGTACATTTTAGGTTTTAGGCTTTGCATGGTGGAGTATCAGTATCGTTTCGGTTTGCGGTAACACCATGCGGTAATAACTACTGTCGCTCAGTAGATGTTAGTTCTGATGAGAAATTGTCCTGCTTATTATCAAGTTTCGCTATTGCAGTTTTTAGTTCGGATATGAACAGTCCTGCTTAGTTTTAAAAGAATTTGTGTTTGGTATCAATATTTTGACTAGCCTGCTCTAGTCATCGTCAGGAGACTGTTTACTTATAACTGTGCATTACTGAGACTGTTTCGTGCACAACACGAAACCAAGACCATAAATGATATTTGCCATTAAATGTTTTTCTTCCCTTCCCTTTTCAATAATTTGAAAATTCTTCGTATTGATCGCAAACCAACCGAAAACTGTACTTGACGCTGAATTTCTTTTTCCTTTTCTGTAGGGAGATTTGAACCTGCTGATGGCTTGGTGACAAAGATGGTTAACAAGGGGGACAGTGTGACTCTCTCAGTTAACCGGGTAATTTCTGGTGGCTCTCCTAATTGGCGTCGGACAAGGAACGGAGTCCTGAACAATACTTTGCCAAACGCTAATCAGTATAGTTTTACAGTGCCTTCTACTGACACCGTTCATGGAGATCTGTACACTGTCGTCGCATCTGGAACCGCTCTCAGTGACAATCATTTCAGCATGATCAGACTCATCGTCAGAGGTAGGTCTACATTAATGCTATGTTTTCGTATCTTTTACATCAAATGCGTAAAGACACGCGTTTTCATGATCGTCTATGTCACTGTTTTGCTCAACCCAATCAAATGATTTTGGATGTTTCAACTGGATAAAAATGCCAAATAACATTGTTTTATAAATTTACCGTTAAATACAGTTACCAGAACCGTTACAAATTATCATAAAGTGACAAATACAATATTTTCTTTAGAAACTTTGCTTTAAAGCCAGTGCCTGAAAGTGATTAATATTTCATGAAATTGGGCCATAGACTTGTTTAGGAAACAGATGAATTCCGGCCATGTTTGACATAATGGTGTGAAACAATACGTCTTGTTTCTCAAGCTGGGCCATTTCAAGTCTTTGTTCTTCATATAAGAGAAAAACCTCTGCTATAACTATACTTGTTTTTCATAAGCGAAACGTCCCTGCTAATCGGGACCACTTATAATTATGGTAAGCAATACATTCAGTAACTCAACGATTATGTGCTCATTGATACTAGGCCCATTTTAATGACTCTTAAAATGACTTTGAAGTGTATACTGCAAAATTCACCATTCAGTGCTCAGTGCTAGGAAAAAATCAAGGCTAATCTGGCAAGCAAGGACATGCAGTCCTCTGCAACGCGTGTGTGTGTATACGCACTCGCATAAGCCATCATTCTTTCGTGAGCGATATGCTTGCTGACGCAACACCACATAATTGTATGTAATTGCTAGCAAACAATCTTTGCTTATGGTATAAGTAGAACCATGACATCGGTCCCATTTGCAAATTAGGCCTATTCTTTGTTTAAAGGGAATATACAAACATTTGCAAACATCACAACACAGAACTATACCGAATTATTATGAAATACCTTACTTGACTGTTAGTGAATGACAGTCTAAAGCAATATCCTGCAAAATCATGGCACCTGGTGTGCTGACATTTCAAGAAAAGTGGTATTTTGTATCAATTTCCAACGCTGGTCGGCCGACCAGCGTTGGAAAGAAACTGGCTTTTTTTCAAATACCGCCCCCAATTTACCATATATGGTTAGTCTGAATTTTGTTTGCAATCGATCACACATATATGAAGGGGTACAAGCCTTAATTCTAGACTGGGTCCCTTGCCTTACAATTCCCCGACGTCTGTAAATTGCTCCATTTCAATTTAAGTGGAGTTAGGAAACTAGACTACAAGAACATGATCGTTTTTCTTGATTTTTCCAGCATCTACGAGCACAAAACGTCAAACAAGTCAGTGTAACAATATTTGCTATAACTACTAATCCCCCAAATCCATCCATTTCTAAAAATTACAGCAATATCAAATGTTGTATATATTCTCTTTATTAAAGCCACGTTAATGGCCGTAACATTTCATGGAGATCAACCCAGAGTAAAACTTGCAGACTTTCAGTCTGATTAGTTCACGTGATTGACTTAAATATCTCAGGTTGTGCTGCAGGCAAGTGGGGTCCTCCAAACTGTGGTGGGGTGTGTGACATGTGCTATAATGGAGGAGTGTGCGATGATGAGACAGGAGATTGCATCTGCCCACCAGGATTCTTTGGTACAAGCTGCATTCATGGTAAGCTCATGGTCACTGTCTGTCTGTTTGTCTATTATACGGGCTGGTTGTCTGTCTGTCGGGCTAGGTGTGTGATCTGTGCTACAGTGGAGTAGCGTGCGATGATGAGGCAGCACTTAAGACTGCATCAACTGACTAGGACGTTGGACCAAACTGATAGTAAGCTCAATTGGAAAGTAGTAACGTGTTGTGTGTGTGCCTTGCGTCCGCCTCTTCTTCAAATTGGTGAACAAGGAAGACCTATTTGCACTTGCAGCTCCAGAACGAAAAGGTTAAAATCCCATATGAAATCAAAGGGAAAAAAATCATGCAATGATTGTATATATATCTAGGTTTTTAAGGTGACATTACCTTACGAGAAAATAATCTACCCAAATGTGTCTCGGTTCTTACTTTCTACAGCTTGTCCAATGCATAGCTTTGGCTGGTTTTGTAGTTTCCGTTGTGGAGCTGGTAACGTGATTCAGAGTTGTACAGGGAGCCAGTTTGGTCTTCCAGACCCGTACGGGAACAGCTGCATCGCAGGTTACCATGGCAGAGACTGTAATACTGGTAAGAACTTATTTTTGCGGTACATCAATGGTAGAAATGTCAGGTATAATTATTGAAATTACTTGTCTGTTTGACTAACTCTTCCTGAACCTTAACCCTAAAGGGCCGGGTTATTTTGACCATCTCACAGCCGGGGGGCAAGGGGCGGCGGATCCCCTTAGAGTAAGATCTCGGACATTGAGTTACAAAAAATTATGAAACTCGGTGCATTTATAGAACAACTTAATATCAATATAACCACGAAATTTCTTGACTATAGGTCAAAAGGTTTCGGAATTATGTTTAAGTAATTATTCATGTGCACTATTGGTAATTCTGCTATGTGTGCACTACATTCTGGGGAAATTAAAAAAGGGTAATGCTAACATGTGTATGTGTATTTCTGTTTTAGCGTGTACTGCTGGATCATTTGGTGCTGGATGTACCCAGACCTGTCACTGTCAGTCCGGACAGTGTGATGCTTACACAGGGCGGTGCCAAGGAACACCGAGTGGATGTCAAGAGGGTTGGTCTGGTATGAATTGCCGAAGTAAGTTGATTTTAAAAGGACAAGTGACGAGAAAATGAAAAGAAACGGCAAAACTTGTCTACATGTATTTATGCCAACTTATGTTATTTCTCATGTGCTCGGATCCCGTCATACATATATTTGAAATCACCACATTCCGTAGGTAGCTGGTTTATTCCACTCATCACTTTACAGCCCATCTTCAGGTCAGAACATGAAGGGACCCACAATAGACTTGTCACCAGGACTCGCACACGTGAATCCATCACACCTATGATTTGCACTGGTTGCCGATACGGGCAAGAATAGATTTAAAAGTTTTGGTTCATCACGTATCAATGTATCCATGGTATAGCCCCGTTTATCTTCAAAGTTTAGTTCAGGAGTACAAACCAGCTAGAAATCTGCGTTCTTCCCAGAAATCTATGTTGTCACCCCAGTCATTAAAACTAAGTCATATGGTTCCCGCTCCTTCCAATCAGCTGCAGTTCAGCTATGGAACAACTTACCAGATATTGTCAAACAGGCCGAAACTTCAGAACAATTCAAAACCCGGGTCAAAACATATCTGTTCAATTGGTATAATTGTTGATTTCATGAGAGCGCATAGGGACCTCACGATGATATGCGCTATATAAGAATGGTTATTGTTATTATTATTATTATTATTATGATATGAATTCGAGTTTTGTTATTGAAATTGTAGTAATGGTCTTCCTTTTTTTTAAATGAAGTTCCAGATGTGTGCCCTGTTGGTTACTATGGAGTTGACTGTCTGAATAAGTGTTATTGTAACAATAACGCAGCCTGTGACAAGGGCACTGGTTATTGCATTGGTTCAAACGGTGTATGTGCAACAGGATTCGTATGTGTCACAAGTAAGTCAAATGCACTATTTTAAATTGTCTTGTTAATGACTTTTTTTTTTTTTTGAGAGAGATATTTTAAGGAGGAATTAGTTTAATTATGTGGTAGTTTAATGTTTGTAATATAAATTTTTAATGTATTTTAATGTTTTTGAGCACGAAAACCACTACACTTTCTATTGTATGCAATTGTATATAAATAGCAATAAACCAATCCAATCTAAACACGAAATAACGTACAATTGTGTTTAAATTGCATTATGGTATCTCAAGTCATCACATTAAATAACTGTAAACTGCTCTTTCATATATTCTTATTTGAGAACTGTTTTTTTAGAAACAAAAAGTAAAATGTACTTATTATTGTTGTTGATTTAATGTTTTCTATGGATTTTAATGTTTAAGTTGTTTTTCTTTAGGCTTACTAATGATTTGAGGCATTCCTTCGATACGTACAAACTTAAGGTTGGTTTAAGACAAAAGACATTAGTTAATTAACAGGTTCTTATCATTTCTTTTTAAATGTTTGTTTTGAAGGTTCAGCCTGTTCTGCTGGTTTCTATGGAGCAGACTGCAGCAGATCCTGTCATTGTCTGAATAATGCAGCATGCCACCCATCGTCACAGTACTGTGGTGGATCAGATGGAGAATGTGCGATAGGATTTCAGTCCGATTCTGGCCTGAGCAGCTGCCTGTTTGGTGAGCAGTTTTGGTTTTTAACTAATAATAATTGAAACAATGTCGAGTTTACTTTGATTAACCTGCAGAGCTAAAATAAATGATCTCTCTTTTTAAAAAAAGGGGTTGCTATGTGTATACGTATTTAGTCCCAACGTCTGATCAAAATAGTAGGTAAAGATAGCCTATAGAAGAAAAATCCAAAATGTACTTTTACAGCGAATTTCTATCGATTAAAATAATTTACTTTCAAAACATTGTTTTAATGGACAATACCCTACTCTTAGTTAGTGACACCATTCGTTAGTTCCTGAATTAATGACACCAATTAGGCCATCAGCCTCGGTCCAAAATTTTGGCCATCGGTATCAAATGAGGCGAATATTCGTCATAGCGATTTTTGGCAAGGTATGCACTTCCAGAGTTGGAAAATATGTGATAGCATTGCAGCGCTGGCAGCTTTTTGGGTGTCATCACCCTTTTTTTTCAAAATCATCAAAATGTTTGTTACCACTCTAGAGGCGGTATACCTTTTGCATGCGCACTGTAATCATTTGTGTCCTGATTTGATACTGACCAAACGCCCAGGCTGATGGCCTACATCGTTAGTTCCTGTTTTTAGTACAATTTGAAGCTGTTTGTATTTCTAATTATTGACAGGCATTGTGGGCTTCAGGGCGGTAGCAAAGTCCAATCCAGGCCAGAGTGTTGAACTCAGCTGCGCAGGCTCCTCAGGGCTTACTCTCCCAGTCGGCTCCATCACCCTATCTAGATCTTTGGGTGGCAGCAACCCTATCTCCTACACATCTACTGCATCTGCAAATGGAGTGCGTACCAACACGTTCTCCGTTCCAGGACTACAGCACGGTGACATCATCTACTGTACTCTGAATAACAATCTGTTACGCTCGACGGTATCGTTGCATGTGGGTGCCTTTTATGGTACGTAATTTAAACTTGGAATTTAGAGTCAGTTACTAAATATTTGTAACCGAGCTGGTAAGGTTACGCAGAAAAATATTCAAAGTGGCGTAGGACATGATTTCCATAAATTTATCAAAATGTTATTCCAACACGACCAAAAAAAAATAAAATAAAATAACGACACTCATTCTTCAGCAGTCTGTAATACCAGAAAAAGAATAGAAATTAATTTAATGACATTACTAGAGCTCCTTCGTCAAAATTGTATCTAGTAGGTAGACTCCTGTAGAACTGTTTTATGTAGAACTGTTTTGGTAACAGAGAATAGGCTATACTGGTTATTTGTTTCCTGAGAGCTTTGCTGATGTTACAGTACAACAATCAGTGATAAAGCTGCTTGATACCCTGGTGAGCGCTTAAGTGGTGTATACATTTGGAAAACAATTTATTGTCTAAGGTATCGGTTAACTACGTCCTGGCTGGGATTGATCCCTTATACCGATGGGTCAAGACAAAAGCTAATTAGCCTGTTTATCTGTACTTCTGCATTTCTTGTGTACACTGAAAACGTAGGGTTGCAAATTTGGCAAGTGAATAGGAGAAATATTAACATCAATGTCTCTATTTGAATTGCTGACCTGCTATGAAATAAACGTGCTTTTTGTAGTGAAATCATAGTTTTGTTGTCTTAGAGACTTCATGGTTAAAGCAGTGGTTTTCATCATCGAGAAAAGACCCATACCGACGAATGTTCCTTTTTAAATTTAGAATTACCTGTGCTGAGTCAGCCACCCAGTGTATCGGTTTCTTCTACGTCAGCTACCGTCAATTGGCAGGCCTGGGGAAACGTGATGGACACAGGAGATGGACCTGTAGTTTCGTACAAAGTCCACTATTCACTTGCACTCTCCATATCGTGGATGGCTGCTAGTACTGTGCCAGTGACAAACCCACATCAGACTATGTACAGCTTCACTGTTCAACCATTGCAACCAAATACTGCATACCTGTTCAGCGTGGCTGCAGTGAGAGAGGGGCCAGGAGGAGAAGGGCCAAGGAGTACTGCTACTAGGGGTCTGACAACCACTGAATCAGCTATATCTTCCACTATATCAACCAGATCATCTACAACACCAACCCCTGAATCAACCACATCAACCCCTGAATCAACCACATCAACCCCTGAAATAAGCACAACATCCACTGCACCAACCACAGCATCCACTACATTAACCACATCAACCCCTGAATCAACCGCATCGTCCACTGCACCAACCACATCATCCACTGCACCAACGACATCAACCCCTGAACCAACCACATCAACCCCTGAATCAACCACATCAACCCCTGAATCAACCACATCATCCACTGCACCAACCACATCATCCACTGCACCAACCACATCATCCACTGCACCGACCACATCAACCCTTGAATCAATCACATCATCCACTGCACCAACCACATCAGCTGCTGCTTCAACCACACCATCCACCGGAACAACCAAGCTGATCCAACCAATGACCATGTCTCCATCTGCACAACCAATACCTACCAAAGGTAATGCATGTTAGGACTTCTAATGTAAATCTTTCCCGGATACTGTTTCTTGTGTGTTTTGAATTATTCGTTTTATTCGCACTCGAATCCCGTATGGGCGAACACATTGGCTTGCAGCAAAACATGTACCAGACTACCAGCACGGTAAACTTCAACTATCTGAAGTTGCACATCACAATTATCGATGACCCAGGCACACACAGAAGTGGTTCCATGAGAGAGTAAACAGTCTAACGCTTCGACGAATTCCTGTAACTCTTACATGTAAGATGCCTTACTCGAATCTCCTTTAGGATCTTCAGCACTTTGCATGTCTTACGTCCTATTGTGTTGTTTCTTACTCTCTTAGCGACCAATTCAGCACAACACAACCAAGCCGGTTTGTCTACAGTTCTGATCGCTGTTATTGTCGTCGTTGCCTTTGTGGCAATTGCTGTGGCTGTGGTTCTTGGTATTCATTGTCAGCGTCGTCGAAGGAAAAGAAGGCTGGTGGCAACGAACCAGTTTGTTGTAGGGCAGGAATTGGTCAGTGTCAATTGGAGTTTAACGCACGTCTTTTTCATAAATCAACAAGAAATAATATGGAGAAAACCTCAAAACAGAACAGATGAATCAAGTGATATCAGCTCAATGCTCGTGAAATAAGCTAGTTAGTTTAATTCAAGGAAAGTAGAGCTTGAACGTTTTAATTAAAGCACGACAGACCCATTTTTGCTCACAAAACTTAGCGTCATAATTATGTTTCCCTTTGGCCTGAAGCCACGTCTTTCCAATGACACGAACACACCTGTCTCTAATTTTATTTTGTTTCATAAATTATGACGGGGCTTTTGCTTCTATACCTACAAACTTTTTATTGTTTTTGATTTGTCCATTTTGATCAAGCCACTTAATAACATCTTTATAAATTTCGATACTTGGAATCCAAAATGTATGTTTATGCTTTTTACATAGACCACGTATGAAAATCAGATATCTCCAGACAATGACACCGAGGCATCATACGATATAAGAGTTTGTCAAAGTGGACCAACACGACCAATATCGTACGAAGTAGTTGGTGTTGATGTATCGTCACCAGCCAATGGGAGAGTTGGTGAAAGTCAACCAACATTGTACGAAGTAGTGGGTGTTAATTTGTCATCACCAACCTATGACGATGTGGGCCTACCATCTTGGGCACAGCAATGGAGCATTCCATGGGAGGACATGATCGTTGGCAAGAAGGTCTTGGGCAAAGGAAACTTTGGAGAAGTTCGCGATGGTGCGGTGATGGTTGGAGGAGAAGTTCCCAAAGCTGCTATAAAGACACTGAAGTGTAAGTTGAATACCTGTAAAAAAGCATCGATAGAACCGTTGTTGAAATTAACAACAATTACAAACTCACTTGTCATCCTTACAAAAAAAATAAAGGCTTGTAATGCTTCAGCTAAATTTCTTCTTCACAGCAAACGCGTCGGAAATTGATCGGCAGAACTTCATGGAGGAATTCCGGACGCTGACCAAAATTGGACGGCACCCGAACGTGGTCGGTATTCTCGGTGCTTGCCAACATGAAGGTGCATGAATAATAATAAAGTTGTCACATTTTGTCATCTTTATTTTAACACATGTCTGTGAAATCATTTTGTGTAGACTTGTGATAATGATAATGTTTAGAATTGCTTTTCAAGATTTCAGACCGGTAATTTTAAATACATTTTGAACACTGGATGATGTGTCCATCTAAATTATTTCATTACGAGTGAAATCATGCGAATACAACCAACAGTGTTACACTTCGACCAATTCTAAATTTTTCCTGAAAGTTTCCTGAAACCGCAACAAATATCTTGACTTTTACTCAGTGTATTACTATAAAAGTCGGAGAGTCTGATGTGTCGACCTTAGCATGATTGTCCTCAAAGCTAAAATTATTTCATCTCGGGTAAAATATGTAATAAATACACAAATTCCATCAACAAGCCTTTAAGAAAGATCCCACTATATAATCAGAACACCAGGCACTCTTATAATCTTATAACACCGGGCACTTTAACTGTGAAGATTGTAATGTTTCGGGTCAATCCAGTCAGAAGGTTTTTCCAGCGTTTTGTTGTTATATTTTCTATACTTTTGCTTTTTAATCTAACAGACATTCTGTACGTGGCTTTGGAATTCATGCCCACTGGTGATCTCCTCACCCACCTGAGAAATGCCCGATCCGTGGGGGACGACGATCAGACCACTCTGTCTTCTGAGAAGCTGATTCAGTTTGCTTTGGATGTTGCCAAAGGCATGCAACACCTTGCTGCATGTGGAGTAAGTATCGCTGGCAAAGTCCTCGTTGATGGAGATGTTTGCTTATTTGTCATAAAAACCTGATAAAAAAAAAACAACAACAACAACAACCTGCATGCTAGTTCGTAATTCGTCTGTTGAAATATATATTTAAGAGAAGGCAATGACGGTATAGGAAACCTTTCTATGAAATATATCGGAGAGCACACGGAATTAAGGTATTAAGAGAATCGTAATCATGTGTGGCATTCACACGCGGGTCACAGTGATGTTCAGAGAGCATTGTTTCTTTGCGAAATCATCTATTGTGAAACATGCTCCTTTTTTGCAGGTGATCCATCGTGATTTGGCGGCCAGGAACATCCTCCTTGACAGTCAACTGGTTGCCAAGGTTTCTGACTTTGGTTTGTCGCGTGGAGAAGATATCTACGTTCAGATGTCAATGGTAAGTATTATTCAAGGAAAAGGGGAAAGCAGTTACTTATTTACTATCATTGCATTTTAAGGATACATTCGCTGCCGTAGTGTGACGTCACCTCCTCCCCAGATCAGGCGCACTTCCTCGACAACGGTTCACACGCATTCCATAAGACTAATTCCACTGACGATCACAGACTGCAATATTATCTTTAAAGAACATTTGCACAAATTAGTACCTGAAGCGGGTAAAGTGTTTTGCAGTAAATTGTCACCTCCCCAGTTAGAACCACAGTTGTGCTTTTTTTGGCTTCTCGGAGGAGATTCAAGCCAATGACATATAGCAAAAAACTAATTATTAACAGCAAAACACAATGTCAACGGTCGGCCGCTGCAGTGCGCGTGAACCGGTAACCATGGTTGCATCGAGTTGACCTCTGAGTGACGTCACGACTACGGCAGCAAATGGCTCTCTAAATCCTCCTTATCTATAACCACCCCCATCATCTGCGTTTCAAGAAGAAGGATTTAACATCCTTCTTTGATATCTCCTTTACAGACTCGGGTTCCTACTCGCTGGCTGTCTCTGGAGTCGTTGGTTTCACAGACCTACACATCCAAGAGTGACGTGTAAGTATAAAAAGGATCACAATCCGATTTCTGAATGAATGCTATGATCAAACTAAGAATAGAAAACCATAAAAGGATATAACAATTATTGCATTTCCCCCATTTTAATCCCTTAGATGGTCATTTGGAATCCTTCTTTGGGAAGTTGCGACATTGGGTAATGTATTTATTAAATTGCTGTAATGTTTTTATCCGTCCTATTTCATTGGTTATTCGACTCGACTAAAATGCAAAGGCCTTAATTATGTTAATGTGTAGACTTATCATTATTACGTAATATATGTCTATATACTCTTAAGGGAACATCATGTTTTCTTCCCTACCAAGGTGCCACTCCTTACGAAGAAATCATATCCCAGGACCTGATGACAAAGTTGGAGAATGGATACAGGATGCCGAAGCCAAGCAACTGCGATGATGAAATGTAAGACATTCAGATCAGGGGCTATAGTGTACGTGTATATGCGTACACTCAGCAACATTTCATCTCAGTTTTACAAACCATAATTGTATACGTCGCTGTTGAGTATTTGTGTAGCTGTTTACACAAGTACGTGGTTAGTTTCTCATAATTATTTTTTAATAATAATAATAATAATAACAACAGGTTCTTATGTAACGCTTTTAACTAAGATTAAAGCGCTTTACATTATTATTACCCCTAATCATTGGGCCGATTAAACATTCCATATACCATCTCAGCTCCCTGGGGAGTATACAGCTCGATGCTGCCTGTTAGGCGCAAGGACGCTAATTCAATCACAATAACCATCACTGCCCTCATAGGTACCCATTTACTCCTGGGTGGAGAGAAGCAATGAGTTACAAAGTGCCTTGCTTAAGGGCACATGCACCATGACCCCGCCAGGACTCGAACCCACGACCTGCAGCTTTACCCACAGACCACGAATCAGTGCCCTCGGCCAAGAGGCCACAGCACTCCACTGAACTTCATATGCATTTTTGTAAAATCGCAGAGCTATCAGGATACTGTTGTAATCATAAACCAAACAAAACAACAATGTTAATTTTTGCAGCTACAACCTGATGCTGCTGTGCTGGCAGGAAGACCCGGCCAACCGACCTGATTTCACGAAACTCGTGACTCGCCTGACAAATATGGCTGACAAGCAAAATGAACGCGTGAGTGTTTTGGATTAGAAAACAAAATTGGATATCGTAGAAATGGAACTTTCCGGACAATCTTCAATATTGTGTGTCTATACCTTTTAAAATGAAATAAAAACTCGTACATTTTGATCATGATATGTCTGAACCCTTCGACTTGTATCCCTACTTCTTCCTTCAAATTTCTAATCACACAGAAAGAAGACATGCCGTGTTGTTGCTTTAAATAGTTCACATTTTCTCTTTGGTGACGGCACTATGTTCCGACATGTTCCTATGTTCCGACACTCCTATGTTCCGACACCCTATGATTATGTTTCGACAACCCGCACATAACATTGTAACATAGGGGTGTCGGAACATAGGTGCGTCGGAACACATGTGTGCGTCGGAACACATGTGTGTGTCGGAACATAGGTGTGTCGGAACATAGGTGTGTATTACCCTATGTAGTCATAGCGCTGATGTTTCAATCGTACAAAGTATATGAACCTAGGTCTTATAATGCCATGTTTGAAATCAAAAGAAGCAATTCGTGATAAAGGCGAACATCTCACATGGAAAGAATGTTCTCTCTCTCAACAGACATACCTGAAATTGCTACCGAAGGATGAGCAGTACATGTACATGAAGATTCGCCCAGACCTGGATGGCAACTGACCATAAAGCAAGTAGCATCGAGGCTAAAGATTAATGGGTTTTGGTAAAATTATGCTGAAGGAGATATTTCTGATTTACAGAGGATCTGGAAGACGTCAATTGTATATATATACCAAGATTCAACATAGATTCCGCAGCATTGTGATTACATTGTTAATTTCCGTATTACAATTTAATTTTGACTGTGTGTTTGAAATTAATAGGTTTATGTTTTTTTTGGGGGGGGGGAGAGGGAAATGAATGTCAACACTTTTCATTAATTCATATATGTATTTTGCTAAATTTGTATATACATTTAATTGAGTCATTATATTTTAACATTGACTCATACAGTCAGATATACGCAGATATGATATTTTTATACAGATATAATTCGATTCAAAAGTAAAAACTGTAAAGTTCCAACAATTTCGCAGCTTGTCTGATGGACAGCTTCGTATGGCCATGAACAATAAGTTACTCGGTTTTGCCTTAAAAATGGAAGCAAATGAAACGAATGGTGGATTCTTGTCGGTCTCTTTTAAGCAAAACGTCAACAAGGAAGGCGAAATGTAAACAGGTTTCCAACTCAACAATTCTTTGATTTATTGAAGTCACAAAGCACTTGATCTGCCGCACTGTATAGCTACTAATCCCTCATTACAAAAACAAATTATACTACAAGTATACATTCAGCCCGCCCAGTTCTGTCTTGGCGTCAAGCCACACCCTTACCGCTAGTACATGAACAAAAAGAACCAGGGAAGCAATATACTTATGCCTAAGCAGCCGTCTGGTTCGAAGGGCGATTTCACACTTTATTTGAATGAAACTACCTGCACACAGACGTGTGCACGCATGCGGGCAAAATCTTTGACAATATTTTCTCCCGCTGGGAAGACTGCATCTTCTTGCAACTTTCAGGGTTTATTTCCCTTTTAATGATCCAAGTATGTAATATGTTGATTACTTTTCGTTGGAATTGGAAAAAAAATAGGTCTGTCTACGTGCATTTTTAACAGTTGCAACACAGGTGTTTGCAATGTCGTTCAATCTTGTCAAGCCTCACGAATATTAAAAAGGTTCCTATCCATTATGGTACTCAGTAACAATTTGCATAAAAGCCTCGTTCACGAGTTATTAATTAATAAATATCACCCTTTTTGCCGGCTTCCATTGGTCGATACCGAGACCCACGCCAAGTCACGCCGAGTGACGCTTATGAATATGCTAATATGCGATCGTCCATTGTGTTGCCGATGTACGATACACGTTGTGTGCGTCACATAAGTTCGGGGGAGGGGATGATTCAATAGCCCATCCCACCGGTCAAAAAGTGGGGGGGGGGGGGATATATACCCCCTTCCCCCAAGATTTATGCCCCTGACTTCGTGGTAACAATTTGGCGACCCTGACCTCCCGACAGGCTGGCCGAGGATCTATTTTGGGATCGTTCTCATCACCAGTGAAAGAATTCCACGTCCGTCCTTAGACGAGTGACGTTGAACTCCCTCCTAGTATACCAGAAGTAATTGCCCTTACGGATTTCATCAAAATATAGATAATCGTCTGATAAAACTAAGAAACAAAAACGCAATAAAATTGAAATGATTTACTGTGATGTTGTTATTCCGCAATTAAAATTTATGGTGTAAGGGACTTTCAACAAACTGGATTTAAAAAAATTATACTCGAATCAGTGTATTAAAGAAAATAAAAAAATTGAATTGTGATTCCACAAAATGTTTTCACTATCAAACGTTCAAACAAAATACAATATATTGACTAACTATATGTTATTTAATCCTAATACACACTAAGCAACGTAAAAGATTGCTAAAAATGATGAATTTCGGCACGTTTATAGGTGCAAAATAAAGGAAAACATATATGTGGCTTTGAAAATTGATTTGATGTGATTTATAAACAATGTAAATTTAGTTAAACCAAATGCACCTCCTAATAAACAAGCAACTCGTTAGCGGGACTCGTTAGCAGACAGGTGTTCAGTGTACCCCTCAGAATGATACAGACTCTCCACCATATCGAGTATGGCTAATCCAACTAATAACAATGAGAACTCAACGACGCGTCGGAGGCCGAGTCCGCATAAGATAAAAGGGTCCGAATGTCATAGTGGCAAACACTTCACACCACACTGCTATTGCCAAAAGAGTAAGGCCATGTCTCAAAACGGGCTTCAGGAGCTACGAGGCTACGTCCATTGTTACCGAGCACCTACCCATGCAGTGCGCAACCAAGAGTTTGCCATGGAGAGTCCAGTTTTCAAATTTACGGTCGACAAAACAAAACATTGCCCACTTAAATGAGTGTCAGTAGATAACTTGAGCTTATTTGTTACAGATTGGGCCATAGCGTGGCAAACTCTTGGTGGCGTTCTGCGTTGTGAATCGCCCGAATTGTCCAAGACCTATATACAATAGCTCTGGACAAGAGTTATGTCACGGCCTTAAAGGCGTAGGATCATTTGCTTTTCGTGCATTTTGTTCGTTTCTAATTTCTACCACTCAAAATCCAAAGCAGAATGTTGAAGTTTCAGCTCAGTGAATATTACACTTTTTCGCGAAAAATGGGAATACCATGCACAACCTTTTGATCGCGAAACACGATTTCGTCCATCGAACTCTTCATTTTTCAAAAACCCGTCAGTTGACTGATCGTTGAAAATCACTAACATTTCTTGATTTTTTCTAAATGACAGCAAGCCAGACGGAATAAATGCACGGGGTGTTTAGTACCAGCACAATCGTGAAATCCAATTTAAAAAAAAATTATTATAAGTTGGTAGGTTACTTTTGGGATAAACGTTTGTTTCAATGTTGAACCTTGAGCCGTTACCATTTCAAGACCCGTTTAGTGCACGTCAAGGGAATGCTGAGGTTTTTGTGGTTAGTATTTCGATGGAGGTTAAAACCCAAAATAAAAGGGAAGTCTGTTAATTGAAAAAAAAAAGTTGCTGCAAATCAATCGTTTATGATTGTATGTTTGTACTGAAATTATAAGAATTACCAGTTTATGTCAATACACATATCAACAAATGTTGACTTGTTTTGAAAAGCGATATTAAACAGATTATGGAAATATCCAAGTATTAGGTTGTGCCCTTCTCCGACGTATAAACGCTGTACACTCAGCTTGTTTATACGTCGGTGAAGGGCAATAGACCAATCACCCAGATGCCAAATTCCATCTTATGGATAAATGAAAAATATCACTCTAAATTGTGTGTTTTTTGTTCAGCAAGTTTTGCAGGATGTACTTGAATGTGACGCCAAATGTCTTATGCAGAGTGATTTCTTCGAAGGTGTCTTTGCTATCATTAGGCTGGTTGCCGTTGTTTTCTCTCTTCTTCGCTTCACTTCTACGATCTCCTCGCACCCATTGCCACAACATGGCTGTGAACCTCCTCAGGGCGTACTCCAGGATCCCGACCAGCAAGATGGCGTTCATCACACCCATGGCGACCGCGAAGAACTTGATCGGATCCGCGGGTTGCGGGTGCGTGACCACGCAGTACGAGAGATACTGCGCGATGACGCCACGGATGATGATGTAGCTGAACACGAAGGCCAGGTCGTTGATCTCGTACCACGTGATCTCGCAGTTCACCAATTTTGCACTTTTTTAAAGCAATATTGCACGTCGTTTACTTGTTAGCCTGAGTTTCATTGAAAGAAACACTGCAGGCAGCTAAATACCGTCATAATTCTCAATGACGGCCAGTCTTTGCATTTTTGATTTTATGAAGCAAGAATGCTGCTGAGAAATATGTGTCAGTCCAAAAAGATCTGGAAAAAAATGGGGGAAAACTACCATACCACTACGTCACTTTTGTTCAAGTGCCAAAAAGTTACTTTCTATGGTTCTTTCTTCTATTTTCTCTACCTCCTACCTCCATGCTTTACCCGCCAGATTTCGAGCCCGCAATCTTCTTATTTAATAACACCAGCCTTACCCGCTACACCAGTCGAACTATCGTTGCCAGTAAGGGACTATAAAATGCATTTAAAGTATAAGGTTATAATAGACTAAATATTCATGAAAATGCATTATTCATGATGACGTATTGCACTTTCATTGGGTACGGGTGTTGTTGCGTCATGCGCACCGCGCACTAATAACCAATGCCACAAATTGTGGCCAAGACTGTCTGCTGCAGAGCTGGGGTGGGCCTGCAAAGTGTGCCCTAAAAACACATTCTTCCGAAAATATCTTCACATTTCCTTCCCTTTCTGGATTCGTCTGAGGTGCAATCACAAGGTGAGGTGAACATTGAAGTTTTAACTGGCAGATAACTGACGTACAAGTATGGTATTCATTCCAAACTGGGGGAAAATAAGCTGTTTTAGACACGAACATAAACTTTGTAACGATACGGCACGTATATATGTTCATCCCTCTCACTAAGTTTGTGCGCATGCGCCAAAATCTTGGCTTATGCCAGTGACTGACGAAATGGCGGCGCCGCGGAGAGGAAAGACACACCAATTTTCATCTCAAAACATCCTGTTCATTTTGCTAGATAAAAAGTGAAATATATGCCACCGGATGAAATTAAGTGAGTTTATTGTTATTTTATTCCCAATATTTTTTGTGATACAAATTCGACAGTTTCAAGAAAATGTCTTTCGGATCGTTGTTTCCTTTCCATTTCCATGCAATTATCGACAAAATGATAGCTAGTAATTGCTAGAACATTAAAATCCCCTGTCCAGTGTCACTAGCCGAGCAATGCCTTTTAATAAAAACTTTAACAATTGCTTTTCGTGGGCTCCTTTCCGCACCAGTGGAAACCGTGTGTTTCGAGGTACCCACCCACCAAATTTCGGGCCGGATCGCGGTGCTGAATCGCGGCGGGCTTCGTTTATCATTATTTCCTCTTAAAGACCATTAACAAAGGATAATCCGAAAGAGAATGCACGAATAGCTAAAGAAATCAAACGAAACTTACCCAATCAATACTTCTCAGAATATATTCAGTTTTCCGAATCCAGTATAGGCCTTATCTCGTAGCTTTAATATACGAGTATAAACTCTAGTGTATTGGGAGTAAGGGGAAGACAGTGTGTTCGCACGGTGATTGGGAATGTGCGTGCGACTTTCCACAAGGACAAATGTACTGTGCATGTGATGAATGGAACGGAAGATGAGTACCCATCCCATGGGTTAACAATAGGATCTTGTCTTGGTGACAGCACAGGGGGCCAGGCTAAGTTGAATAATTGTAGGGATCTGGTCCTTATCTACAAAGCACCCGTGTTATCTACAAAACCCGTGTTTGCATTGCGGGGGGGGGGGGTTAACTGATGACTTTAAGGAGAAATTTCCATCCGAAGATGATCATCCCTTAAAATAGTCCTGAAGCCCATCGCCATTTTGAAAAACGATGCCTACACTCCATTGCAAAATAGAGCGCTTTAAGGGCCCCAATTTCATCCAAATTACACAGAAGTACAAGCTCACAGTCCTGTGCACGGTTTCCACCCATATTTTTTACAAACCCTCCAGTTCATGGCCCACAATACTCTCAAATACTGAAATTTTGAGGGCATTGCAAATCGTACGTGCATTGCAGATTGGTGATGCCCTTTTCCCACTGAAGCTGTTGAATAACAAACCCTCTTACATTGGAAATATGTTTCTTGGTTGACAATTGGGGTAAGAAATATACCAGTTTAGGCTTGAAAATTGACACCAGGGGCTCAGAGTGATTATAATGTGAATGGGGGGGGGGGGGGTCAAAGCGGCGGGGGGGGATTGATACACATGCCTACATATTTATTTTATTTCAAAGACCCTTTTGAAAACACTGATATGGTTATTGGAAAATGTTAATTGGCCAAACAGGACAACAAAAGTACCCCCCCCCCCAAAAAAGAATATAAATATGGGACATGGTTCTCTAAGCACTCGTTTTCAAACATCATAAACAGCCATTAACACCCTTTCCTTTTGCATCACGTGTGCTTCTAGCGGCTTTAACTCGGAAAGAAAACAGTACCATCGTTTTGAGATTTACTAACAATCAAAAAAAATAAAAATATCACAACACTCTGAAAAAAATTACATAGGTTTCTTTTTCTTCCTCACCTGCTTTTATACAATTTACTAGCACACTTGACCCTTGAGATTTTTTTTTAAAAACGCTCCTAATGAGCATACCACAAGATCCGTACGAAAAGTTGCAGGAAGTTTTTCCCAAAGTCGGGGAAATATGTATCCGTGATTATGATGTAACCGATCAGTACGGGCAATACAATGGATAACCTTCAAATCGATTACATGTCTGGAATTGACGTGCACGTTGTCAGTTACAACACTGGATGTAATTTCACGGAATAGAGATTTGGCCACAAAACAAAGTAACAAAAAATCTCTACGAGATTTTAGTGAGCCCCAGTTAAGTATCCTTAGTCTACCATCACACGTCATTTCCATTCTTCGCTGTCCTAGAATAAAACGAGAGGCTCTTCTTTGAATTTTCTCAATGTCGTCAATGGACTTCTGTGTGTACAAATTCAACACTGGCAAGCCATATTCTAAAACTGGTAAGATGAGCAATACTGGAAATAAGGCCAAACTATGAAGCCCGGGAAGGGACAGGGTGGAATTTTTTTTTTGTAATTTGCTAATTCGTTCGCACTAATTGCTAATTCGTTCCCACGAATTGCTATTTCGTTCGCACAATTTCCTAATTCGTGGGAACGAATTGCTAACTCGTGCATCCGGGAACGCGTTAGTAATTCGTGGGAACGAGTTGGTAATGGGAACGAAATAGCAATTCGTGGGAACGAATTAGCAATTCGTGGGAACGAAATAGCAATTCGTGCGCACGAATTAGTAATTCGTGGGAACGATTAAGCAAATTACAAAAAAAATAAAAAATCCACCCTGTCCCTTCCCGGGCTTCATACCAAACATCTTATTTGCCCGAGCAGTGATGTATTTCACATGGCTATCCCAACTAAGCCGACTATTCAACCCAATGCCAAGATATTTAATCTCATTCACTACTTGGAGGGTCACCAACTCTTTAAAGGTCAGATTTTGTGTGTGTGTGGTCTTATGCTGGCCCCCACTTTATAAAAACAAGCTGATCGGCATTAACAATTGAAAGATACTATTGTCCTCTATTGTTTAACTTTCCCTACTGAATACAGAAACAAATTCAACTTCATGTACGTACACGTATACACAGTGTTTTCATGCCTGAGCGCTTACAATCTCCATAATGAGGTGAGGTGTGTTTGTATAAGTGTCTGGGCAAAGGGTTAAAATAGATAAGAGGGCTGGTCAGTTTACAGTGATGAAATACACAAGTACGGCTTTTGCCGTTGGGGGGGGGATTGCTCGCAAAGGGGGGCCCGGCCCCACCAGGCCCCCCCCCCCCCCCCCACTCTTGACGACGGGCCTGAGAACTACTGTTTTCTCCAGAAAGCCTCTCGTGAAGGTTACACGCAATGGAATGATTCCACTGCATGTAGGCTGCCCTCACCATTCATCATTCAAAAGTGGCTATGGAAGTTTACTGACTGTCTTCAATTAATTGCCCTCTGTCTGTGTCAATATAGTCTAGCTGAGGATTAATTACTGTCAAGGAAACACCCCCATCCACCATCACTGCCTTCCATCCACCCAACCCCCCCCCCCAATAAATATGAACAAAGGGGACTTAAGTATCCTTGCTGGTTTATTCATATTGTACACATCACTTGTAAGTGAGCCTGACAATGTGTGTGTGTGGGTGTGGGTGGGTGGGTGGGTGGGTGTGAGCTTGTCTTACATACGCAGTGTGGACTTCCGAACAAAAGACGTCCACATAATGTAGGTAGCACCGACGTTGTGTGGACTTACCCCACGTCCACACAGTGTTTCCCCATTTCTGGAAAACAGGTTTAGAGGCATTTTTGGGTTAGGTTTATCTGTAGCAGAATGAAGAGAAACACTAAAGGGAATCATAGAAAAAAAATTGGGTTGAAAGAGTTTTCACAGTTTGAGAAAAATGAGTTTTTTCACTGGTTTTTCTTAACTACACGAAAGCAATGGAAAGTCCACACTAGTCATGTGAAACAAGTGTGGGTGTGTGTGTGTGTGTGTGTGTGTAATTACATGCACTTCTCACTTTTTTATCCAAGCAGAGGGGGGAATTTTTTTATCCCATCCATATCACTTCTAGTGTGATAACATGGGGCGATTTGGGCGTGGTGTGTACAAGAGGAAGAAGGCTGGATTTCAGAAAGGCAACACTTAGTCACCTCAAAAACTAAATCCACAAAAACGTCAATTGCACACAGGCTCACCTACAGTCTACAAAAGACCAACGCATGAGCAACTGGAGCAGACGGGTCACCAAAGATGCGCAGGGATTCCACTGTCAAACTCATATGGATGAGCCAACCAGGTCCGTCATGCTGCTCCTGGGGCCAATTTCATAGAGCTGCTTAAGCACAAAATCTGCTTAAGTACAAAAACGTCTTGCCTAATAAAATCATGTTACTGGCCAAAACTCCATGTGATTGTTATGCTAAGTAAACAACAGCTAAATACCAGTCACAAACAATGTACATCACATGGAGTTTTGGCCGGTAACCTAATTTTACTAAGCAATGTTTTTTCGTGCTTAAGCAAATTTTGTGCGTAAGCAGTTCTATGAAATTGGGCCAAGTGGCGCACCCAGGATTTGGTTTTTTTTAGGGGGGGGGGCTAAATATTTTTTTTCAAAAAATGTTGCCCAAAATATTTGGCCGCAGAAAAAAAATTGAGTTTTTTGTCGGGGGCGGACTATTTTGACGTTGGTGGCGCCACTTACACCCCCATTATACTACTCGAAAATAGGCCACATACATATCACCAAGGTAAAATCGTGGGACTAAAAAAAAACAAATTACAAAAAAACCAACCATGAACCTCGGGGGGTGGGCAGACCTCTGCGCCAGACCCCAAGCCCCCCCCCCTCCGGTGCGCCACTGTGCTGCTCTAACCCAAAGTCCACGAAACTACCCTTGTAGGAGAGATGCAGCATCGGGAGGTTCTGCAAGGACAGAGAGAAACATACCGATTCGTTAGCATTGATGCAACCGTCAAGTTAGGCATGCAGGCTGCACTTAGTCATCAGCAAGCAAATCCCATGATGCCGAGGTGCGCAGAGGTCTGGGTGTGTCTGAGATGTTGGCCTGCCAGAAGTGCGGAGTTCACACCGACAACACAAAACTGTACAGGGTGAGTAAAAAAAACCCCGAAACCCAAATATCGGGACCATTGTTTTAGTGAAGTTCTGCATGTAGCACTTTCAAAATCTAGGATATGAAAGCCCAATTCATAATCTTTCTTTTAGTACAAGACTCATTCGAATCACTCATGTACTTTTCAAGTTACGGAGTTTAAACACAACCGCCGTTTTAAGGTTCTGTCCACATTATGAGTATAAGAGGTGACTAATAATACATATGAGACCAACCGTATTGATCTGGTAGCCTCTTATCAATAATGTACACTTCATACATTTTATGGTTTGTTAACGTTTTAATCCATAATATGTTTCTCAGTCATGCCGAATCAGTTGCAATACAAAAAAAACCCAGTTAACTCCTTTGTCACAATATAAAAGGTATAATATGCACACTTTCAAACTTTCAGTTCGATTTCTCATGACAGGGTTTTTTTTAATGTGTCATACTATTTTTTTTTAATTGTTTATTTCAATCTTATGGACAACCATAACAATAAACAATCATAATACATGTAGATATGACATTAATGTTGATGTACTAGGTTATCTTTAAGAACGTTATCATAATATATATTATATAGGTTATCATTACGAAAGTGTAAATAACTACGGTGGTATAAACACGTTGTCATAGAAAGTCTTTGTTTTCTTTTCCATGCAACTTTGCTCTGAATAATATTTCTTTGAAGAAAATATTAAAATATTAATCCTTCTATTTTCCATATTAACATTCTTGTTTCATATATTGTAATATTAAGCTAATAATATTAAAAGCTATATAAGCTGATATATTAGATTCACAGTTCTAAATCTACAACTTAAAGCCAATACACAATAATGTATATATGTTAATTCTATTTTTTTTTTTTAAATCTATATTCTATTTAATGCCAATTATATATGGGTGGGCTTCCACTATACTGAATATCAATCCAGCGAGACAGCAGTCCATATTCTTGAATTCTATGGAAATTCGAAATTAAGGTTCCCCATTTCAGCGCAGACATTGAGACTGTTATTCATTTGATCGCGACGATTTTTGTTTTGTTTTACTGCCAAGTACTCTATGCAGCAATGCGGCTTCCTCATCAGGCTTCCTGATGCAAAGCGATGGGTTTCATCATATACACAAATATATTATACAAATATAACATGGTTTGAGGGTGAACAGTCGATATTCGCTCCCCGAGGTATTGGAAGTTGACAAACTAGTTCACGAGGCGAAGCCGAGGGAACTAGTTTGTCAACTTCCAATACCGAGGGGAGCTAATATCGACTGTCAACCCGAAATAAACCATGTTATATTTGTTTTACTATACCTCATACATATTCAGTTGCCGATTTGTTTTATATATCATTGTGCACCTAAAACGAAATTTTCGGAGAAACTTGAACAGCTCACCAAAAGAATATTGTTGCTCAACTTCACTAGTTCGGTTTGTTTGCAATACAGTAACTACAGTTGTAAATACAGTTGTTTGTGTACAACTTTCTTTTGTACAGAAGGCATCTTTATTGTCCATTCATTTTCTCCAGTCCGGCAATTATATAATTTACGCGAACCGCGTACCGTGCAACCAAACAACTCTTTTGGGCGATGTTCGCACGTGCGTACTACACCCGTGCGACAGTTCCTCGATTGCTTTGTAAAGCGCATGCGTAGTAGACTGTCGCACGGGTAACCCGTGCGACAGTCTACTACGCATGCGTATTAAGCCTGCGCGTGAATCCTCGCGCGCGCGTTTGGTAAACAGCAAGAATAACATCTGGCACGTGATGGTGAACTGACCAGTGAGAGTTTGGCTCTCGATCATGAATATGTATGAGGTATAGTAAATAATATTTATAACCCAATTTCATTCATAGTACTCTGGTATAATGGTGTGTCACTGACACTCGATTTCGTAGCTCAAAGTTTTGATAGTTGCAAAAGTAGCGAAGCCTGGTTTTGGAGTACGAGGACACAATTTTTCTTTGCTCATGGAAGCGGGACCTAAAATGTTTCTTCCGGAGTGGAAGGTTGCAGACCAGAAAATCGGTCCGAAATTGCCTACGCCGGCCAAATCACGATTTGCATGCCCTCAAAATCTTCAGTATTTGAGCATGCTGTGGGCCATGAACTTGAGGGTTTGTAAAAAGTATGGGTGGAAGCCGTGCACAGGACTGTGAGCTTGTAGTTCCGTTCAATTTGGATGAAATTGAGGCCCTTAAAGCGCTCTTTTTTACAATGGAGTGTAGGCATCGTTTTTTCAAAAGTGCGATGGGCTTCATGACTATTTTCAGGGGTGATCATCGTCGGATGGAAATTTCTCCTAAAAGTCATCAGTTGACCCCCCGAAAATTGAAAAGAAAATAAAAGACGATGAAATAAGCTTTAATTTGATGTGTGTCTCCAACACCTTGGAGAGTTGTGAGTATTTTCCCCATATTTCTGAAGTGGGAGCATTTACCATTGGGGTCAAAAGGAACAAAAACTCAATTAACTCCCGTTGGGGGCGCCCTACTGCAAGGTAGCCGCAAACAGAGGGCTTGTTTTCAGGCCAGAAATCGCAGTCAGAGATTTTTTTCTCTTGGCGGCGCACTGCCTTGTGAATCGCCCGAATTTTACACACTTAATCAAAGTAGGCCTACATGTATAGTTACTTCCTATGTCATATGGACTGCAGCATCCGCGAATCTCTATTAGCGTTTTGTTTTCTATTTCTAAACGAAGGAGCGAACAGGTTCGGGCAATAAGATGTGCAGGCCACGGAATAAAGTACGTTTTAAATAGATTTTCAGGAACGGTCTTAATCCGTTCGCAGAGATAAAAACATGTATATTAAATATGTTACAATTGATACATGATAAAAAGCTTGTTAAAACTTGAGCCCCGAAAAAATGGTGGAAGGTATTTACATTCCATTTGGATCAACAAACCTGCTGACATGAACAGTTTTGCTACCTACAGGTAAACACTTCAAAGTTCTTAGAAATTACTACCGACACATAATCTCCAACAAAAGACCAAGTATTGTTTAAAAAACCTTTTCTAGACATCGTCTTTGTTCCAGGCAACTTTGAGCTCTCTGACAAAAAGTCTACTTGTCTTAGAGTGGATGTCTGTGACTTGTTTTCAAACGGCCCTGGTAGGCATGTGGTGCGCTCCATTAGTTATCATCACGTTCTGGTCGGATCACACTGAAGTTCTCGTAATGGCATCGATTCACCTCCATATATGTCTAAGGGAAGATAAAAATGAAACGAAGTCTTCGCAGAGTGGTTTGACCTAAAGAGGTACAGTCTGTCGTGTTCAACTTCCCCCCCCCCCCCCGAAAAAGTCCTTTTATTTTTTATTTTTTGTCTAGCAATACAAAAGTTATTCACATTTGAATGAGACATTGTACAAAAAGGTGCAAGATGGTCAAAAGATAAAAGTCGAATTTTTTTGGAAGAGCAAGGACAGTACATCTTAAAGGCAGTTTGAGAGGCTCACACTCTCACACGAACCCATTTCATAACGTTTACATCAGCTGCATTGGCTACCAGTTAAATCCCGGATACTTTTAAATTATTGGTTCTGATTTACAAAGGCACACATGGATTAGCCCCAGTTTTAGCTCCAAGAAATAATCGACAAATATTTATCCACCAAGAACTCTCCTCTCTAGTTCCAAAGATCTTCTCACTCCATATCCAGTCACCACCAAATCGTACCGTCAACGTGCCTTCCAATTCACTGCTCCCAAACTATGGAACGATCTCCCAAACCATAACTGACCCACCTTTGAGCAATTCAAACTGCATGTACATCTTAAAACTCGCATGTTTATTTTCACAAGCGAATAGAGACTTAATTGTATTATGCACAGGCGCGGTTCTATGGGGGGCTAGGGGGGGGGGGGCTGTAGCCCCCTCCACAATTTTGTCTAGCCCCCCCCCAAAAAAATAAATTCCGTAAAAAAAAATGCATTAGAAAAAAGAAGGATTGTGATGTACATGCGAACGGTCTCCCCCTAAAGAAGAAATAGCCGTGACAAGGGTGCATTAGTTAATATAGTGCAATGGCGGATCCAGGATGGGGGGACCAAAAGGGGCCATGCCCCCCCCCAAAAAAAAAACCCAAATTTTTTTTATGTCACATCGCAATAAAGGCAGGCAATGAGTACACCACCATCTTTTCCTCAAAAACAATTGGTTAAAGTGGTCAGAAATTGCCTCAGATCGCACAAAATTGTTAAGCGGGCCCCGAACCACACGCCTTAAGTTTTTGGACCCACTTTTTGGGGGACCAAATTTTTTTTTGGCCCCCCCCCAAAAAAATTGTATATGCAGCAGAATCGGCTGTTGTATAGACTGGGAGATTTTACGAAGTGTTACTGTTATTTAGAGCATAATACGGTTGTTCGAATGTATACCCATGCTGTGGAAAACCTCGGCGATTTTCAAAATCTTCCAAAAATACATACAAACATCGCTTAATTTTTTAGGAGTGGAACATAAGGGGTGTTTTTTTTTGGCAATTTACTCACGTGTTCGATCTTATTGTCGTCCATCTGAGTCAAGATGGAGATCAGTTCCTTGAAGGAGGGTCTCCTGTCTGACTGTTCCTCCCAGCACCGCAGCATCAGGGAGTAGCTGAATTTAAATCAGATATCACTTAGTGCGAAAATGGAGGGTTTTTTTTTGCACCAGACAAGACAACAGCCATGTACAGAGAAAAAAAATATCCCAGGATCAAAACATCTTACGAGATGTGGTTTTAGTTTTACCCACTGTGGTGTCATCGTTGTTATTTTACTCCAAATGTATTCAAATCATTTTTGCCAGCACAGTTGCGATTATCTCTTTGCAATTAGCCCTACAGAAGCACTGTGTGTGGGCCTATAAACGGCTCCGAGACAGACGAAATATGTATTTTAAAAACTTTGTTTAAGGCGACGCACTCGGACAAATGGAAATCGCATAATGCATGGGATATCACATTGCTGCAAGAATATCAGTCAAAGACAACTTTACAAGCCATTTTAAACACATCCTTTCTCGTTGTACATATCATTTTACTTAGTAAATATAATTGCTGTAGACTTGATAGGTGATGGGTCAAAACAAACCTGTATAAGTTCTTGCTAAGAGGCTGACCAATCAGTTTTTTTAAGAGATAGAGTTTTGCAGTATTTTTTTATTGTAATAAATGCAAATTACTAGAAAATTACATAAAATAGATTTGTAGTATCTTACATTTCCTCACTACAATTGCTCGGCTTGGCCATGCGGTAGCCAGACAAGAGCTGAGTCGACAGGGACTTAGTGGGGATGTCTGCGTAGGGAGTTCCTCCTTTAGGAAAAACAACGAGGGAAAACGTTTTTGCTTCATTTTCACAGCAACGTTAACAATTTAGTGACTAAACTGTAAAACACTATAGAAACAGGGTCTACGGTTTCCTTCAAAATTCTCAACGGGAAGGGAAAGTTTGGATATGGTTTTCAGACTCACGAGTCCCTGTCCTAGTTTTTCATCATGCATACATTTGTTTCCATGTTGTTGACAATATCAGACATAACATAATGTCGATGAGAAAATAACACGAAATGAGTAACTGAATAGGGAACACGAAATGAAATTCAGTGAATAAAGAGTATGAAATAATAGGGGCAACGAAGCATAACAATAGTAAAATTAATGCACAATTTGCGTATAGCTCTGATTGCGATAATTAACGAAGAATTGTCTTTAACTATTCTTGAATATTTGTGTACCAGCGGTTAACTGGATTTAATTACCAGGGATTTTATTTTTATTTTGACTAAGCACCAAATGGGTGTTCATAAGCGCAATATTCTGTGTTATAAAACTAAGCCAAGCTCAGTGAAATCGGGGTGAGAATGTGAGTGCTTTATCAAATTGAAACAAAGTATGATAAATCATTAACCGATATGCATTATTATGATTTGACCCAAATTGTACTCCAACGGAAGTAGGCCAAACCAGTTGTGGATCTACAGAATGTAAGATTATTTCCTAAACGCGATATCTCCATTTGAAAAAGTGGCAAATTTAACGATTTAACCACTAAAAACGGTATAACAGCTGTTCAAAACTTCATTTCCCCCCGCTTTATTGTATTCTTAAATTGTGTTGAACTATAAAAAAAAAACCTGTCGAAAGTGGCTTGGGTAGCCATCAGAGGGCGGGATTCTTATTGGTAACAAAATGGCGTTGATCGGATTTCGGAAATTACTTGTGTATGCCTGAAATGATTTGGGCCTAAGGACCAGTTATTCCTCATGAATTGAAACCTAAATACAATCACCCACATGATTGCAGTATTTGACACACTAACAATGGCTTTGCATTTAACGTATTGCATTCATTAATGGAGGAACAAACATTATCATTACTTGTTTTTAGTTAGGCATCTTTGTCACCCTGGGATTTCTATGGAATAATGGGAAAAGTGTTGCACTTACCAAGAGTGGCAATTTCCCACAACAGAATTCCAAACGACCATCTGTTCGGAAACAACAAAGATATTATAGTATAATTATTTACGAATACATCGGAAAGAACATTACAAATTTACGCATTTCAAACTTGGTAAACTGACACGGTGTATTATGTCATTAGACAACAATAACAGACCAAGACTTGAGCGACTACATGTGGCCGAATAGCTTCAAGCCCCAATGAAGTCCAGCAGAAATATGATTGGGTAGGGGCTTTCATCTGGTCTTTGTTTCTTTATACTTACATGTTTTCCGCACAACATGGAATACTTATAGGCACTGGCAGTACGGGATATCGATAAATACCATGACTGTGGTCAGATAAATGATTCAAATTCAAGTGGCGTTGCTGGGATCTCAAATTGGCTGGGGAGGAACTGAAAATAAACTAAAACAAATTAAAGGATTTCCAATGTACTCACACATCACTCTTTGTGGTGTAGATGCGAAGGTTGATTGACTCAACAGCCAGCCAACGGGTAGGAACGCGTCTCTGAAACGAAGAAGACCCATCTCATAACCCGGTGACCAACTATCGAAGACATTACTGAGGTTGTACGGCGCTCGCGCTCAGATCGCATGCGCGCAACCACTCAGTGCTCCTTGGACCCATCCCGTTTTGGAAGTGACTACGTCATACACGGGCATGCACCACTGATAAGTGGCCCCGATTTGCTAAACCCGTTGTAGCATGAATTTAGGTTTTATGAAATACGGACTCATTGGTGGTATTGCGCATGCTCATGCATAGATAATTAGGAGGGGGACTGGTCACGTGGGAGGGTTTAACCAATAAAAGGGAAGAAGAGTCCGATTTTCATACGAGTCCGATTTTCATATGACACCGTCACTTGGAACTTCTTCCGGTTCCAATAGTTCCAATGATGTGCAATGCTACTCTGTGTGTAGTGGGCGTGGTTTAAGTCGAAATGACGTCACACTTACTTACTGGATAGTGTGATCCTACCTCAATAGTGGCCTCTAAATGTGATCGCTGGGTAGTCTATGTGGCGAGGTTTTTTCTGAGATGGGTGCACAATATATCGAGTTCTTTCAGTTACAAACCTACTAAATATTGAACAAACGAGGTTGAGACATGGCTATAACAGAGGCAACAATGTCGAGGCGTAACTAAAATGAAACTGCGATAACAATCGATACCGTGGATGTTTGAATGTAGACATCCTCTCCTCGAGAAAGCCCAAAGTCGCCAACTTTCGCCACCAGTCCCCGTCCAAGCAGAATGTTTCTTGCTGCCAAATCTCGATGAATAACCTGCATATTTGAATGTAATTTTTAAACATAATGGTAAAACTAAAACTCATATCAATAATCTGATAAAACGCAAATTCATGAAAATGTTTGTGAGCAGTTTACTAGTGAACATGGAAAAAAAAATGAAGTATCGATATCGTTACAAACCTAGTGTGGACATTGTTTTGTTTTCATGTAGTTCAGAAAAACCTATCCAAAAAAACCTCATTTTACTCACACTGTCAAAACACTTTCAAACAAATGTTTTTTATATGATTTTTGTTTGTGTTTCGCTTCATTTTGCCACAGATAATCCTAAACCAAAATCCCTCTAAACCTGTTTTCCAGAGAAGGGGAAACGATGTGTGGACGTGGGCAAGTCCACACAACGCCACTGCTACCTGGTTTATGTGGACCTCTTTTGATGTAATGCTTGTACATCAACTCAAACTAGACTCTGACACAACACTGATCATGAGGTGACGAATCTAACCCGATTAATGTTCTTTATAATACACCAAGCGACCCTGTTTGCAAACACGTTGTGATCATGAGACGCCGACCACCCTTCCCCTTACTCTTTGCTACATTGCCTACCTCAGTTGCAATAGCTTTAAACCACTTTGGTGACTGGAATGGAAAAAAAACCACTTTGGTGACTGGAATGGGAAAAAACACTTTGGTGACTGGAATGGAAAAAAACACTTTGGTGACTGGAATGGAAAAAAAACACTTTGGTGACTGGAATGGGAGAAACCACTTTGGTGACTGGAATGGGAAAAAACACTTTGGTGACTGGAATGGGAAAAAACACTTTGGTGACTGGAATGGGAAAAAAACACTTTGGTGACTGGAATGTGGAAAAAACACTTTGGTGACTGGAATGGAAAAAAACACTTTGGTGACTGGAATGGGAAAAAACTTGGCTGGTTGGAATGGGATTAACCACTGGTGCTTGGAATGGAAAAACCACTTTGGTGACTGGAATGGGAAAGCCACTCTGGTGACTGAAATGGGAATACCACTTTGGTGACTGAAATGGGAATACCACTTTGGTGACTGAAATGGGAAAAAACACTTTAGTGACTGGAATGGGAGAAACCACTTTGGTGACTGGAATGGGAGAAACCACTTTGGTAACTGGAATGGGAGAAACCACTTTGGTGACTGGAATGGGAAAACACTTCAGTGACTCGGTTGTGTTCACATGCCAACCATTTTGTAAACAGGTGACACTGTCTCGAATGACTAAACATACCCCGGATGTGGCAAGGTGATTCATGCCCTTGGCAACATCTAAAGCAAAAGCCACCAGCTGGCCAGACGACAAGGCATCCTCATCTGACTCTGACTGTAGGCGGGCCTTCCTCAGAAAGCTGCGCAAATCACCGTTGGGAAGGAACTCCAATGCAACGTACAGGACATCTGACAGAAAAGACGAAACACCCATCCCAAATCAAGTTTGCAGTTGTTCATGATTATGCCGCAAACTATCGGCTATTTTGAAGTTGGCCGCATTTTAATGTAAAGGGTCCTAGCTCTAACTCATATCTCTTGTTTGATCATACACGTATACGAACAACGATTGGACGGTACATACAGGGACCGTCTTGAAAGTAAAGCGAAAACCCTTTATTTAGAGATTTGATTGAGCGCCTGAAATGATGATACATTGATGAGGAAAATCTATGTTTTAGATTGGTTAAGAAAATGTAGGAAATACTCGGCTCGGTTTCAAATGCTTTTTATTACCTATAATAATTGAACTTAATTTCCAACGTGTTTTCTTTTGAAATGCCATCAGCAAAGTCGAAAGAAATCTAAACCAGAATTGATAGCGTTACCTTCCCGTTGGCATGCGCCAAGAAGTGCTACGACGTTGGGATGATATCCGATGTTCGTCATGGTTCGAAATTCGGCCATAAAGTCCTCCCTGTCCTTCTGAGTCACGTGACCTGAGGCACAAAATTTAGTGAATGAAGATTTCAGTGTAATTTAACGGGTTGTTTTTTTTTTCCATGTACAAGCCCTAATTACGGGTCGTATACATAAAAATGATTCTATTTTCTGTAATTGGATAGCAATCTAGTTTGTTCAAGGAGGCTGAATACTAATGACATAGACGTCGCCAGGATTTTTTTTGTAGAGGAGGGCAAAAATATTTTTCCCCCAAAAATGCTTGTATTTCTTAACATATTCTCGATTTATCAGTTTTAGAGGGGGACAGAGGCATTTTGCCCCCTCCCCCAACCCATGAAATTTACACCAATTGACTTCGCGCCTCTTTTTCTTATTTTATGTGGTTTTGGAGAGGGAGTAATAAAAAAAAACGTGGCTAGCCTAACTATGGTAAAATTGAACAGAATATTGTCCGAGAGGTCATACATTGCCACCTTGCTCATGACCTTCACAAGGTGGCGCTCTTCTTGTCCGATTTTGCGTTGTTTCCTATATGGACACGTAATAAATTTACTCTAAAAAAACCCCAAATAACATGAAAATCATTCAATCTGACTACATTTTTCCAGTCAGTATTGATATATAGTTATGTACATAACTAAAGTTGGAGTCAAATCCAACTACTTTTTCTAGTCATAGTATGAACATTTGCATGTTTAACTAAATTTCTAGCATATTTTCAATAACTAGGAAAACCATTCAATATTTTGACTAAAGACGGCTCTGATATTTGCGTCGTTACAGCGACCCCATTCACTGAGAAAATGGCGTCTTGGCAAATCTAAGCCGCGTCTGAGTTTCATGGCTACGGCTGCAAATTACGCACGGATCTATGGGAAGTGACTGCAGCCGCTTGCCAGCGGCATCCATAGGCACGTGCGTAATTTCCAGCCATAGCCAAATAATTCGGACGCATTTTCACCTTTCAATATTTTAATTGCCGCTTTGGTCACTTGTCCCTCTACGTTGACGGCCCCTGCTCTCACTTCGCCAAAGTTTCCCCTGCCGAGGATCTTATTGTCAACGGTGAGATTGCTCCAGGCAACTTCCCATCTTTGAGCCCAATCCGGAAGGCCAGGCTCTTCGTAAATTGCAGTGTTTTCGTCTGGTAAAACCGTGTCATCGTAATCGACTGTAGTCTGAAAAATGGTGGTAAATAATCATGTTGCAGTGTTAACAAAACAAAGCAACAGTTATCTCCTCATATTAAAGAAAGTCAGTTCAAAACTGTTTTAAGTTCGACGTGAACTGTTTGTCATTATTGCCACTTCTATTTCAGGGGGACAGAGTTATTGCAAAGTTTACAAAGCTGTTGTTTTTATCTTAATAATGGCGGTCAGTTTTCTTTGAGATTTTACTTGAAAGCCGTATAATTGAAAGCCGTATCCAGTTTCAGTGATCCTAGTACGCCATTTTGTGGTATAGAATCGCCAATGTTGCCAGCTTGGTCGTGATCCCCAGCTACATTAGCAGTACCGACTAGCGACATCAAAGACTAGGTAAATCGGGTCACTGTCAACGTATGGGGTTGGATAGCTCAGTTGGTGGAGCACCGGAATGTCAATCCGGAAGTCGCAGGTTCAAACCCCGCCCCAGTCAATTTCTGTTCAACTTAGAAGAGAATAAGAGAAAGGATTAAAAAAGACACTAACCATCTCCACAACTCCATCGCTGGCCGCCGGAGTGTGCCGTGCACGACGCTTCAACCGCAGTTTGCAGCCACAGGCAACGACTACAAGAATCAGTACTACGCTACTCACGCTGACGACAACAATGACAACTGTAACACGGCCTTCACCTTAACACGGTGAAGATGTAAGAAAAACATGTTTGAACAAGGAAGGGAAGTAGGAAAATCTGGGGCCTGAAATTGGCAACAAACACAAATCGTTCGGCACGGAGAAAGCTGGATTGATAGTCACTGGACACTGGTCACAGAGTCATATCGGAAGGCTAAAACGAAAGTAACAAAATATTGCGCATCGAAACATTACTTGGAGCATCAGAAGAAGCCATGGCTAGCGCCTGTTGATCAAAGGCATACATATCACAGTTGGTAAGCCACTGGAGCTGCAATCAGCAGATCGGAGGTTCAAACGCCACTCAAATAGTATGTAACTTAAACAAATTTCTTATACAAACAGTAATAAAATATTACAGTAAATCAAATGAGCAGATCACTGAAGTTTATTACCAATCAAAATGTTACAATTCATTTCATACAATATTCATAGGAGTAAGATGGGAAGAACTGCCAAATAACGTTACCTTCGACTGCCACTACAAAGGTACACGTGGCACTGTTGCCGCTTGCATCCGTGGCATTAAACTGCACTGTAGTGACACCAAGGGGTAAGATTGAACCAGACACTGGATCATCTACAGGTGTAATGGGTAGCATGGAGTTATCCATGACAGTGGCTAGCTCCCAGGTTACATTGGCTGTGGCTAAGCCAGCATCAGTACCAACCGTGAATGCCGCTGGACATGTAATCACTGGATCTTCATCATCTGAAAATCAAATGGGATACAAAAGAATTACAGATTGTGATTCTATGTCAACTATGGACTTTGTGCTGAAGTCCCCGCCAAGGGAGCAAATAATTAAAAGCGATTCACAAGTAAATGAAGTGATTCATAAGAGCAGAGTATTGCAAATCAAAACGAGATCAAAATTTTAACAATATTTAGATTTGCCTAATCCATTCCATGCATATTTCAATAAAGTCAACTGAGAGAGAAAAAAAAACCCTAGAAAATATCAAATTTTCCTGTTTAATCTTTGTTCTAAAACAAACGCCAATATCATTAATTTAAACCAGCACCAAGCCTGCCTTTGCCTTGCGGGGTAGTCTTTTTACGTACCAGCATCCGGGGCGCGTCACGTGTCCGGGTAGACGCATGGGCCTTGACTAAAGGCTAAGCCTACCTTGGCGCGGTTGCAAGAAAAATGCGAACAGAAAAGGATCACCTACCAATCACGGTTACGAACATGTCGCACACTTCACTGTTCGTGTAAGAGTCAGTTGCAGTGTACTGCAACAGATGCACACCGGTGCTCAGACTTAGTCTTACACTGCCACCAATGTCGTGCTGGGCACCAGCGACATCAATGGAGACGCTAAAATTCCCTGTGTTATCAACGACAGAGTCCAGAAGCGGTAATGTAAATGTGGCCACAGGTGCAGCACCATCAGTGGGCACTGTTTCATTGGCAGGACAGGTGATGTTAGGAGATTCGTTATCTGCGATATCAAGATGAAACAAATTAAAACACAGCTTGATTCAAAACGAAGAAAAACCATGAACAGCATGATAATCCCGGGACTTGCTAAACTTGACAAATAGGCTATCAGCTTCGGTCAAAATATTGGGCCACCGAAACAGCAAACTGCATAGCGATTTTTGGCAAGATATGCACATCTAGACGGTTGGAAAATGTGTGATAGCTTTCTAGTATGAGCGGTGGCAGTTTTGGGAGTGTTATAACTTTTATTTATTTTTTTCGAAATGGCCGCCAAAATGCATGAATCGGATTAATTATATGTGATCACAAGCGTGTTTTGGCTGCCATTTTTTTTTTTAAGTGATAGCACCGAAAAAGCTGCCACCGCTGCAATGCTTTCACATAATTATTTTCCAACCTCAGGAGTGCATACCTATGCCAAAAGTCACAATTACCATTATTCCCTCATTTGATACCGACCAGAACCCAAGGATGATGGCCTACAAGTGACTTTCTCTAATTACCCCTTTGATATAAATATTAACAGAATGTCTCCAATATGCTATTGGGATTTTATGTTATGTTTTTGAGCTACATAAACAATTACTACACACAAGGAATATTACAAAAGCCAGAAAACATCATACATTGTGTAACACGGGAACATGAAAAAAAGATGCAAACAATTCTGTGTATTGTGTATCGTAATTTACCCTCAACGGTGATGGAGAAACTGCATACACCTGTCAATCTCTCATCACTTGAGTCAGTAGCCACACAATGAACAATGTAGGTGCCGACACCAAGCGCTTGCCCACTACTATCAACATTGAAACAATTGAGATTCATCACTCCAACATTATCAGTGGCATCGGGTTCAATATAGGTCACGTAGGCAGTTGGTAAGCCGGGTGATGTTGAAAAAGTGAGATTCTGCGCGCACGTTATATTTGGAGGTTCCATGTCTGTAGTTGAAGAACCAAAGAAAAACAAATTAAAACTTGATTAATAAAAAAAATAGATCAATACTCTATGTAGCATATTTGGGAAGTGGGGAAAGAACAAAGTATATTTCAATATTTTTTTTAGCAGCTCAAACAAAAACGCAATATTTTGATTTATTTGAGATCAAGCAAAATAGGTCAAGCATGAAGAGAAAAAACAAACAAACTGGAGTTTCAATTTAAAAAAAAATGACAAAAACGTTTAATGACACCAGAATAAAAATTCACTGCATACAATTTTCATGTGTGCATGAATCAGTACGCACATGCAGGCTGTAGGCCTACATGCAGTTTTAAACTAACAAGACTAGATCACAGTCTAGATGGTCGACTTGAAAGTGCTTATGGCTTTCTCTGCCTCCTAAAAAAATGATATATATGTCCACCTTGGGCCTAGGACTCCAACGATTATGTGTTAATTGAACTAAGTAATAGATAATTAAAATTGTTTTACAGTTGCTTTTTTGATTCAGTTAATCAAAAAAAAGCAGTTGCTTTTTTTGATTCAGTTAATCAAAAAACAAAAACAAACTTCATTCAGGAGGGGCAAGAGCATGCATCAAAAATATTGTTAAGCATAAAAAAAAACAGTTTCAAACATTATATTATATTTCTCAATTTAGTAAAATTGATTTTTTTTTTTCAGAAGTGTATGCATGCATTAAACAATCCCCAAGACGACCAATGCACTTAGAGAAAAGAATGTCACATCCAACTTTTAAAAAGAACAGGGTTGTTGAAAGAGTCATAATGGTGGCTAAAAAATTCTTCCTTTTGAAGAAACATTTGAACGCCCTAAGCTTTTCAAGAACTTGTTTAAATGTGTCTGCATGTGCTTGCAAGCCTAACCGCCACTACCCCTCCCCCTTTCCCGATGTACCAAGGTGAATATGGCACTGTTGCCGCTTGCATCCGTAGAGATACAATTGCATATGAAGTTCAAGCTGATTGGGAAGTTCCCTACCCTATCCATTCACAAGTAATCCCTCACCGGCAAAGAAAAAACAGTTGGGGGTGACCGACAGACGCCATCTTGCCTGACTGCAATTAATTTTTGCCGTAACGCGCGGCCGTACCACTGCGTGTACATGTACATAGTACAAATCCCCTGCTGTACGTGCGTCACACACAAGGAACGTTGCGCGTCAACCGGCTAGATGTTCTGCCCATGGGACTTCGTTGCTAGGTAAAAGGGCGCCCTCTTTGTTGGCGCACGGAGCCCATACGAGTTTCTAATACCACAACCGTACAATGATGAGAAAATTATGATTTACTTTTGTTATCTTAGACTACTTAGAGACAATTCGTGCTCACCATACACGATGACTGTAAAGTTGCAGTAGGCAACGTTACCAGCAAAGTCGACAGCAAACAAGGACACGAAGTTATCGCCGAGAGCAAACGGTTCGTTGGTGGTCAGCACCGAACTCTCGACACCACTTCCTGAATCGCTGACTGTGACTCCAAAATCAAACGCCGAGGCCGTGTTCGAGCCAGGATCAGTTGGCACGGACGGAACACTGGATGGACAGTCACTGAACACTGGTGGACTCGTGTCGAAGGCTAAAACGAAATATTAACAAAATCGCAGCATCGAAACTACTGTTACTTGGAGCATCAGAAGCAATAACTAGTGCTCCTTGACCAAAGACATTGACACAATTTGGAACCACTAACATACGGCTGGATAGCTCAGTTGGTACACCACTGGAACGGCAATCTGCACAACGAAGGTTGGAACACCGCTCCAGTCATATTCTTTGATCAACTTACATGTAAACAAATTCCCTTACATTACAGTATTAGAGTTGCCACATGTTTAAAATAAATCAGACTTGAAATTTTACTAAAATGAAAGCCTGATCATCATTCTCTTCTCTTGACAAGAAAAATGGTCTGCACCCACCAGTGATAATGACATTGAACGAGCAGGACGCTTCATTTCCAGAGCTATCCACGGCGGTGTAGGTGAACTCATGGGAGCCGATGTTCAGAACCAAAGGCGGCGAATACGAGTTAGTTGTGACGTCTGAGTTGTCTGTGCCGACTGGTTCGATCCAGTCAACGGTGCGGTTGAGGTCACCTTTCATAGCGATTACCCTAAGATCGCGTGGACAGGTAATCTCCGGTGGAAAAGGATCTTTGGGGGGGGGAACAAAGAATTGTAACTCAAATCATCTTCTAATATGAAACAACAAAACAATGGATGTATCATACATTTCGCTATCAAGCTTGACAAATTGTTGAGGTTCAGTATGAAACAAAGTAATTCGGAAGCCAAAAAATGAAAACCTTAGTTGTTTATAGCAATATAATTCATGTCGTCTAACAGAAACGAACACTGCAAACTGTTTTTTTTCCTCAGTGTCATCATGGCATTTAGTTATTTCGGGCAAAACTAAACAGGAAGATTCAGCTATAGTCTGTGTGTCCCTCCTGATAGTCATACCATACATAAGCCGATGGATATTATACGTGATCCGTTCACACAACTACAGAAGTAAGGGCAATGTTTGGCCAAAACTAAATGTACCACGTTCCTTGAGAAAGGTGCTTTCTTCGTTGGATCCAACCATAATTCTTTGTATAACAAGATGGCCGCATCCCTATATATGATGTCTTTAGTGTATTCTCTCATTTAAAGTAACAGGCGTTGGCTCAGCACAGCAACATGATGTTTTAGGGCGGGTATGGCGATAAAATATCAACGATTATACAATATGAGCAAATTTTGTTACTCTCTCATTTATTTCCACATATCAAATGTCATCTAATACACCTAGATTATTTGGCAGCCGTAAATATGGGGCATAATTAGCTAATTAAATTAACCTCTGATTCTCAGTCGTGTATGATGCTATCTGTATCCACAATTCTAACAAATATTTATCGTGGATCCATTAAAGCAGCAATAACTTAATAAAATGATTAACACCAAACTGAACTTGTACAACTCACCTAGAACACGCAGGTAAAAATCACAGTTGTGTTGCATCGTTAGTGAAACTGTAGTATAGACCGTGTATGTGACCAGAATCCTTCTGTCGTATCCATCAGAAGTGAATGTGTATGAAATGGGAAAGGAATCCCCGTTGTTACATCCATGATCAGATGGCCGTATAGGGAAGCATGTGTACACCCTCTGTACACCAGCAGGCGTAGGGTCGGTCCACGTGATGACAGCAGTATCACTAGCACTGGTGACATTGACCTCAATGACTGCTTGTCCATTGGATTCTATCACAGCTTCCGGTGGGGGGCAAGTACCACCAAAGAAATCTACAGAATTTTTTAAAAAAATAGTTATAGGCCTAACACACACTCTAAAAAGAACATAAGTCAGATTTGACTAGAAATCAGTTAAATCATAGCTTTTTAAGGTCATCTCGGTTCAACTGAAAATCAGTCGATCTGACTAAATTTATCAAGTCAGTATTATTGACTTTAGGAACATGTAGATAACTAAAATTGGAGTCAAAGCCAACCACCTTTTCTAGTCATAGTATGAAACTATGCATGTTTAACTAAATTCCTAGTCAATCATTTTCAATAAATAGGAAAACAGTCCATATTTTGACGAAGTTGATTTTACAGTGAATAGCCTAGACTGCAAGCTTGAATAGGTATACAGGTTGCTGGTACCGTGTTTGACAATAATTGCTTATGGCCAAATGTTCGTATAGCCTAGGTTGGGGCATGGGTCAGTCTTAAGCTGTCTGCTTATAATGAAAATGTTATAATTTCATCTTTAATGAAAACAAAAAAACCTCTTGTGTTGGTTATCGTGTTTTCCATTGAAACAGTGGACGGAAGTTTAGTGTGCGGTTAAACTTTCGTCGAACGCACATGAAAAGTTCATCACCAAAAGTCTCCTTCTTTAGGAAAAAATGAAAATTCATCTCTTATATCAAGGGGACTACCGCCCTTCATCGTGATATAAACTGGTATTAGAAATAGAATCCAACATTTACATAGACCCTGTATACTTAGAAAAAAAATGCAATGTTGTAGTCGAGTGTTTTTTTCCCGAGTACAAAGTACTGTCGAGTACCGTAGGTTACCGAGTACGAGAACGAGTATGAGTAATTGTACTTCCGAGCACAAGTATAGGTCTCTGAGTACGAGTACTTGTACAGAGACAAGTCAGGAACTTAATTCGATTTCTCCGGAATCTTATCAACCGTTTCAAGCTGAAAGTATCTATAAAATAAGGCCGTGGTAAGTCAAGCTATACCATATTTTTCGAGTTCTGCTATTCGAGTACGAGTACTTTGATGATTGAGTACAATTTCGACATGTCGAGTACGAGTAACTTTCTGCCCAAGCACGAGTACCGTCATTTCGAGTACGAGTACTTTGACATTCGAGTATGAGTACGAAAACTACAACACTGGAAAAATGTAAGCAAACATGTTGCCCAAATCTCGCAAATGCAAGAGCGATGTTCGCGTTGGCACCTAACAGCTGTTGTATAAATCAATTAAAGATCTGTTAATTGACAGACACTGTGATGTCTTACTATCATTATCGATGATGCAGACTTGTGAAGTTGCCCCAAGAATGCCACTTGGATTTGGATTCGTCAGGGTCAAGGTGAAACAGTGTATGTCCGAATCTGCGTTTTCTATGCCATTATCCAGCACGGGAACATTCAAAGCCACTCTGTTATTTGCCGGCTTAAAGTCTAGAGTGGTTGACACGGTTGTGTAATCTGTTCCATTCACAGCCGTGCCATCAGACGTTGCAACATCTGTAATCAAAACAGAAAGTAAACTATTTTCACACGAACTAGAGGAAGCTGGTTTTCGATATGTATCAACACCAATGAAGCATCCGTTGCTGGTTTGCAGCCTCGAGTAGTAAGTTTTGATCAATAGAAAAATGTATGTAGCTCCTCAAAAAGGGTGCAGGCCAGTAAATCGGGTGCATACTTTATGTTCTCCAATACCTATGTTCCCGAACCCGAACCCTAACCCTAACCTGGACACTTACCCTAAGGAATTTGGGGAACACAGTCATTGAGTATTGGGGAACATCGGCTAGACCCCAGTAAATCGGTCCAAAAATACTTACGCCGGCCGAATCACGATTTGCATGCCTTCAGAATTTGAGCATATTGTGGGCCATGAACCTGAGGGTTTGTAAAGAAATTAGGGTGGAAGCCGTGCACAGGATCGTAAAGTTGTTTTTTTTCTGGGAAATTGGGATGAAATGGGGGTCTTAAAAGCTCTCCTTTTTGCAATGGAGTGTATAGGCACCTTTTTCTTTTCAAAACGGCGATAGGCTTCAGGACTATTTTAAGGGGTGATCATCTTCGAATGGAACTTTCTCCCAAAAGTCATTTAATTACCCTCCAAAATTGAAAATAAAATAAAAGATGATGAATTAAACTTTAATTTGATGTTTGCCTCAAACACCTTGGAGAGAGAGTTTTGGGTATTTTTCTAAATTTTTGAAGTGGGGGCATTTAGCATTGGGGTCTATGGCAGTTTATTTACTGGTCTGGACTGCACCCCTCAGATGAGTCAGTGACATGCTTACCGACCGACGAACTCGCAGCGTCATGAGGGCCAGTCCGTATTACGTAGACCGTTGCCATACCAACATCTTCAGCTACAGTGTAGATGGATTCCTCAAATGCGTAAATATCTTCTGAAATTTTCCATTTTCGTTATTAATAATATTTGTGAGTGACTATAGTTAATGCAACCTTTTTGTTTTTGACATTATTTTCCAATTCAACAGTCGTAACTTTGTCATGTAAAGTGAAGCAGGAACGTCCTTCAGTCGATTCTTTCATGATTTTTCATACAACAACTTAATACTGAAACCATTCTAAGAGAATGCTCAAATTGCAATACTTCCTGAATTCCGTGGTTCTCATTCCCAGTTTAAAAGATACTTTGGTAGAAGGAAAGTTTTGAAACTTTTACGGAGCATGTTTAATTGCAATTAAAAGTGAGTGCGGGAGATCATTATTTATTTAGTTACCGGCATTGGTGAAGGTTGTTGACATCTGCGCTATCACACAGGCAGCATAGAGGATAAATAACATCATTGAAGCCATCGGCATCGGTGACTGCAGGTCTTTTAGGAGAAGTCCAGTGAACCTGTTGAAAGCAAAGACACCCTTCTTGTTATTAAATCAAGAGTCTGTCTGACTTTTTACCTGGGCTGTGGTGTGAAGGACAATAGCATATGTCTACATTATAACTGTTACCTCAACGTTAAGAAGACAAAAGTTATGATAAGTGGAGAAAAGATAGACCAGCAATTACAAGCTGATGGTGAGGACATTGAAGTTGTCAATACTTTCAACTTCCTGGGTTCCCTATTAATTGTCAGTGATGGTGGAAGCTCTCAAGAAATCACAAGACATCTCGCCACGGCAAGGTCAGCAGCCATCGCCCTCACCGACATAATTATATGGAAGGACATAGGAATTTCTAGAACCATAGAAATCCAAGTTATGAATGCTCTAGTTTTCCCAATTGCATGCACCTATGGGTCTGAAACATGGGCAGTTGCAACTCAGTGGCGGTTCTGGGGGGGGGGCAAGGGGGCTAAATCCCCCCCCCCCCCAACAAACAAAAATTCATAAACAAAATTGCACTGGCAAAATGTAAAAATGTGACGTACATGCGAACGGTCTCATCCTAAAAAAATAGTCATGAGAAGGGTGCATTATGTACACTTTAAATATAGTGTGCCTGATTGTAGGATTTTTATCAGTGCTCCTTATTGAAAATATGGCACGAGCCCCCCCCCCCCCCCCTATTGATTTTTGGAAGTGTCCGGCGAAAATAACCGGTCTATATTTCAGCACACCTCCCTGAAAAAAATTCTGGATCCACCGTGCTAACCCCCCACCCCCCAAAAGAAAAAAAAAATGGCTCTAGAACCGCGCCTGTTGCAACTGCAAGGCAGACAGAAACATAATTAATGCTTTGGAGATGCTGTGAAGGCGGAAGATGCTGAGAATATAAGAGAAAGAGCGGAAAACAAATTATTGTGCCAGAAAGTTGATCGGCGATGATACGATACCGTGTGCCAAAGGATTGACAAAAACAAACTGCAGTATTTTGGCCGCTTTTCAAGAAGGCAGACTTTTCACGTGGCAGACAGAAACTCCACTGGGCCGATGGATTAAAGGAGCTGACAGGCATGTCTCTGACCTCTGCCTACCGGTGAACTTTGGACAGGTGGACCTCCATCATCAAAATTCATCACCAAAAGGGTCACCATGGGTCAGTCATGACTCTCAGGTTTAACAACAAACGTTCAAGACATATTGGATTATAATGCATTTTATGCATTTCATTCGTTTCAAATAACACTACCCCTTCAAAATCCAAAGAGGACTTTTTAATACCTATAACCTTTTGACGGTACAGCTTGATGGATATTACACTTTTCGAAAAAAACCCAGTGAAACGCCATGCTCAACCTTTTGATCACAAAGCACCATTATGTTAATAGAACTCATTTCATAAAAATAACGGCAAGCCAGACGGAATAGTTTCATGGGGTGTTAAAAGTCCTGGGTCCGATTGAGTTCAATTGACCCAGAATGCTAGTCTACATCTGCACTGTCCTTTTCCGGGTCGAAAATTACCCTTTTTCTGATGGTCAAATTAACTTTTCCGGGTCAAAAAGTCACATTTGTCTGGGTTATTTTGACCCAGAAAAGCGTCGTTTTTTGACCCGCGAGTTTTTGGAGTAATACTAGTACGATCTGTAATCCAAATAAGATTTTTTATACAAAACTCGCTGGGTAATTTTGGGATAAATGCAAATAATCCTATCTAGGGCCTATACCTTAATGCGCTGCCAGAGACAACAAAGTGAACATTCTTTATAATGGAACCTTTCCGATTTTTAAACGTTTGAAATAGTTGAGAATAAAATTGCTCAATTCCATTTGCAAATTCTAATGCAGTCCTGAACATCAACTTTTCATCCGGTTTCTGTCATTCCGTGACTGTCAGCCAGTGAGAAAGGTAGCCAGTCTAATTCACAAGTGGAGTGATCAGCGGGGTCAGAGAGAACGCTTGACCGACCAATATGGGACAAACAAGACACACTTTATAATACATGTAACATTGACAAAGATTTCTCTTTGTCTATTTGCTTTGGGAAATTTGTCCGAGAACATGTCTTACAATTCCGAAAGTCAACTACCAACGGGGAGAAACTACCGCCAATAGAAGCTTGTATTTACGCTACCCGCCTCATATCAAGGATATCCTGGTTGCATTTTTTTTTGTAATGGCCTGCCTTTAAGGGTTTAATCAGACATGTTTGCTAAACAGTGCATGAGAATTTTTGATTTCATATGAGAAAATAATTGATAAATATCATACTTGTAGAAACATGAAGTGTCCATTACGTACCTTTAAATCCGAGTTGCCCGTGAGAATCGTTGGATGCAAAATACCATTTGCTAATATCCGTGTCTGTGTTGAGTTATTACGGCCTACAGTACTCAAGGATTAAAACTCTGCATTCCGTTATCACTTCGCAAACTACGAAGTGTGTGGTACAATATTGCGCCGTTTCCGGGTCGCCGACTGTGTTCTTTTTCTCTGTCAAATATTGCAATGTCATGTAACTGAACTTCAGTAATGCGCAGCGCGACACGAAACCCACGCTTTTGGTGTCTGTAAATAGATCAATTGGAACTCTTTGTGAAAACTAGTTCAACCGCGTAGGTGTGTAGCCATAGACATAGGAGGTTGTGTGTAGGTTCTTTAACCGTTGAGATTTGTAATCCCAGATAACATAATGCTCAAAATAAACTGTAGAAATTTACCACATTACACCGACAACGTCAACACGAATTTGCCGACTGACATCAGGCTTGTGGTGTTATCTCCAGCCGACAACCATGTCGCATTTTGGTGTTTAACGGCAAGCCAGACGGAATCGTTTCACGGGGTGTTAAAAGTCCTGGGTCAGAATTGAGTTCAATTGACCCAGAATGCGGGTCTACATCTGCACTGTCCTTTTCAGGATCGAAAATAACCCTTTTCCGGGTCAAAAATTCACATTTTTGTGCGTCATTTTGACCCAGAAACGCGTTGTTTTTTGACCCAGGAGTTTTTAGAGTGATACAAGTACGATCTGTAATCCAAATAAGATATATCCAAATATGCAAGGGAATTTTGGGATAAATGCAAAGGATCCTATCTAGGGCCTATACCTTAAAGCGCTGCCAGAGACAACAAAGTGAACATTCTTTATAATGGAACCTTTCCGATTTTTAAACGTTTGAAATAGTTGAGAATAAAATTGCTCAATTCCATTTGCAAATTCTAATGCAGTCCTGAACATCAACTTTTCATCCGGTTTCTGTCATTCCGTGACTGTCAGCCAGTGAGAACGGTAGCCAGTCTAATTCACAAGTGGAGTGATCAGCGGGTCAGAGAGCACGCTTGACCGACCAATCATGGGACAAACAAGAAACAGTTGATAATACATGTAACACTGAAAGATTTCTCTTTGTCTATTTGCTTTGGGAAATAGTCCGAGAACATGTCTTACAATTCCGAAAGTCAACTACCAACGGGAAGAAACAACCGCCCATAGAAGCTTGCATTTACGCTACCCGCCTCATATCAAGGATATCCTCATTGCATTTTTTTTGTAATGGCCTGCGCCTAAGGGTTTTATCAGACACAGTGGCGAAGCCAGGAATTATTCAGTGGGGGCGCTGGGGGGGGGGGGGGGGGCTGGAACATTAAATGGGGGGGGGGGGAGGCGTCATGTAGATCAATGATAATTTTTTTAGAAACTCAAAATCTCAGTGGGGGAGGGCGACTGGGGGGGGGGGGGGGGCGACAAGGTTTCATGGGGGGATGTGCCCCCCCCCCCCGCCCCCGTGGCTACGCCACTGCAGGTCATACAATTAAAGTTTATGTAAACTTGTATGAAAAGTCAAAGAAAAGTAACTCCCATGATCTATTTGACACCAAGTTTGTGTTAACTTGCCGGTAACGCCCTAAAAAATTATCCAGACAATATGTTTATTTTGTAACATTTTATGTTCGTCTGTCGGTCTTCTATGCTGTTATGTTTACTTTTAGGTACCTTCAATGGTACTATGTTTAATTAACCTGTTCATTTGTTTAATTAAACTAATAACGCACATATAGTTGCCAAATATGGCATGAACAAGTTTGAGGTCGGCAATTTCGTCTTTAAAAATCTGGGTACGTCGGGTTACCGTACACACAATTGTCCTGGAGACAACAGTACCAAAGTACAGAAAGTCGTACGCAAGAGCTCCCCAGCAAGTATCGTTGACGCCATTATGATTCCAAAATTTCTCACTGTGTCACACAGTGAAATAAACAGCGTCGTTGTATTGTGAACACATAAAAACATTCAAGTCGCGTTCTTGCACACTTTCTGCAAGTCGGCATAGATATCCTTGAACCACTGCCCCTGCTTTGCATAGCAAGTGCACATGAATGAACGATTCGACTTCTATTCAAAGAAATTTCTATGTACAGTCACCAGACTCTATTCAGTAAAGTCCCCGTCAAAACGAAAGTAAACAATCCACGTTAATAACGCACGGCTACACCATCGTACAGTGTGGCAGGGACACCAACAAGTAACAAAACAACTAAAATAAATTTAAAATATTGATAAATATTCTGATTGAATTTCGTTAAAAGATACTTGTTGGTGAGGTATCACATATTCTAGCAAATTGATTAAAAATGTAAAATATTACAATATTCAATTTTGAGGGAAATGGGCAAAATACTGCATAAATAATTTCCCTTGATCATATTCATAATACCTAAACCGAAAATTTTCATTTTCAGACCCACAACGAGAAATATTGTTAACACTGGGCTTATTGTGAGGAGTTGTGCTGGGAATCCATGAAGATGTTATTTTCAACATAATTTCTAAACAATTTAATGGGACATTCCTGTGACATGAGCCTTCCAGATGAAAAGTTTATGTGTGGGAAAAAACACTCTAAAAAAGAAGTGTAAATTTATGTTGTGTAAAACTGTTGTGTAAAAAAATTGCGTCATTTCTGCCCAATATTGAGCAAAATGAAAATTTCGCTTGTACCTCCTACTTGTGTCAAATGTGCTACACATGAAAAGGGTAAAATAGTACCCAACATTGACTACAAGTCCCTGCAGCACAGGCAAAGAGTTCAAATCATGGTGTTATTACCCAAGTGATGGGTTAAAGAAACTGGATTTACCCCACCGCTGTGTAACAATTATTTCATTGTACACGTTGAAGAGTAGAATTTACCATGACATTAGTAAAATGTTACCACTGTGTGGGGTAAACTGACGCACGTGACAACGTTTACCCAATATTGTGCACGCGTCATCACTCATGTACAAAATGGCCGCCGCTTGTGAGACCTTCAACAATTTGGGGATTTTGATGACGTGATTTCTTTGTTCCAGATAAGTCAGTGAAATGAATTTCAGTGTTGTTTCCTCCAAATGGGATGCTGATGTATGAGGATTAATTTCGGGGAGATTAGAGAAGTAACATGCTTATTTTTTGGACATTTATGTGCAACTTGGACGTCACGGCTCTGCCAACCACGATTCCATGCACATGATGCATACGTTTCATGTACCGTATAGTGAGTGTTCTCAGATCTAGAAACACGGAGTAAAGTGACCGACATTTGGGGAATTGTTTTTGAATGAGTTGATTGAGGGAAATTCTAACACCCCTGCCCATCATTTAGCCCACGTTCCTCGTAATAGTCCTTATGCATCAGCACCATATTTCGGGAAATATCATCTTATTCATTTTACTGACTTTCCAACCCTGCAGGACTCAGTTATTGAAATCCCTCGCGATTGCTGTCTCTAGCATGCAATTCACATTGCAGAGTTCAAAGTTGAATAAAACCGCAAGGATCAATAACAAAGGTACACAACAACTAATTCAAAAACAACCCAAGTGATGGGTAAATTTAGAACCCAATAGTGCAGGGTAAAAATTAGAACCCAATATCTGGGTAAGAAACTGACACAACACTTGGGTAAAAGGAGGGTTGGGTAAAGTTTACCCAATAATTGAGTAAAATGTGAACATGGTCGTCACATGGGTAAACTTTTTTACCCAACTTTGTTGTGCAAACACGTAACACAATTATGGGTAAAAGTTACACTGAAATGGGTACTTTTCTGCACTTTAGCTGTTGTGTAAAAAAAAGTACACAAGTTGACGACCATGTTCCCTTTTTACTCTCGAAAAGGTAGTAATTTTACCCAATATTGAGCAACTATTTTTTAGAGTGTATGGTACACAAACATGACTGTGTGATTCAAAAGCAGTTGTTGATGCGATCCCTGAATTTACAGCACTCCGTTTAAGGGTGCACACCAATACATAAATTCCCATAGGCACCAAAGATAAATACCCCAATTTAAACAAATCGGGGAACATACTCTGAACCCTCACAGGTGATCAAAACATACATCAAATGAAAGCTGAATTAATCCTCTTTACCTTTTTGGAAATCTTTTTTTTTTGGGGGGGGGGGGGTTGACTTATGACTTTTGGGTGATTTTTCCCTCCAACGATGATCACCCCATCGCCATTTTGAAAAAACAAAAAACAAACAGATTCCTTCCACTCCATATCTATATAGATTCCATTCAAATGTTTTGTTCAGAAATCTAAATTCAGGGACATGGACCCTTCACTTCTACAAATACAGACCCTCAAGTGCAGGGGCCAAAATTCTTTATTATTACAGATAAACTAGTATACAAATCATAATTTGGCCGGATTAGGTCGCGCCTATTCGGGCTGCCTCTCATATGTACTGCGATCGGAAAATCTCCAGCGTAATAAGGACTTGAAGAAACTTTATTTGATTTATTTGATTCAATTATTTTATTTTAAATCTTAAAACAATAAAAGCTAAAAATTGGACAGGCTGCCACGGATATGTAAAAGTAAAATAAAACAATTGTCATCAGACGATTATCCAAACCCCTGCCAATAAAACAGATTTAAAATTCCATTCATAAAAATTAAAGTACTATTGAAAAGTAAATTGTACAAATCATACGAAACCACACGAGACGAGACATGACGAGACATGACTAGACGAGACAAGACGGGGAGATGAGACAAGACTCAGCAAAAAAATCTTAGAGTGAAACATTAGACAAACCAGACAGATACAAAAATATAAAAACGAACTAATAAATAAATACTCTTACAACCCAACAAACAAACAAACAAACAAAACAAACAACCAGACTCAATAACGGGAATGAATGACAAACGGGCTAAAAAAAGATTATTACAAACAAAACAAAACAAAACCGAGAAACAAAAGCAATCCCATTCCCCAGAGAGAAAAATGCAAACCATAAAAACAAACAACCTAGTTGACATACAAAGGTCTACACTCACATTAAATACACACACTAAAGAAACAACAAGAAAATACCCGAGAACAAAATGAAATAAGACACAATTTTACATTGAAGATAAAATAAATATGACTGCAATAATTCCTCCCTCAGTTTTTAAAGAAAAGATTCACAACCTTTCATAGTTAAAACTTTTTCTAATTTTAACACGGTGACTTCGGAGAACATCAATGAGGCAATCGAACAGTTCTCGTATCTTGTAATCCATGTGTCTATCAATTCTAAGTTTCAAGTGGTGACACGTTAAAGGCTGTGCGACGGAGTTGCCCTGCAATTCATTCCTGAAATTATTGTTGCATTCCCTATTAGTTCATTAACTTTATAGAATCAACATTATTATCTATGATAACGAATTTGGCGGGAAACAGAGCTTTCACACAGTGACTTTACTGGTTTATTTAACTTTGTGGGGATTCCTCCAACGTCAGGCTTTTCCTTGGTTTCAACACCGGTGTCGGAGTCTCACAACACTAACTGGGGGAACCAAGTAAGCCAAAGATTCTAGCTGAACCGAGTGGGCACGGTACGAGCTATCGCTTCGCAGAGACTGCCGGACTGAAGCGGGAGCGGACCGCTACGTACAGTAACGGGGAAGCAACAGCTGGACGGGGCCAGCGAGTGTAACGGATCACACTACAGTTCGAGCCATGGAATGCATGGTTAACCGGGGCCAGTGGCGTAGCCAGGAATTTTTCAGTGGGGGGGGGGGGGCCGCTGGGGGGGCTGGAACATTTCATGGGGGGCGTCATGTAGATCAATGATAATTTTATTAGAAACTCAAAATCTCAGTGGGGGGCGACAAGGTTTCATGGGAGTCTGTCGCCCCCATGCCCCCCCCCCCCCCCCCCCCGTGGCTACGCCACTGATCAGACATGTTTGCTAAACAGTGTATGGTTGCATAGAATATTTGATTTCGTTTGAGAAAATAATTGATAAATCTCATACTTGTAGAAACATGAAGTGTCCATTACGTACCTTTAAATCCGAGTTGCCCGTGAGAATCGTTGGATGCAAAATACCATTTGCTAATATCCGTGTCTGTGTTGAGTTATTACGGCCTACAGTACTCAAGGATTAAAACTCTGCATTCCGTTATCACTTCGCAAACTACGAAGTGTGTGGTACAATATTGCGCCGTTTCCGGGTCGCCGACTGTGTTCTATTTCTCTGTCAAATATTGCAATGTCATGTAACTGGACTTCAGTAATGCGCAGCGCGACACGAAAGCCAAGTTTCGATGTCTATATTCCTCTTGGTGAATAGATCAATTGGAACTCTTTGTGAAAAGTAGTTCAACCGCGTAGGTGTGTAGCCATAGACATAGGAGGTTGTGTGTAGGTTCTTTAACCGCTGAGATGTGTAATCCCAGATATTATAATGCTCAAAATAACCTGTAGAAATCATCAACGTTGAATGGAATGGTATCTTAGCCCTAAAACACTTTTAACAATTTCACAACAAATGAACCAAAAGTTAAACGTAAGTTTAGTTGGACCGAGAATACCAGTAGATGAGTATTTTCAGAAGAAATCAAAGACAGGGCACGGCCGTAGAAAAGGCATCCCCCAACTGGAAATTTGGCAATCGGAGAAAATCACGAAGCAGGATCAGCGGGTTTAACAGAAACTGGCCTTTTTGGTTCAAATGTTTAGTTTATTTTGGCGAAAACCCAGTTTTTAGCGATTGGCTGTTTCTTAGTTTTAACGTCCCGTCCAACGCTTAAAACGATTGTGTGACAATGACCAGGGTGACCGTTTTAGCCGATTTTCGGCTAACTTTGACAGATTTTTGTTAAAAAAACAGGTTTGACAGAAAATTTGACAGATTGGATTTTTTTGGCAGATTTCTAGCAGAATTCCGCAAAAACGGTTACTTGACAGGAAAACTTAGCAAATTTGAGAAAAATGGTACATTTGTTTAAAATAGCTTCAACTTGTTCAAACAAATCCTTGCATAGTGCCTTAGTGGGACAGGTTGGCTGGTCTAGGTTGAAACGACGCATTTTTTCCTAAAATTTACGCAATTTCATAACATCTTTATGAGGCTATAGATTATTTATGTAACTTGAACCGTAATCAAGGCAATACTACAACATCTGCACGTGATTTTAAGTGTTTATAGTGTATTCGAGTAATTCTGGGGAATTTGACAGATTTTTTTTATAAATCTGACAGATTTTGTAAGTGCTTTTAGCAGAATTTGGTCAGGACCTTACGGTCACCCTGACAATGACCATGAATTTGGCTTTGAACAGCGCCCCCATTGAAAGAAGCCCCCAGGAGTAAGCTTTGTCAGCTTAGCAGATGCATGGAATTGAAATAACGAGTTTCAGTTCTCAGTTCTCGAAAAACACCTTTCAGATTTAGAGCACTTCCATTTTTGAGAGTCCCTTTATTGTTAGGCCTATAATGTTCATTGGCATTAACTAAATAACCTTTGAATAAATACAGAGCATTGAGTCAGTAAAAAGGGTGTTAGGTGCTATTAATTTTGTTCCATTGCAAAGAGTGTTTAGTAAATAAGCGACCCCTCCCCCCCCCCCAAACCAAAGTCACAAATTGAATCAAAATGAAGCCACCACAAGGCTCGAGCCTTATTATATATTTACATGTACTTCCTCATTCAGTCATCGTTATTCAAAATAACAATAATGGGGTTATAGAAAGAACGATTCATCACGAGAGTTATTTCCCCTCAATGTTTTCCTTCAATAGTGGCAGTCACGCATGAGTAACTAACAATTGATGTCTCGTCTAGGTATGGAACAGAAACAGTGCAGCATTGAACTTCCCAGTTGAAGTCCCGTGTATATAATTCTGTTCGCAAAGGAAGAACAACTGAGTTTATCGCCGAGTATTTCTGAGATGATCTCGCACTCTGCATGTTTGCAGTTTAGTGACCAGGGATAAGTTGAAATATTCAATGAAACATCCATACGGAATGGATGTACGTCATAACATGGCGCGGGGTGCGGGGATATTGCAAGGCTTGACCGCAAACTACCGGGTTCATGGTGAACTTGTCAAGATGGCGGATTTTGCTGTCATTTTCCTGGTCTTACTGACTGGCTGTTCCATCGTAGCAGGCAAGATAAAAAGCGTCTTTTTCTGTCTCAAAATGTTTATTATGACAGCTGCTAATATAAGAAACGTTACAACAAAAATTAAATAGTTTCATATCATGGCAAGAAAGAGTTTTGAAATAGATGAACCCTTGCAATGTCTAGGAAAATAACGAAAGTATTTTGTTATTATTTTCGGCTCTTAACAGGTGATGCAGTGCACATGACAATGGTCACGCCCACACCTTATGGGGCGGGGTCTTCACAGTCCTCAGCTAGCATCAGCTGTTTCCGTAGCAGTCCTGATGCAGACGTCACACTGAGCTTCGGCAGGCCATTCCAGATAGGTCTGATAGGATCTACCATACAAACATCTACCACCCTCCCTACTGGCAGTAGTCAATCAGTGAATGGACAAATAGTCACCCAGAATCTGACCTTCAGTAACGATGCCACTGGGTTGTTTTATTGTGAAGGTTCCAATAGAGGGTTTACAACGCGGGTATACAGCATCATCCACAGTGTGAATAGTACGTACATTAATGTTACAGGCCAAGACAATAATTAAGGATCGCCTTTACCTGACACAAGGGCGGATCCAGAACACAATTTTTGGGGGGGAGTCCAAAAAAATTTTGGTCCCCCCAAAAAGTGGGTCCAAAAAATTACGGCGTGGGGTTCGGATTCTAGATGCTCTGTGGTGCGATCTGAGGCAATTTCTGACCACTTCAGCCAATGTTTTTTGAGGAAAAGATGGTGGTGTACTCATTGCCTGCCTTTATTGCGATGTCACATAAAAAAATAAAAAAAATTGGTTTCGTTTTTTTTTTGGGGGGGGGGGGGTCATGGCCCCCTTTGGCCCCCCCCCCTGGATCCGCCCTTGACCTGACACACTATTAGCTCTATTGTCATGTGACAGATTGAACAAAAGCGCATCTTTAGTATTCCTCTTACCTGTTTAATTATTCATGTATTCATATAATTCGAGCGCCCTCTGTGGCCGCACGATCTTTCAAATTTACCCGCGAAGGATCATTCTGATCTCTGACGTCGGCAGAAATAGTCATCACTGTCTAATTCTGTTCTTCTATTTTGCCGACAGGTAATGATCCTTTCCATTTCTTTAGAATATCTTTTTATATTTACACTAGAACCATTTATTTAAATTAATCATACTTATTAGTATTATTACTATTGCATTTGGCTCTAGAAACTAGCCTTTTGAAGTTATTTTAGTTTGAGAGACGTAGGTTGGTTAAGGACCAGAGAGTCCCGACATTCGAAACCGATTTAGTATAATCAGATCTTCCCTTTATTCATTTTCCTTAGATCTGACTGTTATAGGAAGAGCAAGTAATGCTCCTTGCGTTTATATTGATAAGATTGTTTAATATTTGTGTTTTTGTAAGTTATTTCATCAAGCTAAAATACGTTTTCAAGATGGCGGATGCCTTGAAGGTTTTGGCGGGAACCTGCCAGTAAACGTACTAATATTTCATTATTTATATCTGTAATGTTGCCATCCACCTTTAATCTTTGGCCAAGCTACTTTAGTCGATGTTCTTTTGGCAACTATTGGATTTTTATTGCCGGTTTACTTTCATAAAATGTATAATTCCGGGAAGAAAGAAACCCGACCGGCTGCCATTTTGAATTACCTCAGCCCAAGTAGGACTTAAGTTCAAATAATAATATAGATAAGCTAGTTTTGACAATTTCATTTATCATTTAATAGTATATTTTTTAATTAATTGGGATTCTGATCTCTGACGTCGGCAGAAATAGTCATCACTGTCTAATTCTGTTCTTCTATTTTGCCGACAGATTTAAAAATAAAGCCCGGAGGCAAGTGAATCCGAGATGTTTCCACATTGATTCGATTTATACCGGTCACAGTCATATCAGTACTCTCTTGGTAAAAAAAGCTTAAAATTTGGTGTTGGAAAATAGTTAACATTCTACCAAGACTGCATTCAAACTTTCAGCCATATAAATATTGTGTAAAGGAATATGCATTTTGTTTTTAGATTAAGTAAGAATTGAAGGTAGCGCCATGCAGTCAAATCTGCATTGCTTCTGTGTGGTTCTAACAAGTTTTGTTAACTCGCCTTTCAATATTAAAACTTTCCAATAGAGACCTAGCTGATGTAGGTGAAATTCATGACCAACATTTTATTCCTTTCTTATGTAGGGAGGTTTGAGCCTGTTGATGGCCTTGTGACAAAGACGATCAACAAAGGAGAGGATGTGACTCTCGCAGTCATCACAGTTATTCCTGGTAGCTCTCCTCAATGGTATCGTACAAGGAATGGAACTGCTACTTCAGATTTCCCAAATTACACTCAGGCTAATTTCACACTGCCTTCTGCTGACGCTGTTGATGGGGATCTGTATGCTGTCATTGCATCTAGTATTGCTCTGGCTGACAATCATTTCAGTATGATCAGACTCATCGTCAGAGGTACATTTCAATCATTTCTTGCTCGTGTCTGTAATAGGTAAAAACATGTATGTCAGTTCATGTATGTTACCTGACCTCGCGTCAGGTAAGTCTTTGTTTCTCTTTTCCCCTCTGTAACAGGTATAAGGAGCATCCTCTACGTGCATGTACCTTCATTAATAATAGACCCCAGCCGATGCCACCTTTGCAAGGGTCTAACTTCCAACCACACCCTACGAAATTAATACAAAATACATTTTTTTTCGCATTTTATCATTTACATTTAAGCAAAACGTTTAAGGACACTAATCATATAATGTATAGGAATGTTTGGAATTATTTCATATGCTTGAGGCGTTCTGCATTATTTTGTGGAACCTAAGTCTTTAATTTTGTCCCATGTAGGCTGTGTTGCAGGCAAGTGGGGTCCTCCTGGCTGTGCAGGTGTGTGTGATCTGTGCTACAACGGAGGAGTGTGTGATGATGAGACAGGAGATTGCATCTGCCCACCAGGATTCAGTGGACCAAACTGCCTCACAGGTAAGTTCATTGCCTGGTCTGTCTGTCTGTCTGTCTGTCATGGTGTCTGTCGTGGTGTCTGTCGTGCTGTCGGGCTGTCTGTCTGTCGGGCTGTCGGGCTGTCTGTCGGGCGAGCTGTCGGTCTGAGTGTGTGATGTGCTACAATGGAGGAGTGTGTGATGATGAGACAGGAGATTGCATTTGCCAACCAGGATTCAGTGAACCAAACTGCCTCATAGGTAAGCTCGTTGCCTGGTCTGTCTGTCTGTCTGTCGGGCGACTGTCGGCCTTAGTGTGTGATATGCGTTATAATGGAGGAGTGTGTGATGATGAGACAGGAGATTGCATCTGCTCACCAGGATTCATGGGACCAAACTGCCTCACAGGTAAGCTCATTGTCTGGTCTGTCTGTCTGTCGGGCGGGCTGTCGGTCTGAGTGTGTGCTAAATGTGCTACAACGGAGGAGTGTGGGATGATGAGACAGGAGATTGCATCTCCCCACCAGGATTCAGTGGGCCAAATTGCCTCACAGGTAAGCTCATTGCGTTGTCTGTCTGATTGTCTATTTATAAAGTGTCTTTCAGCTTGGCGCGCTCAACGAATGTTTGTGTTCCAATGTGAGTGTATACCGTGTGTCTCTTTAAATATATTTCATGTTAATTCCACACTACTTTATTAAATAAAATTATATCTTACAGTGGCAGCCTCTTATTTGATTTTCTTGTGATTAAGGTAAATAAGGTGCTTCAAAAACCGCAACATTTAAGTATTCTTAAAATAACCTCTTGTATGTAATCACTGCTTTCTACAGCTTGTGGTATGCACAAATTTGGCTGGGAATGCGAGTTTCAGTGTGGACCTGGTAACGTCATTCAGAGTTGTACAGGGAGCCAGTTTGGTCTGCCAGACCCTTACGGAAACAGCTGCATCTCTGGTTACCATGACAGAGATTGTGATGTGGGTGAGGACGTCTCAGAACTGTATATTTAAATGTTTGATTTTCAGATCCTAATTACACATTATGTTTCACAAACATGTTTAAAATAATAATGGTTAATGTTCTTATATAACAATGCACTTCTATACAAGCCTCGGCTTCTTGAAAGTGCCTCCATGCCTTCATCTTTATTGTACATATCATGCAATTAATATTTATCTTTTCATTAATTTCAACTATTTCTTTATCCTCTTTCTATTTGTGACATTCGTTTAGGATGACACTTTAGTGTTTACATAACTGTATTATTCTTGTATCTTTATCACTGTTGAAAGTATAGGAAATAAATGTTCTGTTAATATAAAATTGCATTGAAAAAAGAATGATGATTGTAGAGTGAGAGTATAACTTGGAAAACTTTAAATTCAGAGTTTGAAGAGTTTTGTACAATTAGTTTGTACATAAATCATATTAAATGCGAAATGACTTTGTAATCGTTTTCACCTTAACTTGTATTAGATTCCGTTGATCTAGGTTATTCAACCTATTGCACTTGGATGATACTCACGCATAGTGTATTTTGTATTTCAATTCTATTCTGCTGGATCATTTGGTGCTGGATGTACCCAGACCTGTCACTGTCAGTCAGGGCAGTGTGATGCTTACATGTGTATGTGTATTTCTGTTTTAGTGTACTCTCCTGGATCATTTGGTGCTGGATGTACCCAGACCTGTCACTGTCAGTCAGGGCAGTGTAATGCTTACATGTGTATATGTATTTTTGTTTTAGTATGTTCTGCTGGATCATTTGGTGCTGGATGTACCCAGACCTGTCACTGTCAGTCAGGACAGTGTATAATGCTTACATGTGTATATGTATTTTTGTTTTAGTATGTTCTGCTGGATCATTTGGTGCTGGATGTACCCAGACCTGTCATTGTCAGTCAGGGCAGTGTGATGCTTACACAGGGGAGTGTACAGGGACGCCGAGTGGATGTGAAGCGGGCTGGAATGGCACAAATTGTCAGAGTAAGTTGCCTAATATCCCTTTTTCAAACAATGAAGATATATGTATCTGTTGTCAAGCTGAGCAGAACGATTGTCAATGCGATACCAGCTGAAAAAAAACTAGGTTGGCTTAATTGTATAGTCGCTGTCTTCATAAACACAATCAGCCATCAGAACCCTTCAGAGAGGGCGGAGACCTGCGTCACACCTAAATTGCTCAGGTCATAGACGACCTCATTTCCATTTGCCTTCAACACGATGAATCTTCTTTTGCTGCCCAAAATTGAGCTGGCTGGCAGAAGATTACGAATTCAACCATTATAATAATAAACTTTGGTCCCAAATTTAACGCCTCGAGATGAAAAACAGGTCGATAAGCGTCAACCATACCAATGTCAGGCTGTTCACATATCCATCTAAAGCTGATTCTGATCGTCACATATTTAAAGCTGTTCTGTGTGTATCATGTTCTTAATGCAATCTGCATTTCGAAAAGTCACAAAAATGAAAATATGAAAGCACAGCGATATTATTACGTGTACAAGTCTTCTGTTCTTCACGGTATCACTGACTTTGGTATAGTTTCAGATGATTGCCCTGTTGGCTACTACGGAGACAACTGTCTGAGTAAGTGTCATTGCCTCAATGACGTAGCCTGTGACAAGGGCACTGGTTATTGCAGTGGGTCGAATGGTGCATGTGCAACAGGATTTGAATGTGTGACAAGTAAGTAAAAGTAAACCTGGATAGTCTTATGCGCCAATTTCCAAAATACAGTTGGGATCACTCTGATATGTTTAGTCTGTATATACTCTGACACATTAATGTCGAACACTTTAGGAGATAATACTAAAAATGCAAATATGTCTTTACTTTCCCATGCCAGGCGGTTATGCTTTGTTTATACGTATGTCCAGTAAGTACTACGTACGGCTTTTACATAAGAATTTAGCTGGGTGTAGGCCTAATGCACACAATAACATATGTTGACGAATTGGTGATAAAATAATGGGGCCGTATATCATACTACGCGGAATTATTCCTCAAAGAAAAGATTAGCCATACTAGATGTCTCTTTCTGTACCATACATGCGGATAAGCAAGGAGACCTTCTTACCAGTACAAGTTAACTATTCATACATCTGTCAATGCCATGTTGCAAGATATTAACAAATGAAATCAGGGCTGAATTTGTTGGTGGGGGTGAAATGTTTGAGTTTTTGTGTTTGCTTGAAGCATGTGGTTTTTTTGGTATTATATTTGTATTGAAGGTCAAGAAGCATGTCTCATTGGATTGTATCCGTACCGTGGAGACTGCAGTAGATCCTGTCATTGTCGGAATAATGCAGCATGTGATCCTAACTCAAAGTACTGTGTAGGATCAGATGGAGAATGTGAAACAGGATTTCAGGCAGATATCTTAACCAACAACTGTCTGTTTGGTAAGCAAATCAGCAATAATTAGTTCCTGTTTTATTAACGGTAATTGCTCTCTTAAGAAAAGAGTTAGGCCCTAATATCAAATTGCTTGGCAATTTTGTAGACCAAAAACACACTTTGCGCGATAACCTTTGAAATTCAGTGAAGGAAGACATTGGAATAGCCTAGACTTTCAAATCTCTTATTTCTTAACCAATATAAGTTATTTCTTCGTCATTTTATTAATTGCCATAATTAAAGGAAAGTTTTTATTTTACTCTTGCAATAACAATGTCAGTTTCATAAATAGAATTTGTCACAGGGCATTATTCTAGGAATTAAATGTTGAACAATTATTTCATTGTTTCTGTTTGATGCAATTGCCAGGTATTACAGAGTTCCATCAGGCTTTATCAAAGACCAATCCAGGTCAGAATGTTGACTTCATATGTGCAGGTACATCGGGATATATTCTCTCAGCAAGCGACATCATCCTGTCCACATCTGCTGACGACAGCGATTCTACCAATTCCTTTATATCTTCTACAAATGATAATCGAGTGTTGACTAACACATTTTCTGTATCCGGACTACAGCATGGTCAGACAATATACTGTATCTTGACTCATTTATATAGTGTGCAATCTACACGAAGCTTGTCCGTTGAATTTTACGGTAGGTATAACATTTATTTGAACGTGATTTATTTCATTTTGATTGGATATTGTTATTTGAGATAATTATTAAACGTTTTCAGAGGTTGTAAATTAACGAAATCAAAGGCTGTTTCAGTAATTTTGCCGAAAAAGCGAAAAAAAAAAAAATCTTAAAAATAAGGTGACCTCATGTGCGGAGGGTCTTGCCCCCTCCCCCTGAAATATTGGCTCTAAAACCGCGCCTGCTTACATATGACAATTGATGCATTGAAAGTTTGATAGGCAGTTTTTCAACCACTATTCATTATAAAGCATAATTTATAATGGGGTATGATTTTTGGGGACTTCAGTGTTAAACTTTTATTTTATTATTAATTTCTGTTTATGGGGTTTTCGAGATATTACTGAGTTCCAAGCTTTATCAAAGACCAATTCAGCCCAGAATGTTGGCTTCAGATGCGCAGCTTATCTGGATAATGCTCTCTCGGCCTTTCTCATCATCCTTTCAAAATCTACCGATGGCAGTGGTCCCATCATTTCCTCGTATCATTCTGCCAATGTCATTGCAGACTTGACCAACAGGTTCACTGTACCTGGACTACAAAATAATGTCACCATTTTTGGCATTTTGACCTTCGCTGTTTTCACACCTACAAGACGTTTGTTGGTACAATTTAATGGTAGGAAGCGTACCGTATTATGGCACACACGTCAGTGGAACTGGAAAGCCGAGGCAAATACAACGCGGACTAGACAATCTTTAGGATGGATTGTCAAAATCAACTTATTCATCATGGCTGCTTAGCATGATTTTATGCTGCTAAGTTGTTCCTTGCCCTTCCCACAGACTCTTTCTTATTATTTGTAAGGTTATAAACATAATAGTTCTTATTTTTTCATATTACAAACTATGGTAGGCCTACATTAATTGACTCTGTTTCTTTTGTTTCAGAACTTCCTGTGCTGAGCCAGCAACCACGAGTAGCGGTGACATCGACATCAGCCACCGTCAGCTGGCAGGCATGGGATTACAATGCCATGGACACAGGAGATGGACCAGTCATTGCATACAAAGTCTACTACTCCCTTGCATCCCCCATATCATGGATGGCTGCTGATACTGTGATGGTGACAGACCCACCTCAAATTATGTACAGCTCAAATGTTCAATTATTGGAACCTAACACTCAGTACGTATTTAGCGTGGCTGCAGTGAGAGAGGGGCCAGGAGGAGAAGGGCCGAGCAGTCCTGCGACTTTAAAAATGACCCTACCTGGGCCACCACCCTCACCAACAACAGCACAAATAAAGAACCAACCAATAACTACACAACCGACTACCAGTGAAGAAGGTATTATTATGTCGAATATCGAGCATTAAGTTCGATTAATTTTGTTAGTAGTGTTTAATTTGTCGTTACGTAATATTTGACCTTGTTTAGACGGCTTTTATTCGGAGCATGTGGCGGTAATCTGCTAATTGATACTCAGTATGAATAGGGAATTGTAATATTAACGTTGTGTCTGTTTTCTGTCAGCGTCAGCTCCCCCACAACCACCCCAAGGTGGCCAGTTTAACCAAGTCCTGATTGCTGTCGTTGTCGTTGTAATTGTCGTGATTGTTGTGGGTGTGGCTGCGTGCATCTGTTTTCTGCGTCATCGAAAAAGTAGAAGACAACCTGCAAAAACTGAATCAACAGGAGGACTGGAACTGGTAGGTGTTATATCAAGATAGGCCACTGCGTGAATTATGTGAAGGGCTTGAACTTTGACTGATGCATGTCCTATACTCTTTTATGTCATGTATTATGTATTTTTCTCTTGTCATAAATAAATGTCTTCCCAATAACATCAATTCATATCTTTCATTTTCACGTTCCCTAGATATAATTCTATACGACCCACTAATGTCTTAATCAAAGGTTTTACCTTTATAAAGTTGAAATTAGGTATCGACATCATTTTTCTTTTGCTCTCCACAGACTACATATGAGAATCGGATATCTCCAGATAATGAGTATGGCGCATCAGACTATGAGAGGGTAGGTCATGATCGCCCAACATCGTACGAGGTAGTGGGTGTTAACCTCTCATCATCAACCTGTGTGGACGTAGGCCTACCATCTTGGGCACAGGAAAGGAAGATTCCATTTAAGAATATGTTCATCGGTGAAAAGATTTTAGGCAGAGGAAACTTTGGAGAAGTTCGTGACGGAGCTGTGATAGTTGGAGGAGAGGTTTCAAAAGCTGCAATAAAGACACTGATGGGTAGGTTAAATATCTGTAACTGAGCACTACGAAATATTTGAACTCTGAACCTTATCTGGTGTGGACAGCAATTGCTTCAATTCAATTTGCGTTCATTGAGATATAGTCCATACAATAACAAATTTCAATTTTTTATTCAATCTCGAATTCATCAATAAAACTAAAGATCGACAAATGTTTCATTTAATTTCATTGGAAAATTCATCACAGCAAACGCGTCAGAAAATGACCGGCAGAACTTCATGGAGGAATTCCGGACGCTGACTAAAGTTGGACGGCACCCGAACGTGGTCGGTATTCTCGGCGCTTGTCTACATGAAGGTGCGTGAAATAGTAGTGAAATAGCGGAGAGTTAATAATTTTATTATTTGTTGTATAGATTTGTGATAATGTAGGTCTAGTTGAGAAGGATAGTTTGACCATTAAAATCGGCGTCGCCGGGGTTGGGGGAGGGGGCAAGTGGAAAAGGGGGAGGGGGAAGGAAAACGAGGTGCGAAGCCATATTGCTGTGAATTTGATGGGGGTGGGGTAGGGCTAATGTTCCCCTGCCCACTCTCAGAAAATGATATATTGAAAATATGTTAACAAAAGTTTACACATTTTTTGGGACAATGTGCTTTGCCCCCCCCCCCCCCCCGCCCATGACCATTAACAATAATCGCTGAAGGAAAATGCACTTCGTGAACAAACTGACATTTTTTCTTATGCATGTAGCAAATTTATCATACACCATCTTTGTATTGTTAGAGGGTTTATCTCTCAATATAATCAAATTAAATCGCTAAAAGTAAACATTGGTCTGATAGTGAATTTTAAACGTTTTCTCAAAACCGTTCCCTAAAACCGTGACAGATATGTAGACCATTAAACTCTTTTTTTTCCTCTCAGACATTCTGTACGTGGCTTTGGAGTTCATGCCCAACGGAGATCTGCGCACTTACCTGAGAAATGCCCGATCCCTGGGGGACGATGATCAGTCAACTCTGTCTTCGGAGAAGCTGATTCAGCTTGCTTTGGATGTTGCAAAAGGAATGCAACACCTTGATGCAGTGGGAGTAAGTACAAGTCTTAGTTTTTGAGGCTAACATTATACTGCTAACGAAACCAAGGATTCTTTGAAAGCGTCCGGCCATAGATCGAATGCATTCAGCAGCCATCTTTGTGGTGTGTTTTGTTATATTGTTTGTCCCTATGCATTATTCACGTTGCTCCCACATGTGCATGTATTATTTTCTTACAATTAAAAATATGAAACACAAAGATACTTTAATACACTGTTGAATGAAAATGACAGCCAAAATGTGTTGTTTTTTTAGCTACAACCTGATGCTGCTGTGCTGGCGGGAAGACCCGGCCCACCGATCGGATTTCAAGAAACTAGTGACTCGCCTGACAAGTATGGCCGACAGCCAAAATGAACATGTGAGTGTTTGAATTGATAGCAGTAAATTTGATGCGCATAATGTCCAAGCAGCTTTCATTCATGCCTACTTCAAGTTTTGTATTGTACAGTGTTATTTGTAATATTTAGTACAAACATCAAAAATATGGTCTAACCTCGTGATTACGGTCTAAAACAACTGATTGAGAATTGAACGCATACTATGGTTAAACTGTTTTGTCTCTGCAGATGTACATGCGAATGCTGCCCAAAGCTGACAACTACATGTACTCGATTATTCGCCCCGAGCTGGATGACAACTGAATGGAGAGACAGCATCGAAACTACTCGGACAAAACTCAGACATCAGCGGAGGACGCATGCTTGTCTACAATATTTTGTACTCTATATGCTGGAGATTAAGTAAAACTGCTCGTTACTGTATATTGCAGCGCATTTTGAATTGTTTCTCGACAAGAAAATAAGTGGGACTGTTTTTACTTTGCATTCGATTGTATTTTGTCCCCAAAAAATGGCAGAATGTAATGTTGAAATATCAGCTTTTATTATACGCAGATGTCAAAACAAGCCTGACTTTTACAGTTGAATATTTCATTGCGCTGTAAATAGCTTCATGACAAGAATTAGTGACGTCAATGCCGTTAAAGAGTAATATGGTGAAATACTGGCTCATATACGCAGATGTTATTATATGCTTACACTTATATTGTTTGAAAAATATTATGATGTACAATAATTGTGGAAATGTATATGGAGAGCGTTATACAATTTTTGACAGGTATAGCGGCAGGCCTATCAGTTTCTGTTTTAGATAGTTACTCATGTGTTTTTGATATCAAGTTGTGTAATATGTTTTTGTATTATAGTTAGGTTGTTTGGCTGTAATTTGAAAAAAACGTTTCAGTCACATTCAATTGTTATGGCAGTGATGGAGCAGCTTGTATATAAAGTAATTTGCATCGCTTTGTTTGATCCTGCTTTATACAGCATACTGTCTTTCAACTTTTACATGTTTAATTTTTCTCGTGAATTACACGATTTTCTAATTTCAAGATCTGTTACAAAACAGCTGTAACGAAACAAAATATTAGGTGTAAATTTTGGTAAGCTGTTTATAATTACTTTGTTGTTTATAATTACTTTTTGTAGTTTTAGGGCGTTGTCAGGGTTTTATGAATTTTAAGAGTTTGGAGAGTTTTTAGGGTTTGCATGTGATTGAGGAGTTTTAGTGTGTGTGTTTGAGGGAATTGAAAGGATTTAGAGTTTTTAAGTTAAACGGAGACTTTTTAATCAGTTAATGCAAATTAAGCTTATTTGAAATAAGCAAAGTCTGAGGGTTATTTCTCTGCCTGTACCAAAGTTTATTAATAACAAAAACTACTGCACTTTCTTTAAAAAAAAATCTTTGTAATGCCTGATTTTACAATACATTTTAGAAATTATACGTCAAAAGTTAAAATAATATACAAGGAGTAGAACTTTCATCTTAATTTTTTTCACTCAATCTATTTGTTCCCCTTTCAAACATTGTTTTGAAAATCCGATCACCACTGCAGCATTCGTCGGTTGATCATACAGGCCCTCACACAAGGCAGAGTAAGCCGTGTTCAAATTGGGCATTTCATGGCTACGGCTTCAATTTTTGTCATTAATTCATCATTGTCAGAATCCGTAGCCGTAGACAAAAATCTTTCAGTCAAAGCCAAAACATGGTTAGGTCTGACACCTGTCTCGTTAGAAGTGCATAGTGCGTTGCGACTAAGTTTCGTTCACCATGTTGGATTGACGGTCACGCATCAGTGAGCACCCCGACCAAGTTTACGTGTTGAGCATTTCAACTGAATTGAAGTTGTTCAGTTCCATATATTTTTTAAGTTGTAAGGGTTTTCTGTTAAATTCGGAAGATGTGACATACGACCAGGTTCAGTTTCACCAAGCAGTGCTGCTGTTGAGGAGCAAAATTGCGGTTATCTTCTTCAAGACTTCTCGTTATCAACCCGTGCGTGTGGGCGCAATGGCGCAGTCGCCGTGTGTATCGGGGAATTTCATGCCCGCTAACTTCCGGGTTCGTGGACATTTTGCAATGGAGTATTTTACCCGGTCGCTTCTGATTGTCCTGTCCGTGGTTTTCAGCGTAACAGGCAAGTTTGTTCCTTAATTGTTCTTTGGTTTATCAAGCTATCATACAGAGAAATCTAATTTTTTTATGAAAAGGAGTCGCGGAAATAGATTTGCACATTTTTGACACACTTTGGACACACAAGTTTGGAAAAAGCCTAATGATAAATTCGTCGTCATTAGTTTTTTGATCATCATATTTTCCATTTCAGATGTATTTTAAACTTCACAATGTACTAATGTTTTTTTTTTAATTATGTGCTGATGGCTGTTGGTACCTCCAATGGGGAGGGGAGGGTTGCAACCTAAAATGAATCATACTAGATGGGACCTTTTGGAATAAAAGAGCCCCACTAGTGCGGCTCGGATATTGCTGCGCCGTAAAGGATACAACGCGGCAGTATCCGTGCCACACTACTGGGGCTAGGCATTAAACTACTAAAACTAAGATGACATTGATTTTAAAAAAAAATGCCGACAGTGCTAGATGGTGCGGACATCAGGAATGTACGGTGGCCCTGGGAACGACATTTTAATATTGACCTTTTTAATGTGAACCTTGTAACCTCTTAATATTGACGTTGTACCTTCGCAATATGCACGTTGCACGTGGCTTAATATCGCATTTTGGAAGTTGTTCCTTCTTAATGTGAATGTTCCAACTTGTTAATATTCACGTTCGATCTTGTCAATGTACACCATTGATCATGCTTGATGTCAACGTTGCACCTTGCTTCTTCGCAATATGAACCATGTACCTTCGCATTGTGAACGTTTGATCGTGCATCTTGTTAATATCCTTGGTGAACCGTCTTCCTTCGCAATGTGAATCATGCATTCTAAAAAGTACGAAGTCCTTGCCAAGCCCTATAGTTAGACAACCAGTTATGATGGAGTTTCAATCTGACGGCTGTTTAATGTCACTTAACTTGGGCGTCTACCTTGTAGTGATTTTTATCATGACTCAAGGCTCTCTGTTTTATTTCACCCATCTTTTATAATTCATGTTCGGGCTAACCATAACCCAAGGTTGGGCATACATGTAAAAACATGCATCCTGAAGCAAATTTGTCATTGTTTCAAATAACCCGATCTAATCATTTCAACCGTTTACTATACACAAATTAATACCGGTTTGCTTTCTGAATGTAATGATTTCTTTCTTCCTGTACTTTCATCTTTGCCATATCCCAATAATTTTGACTCGCCAAGGGCTCCTTACCAAATAGTATGAGGATCCCCGCTGTTTTGACGAGCATTTCGTTTTCGGGCTACTGCTGATTCGAACCTTACATACACTCTAAAAAAGCATTAGTCAGATTTGACTAGAAACCAGTCAAATTTGACTAGCCATTCAGGGTCAGCTGGGTGCAACTGAAAATCGGTCAATCTGACTAGATTTTTCCAGTCAGTATTATTGTCTTTGGAAAAATAGTTATGCCAAAAACTGAAATTGGAGTCGAACCCAACTACGTTTCTAGTCATAGTATGGAACTTTGCATGTTTAACTAAATTCCTAGTCAATTTCCATTAACTGGGAAAACCAGTCAATATTTTGACTAAGTTGTTTTTAGAGTGTACCCCCCCCCTCCCCCGGATATCCGCGCCTGACCGCATCATGAAGAATATTCGCAATTGGCTGACGACCGGTCATGTATGCATGAACTCCAAGCAAACAACTTCGTATAGGGTGCCCCGGCAACACGTGATTCGCGCTCAACGCAACGGTGCGGTCGTGGTGCGGCGCTCTCTCGCGGTGGCGGGTTCTCGCTTCAGCGGGTAATCGCGCATTCAACCATAAAAACGTCTAGTCCCTAGACAAGCTCGAGTATGTTGCGGGTGTATGCACTGAATAAACAATTAAATAATTGACCGAAGCCACCTGTGCCCCGCGCGCTATCGCTTTTACAATGATTGACTGAAATGGGACCGTTGCATGGTGAAATCCCCGATATTTCCCCGAAGTAATAAATATCAATGTATGCCCTTACTGTTGTTGTCATGCTTTATAAGACGTGGATATTATTTCGTAACGGTACCACCGCATATAAATGATGTTTCTTTCAATTACATATTTAGATCATACTCTTATACTAATTAAATACGCGGATCTCGACGGAAATCTCTCGTAACTATGATTAAAAACACAAAAAAAATCTGAATAGGGCTTGAAGGATGTAAAGTATTATGATAAAAGCCTTCTTAACGTGATCACAGAACACCGTTTTGCATTATTGTAATTGACGGAGAGTATACCGTCAAGAAATTAATTAGTCTCATGAATTGAACACATCTTTTCTAGTGAAACAGCGCTCATTAGCCTGAACATGAATTATAAAAGATATGTGAAATAAATCATAGAGCCTTGATTCATGATAAAAATCACTACAAGGTAGACCCAGGTTAAGTGACATTAAACAGCTGTCAGATTGAAACTCCATCATAATTGGTTGTTTAACTATAGGGCTTGACAAGGGCTTCGTACTTTTTAGAATGCATGATTCACATTGCGAAGGAGGACGGTTCAACAATGATATTAACAAGATGCAAGGTCAAACGTTCACAATGCGAAAGGTACATGGTTCATATTGCGAAGAAGCAAGGTGCAACGTTGACATCAAGCATGATCAATGGTGTACATTGACAAGATCGAACGTGAACATTAACAGGTTGGAACATTCACATTAAGAAGGAACAACTTCCACAATGCGATATTAAGCTACGTGTTGCAACATGCATATTGCGAAGGTACAACATCAATATTAAGAAGTTACAAGGTTCATATTAAAAAGGTCAATATTAAAATGTCGTTCCAGGGCCACCGTAGTATTAGGGGTTTTTTTTTGTTGGCTTATCTACCTCCTATGATCTTGCAACTCATTGGTTCTTGAGTCTGGAGTGCTGAATGTATGCCATAGCAACCGATGAAAGTTGGTGTGCAACTCAATAGATGTTTTCTTCGGATGACATTATCCCGCCTGCTCCTATTCGAACAGGTGAAACTAGTAACAAATTGTGGAAATAATGTAGTATTCAGGCGCCACTTCTTTGGTTGAGTACACAGTCTATGGAGAGTACATAACATTTCCAAGGTATTTTCTGACAAAATTGGAAAATGTTTTTCAGTCCCAGATTCATATCTTTTCAACATTTTACGCAATGCATTTTTAGCAAAAGATTTTTTAGCATTTTTTAGCAAACGATGCCGGTGTACGGAGTGGCTGTCATTAAAAAAGGGTTCTTTTTTTTGGGGGGGGGAGGGGCATGGCCCCCGTTGGCCCCCCTGGATCTGCCTTTTCTGAGTGCGATTCAAACTAAAAATTAATGAAGGAACAACTACCTATAAGACCCGTGAACATGCCCATATGAAGCCATTTTATATGTGTAACCACATTTAAGGAGCTAGCATAATGGCTTTTTAGTTTATTAGTTATCCTCCTGACTGATCTGACTACAGAAAGGATGTGTACATAATTTATATGTGGTTCACTGTTAATTAACATTTCGGACAAACAATCAAAGTTATTGCATTGCGTCATTAGTGCTAATGCATTGTCATGACGCATCAATAAAGAAATGCATTGCGATTCAGTTTGATCACTTTAACGTATAATTGTTATTATACGGAATTTACTTCACTGTATACCGGTATGTTTAATCCATATCTTTTTTTGTTCTAAACTGTATACATTTCTGGATTGAACTCACCAGTGAAAAACAAACACACACTGTTGTACTTGCAATAAGTGTTAATCAAGCGGCCAAACATGTATCAGATCTCCATATCATTCTTTAAAACACATTAAAGCTTCAAACCAAGATGTTCAAATTGATACATGTACAGGCAGAATGTGTCTGTTCGTGATACATGTGTACTGTGCGTGTTACAACTGAAGTAAAAAAAAAGCTGACACATATCGCATTTGCTTTGTTTTTCAAACAGGTGATACAGTGCACCTGACGGTGGTCACACCCACACCTTATGGGGCGGGGTCTTCACAGTCCTCGGCTAGCATCAGCTGTTTCCGTAGCAGTCCTGATGCAGACGCCACACTGAGCTTTGGCAGACCATTCCAGATAGCTCTCCGAGGATCTACAGTAGAAATATCTACCACCCTCCCTACTGGCAGTAGTCCATCAGTCAATGGACAGATAGTCACACAGGATCTGACCACCAGTAATGATGCCACTGGGCTGTTTTATTGTGAAGGTTCCAATAGAGGGTTAACAACGAGGGTATACAGCATCATCCACAGTGTGAATAGTAAGTGATGATTTAATACATGACATAATATTCAGGTTTTAAAATGAATAACAAACGATCTGCATCATAGTCTTTTAAGAGGGCTTTATAGCTGCTTTTGAAAAGTGCCAAAGGTTAATTAAGGTTCTGAAGCATCATTTAAATTTTGCGCTAGGAATAAGTTTTGTTCCATGCTATTATAATTACACTCAACTCCATCGATTCCAATATTGAAATTCGTCCAGCAAAATCGATTTAGAGCACTTCCAATGTTAAATTTCGTAATTTTGAATACAATTTTCATGAAATTACTTTTCGGAAGGTACTTAAAGGGAAATTACAACATTTGCAAACATAAAAAAAAAACAACACCAAATTATTTTGAAAAACCTTGCTGGACTATTAGTGAATGACACTTTTAAGCATCCTGTAAAATTATGGCACCTGATACTGTCTTTTTCAAGAAACGTTGTACATGTATTTTCGTACTTTCGGCCGACCAGCGTTGGAAAAAGTGTTTTTTTCTTTCTAAATACTGGCCCCCATTGACCATACTTAGTTATTCCACATTTGTTTGCAATCGATTACCCACCTAGGAACGGGTACAAGAGCTTGAATGGTTCCCTGACCTTACAATTCCCCCGGCGTCTATAAATTGCTCCGTTTCATCTTAAATGGAGTCAGGGGACCAGACTACAGGAATATGATTGTTTTTCTTGGTTTTTATAGCATCTGCCAACCCAAAACGTAAAAAAAAGCAGTGTAACAATATTTGCTATGTATTACCAACCTCCCAAATCCATCCATTTCAGAAAATTACAGCAAAAGCAAATGATGTATATTCCCTTTAATCGATTTTGCAGGAACAATTTGAATATCAGAATCAGTGATTTTGAATGATAAACGTTTTTAGAATAGCCGGGGGAAAAAAAATCCGAATTTATTTTAACATGCATTTTAACAGTTACCTTAATTTATTTTTTTTGGTAACTGTGCTCTGAGGGGAGTTGTGAATGTATGTTAATATGTATTTTAATGCGTCAAATTTTAAATGTATTTTAATATGTCATTTCAATGTATTTTTTTTTAATTGTATTCTGCTGTATATTAGCCTGCGGGCTACAAATAAGTTTTGATAATAAACCAGTAATAACAATAATGACAATAACATACTTGGTCCGATAAAATCGTGTAAACGAATGTGCCAAACTCTGCTTTACAACACAGAGAAATACACCAGACTTATTTACATAATTGGAATGGGAAATGTTGTAAAATATCTGGGAAAAATAAATTCCTATCGTCCAACGGGCCTACTAGTCAAATCTATAACGTACATGCCATTCCTTTCTTTTGTAGGGAGGTTTGAGCCTGTTGATGGCCTGGTTACGAAAACGGTCAACATACGAGAGGATGTGACTCTCTCAGTCATCCAAGCTATTTCTGGGGGCTCTCCTCTGTGGCGTCGTACAAGAAATGGAACTGTTAATGCAAACTTGCCTAATTCCAATCGGGCTAGTTTCACAGTGCCCTCTACTGATGCTGTTGATGGGGATCTGTATACTGTCATCGGAAATACTGATACTCTGGCTGACAATCATTTCAGTATGATCAGACTCATAGTCAGAGGTACATTTAATCATGTTCCTTTGTTATGACTGTAGCACATAATAAACATGCATATCGGTTGCATTATTATTTTGTATGTAAAAAAGGGGAAAGAGGGACATTGGTATGGGATTAATTTGGCCTTAAATGGGGGCTAATTAATCGCAACAAACTTTTCAGTTTATCTATTTTTTTTCGCAAACTTGTCTAATTCACAAATTAAAACCGTATCACAAACTCTCCAAAACAATTTAACAAAATATATGTCACGGGTATGAAAAAATACCCCCCCCCCCTCTAAATTTGGGTTTACTTGTTTCTTTACCTGTATTTCGTTATTCATTAGCACCCAACTCATTCTTATTTAAATTTACCAAATATTCTGTGCATATCCGGAGACGCGAGATGTTCAATTAATTCTCTCTTCAACATTTTCTTCATTATTTGCAGGTAATATTATACATTTATTTCTTATATTTGTAGAAGTAATTCCCTTAATCCTACCTATCAACCAACTCTTCCATTTAGCTTATATTTCTTCACATTTTCATTAATTTTGTAGTATTTTATGTGACATGATTGTCCCTCGGGATTTGAGAGAAGGAACAATCATTCTTTCTCCTAGATCTCTGTAAATATTCTCTAAGTTAAATATACTACCTGTATTATATTGGATTGTCATTTAAATGGTCAGGAAAACATAGAGCGACGGTTTATTTTGTTTTTATAGGATTTAAGATTATTTTCAAGATGGCGGTCGTCATCGATCGTTTGGCGGGAATCGCCCAATAACCACAGACTCGAGCCATTCTTTAGTCATTCATGTTATTATGTGTTTATGTTTACCTGTTTAATCAAAGTCGTGAATTGCCTTATCTTATTTCGGATACTTCCCTTTGGCGATTTATTAAGAACAAACCTGTCATTATGACGAATTTGACATCATTGTAAATTTGTTAATGGAATTTGTATATATTTATAATTAATTCTGTGCATATCCGGAGAGGAGAGCTGTTGTATTAATTCTCTCTCCAACATTTTCTTCATTCTTTGCAGAATATACTCACACCCTTAAGAGTTGAAGTCTGTCCTCTTCCCAACTTTATTTGACCTCAAAACATCCACGGGTCCTATATATACAAATACATGTAACAAATTGCGTTCGCATTTTATAATATAAATTTAAAACAGAGTTAAGGTCACTGCATAACGAAAAAGCATGAATTATTCTTTTATTTCGTACAATGTAGGCTGTGTTGCAGGCAAGTGGGGTCCTCAGTGCACTGGGATTTGTGACATGTGTTACAATGGAGGAGTGTGTGATGATGAGACAGGAGATTGCATCTGCCCACCAGGATTCAGTGGACCAAACTGCCTCACAGGTAAGCTCATTGCCTGATCTGTCTGTCTGTCTGTCTGTCTGTCTGTCTGTCTGGCGGGCGGGCTGTCGGTCTGAGTGTGTGATTTGTGCTACAATGGAGGAGTGTGTGATGATGAGACAGGAGATTGCATCTGCCCACCAGGATTCAGTGAACCAAACTGCCTCACAGGTAAGCTCATTGCCTGGTCTGTCTGTCTGTCTGTCAGGCGGGCAGTCGGTCTGAGTGTGTGATAATGTGCTACAATGGGCGAGTGTGTGATGATGAGACAGGAGATTGCATCTGCCCACCAGGATTCATGGGACTAAACTGCCTCACAGGTAAGCTGCCTGGTCTGTCTGTCTGTCTGTCTATCGGGTAGATTGAGACAAGAGATTGCATCTGCCCACAGGGATTTAGAGGATCAAAGTGCCTCACAGATAAAGCTCATTGCACTGTCTGTCAGACTGTCTGTCTATAAAGTGCCGCAGTTAGCTTGGCGCGCTCAACGAATGTTTGTGTTCCAATGGAGTGTTGTAAAATAAGTCAAGGCTTGAATATAGAGTCGGGCCAATGATTTACGGTGTACACACATGACCTCCTTCCACTTTTGATTTTCAAGTAGGGTGCGAATTTACAAGATGACCATTTCGTATCATGTTTTCCCAATTTATTAATTAATTCACCAATGAGCCTATCTTTTAAAATGTAACAGTTCACAGTGTATTATCGTGTAGGCCTGTTCCCAAACTTTTTCGGCTACATTTTTTGTACCGATTTAAGGTTCTGCATTTCAATATTTTGCATTGGAGTAAATAAGGAATGACTAAATCTCTTTCATGATTTAAAATCATTCATCGGAGCACAGCAAGGTGGGTGTATAACGTGTGTCTCTTTAAATTTATTTCATGTTAATTCCACACTACTTCATTAATAAAATATGTCTTTCAGTGGCAGCCTCATATTTGATTTTCTTGTGATTGAAGTTAATGAGGCGCTTCAAAAACCGCAACATTTACACATTCTTAAAATAACCTCTTGTATGTAATCACTGCTTTCTACAGCTTGTGGTATGCACAAATTTGGCTGGGAATGTGAGTTTCAGTGTGGAGCTGGTAACGTCATCCAGAGTTGTACAGGGAGCCAGTTTGGTCTGCCAGACCCGTACGGTAACAGCTGCATCTCTGGGTACCATGGCAGAGACTGTGATGTGGGTGAGGACGTCTCGAAACTATATACGTAATGTTTAATGTTTAGATCCGAATTGCACATTTGGTTATGTTCCACAAACATGTTTAAAATATTAATGGTTGATGTTCTTATAAAATAAGGCACTTCTATGCAAGCCTCGGATTCTTGAAAGTGCCTCCATGCCTTCATCTTTATTGTACATATCATGCAATTAATATTTATCTATTTACTTATTTATGTTATTTATTTATCCTCTTTCTTTTTGTGACATTCGTTTAGCATTACACTTAGTGTTTACATAATTGTATTATTCTTGTATCTTTATCACTGTTGAAAGTATGGAAATAAATGTTCTGTTAAATTGAATTGAAAAAAAATGATTAGAGTGAGAGTATTAGTTGGAAAACGTGAAATTCAGAGTTGATGAGTTTCACCTTGTAGAATTGGTTTGTACATAAATCATAATGCGAAATGACTATGTAATCTTTTTGTGTTTTTGGGCCAGAACAGACTCCGTTGATCTAGGATATTCAACCGGCATATAACACCTTGATGACACTCACGCATAATGTATTTTTATTTCAGTTCTAGTATGTTCTGCTCGATCATTTGGTGCTGGATGTACCCAGACCTGTCAATGTCAGTCAGGGCAGTGTAATGCTTACATGTGTATGTGTATTTCTGTTTTAGTGTGTTCTGCTGAGTCATTTGGTGCTGGATGTACCCATACCTGTCACTGTCAGTCAGGACAGTGTAATGCTTGTGTTTGTATTTCTGTTTAAGTGTGCTCTGCTGGATCATTTGGTACTGGATGTACCAAGACCTGTCACTGTCAGTCAGGACAGTGTAATGCTTACATGTGTATGTGTATTTCTGTTGTATTGTGTTCTGCTGGATCATTTGGTGCTGGATGTACCCAGACCTGTCACTGTCAGTCAGGGCAGTGTAATGCTTACATGTGTATGTGTATTTCTGTTTAAGCGTGTTCTGCTGGGTCAGTTGGTGCTGGATGTACCCAGACCTGTCACTGTCAGCCAGGGCAGTGTAATGCTTACATGTGTATATGTATTTCTGTTTTAGTGTGCTCTGATGGATCATTTGGTGCTGGATTTACCCAGACCTGTCACTGTCAGTCAGGACAGTGTAATGCTTACATGTGTATGTGTATTTCTGTTTTAGTGTGCTCTGCTGGATCCTTTGGTGCTGGATGTACCCAGACCTGTCACTGTCAGTCAGGACAGTGTAATGCTTACATGTGTATGTGTATTTCTGTTTTAGTGTGTTCTGCTGGATCATTTGCTGCTGGATGTATCCAGACCTGCCACTGTCAGTCAGGACAGTGCAATGCTTACATGTATATGTGTATTTCTGTTTTATTGTGTTCTGCTGAATCATTTGGTGCTGGATGTACCCAGACCTGTCACTGTCAGTCAGGGCAGTGTAATGCTTACATGTGTATGTGTATTTCTGTTTTAGCGTGTTCTGCTGGATCATTTGGTGCTGGATGTACCCAGACCTGTCACTGTCAGTCAGGGCAATGTGATGCTTACACAGGGGAGTGTACGGGGACACCGAGTGGATGTGAAGCGGGCTGGGATGGCACTAATTGTCAGAGTAAGTTGCCTGATGCTATCTTTTCTTATTTTGTTTTGTTTCAAACAATGGAGGAATAAAGTTTTGTATTGGTTGTCTAACTGAGCAGAACGGTTGTCAAAGCGATACCAGCTCTAAGACACTGCGTTGGCTCAATTGGCCATGCGCTACGGAGAACCGAGGTGCCAATCGCTGTCTTCACAAACCCACCCAATCAACCATCATGATGCATCAGAATTAACCCTTCAAACAGCTAGCTACGCCACACCTACATCTCTCAGGTCATAGACGACCTCATTCCAATCACCTCCAAGACGATGAGGCTTCTTTTGCTGCCCAAAATTGAGCTGGCTGGCAGAAGATTACTGCCTCAAGCATTATAATAATTATAGCCTTTGGGTACACCGCCTCGGGTTGAAGAACAGCTCGATTAACGTCAACCATACCAATTGTGTCAGTCTGTTCACCTATCCATGTATAACTGATTCTGGTCGTCACATATTTATAGCTGTTCTGTATGTATCGTGTTCCTAATGCATTCTGCATTTCGAATAGTTGAAAAATTAAAATATGAAAGCACAGCGATATTATTACATGTACAAGTCTTTAGTTGTTCACGGTATCACTGTCGTTGTATAGTTCCAGATGTTTGCCCCGTTGGCTACTATGGAGACAACTGCCTGAGTAAGTGTCATTGTCTCAACGACGCAGCCTGTGACAAGGGGACTGGTTATTGCAGTGGGTCAAGCGGTGCATGTGCAGCAGGATTTCAGTGTGTGTCAAGTAAGTAAAACAGTCTAATATGCCCATATCCAAAAGAAACTTGCGATCATTCTCATTTGCTGTGTCATTCCATAGATACACTGAAAAGTAACTGTCTAACAAGTAAGGAGATAATTACGGAAGCGTTAAGGGGACATAGTACAACCTAAAAAAAGTAAGTCATAATTATGACTTATCTCATAATTATGACTCATTATTAAGTCATAGTTATGACTTACATCTTATAATAACGACTAAGTATTAAATCATAATTATGATATATATCTCATAATTATGACTTATTATTAAGTCACAGTTATGACTTATATCTTATGATAATGACTGAGTATTAAGTCATAATTATTGCATATTCTAAGTCATAAGTCAGAACTATGACTTAATAATAAGCCATAATTATGAGGTATAAGTCATAATTATGATTTAAATGTTTTAGTTTGATTTATGTCCCTTTAACGCTTCCGTAGAAAATACTAAATAGCCAATATTTCTTTATATTTCGCATGCCAGGCAGTTCTGCTTTGTTTATACGTATTTCCAGCAGTTACTTCGTACGGCTGTTACCTAGGAATTTATTAGTCTGATATAATGTGTGCGCATAATGCATACAATAAGGGCCCTGTCACACTTCTGCGTATCCTAATTCCTTATGAGTTGCGCATTGACTTTTTTTCATACGCAGTCGTACGCACAATACGCACCTCATATGCATCTCTATCGTTTTATGTAAGTTTTATGTACGCAGGCATACGCATGGTACGGCCCAGTACGCTGGATAGTTTTGGGCATGCACAAAACTACGCTGCGTACGCTGTTACGCAGGTCATAAGTTATAAATACGCAGCGCATCGGTCCCGCATCGGTCGAGCGCGGTACGAGTACGCCATGTGTTCGTGAGGGAAAAGCCGTTCATACGCGGCAATACGCTGACCTCCTATATTGGACGTATACATAGCGTACTTGCAGCGCAGATACAACGCACGCTGAACGAACTCATATCGAATGCCGACGTATTGCACGAATTAGTACCGCTCGTCCTACGAGCGGGCAGCGCATTGTACTTATTCGTAACTTATGAGAAACGCACAGATGGCGAACTTGCGCACTGCATACGCAACTCATACGAATCTCATACGCAGTGGATGCGCTGAATTCGTTACTTGTTCGCTAGATGTGCGTCGCACATAAGTCACCCCCTTTTTATTTTCTTTAACAGGCAAATGTGGTGTCGCCACATGTAGTAGCCCGAATGTAAAATTTAAAAAGCCAAAAAATGACTTTCTCTCTTGTTTATTTATTGTATAGTGCTCAAATACTTGTGACTCGAATTGACTCGAGCTTAATACTTGACTCGACTGGACTACACACTGTGACTCGACTCGACTCGACCGTCTTGACCTAATGACTCGACTCGACTCGAGTCACTTCTTTAAAGTGACTCAACTCGACTCGAGTCAAAAAAATCAGTGACTCGTTACAACTCTGGTTTTTATAAGCGCCTTTTTGATCCATAACAATCGGTTACTCATGCCAAACCTATAACGGTCTCTGTGTAATAACCAGCGTTACTTCTAAGAAATAGTAAGATACTTTAAGGGCATTTTTTTTTACTCTCAGTGGTTTCTCAAACCTTTTTTGTAAATATCAAAGATGCTTGTTCATGCAAATTCCAACGGAGTGTTGAACAACAAATTTTCTGTTCCTGCAAACTAATGACACATTTTATTGCATCATGACCTTCTCTGGCTTCACATGTACGAGACGTTTGTCGGTGAAATTTTATGGTAGGTAGCTACTTGTGTATAACAAGGAGTGCGAACTGTATTTGCAAGTTGGCATACCTCGTACACGTCAATGGAAGATTTGCCAAAAACAGTGCCGAGGCCAATAGACCATTATCATGTTGCGGCCATCTTGATTTTTCCCCTTCAAATCAACATAACCAAAGCGAAGCTGGGAGGAACAATAGTCTGGTTCCTTTTTGCACAAAAAATTATCATTCAGTACTGTTATTAGATACCGGGAACATGATTGAAATGGAGGCAGTATGATAAAGGTCTATTATTACAACCAAATAGCCAATCATAAGTTTTATTGACCAAATCAAGGTATTCAACACTGTTGTATTGAATGCCTAACACTTTTATTTTTCAGTGCCCTTATCACATACACATTAGGTTCAAGACATTTTTCTTTATAATTTGTTCTGAGAAAGCAGGGCAGTTCATTTTGTCATACTTAAAATTATGGTGCATTTTTTCTATTTCTTGTGATTCAGTTCTACCTGTGCTGAGTCAGCCACCCAGTGTATCAGTTGCATCTACATCAGCTATCGTCAGCTGGCAGGCATGGGATTCCAATGTGGATGCAGGAGATGGACCGGTCATTGCATACAAAGTCTACTACTCCCTTACATCCCCCATATCATGGACTGTTGCCAATAATGTCACAGTGGCAAGCCCACCTCAGACTTGGTACAGCTCCACTGTTCAACCATTGCAACCAAATACTGAATACATGTTCAGCATGGCTGTAGTGAGAGAGGGGCCAGGAGGAGAAGGGCCTAGGAGTCCAATAACTACTAGGACGACCCTACCTGAATCACCCCCCTCAGAAACCACCACGGGTCCTACAACCTCTGAATCATCCATTATAACAACACCTGAATCAACCAAAGTGACGGAAACAACAGCACCAATAAAGAACCAACCCATAACTACACAACCGACTACCAGTACTGCAGGTAATATAATGTCAAACCTCGCGCACTAACTTCAGGACGTCGATTAATTTTGTTAGTGGTGCTTGTCGTTACGTAATAGGCTACTTGCTTTGTCTAGAAGTCTTTTTCGGACTTACCAATATAGGAAATGTTTATGTTAACTTTGTGTCTGTTTTTTTTTCTATCGGCGTCAACTCCCCCACAACCAACCCAAGGTGGTCAGTCAAACACAGACGTGATCGTTCTTATTGTCGTTGTTGTAATCGTCGTGATTATCGTTGGTGTGGCTGTGTACATCTACTTTCCGTGTCATCGAAAAAGCACAAGACAACCTGCAAAAACACAATCAACAGGAGGACAGGAACTGGTTGGTGTTATATCAAAATAGGCGACTGCGTGAATTATATTTAGGGCTTGAACTTTGACTGATGCATGTCCAATACTATTTTTGCTCATGTAATATGTATTTTTCCTTGTCGTAAATAAACATCTTCCCAATAACATCAATTCATATCTTTCATTTTCACGCTCCCTAGATAATTCTATACGAACTACTAATGTCTCAATCAAAAAGTGTTACCTTTATTAAGTTGGAATTTGGCCTAGTGCATTTATACTTTCTTCCTGAATTGGTATCGACATCATTGATTTTTTTTGCTTTTGAAAGACCACGTATGAGAATCAGATATCTCCAGATAACGAGTATGGCGTATCAGACTATGAGAGGGTTGGTCAAGATCACCCAACATCGTATGAAGTAGTGGGTGTTCATCTCTCGTCATCAACCTATGAGGATGTAGGCCTACCATCTTGGGCACAGGGAAGGAAGATTCCATTCAAGAATGTGTTCATCGGTGAAAAGATTTTAGGCAAAGGAAACTATGGAGAAGTTCGTGACGGAGCAGTGATGGTTGGAGGAGAGGTTTCAAAAGCTGCGATAAAGACACTGATGGGTAGGTTGAATATCTGTAACTGAGCACTACGAAATATTTGAACTCTGAACCTTATCTGGTGTGGACAGCAATTGGTTCAATTCAATTTACATCCATTGAGAGATATTAATATCCATTGAGAGTTTATCAATAAAACTAAAAATCAAAAAAGGTTTCATTTAATTTCATTGGAAAATTCATCACAGCAAACTCATCAGAAAATGACCGGCAGAACTTCATGGAGGAATTCCGGACGCTGACCAAAGTTGGACGACACCCGAACGTGGTCGGTATTCTCGGCGCTTGTCAACATGAAGGTGTGTGAAATAGCTTATAATTAATTATTGTATTATTTGTTATACAATTTCTGGTAATGTAAGCCTAGTGCAGAAGAAAAGTTTGACCATTTATAATACCGGTAATCGTTGAGGCAAAATGTACCTCGGAAACAAATTGGCAATTGTTTCCTTATGCATGTAGCAATATTATCATACTCCATCTTGGTATTGTTAGAGATCATAATCTCTCAGTATAATCAGATGAGATTACAGAAAGTACATATTTATCTTGAATTTGAACATTTTCTCAAAACCATTTGCTGAAACCGTCACATATATGTAGACCATTAAAAAAATTTATCAGACATTCTGTACGTGGCTTTGGAGTTCATGCCCAACGGTGATCTGCGCACCTACCTGAGAAATGCCCGATCCCTGGGGGACGATGATCAGTCCACTCTGTCTTCTGAGAAGCTGATTCAGTTTGCATTGGATGTTGCCAGAGGAATGCAACACGTTGACGCAGTGGGGGTAAGTATAAGTCTTAATTTTTGAGGCTAAGTAGAAACATTATACTGGTAACGAAACCAAGGATTCTTTCAAAGCGTCAGGCCATAGATCGAGTGCATTCAGCAGCCATCTTTGATGTTTGTTTTGTTATCTTAACTCATTAAAATTGAAAACACAAGAGGTCTACTGTACTAATAAGTATCCCTGTTGGACAAAGAAACACATCTCCAAGATGTTGGAATTGCAAACGATCTACTGAAGCTTACAAGCGTATAAGAATGGAAGATATTCAGACTGGGATTAAAAGTAGAAAAAGATGGAATCCATGATGGGGTATGAACCAGTGTTGCTAAAGTGGAACACAGAGAGAAGCTCATGAGTTCGCAGAAATCAAATTTGGTATACTTAAAAAAAGTTATAAAGAAAGGAGAACTCTTTGCAGGTGATCCATCGTGATTTGGCGGCAAGGAACATCCTCCTTGACAGTCAACTGGTTGCCAAGGTTTCTGATTTTGGGTTATCGCGTGCAGAAGATATCTACGTTCAGATGTCAAGGGTAAGAAGTAGCAGTTAACTGCAGTTGCATTATCTAGACCAATGCTTCTTATATACCCATATACTACATCCTCCCACATACCCTGCGTGTTTAAGCAGTTTTTCCTTAGAGCGAGAAGTATTTTAACATCCTTCTTTGAAATCTCATTTACAGACTCGGGTTCCTACTCGCTGGCTGTCTCTGGAGTCGTTGGCTTCCAAGACCTACACATCAAAGAGTGACGTGTACGTATACAAAAGATAACAATTTGGATACCAAGAATGTTATGAACGTGAAACGCATCGCCTATCGTTAATAAGTTTCGTTTGTCATTTTTCATGTTTTACTTAGATGGTCCTTCGGAATCCTTCTGTGGGAAATTGCGACCTTGGGTAATGTATATTTCATGTTTGTAACTTTTTGTATATGTGTTAAAAAAAACCTTAAGTATACATTTCTCAATTAAAAACCCACGTATACATGGAGTGTATTTCCATTCCAACGTTGTATCCGTCTCTTATATATTCTCTCACTAAAAGTATTTGTGTGCCATTTTCTTCCTACTATAGGTGCCACTCCTTATGAAGACATCAAATCTAAGGACCTGCTGTCGAGGTTGCAGAGTGGATACCGGATGCCCAAACCAACCAACTGTGATAACGAGATGTAAGATGTGCACGTTAGGAGGCTTAAGTTTGAAAATGTTTGTCCGTCGATACACCTACTTATCTTTATCATATCGAATTCATACCTTTCACTATTTTGAAACTGATGTTGCGCTTCTATCAGCTTGTTTAGCTTTTACTGCCGGCATGTGGTTTTCCCTATTCATTGTTCAAGTCGCTTCCGTGTGTGCATGTATTATTTTCTTACGATAAAAATATGCATACCACAAAGATGCAATAATACACTGTTTTATGTAAATGACAACCAAACATGTCGTTTTGCAGCCACACTCTGATGTTGATGTGCTGGCAGGAAGACCCGGACAACCGACCTCATTTTAAAAGTCTAGTGACTCACCTGAAAATTATGGCTGACAAACAACATGAACATGTGAGTGTTTGTATTCATAGCAGCAAATTTGATACGATGAGCCACTATCATTCATGTCCACTTTGTGTGTTGTATTACAGAGTCTCCTGGATCGTAAAATTTGGTATAGACCTACCTGTACATTAAAATACTGTCTAACCATGTGATGAGGAATATTAAATGTATACTATTTAATAGTGACATTGTTTTGTCTCGGTAGACGTACATGCGACTGCTGCCAAAAGCTGACAACTACATGTACTTGATGATTCGCCCAGAGCTGGATGACAACTGAATGGAGAGACATATAACATCGATGCTGCTTGGACAAAACTCAGATACAAGCGAAGGACACAGGCTTGTCTATAATATTTCCTACTCTTATGCAGGGGTTTAGGAAACCTGCTCTTACTGTTTATAGACCATTATCATGTTGCTGCCATCGATTTTTTCCCAATTCAAGTCAACGTAGCCAAAGCAAGGCTTGAAGGAAAAATAGTCTGGTTCCTTTTTGCACAAAAACATTATCATTTAGTACTGTGATTGGATACAGGGAACATGACTTACATGATGGCAGCATGATAATGTATATTGTATTGCTTTTTTAATTGTTTCACGACAATAAAATAATTGGGACTGTCTTTATTTTGTATAGGATTATATGTTGTCCCCCAAAATGGCGGAATATAATGTTAAAAATATCAGCTCATAATACACAGATGTTAGGCGGAGTAAAAAAAAACCCATGTATCTCGTCCCCGCCTGCTTCCTTTTTGGAGGCCGCCTGGATATTTTTATTATCTTTTATTTTTGAAAAATGCAGTAAAAAAAACACCAAGAAAGTCCACAAATTCATCGGAAAATTTATTGTAGACCAATACAAGTCTAAATGACACTGTAAATGTATTCAAGTCTCTTGTCCAACTTATCTTTCATTTTAAAAGTGTCTTTGAACAGTGGAAACACCAACGGTTGCAGGAAATTTTTAATTAGCGGCCATCTTGAAACAAATAAAAAATAAAAAGCCCCGCTTCCTCCTTTTTTTTCAAAAACCCGAACGAGAAACATGTTTTTTTTTATTCGGCCTAAAAATAAGCCTGACTTTTAGAGAATATTTCATTGCACTGTAAATAGCGTCATGACAAGATAATGTAGTGTCGTAAATATTGTGAAAGAGTAATGATTATGGTGAAATACCGGCCCGTATATACGCAGATGTTATTATAATGCTTATACACTTATGTCGTTTGAAAAATATTATGATGTACAATAGTTACGGAAATGTACTTGGAGAGCTTCTTATATTATTGCTGGCAGCTAGTGACAGGCCTGTAAATCTCTGCTTTAGGCAGTTACTCGTTTTTTTAACAGTATATTTTTGTATGATTGGTATTTTGTTGTAATTTGAAAAATGTTTGAGTTATATTATGTTTTTTGTGGCAGTGGTGTGGCTTGTCATTATAATAATTTGCATCGCCTTGTTAAATACTGCTTTATTCAATATCGTTTAACTTTTAACGTTTTACTTTTAACGTTTTAACTATTCTCGTGACGTGAATTACATGATTTTTATATTTTAAGATCTGTAAATAGCTTTAACGCATATACACGGAGCATCAGTACATTTTCAGCTAGCTGCTTTAATTTCTTTGCTGATCATCACTTCTGTGGTTTAAGGGCGTTGTCAAGATGACATGGATTTTAGGGTGTTAAATTTTTAGAGATTTTAAGGGTTGTAGGGGATTCAGGAGTTCCAGTGTTTTGGGGGGGTTTTTTTGGTGGGTTTTTTTTTTTGGGGGGGGGGGCTTTTTAAGGGGATTTAAAGGATTTACAGTTTTAAGGTTAAACTGGGTCCCCTGTCGTAAGGGTTAGGAATATGGACAGCATTTGGGAAAGCGCTAAGGTTAAGGTCATGCTTAAGATTTTTAGGAGTTTAAAAGGTTTGAGGGTTAAAGGGCTTTAGGGATCGTAGTAGTTTTAGAATTGTATGGGTTTTTTTTGTAGCTTTAAACGTATATTGGGGATTTAAGGGATTTTCTTTTTATTTTAAAGGTATGGTTTTGTTTATATTTCAGGATAATTATAAGGATTTTTTAATTTCTTTGAATTTTTAAGTGGTTTTATGTTTTTCAGGGGTTTTCAGGACTTGTTTAGTTTGTATTTTTTTGATCTGGTTTTCCTTTTCCTCCTTTTTAAAAGGTTTTTTTTTCGGGTTAATGGGTTCAAAGGTTTTAGGATTTGTAGGATTAAAAACTCCAAAGCAATTTTATTTAGTTAATTGCAAAACCTAGTAAAAACGAAAACAAAGAGGAATTCCAGAAGGTGAGAGGATGTTGCCTCTCATCATTTTAGTTGTCTATATTATAACTTAACTGGTATGTCATGGCTGCAACTACAGCCAAAATGTTAGTGAGCTGCTTGGTGCAGATAATTACATCTTGCCAAATGTGGTTTACTATAGGTTTGCCGAGCCAGGGCAATGTACAACATTTGCTTTTGCTGCAATTTTCAGAAATAAATGAATTTGGAGGATCACATATGTTATTGCAAATATTATTAAAATTTCACGTTTTGTTTCACGTTTTGGGCTTGTAGATGCTGGAAAAACCAAGAAAACCATTCATGTTCTTATAAGCTGGTTCCCTGACCTCACTTAACTTGATTCGGAGCAATTTATGAACTCTTGGGAATTGTAAGATCGAAGAATCAGTCTAGCAGGCTTGTACCCCTTCACAGCTCTGTGATCCATTGCAAAGAAAATGCGGAGTAACAAATTAGGAAAAATTAGGAGCAGCGTTTCAAAATAAAACACAGTTTTCTCCAACGCTGGTCGGCCGACCAGCGTTGGAAAAATACTATATTTCTTGAAAATGTCAGCACACCAGGAGCCACGATTTTACAGGTTGCTTTAGACTGTCATTCCTTAATAATCCAGTAAGATTTTTTGTGATAATTTGATCATTTCGTTTCGTGATGTTTGCAAATGTTGTATCTTCCCTTTAACACTTTATCACACAAATTCCCTAGACCGTTCAGTTGAATTTCGTCCCCGAACATCGCCAAGCTCAATTCCCAATTTCAATTTCAAACAGCCACCATTAGATTTCATTCAAAATGCAGTGTACTTAAAATTTGTTTTATTCTAATTAGTCCTGATTTCGGTAAATTCGATATAAGTGTTAAAATAACTGGGAAAACCTATATTTTATTCAGTGATATCAACTCATGATAAACTCATTTCAACTTATACAAAACAGACAGTACGCAGAAGGCATCTTTTAATGAAACCATTTATAGGGATTCAACCCATATACTTAAAAGAGGCAAAAAATATGAAAGCCATAGAAATAAAAAAGGGACACCCTAAACGCAACACTTATTCATAACGTCTTGCGATTTTTTCCACCAAGTGCATGTAAAGGGGCACTGGGTCCTGAAATCCCCAAATTGTATGTTTTTGGATTGTTTACCTATTCTATTTCAAACATGTGGTTGAAAGGAAACTAACCTAATGTCTTACTGTTCCCGAGAAAAGAGGAAAAATCCCCGGTTGTTTACATCGGACATGACGGAGTACGAATACGTTTTTCGTGTCGTTCTCATACAGTGTACGATATACACGATGTGTCTCGGGAACAGCGGTGACCAATCACCAATGCAAAAAATGGGGTTTCTTCAACGTCCGCAAAAAGCAACTTCTCCACAACTAGCATCAAAACGGCTCGAATTTATGGGGTCGCAAAAAGCGGACCCCGAAATTCGTTCTCGCACGCATAATACAGGAATAACACCCATAACTCCCAGTTTATAAATGATAGTTGTGCGGATGTTTATATGCTAGTTTTAAATGTTCTTTCCGATTAACATAATCTCGTTCAAAGCGCGTTTTGTAGCCCAATTGGGCTGTTTTAGGACCTAGTGTCCCTCATAATCCATCTGCCCTGGGTGTCAAATTGGGAAAACAATGTGTCGGCATTTGAACTCGCAAAATGCAACCTTTCAGTCCATAAGGACAAAGATTGTAGTACTTAGATTTAAAGCTGTATATGTTGTGCGGTGTGTAAGATGGGAAATTGGGAGCTATTAGATTTAGTACGACTGAAACAAACATTGCCAAAAATACTTATTTGGGGAAGTGTCCGTCCTGCAAAGAACAAAGGGGAGAGGTTTCATCGAAAGAGTATCAAATTGTAATCCTGAATAGGATGAAGGGTTTTATTAGCGTGTTGTGTTTATCATTTTTCAAAGCTGATTACTTCTGTTCATTAGCACCTCAAGGACAAAATGCACTCTAATATTTCAAAGCTACACGCCACACACCTGACGCCAAACAAAAGAGCATGCCAGCTTTCTAATTTGGTGGACCGCACGGTGGTTGGGTTCAATTAAGCAGCAAGTGACTAATTGGCTTATTTTTAATGTTTTTTGTGGGTTTTTTTTGTTCGAGTCTGACAACGTTTACGTTCTGCTCAAATGACCAACAGACCTTCACAAAAGCCAGCGGAGATCATCTCCAGCCAAAATAAGCAAAATTTAATATAATAATTACCAGCCAGAAGGCAAGTCTGTTGTTATGAGGGAACTGCCTCATTTATTTATCGAAAGTGAAATGAAAGAGACACTTTGAGTGGCATTGATGCCATTTCAATGAGTGCCATGGAGTGAAACTGGTAGCCAATATCGCGTTATAGCTCGCTCGTTGGAAGCAATGGAAGGACTTACGGGAGGAATATATTTATTTTGGATGATTTTTGCATGTGTTTCTCTCGTTCTAATTGCAAAGGAACCTAAAGGTAAGGAGAAACATTTAAAGTGGATGAAATATAAAGAATATTTTTCACCATAAACAGCACCCTGTATTACGCCGAAACCTTGGAACGAGATGTTATTTTGTCTGAGCTCTACTGAAATGTTTTTAATGGATTTAATAGATCAATTCTTGTTTACAAATTCGAGAATATAAATGAAAATTATAATTTTGTACGAAAAAAAATCTTACTCGTCATTCAATTTCTTCTAACGGTGTTATTATGTACTGCGTGCGAAGAGTGATGTTAAGTTACTTTAATTGCAGGTACCTCGGAGGGTGTTATGTTCTTTTTAATGTTTGTTACAATGTTACAATGTACAAGCATAAAATTCACTGTCTGGACTTCCGAACAAAAGAGGTCCTCATAAACCAGGTAGCAGCGACGTTGTGTGGACTTGCCCACGTCCACACAGTGTTTCCGCTTCTCTGGTAAACAGGTTTAGAGGCATTTGGGGGTTAGGTTTATCCGTGGCAAAATGAAGAGAAACACTAAAGGGAATCATAGAAAAAATTGGGTGAGTAAGTGAGTAAAATGATTTATTTCAGAAGATTTTCTTAACTACACGAAAACAAAGGAATGTCCACACTGGGTATGTAACGTAAACATGGGTGAGTACACAAAGGTGTACTCACTACTCATGCCTTTCCAGGAATTACAAAACCATTGTTGCCCTCTATAACTCCGCATTAACGCACAATGCTTATTGTATAGGTTTTCCCGGTTATTTTTTTAACTCTTTTATCACAAAATTCCCTAGAACGATACTTTAATTTCGTTCCAGAACAGTCAAGCCCTATTCTCAATTTGATTTCAAATAGCCCCAAATGGACTTTCATTTGAGGTGCAGTAGTTCAAATTTGTAGCATTACTAATTCGTCCTAATTTCGATGAATTCTTGTTATATAGTGATCGGCCTTGTATTGAAAAAGCACACTTGGGTGTTTTTTTTTTGTCATACAGTTTGATGCTGTTGTAATTCCATTTCGTTTCATGTAAATAGAAGCATATTACGGTTGGAAAATGTTTCCCATGTTTTGGACTTTCTTTGGAGGGTTAATCGTTTGTGTTAGACTTGTAATTTATACACTCTGTCAGCGTTGCGGGATTGAGGCACCGTACATCCAGAGCAAGCTTTAGTGTTATCAGCGTACCGTCTATACTCCCAGCATGTGTACTATGGGCAATATGTGGCTTGTCAGGGAGCATGCCATCGTAGTCCTTCATTTTAGTTAGCCAAAGGTTTACAAGAGGTTTTTATCCAGTTACTGCATTTCTTGATTTGTTCTTGTATGTCTTCTCCCTCCTCTTGGTAACGCATTTCTTCTGTTCTCGAGAAGGTAAGTAAAAGAGGTAAGCGCTTGGGGCAACATGGCGCATTACCTAGGGAGTGTCATCAACATCCAGACAGTCGAATAAGAGGCATCTATGATTGACAGCCATCTTTTTCCACAATCGACTCTCAAAAACTAGTGACAAGAAAATACCGAAATACCTAGAATTGTATAGGCCTTCCACGGGCTTAAGGTAATACAAAGAATGCTCCGTCTGACTTAACAAAATGCTAAAATGAATCTGCTTTTTCAATACGTATACGACGCCGATCGTTACTTGGGACAAAAAAAAATAGGACGAATTGGAATGGTACCAATTTGAATTATGCAGCACCTAAAATGAAATCCACCGGTGGCTGTTGAGCTCGTCGATCTAAGAAGGGACGAAATTTAGGCCCAAAAAGTCTCTGGTTTCTGGTATGGAGCTTGCCCCAAAAGTGGTGTGGCGACGAGGCTTCTTTTTTTTTACTTTTTTTTCTTCAAATGTCGGCTGAGGACTGCAAATAGAGCCAGACAAAATTTATTACAAATATATGGGAGTCCAGATAGGCCATATACAGCTTATACTCGATCGTAACCCCATATTAAAACACTTTAAACTTGTGCAGCAGCATGATTCCAGTCAAACCAGTGAATTTGGCGGTTTTGAGACATCATCTTACATTGAAAAAAAAAACGTTTTCATTTTGCCGACGCGCATGGCTACGGCGACGCGCGCGCATACCAGAAACCGGAAACTTTTTTGGCCTTAAGGATCGTTTATCTTACTTAATTTGTGTAATATAAGTGTTCAAATAACTGGAAAACGTATTATTAGTTAAATTAAGAAAGGGGTTCATGTTCATTGCAATTTGCAATTTACTCACCTGGGCTGATAAGGCTCATTAAAAATTTAATGTTCGTAACTAGGATGATTATGTCTTCCTTATGGGAGGGGTTGGATGTAATTTCGGAATCCATCCGTTTCTTAAAAGACTGTGAAACAATTATTTTGCACGCCCTTCCATTTCCAAGCAATGCCGTGCACCATTACCCAGGAGCCCGACCCACAGACGGGCCGCTACCGCTGGTTGATTCAAGCCGTGGACCCGTGTGAGTGCACGCAGATCGGAATGGGTGGCTTCAGCACCTTCGTACCGTACAGACCCTACGAGGTGACGTACAATGACACCTTTCTGATCAGCAGCGATCCGGAGGAGATACAGCAATGGCTCAACTGCCCTGGTGAGTACACCTTTCTGACCCCCCCCCCCCAAGTCTTAATAATTAAAAACATATAAAAGACGGAGGATAACTCGATGCGGTGGTGTACTCTTCTCCGTTTCCTTCAACGCGAAAATGAATGATATTGGTTTTCCCGGCCAATTTCCTGAAATGTTCATTCACTTCTGAAAATCGGTCATTCGTTTTCGTCTGAATTTGAATGCATTTCTTTAATCCCATTTCAGTTCAACGAAAGTTCAATCGTTTTCACTGTCCGTGCATTCGGTTTTGAGAAACAGACGGCCAATCACGTTACCTGTGCATTCATGTACGCAAGCATACCTTTTCTAAATTGATTTCAGGTATAGCTAATTTGATTGACTGTTAATGAAAAAAAGAAACCCCTAATTGTATCCGGTGCCGATGGCATTAAACTAAAAGTAAAATAGAATGGTGAATGTTTGAAATTGCCCTCTAAAAGCGAAAAAGAGGTCTTGTAAACAAATCTGAATGGACATAAACGAAAGGCTCTGCTCAATCACTTAATTGATTGAAATGAAATAGAATCGAATGCTCTGGTAGCGAAAATGAAAAATGAAACGCGTGTTCAGAGCGATTCTCAAATTCAGACGAAAATGAATGACCGATTTTCAGGAGTGAATGGACATCTCAGGAATTTGGCCGGGAAAACCCAGAGAAAATTAATTTGCTGTTTCAATTCAACGTCACTCTGCACATGGGACGAATTTCCCGAAATAAGGACGAATCAGAATGCTTTATTCGCTAAATGCACTGGACCAAATATGAATTATATTGGTGTAAATTCGAAATCGGAATTAACAATGGAGCCCAATGACATTCTGGAACAAAATTAAAATATCTTTTCATAGAATTTGAGTGACACAAGACAAGTGTTAAAGTATAACTGGGAAAAACCTACAGTAAACCTTATGGGACGAAGGAACATTGAGTGCGGCGCGCGTACCGCCTGAGTGACCGCGTGGATCCGTCGCTCGCACTACAGTTATTTCGCCTCTTCTTCTATCCCTTAGGTGACTCTTCTTGCTCTGTGGAGGGACCTCTCGGGATGAAAGATGGTCGCATCCCGGATCAAAGCATCACAGCTTCGTCTTTTTGGCGAAACGGCGCTATGTGGAGCCCAGTCAGGGCCAGACCTAATACTCAAGGTATAATTTTTATTTAGCCTAATTAATAATGTTATACTTCTAATTGAGAGGCACTTTAACTGGAAATTCCCTCACCATTTACCGCTACAACTCAATTGAGCAATTTTAATCGTATAGACGGACGTTCGACAAGTGGTAGTTGATGCGCTACGTAACTTGCGCATGCGCACAAATGGCAACGTGCGAACGTCACTAGTAATTATGGTTCCTTGCTGTACGTTATGATGCAACCTTGTTTCCGTGGGTACGATCTCGCTGCGCCATGTTGTTTCTCATCATGAGTTGCGTGATCTTGAAGGAACGCGCACGAGGCTGACTGTGATGCACGCGGTTGTTGTTAGCTACGATACGAGCGACCTCAATAGGCCGGTCCCGATTAGTCGACACTACTGGTCCAATTTCTGTCGGCTAGCGTGGGTTCTTGCTCGAACAATAGAGTCAGCTTTCCTGTCATAGAGTGATAACACCAAAGTTGAGACCCCTGGCTCTTTGGGTGTGGCACACTCACAAATAAAACTTTAACAATTTTAATTGATCGTGTTTTTTGGTTTTATACAAGTTATTAACTCTTTTTAAGGAGACCTTGAACGAAAAAAAAACTCGGTCAAAACTAACGTGTTTTTTTTCAATTCTGCTCTTGAATTAGGAGCGGACTGTTCAGTTCAAGCTTGAAATAAGCTCAGTATGTAAAATTCTTTTATAGGCATCATTGCCCCAATACTGAAAGACATCATACTCTTCGAAAAATCATGGGGAAAAATCACGGGGATACTGACTTTAAACGTGGTAATTAAGCAAAGTTGTTCCTTTTTTTATTAACAGGACGTGCTGAAGCCTGGTGTCACGATGAACTAACTGATAATATCAGTCCATGGATACAGGTTGTCTTCAATGGCACAGTCACCATCACTGGTTTGATCACCCAGGGGCGTGGAGACGGCGACCAATGGGTGACGGAGTACGGAGTGACGTATAGCCGCAATGGCGGTCAGTCTTGGAATAACGTTACTAATGTAGACGGCAAACCTATAAGGGTAAGATTTATTTAAAACCAAATACATGAATTGACAAAAGTTGAACGCAAACTATGATTTTTACGCATGATAATGTTTAAATTTGTACCTTTAAAATGTCAACATAATTCACGTGTTTCTTTTGTTTACAGTTCCCTGGTAACAATGACAGGAACACCCAGGTATCTACTCGTTTCCCGTTTGCCTTGCGCACCAGAATCCTGCGCATTTACCCCACTGCATGGTATGACCACTGCAGCATGAGGTTTGAAGTGATCGGCTGCTATTAGACTATTTCCATTATTTTGTCAGTGGATCAGTTAAACGAAATCAACGTTTACTATAATCAATAAAAATTTAAAAAAAGTGTTTACGCTCGTACATGCTGCCTCCTAATGGCACTAAATTTCTTTGATGAACATCTTTTGTGAATCTGTATGTGTACATTTGAAATGTATATAAATGTCTAAATTGTAAAAACAAAAATTTCAGAGTTATCAAAATAAGGGAGGTAAACTATCGCCAGATTTGCGATTTATTTGACGTTGATTGTCATCGTTTTTATTTGAATTTAAATACGACTGTGCACTTATATTGTAAGGCTTTTTAAAGTGTGAATTTGTTTTTAAACAAAAGGTGTTAAGACACGCCGAGTCTGCAGCTGGCACAAAAACAAAACGCCATCAAAACTAGAATACAAGTCGTGAAAACAAATATATTATTCGGCGTCAGGCCAAACCTCCCCACTCTACATGAACAAAATAGACCAGCTGAAGAAATTTATTTTATATAGAGCCTAATTCCGGGGCGCCCTCTGCTGCCAGACAATGAGAAAAATGCGTGTACATGTCAACCTATTCCGGCAGAATAGCCACATACCGGTGGCGAAAAGGAAGAAGAAAAGCAAAAAGGCTTCTAAAGTGCGCGTTGTACATTTAAAACAAATTCCCAATAGTCGGTAAAATTTCTAATTTGTCTTCAAAAGTAAAAAGCTGACATGGTATCGAGCATATAATAATAAGCTGGGTTGTCGCTGTAAGGCAAGGTTCATGGATTGACCTACACGAATCAGCATCCTGATGAAAATTAGTTTGCAATAAAAAGACATCTCAGTGATTAAACTTTAACACGGTAATTAATTCGTGGACTCCGCATTGTATCGTCGGTGTTTCTCACGTACTGTAAATGTGCTTGTAATTTGTTACAGATCCACGAAGTAATTGATTTTGTACAGGTGTTTTGATGTTGAAATACAAATAGGTAGTTAAGCAAATTACATTTTTGGTTTTTTTTGACAAAGTCTTGTTAATATACATTTCTTTGTTGCGAAAATCAGTACTACGTAGTCTAGCAACGTGTTCTGTGTTTAAACCTGGTTTGACGTTAATTATAATTATGCATGACAAAAGTGATATTACATCAATAGCTTGTTTCATTTGGAACCAGATCATTTTGATGCAGACATTGTATTAAATCAGTGAGTACAAATCCAGCTTATTTGAAATAACGGCAAAGTGTAAGGGTTACATCCTCGCTGTTAACAAAGTTTTCGAATAAAGAATCACTGCACTGTCTTTACGAAAGAACGTTCATTGTCATGCCTGATTTTGCAGAATATTTCACAAATTAACCCACACTTTTACGGCTTTCTGCCCAGTGGCGTATCCGGGGGGGGGGGGCAGGGGGGGCACTTTGCACCCCCTGGCGGATTTTTTTGACAATTGTTTTGTCAGCAATGATTTGAAGTGTTTATAGAGTTCTTCTGACATCAATCCCACCAAAGAACAACCCGCTCAACAACCATTACAATGCGCAGTGAAATTGTCCATATAATAATATAGTATACATAATAATGGTAAGTTTTGAAGAGCGCCCCCCACTTGGAAGATGTGTACCAGCGCAGACTGGCTATGCAGTAGACATCCGGTTTCGAACAGCAAACTACATAGTGCGTTCGATTACTTCCCCCGCGATTACTCGTGCAAGCGCGACAGCTTTCGATTTACCTCTCACGTGACTTCTCGCGCTTACTCGAGCCTGGCCCAAGTAACCGACTCGCCGAGCCGGTTTGGGTAAGTATCCCATAAGGCCATGCAACGTCCGGCGGGCGCTTTAGGCCGTGTCCGAAACGGGCTTCCACGGAGCATAGAGCTACAAACCATATGTAGCTCTATGCATGGAGCTACGGCTACGAATTATTGGCAGCGCGTCCCCGCGTATTTTCACTGGGCGTGGACGTGCTCGGAGTTAATTCATTCGGATGCAGCCTGGGAAAAATGTTGGAACCTGGCGCTATTTCTGCAATTGTGTACAAAGTCTTTGGAGAGTCAAGAAATTATTTTCCTAATAAAATTGGAAATATTTCTCAGTCCCAGATTCATGTCTTATCATCATACCTTCATTGAGATGATAAATGAAGAAAAAAGTGGCGTCAGGTTGCAACATCCCCCTATACGGTATATCCCGTCATGGAGGAAGGAAAACAGAAATACATGCGTTATCGTTAAAATACATGGCTCGTTTATCAAATGTGTTCAAACTTAAGAGCATGCCAATTGCTTGAAAAAAGTCCAATTTACACGATCATCAGTGGTGTAGCCACCACCCCCAAATATTTTGTAACGAGTGTCTTTTTTCCCCACGAGTGTCTTTTCTTTTTTAACGAGTGCCCTTTTTTTCACGAGCTTCCCTTTTTTTTAAACGTTGCGCGAAATTCGTCAAGTGTGCCGCCAAGAAAAGCGCCACCTATTGTCGCATGGTGCCGTTATGTCTGTGCATGGTGAACCTTATCGTCCGCTTTGAACAGCGCCCCCATAGAAAGATGGTGTCTAGCATAATGAACATCTCCAGTCGAACTAGCCGCGGTTGGACGGCGTCTTCATTGCATTACGACTGACGTCCACGGTCCAGGGTACCTCAGTGGAAAAAATTATAAGACATCTTTTTTCACATTTTTATCCGGTGGAGGAAGTTGAAATGCAATTAAGCCAAATGAGTCGTTTGTTGGGAACTTTCATTTGGAGATTCAGGCCAAAATTAGGGCCACTTTATCACATTACTTTATCACATCCCTTGGTGCTCCAACTTTTTTTTTTTTACTAAAGATGGTACTAGCATGCGGTTTTCACAGCAGTGATGCTGAGATTGTGCTCCTTTCAAATCTGTAAAAAAAAATGACCAGGGTCGACAAACGACTCATGTAGCTTGATCGCATCACATATTCTTTGTGTCCAGAATCATGCATACGCTTGGTTTAGAAAAGGTAAATATGTCCGTGTGAAGTTCGCATGGTTGAATTGCGATGACGTTCAAGTCTTCTTACTGGGTGTTCGTACTTAGGATGTTTTCGACGAAAGCGTGGATCTGCGATTTTTTTCGGTAAACACGCTGCCCCAGACATATGTTCCTTTTCTAGACCCAGCGTATGCATAATTCTGGACACAAGGAATACGTAAACGAAAGTTTAGCTTCCTCCATCAGGTAAAAATATTGGGGGAAATGTGTTATATTTTTTTTTCGCTATGGCAGCAGACGTTCATACCCAGCATGGGCTCCGTCGCATATACACAACGGAGGAGTCCAACCTGGGCTACAGTCGAACCAACTAATGTGCAGTATTAACTCAAAAGACCATCGAAGTATAACATGCTAAATTGAATACGATGATAAATGAATTTGCGCGTCTGAAAACAAATTCGACTGCTTGAATTTCTTAATTGGAAACACAGCAACGATTGAAGCAAATTTGCTTTATTATTATGAATGTGAAATTGCCTGCTTACCAGTATTTTCCGAATTTGAGCAGGACTGAAACCTATAGAACTATACAGTCAGAATCACCTTCACTATCATTATAATAATATAAAGCGATTACAAGTAGATAACTGTACATGGCCATACACCACTCGTTGTGTCATTATCAATCTAAAACAGTGTTAAAACACCAACCATAATATTGCAAATTGCAAAACAAGCCGCTATTTATACAAACAAACTACGACAGTGTTTAAACTAAACATATTTCAACAAAACAACCCGTAATTCATACGAAATTGTAAAAATGTAAAGCTATAATCTTAGTATGAAGATATATGCGTGTTTATAATGAGTGCTTTTTATGCGTAGACACTGTGCCTTCATTGAAACTATAGAATAACAAGTGCAAGTGCACAAAAGCTCGGGCCGTGTTGCAAGCAGTCTTGCATGAAAGTCTTGCATGAAATCGAGCAAAATGATCCCTGCCAGAGCTGAGAAAAATGCGACGCCGAAAAATGCGACGACGATTGCACATTGTAGAACGCCATACTTTTGGTCAATTTTCGGGACAGACAGACAGACCGACCACCAAGTGACATGTAGAAGCTCCTGTCAGAGCTTCACAACAGTACAACAGCCGTTTCTCAGCTTCATTTTTCGCCTGAATGTATTTGAAAGTTGTGTTTAAGTATATAACAGCCGTCGAAGTTGCGTTTAGGCATTTAGGAGACAGCAGGAGCATTTTGGAAATAAACTCTACATGTACACTGCAAAAACTGTAGGGTAAATGAAACACCATTCGGTATCTATATAGGACAACACCGGTAAAATTTAATACCAGATGGTCCTATATGGATACCAATGGTCTAAATTTAACACTCCAGTTTTTGCAGTGTATAGGGTGGTTCATTCTTTGTGGGATTGCGACGCCAACCGAACATCATAAGGACGTTTTTCATTTAACGACTTGCATTTTTCTGTTTTTGATGACTTTTTTGTTTTTTAGACAACTGCAGATGCGCGTATCTCTAAACACTTCTTTTGTTTTAACAATTAACATTAATGAATACAAATTAAGTATACAGTGGTAATTCAAATGACATGATGACAATCAACATGAATGAGACAAAAATCTTACGATATTTTACTGCCCTTCTTTTGATAACTCTTACTTTTTTTCAATTCCCACAAAACTTGTATTTATACACTGACAAACAACTTACATTTCAAATGTGTTTAGCAATTAAACACAATCTTGCTATCATTTTGTAAACATGTTTAGAAGCTAAACATTACGTGTCCAATTCCTAAACATCAATGTTCAATTGCTAAACACTATCCATCCTTACTCTAAACATAATAGTATTTAAACATGTCTACAAACTGATATAGCAAGAAAGTGTTTAGAAAGCTGTTTGCCACACACAGTGTTTGCTGATTATAGTAAACATTGAATTCGTTTAATTTGACTGATCCATTGACAAATGGAAACAGTCTAATAGCAGCCGATTACTTCAAACCTCATGCTGCAGTGCACATACCATGCAGTGGGGCGAATGCGCAGGATTCTGGTGCGCAAGGCAAACGGGAAACGAGTAGTTACCACGGTGTTCCCGTCATTGTTACCAGGGAACTGCAAACAAAAGGAATGGTATTTACGTTTTCAACTTTCAAATTCAAATATCATCATACGCATTAGATACCATTCAACTTTTGTCAATATTTGGTATTAAAAAATCCTACCCCGATAGGTTTCCCGTCTACATCAGTTACGTTATTCCAAGACTGACCGCCATTGCGGCTGTTCGTCACTCGGTACTCCGTCACCCATTGGTCGTAATCTCCACGCCCCTGGGTGATCAAACCAGTGATGGTGACTGTGCCATTGAAAGCAACCTGTATCCATGGACTGATATTATCAGTTACGTCATCGTTACACCAGGCTTCAGCATTTCCTGTTAATCAACACGAAAAACGTTTGCTTAATTACCACGTTTAAAGTCAGTATCCCCGTGATTTTTCAAAATTTAGCTTGTTAGTATTGAGGTAATTATTCAAAAAAGAGCTTGGTATGTTGAGCTTAATTCAAGAGTTGAATTGAAAAAAAGGTTGATAATTTAGCGTTCACCGAGATTTTACGTTGAATGTCGTCTCATTTGGAAAAAAAATCATAACGTTTTTAAAGCAAAGAAAAATAACATCAATTAAATGGTAACATTAATTTGTTATGGTACCACAAGAGCACGGGTCTCGAACTTTAGTATTATAACTCCATGGTAGGAAAGCTGAATTAAGTTCGAGCAAGAACACAGCTAGCCGACAAATATGGGACTAGTAGAGTCGATTAATCGGGACCAGCCTATATTGAGGTCGCTATAGTATCGTAGTTTACGCGCGCCCAACCGCACACAATGGGTAGTTAAGTTATGGGAAATGTATCACTATTGTCCGACTTTACTTCCTTACTTTTGTTCTCCTTTGTTTCTGTTGAAATCTCAAACTACATAGCGTTTCACTCCTGGGAACTAAGATTTCTAAAAACCTACTTGAGGGGTACCATTGTCCCTATTGTTACCCTTTGTTTCCAGTACCCATAAAACGGTATATTATTTGTAAACATCATAACGCACAGCAGGGAACCAGCGGCCAATTTAATGGAGCTGCTAAGCACACAAAAATTGCTTAGCACAAAACAGTCCGGCTAAGTAAAAGCAGGTTACCAGTCAAAAGTCCATGTGATTTTCATGCTAAGCAAACAACAGCTGAGTACCAAGCACAAGCAATATTCATCACAGGGAAATTTGGTTGGTTATCCTGTTTTTGCCAAGGCAGACTTTTCATGCTGAGCAAATTTGAGTGCTTAGCAGCTCCGTGGAATTGGCCCCGGGATCACTATACAGACGTTCGAACGTTGCCATTTGTGCGCATGCGTAAGGTACGGCACGCATCAACTACTAGTCTATACGATTAAAGTTGTCCTTCCGGTTGAGCTGTACCAGTAAATGGTGGGAAACTTTCCTGTTAAATTGCCTCTAAATTAAAAGAGTAGCATTAGTAATTAAGCTGAATACAAAAAAGTACCTTTAAGATTAAGTCTGGCCCTGACTGGGCCAAATGCAGTGAGGTTTCGAAAAAAAGACGAAGCTGTGATGCTTTGATCCGGGATGCGACCATCTTCCATCCCGAGAGTTCCCTCCACAGAGCAAGGAGAGTCACCTAAGGGGGGAGGGAGATGCGAAATAACTGTAGTGAGACGGAATGACATGCACTCAATCGGTACGCGCACTCAGTGTCCCTTCGTCCAATAAGATTTACTAAAGGTTTTTTATATTTGTGTCATCCAAATTCTATGGCAAGATGCTTTTCTTTCGTTCCAGAATGTGGTTGGGCTCTATCTGTAAGTCTGATTTTCGAATAAACACCAATAAAATTCATATTTGGTCAAGTGTAATTAGCGAATATAGCATTCTGATCCGTCCACATTTCTGGGAATTCGTCCCGTGTGGAGATTGACGTTAAATTGAAAAGGTGCAAATTCGTGGATTTTGTTTTTGTCATTTATTTTCAGGTGGAAGGGAAAAGGGATGGGTACACTACAGCCCCGATCTGAAAAATTCCGGCCTTCGCTCTTTCCTTTGTTTAATTAAACTTCGGCGGGATTGTCTCCGTTTGCCCGACCGGGGTTGGCTGATGGGGGTGGTCTGCTAGTGTACTCACCAGGGCAGTTCAGCCATTGCTGTATCTCCCCAGGATCGCTGCTGATCAGAAAGGTGTCATAGTACGTCACCTCGTAGGGTCTGTACGGTACGAAGGTGCTGAAGCCACCCATTCCGATCTGCGTGCACTCACACGGGTCCACGGCTGGAATCAACCAGCGGTAGCGGCCCGTATGTGGGTCGGGCTCCTGGGTAATGGTGCACGGCATTGCTTGGAAATGGAAGGACGTGCAATAATAACCTTGTTTCGCAGTCTTTATGAAACGGATGGATTCCAAAATTACATCCAACACCTCCCCAAAGGAAGACAGAATCATCTGCGTTACCAACATTCATTTTTAATGAGCCTTATCAGCCCATGTGAAGTAAATGTCAACTCGTAAATGAACATGCACTCCTCTCTTAATGAACTATAAGCTTTCGCAGTTATTTTAACACTTATAATCACACAAATTAATTAGAGCGATCCTTTGATTTCGTTCCAGAATATCGACGAGCTCAATTCTCAAATTCAATTTCAAGAGATTCGCGTTTGTTGAGTTACAAACGCAGCCAAGGGTGATCGTTCTTGCATTGACCAGTTAAGTTGTGAATATGTTTGTGAGAACAGAAAAAGAGTAACAAAATTCAGCCTTTCCAGTAGAACCATTTATTTTAATTTCAAACTACAATGCATCTTTTTGGGTTTGACAAACTTCAGTGTAGGGCTTACATTATATTTACACGTACACCTTATTTCCCGTTCGATGACAACATCGGCTACAGCGAGCAAAGTAAATATTGATTGAGTTCAGAGAGTCATGTCAATCATGAAGTGAAAAGAGCTTTTGAAAAGATGGAAATTATAATGGACGGTTAAGGGACCGTGACCATTCAGCCCTGGTATGAAAAGGGCTCCCCGGTACCTCGTCTGGTCCAGAGCCAGTCCGGTCTTCAGCCCAGTCTCGTCCGGTACATGGTCCTGTCTGACCAGAAGTTTTGAAGTCAGTCAGGCGCATCAATTTATTGCCCTTCAGAGAACGTCCAGAGCAGAACAATAGCAGATTTACTGGATTAAAGATAAAATCCTTCCAAACGCCTTTTAAATTTACGGTCCCATTGTGCGCGAAACCGCATGACAGGGGTTTTGATCTGTGCCGACGAAAGTGTTCTACTGTTTCGCGCTGAGAGATGACCACAAGCAGGTTTCTTCTGGGATAAACATGTGTCAATACTTGCAAACAATAGACCCCAGGATAGAGGAGTTCCTGATTAGCAACCGGACCAGCTCTTGGGCCGGTAGCTGGGACGGTACGAAAGGACTTCTTGGAAGGGGACGAGCTTACCGGGGGGCCCTTTTCATACCGGGGCTGAATGGTCACGGTCCCTAAGTGTATGTATATTAAATTTACATTTTTGTTTCTTCATTCTAGTTTTTACTTTTACTTAATGTTCTTAGTGATTTTACATAATAATTTTCTTTTCTTTTCTTTTATTCTTATCATTTTATACAGGGCCCTCAGTAATAGCAGTTTTTAACAGATGAGGCTACCCTGTCTAAATAAAACTATAAATAAATAAAAATACCTAACTTCCAGTTTGATGTCGGACACTACAGCATTTGAAAGCCCAAGGCCATCAATGTACCGGTTATCATTATTTGTGCTCCGAACAATCATTAGACACAAAACAAATATGGATTTGAACTTGAACTGATTATTTTCAAATTCTCCCTGCAAAACCTCCTGGTATGATGACATCATGATTCTGATCGAGGCCTCGCGAAGTCATTTGCGGCTGTCCAAAGAATATCTAGGGGAAATTTGGAACAATTTTGAGGAATGGATTTTATATGACGTTCAACTGTCTTTGCACCCTTTTGGGCACCCTTTTGGATGATGACGACATAATGTATTTGTGTGTTTGGCATTTGTCACTAAACACTTCCATAATGTGTTTGTCTGTAGTTAAAAAGTGCTTCCGTTTTCAAGTTATATTCAATTTACATTGCACTTTGGGTAACACCGGAAGTAAAGGTCAAGCGGCCTTGTGCCTGAAATCGAATATATTGCAGGAGGCAATGTCGAACAGATCACAAACAATGACTTTTGTGTTATGACTTTTTAGCCTCGAACCTTGCGCATCTTTTGAAACCAAAAACATAAAAATAGGACCAGGGGTTGCCGCGTAGCGAAAAATTTCCGGCGCTACGCGCCGTGAAAACTGAATTCTCCCATAAACGTCGTGTACACAGAGCAGAATTACCATTCGTACATTTGAATAATTAATTAGCCATAATTCCAAAAAAACCTTTGTCTTATAGTCGTGAAATTTCTTGGGTATGTTTATGATGAGTTGCTCTATGCATGTACAGAGTTTCATTTTTTTTTGTCACTCGATGGGCGAGATCTTAGGGGGCGCCCCCCCCCCCCCCCCCAGCTGAGAGATGGTCAAAATAACCCGGCCTGGTTAGGGTTATAAATATTTCTCCTTACCTTCTTTATTTTCCTTTGCAAGCAGGACGAGGGAAACACATGCGAAGCTTATCCAGAATAAATATATTCCTCCCGTAAGTCCTTCCATTGCTTCCAAAGAGCAAGCTATCGCGATATTGGCTACCAGATTCACTCGGCGACTCTCACTAAAATGACATCGATGCCGCTCAAACTTTCTCTTTCATTTCCCTTTCAGATATCTCTGGAAAACAATCACTTAAGCAGTTTCCAAATAAAATTTTTAACTCATAACAATCAAACCCGTCTTGTGACTGGAAAACTGAAAAAATGTATACGTATGTGCCTAATTTTGGCTGAAGAGCTGCGCTTGCTCTTGGCAATTATGTCCGCTGCACTTTGAGCGGAGGTTAGCGTTGTCATCCCTGAGCCACTACCAAAAAAGCCAATTAGTTACTTGCTGCTTAATGCACTATTAAACTGTTTGGCGTCATGTGCGTGGCGGGTAGCTTTTAAATAATGGAGTACATTAATTTTTGTCCTTGAGGTGCATAATGTTAGAAGTAATCCGTGGGAAACGATAAACACGACAGACTGACGTTTGGCTAGGTTATTAATGAAGGGTCTTCATCCCACTCAGAATGATTAAAATTTGATACTTTTTCCATTAAACCTCTCCCTTGGTTAAGGCTTAGCAGTACTGACGCTTCCCAAATATTATTTTTGCATACACGTAGCGTTAAAAGGGCCACGCAATGTAAACGTTTTTTTTAATGCAATCCTTGAAAATGCAAATTTGTGTACCATTTATTCATTTTCAAATTTTGTTATGCCATTTTCAAGGGTATTTTTGGTGCCTTTTTGGTTTTTTTATGCTAATGAAAATTTCCATAATCATGAGCAAAAATGTGATGTCATTTCAGGCAGACACTTGAATGTTACAGCTATTTCAGCATTGAAGGTTGCCAGAATTTTGGATATTTTGCTTTCGTAGCATTTCTTCTTTTTTTGGTGATTCGCTGCTGTGTCAGTAGGCAGGAAGCCGATGAGCAAACTTTTCTCACAAATATTTTCAGTGAAAAATATTTTGGGTTCACAATTTGAACAGAAAACCCCCAAAACTGAGTAGTGTCTTCCTGAAATGACATCACAGCAACAACGCCCTCAGTTGTCCGGAAAAGTATGGATTTGTGTTTTTTTTTATGTTTAAAGAAGTGTACTTAAGAATTAACCAAAAAGGAATGTAAAATAGTGTTTTCATGCGTTTTAAGAGGAGTATAGAAAATTGCACAAAATGTGTTCCAAAGAAAAGCACATTTCATGCATGGGCGTCGCCAGGATGGAGAAAGGGGCGTTCCCCCCCCCGGAAAAGCCCAAAAAGAAAAAAAAAGAAGAAAGAAAAAAAGAAGAAGATGAGGTGCGAAATCATATTGCTGTTAATTTAATGTACATTTAACACCATGGGCGTCCGCAGGGGTGTCAATGGGGATGGGGTGTGCAAATGCCCCCCCCCCCCCCCAGCTAACCCTCGAAAAATATATAAATTGAGAATATGCTAGAGAAAGTACAAGGATTTTTGAAAAAATTGTGCTTCTCCCCCCCCCCCCCAGAAAAATCCTGGCGACGCCCATGATTTCATGGACCCTTTAATAACTTTGATAGCTCCCAGTTTCCTGTCTTATATATCCTACAAATACAGCTTTAAATCTTATTTTGCGAGTTCGGGTGACCATTTGCCAGTTCAGGTGCAGACACATTGTTCTTTCAATGTTACATCAATTTTAGGGGGAGAATAAATCCACTGGTCGGACAAAGTAAAAGACCGAGTGAATATACCTTCTTATTTATATGGCTTCTTATTCTTATTCCGCAGTTGCATCCGTATAAATTGGTAAACTAAATAATGCCAAATGCGTATTGTCTTGTTTTGATTGTTGAAATGAGTTTATCACGAGTTTATATCACTGAATAAAATAAGCAAACCCTATTTAGCAAGATGTAGGTAGAACTTGTAAGCCTTGGTGTGGCAGTCTGCCTAGGAGAAGGACAACTCTGATCACAAACAGGTAGAACTCAATAGCCTTGGTCGACAGTCTGCCTGTAGGCCTGGAATCCTGATCCAACTTATCCAACTGGTGTCTCCCAGTTTGTCATTGGTTTGATAGAGGCTAGGCTATCCCCAGGGCTCAGATGAGGACTTGCGACCCTCTGAGCTCTTCATGGTAAGGCATTTGAGCCTGGCTGAGGCCGACTTGATGATGATGATGATGATAGTTGACTTACATTATATCGGCACCAAGCAGCTAACTATAGCGTTTTGGCTGTAGCTACAGCCATGACATAACAGTAAAGGTATAGACACCTAATTTTGAAAAGCAACAGCATTTCATTTTCTGGGATTCCATTAGTTGCTTTTTATACGCAGCTCTTCGCATACAAATCTTGTTTTCAATTTCCATAGGTTTTCAAACAACATATCGCGTTGTTTTGGAGTTATAAACCCTAAAATTCCTAAAACCCCTGTACTCCTAAAACCCTAAACCCTAATAATGTTAAGGATCAAAACAACCCCCTCCCCCTCCCCCCTCCCCGAAGATGGGGCTGTGGATTCGCCCTTGCTGGGACAAAACTATTCTGTAAGATCAACAGGGTATAAACCAGGGGTTTTCCTTAACGTTTTCCTTTACTGGCCGGCCGGGCCAGTAAACCAGAGTTTTCACTGGCCCGCAACCTTTTTCACTAGCCCACATGTTTTATAATAGTAACTTTCAATCAAATCACCATAAGCATTTTTGATAACATTTTTGATAATAAATTATGCAATATGAATACAATCGGCAATTATCTTAATCATGTACATAATATTGCATGTAGTTCCTTTTTAAGTGATGTCAATGTTTCTTTAATCGTCCACGCTTTAACATAGAGCAAGGCTTTAATTAACAGGAATCAAATAGGGGGAGAAGTTATAATCAAAATTTATGCAGTGTGCTTCGTTCCGAACTTAAGGCTTTAGGTGTTCTATTTCCGACATGTTTTGATAAAACACGAACTAAAAAAGCGTTATCTTGAGGAACAAGAAAACATTGCACACAGTCGTGGTATTAATGGGAGTTTACCAAGTTAGTAACTGAACTGTTTTAACTTGTTTGAAAATGAGTGAGAAGGCCAGTATTTTCAAAAAAACATCTCTCGCGCGCGCCATGCATTTCTAGCGAAGAATGGTGCAATCAGCGTGCCTAGCCAAGAAGCGCTGCGGGCGGGCGACCCACGAACTTACGCTGGTCACGTCAATCCATAACGTTTTCCGGAGCACGGTCCACTTTACATTCACTAGTCTTTACATTCAAAATAGGCCCCTCGAATCTCATATTGTCCTCATCTTTTCGGTACATTCGTTTGATAGTGTTCAAGAAATCATCCCAAGAATCCGTTCGGGCACAAGTTTTGGCAGTGAAACTGTCATGAAAGTTTTCTCCTCACCACGTTGTATGATACGAATACGATGTTAACGTACGTACGTACGTCCATACCGTGTGGACTGACTGCAGACGAAGTAAATCACGTGCGCTGCATGTGTGCACAATGTGTAATGGCAAATACACGTTGATTCGCCTCATGTTCGTCGTTGGGATTTAATGCACAGCGCACTGCGAATATACATGGAGTGATACGAATTCGAACTACCGATGTTTTTATTTCGGTCGGCGTGGCAAAAGTATTCATGTGTTGTATCACCCTTAACTTTTCATTTTGATTGATTGAAAAATACTGTAGGAAAAACTTCGTTATTTTTTTTTTTTTAAACAGTTTTCTGACTCGCCCGTCGGACTACTGAGAGGAGGGTTTTGACTCGCCCGCCGCTGTTTTCACTCGCATTTGGCGAGCGGGCGACCGCTAAGGAAAATCCCTGTAAACTCCCTGTGTTACTGGAGGATACAGTATCCGATTTTTTTTTATCATTCGACCTTATTTATTCAAATGGAGACAATGCGGGGTATCAGTTTCGCGTGAGCCATTGCAGGGTTCATGGGTTGATTCCGGTTACCTGCACCCTGCAATGCTATCCCTTCATTCTGGGCTGTTTTAATTAAATTCGAAACATGAGCAGCCAAGTTCATTTGTGTCGGTGTAAATTCTCGATCTGGAAAGACATATGTCCATTGCAAAAAAAAAAAAAAAGGTTTAAGTGATCAACTAACGCGGGACTACCTCCGGGTTAAGTTGTGATTTAGTGTTTGGAAATTTCAGTCGAACTGTTCACGATAAAAGTATGGGGGGATTGGGTTGTTGCTGGGGTGGATGGGATGGGCGTCTGTATACCCTACCCACCACCTCTCATCGAAAGTGCTGAAATTCTCTCGTTAGAATGACTTCACCGGCTGATCTGCAGCAAAATATAATTTGGGGGTGCAAGTGCCGACCATAGTTTGCTAATTGGACGCCAGGATGACGCTCTTTCGCCCTGTCTTTTCTCTCATACTTGTATTTCACGAATCTATAGGAAGGGGAGGGGCGAGTACCGAGTAGTATCGACTTAAAATGGTCGTCTCCAATGGCGTAGGCTAAGTAGAGTTAAAATTATGGGGGAAGGAGCACGGAAGGTAAAGATACATATTTTTGGTTAAATTCAAGATTTAAATGGGTACACCTGGAGGGGGGGCGAGGGGGGGGTGGACGGGCATCCGTTGGCCCCGAGCTGGAAGTTGCCCCCCCCCCCCCCCCAAGTACCCTCGTATTTACGCCACTGGTCGTCCCCGCTCCTTTTCTTTTTTTATTATTTAAAAATGGCAGTTAATTGGGGGGGGGGTAGACCCTATATTCTCCGCATCAAGGCCATTTTCAACGTCCCCCCCCCCCAAAAAAAAATGGGGGAGGTGGTTTGCATATATTATTTAAACACCTGCAGTTGGTGCACATTTTTCTGCGTCCTGTCAATTTGGTTTGTCTCTCTCGAAGCGGTCAATGCAAACAGATGCTGCCTGGTAGTACCTGCATTCTGCCGCCGGTCCCTCGCTCTGCAAATATCGCGAAACAACGGCGGAGCCTTGGGGGGCTCTGTGATACACCGGCTTGCCTCGGCGGGTGAAACCGAAGAGCAAACATAGAAACAGCTTTCGATTTTTTGGACAGGTTGTGCGCAAACAATACACGAGTCCTTGTGGTTAGATGAAGACAAAATGTACGTTATATGCAGATTTAGGCCCTCGGGTTCAACAACGACTGAGATGATGCTACCTCTTCATTGGAGATGTTATCCCAGTGATCATGGAGCTATCGTGGGGTTTTTAAGTTGACCCAGTATACCAGCGACGGCGGAACAGTTTTGAAAGTGTGTGTGTTGGCTGCGTGGTGGGGGACCCAAGTACCGCCGTTACTGGCCGGCCGTTGCCAATTCGAAAATGGGGGGGGGGGGGGGGGAGGTGCTGGGCTGGACCTCAGGCGTCAACTTTTGGTGGTTACACCCTGCCCCCCCCCCCCCCCGGTTCGGGCAGTGAGCCATCCTAATGGTTAACTGCAGTGTTATACGTAAGGGTCTTTCCGCCTGATGATCGAAAGTGATCATTCGATCCTGTTATTAAAGGGGGATTTTCACTACAAAACTTTTTATATGTTTACCCGACACATAGCGTGCACTATTTTGCAACCTATTTTTGCACCCTCAGTTGTCCGGAAAAAAACACATGGATGGACAATTATAAATGAAGTGCATGTTTCAATAAAATTGTTTGCATGTTTCAATAAAATTGAATCATGTCAAATAGTTTTCATACATTACGAGGAGTAGAAATTAAGTTGCACAAAACAATGTTCCCAAAAATAACACAATCACCCATTCAGATGCGCCCTTCAAGCATTTAAGAGTCTCCATATAGTCACTGCAGAAGTGGCGTCTATTATTTGCTATGGGAAACGCTGGCGGCCTATTTGTTTTCGCTCACAAGTGCTAAGTGTGAACCTTTTTTTAAGAAGGGCGCATCTTTTTGTGTCTTTATTTAATCTAAACGGTCAGAGGATTGCGGGTACTTTTTATGGGTTGTCTTTTGCCTGTGTAAATAATACCGGAGTTGTGACAAGTTGTTTTTGCCCCCCGGTAAATGTTGAAATTTGGGCTTTAAGACATCCCAGTCGACCTGAGAAAATTGTTCGGGAACAGCCTTTTAATTGATTGAAGATTTTTTTTTTTTTATTGGCGTTGCCAAGGTTAAAGATTCTACATACATCACTCAAACCATGGGGCTCAAACGCATGAAAATCATTCATAAAGATGAATTATGCCAATATAATTGTCAACGTTTGCATAATATTTTAGCATTTAAACAGAGCCTTTTTATGTCTCAACTTCGACAACACTGATATCACTGTGTACAAGGAGGTTCAGCTCCACAGGCTTTCAGCCTTACAGCAAACATACTTTGTATTGACATAAAAAGAGTAAACGTTGAAAGCTCAATAATCGTCCTCGTCTATTATAGCTCCCAGGTCGTACGCACAGGCATCGACGCAAGAGGGGGGGGGGCGCTTCCCCCGGAAAAGAAAAAAAGTATCGTACAAATTGGAAGGGGTGAGACCTCTCGTCTGTACAAAGGTTCTGAAAGATACTCCTGATGATTCATATTACTCTATCTGATTTAATATATATCTCGTTCAGTGGACTAAAAATAACTCCCACTGTTTCGATAATCTTGCATTTCTTTTTAACGCACTCATAGGCCTACAGCTGACAAACTTATATCACTGTTAAATAAGGATATGATTATCTTTGATTGACATGTCCTATGAAAATACTCGTATTGACAGAAATGATTACGGCCGAGGTGATGTCAACAGGCATGGTTTCAAATGATTTCGTCACTCGTGCCTACACCTGTAATATTGAAGTCAAAGTGATTTAGCCATATTGATTGGCGTTCAAATTTAAAGTAACAAGATCAGTGTGCAAGGCTTTGCAAAAAATTACCAGATTAAAAAAAAATGGTGTCAGAAGTGGGATCTGCAAATTTGCCTTGACATTTTTGAAGATCAATTTATATCACAAATATAAAGTACCATTTTCCCTTTGGTCAAAAATTTCTAATCGCAGATTCTATATTGGTTCACCACTTTACGAGTCTAAATTGTGGCACGGGAGTGCCGAACCCAGACCTAGCGACGGTAACTTCGTGGGTTGATAGGAGCGGAAATAGTGCATCCGACCGTGTCTTCTGCGTAACCTTTGAATTCTGATGGTCATCAAACCAATAATGGCTTCAATGGTGCTACCATAGGTCGAGTATGCTAATCACACAGTAGCTGCGAACTGACACTTATAAATCTGAAGAGGATTGTATTTGGACAAAAAGGTGACAATGGGTTACAAGCGAGTTGTCACACTGTCCATGCTTATCTATCAAAGACTGCCCCACCGTTACTCGGTTTGGTTAGAGATATATATATTTTTAAAATAGGGCCTATATACATTACTTTGTTTTGTGGGGTACAAATGAAAAGAGCAAACGGTGAAACGGAATGTGTGTGTTGGGGATATGGACATAATCGTGTGCTAATTTACTATGTATATTTGGAGAAAGCTCGTCAGCCATGAAAGTTCCTTTAAGCCACATGAAAAAAATCCCGTCGATCTTTCATTTTTCAAATCTCGTTGAACTTATTCTCCCCGATTGTATGTGTTTCGTTTGCCTCTCGAGTGTTCTCTCTTGAAGATAATTTACAATTCTCGACAATGTAGACGAGCAGATAACTGCAGAACGTGTATGAAACACATCATAAAGGCTAATACGTGCATGGCCTATTTCTTGCCGAGACCATCTGGAATAGGCTGTTTCTTGTCACATGTCCGCCACACACACCTTTTAAAAGAATTCAGAGCACAATGACAGCAACCGAAAAAGTTTGCCTACAATCTGGACACAACGCGGCGGCCCCTTCAGCAACAGATTTCTTCCTCTATTCATCGCATGTGGTAATCCACGCCAAGGATTCAGAGCGGTATAGTTATCAAATTAAATCTGGGAACCCGTGCAGGTTAAGCCGGATAATCCCGCCGTGTTATTGACGCTTTTCCCCGTGGTCCATTTTAGAATACCCGGCAGGTTGATCGGAATGGATTCTGTTTTTCAGTTGATAATAGTTAATGCAGTTTTGTTGTAAGTGGGGAAGGTAAGTAAGGAATTTAGGTGAATAATAGGTGCATTCTCTATGCTGATGGGGTTGTAATTTACTTTTGAACACTTACCAGTTGTTTGGTGCCATGTGCGTTTTCAAATTTTACCATTTAGCTGCGGAAGTTCCTTCAGATTTTAGAGGGTCTGCTCTCCCTTGGACAAAAGCATTTCGTCAGAGTGATTTTTCACGCCTTCCAGTTTAACGATAATAAGCGCACATAATTATTATCAAACCAGGTAACTATGCAAACGTTTAAGTAAATTAGAATTCAGAAGGGGATATCCCTTAATGTTTTAAATGTTCTTTTTATCAACTGAAGAAACAAATGAGCAAAATCTGCCCGCATATCCATGTCGCACATTGTTATAGCAATAATTGGGGTGAATTCATTTCGATGAAGATGTTGTCACCTTATCATTACAGCTATAATCAACGATTCAGTTTTTGAAAAGTGACATTAATAAAATAATTTCTCTTCTAAAAATAACTATCATAGATGCACGAGGAAGCCATGTTGGATCGCGTTCCCTGAATGTATTTTATACATTGTAAACTGTTGAATGGGATGGTGCCAGACTATTTATGCGTTCCAAGCCTCACTTTTTTTCAAAATTCGGCTTAAAATATTAGGTATGTTTCATCACAAATTTTAAATTATTCATCAAAGCAGACCGGTATTAATTTGTAATTAACTTCATTTCATTGCTTTCATTTCTATTCGCAAGTTCCAAAAATGAAAATGTTACCTCGCTTTCAATTCAATATGGCCGACTCATGAATAAAGCCTCCTGAATAAAGCATCCTTTGAATTTTTGCAGAATAAATCAAATACTCCAATTTTCAGCTTCGCGTGCTGTGTAAATTTACGGACAGTGGTATATATAACAAGGTGATCTTGTTTTCCACCATGGCTATCAAGGTTCTTCATGGACTTTTTTTAATATCTCGTGCAATCAATTATAAAATGCACTGACGGGAAATGATATCTCTTTCGTACACACTTGTACCGCTGTTGACACTGCCTAATTGACCGTTCAATGACTGTTTTTTTAATTGCACAATCAAAAGGTGATTGAAAGTGTCTCCTCAGCACTTAACAACGTCATTTACGGGGATTGAATCCTGTAGATGCTATATTTATTGGGTTTTTTTTTCAAGTCAACAGCTGATGACGTTTTTGGTGTGAGTGTACATGATGTAGTGTTGATTGATCGTGAGAAATTGCTGACAAATTTGCAAAGTCCGTCTTTCAAAAAATTGATTTCACTGAAAAGCAAGCTTAGCTTAATAAAAGCAGACGTAAAAGCATTTCATAATTATAACCTGCTGTATGTACTAGAGGGTTCTTTTGTAGTAATTACTTGAAAACAAAGGACTTTTTTAACACTCAATAAAATACCAAATGTTAATGAAAACTAATAGGACGGCAAATAGCGATACTGTATGGTTCGATATTACAACAATTGGCCTTTTTTTAATTAGAAAAAAAACATGATTTGAACGGGTTCACACGAAGAGTTATTTCCACAACGCGATATACGCCGTTTTGAGAATCCCGCTCTATCTTGGCTGCCCAAATGCATATTTCGACGGCTATTATAGCCTGGGGCCTACTTTAACGTACAAATACAATAAGGCGAAACATAAAGTTTAGAAACAGCAGTTATACTATTTTTTTTTCTTTAAAGATTCATAACTTTGCAAACTTTTCAATTTTTTATTCACATGGATATGTCGGAAAGAAATAATCTTTTTCAACTACGTTTTAACCCACTTTATCGAATTATATCACGGGCTTTTGTTTTATATAAAGATTTACATTTTAGCATTGTGGTTATTATTTCCCTCGAAGATTGCACTGCCCGCGACACTACCACCAACTGACAATTTCCTGGTCCGACTTGTCGCGGAGGATTTATCGATACCGGGATTACCCGTTTTCGTATCGGTCTCGTCTTCGAGACTTCTCGTGATCGAAGAGGAAGAGCTGAACGCGTTCGATTTCCTCCTGCGGAACGCGTTCATGACCATCTTGGCGGCTCCGGCAGAATCGATAGACGAAGTACTCGATTCCGGTTCTCGCTTTCCTCCCTTGACGGCGCTGCTGGTCCCTCTGCGCGACGACACGGAAGCGGTATCGATACTGTTGACGCTCGGTAATCGTTTGAGAGTCAGCCCCATGTCCATATTCGATTGGCGACGGCTGAGCCTGCTTGACGGGGCCTTGCGATCGCTATCCACGGTGATGGAGGGGTGGACGAGTTGGGGAGGGGAGTGGCTTCGAAAGTGGTACCCCGGAGGGGGAACACGGGCCTTTCGTCGGAAGGATTTGCTCACTTGGTTTTCGTACCGCTTGAAGATCTGCCTGAATTCTCCTCGCCATAGAGCGCTGTCGTTTTGGCTACACTGACTTGAACTGAACGAGTTTACAGGATGGAGATTCTGCGTCATTTTCCATTGTCCGTAGGCGTTGTGCGTCCTCTCTGCGTCTGTGGTGAGGCGCGGATTAGCAAAGGGTACCGGTGAGGGGTAAAACTTAGCCCGGATCAGCTCCTTGCTACCCCCCTCACCGATCCAGTTTCTCGTCACCCCGACCAGCTTTGCCGAGTTCAGATTCGGCATGGCGGGCATGGTCTTGGCCCGGCTTAGACTGCGCTGTGGGACGCTTCGGGCCCGGTCGGGAGTGGTGCTGATGTCCAGACTTTCCGAGGAAGATCGCTCATCACTCAGACCGTGGCTGTCCGACTGGGAGATGCCTGGCATGCTAGTTGTTCGCCGTAGCTGTCCCAGCTCTGACTCGCCTTCGCCCGCAGTCTTCTTCCCCGTCAACCAGGGTTTATCGTAGGAGCGATTCCTGGCCCTGTCGGTAGCATGAAGATGCCTGTCGTGCTCCTGCTGCCAGTCCAAGGCGTTCCAATGCCGCACCCCGTCCCTACGCTCGACATTCGCACCGTTGTCGACCATAATTCTGGCCACCCTCTCGTGGCCCAATCGACACGCTTCCAGAAGGGGAGTCATGCCACATTTGTTCGCCTTGTCAAGCGTCTCTCCAAAGTGTTTGAGTTTCCTCACCAGCGCGGCCACCACATCGGCATTACCACCGGTGGCGGCGTAGAACAGGGCCGTGTTGCCGAACCGGTCACGGTGATTCAAGTCGAAGTCCACAGCGCTCAGAAGAATCTCCACCAGCTCCAGCCGGCGGTGGATGCAGGCGTAGATGAGTGCATTACGGCCCTGCTTGTCAGCCAGGCCCGCTAGAGCTCCCGTCTCCAGGAGCATCCTAGCGATGCCCACGCCCCAGGTTTCTTGCTCCACCAGCGCGCACAGGATCAAAGGCGTACGGTGGTTGCCATCCCGGCAGTTCACATCGTCCCCGGCTGATACCAACTGGCGGGCGTCGTGAAACTGTCCACGGTGGATGGCCACGTGTAGCTCGGGCAGACCTCTCCACATAGCCGCCATCTCCCTTTAGGCAGTTATCACACCAGTGTATTATAACTCGCTCCCTTGAACCAACAGTAGTTGCTTTGCGATCTGAGTGACTGCAACATCACCATCATCATTGTCATCCACGTGCGGACGATAAAAGCCCATCCAAATCAATGCTTCTCATAACATTGTGCTGTCAATTACAGTCTGATTTCACTTCATGCAATCTGAGCACCTTGACTTTATTGTAACCCTTACTCGTGATTTCAACTTCAACAAACCTCTGACCACACTGTCCACAATTCTTGCTCCACATTCATCATGACACCACTCTCCACAAAAGCGCAATGACAACTTATGATGTCTGTTGTTGTCAGTCTCAGGATAAAACTAAACACTGAGCGGGGTAACAGAGCCATGACTACACACGGTTGTACAAACACCACAGACGGTGGGCGAGTAGAGGGGCGCTCCGCACAATATTTAACCGGATTGTGAACATTGCGCTGTATAAGCATACACAATATCGGTCGATCAGCGAACCTTACTGTGGGGCAGCAAAAATCAGTCGTCTGGCTGAATTGAATACTGTAACAGAAAACCTGTCCTTTCAAACTCATTCTATTACAAAGAAAATGACGACAACAAGAGGCGTTTGGTGTTATTTAAAGTGTTTGGAAAGTCTGGTGTGGTAATCTTTCAGATTGTTGTTGGCTTAGGCAAAAGGATGGTTTAAATTACCCCGAGTGAATTCCCAAACAACTTCTGTTGACAAGTGAAAGGAGTAGATTTCGAGCACGCTTCAGGGGCTTAGTGCATGTTATGTATCGTGACAAGAATAAAGAAACGACTAGAGCGTGCTCACATCAAACCTCGTTCCTATGGTGTCGAGCAGTACGCCCCACTACCTGCTCTCACCCTGGCATTGGATCATTTGCAAATCCAAATCTTTTGAATGTAAATGTAAATTTGGCCCCCTGTAGGCGATGTGTTCTGGGCGCACGAGTAAGGAGTACGAGTAAAGAGTTCCCACCCTAGGGCCTACTATTGAAAACAAGGTTGGAAATAGGCCCTGGGGATGAGGTTTGCTCACACCTACACAAAACCACTGAATGACAATTGCAGCATCGGCTCGAACCCAACTCCCTTTGCCTCTCCGGGATCTGACTCTTTGATGAACCAATTTTTTTAATAAATGTTCTCATCAAAACATAAATTGACTCCATTATATATATTAAATCTATATTGAGTGACGAGTCTATACCCTTCGTAGTCTTTGGATCCCTACAGCCCCGTAAAATTAATTACGACTGCACTTTGCAAAGTCATCACTGTCGGCGTTCGACCGCTCCACTTTCACATAATTTTAAATCAGATTGACTTTCAACTTTGCACATACAAAGATCATGGCTGTTGCGTTGTGACAAATGTACTCGACATGACCAGTGGCGTAGTTGTTGGCCGGTGGTGGGCTGGGACGCAATTATGAAAAGGACCATCGCTCGAGCGCCCCCCCCCCCCCTTTTGTGCCCACCCCAACCCGATCAGAATTTGGCAGAAGGCAAAAAATAAGCTTTGCATCGTAAAAAGAAAACAAAAACTCTGAGTCACCCCTCTTCCACTGATAACGATGCCCCTTAGTGTGCCCAACCCGGCAAATTGAATTGGGACAGATTCGAGCGGACAATATCAAGTGGCGTAAATTCATCGTTTCCGTCCATTCGCTTTTTGGAAATCAAATCATGCACTTGGAAAAGTATCACTCAAGCCAGACTCACAGACAGTGTTTAGACCCAAAATATCGGGACCTAAATAAACACTTTGGGATCGTACCTATGTTTGGGGTTGTAGCTTCTATTATTGTTCTTTCTAAAGGGGTTCTATCTTGATTCAATATCTTGCGAAATTTTCCTCAATTGCTGAGATTTTTCAAATCCAAATAACCGCGATGAGTGGCAAGCAGTACAGTAACAACTGGGGTGGGAAATGGAGGCACCCCCAGGGGGCCTACCCCTCCCCCTTACTTCCCCCTACTGAAAGTTGGTGGAGGGGAAATGATTTTGTTTTATTATAGAAAAAATTGAGGGTCCTTTTAGAAAAGCCCCCCCCCCCCCTTATAGAAAAGTCTCCCCCCCCCCTATAGTGGAACCCAGTGAAACACGAGTGGCATGTTAGGGTGTGCTCCCCGTGTCGTTACCCTTCTCCCTGTTTGTCATTCATTGGTCTCCAGGCTAGGGGTGGGGGACGTAGCATTACACACTGTCATCTTTATCAACAAATCGGCCACGGGGCTGCGTCCTAAGTCAATACTCAAACGAAGGAGCTCAAACAACGGAGGATTAAATCGATACCGACCGAAGCACCAAAATGTGCTTAGTACGGAAAATGTTTGCTTATCAAATGACTAGTTACTAGCGGGAATGTAATGTGATGTACATGTACATCGCTTGTGTCTGGTTCACGACTGAATTTTTCGCTTAGCGTCTAAGTTTTTGCCGAGCAATGTTTCTGCTTAATAGCTCCGTAAAGTAGTTGTCTATTGTACATCAAATTCCAACCAGCCAACCGATCGCGATCCCACAAGCTTGGTCAAGTGGTAAGACATCTGCACTATAGAAAGCAGGAGGTCGTGGATTCAAGTCCCACCCAAGGCGGACCAAGAACACTTTGGGGGGGGGGGGGGTTGGTCCCCCAAACAGTGGGTCCAACAATTTACGGCGTGGGGTTCGGGGCCCGCTTAAGGGTGCAACAGTGCAAAAAAATTCCCATATCCACTTGTGCTAGATGCCCATACTTCAAAATTCTTTTAAAAATACTCAAAACTCTCACAGGTATTTAAGCTGCACAGAAAAATGATGATCGACATGTCCTCTTTCAATTTCTTTTCATTTTTTGGTGGGTTGACCATTGACTTTTCGAGAAATTCTCGCCCAAAGAAGACGACCCCTATTTTCCCCAAAGCGGAACGGTAGCCATCTTGAAAAACGATCCCTCCACAACATGGCAAAATAGCGCCACTTTCGAGCCCAATTGTATCCAAAATGCTCAGAATTGGAAGCCTCGAGTCCGGGCCAGAGGTTCATTGCCATATCTCTTCAATACCCCAATGTTATGGCTCTCAGAACTCTCTAATATAGAATATTTTGAGGGTATAACTTTTATTCATGAGCTCGGCGAATGGATTTAGGCCTATTCACAGGTGTGCACCCTTTAGGGCCCCGGATTTTTTTTTTGCGGGGGGGGAATTCTAGATGCTCCTTGGTGCGATCTGAGGCAATTTCTGACCACTTTAACCATTTTTTTAGGAAAAGATGGTGGTGTACGCAATGGCTGCTTTTTTTGCCACGTCATTTAAAAAATGGGGGGGGGGGGGGGCATGGCCCCCGTTAGCCCCCCAGATTCGCCCGTTTGTCCCACATGAGTGACGTGATAACAACCCATAACCTATAAATTGGAAAATTTGATGATTTCCTTTCCGATCCTCTATTTATCTATATATTAATTTATATATTACATTTCTTTACCAAGGGTACCGTTAAACAGTTCGAAACAGGTTTCCATTGGGGCCCTGCATTCAATTTTTTAAATAACTTACTCAAACTAAAATTACAAGGAAAATTGCACATGTGAAACAGACAAATACCTTCAAACACAACTTCTTTACCATTTTTTTTACTCAGATAAAGCTTGTAAAAAATGCATGTTAAACATTCCAGTATAAGGCACGAATTGCTGATTACGGGATGGGCAAAAACCCCGCGAAAACTCACTTGAGGAAAAAAAACACGGGGACATTCCCGATCCGGCTCCAAATTTCCGTTCATGGCAACCAAGTTTATAACTCCGTATATCAGCGCATTTTTGAACTAGTGTGATATTGACAGAAATATCACCGATGACTAATACGATGTACAAGGGATACAAGATGGTAGATCGCTAGAAGAAATAATGAATAAAAGTGGACATACGATCGACCCCTAGCCTGCGGAACACCAACGTTTTGGGTGGCAGTACCAGGTGCGGATCCAGCGAGAACCCCCCCCCCCCCTCTTTCCAAAAAAAAATTATCCTACAAATTCTTTAAAAATAAGTACACCCCCCCCCCTCCCTGTGACACCCCCCAAAAAATTATACAGGTATAATGTCCGCCTGTTCAAAATACGGTACACCATTCTGTAATCTTATGTAAATTCGTCGAATTTGAACAGCGCCCCCTATTGAAATATGGTACCAGCACCAGCCTTGGTGAACAACTGCACTCCGTTATGTATATTGTCATCGTCTCTGCTGCTTACACGAAACAAGAGGAATCTGCAAAGATAAAAGAAATAGGGCCTTTATCGATTTTATTACATTTCACATTCGAAGCACAACCCAACTATCGGGGTGAAAAGATTGTCATAAAAAGTTCGATATGCCACTTCCCGAAGACTAAGAAAAAAATAGAAAATGAATAAATGAAAAATACATCTTAGACTAAATCCTTTTGCTAAATTACCTCAAGAATTGGTGAAGACTTGCTCTGCAAGCAGGGTCTTCAGTCCTTCCGTCGGTTCTCCTCTCTGCTTCCGGTTCCTTGGGATTCAAAAGTGAATGTATCTTCGTCCAGGATGACATCTCATCTTGCAGACCGTCATCTCTGCCAGAAGATTAGAAGGAACACATGTAAGAAAATGTGAGCGGGACAATTATGCGCCTGTTGCTCTTCTTTTGTGAAGTTGTTAAGTGATTATTAATTTCACATTAAATTTACTTTCCTCTAGATTTATCGTATTAAAAAAATAAGGTATCATTCATCGCAGACAAAATAATCAGAACAATTTAAAACACCCTAAGACATTGTTCGAAAGGAAAATACATTAATATTTTTACCTGGGAAATCAGTAATGGGTTGCCCGGCAAGCAGGGTCATCCAGCCATCCGATGTTCCTCCTCCCTGCTTCCGGTTCCTCCGTATCATCAGCTCCTGACATGAGCACTCTGACTTGCCGGTCCTCCTAATCTAATTGCAAGTTGCTGAAAATAAAAAAAGTCTTCCTAGCGGAGCTAGGTTTTGTAACTACATTGTACAATGGATTCCTGATCAAATTTGTGACCGGTGCTGTGATATAGAGAGAAGGAAACGTATATTAGTAGTCCTTACTTGACCACTATAAAGATACAACTATAGAGAAAAAAGGGAAACTTAAATTAGGTTTACGCTACTTAGATCTCTAAGCCTAATTGGATGTAAAGTATCTTACATACAGATAATGAAAATAATCCAATTAGTGGCCCTTACCTGACAACTGTAATGGATTAAACCGTTGAGAATGAAAGCTTGGTTTATTCTAAACAGATAATTTGGCCTACTGGTCGCAAAGATGATATTCCAGTTTGCGCAAAGCAACGCGCATCCACTGGCGCGCAACGCGGTTCAAAGGGAAACAACATTCACATTGCCGACCAGCTGTGATCGGACTTATCAGAATTCAAATGTACCATCGATCAAATCCTCCACTGGTGTTGTGGTTGTTTAATTAATTAATGCACATTGTTTCATCCTGTAAATTCAGGCTATACACTTTACAGAGCGATTACAAAGTGAATCCGACGCTACAGGTGTCATTACACCTGATTTACAGTAAACAAAATTGACACAATGACCCTAACACAAAAGGCAAATTATCGATCTTTGCGAATCGGATATTATGGAAGAACAAATCACAAACAATACTTCATGTCCATAAGACACGTTTCGACAAGGATCAGAGACTATTTCATGTCACAAAGTAATCGTGGAATCGTTGAAACCATCATTCTGATTACGTTTCACGACCGTTACATGTTTCAATGAATCTGTAAGATCTGCACATGACCCTATACATGTAGAGCTTTTTTAAACAATAGATCTCCAAGAAAACTTTTGTCACACGGACAAATAAAGTAGATTCTTAAACATGGCCCTATAGAGTATTTCACTCCATTAACCACGGTGAAGTTACAACAGGTGAGGAATATAAAGAGTATACAAGAAAACTTAGACCCAACATTTGAGCTTTTTTAAGCTTCAAAATAGCTATGGATACTTAATACATGACCCTAGAGTATATTACACGATGATTCGCACTCAAGACGGGATGAATGCACAAGCAGCTTTCAAGAAAATTGCAGAAATTTCTACAGAACGGAGGAATAGAAGATCTCTACACTACTTCACATGGCCCTAAACAATTTCGCATAATAAAGTGGAAAGATTGTTTTTACAAAAACAAAGTAAGACATGTTCATATGGCCCTGGAATCCTGTAAATAATCTGTCACATAAGTACAGAAGATAACACAAGAAATTGGACTTGGCAGAAATATCTTCAAGACGGCGATGACAGTTTTGTACACATGGCCCTAGGATTTTTTTCACAATGACAATTAATATGGAACGACGAGAAAATGTATGATAGACGCAACTAGAATTTCAAAAAGTTTGATTCGTACACATGGCCCTAAATATCTAACACGAATTGTTACAAACGGAAAAAATATTTCGTACAAACATTGACCCTACTACAGCTCACAATCATTGTCTTTAAATGTCAAGCAGTAGACATGATTAAACAAAAATGTACAGATGGTGCAAATTGGAAGAGAAGCAGAACGATTTACTACACATGGCCCCATCATGATTTCGACACAAAAATCCTTCCTAGATAGCAGGTGCTACGTAGTTTAGCAGTTGGCCTAATCATACACATGCATGGCCCAATCATAATTTCACATGGCCCTATCAATTATTCTGCAGACACTCGTAGTCGTGTACATATTTCGTTCTTGTACTTTACTTGTACTCTTCTAATTTTGTTCGCACTCGAGCTCGAACACGAACTTGGTTCGCACTTGAACTCAAACACGAACTCGTTTTCAACGAACGATACATTTGTAGTTTTAATATACCTGCAGGTCGATATACACCGTCTTATTTTCTTCCTATACACTAATCGGTCAAATGATTAACAAATGCTTGACAAGATTTAATGATTGACGCTAACTTTGTTAGCACTCGAACTCAACTCAAACTCGTAATCGTGAACGAACGATACATTTTTCGTTTTAATCAATACCCGCAGGTTCATCGTCTTATTTTCTTCCGATACACAAATCGGTCAAATGATTGACAAATGCTTGACAAAATGTAATGATTGACGCTAAATTTGTTCGCACTCGAACTCAACACGAACTCGTAAATCGTGAATGAACGATATATTTGTTGTTTCAATTCATGCCCGCAAGTCCATGTCTTATTTTCTTTCTATACACAAATCGGTCAAATGATTGATAAATGATTGACAAGATCAAATGATTGACGGTAACGTTGTTCGCACTCGAACTTAACGCGAACTCGTTAATCGTGAACGAACGATATATTTGTTGTTTTCAACCCATACCCGCAGGTCCATGTCTTATTTTCTTCCGATTCACAAATCGAACAAATGATTGAAAAAAATTAATGATTGACGCTAACTTTGTTCGCGCTCAAACTCAACACGAACTCACTCGTAATCGTTAACGAACGATACATTTGCTGTTTTAATATACCCGCAGGTCAATATCCATCGTCTACTCTTATCGAACAAAATGATTGACATTTAGGGGTTTTTTTCGATTTCACTTTTACGCTCCTAGAATTTCTCCTCATTGATTTATTTTTCCTTTGAAGATTTTTGCCTTTTAATTTATACGTTATCTTATTTGAAAGACGTTTTCAATCGAACCGAGAGCGCGCTAGTGCTCATTTCGAATACGTGATTATTTTCGGAATCGTACATTACTGACACCCCAAAACGTTGGCATCTAGAAACAAATTATTTCAAATTTATTTGCACATCCAAGCGGCGGGATTTTTATTTCTTTCCCATCTGGTGCTTGGTAAGATTGTGTCTGATGAACTATTAATTGTGCGGAGAGGTTCCTTGAAAATATAATTATTATCTTTAGCTTGCTTTGTCTTCTCAACAAAACATAATCTCTTACTGGTTTTACAACTTTATACATTAATAATTCTATACTGAATTAATTTGTTGGCAATGTAGTACCCATCAAGGGTGTTATATTTCTCAATAAAAGTATCCATTAAGAGTATCGTCTTTATCAACAGAATCACCCATCAAGGGTGTCGTATTTCTCAATAGAAGCACCCATCAAGGGTGAGGTCTTTCTCGATCACCCATCAAGGGTGTTGTGTTAATCAATACAGTAGCACCCATCAAGGGTGTCGTTCGTCTCAATAGTAGCACCCATCAAGGGTTTTGCCTTAGTAGCACCCATCAAGGGTTTTGCCTTGGTAGCACCCATCAAGGGTGTCGTGTAGCACCCATCAAGGGTGTCGTTCTTCTCACTAGTAGCACCCGTCAAGGATGTTGCCTTAGTACCACCCATCAAGTGTGTCGTGTTAATCAATATAGTACATGGTGTAGCACCCATCAAGGGGGTCGTTCTTCTCAATAGTAGCACCCATCAAGGGTGTCGTCCTTCTCAATATACTAGCACCCATCAAGGGTGTTATAGTAGCACCCATCAAGGGTGTCGTCCTTCTCAATGGTAACATTAAGGGTGTTGTATTTCTCAAAAGTAGCACTCATCAAGGGTGAGATTATGGTAGCACCCATCAAGGGTGTCGCTTTTCTCAATGGTAACATTAAAGGTGTTGTATTTCTCAAAAGTAGTACTCATCAAGGGTGAGAGTATGGTAGCACCCATCAAGGGTGTCGCTTTTCTCAATAGTAGCACCCATCAAGGGTGTCGTCTTTCTCAATCATATACTTTAACTTCTAGAGGGCGGTATTCCAATGGACATTATTCAACACAACAGTTTACAGACTTATTTCGCAAAAGTTTGAAAAGGAATGCATAATGAACATCTTTACACCATTATTTCTTCAAGGTAAGTCCTTCGGCTTTACACAAAAATAATCAGCAAACTTAATATGGTTGTGATGCGGCCATTAACACTGATTTCTGTTGATATGATAACATCTCCGAGGGTCCGTCTTCATCGCTGATTCTTCAGTTTGTATTATTCAAATAAAATCCCAAACGTTAAAACTTAATTTTCTTCATACTTCAACTGGCGTTATTATCATGCCAATGCACAAAGGCATTGTCAGGATAACGTTGGTATAAATTAAATACGTTCGTTCCCTTCCCGATTCCCAAAGTTCCTAATTGTCTTGCAAGCTGCTATTTGCTCGCTTTTTGCAGCACGCTAAAGCTTCCTAAATTGTATTTATTGATGTATTATTATTTTATTACCACCTGCTCTTTATGCACTTTAATTTTTATATATTATTTGGCTACATATATAGCTTTGCCTTAATTTTTATTCATTGGTATCCCTCAAAACAGGAAACCTCATCGAGTTTTTCTGAACTTAAGATTTAAAACTTCGGACATACATTTTCACTTTATTTTCCAGTTAGAAAAGCTGTTTTAATGATTTTGATTCAGTAAAAGACTTAATTTTTTACAATAATTATATTTTAAAGAGCTCCGTAGTAACTATGAGTTGATAAAATCAATTTTTTTATCACGGAAGGTAGACATCTATCATCCGTTTTAATGAAATAATTAACTGATTTGGTATCGGAAAATATGAAAATTAAGATATCGTCAACCAGTGAATAATCTTCTCAGGAAGACGATATCCTACAAGATACCATCAACCCGAGAAATATTTCATTTTCTCGAGAAGATAACATCTCATCCAAAAGATATAGTCAACCCGAGAAATATTTTATTTCCTCGAGAAGACGACATCTCACCTAAAAGATATCACCAATCCGTGATGAAATATTATCTCGGAAAAACGATATCTAACCTACAAGACATCATCCACCAGAGATACGTTTTGTTCTCGAGAAGATGACATCTGACCAACACGATATCTTCAACCCGAGAAATGTTTTCTTTCTTGGGAAGAGGATATTTCACCTACAAGATATTATCGACCAGAGATTTTTTTCTCGAGAAGACAACATCTCACCCTACAAACAAGATATCACCTACCCGTGATGACATTATCTCGGGAAGACGATGTCTTATTTACAAGATATCATCAACCCGGGAAGTATTTTTCTCGGGAAGACGGTATCTCAACTACAATATATCACCAAGAACACTTTCTCGGGAAGACGATATCATACATACAATTATAACATTGTGAAAACTACCCCAACGGTGTTGGGCCGGTGTCCTCCTTTTTTTTTTATCAATGACGGATGTTCATCAACCCATGTAAGCTTGGAGCTCAGTAACGTCTACTTATTTCAAAAACCAAAATTGATATCAAAAAGAAATTTTCTAATATTTATAACATCGTATTTTAATTTCCATTACAATGCACTACCTCGATGCAGATTTTTAATTGACTACCGTTATTTTTTTTTTTAAGGATCAAGCTACGATTTGCCCGATGATTTTTACTGTGCCCCGAAAAGGTAATTTTTAAATTGTTTTGTTAAAATATTTTTACAAGTAAATTTTTACACCATGGCTGTGCCAGGTCAAGTTCCCTTACGCTGCTGCTGGTGAGCTCGGCTGCCTACGCGCGCCATGTGCCTATATCCCAACCTACCCCGCCTTAATCCTACGCTTTAACCTGAACCGTAAGCATTCATTTAATACAATCATAACTTTGCCTTATTTGCCTTCTTCCAAACGTCGAATTTAGCTGGTCTCGATCGCAACAGCAGGTCTTCTCCAATTCATTTGAGTTTCAAATAATTCCGTCGGCTATCTATTATAAACATCTCTATTTATACAATCATAATCATAATAATTCAGCTCTCAATATTGTTCTTCTGCTGTCCTCTTGAACTTAAAGTAGTATTTATAATATACACGTTACCCTGAAGCTAATGGTGTAAAGTTAATTATTTTGAGCAATTTATACAAATTTGAGATCCGTGGATACATTGTCGAAAAAGAATGATTTTGGTCCATTGGAATGCCGCCCTATATAATACTCAAAATAGTGTGCTTACATTAAATAAAATCCGTTGGCTCCGTTGTTGACTCCTTTATGGTGTTCAGGATTTTCATTTCATCTTTAAAAAATTATTCCAAGGAACCCTCCAACGAAAATCTAAACATGTTTACTCCAACTTTTGAGTAAATCCCTAAAAGCCCCTGCCTTGCTGGAATGTCTTTGAAAGTGTAGCAAAAACGGTGCACCTGGCCGCATACCGCGCGCGCGGCCTTTCAACTTTTCAACCAATAAGAATCACCGGAATCTATTACCACGCCCACACTGAGCCGGCCACGAGCGGCTCACGTGCAGACTCGCACTATGAGCTAGCTTTTGACACAATGCGTGAAATGCGCAATGCACCAAAAGGCATGTGCATGTATGATTTGGACAAACAAAGTGGCAGGTATTCACATGCTAATGACTCTAAATCAAAAGGGCTTTCGCCTACAGGAATGGAATTTCAAAGTTTAATAGGTTATTCAGCAATGAAAAAGACTAACTCAATGTAGGCTAATGGACGCGATTTCGTTGGCGACAAACACACATGATTATTTCGTGCTTATCGATATTCCGATTTTCTTTAGCTAATTAAAGAGAATTGCAGAATTGTATCGCACAATATTCAACAATGCAAAATACAACGTCATGTACAGAATGCAATTCATTATGCTTGTTGCAGATAACATTACATTTGTTTTAAATTAAATGCAATTCAAGGATTAAAGTCAAAGAAAAGAATGAATATTTTCTGACTCCACCTTTCTTTGAAATGAAGTCTAAAATGCAGGCAGATATATCATATACCATATTGCTCAAAGTGCAGAATATTGGGACGCTTTTTCCTCTTTTGATTCTGTGTGACGGGAGGAGAAGATAAATTTTCACTCACCTCGATAATTCCTTAATTAAAGTTGGACTTACCCCGAGGAACTCCAAAAGCTTGACCAGTATTTTCCAAAAACGTCATTCAGATCATTCGACAAAATTATGAGTTCACACAAAAATTCCATGTGTCCATTCAGTTCAGTTCAGTTCAGCACAAAATGAGCATTCAAAGGAATGCTTTGCGAAGTCCAGTTCAGTTCTATAAAACAAAAGTTATGACAAGTTCTGTAGGCCTACAGTTCATGTCAGTCTTTCAATATGGGTGACAACGACGCAACATGTCTGCGTCGAAGCTTTGCAGTGACCCCGTACATGAGGCCGGTTTTTTGGTCGATTTGCAAGACTCCAAGCGTCCAAATTTGATGTTTTTTTGCGCCCATGAAGACTCCAGGGTATGATATACAAGTTTCCGCGTTGGAGGCTTGAAGCTGGACGGCAGACTCGGAGGTTAAAGTATCAAGTTGTGCTTGTGAAATTTGAGGCAATTTTTTGGTGACAAACCAAAAATAGCGGAAAGACATTGCGAGCTGCCTTCCAGGCAGGGCGTATTCGAAACCCGTTCTCGTTGAATGAACACGAGAAATGATGCCGCGCCCTAAGTGTCCGTTGACCCCAAAATGTCCGTTGACCCCGTTCTCGGTAATTTTCCATGGCGTAATGATATAGGTGAAAAGTGTCATGTTTTATATCACTGGCTGTTGCTCCGTACTAGTCTTTGCGCTGCCTTGGGCCGAGGTACTCAGTGTGTATTTCTCCGCATTCTAAATTTCTCCACTTATACATATAAAACATAATGCCAAACATTTCATCACGTATGGAAATTGTCAATTACAGAAAAAGAAACAAATATGATGGAATAGTCTTTATTTCCAGATGGAGTAGCATCAGTTTCGGGAAAACGTCCCTATTTTTTATAAGACGGAAGGGCGTTCCAGGGAGTAGCTGTGACGTAGCTCGCGTGGGTCGCGTGGCCTGTCTCTCATTGGTCAGAAGTATATTGGTGACGTCTTCTCGTCAATCTAGCTAATTTGATTGGACGAGGGAGTCTGTTTAAAAAAAATGAGCAGACGAAAATGGAGTACATTATTTTGTACCGCACAAGATTACGTTTTAACCGATTTTCGGCTAGACTTGACAGACTGCTTGAAAAAAAGCGAATCCAGCAGATAATCGACAGAGCATAAGGAAATTTGTACCAGATTGTTAGCAGAATTCTGAAAAAAAAATCGGTGATCCTATTAAAAAAAAATAGCCGATTTTGTTTTGAACATGCTTCAATCACTTTAAACAAACCCTTGAATACTATACTAGCGGGGGTAGGCAGGCATGCTCCTACCGTTGAGATTCCCTGACGTGTACGACTACAAAGTTAAGTAACTCAATGGAAGCTAGGCTAGACACGCGGCCAATTAAAAAATATATATTAACCTACTCATTTGTTTTAAAGAAAATTTTATATTTTTTTAAATATTTTTTTTTTTACATTTTATTTCTTTTTTGCTTTTCAAAGAGAAAATTGTATAACATCTATAGGCCTATGTGAGTATAATTGTTTTTAATGTTTAGTGCAGGCTAATTCTGGGTGATTTAGCAGATTTTTGTTAGATCTGGGGCGGAGGGTGGATGTGGCCCCGCCCCTGATGCCGAAAGGGTTCGTTGAAAAAAAGGTCTGGACCAAAGATCATATAGCGCCGTAGGCGCTGCTACGCGGCGCTATAGGATCTTTTGTCTGGACATTCAAAGTATCCCAGCGTCCTGTTTGCAGGGCGGCGGGGGGGGGGGGGGGGGGGGGGGATACGAGCGAACCACATGCATTGGAAACCAAACAGATTGGATTCGAACCCAGGGCCCAAGATCGGTGGACAACGAACCTAACCACTCGGCTATTTTGGCTACTCTTGTATTTCTCTGCAAACTAATGTGTCTCAACAACCTTTAATAAACACTTCAGAGTATTTTAGCGCCAGATAGCACACAGCAATACTTTTACAACGAAATCGCATGGGTCAGCGCGCTTATCACAAGCACCTTATATAAGGGTGGCGCTATTTATTTGTATGGTTTCTTATATTTTTTTGCCTCTGAAGTAAGCTTATCTGTGTTATAAGTTACTTTAAAAAAAACCCGTCATTTTATAAATTGAAATGGAAATAATTGTGTGATTTTTTTCATCATGCCTGCACCGCATGAGTGCCCCATGACGAACAACAACCGCTACTCTAGTCTAGCGCCATCATTGTCAGTGCGAGGTGCTATGTGTAGACTGGCTTCCAGTCCTATCATCCTCTGAACATCATGCAGGGAAAAACTAATATCATTTTCCGTTTTCTTTCGTTTCTTTTAATATTTCACGAATCCTTGCAAGAAAATGAGATGAGTATCAGTAAACCAAAGGATAGTTTTAAATATGTCGTCTTCACAAGTCCTGTGGTTTAAGAAAATACAAATCTCATCAGGCGGGTTATAGATTGGGGCGAAGTGACCTCATCCAATGAAAACAAATATTCATTTGCACACCAGTTTTTATCTGTTGCTATGTGCTACCATTCAGCACTCCAGACTCAAGAACCATGGAGTTTCAAGAACATAGGTCTGGGAGCTAGATAAGCCAATGTGACAAAATCCCCGGATGTCCGCACCATACTAGTGACCCATTTTAGCCGATTGTTGGCTAACTTTGACAGATTTTTTTTTTAAAATGAAATTGACAGAAAATTTGACAGAATGGATTTTTTGGGCATATTTCTGGCAGAATTCTGCAAAAATAGTTATTTGAAAGAAAAACATAGCAAATTATAAAAAAAAATTGTACATAAAAAGCTTCAATCTTGACGCAATTTTATAACATCTTTATGTGACTATAGATTGTTTATTTTGAACCTAATAAGGCAATATAACATCTGCATGTGATTTTAAGTGTATTTCGAGAAATTATGGAACATTTGGCAGATTTTTGATAAATCTGACAGATTTTTGAAGTGCATTTAGCAGAATTTGGCCATGACCTTATACGGTCACCTGATCCACACCCACCCGTCTTATCGACTGATGAACTGACTGACTGACTAACAAGTCGGCTATTTAGTGTAAAAAAAACCCTAAACATAGAGCCTTCGGAACAGCTCCACTAGGCAATCCCAGTCTTGTATCTTAGAAGAAACTCAAAAATGAAAACCGGAACTCTTCGTATCTAATTTATCTTAAAATCATCCAAGTTTATTTATCATAATTTTTTTTATACTTTACAGTTTCATATTATTATTATTGTCATTGCATTCATTACAGTCCACACCTACCCCTCTGCATGCTAGGTGGTATTAGTTCAAATAAGAACACAGTACTTACTCAAAAACAAGGAATGTTTAAAAAATAAAACCAATGATACAAATTTACTACATAAAAGGATACATTTTTTTGTGGAGGGCTCAACCTAACTGTGGCAGATCGATTGTGACTCTTTGTCAAATCTGATTTTTGTCACATTAAGAGGTACATTTTCACTGTTTCTCTCCACCTATAAAACGTAAACATTCATGCAAACAAACCACACAGACAGAAATTGAAAAAATAAAATTGAGGCAGCAACGAGACTTTATACAAGATTTTAACAAACAAAAACAAATATAAAGGAAGTTGATAATACATGTATACAAATTAAAGGGAACATGTTATAGGATTTTTATGACTTAAATACATTTAGAGCAGCTTTCTTGCCATGTAACTATGACTTTCCACCTCCTTTGTAGCAGTAAAAGGGAGAAATGTCAACATTTAAGTTTTTATGCTAATGAAAATGTCCATATTCATGAGCCAAAGCGTGATGTCATTCAAGGCAGAACAGTAGAGTCTCCAGCTTTGTGCACAAACATACATCAAAATTTTCTACATTTTCTTGGAGTAAGTTCCACTTTTTACTTGTTTATCATGTTAAACAGCTTGTTTGGACAATAGAAGTGGCCAATATTTCTTCAAAACTTGTTTTGTGGGTAATTTTGAAGGACTTTATTTTGTTCTGTTCATATGCACTTTTTGACAAGGAGTGCCTTGTGTGACAAAAGCAAAATAGCGCCCTCTTACATGTGTTGATGAAAGGATTTGATAATAATTGAAAAAACTACCACTTTCTTGTCACTTCCAATGAAAACAAGTAGTAAGATACTGTATGTATTGTTGCAACACATAGTAATGTGCATGAAAACAAGATGAGCTGAATTTCCACTGCATGTTTCCCCTAAGCTGCTTGACAACAGAGGGGATGTGTTATTAATGGCTATTGTTTTAACTGTTCCCAGTAGACTCATTAAAGTCTGACTGCTTATTTCTTGACCACTGCTGCAGAGCCTTAACCCTCTCAGTTTAACATTTTTGCACTATTTTGTGCATCCTCATATAATCAACTTTATGTAAAAAAGTGTACCAATTAATGTAGATGTAAATAATTGTACAGATAAAACATGTACGAGTGTAGTGTTGATTAGATAGCTTACAATCAGACTTGAATCAAGGCTGGCACATCATCAGATCACGCTTAACATCACTATCAATTGTATCAGAAATAACTATAAATGTCATCGCTATAAAAAACACACCAAACCAAACATACTGAAATTTGTATCCTTGTGGAGACATTTCTTTGTTCTCGTGTAGTAAAATTTTTGAGTTTGAAAGTGTAGTTTCAAAATGCTCTTATTTTAACAATCAGACTTGAATCAAGACTGGCACACCATCAGCTCACGCTTAACATCATTATCAATTGTATCAGCAATAACTATAAATGTCATCGCTATAAAAACACACCAAACCAAACATACTGAAATTTGTATCCTTGTGGAGACATTTCTTTGTTCTCGTGTAGTAAAATTTTTGAGTTTGAAAGTGTAGTTTCAAAATGCTCTTATTTTAACCAGAATCGATATCCTTGGCTGAAATTCGGACTTAATATCCCCTTTCTAAAACTCTTCTATTTGCGACGGATCAACATACCTTGAAAATTCCAAGTTTCTGAGTAAAATCCATATATCTATTTCGTGACGTATTCATCTATAGAAATTGCCCTGTAGAGACGTATACAATCTTTTGTTCCCTATTGTGTGCATGTCTCCAGAGGGCACGGTGTATCAGATCCTAACACCACGTGGCGCATACACATGTACAGCCAGAGTACCCAGAGGCATCACTTTCAATCAAATCATACAGCAGTGAAAAGGTGTGTGCAAGCTCATGTAGCCACTTAATTAACCCACACGGCACACGGGTCGGCCAATTGTGCAAATGCAAATAAGCAGCCACTTATAATAAAAAGGTGCAACCATCACCTGTTGCTATAAGCCAAACTGCATCACAATTAGCTTTTTAATTATTAATAAATGGATAGGACAGCTGTTCCGTCGACTCATTATTTTGTGTACCAACGCTAGCATGCTTCCACATAATTTGCATTTTTTTTTTAGTAAAAAAGGTAATGGTGGATTTGAATGAATTTCATCAGGATAAACGCCGTAATAATATTTTCTTTCCCGCAAAGAAATTATGAGCTAAGATATTAAGGACCTGTATATTGTTTATATCACGTTACCTACTGGATCTGTTATTTATTTCTTGATTGATTGATTGGATCTTATAGATAGAGTGGTGTTTAAATGTTTGATTATTTAAAATATGGCTGATTTTTTTTTCTGCCAACTTGCCAAGTGTGCAACCACTGTGTTATTCACTTTACCAAATTCAAGGCAGAAAAAAAAAGGGGGAAAAAGAAGAAAAAATCAAAATGCATGAATGTAACTCATCAGAATCTACTAGGGAAACGGATACATATCATTTTCCCATTTAAGCTTAAAATACTAAAAGATTTTTTTAAAAAAAGAAGTACAAAGGAAAAAATGGGTCAATACCTACATGTACATGTGCCAGGCTATTGCTGTTAAGTTCAGATCTGGACTTATAAGCCGCAAAGCATTCATCTTCACAAGCATTTAAAATAAACATAGAAACAGATTTTAGAAAAATGCAGCACGGACAGCATTTAGTTCTCAAAGTGAAAATATGACTTACAGCATACTGAAGTAAATATAAAAATAGACTAAAAATAATTATGAACTGTTAAGGCAGGCTGTACACAACGACAATAGTGAAACAAAGAACAGAAATATTTTTATTAGGATTAAAGAGCATTTTTCACATAAAAAGCGATTTAAAAAACAAACTGAAAACTAAAATTCAACTAAAATTATTTTCTTTTGAAAACAACATATCACACCCCACATATTGACTTATATTTTCAAGCCAGCATGCAAATATGCCAAAGTCCAAAAGCAATGTACGTTGGTCCATCTGGTTACATTTTCATCAATGTGAGCATAAAAATAATGTTTTCCTCTTTTTCCCTTCAATCATGTTGAGTAACTTAAAAGATAATTAAAAACCCCTGCTTTATATAATTCCGTTTTTGAAAAGCATGAAATCCTTTGCCTGTCTTTTCTTCTGTACTCTATGGGCTCCGTGCGCCAACAAAGGAGGACACCCTTTTACCTAGCAACGACGTCCCATTGGCGGGACATTTAGCTGGTTGATGCGCACCATTCATTGTGTGTGACGCACGTACACCAGTGGATTTGTACTAAGTACACGCAATGGTACGGCCGCGCATCGCGGCAAAATTGCAGTCAGGCAATCACCCCCAACTGTACTTTCTTTGCCGGTGAGGGGGTACTTGTGAACGGAGCGGATATGCAGGGGATAACAGAGAAAACACAGAGACAGGTCATGCCACTTGTACGGTAGATCTATGGCAACATAAAATATGAAGCATACTGGGCGAGTCAAAAAAAGCGGAACCCAAACCCCAAAAAACGTATTTCATATTTAAAAAAATATGTATCACCAAAAATAATAATGACTGGAAAGCCAATTTCAGAAACTACCTTTAGATGAAAAATTACTGAAATTGCTCAATCCAATTAAAGAATATCACCATTTAAACGCAATGACCCTAAAACCTGTTTCATCCAACAACAAAAAATTATTTTGTGTTCCGACTGTTTGGAACAACAAAGAATATGACACAGGCTACATGTACTTGTTTCAACAACTGTCAACAAGTGTGGTACACAATATCTTTATTAACAACCCTGCTTAGGCAAACAATGTGATTTATATAATCCACTTTTTTTCAAAAGATGGGCCTTCAAAAGGACTTTGTTGAATGTTTTTGACTTTTAAACTGAGGTTTTATCACTGGTGATGTTTGAGGACAATTGTGACGACGATTCTTGAACGTGTTGAAGTCGCATTTTTGTCTGAAAGAGGTTTTCGGGTCATTGCGTGTACATTTTTGTAAACATGGTAAATGGTGGTATACTTTGAACGGATTGAGCAATTTAAGTATTTTTTTCATCTAAAAGTAGTTTATGAAACGGGCTTTCCAGTCATTATTTTTTTTGGTGCTACATATTTTTTTAAATATGAAATATATTTTTTGAAGTTGGGGTTCCACTTTTTTTTTTAACTCACCCTGTATAATTTGAAGAGTTTATTTCCAAAATGTGATATAAACCATTTTGTTCCCTTTTAGAATTCCCCTCCCTCCTGACTGCCCAAAGTCAATTTCAACGGCTATAATACAGGATGCCCCCCCCCCACCAAAAAAATCCGGAACTGTATACTTCCACTTTGAGACTCAAACCACCTGAACCAATGGATAGAGAAGAAGAGTTTTAAAAGAAATATGATTACGATACCAATATCTCCCGATTCGATCCAATAGTTTTTGCTGCAGAGGCTACATCTATTTTTTGTGAAGCACACATCTGTCATGTGGGTATTATTGCATTACAATTAATCTCTCGATATCCAGTGAAGTCAAATTCGCGGGCGCAGTTTAGTAATTCATTGTGAAAAAACGACTCCCGACTTTGTTTCACAAAATAGGCTCTGAAACAAAAACTACTTCCTCTTTGCGATTCAAACCACCTGTACCAATGGATGGGGAATCTTTTTACAAGAAATATGATTACGATACCAATAGTATATGTCCCGATTCGGTCCAGTAGTTTTTGCTGCAGAGCCTACATGTATGTATTTTGTGAAGCACACATCTGTCAAGTGGGTATTATTACATAACATGTAATATGATTATTGGTATCGTAATCATATTTCTTGTAAAAAGATTCTCTATTCAATTACGTCAAATTCGCGGGCGAAGTTTTGTAATTCATCAGGACAAACTGGCTCCCGACTTTGTTTCTCAAAATAGGCTCTGGAACAAATGTGATGTGATCAAGCTAAATGAGTCGTTTGTCGACCCTGTTCAATTTTTTTTTTTTTTACAGATTGGAAAAGAGCACAATTTCAGCATTACTGCTGTGAAAACCGCGTGCTGATACCATCTTTAGTTTAAAACTTATGGAAGTTGGAACACCAAGAGATGTGATGAAGTGATGTGATGAAGTGGCCCTATTTTGGCCTGAATCTCCACATGAAAATTCCCTGATCGCATCGCAAATACTACGGGACTGAATCGGGCGATCTTGGTATCATTTTTGTTTTAACAGAATTCCCAATGCAATAGATATTCGAGTCTCAGGGTAGCAGAAGTACGCCGTTTTTTTTTTTTGGGGTCACCCTGTATAAATACTAAAACACAACCTAAGAATACAATACAGTGAAAAATGAAGTTTGGGGAATTGATGACAATAAAATTCAAAATGTTGACCTCTGTTCAATCAATCACGCAGATAACAATTGGGACAATTCAAACACGGGAGTCTGTGAATAGACCGTTCAGTGTTTGGTACCAAGACGTTCACAGAAAAAGTAAACGTGAATTGGCGCATGGCGAGACTTACACGTTCTATTGCCAAACACATTGACAGTGGAACATCACAATTTTTAATTAAAGCATTGTGGCAATTACGTGCATCGTTTGAGACAAATGCCAAATTGTTAATACAGGAAAACCTTTAGTGAGCCACAACGGCACTCAGACACGTTTATAGTTTTCATTAGATCCCTCTCACACCAATACATGAAGCCATTTCGTGGCCACTTCGAGGTGTCCGTGGGCGCAAAAGTTTAAAAATCGAAGTAACCACGAAATGGAATCGGATCTCACGGGTTGCCACGAACTAACCAAAATTAAGGACATGTCCTTCCGTGGGCCGATTCTCACCGGTGCTCCACGAATCACCCAAAAAGTTTTTACATATGTTGAAAAACTGAAACGTGTGCACTTCGGAAATATATTGCCGAATTGAAAACGTGTTCAATACGGCTTATTCGAAGTAATCTCGTAGTGTTCTCAAGGTTGGGCTGAAGTTACATCGGATTTTACGGGATGGCCCCGGATTGATTGTTGGCCTGTTTGACGGCCGTTTTCATTATGTCCGTGAGCCCCGTTTTTATTTATGGATTACGGACGTCAGAGTGAGCTCCGGAGTCCACGAAGTGTCCACGAGACATGAGCACGGGTTGGGCCCGTGGTGTTTCCGAGGTGGCCACGGATTACTCACGAAGTAAAAACGGGTACCACGAAATAAAAACGTACTGGCATCAAAAATCGAACAAAAAAACGGAGACCACGGATACTGTTGAAAAAATTGCATTTCCGAAGTGACCTCGCACTGGTCTTGGATTGGTGTGAGAGGGGCATTACATGCAGTGCATGTCTGAATTAATTTGCAACATGTTTCTCTGCTTTCAAAAAGAAAAATGGGAAAAAGAAGAAAAACAATGTGTATACATATATTGCTGTACAAAAATTGTGACCATTTTAGATACGACTGTAATCTCCAAGCCGGGTGACTTCATCAATACAGTTCATTTAAAGTTCACTGCCAATAAAAGGATCAAAGTACATGATACACACACGTCAAATTCATACTCAGTGACGTGCTCTAGAAAACCCAATTGGGTTCAAATGTGTTATCAATTTTCCATTAAAAATTTTTCATTAGTAATTTTTTCCCAGACTGACAGAAACACACTTCCATTCGCAGTAGCGGTACTTGACTTACATGTGTATGTGTTTTTTATTTTTAAGAAATGCTGGTATGTAATCTTGTCAAAATCATATAGAGCACAGAATGGCTCCTGTACTGTGAAATGTTTGTGTTGTGTATTAACCGGCGGCATAGCTGGGGGGGGGGGGGGGGACACCATCTTTTCATGGGTTCGCTGTTCAATACCGAAATCATTGTCATTGTAAGACATAAGGTGGCACTATTCACTTTCCACGGGACATTAGAATGAACAGTCAATCGCGAAAAAAAAAAACAGTGATTGTGTAAAAAAAATAAAAATTGTGAAAATGTGCACTTAAAGTTAAACCCTCTAATCATGCTTATGTGCTTTTCTCCAGTTGCCAAATTTACAGGGGGGGGGGGGCGCCTCTACCCCACCTCCCACGTAGCTACGCCGCAGGCATTAATACGAACGCAGGCCGATATACACGTGTATCAACCGAATATTATACCTTTTTAGGTGGGCTTGTATTTCTAACAAAATAATGCCTTACAGAAGTCTGTGGAGAAAGCTAAATGGTCAAATACGAATAACACCATCCCAACTCCAAAAATTCATCACACAGCATTACACGTAATCCTTTTTATATAAATATATTCCTATTTTACTGTGTCATGGCTGTACAGAAACTCACAGAGTGTCTGAAACTTACATTGCACACTGGCTATGGGGCTTGGTTCTTATACCAGTCGGAGACATCATACGTTGTAGTGTGGGCGACCGTTGAGCATGTCTGGTTTACCGATGATTCGACCATCCAACAAATCGGACTGGACCGTGGGCAGGAAGGGCCTGTGCTTGACCAGGTTGTCACGGTACTTTGCCTGCAATGGAACCGGCGGGAATGTAAATGAAAAGAGGTGCAATATTGAAAAGCTTGATAACGCAATATCGAAAAGCTTGATAAGGCAACAACAAAAAATATTCGGTCTCTGGTCAGACCAAAGTTCCGGAATTGACGAGGCCACGCGGCTTTTTTTTTTTCCTTCAAGCTTGGATTGTACAGACAGGGTGGGTACTATTTTGCTTTTTTGGTGTCCTCATGTACATTGGTGTCCTCCATAATTTGCCTTGGTGCTTTCGATCATTTGCCTTGGTGCAATTTCCCATTCCTTGGTGCTCTTTGGTAAAAAAAATTGAGGAGGTGCAGAAATAGAGGGCGCTGTTGGAGCTACCGCGGAACATTTTGGAAAAAAAAGAGATCAACGCGCATGATTAAAATCGACGCGCGTGCTGACCAGAGACCGACTTATTATTTTTTGGGGCCTAATAAAAAATACGCATCCTAATTACTTTTGTGTTTTTTTTGGCTAAAAAGTTGGAGCAATCCATCAAAAATCTTCCGCTGTGCAAAGAAATGACTAGTCTGAAGATCAGGCATTCACGTGTGCAGAGCCACACGAACGAACGCCCGATATATCCTAGCATGCACATTACAGTCGAGTCTCGTTATAACAAACTTGTTCGGACCTAGCCAAATTGTTTGTTTTATCAGAATTTTGTATTAAGAGGAACATCAGTCCCATTCATTGTGCATATAAACGCACAGTCAGGACCAAGGCTTTACGTTTGTTATAACCAGAATTTTGTATTAACAGAGTTTGTACTAATGAGGGTCGACTGTATATGGGACCCAGCGCACCAGCTAATCGGAGTCAAGTTTAGAAACTGTGATGTCATTACGATCAGAAATGTGGACTAAGCTGTTGATTGGTCAATTTCGCTGCCATGATTTTGTAAAATAACAACGGGTTACAGAAGAGCCAATAGAAGGCACCTACTAAACAGGCAGAATCTTGAGGTCGAGAGACAGTCTTGTTTTGCATAATAAATCTCCGTGAATATCATAGACTAAGAAATAAGACGTTCTTTGCAATTTCTAAGATATCCAACACCATCAGGCTGATGACTTGGCTGTACCTTCCTCAATCCCGCAAATTCCTCCAAAACTGCAAGTGCAGTTTTGAAGGATGCTCAAGGGTTAGGGTTCAAATAGAATGAAAACCTGAAGTTCCTCCGAAGATGATTGCAAGCTTAGAAAAAAAAAAGTCAATGAAAAAGTGTTTCTTCATTAGAGGATGGGAAATTTAAATAACCATTTTTTTTATCTTCAAATAACATGAAAACAACTTGGGATTACAAAAATAACGTCAATTTCATTTAGTGGATTGTTTTTAAGTTGGAAGTTGTCAGACATTTGATTCCTGCCTGTGTACGGTAGTTCTGTGGGGATTTTTGTCCCCTTTTTTGGGGTGGGTGGGGTATTTGAAAACCAAAATCACACTAAAAAAATCTGAGATTAGGATGTAGATGGGGATGTGTTTGTTCGTTTTTCGGCTTCTCTTACCAAATTGTAACACAGCACGCCAAAGATGGCTGTCATCATGCCCATGACATTGATCAGGGTCACGGGGTTACGGAGCATGAGCAGTGACAGCATGATGACAAAGATGCGCTTGGTGGCGTTGGCGATGGAGTAGCTGAGCGGGGAGATGAGGTGCAGAATACTGAAGGCAAAGATGTTCTGTAGGAAGTTGAAGGCCCCGCTGGTTAAAAGGAGGGACAGAGTCCAGACCCAGTTGACTTTATGATGCTGTTGGGGGCAAAAAATACAAATAAAGTGAACTTTCACGGAGTTAAATATTAATTTTACCTCTGAACTGTAGAGTAGATCACTAGCAGGTATCTAAGTAACTGACCAAATCATTGTTCAAAAGCTTACTTGGCACTAAACTCCCCGGGAAATTATTTCTTCTGTCATGCTGCCATTTTGAAGAATGCAATCAACAAAAGTCACTTCCAAAGATGAGACGAGTGATGTATTTTTGGAAATTTCCGTAATTGGGTGAATCCTTGAAAGGGTGCGCGCAAGCGTTGACACGACGTACGCGCGCGTGATTGCTATTATTCGTCGGTTCAGTGCGCGACATCGCCTAGAGCTGCAATCGGCTGAATGAGAAGATGTCCCGGATGCTGATTACGGTCGCAATTCAAAATCTCACTTGGCAATTTTTGAATTGAAATCAAGATCCTAGAATACTGTTTTCTCAGAATGTATACAGCATTCACTGAGCTAAAACTTCATCAGGTTAGTTATTAAGCGCCCATCTTTAGAATTTTGAGCACTTTTGTTGCTTCAAACGAAACAAATGCACAAATGACAAATGATGTACTCTACCTTTATATGGTAAGGGGGGGGGGTAATTTTTTTAGCTGATGTCTTCCCCCTTTTTGAAGCCAATTTAAGTGTAAAAACCTAATCATCAAAAGTCAATCACAGGTCTCACTGCCAAGCGTGTCTCCAAGACAAGTGGCATGCTGAACTGAGAACAGTGATAAAAACACTATTTTATCACCATTTTATCACTATTTACAGGCATGCACTGGAAATTTAGGGGAAAAAACGAGGAAACTCCAAACCACACAAGACTTTGTACAGTATTTTCAATTTTTAATGGCATTCATGAGAAGTAAAAAAACGAAGAAATCAGCTGATCCGAGGAGAGGTTGCATGCCTGTATTTATCAGCTGTTACTGGTCATGCTGGTAGCCACACTTGTGATTTGACTTGTGACTGAACTGTGATTGACTTGATTACAACGGCGTTAATGGGAGGGGGTATCGAGGAGTCCAGTCTACCCCCTTGTCTTTTTGCGCTGACCAGGCCTGGGGATTAAGTTCACAAAAAGACGAATGAACATTTGTGTGGTTACCATATCTCTGTCTCGGAGTATTCTCCTCAGATCAACGACCATCCAGATGGGTAGAAGCATGACAGAGGCCAGCTGACTGATGATAAGTAGAAGGCGTAGATGATGAATGCCGATATCCCTGAGCGCCTGCAGAAAACAAAAACAAACAAACAAAAACAAATAAACAAGATAATAAAAAAAAACAAATTATCGAACAATTAACCACAATGATCGTAATTACATCAGGGGACAATCTACGAAAGAGCTGCAAAGCAGAAAATGTCGCTTAGCAGATTTTTTTGCTCGGCAAAATTCAGTAGGAAACCAGTCACAGGCAATGTACAAGGCATGAAATGTTTTCTTTCTTTCTGACTTTCCAAGGAGCTATCACCCTTTCCACCAGATTTTGAAGTTGTACAAATGGCTACAGCTTTGCTGGAAACACATAAAAAGATTGCAAATTGAAACAAAAGGAAAAGGACAAAAAAAGGGAGGCCGGACAAAAAAGGAAGCGGGCGGGGACAAGAAACTGGCTTATTTGTTTTTTATATTTGTTTTTTATATTTTAAATCTTTGATCAAAGTGTGTTTGTCAGAAGCCATCAACCTGTATGCATGGTATACACATGTACATGTACATGTATCACATATGCCACGTTTCACTCACAAATTCCTAATGCAGGCAATATTAACAATATCGCCAAAATTGTAGAGGGATACATGTCAGCCTACATGTACATGTACCTGTACCGGTACATGTATTAACTTTTACTACTAGAAATTATGCATTTTCTTTACAACTCAGTATCAAGTCAGCACAAATGATCACTGACTGAATGGCAGCCATATGATTATACAATTTAACTGCAAAGACAATAAAACAGAAATTGTCAGACTGCCAACTGCAGGCTGGTTATATCTGAAGAGTGTTCCAGTGGTCACAGGTATAACCCTACTCCAGTCTATTGCTTTGCGTAACCGTAACTCCCTAGCGTCTTTTACTAGGAACTGGACCAAGTCCATCAAAATCGATCAATCAATCACTGTGCTTCCAATACAAAACTGTATATGAAACAATGGAATCCACCACTGACGCACTGGTTGACATTCATGGACTTGCTACACATGACTATAATCACAATAGCAGTACAGGAAGCTAGGCAAAATCAATCGGATACCCCAAGCACTGCTTCAGGCCATTAGGCCCAAGTCCATCATAGTCCATCAATATTTAGTCACGCCAGGCCTTCTGGACCAAGTCCCCCAAAATCCACCAAAATATAGGGGGATGGATTTTGATGGAGTTGGGGTGGTTAGGGTTAAACTATATACTTACGTACCAATTGTATAATAACATAAATGCTAAATGTACACAAACATGTAGTTTTGATCATTAAAATTTGCATCTGGCCCTACAAGCACATAATACACATAATACAGTTAACAACTTTCAGGTTTTCTCTGTGAAAATCGGTAGACTAAAAAAATGGGTAGATTAAAAAAGGGGGTACACATGTGTTGGTTGGATGGTTAAGAAGATTTCTGATAATTTTGGAGGTCATCAGCTGAAAATAGAAAGTCAAATGTATACTCTTATACACGCGTAGTTCCTGTTTTTTTTAATCATAACAAAAAATCACATGCACATGTTGATATTTATCACTGGCTTCATTAGAGTAGTGCAACTTGCACTTTTACTATAACAGGCCCCAATTTTCCTAGGAATTTTCCACACCCTCTAGAGGGAGTTACAGCAGGGTTAAAGGGAATATACAACATTTGCAAACATCGAAAAATAAAACTACCAAGTTTTTACGAAATACCTTACTAGGATGTTGGTAAATGACAGTCTAAAGCGTCCTGTAAAATTATGGCACCTGGTGTAAAGTCATTTTCAAGAAAATGATATTTTTGTATACATTTCCTACGGTTGTCGGCCGACCACCGTTGGAAAAACCTAACTATTTTTCAACTACGGCTCAAATTTACCATACGGCTCAAATTTACCATCTGTTTCAGTCCAAATTGTTTGCTATTGGTTACATGTTCATGAACAGGTGCAGGCCAGCTTGACTGGCTCCCTTACCTTACAATTTTCCGGCATTTATAAATTGATCCATTTCATCTTTAGTGCAGTCAGGGAACCAGACTACTTGAACGTTTTTGTTTTTCTTGGTTTTCCAGCATTTTCGAACACAAAACTTCAAACATGTCAGTGAAACGACATTTTGATCTATTATACTAACCCCTCAAATAGTTCATTTCTGAAAATTACAGCAAAAGCCAATGATGTACATTCCCTTTAACCAAATGGGCACCTACTGACAGGATCAGCAATGTGAACAATAACCGTGTGCGTCGGTTCATGGAGTGGGGTTCGTACCATGGGTACATGTACACAAACAGTGTGTTGTCAATGGATAGCTATTGAATTGATACTTGAGCCCTCAGTGAACGTATTGAAGGAAACCAAACAAATGTAGTGCCTCAGTTCTATTTTGCACAAGTTGTGTATTTGACACACCCATTGCATGCAATTTAAAACTGTGGATCAGATAATCCTGGTTTCATACATGTGACAGTGTGTAATGCTGTACTGTACAAATGTATGCACATGTACATGTATGTAATGCACTCTTGTGTACATATGTATACATAGTATACATTTTGCTGTATACAAATGTACATACATGTACCATCATACAGTAAGGCCTACAAAAAAAAGTCTCCGGTTTCTGGTATGCGCGCGCGTCGCCGTAGCCATGCGCGTCGGCAAAATGGAAAAGTTTTTTTTTTCAATGAAAGATGATGTCTCAAAACCGCCAAACTCACTGGTTTGACTGGAATCCTACTGCTGCACAATTTAACGTGTTTTTAGATTGGGTTGTGGTCGAGAATAAGCTTTATGTGGCCTCTCTGGACTCCCATATATTTGCAAAGTCGGGCACCATTTGCAGTCATCAGCCGACATTTGAAGCAAAAAAATCAGGTAAAAAAAAAAAAAGCTGCGTCACCGCACCACTTTTTGGGCAAGCTCCATACCAGAAACCGGAGACTTTTTTTTTTGGCCTAATGTAAAAATGCTGAAATCCTATCTGAACTTTCATGGCCATGTGATTCTCTAAACATATTTAACTGTCCAGTGTTCAGCAACTGGCTATCAAGTCACAAATTTAAATGTTTGAGTTTATAAATATTTGGAAAGAAAGCATGGAACGTGTTAAAATAATATAAATAACCTGAATGCATTTGTGCTTCCTAAATGTACATGTAGTCATGTACATGTACCAGTGCACAAAGATCAAGTTTTCAAGGTCAATATTAGTGCTGGGCGTGTAACGCGAGTACTCAAATACTCGTGAGTAGCATTTGCTACTCGTTGTTCTACTCATGGTTTTTCATCTAATCGAGTACTCATCCTGGTGCGAGTTGAGGTAGATAGTCGCGAGTAGCAATTTGTTTTACAAGTGCTGACTTAAAAGAAAGTAACCACTTGAGATTTGTGTGTCAAACTTGTCTTTTGTCTTAATACGTCCCCGCAATAAAGGAATCACTACCTCCATCTGTTTCCGTGGGAGTCCACTAGCACTCTCAACAAATAAATTTTCAAGTAAAATGAGCCAACATTTTGCGTAGTAAGGATATCTCAGTGCTGTAGAATGTGGTGTGTCTTCCATCATGTCCATGCTGTTTATTCATGTAGAAACTTCTTTCTCAGTAATGTTTATGCCATTTTTCCCTGTTTTGATGGGAATTTAGTAAACTACTCGCGAATACTCGACTACTCGTGAGTAATTTCTCTGCGAGTACTCGAGTAGGAAAATCTACTACTCGCCCAGGCCTAGTCAATATACAATTTATAAACTATTTTTAAACATGGAGGTTTTCCTACACCCATGCTTTAAAGGGAATATACAACATTTGCAAACATCGAAAAATAAAAGTACTAAAGTTTTTACGAAGTACCCTACTAGGATGTTGGTAAATGACAGTCTAAAGCTTCCTGTAAAATTATGGCACCTGGTGTGGAGTCATTTTCAAGAAAATGGTATTTTTGTATACATTTCCAGCGGTGGTCGGCCGACCACCGTTGGAAAACCTAACTATTTTGCAACTACTGCTCCAAATTTACCATTTTTTATTCAGTTCAAATTTTGTTTGCTATTGGTTACATATTCATGAATGGGTGCAGGCCAGCTAGACTTGTTCCCTTACCTAACAATTTTCCGGCATCTGGAAATTGATCCATTTTATCTTTAGTAGAGTCAGGGAACCAGACTACTTGAAAATTTTAGGGTTTTTTTCTTGGTTTTTCCAGCATTTTCAAACAAAAAACATCAAACATGTCAGTGTAACAAAATTTGATCTATTATAGAACCCCTCAAATATTTCATTTCTGAAAATTACAGCAAAAGCCAATGATGTACATTCCCTTTAAACATGATAAGCTGAACTTCTGAAATTCAACATTTCTGGAATTGTCAATCATCCTACATGGCAACTTGAGAATTGAAGGAGAACACTGCGAACCACTGTGTTCTGTGAGAAAAGAATATTAAAACCGCCAGGATCCTGGTGCGACTTCAAACCCTATTAGTGGACGGTCATAATCTATTCAGTTCTACTCTGCATGACAGTTTGGTTGAAGCAACCGACCGTGAAGATGCGGGGAAAAAAAAATACCCACTCACCTTTTTAGAATATACGTTTTGTAGCGCAAACGTGACGGTGGCAACAACTGCCATTGTGAGTCCTAACACGTCAAAGGAGGCTTCTGTTAACGTCGCTACCATCACTCCGAATATGATAGGAATGAGTGATAGGTATATCTGGCCAAAAAGAAAGAGAGTACATAAAGTGGACTGTTAATATTTGTATTTCGTAGCAATGATGGGGTGGATGCTGCGTAATATGAATGTGAAATTCACAAAATGTTACTTTGTTTATGTCAATAAACCATGCCTAATTACATTATTGTGTACGTTGTTCTGATGCTATTATTAGATTTGTACTATTTCAACGAACATTTTGTCCTCAGCATTAAAGGGACATCACGGCCTGGAATACGCCCACTTAGGCTACAAAATGCATTTTTAACGAAATGATATTTAATGGAAAGGGCATTCAAAAGTAGAATATAACTGGTCGTTTTTGTGTTATTCTTGCGAGAACCATGCATGAATGAATTTCGGGGTTCACAATTTTGTCCCGAAAAAATCGAGCTGTTCAGTGTTAGTAGTGATTCCAACCGCAAAGTAGTTCACCTTCTGCGGATGTGTAAGAAACAACATTTGTGCATTGGTGCTGTGTGTAATTTATGCAACACACACGGCGTGCATTGTACATTGAATGAAAACGATAGGAAATACGTATGCGTACGGTACTTCATCGTGTCCCATGTAAACAGCCATGTTTTTTTTTTCTTTTCTCAGGAATGGTAATGCATTTACAGGTTACAACATTGTTTATATTGTATAAGTACACAATCCAAAACAGGAAATTGTCGAGGATTTCAGGCCGTAATGTGTCTTTAAGCGCCATGACATACATGTATGCATGATCAACAATTCAACAGTTGGTGAAAATTGAGAAAGAAGAATAAAAACGAAGGTCATGTTCAAACAAGTCCAATAAAATGTTTAAAACAATGCATGCGGTATACATGGGCGTGTACGTTCCTTTCTCAGGCATGCAACTGGGAAGTCACAAAAAAAAGAGGATATTCAAATCTTTTCAAGACTTTGTACAGTGTTTTCTATTTTCAATGGCACACATTGGAAGTAAAAAAAGAGGAAATCAGCTGATCCGAGGAAAAGTTGCATGCCTGCTTTCTTCATGTTCTTGTTTTGTCAACAACAGACACTAGGGTGTTGTGTAGTCAAGAGGGAACCACCCAAATTATGGTGGACCAACGTAATTCAGCCAGAATAAAATGCCCTTCAATTGAACTGAACAACAATCAATGCCATTATGGTAGGCTGCACAGAATATAAACTTGGTTGAACGCATGTCTACCACCTGGACTATGCAACAAAACATCAGACCATGGCCTGCCATGCGTCAGCCATGCATGCATTCATGCCATTATTTTTTAAGCATTTGGGACAGTACAGACCTGCATGCGAAACTGCTACAGCTGCTGAGCTCACAATGAATTTGTCTACTTTGGCCAGTGTTGGAGCAAAGGCTTTGACCCTCAAGGCCAAGGCCAAGGCCAAGGCTTTGACCCTCAAGGCCAAGGCCAAGGCCAAGGCTTTGACCCTCAAGCCTCGAGGCCAAGGCCAAGGCTTAACCCTCAAGGCCAAGGCCGAGGCCAAGGCCCTGTTTTATGAAATGACCACTGATATAGAACTAATTATAGTCACATGAGTGACACATCACGCAAGGGCGGATCCAGAACACGATTGGGGGGGGGGGGGGCAACAAAATTTTGGTGTCCCCCCAAAAATAAAAAGTGAGTCATAAAATTACAGCTTGGGCTTCGGGGCCCGCCCGAAAAATGTTTGGATTCGAGATGCTCTGTGGTGCGATTTGAGGTAATTTCTGACCATTTTAACCGATGTTTTTTGAGGAAAAGATGGTGGTGTACTCATTGCCTGCCTTTATTACGACGTCACATAAAAAACATGCTTTCGTTTTTTTTAGGGGGGGTCATTGCCTCTTTTGGCCCCCCTGGATCCGCCCTTATCATCACGATTGCTCGTTACGAAGAACAACATTTCTTTAATTGCAATCAACATGCTCGCATAGGCCTACACCGTTTTATGACTGCACTGAATCTATTAAAGTATAAGTTCAGGTTTTCATTATGGTTTAACTAAAAAAAAATAATGATTTACTTCTATATTGACACACAATTCTCCCAAGTGTAACAAAAGGGAGATCCAAGAAACTGATTTGGGAAATTTTTATTTGCTGGCCCAACATGGTCAGAAATATCAGCATTATCTAAACCAGATACATGCAAATCTTTAGCACTTATCAGGGAGACAAATACAACCAATCAGATTTAGGCCTATTCCATAGTTATATGCAATTAAAGTGATCATCTCATTAGCCCCACAAGTGTACGGAAAATTTTTGCAGCAAATCTACTACAATGGTAACAAAATATGATGCTACTAAAGTGGAAGTGTGCCCAACACACAAATCTATAGGGTGCTTCCCTCCTCCATGGTAATACGATTAAAATGGTAACAGCAAAATTTCGAACAGATTTATCTGGAAAATGCAAAAATCTATGGGCCTTGAAGAGCCTTGACTCAAAATTGCAAGGCCCTGAACCCTCAAGGCCAAGGCCAAGGCCAAGGCTTTTGCCCTCGAGCCTCGAGGCCAAGGCCAAGGCCCTAAAATCCAGCCTTAAGGCAGCCTTAAGGCCAAGGCCCAGCATCAAGGCACTACATCACTGACTTTGGCATGTTTGGCAGCCCACTTTTTAAATGCTAAATTTAATGATTTGTTCAAAAAGAATGAAAATGTGCTGTCCTCAAATTGGGATATCTGTTGCCTGAAATCCATAATTTGTTGTTTGGACAAGTTTATTCATGACCAAGATAATAACATCAGTTAAAAAGTTCATAGTCATTACTTTTTTTCTTTTTTTTATTTCTTACAATGCAGCAATGGGGAAAAAGACACTTAAAGGGAATATACAACATTTGCAAACATCGAAAAATAACACTACTAAGTTTTTACAAAATACCTTACTAGGATGTTGGTAAATGACAGTCTAAAACATCCTGTAAAATTATGGCACATGGTGTGATTTCAAGAAAATGGTATTTTTGTATACATGTACATTTCCAACAGTGGTCGGCCGACCACCACTGGAAAAACCTAACTATTTTTCAACTACTGCTCCAAATTTACCTTTCTTTTCAGTCCAAATTTTGTTTGCTATTGGTTTGATGTTCATCATGAACGGGTGCAGGCCAGCTACACTGGTTCCCTTACCTTACAATTTTCCAGCATCTATAAATTGATCGATTTTATCCTTAGTGGAGTCAGGGAACCAGACTGCTTGAACATTTGTCTTTTTCTTGGTTTTTCCAGCATTTTCGAACACAAAACTTCAAACATGTCAGTGTAAAACAATATTTGACCTATTATACTAACCCCTCAAATTTCATTTCTGAAAATTACAGCAAAAGCCAATGAAGTACTTTCCCTTTAAAACTGAGACAGAGTTTGAATATTACTAGCAAGAGAGCTGTGCAAGGTTTTAGTTTATAATTACTGTATGTCAATGTGACTACTTAAAGGGAATATACAACATTTGCAAACATCGAAAAAAAAAACTACCAAGTTTTTGCGAAATACCTTAATAGGATGTTGGTAAATGACAGCCTGAAGCATCCTGTAAAATTATGGCACCTGGTATACTGTCATTTTCAAGAAAAGTGGTATTTTTGTATCAATTTCCAACGCTGATCGGCCGATCAGCGTTGGAAACAACTGGCTTTTTTTCAAATACTGGCCCCAATTGACCATTGCACTTGTTTGCAATCGATTACAAACCTATGAACGGGTACGAGCCAGCTAGACTGGTTCCCTGACCTTACAATTCCCCAATGTATGTAAACTGCTCTGTTTCTTCTTATATGGAGTCAGGGAACCAGACTACAGGAAAATGATCGTTTTTCTTGGTTTTTATAGCATTTTCGAACCCAAAACCTCCAAAAAGTCAGTGCAACTATATTTGCTTTATATTTCCAACCCCCCAATTCCATCCATTTCTGAAAATTACAGCAAAAGCAAATGATGTATATTCCCTTTAATACTTGCAGATTCCATTAACACTGGTGGTTGTGCAATCAACTTGGCGTCTGTTGAGACATGGTTCACTGGTTTTGTACACCTACATGTAAGGCCTAAGGGGGAAAATTCTATCTTTGGTTTACAAAACACCACGGATTACAATGCGCACAATTGTGTAGCTATGCCATCTATCACTGGAGATTGATGTGGTTACTTACTGTAGTTGTCTGTTTTTCTTTTAATATAAGTCTTGATAACAATACTGTGAAGATGGGCATTGTGGCTTTCACTGGAAAAAGAAAATAAAAATAGAGATTAATAACAAATTTGATTTAATAACACAATGGAAGAAGAACTCACACAAAGTCCTGTTTTTGTTCAGAAGAAATTTGATACAGCTAGCTAAACTTGCACTAAATTTGAATTACATGGACTCCAAGCCAGTTCGACATTCCAACCGCGCATGTGCACAACCAGATTTTACTATTTTTTTCTTTTAAATGCACACAAGACTGAGCAATTTTCGTGCAATCGAAAAGACAACGGAAATTTTCATTCGCACAAAAGCTTGGACACACAAGGCACCTAAAACAATTCGCTGTCTGAACATTTTTTTTTTGAAAATGTTACTTTAGAACACAACGATCTCTTCGCTGGTACTGCTTTTGCCCACATATGATGAAAGTTTATACTGCGCAGTTGGAATAACCTGTTAACCAAGGACATTTCACAAAATTGTGGATTTGAATTTAAACTAAAAAAATATAGGCCTATACTAGGCCCATAGAGAGAGTTTATCATCTTCTATTTTAATTTTAACATTTAAAAATATATTATTATGGAAAGAATGTTGCAACCTGACACTGCTTTTTTTTCCCTTCATATATCATCACAATGATGAAGGTCAGTCGATGCAAAAAAAAGATAAGACATGAATCTGGGACTGAGAAACATTTCCAATTTTGTTAGGAAATACTTTGAAAAATGTTCTTGACACTCCATGTACAAATGTAGACTTTGTACTCAACCAATGAAGTAGCGTCAGGTTGCAACATTCTTTCCCTTACCATGCTTACCAACATGTTCAAAGTTAGCCCCATAAATGTGGCCTATTTACTGGACTGACTCCGTAAACATAGGCCACACATCCACATGTACAAAAATCATGTCGACGGAGCCAAATTTTGATTTTCACATTTAGGCTTAGTTTGTAGGGTTTTTTTGCTTTAGAAGCATACTCACCCTCTTTACAGGCTAATCAGAAAGTGCTGCCTTTTTCAGATGTCTAATTTTTGTGAAATTTCATGTTGAAATTTTGATACGCAAACGTGTAAAAATGAATCTGGAAATTTCACGAAAAATATACATCTGAAAAAGGCAGCACTTTCTGATTAGCCTGTAAAGAGGGTGAGTATGCTTCTAAAGCAAAAAAACCCTACAAACTAAGCCTAAATGTGAAAATCAAAATTTGGCTCCGTCGACACGATTTTTGTACATGTGGATGTGTGGCCTATGTTTACGGAGTCAGTCCAGTAAATAGGCCACATTTATGGGGCTAGTTCAAAGTGATCATCGTGATCATCATGATCATGACATATTTTTCTACTGACTTTTAAGTGAAACCGTGGAGCTATACTATAGCTCCACCATGTCCATGGTGCAGGTGACACAAAAAAAGTTTTCCAGACCAATGACATGCAAATACATGAAATAGGCCGTAGGCCTATGTCATGTGTTAAATAATATTGCAAAAAAAATTGCAGGAATTTACCTGTGTGAGCGAAAGATATCGATACTTTCAAAATACTAATTTCAGCCGAGACGGAAGAGAAGAATTTGCCGAAAGCCAGCGGTACGATCAGCTGGTAGAAACTCCGCTTATCTACGATATCCGGCTGCGGCACATTCCACAGTCTGAGTACGGGCGCCAGGAGCACAGCCACGGCCAACATGTGGCACATGGACACGGTGGTCGGGTACGGGAACTGACCGAACAAATGTTTGTTGATGACGTTCTGAAGCAAGCTGCTGGTGTACCACATCACACACAGGAAGAAGATCCGCACGCCGAACCGGTAGATGTTCTCTGTGCCGGCCATGTTGTTGTTTTTCTCGATGTTTGAGGGGCAAGTGGTATCATCAGAGTCTGAATCCGCCATGTCCGTTCGGCGTTTCGATCGGGAATAAAAATGTGGCCATGTTGCAAGTTCCACGTATTATGAGCGCGCCAGTCATCAACAGAGGTCGCTGTTTACACGTACACCGTACACTGCCTGGATTATGGGGGGCGTGGCCGGGCGGGGATTTCATGCAAGGCACAGTCACCCAGAAATCGCTTTTATTTTAGTTTAACGTTCATTTCTTGTTTTTAATCTCTGATAAACTTAATTCAAGGATCTAGGTCTGTGATTAAATAAAGTACCTTTTATGAAATGGTGGGACACACTGGGATATTTTCCTAAGAAGGGGCGAGGCCAGGGGCAGGCATAACTTTTAATCTTCCACGACTGGACCAACTCCAAGCAAACACGAAGAAATTAAATAGCGTAGTTAATATCGTAATTCCATTTATTTCATTATCAGTAGGCTTCAACCCGTAGAATTCTTAATGTACAGTTTTTTTTTTACATTACCTTTTGCAATGTGAACTTCTTAAATTTGGGGATTCATCGCACTAGTATAAGATTATTATAATTAACTTATAAAAATGTGTTTCCCACAGTTGTTTTTGTAACAAACTAACATCCTTGATCACAGTTTCAATTGAATTATTCTTTGTCAAATGCCACTCCTGTTGTCCTACCAATTGTGTAATAAGGCACATTACATTTACTGTTCGGACACTTAATGAGTGACAGATACTATTTTTTTCACCTGCTATGATATTCTGCTGGATTCTGCTCCACTTTTTTTTCCTTTTCATTGTTAATTTTGTGATAATTCCAATAATATCAACATCTTGCATTGTGTACCAAAAGGATTTTGAACCCAAGCCACAATATCTGCAGGCAATGCTACGGAGCTGCTGAGCACAGGAATTTGCAAAAGAAGGAAAACAATGTCCAAACAAACACAGGTTAACTAGAACAATATCCTCCTTTCCTGAAATTTGCCAACCGAAATGGAAAGGCCCAGTTTTTATATTGCCGCGTACTCATTGTATGTTATTGCGGGTCACAGATCAAGTTGCAAAGCAATATTTCCTGTTATATAAATGACATACAGATCCTTGTCATTTGATTGGCAGAACTCCCATTCGCCAATGGGGGAATGGGAAATACTATTGAACAGTTAGGATCGATGCTAGTTCCATGACGCAGTATTTGTGTGCAAATGCATGCTGGCGTGCGCGTTCAGCATTACGCATAGTGCGTATTGTCTGTGATACAAAACAAATATAGAGTGGCTTTAAATTGTGAAATGGGAGGAATATTATCGCTCTGTAAAATCTGGACTTTTCCAGTTCACTCAGCTTCGCCTCGTGAAATGGAAAAGTCCAGATTTTTCCTTGCAATAATATTCCTTCCATTTCACTCTGAGCTACTCATTTTTTGTATACTTGATAACTCCCTGAAGTATTAAAGTAAATAGTGGCTGACCACCACAAACATTTCAAGAGCCTGTTTCAATTCATATCTGGGACGAGTTCCGGACAAGCTGTCGATAGAATCACTCACTTTGTCCAGAAGAAGCTCCGCATTGCCCAGGACATGTTATTTGGGAATTTTCATTAGCAACTGCTTGCCTCTCTGATACTGAAAACATCAGTGCAGGAAGACTGCTCAAAAGTTGTTCAAACTCCTGCAACTTATACCCGATACATTGTCCCCAACTTGTCTGGAACTCATCCCAGATGTGAATGGAGACGGGCCTAAACTCAATGAAATCACCTCAAATTAGGCTTCTTTTTCCCCCCCCCCCCCCCCTTCACCGACGTATAAACACTGTATACTCAGTGTGTTACCTCCCAAGCGAAAGTTGGAAAAAAATCACTCGGGTGGGACTCGAACCCAAGACCTCCTGCTTTCACCTCCTTGGAGCAGGATTTGACTTCCAAGAACCAGACTCCCCCCCCCCCCCACCCCGCCCCCCACAAATAGAAAACGTGTATCGACGTCATCTCTTGGTGACCCCCTTTCTCTTTTTCCCATAAAACGGTCTCTTGCCGCCCCGCTGGAACTTCCCCTGTGGATTGGCTGTCTTGGCCGCATCCTTGCTCGCTGTTGAGCCCTTGGAGTGCAGGAAGTTCCACAGCAACGATGCGTTCCCACTGTGCTCCAACGTCTCGGCCAATTGCTCCTGACTCATCGCACTCAGCTCTGTGAAATCGCTGACACATTTGAGAAGACGCCTGCAAAAAATTACATATCAAAACGATTAGCTCATTTGCACGTTAGAGTGCTGAGGGCACTTTGATTGAAAAACACCATCTTTTGGCAGGTGCCTTTGTGCAGGAGCAGTAACTTACTACCTGACTTAAACATTCAGGATTCTTTCAATGTGTAGGACACTGGTTCTTTCAAGTGCTTAGTTTGTGGCCAATCCGATAAAAAAAAGGGAGGCCAAAACAGGCAATTCCCAATACAGTGCACCACCAAGAGGCATGGGCGTCGCGGGGAAGGCAAGGGGGGGGGGGGCAAGTGCCCCCTCTAAAACTGATAAATCGAGAATGTGTTGAGAAATACAAGCATTTTTTGGCAAAATTTTTTTTTGCCCCCCTCTAGAAAAAATCCTGGCGACGCCCATGCCAAGAGGTACCATGGAGTGTAAATTTTTCACAGTGCATTGTGGGAGACGGTGGACAAATTTGCCATAGTGTGGGACACTTAAAATCGTCAGTTTGTACGATCAGTAGCTTTGTAAGCGTATGATTCGAGTATGTTTTTCTTTTCTTTTCTTTTAATAAAGATGGTGTTTTTTTTTAAGGCGGCAGAGTTCTTTGCCCTGATCTATCAAACATTTCCTCAAGTTGTCTACTGACATTCGTTCACATTACGACAATTCGGCCATGTTTTTGTCGACTGTAAACTTTAAAAATAATGGACTCTCCGTGGCAACCTGTTGGTGGTGGACTGTACTGGGAATTGCCAGTATGGCATGTATGGTAGAATTAGTGAGGATCAATGTTATGCAGTTTGCATGCACACTCATAGTCTGAATAAACATGATAGACCATCCATTGATGAGGTCAGCATGAAGCCAAGCGCAAATACAAATTTCAGCTCCCATTGTGAAATTATTTATTACCATCAATATTTCACTTTATGGAGGCATTCCGAGGCAGTGATAAGAAACTCTCTATAGTAGAGCTGATCTCACAAAATCCCTTCCATGCTTTATTTGAAAATTAAACTTAAATCCAGTCAATTGGGATTTAAACTTCCTCCACCAAAATGTACGCCATATTATGGAGAAGAGGAGCCTAACTTCCGCCACAAGACACTGACCTGCAATTGGTGACATTGACCCCAGGCATCTTGAGCAGCATGTCGTAGGGTCCGTGGTTGTACCTGGCTTGCTGGGCTTCCTCGCTCGCTGTCACTGTGGCAGCTGCAGCAGCGTCAGGCTGCTCCCTCCCAGCCTTAATACAAGAACGCCAAACGAAAGGGGTAAGAAAGCTATTATTAATACCTGCTTAGTTGGCTAGTGCACCAGGGCTGGGTGCCTCAAACATCAACTGTGGCAGTGGCTACAAAGGGGTGCATTCATTCCACTTTGGAAAAATAATTATGCAAATGTTGCCAAAAATTCCTGATATTTTTTTGCTGGTGACGGTGGGCCACCCTAGTGTCTAAAGACCCATCGTTGGCAATTTTTGTTAGTAGTTTTTTTAATTTTTATTTAACGAAGAGCGCGCAAGCTTTGACACATCGCATACATGCACGCCTGCTATAATTCGTCGGTTCAGTGCGCAACATCGCGTAGCTGCAATTGGCTCAGTGAGAATTTGTCTCGGACGCCGAATTCGGGCCCAATTCAAAACATGACTCAGCAACTTTTGATATGAAGTCGAGATCCTAGAATATTGTTTTCTTGGCATGTACAGCAATTCACTGAGCTGAAACTCCATCATAGTTGTCCAGCACCCTTCTTTAGATTTTGAGCACTTTTGTTGCTTCAAACAAATGCACAAAATAAAAAATGATGGACTATACCTATAAGCATCAAATGGGAAATAATTTAATAACAGATTTAATTACAGATTTCCAGATGAAACAAATTCTTTTGAGGGTGAAATAAAGCAGGTATCTGGCAGGAAAGCCTTGCAACTGGGAGGGTATCATCAAGGATGATCTCTTTATCACCGAGGGGTTGGAATGTCTAGTACCTTGAGTTCTTCAAACAGTTGTGCAGTGGCATGAGGGCTGGGGCACCACAGGATCCTGAGCTTTTGGAAGTGCATGGTGAGTAGGGCAATCTTAGAGGACAGGTCCTGATAGGTGATCTCCTTGGAGGCAGTGCTTTTGGACTGGAAGAAAATAGAAAGTGACACAAATTCAGCAAATGTAACAACCAATTTTGGTCACATACGCTTCATAGTCGTCAGTATGTTATGACTGGCGAAATTATGCTGCTCATGCTGCTCAAGGCAGAAATTTATGGCAACATCCAACCTATCTCAACTACAGGGGCACAACGCAGAGTCCACCTTGCCGGCCACTGCTACAGAGCCAAAGAGCAAGTTGTCTGCGACCTCATCTGCTGGAGATTGCCTTGCCCCAACAGAGGGAGGAGACCCCTCAACTACGTCGACACTGTATGCAATAATGTGAGCCAGCATGTTGATGACATCACCACGGCCATGGCGGACAAGAGAGTCTGAAAGAGTTTGGTTTCATCCATCTCGGCTGCGGCCGCCCAATGATGATGATGAAAATATATTCCACAACACTTATGGTCCAGCACTATCAAAGCTTTCAGTGAACCAAATTGTTTGCAGCACTAAAACCGAGCTAGTACGTAGTACAAAACAAACATGCGTACCTAATAAAAGTAAGCTTGTGATTGCAACATGAGACTTGAAATCTCTTGTGTAACTTTGCGCGGTTCTGAAAAGAACTTTTGGAGACCCATCTTTTGTGACAGTATTCTCTGACGTCATGAGAAGACAGACAGAGCAAAAATGAGCTTTCTTGCAACGTAGTGCAACCTTAAACTTACTACTATTACCGACTTCACAATGCAAACCTTCAGCTCTTGTCATGCTTACAAACTTAAAGGGAAGATACAACATTTGCAAACATCAAAGAACAAAATGGTCAAATTATCACGAAATATCTCACTGGATGGTTAGCGAATGGTATTCTAAAGCACCCTGTAAAATCATGGCTTCCGGTGTGCTGACATTTTCAAGCAAAGTGGTATTTTTCCAACGCAGGTTGGCCGACCAGCGTTGGAGAAAACTGTTTTTTTTCAAAAACTGCTCTTCATTTTTCATAATTAGTTTTTCCGCATTTTCTTTGCAATTGACTACACACCTGTGGAGGGGTACAAGCCTGCCAGACTGATTCTCTGTTCCCCAAAGTTGACGAACTGCTCTGTTTCTTTTTAAGTGGGGTCAGGGAACCAGACTACAAGAACATGATGTTTTTCTTGGTTTTTCCAGCGTGTACAAGCCCAAACCGTGAAACAAGTCAGTTCAACAATATTTGCTATAACATACTAATCCCCCAAATCCATTTACTACTGAAAATTGCAGCAAGAGCAAATGTTGTACATTCCCTTTAAGATTGATTTGAGAGCTAGCGGGTCAGAAGAAATAAAAACCCTCATTTTGGACTTACTTGCAGTGAAAAAGACTTCTTGGGGTCAAACTCGATGAGCAGCACAGGGTGTTTGTAGTAGCGTGTCATGGACGTGCATTGGTTGAAGAGTCTGCCGGATGCTAAGGAGCTGATCAGATCGCTAACACTCTTCCTCTCAACACACACGTCTGGGGTTAGGATGTAATCACCTACCTGTTGGATAAATGTTACGAAGTTCGTAATTATTGATATATCCTGAATAAAGACCCTTCCTGCCAAGGAGCTGAATTGGCTGCTAACAAAAATTGTCTGTTTGCAGGTTTAAGAATTTGGGATATGCCAAACTTGCGTGATAATGAAATGTCTTGGATGTATTGCAGTTGAAAAGCCTTCGATAGCTTCTGCTTTCCTCTCCTATTCATATATCCACTGGAGAATTAAAACTCTCCTATTGTTTGATCAGTTGCAGACAGTCAAAAATGTCTTCCACTTTCTCTGCCGTGCATTTGTAAACAGACTAGTAGAAAACAGTCCGATCGCATTCGTTTAAACACTGTGACCAGTCAAATTCCATCAACTTTCTAAAGAGGTAACTGATAGGTATACACAGCCAACATATCAATCACCTCCAGTCAAAGCACGGCTATATCAAATGAACAAAGGAATTCTTAATGGTTAAAAACAATAACTTGATTTATTTTGACTGCTGTGGCGTAGCTAAAATTTGCCAGCCAGAGAGGGAGTGATATATATATTTTATTGTCAGCTATAAGGGCATTAAATGGTGAATCTTGGTTGGAGAGCCCTCAAAATTCAAAGGAAGTGATTTGATAGTGTATGCTCTTTTGCCAAAAGAAGCATTTTGAAGATCATGCACACAGCTGTAAGGAGTAAGTGTCCAAGATTAATCCTGGTTGAAGAGCCTTTCTAATGCAAGGGTGCTGAGTAGATGAACAGACATCTCTTGGATCATGAACAGAGGGGTGTCACAGATGAATCCTGGTTGAAGAGTCTTCGGAAGGCCAAGAGCCAAAAACGATGCTAGCCAAAAACGATGCGAACTAGTGTCAGTTTTCTATGAAGAATTGAGAATGGCATACCTCGATGGTAACTGGTTCAATGTCAATTCCTCTCTTATGAATCAAAGAAGGAAGTTCGCTCCGGAATTCACGCATGTCAACAATCACCTACAACAGTTCAAAAGAACAATTAAAGTCAAAAGTAACACTCTCAATTTTATCCTAGAGCCTCGCAAGCAAAGTAACAGAGCGCATTGGGACTTTGTGTAAAATGCGCTTTATATAAAGCACATTGCATGTGTCTTGGCCAAATCAAAAATTCAGATTTGGAAAATATGGTAAATAAGATGCCAAAAAGTTATTATTATTATTTTTTATTTAATTCTTACTGTTTGTGAAACCTAACGATTCTTCTAAAACACAAAGCTTGGAAACCTAGACAGGGAAGAAAGTGTTTGAAGTTGGGCGGAAACCCAGAGTTTTATTGCAAAAAAAGGGAATGAAAACCAAGGTCAAAGAGATGGAAGACGGCCTCTCTTCAAATGTCACCTCATTCTCCATTTTTCACAACATAAACCCAAATATATATTTTTTTAAAAGAAAAAAAAGGAAGACTACAAAACACTTGGAGACACAATTTAATTATGATCGAATCTGTTCTCTCTTTTGAACCCACCTTCTGTTGCACCTGTCCCTGTGACTGACGCCCACCAGCTCTGCTACTGCTACTCTGCAGGGAACCAGTGGCTGATTGTTGGTCCCTGTTCAGCTGCGGTGCCGTGTCCCCGTGGCCCTCCACTTCCTCTGATAACACCATGGTCTGCGAGAAATTATATCCCTCTCATTACATTTTTGTAAAGGGAAGTTATAACAATAATTTGGGGGGCTAATCATCCTTACTTGCAGCTGAGAAGCTGAATTGCAAAGAACGTGGCTACAACGTGGTCGAGCTGAAGGCATTCGCCATTGGCAGCTGCCATTCGACCAATGTCTGACCACGGAGCACAGCCAGAGATCGAAAACGTTGATTTTCGTGGTGGGATTTTCATGGGAAGATGGAAAAGCCTGCATGCAACTGAGAACTCACAAAAAAAGAGAAACTCCAAGCTTCACAAGACTCTCTCCAGTGTTTTTCAATTTTGAATGGCATTCAAGAGAAAATTAAAAAAAAAATTAGAAAATCAAGTGATCAAAGAAAAAGTTGCATACCTGAAAAGGTTACAAGTGCATTGATTCTAATAGTGTTTACCTAAAACAGTTACCAGGAAATTATTGGAAAAAGAAATTAACGCTTGGAGTAAAGATGTGTACAAAACACACTGATTTGATTCCACCTGGCATTTTTGCGAAATGAGAATCATGTAGAGTTTGAAAGGATAATAACAAATCTTTCCCGAATCTTCTAACCCCCCCTCTGTGAAGTAAACAAATTACACATTTTTTATACTAAAACTTTCAGGGGGTATCAAGTCCTATTACCAAGACTTTACTGAAAATTCTTGGAGACCTCCTTCGTCATTATCGTTATTTCCATTTAACGTCCATTTTTCCCACACTGTGGGGTGAGACGTTGTCTTTCCTTAATGGCCCTGTTCGCTGCTGTAGGTCATGCATTTCCGTATGCACGCAGCGTACACTTTGCCTTTTACTTTTGGGGGTGGTGCTCTGGAGGTCAGGAAGGGGGCCACCTCACAAAACTTTTTCCAACCACTTCGTATCCTTGCAGTCACTGCAGCCGCCACTCCTACCCCAGCATCTATCATATCACCTAGATAGCAAAACCTGATCACTTCATATTCCTTGTTGATTTTAAAGGACTGGAAAGAATTGAAATGAATGACTGCCAAACAGTTTAGTCACAAAAATGTAATGGTTAAAAGCTGGTTTCTACTTCACACGAATGTGAATGCGAAGTTAATTTGACGGAGTTGAAATGTATTCAACGTTTGCGTATTCACAGTGCAAAACTTGCAGTGAAGTCGCAAATTCAAGTTTGCGTTCATTTTCTTGCCGAGTTTGAATCGGCCTCAATTCTGAACCTGAAAGGTTACTTATGCTGTGTTTCAGGCAGTATTATGTTGAATTGGAATTGTGATCGTTGTACTTACGGCCTTCTCTCTGATCAAGTGCTCAAAGGCTTGTTTCTCCTTGCGTAGGCTGGTCAGGTAGCGCTGCTCTTCAGTGGAGCCTGAGTAGATGAGGAAATAGACTCTGAGAGGATGGCCTGGCCTGCTGGCCTTGAATACCTGCAACACAAACCAGTTCATACAAAATGTGCATCAAAATACATATGTGACAATGATTCAATTTTTAAAAACACACTTTCCATGGCAAAAATTATGCCCATCTGAAGTTCAGGTTGTCAAAAAGGTGAAACAGAGAAATTGCCTGTTGAAATTTCGGAGCGATTTAACAGCAATACTTTACAGGCTTATTACTCGCTGATATTAAAGTTGATGTATACATGCTTTTTGGATGTGGCACCTTGAAAAATAGATTTTCAAATTGAATTGATAATTTTCTAGCACTACATTAGTTATGAGCTTTCCAATGAGACATCGCACGAAAAAATCGACCGATGACAAGTAATCAATTAATTAATTTCAACTTTTAAATTAAGAGCGGGACGCTCCTAACTCGTTCTGAATAGTGTGCGCAATTTCTGAAAAGGAGCGCGCCATTTAAAACCACTTTTTAAAACTGTATAAAGGCCTGCAAAAACAAACAAGCAAATTTATTTGTTACAGGACATTATATTCCTTTAAATTTCGTTTGGAAAAGAAAATCCAAATTTTGAACAAGCACGTATACACCAACTTTAATAGAGAAACAAGACAAATATTGTCAAGAACGGGACAATGTTTTTTTATTTGCCGACATGATTAAAGACAATCATATTTATTTAGGACAGGAATAAGCTCGGCATGAAGTACTGTAATAGTTACTAGTCTCACCTCCAGCTGCCTGACAAACTGTATTTCAGCATCGTACAGGATGACAAACATCGGCTGTACTTCCTGCAGTGTCTTGCTTAAGCTGTAAGGATCTCTGCAACAGATGATGTCAAGACATAATGAACAAAGTCAATCACTGAGCCATTGGTCTACGAGCATGACGAGTACTAACAGCACAAACATTGCTGGCGCAGCCGTCTTCAAATAGCAACTTAAAACTTCTAGCTCTTTGCAGTACATTGTGATAAACCTGATGATATGACAAATTGGCAAAGACATGCACACTAGCCTTGACTGGTGTGCATTAGAAACGGGTTTACTTCACCTAAAGTTAACCAACTCTTTTCAATGCAGTTTTGCCAATGTGGCTTTATGGACTCAGTGGTCAAATATGCTCCTCAACAGTGAAAATGCTAGAAATTAATGCTGCATGTTCAGCACTCCTCTCAGATAATACAATAGGTATACTCACAGTAGCTGATACTTAAGCAGGTGAAAGGGGGACACTGGACTGATCTTTCTTACAAATCTTTTCTAGTGGGGAAAAGTGGGTGCCTGGCAGGAAGTTGCAAGCACCTAGCAGGTTTCAAATCGACATTCTCTAAGGCAAGATCACAAATCAGACATCTTAACCCTTAGATTACAGGGGAGTCAGGTTGGCGTAGCGGTACTTTCCTCGCCTTCCACCGCTGTGACCCGGGTTCGAATCCCGCCTGGGCCAATATGTGGATTGGGTTTTCAGTCCCTGCCTGATACCGTGGGTTTTCCCCAGAATATTCTTCTGGGCTTTTCCTCCCACCTCTAAAACTGTAACTTCTTCTCATTGTCTTCTCTCCACAGGTTTCTTCAGGCTTGCGAGCTACAGTGCCTAGGGCACTTTTGAGGAATCCTTGGTTTCATTACCAGAAATGATTAATAATAATAATAATAAAAAAAACTTTCACAAGGATGGATCTCCAGCAGTGCTTACTTGCATCCATGCAGTGGGTGTATGACAGTCAGCGGTGAGGCGGTGATTCCATAGTAGGCCTCGGGAGATGATACCAGCAGTAACTCCTCATCCTGTCTCTCCTCCGAATCATCGGCAGACTCCATTTCTACATCGTTATCATCATCTTCACTGGCTGATCCCTGCAGGAGAATAGAGCAAAACCACATTCCCTTTATTTCCCGAAATTTTGTAACTGTTACGAATAGGAATATTATGCATTCTGTTCACAATTATCCTCTCATAGAGACAGTTGGCAGAAACCACTTGGAAGGACTAAACTGGATTCTTAACTGGATTCCACTGTTCATGCAAACCACCTTCAATGCTATTTTCCCCAAAATATTACCGCTTCGCGCGAAACAATTTCACGTGGTAATTAATACAAGTCATATCTTCACTTTGAACGTATTCTCTATCATTACATTTTTACTTAGGTACTTTCCTGGTAATTGCCATGATTCTTCTTGGCTTTAAAGGTATAGTCCATCATTTGTAATCTGAGCATTTTGTCCATTTGAAGCAACAAACATGCTCAAAATCTAAAGAAGGGTGCTGAACAACTAACCTGATGAAGTTTCAGCTCAGCTTCAGCTGTATATTTTGAGAAAAACAGCATTCTCGATTTCAAATCAAAAGTTGCTGAATCATGTTTTGAATTGGGCCTGAATTCAGCGTCAAAGACACGTTCTCACTGAGCCGATTGCAGCTACGCGATGTCACGCACTGATCCAACAAATTATAGCAACCGCGCACGCGCGTGTGCGTCGTGCCAACGCTTGCGCGTGCTTCGTCAAGTAAAAAAAAAGAACCGTTGGAAAGGCCTTCTTTTGTTGATTTCTTCAAAATGACATCTTGCCAGAAAGAATAATTTCATAGGGAGTTCAGAACTCTTACTATCTTTCAACCAAGTATGTTTTTTAACAAGAATTACATCAGTTACTTTTTGGAAAGCTGCAAATGATGGACTGTAGCTTTAAGACAGCACAAGAGACAGAAATGAAAATCATTGCAAGACAGCTCATGAAGTTATTTCAAGGAGACAGAGTAGTGCATGAAGGACAAGATTTGTTTTTGTTTTCAGAAGACATCATGAAATGAACCTCTAGTCTTTCAACCATTCTAAGCCCTCACCTCCTGTGGTCCTCCTTTAGCTCGCACCATCTGCGTCAGGGTGAGTGTTTTCTCTTTGGCATCGCTGGTATCCTCCTTTTCCGACCTTTGACCTCTGGCTTTCCTTCTTCCCCTGGTTGGCTGATTCTTCCCGGCCTTGTTGGGCTAAACAAAGCAAAATTGTAATTTTGGGATCAAGATATACTTATTCTATGTTTTTTTCCTTTCAATTATATGATGTATCTGAGAGAGGAATTAAAAGAACAATTGTATAAAACTTTGTATAAAAGACAAAGCTTTGACTTTTTTGGGAACTTTTGCACTGGGGAGATGTTTGGATATTGGATTTGCCATTCATTGACAAATTTGTATAAGCACTGTAGGCTCAAGATGGCCAAGATCTTTTGAGTAAAAAGGAAATTTCAAGATTGCTTTGGTCCTGCGAATAAAGCTTTGCTATATATATTACCTGAAAATTTATTTCGTAACTACAACAAAAACATAATCGCAAATTGACAAAGAGAAAATCTTCCAATGTGTTCTGTTATTCATTCCACTGTAAGGCCAATTACCATCTGTTTTGCTCCTTGGACGTCACCGGTATCCCTGCCTGACTGGTCCCCTAGCGTCTTTGCATACAGTCTCTGCAGCAGTTTCTGTCCGCCATCTTGAAGGTATTCCTTCAGCTGTGCACAGGTTCTGTCATCGCTGGCACAGATCAGGATGCGGTTACTGTTAAATTCTGAGTCTATGTACAAAGTAGCGAACAATAAGCCAGTTCAGTATCTCAATGAAGTAGTCCCTGTCAAAGGTCAGTTGGGATAAAATCGCTGACGTGATGATACGCGATGTTACGAGGACGTCCATTTTGCTTGTAATTAACACACGAGCGTCATGCGTCCGTCTCCATGAGCGTTCATGCACCTTCGATTATCAGAATGAGTCGTGACCCATTTCATTGTGCGCATGCGCAGTTGAAATACCGAACTGGCTTTGGGCAGAATTAAATCTTGAATCAAAAAGACTTTTGTTTTTCTCCCAACACAGACTACACTGTAATAATCCTGCAGTTTTTTTCACGCAATTGTAATGCAACCCAGCCATTTAGATTGTGATACATCTTTGAAATAAGTCTTGAAAAGAAATTTCAAAAAAAATCATACTGAACAGTTGAACACACTTCAAGTAATCATTGCAGGAACAGATGGGGACACAAGAAACCAGAAACACATTGGGCGTATTTCAAACCCCGTTCTCGTGTAAATGATCACGAGAATGGGGTTTTGAATGACGAGAACCAAGATTTTCACTCCCCACTTATTGTTGTGTAGATGAAGAATGTCAAGAACAAAGATGGCGGACTTTATTTAGGCCCCTACCGCAACTTGCATTAATTTTTGTGCATAAAATTGAAAGCACTCATCAAGTGCAGGAGCAGTTATGATAAAAAAAAGAAAATTGTACGCGATCATAGAGTGGGCTTGTCTTTGCCAATATTTATAGATGGCCAAGATTTAAATTTTTTCATAAAATCAATCATTTTCCTTTCTTTTCATTCAGAGTTTTATTACGGTGGCTGCCATCTTGAATTTTCACCCAGCTGCACTCCACAAGTACTTGGGCGTTCGTAATCGGCAATCTGAGTACACTGTTTGTGGGTCACTCCAGAACGGGGTTTCGAATACACCAACTGTGTGCACCTAATCAATTTTAATATACTAAGAGTGCTTAAACCGACAGCACTTTAGGCATGTTAGAGGAATGTTTTTAAGTGTGGGCAAATGGCAAATGTGGTACAAAGAGCTCTGTTTTGATACTATAGTTCAATATACAGCTACAGTGTTTGTTCAAATGAATATAGTAATACACTTGTACCTTATTAAAAATGTAAACTCTAACTTACTCATAGAGGCACTTTCTTGTTTAATTTCCTCCATGATTTCAGACAGCACCTTCCATTTGGGGTTTTCTTCCAGGTTGAGTTCTGAGAAACCAAAAAAAAAAAATGAAAACCGTGGGTAAAAACAGTCGATATAAACTGTGCAAGAATTAGTTGAAAGGGTGATATTTAGAATATTAATTAGATTGACTACTCAATACAAGGTTTTGGCCTTCACCGACGTGTAAACACTGTATACTCAGTGTGTTACCTCCAAAGTGAAAGTTGGAAAAAAATCACTCGGGTGGGACTCGAACCCACGACCTCCTGCTTTTTAATGCAGACGTAGAACCGCCATAGGTCATGCGACATTCATTGACCAAATTACCAATATGCAAAGACAGCATTTCTGTACCATTTGAAATTGAATACAGTTAAGTATGCACAATCTCCTAGTAATATTTACCACGAGTAGCTGGTATCTTGTCACTGGTACCCTCGCTGTCCTGTGTTGATTTTCCCTTCGCCTTCTTGGATAATTTATACACTCGTTCTTTGGCATGCTGCAGTAAATGACAAAAAAATTTACTGAATAAAAAACACAACTCCTAATGTTAACATGCTGTAAAATAATAGGAATCGTTGATAATGCTAAATGCTAAAATTGTGTACAAATGGCAAAGAGCTCCAATATTGAAGGCCACTCAAGCCCCATTGCTGGTTTTCAAGCAGACCCAGGTGAAAAAGTAGGATAACAGTAGGATCCAAATTTATTTGAAAAAGTAGGACTTTATAGGACAAAATCAGGAAAAAAGTATGACTTTTGCGGGCTTTCAGGAGCAGTTTTGGTTGATACTCACCCATGTCCACAGCATCACAAGCTTTATTTGGCATGTTCTGTACTCACAACACTTGTGCTCCACCCTCAACGAAGCTCTTGGAAGTACAGTTGCAGTACTCCTGCGCCCAAACCCTTCATTGTTTGATTTACATATGACAGTGTGTAACACCGTTATGAAAAATATTCAAGGAGATTTTTTTTTCGGAAGTTGTGGGACAACAGTAGGAAAAGTAGGAAGAAGAAGGAATTTCTATTTCTAGAAAAAAAAGTAGGAAAAGTTAGGAGCAAGGTAAACAAAAAAGTAGGCAAATGTAGGAATACTTGAAAGCCTGCCATTGCTGTTGTGAGAACACACTTTGGGGCATTTATCTCATATGCAGACACGACACTTTATTTGTGCACTTCAAAGTTCAAAATTAGTCGTATTTAGTGTGTGCTTTATGTTCAGCAAACCGACGTGCGGTTGTGATGTGTCTTTACAGGTGCTATTGTGCAGTCTTCAAAGCACCATCTACTGTCCCCCCAGAGTTTGTTGAAAGATACAACATAGTAATCTTACCACAAACATGGATTCAGCCGACTCCATGAACAGCCAACCAGAGTTATTGGTTACGGTCTTCTCATTAGTTCTGTGGGAAAAACAAATGCAAAATAGAGATTGACATTTTTCACTGAGAGAGGCCTCAGAATGTGGACAGTGACTACAATTGCTTTTTCTGCACGGCTCACATTGTAAGATCCTTGATTTTTCCCTTTCAAGTTTTGGAAGGATGCTCTCATGTAGATCTTAGATTCAGAGAATGCGTGTTTAAAGAGAAAACTCATTTGGGTATGCAATGCAGGCTCTGTCAATTAATGTAATGGTCTAAGCTGCACGACCCACATGTATCATTTGGTGGAAGGGGGGTAGGGCTGTCCCGAATATATCGAATACTCAAATATTTGATCATCAACCAAGTATTCAAATAGCTTAGAAGAAGAAAAAATTACAGACATTCACACGACTATGTGGTGTTATTTTATTGAAAGTTGTGGCACTTATAGTGTCAGGTACCACTTTTTTGTCGACAGTAACTTTTTTGCTCAGCAGGTTTAAAGGATATGAACAGGATATTAGTAGGTCGTTCAGCATATTGCTAAATGAGTAAACGTGTTAAATGTCAACCACTTTAAAAAGTCGACTCACATTGTTTTGATGAATTTTTCTTCAAATATTACACAAAAAACACACAATTTTGGCTTATTTTAATGTGGCTAAGTAATGATTTCAAAGTTGAATGCATTTTACTCACCTTAGAGATTTCAGAAAATTATAAAACGTAACACAGTCGTACTGTGTCAGGTAGCTGTGAAACAAAAACACACAATAAATACAGTAAGTACACACACATGGTTAATAACCACTGTGTTGAGATGATCTGAAAAAAAAATCAACACAATTTTCAATATTTAAAGTAGACGTATGGTCCCACATGTGTCATATGGACCTAACTTTGTGATGCGATCAAGCTAAATGAGTCGTTTGTCGACCCTGGTCAACTTCTTTCTTTTTTTCAGATATGGAAAAAACACAGTTTCAGCATTACTGCTGTGAAAACCGCATGCTGATACCATCTTTAATTCAAAAATTATGAAGTTGGAACACCAAGAGATGTGATGAAGTGATGTGATGAAGTGGCCCTATTTTGGCCTGCATCTCCAAATGAAAATTCCCAACAAACGACTCATTTAGCTTGATCGCATCACATTATTAACTGCTTACAATTACTTTGGATTGGTGTTCAAAAGCCAGCAGGAAACGTTCAAGGTTAAAAATACTCACTACAATAGCATCTGGAGCAGCTTCAAGTCGGCAATAAGCTGTTTTGTGGTGGCGGTCTAAATTGGTGAAAAACAAGGTATTGTGAATTGAAACAAGAAAAAAATATCTTATTTTTATGCTCCAAATATCTACAATTGTGTATGCCACTAACTTTGCGAGAAAACTTCGAGAATTAAATTGTAAATGTGATTTATGGTTAACATTTTTAAGTTGTTTCGGTGTACACACTGCCAAAACAGCTCTCGTTTTCTCTCGTTTTGAAGTATTTTTTTTCCTTCCCCCCCCCTTTTTTTTCCTTTTTCAGACTCATCTCCATAGGTTTTGTACACATTTTTCTCCCATCTGTACACTTTGACACTCAGATCTGATCGACTTCAGACTTGGCACACAAAAAACATAGACAACCACCTAAGGCCCCCCCCAAAAGTCTTCGGTTGCTGGTATGGAGCTCGCCCCAAAAGTGGTGCGACGACACAGCTTTCTTTTTTTTTTACTTTCTTTTTCTTCAAATGTCGGCTGATGACTGCAAGTGATGCCACACTAAATTTAGTGCAAAATTTATGGGAGTCCAGAGAGGCCACATAAAGCTTATACTCGATCGTAACCCCATCTAAGAACACGTTAAAATTGTGCAGCAGCAGGATTCCAGTCAAACCAGTAAGTTTGGCAGTTTTGAGACCTCATCTTACATTGAAAAAAAACCTTTTTCATTTTGCCAATGCGCATGGCAACGGGGACGCGCGCGCATACCAGAAACCGGAGCCTTTTTTGGGGGGCCTAACGATGTATGCCAAAGGTTTTCATCACGATGATGTCGTCCGGTGTCAAGTTACGTCACACTAAAGATGCACTTTTTCTCTATAGGGTTTGTACACGTTTTTCTTCCATCAGTACACTTTGGCACTTTCGTACATCTGATTGACTTTGGACGTGGCAGGCACTTAGACCACCACCCGAAGATGGTCCCTGACGCTTTTTATCATGAAACAGCTGGGCAATTCCACGGTTACTCACCTTACATTTTCGTAACATGTGTAACCGATTTTGTGCGTCTTCTTTATCATACTTAACAAATTTTTCCGTATGTCATCTTTGGTGCTTAGGTAGGTCTTGGTCTACTCTATCCACCATGGGGATAACAGTTATTAAACCTTTTCAGTAAGGTAATTACAGCCCAAGGAAATTCAAAAGTACATCAAAAATGTAACGTGAGTAACCGTGGAATTGCCCAGCTGGTGTTTGTTCACCAATACATTTCTAGTTTTATTTGTTTATTGTTTTTAAGGGGTCAGCAGCAGTGGGTTGGGTACAGAAATAAGAGTTGGGATTTGGTACAGGGTAGTGGGCTTCAGGGCACAGAAGGCTGTGGGTTGCATGGGTTAGGGGCACTGATCTCTATATAAAGACTGGATAGCTAATAAAGAGCCACACAATGAATGAATTTGACGCCATATTGGTGAGACCGGCTGGTGATCTACAAAGGACAAGTTGCTGTCTTTCTAGACAGCATGATTTCTTTTGTAACGTCGCGGTTCACTTGACTTATTTTGACCACCACCACTGACCAAGGTTTACTACAGTTTTTGTAACGTCGTGGTTAATTTTAAAATGCTGCAAATCACTTTTTCGGCGTTTTTTGAAATAATAACCAATACGGAAATGTGTCCCTTTTAGAACATCATAATATGCGTACGTGACCAAAATGCGCGTCAACTGTTGATACAACGCGCGCGTATTTATGCGTAGAACGTTCGTATTATACACGGCCATCTTCGTGAGACTGGGGGCGAATTGGTCAATATGCAAAGTCTACTGTGTGAATGTTGTATGCATATCCGCTATCCAGTCTTTATATAGAGATCAGTGGTTAGGGGAGGGGAGGGGTTTACAAACATGTAGAAGCAGAAGTGGGATAGGACAAAGCAAACATGGAAAGAATGTTGCAACCTGATGCTGCTTTTTCTTCACATATCATCTCAATGAAGGTCAGTCATTGCAAAAATGATGGTAAAACATGAATCTGGGCTTGAGAAACATTTCCAATTTGTTAGGAAATACTTAAAAAATTGTCTTGACTCTCCATAGACTTTGTACACAACCGCTGAAGTAGTGTCAGGTTGCAACATTCTTTCCACAAATGTTATCATGGGGAGAGGGGGAAACAAATGACACTTTCCCTCACCAATTGATGCCATAGGGGTTGGAGTTGTCTCCGTATAGCTTGCTCTAAGGATTTCCGACCGATAGCCGACTCCACTGTGACTTCAGAGCTGTCTAGCTGTAAGCAGATACGTACCACGCATGAGTTACGAGACATACTGTCTGGCCACATGAAGACAATATATTTCAGAAATGGTTTTTGCAATTTGTTTTCTTAAAAATGACTATCCAAAAGGCTGATATTATATCTGGTCTAACATTCTTTACAATTTCATTTCATTTCATTTCAGAAACATTTATTTCCACATGAATAAGCACTTTAGAAAACAAAACAATTGTTACATAAAAACTACTAAGTGGAGGCATTACACAAGAAGCCGGAGCTTATAAACGGAATGCCTTAAACACAACAAAAAATATATATATACATATAAACAATACTAAAAAAGGAAGACTAAAAAAATTCAAAGACAAAACACAACAAAACAATGAAAACAGAAACAGACAAACAAACGAAGTGGACATAAACTTAATAAACTTCACAGACGGACATACGAAACATACTATTAAAAGAACTCTATGGGTTTTATGTCATGTATGTACATACAAACACATGTCAAAGAAGATAGAGTTTTCTACAATATTTTGTTGTTCTCTCTTTGATATCGGCATCCAAGGGGAACTCTTCAGTAGGAATCGATTTCTTACCGATGGGTTGCATCGTTGGACCTCCTTGATGCAAGCAGCTATGATGTCTAAGATAGCTGTCTGTATGGCCAGCATGGAGGGGCTCAGCTTCAGCTGAATCTCAACTACGTCCGGCTGAGAACAAAACAAAACAATCAATATCACAATGTAAACCCGCAATCAACTGCATTTTCAACTGAGATGTCAAACTCAATCCAGCCTGAAGTTTAGTGCCAGATTTAGTCTGTGACAGCACAGAAAAACAGAGAGCATTTGGTTCTAAGCTTTTTTAACCTTGGGCTGAAAGCAGTGTATGTTCTAGCCGTTAATAATACTGTACAGGCTTCACAACAAGTAAAGTATTGGCTGAACTAGTCCGAATATTTGGGGCTCTCAATGCTGCGTACGAGAAAAGATGCAACACAAGGAAATAGACTGGCACCTGAAACAACCAGTCCAACAACCCTTCAGTACTGCATCCATCAACTGTGCACATTGAAACATCTGGCATGTCCGGTACTGGTCTCTATTTCTACATATTTCCCCATAGTCAGCCACCAGACTAATGAAGCGGTCAGTCTTTTCAAACATTTGGCATGATTGGGACCATGGTGGGACATTTACCAAGTCTTTAACCTCAATTTGAAATCACTTGACTTCCCTCTGATGTGCAAAAAAAATTGAAGAAAAGTCTTTAAAAACTGAATTGAGACTTCAATCTTGGTTTGTGAAATACTGAGGACCTTGTCTTTGCCCAATGACAATTTTGGAGAATTTTGCTGGCTAAAGAGTGAGTTAAGTTGGTAGGATTTCGTTTTGCGTGTTTTTCAGCACGCATGGTCCCAATCTGCTACTGATCTAATGCTTTCAGATGAGTTGGGTGCAGCATGATGTAAATTTTAAGTTCTTTCTCAAGAATCATTATAAAGCATAAAAGGGGAAGGAATTGACTTCTTAAAATTTTTATTACTCTTAGCTCACCTTATGTGCATCCATGAAATCAGTTACAGATGCATGGAACCTAAAGCCAAAAAAATAAGAGACAGTTGTTTATCACAAAGTATGAAAATAAAAGCAGCGGCAGTTTGTATACTAATAATTAGGATAAGTTGTAATGGGGGAAAAAAATCGATGATTTTTACCAAATTATGAATGATGACTGACTTCCTCAAGATTTACGTGACTGTTTTTAAGGATGGGTTTTGGGAGTTGGGTGGGGGGTGGGATTGGGTGGGGTAGGGGATAGTGGAAGGGAGAACCAAGTCAGATTTTTTTGTCTATAAGGTTCCATAACTTCAGAGTCCTTGTCCTTCAGAAGACCAGCAAGTAATACCTTTGAATACCTTTTTTAAAGGTAGCGTACATCATTTGTCATTTGTGCATTTTTTTTGTTTGAAGCAACAAAAGTGCTCAAAATCTAAAAACAGTTGCTTAACAACTAACCTGATGAAGTGTTAGCTCAGTGCATGCAGTATATTCTGAGAAGACAATATTCTAGGATCTCGGTTTCAATTCAAAAGTTGCTGAGAGTCATGTTTTGAATTGCGCCCGAAATCAGCATCCCGGACACGTTCTCATTTAGCCGATTGCAGCTACGCGATGTCACGCACTGAACCGACAAATAATAGCAACCGCGCAAGCATGTGCGTTGTATCAATGCTTGTGCGCACACCCATTCACAGATTCGCCCAATAACAAACCAACTACTAACGGAAATTTCTAAAAACGTGTCACTTGACGCATCTTTGGAAATGGCCTTCTCTAATTGTTTTTTTTTTCAAAATGACAGCATGCCAGAAAGAATAATTTCACAGGGAGTTTATTGCCATAACTATCTTTAAATCACGTAAGCTTTTCAACAATAATTTCGTCAGTTACTTTCTGGATAGATGCAAGTGATCTGCTCTACCTTTAAGTTTGTAAAAAGTTCACAAGATTGACCCAGGCTACCTTGGCCAGAGGAAGAGCTTGCGGACGAACAGGTTACGCATGACTCGCTCCAGCTGGCAGAAGCCGGCAGCAAAGGACTGCGGCTGGTCTGACAGCGCCTTGATGAATCCCGTCTTGTTCTTCTGACGGTACAGACGCAGGATAAATGCCTCCTGGCAGGACTCTATGATCCTAGAAAACAAAAATCAATCAAAAATGAGTGGGTACCGTAGCTGTGAAATGACAAGTTGTTGTGATTCACGGCCCAAGTGGTTTACCAGGGCCCATTGGAGAACTGGTGGAACATGAATTCTCCAAAATATGGGTTAAAAAGATTGGCAAGAGGAACACAATGTAACCAGACATAGCTCTAGACTGGAAACGTTGGAGGGTTGTGCTTGATCCAATTTTGAGTCCTATTTTTAATATTGAGTTTGGTTTTTTTCAGATTGAGTATACATTCGACCATTTGTAACTTAAGTCATTTTTAAGAACATTGGTCTTTTGAGATAACGCAGATTCAAGGCATTATTCCATTCGGTAAAAACAAGTAAGTTTACCAAACCAAATAGTATTCTGTCAAGACCCAACATATTATTCAGCCAAGGAAATTTCAATATTCATATAATGCCAGCCTACAAGCTCCGTGCGCCAACAAAAGAGGGCTCGTTTTTACCATTTTTGAGAGCCACTTGGACGGGACACTGCGTGTGTGTACTGTACTGGTTCACACGCGAAGTACGCATGAATTATTTATCCTAAATGTGCACGAAGCTAAGCCATAGCGTCTTCAGGTGTGAGCGTCAGGCGTTGTTAGCGCACGAATACATTCAAATTTAACTTCCGCTGGTCTCCCCAACTAATCCCCATCCCCAATAACTGGATTATTCGAAATACGCAGTGGATGGACCGGGAACCAGTCTACATGTAGGTCCTAGAGGCCAGAATTGAATTCCCTGAAGACTGCACCTCGTTAAATTAAGTACCTTAGTGAGAAAAGAAAATTTTATGACTGTTTACATAATGCACCAGAAACTTCAATGTTTTCCATAGCCAGCATCATCGAAAAAGACACTTTTGGCCCAAAAATCCATTTTCACCAGATTTGCCAAAAAGTTCACACGAAGTGCCTAGAGGCCAGAATTGAATTTCCTGAAGACTCCAACTCGTAAAATTCAGTATCCAGTGACAAAAGGAAATTTTATGACTGTTTAAACAATACACCAGAAAGATTTTAGATTTTTTACAAAATGCCCCCAAAACTTCAACGTTTTCCATAGCTGGCATCATCGAAAAAGTCAGTTTTTGACCCAAAAATTCAACTTCAACAAATTTGCTCAAAAGTTCACACGAGGTGCCTGAAGGCCAGAATTGAATTCCCTGAAGAGTTCCACTCATTACATTCAATATCTAGTGAGAAAAATTTTTTTTTTAGATTTTTTACAAAATGCCCCCAAATCTTCAACGTTTTCCATAGCCGGCATCATCGAAAAAGTCAGTTATTAACCCAAAAATTCAACTTCAAAAAATTTGCTCAAAAGTTCACACGAGGTGCCTAGAGGCCAGAATTTAATTCCCTGAAGAGTTCCACTCATTACATTCAATATCTAGTGAGAAAAATTTTTTTTAGATTTTTTACAAAATGCCCCCAAATCTTCAACGTTTTCCATAGCCGGCATCATAAAAAAAGTCAGTTTTTGACCCAAAAATCCAACTTCACCAAATTTGCTCAAAAGTTCACACGAGGTGACTAGAGGCCAGAATTGAATTCCCTGAAGAGTTCAACTCATTACATTCAGTATCCAGTGAGAAAAGAACAATTTTAGATTTTTTACAAAATGCCCCAAAACTTCAATGTTTTCCATAGCAGGCCTCATAAAAAAAGTCAGTTTTTGACCCAAAAATCCAATTTCACCAAATTTGCTCAAAAGTTCACACGAGGTGCCTAGAGGCCAGAATTGAATTCCCTGAAGAGTTCAACTCATTACATTCAGTATCCAGTGAGAAAAGAAAAATTTTAGATTTTTTACAAAATGCCCCCAAAACTTCAACGTTTTCCATAGCCGGCATCATCGAAAAAGTCAGTTTTTGACCCAAAAATCAAACTTCACCAAATTTGCTCAAAAGTTCACACGAGGTGCCTAGAGGCCAGAAATGAATTCCCTGAAGAGTTCAACTCATTACATTCAGTATCCAGTGACAAAAGAACAATTTTAGATTTTTTACAAAATGCCCCCAAAACTTCAACGTTTTCCATAGCCGGCATCATCAAAAAAGTGAGTTTTTGACACAAAAATCCAACTTCACCAAATTTGCTCAAAAGTTCACACGAGGTGCCTAGAGGCCAGAATTGAATTCCCTGAAGAGTTCAACTTATCACATGCAGTATCCAGTGAGAAAAGAACAATTTTAGATTTTTTACAAAATGCCCCCAAAACTTCAACGTTTTCCATAGCCGGCATCATCGAAAATGTCAGTTTTTGACCCAAAAATCCAACTTCACCAAATTTGCTCAAAAGTTCACACGAGGTGACTAGAGGCCAGAATTGAATACCCTGAAGAGTTCAACTCATTACATTCAGTATCCAGTGAGAAAAGAACAATTTTAGATTTTTTACAAAATGCCCCCAAAACTTCAACGTTTTCCATAGCCGGCATCATAAGAAAAGTCAGTTTTTGACACAAAAATCAAACTTCACCAAATTTGCTCAAAAGTTCACACGAGGTGACTAGAGGCCAGAATTGAATTCCCTGAAGAGTTCAACTCATTACATTCAGTATCCAGTGAGAAAAGAACAATTTTAGATTTTTTACAAAACGCCCCAAAACTTCAACGTTTTCCATAGCCGGCCTCATAAAAAAAGTCAGTTTTTGACCCAAAAATCCAACTTCACCAAATTTGCTCAAAAGTTCACACGAGGTGAATAGAGGCCAGATTTCAATTCCCTGCAGAGTTCAACTCATTACATTCAGTATCCAGTGAGAAAAGAACAATTTTAGATTTTTTACAAAATGCCCCCAAAACTTCAACGTTTTCCATAGCCGGCATCATCGAAAAAGTCAGTTTTTGACCCAAAAATCAAACTTCACCAAATTTGCTCAAAAGTTCACAAGAGGTGCCTAGAGGCCAGAATTGAAATCCCTGAAGAGTTCAACTCATTACATTCAGTACCCAGTGAGAAAAGAAAATTTTAGATTTTTTACAAAATGCCCCCAAAACTTCAACGTTTTCCATAGCCGGCATCATAAAAAAAGTCAGTTTTTGACCCAAAAATCCAACTGCACCAAATTTGCTCAAAATTTCACACGAGGTGACTAGAGGCCAGAATTCAATTCCCTGCAGAGTTCAACTCATTACATTCAGTATCCAGTGAGGAAAGAAAAATTTTACATTTTTTACAAAATGCCCCCAAAACTTCAACGTTTTCCATAGCCGGCATCATCGAAAAAGTCAGTTTTTGACCCAAAAATCAAACTTCACCAAATTTGCTCAAAAGTTCACACGAGGTGCCTAGAGGCCAGAAATGAATTCCCTGGAAATTTTCAACTCATTACATTCAGTATCCAGTGACAAAAGAACAATTTTAGATTTTTTACAAAATGCCCCCAAAACTTCAACATTTTCCATTGCCGGCATCATCAAAAAAGTGAGTTTTTGACACAAAAATCCAACTTCACCAAATTTGCTCAAAAGTTCACACGAGGTGCCTAGAGGCCAGAATTGAATTCCCTGAAGAGTTCAACTTATCACATGCAGTATCCAGTGAGAAAAGAACAATTTTAGATTTTTTACAAAATGCCCCCAAAACTTCAACGTTTTCCATAGCCGGCATCATCAAAAAAGTCAGTTTTTGACCCAAAAATCCAACTGCACCAAATTTGCTCAAAAGTTCACACGAGGTGACTAGAGGCCAGAATTGAATTCCCTGAAGAGTTCAACTCATTACATTCAGTATCCAGTGAGAAAAGAACAATTTTACATTTTTTACAAAATGCCCCCAAAACTTCAACGTTTTCCATAGCTGGCATCATAAAAAAGTCAGTTTTTGACCCAAAAATCCAACTTCACCAAACTTGCTCAAAAGTTCACACAAGGTGCCTAGAGGCCAGAATTGAATTCCCAGAAGAGTTCAACTCATTACATTCAGTATCCAGTGAGAAAAGAACAATTTTAGATTTTTTACAAAAATGCCCCCAAAACTTAAACGTTTTCCATAGCCGGCATCATAAAAAAAGTCAGTTTTTGACCCAAAAATCCAACTTCACCAAACTTGCTCAAAAGTTCACACGAGGTGCCTAGAGGCCAGAAAATTCAATTCCCTGAAGAGTTCAACTCATTACATTCAGTATCCAGGGAGAAAAGAACAATTTCAGATTTTTTACAAAATGCCCCCAAAACTTCAACGTTTTCCATAGCCGGCATCATAAAAAAAGTCGTTTTTTGACCCAAAAATCAAACTTCACCAAATTTGCTCAAAAGTTCACACGAGGTGACTAGAGGCCAGAATTGAATTTCCTGAAGAGTTCAACTCATTACATTCAGTATCCAGTGAGAAAAGAACAATTTTAGATTTTTTACAAAATGCCCCCAAAACTTCAACGTTTTCCATAGCCGGCATCATCGAAAAAGTCAGTTTTTGACCCAAAAATCCAACTGCACCAAATTTGCTCAAAAGTTCACACGAGGTGACTAGAGGCCAGAATTGAATTCCCTGAAGAGTTCAACTCATTACATTCAGTATCCAGTGAGAAAAGAACAATTTTAGATTTTTTACAAAATGCCCCCAAAACTTCAACGTTTTCCATAGCCGGCATCATCGAAAAAGTCAGTTTTTGACCCAAAAATCAAACTTCACCAAATTTGCTCAAAAGTTCACAAGAGGTGCCTAGAGGCCAGAATTGAAATCCCTGAAGAGTTCAACTCATTACATTCAGTACCCAGTGAGAAAAGAAAATTTTAGATTTTTTACAAAATGCCCCCAAAACTTCAACGTTTTCCATAGCCGGCATCATAAAAAAAGTCAGTTTTTGACCCAAAAATCCAACTGCACCAAATTTGCTCAAAATTTCACACGAGGTGACTAGAGGCCAGAATTCAATTCCCTGCAGAGTTCAACTCATTACATTCAGTATCCAGTGAGAAAAGAAAAATTTTACATTTTTTACAAAATGCCCCCAAAACTTCAACGTTTTCCATAGCCGGCATCATCGAAAAAGTCAGTTTTTGACCCAAAAATCAAACTTCACCAAATTTGCTCAAAAGTTCACACGAGGTGCCTAGAGGCCAGAAATGAATTCCCTGAAGAGTTCAACTCATTACATTCAGTATCCAGTGACAAAAGAACAATTTTAGATTTTTTACAAAATGCCCCCAAAACTTCAACGTTTTCCATTGCCGGCATCATCAAAAAAGTGAGTTTTTGACACAAAAATCCAACTTCACCAAATTTGCTCAAAAGTTCACACGAGGTGCCTAGAGGCCAGAATTGAATTCCCTGAAGAGTTCAACTTATCACATGCAGTATCCAGTGAGAAAAGAACAATTTTAGATTTTTTACAAAATGCCCCCAAAACTTCAACGTTTACCATAGCCGGCATCATCAAAAAAGTCAGTTTTTGACCCAAAAATCCAACTGCACCAAATTTGCTCAAAAGTTCACACGAGGTGACTAGAGGCCAGAATTGAATTCCCTGAAGAGTTCAACTCATTACATTCAGTATCCAGTGAGAAAAGAACAATTTTAGATTTTTTACAAAACGCCCCAAAACTTCAACGTTTTCCATAGCCGGCCTCATAAAAAAAGTCAGTTTTTGACCCAAAAATCCAACTTCACCAAATTTGCTCAAAAGTTCACACGAGGTGAATAGAGGCCAGATTTCAATTCCCTGCAGAGTTCAACTCATTACATTCAGTATCCAGGGAGAAAAGAACAATTTTAGATTTTTTACAAAATGCCCCCAAAACTTCAACGTTTTCCATAGCCGGCATCATAAAAAAAGTCGTTTTTTGACCCAAAAATCAAACTTCACCAAATTTGCTCAAAAGTTCACACGAGGTGACTAGAGGCCAGAATTGAATTTCCTGAAGAGTTCAACTCATTACATTCAGTATCCAGTGAGAAAAGAACAATTTTAGATTTTTTACAAAATGCCCCCAAAACTTCAACGTTTTCCATAGCCGGCATCATCGAAAATGTCAGTTTTTGACCCAAAAATCCAACTTCACCAAATTTGCTCAAAAGTTCACACGAGGTGTCTAGAGGCCAGAATTGAATTCCCTGAAGAGTTCAACTCATTACATTCAGTATCCAGTGAGAAAAGAACAATTTTAGATTTTTTTAAAAATGCCCCCAAAACTTCAACGTTTTCCATAGCCGGCATCATAAAAAAAGTCAGTTTTTGACCCAAAAATCCAACTGCACCAAATTTGCTCAAAAGTTCACACGAGGTGCCTAGAGGCCAGAATTGAATTCCCTGAAGAGTTCAACTCATTACATTCAGTAATCAGTGAGAAAATTTTTTTTTAAAATTTTGACAAAATGCCCCCTTAAACTTCAACGTTTTCCATAGCCGGCATCATAAAGAAAGTCAGTTTTTGACCCAAAAATCCAACTGCACCAAATTTGCTCAAAAGTTCACACGAGGTGCCTAGAGGCCAGAATTGAAATCCCTGAAGAGTTCAACTCATTACATTCAGTATCCAGTGAGAAAAGAACAATTTTAGATTTTTTACAAAATGCCCCCAAAACTTCAACGTTTTCCATAGCCGGCATCATAAAAAAAGTCAGTTTTTGACCAAAAAATCCAACTTCACCAAATTTGCTCAAAAGTTTACACGAGGTGACTAGAGGCCAGAATTGAATTCCCTGAAGAGTTCAACTCATTACATTCAGTATCCAGTGAGAAAAGAACAATTTTAGATTTTTTACAAAATGCCCCCAAAACTTAAACGTTTTCCATAGCCGGCATCATAAAAAAAGTCAGTTTTTGACCCAAAAATCCAACTTCACCAAACTTGCTCAAAAGTTCACACGAGGTGCCTAGAGGCCAGAATTGAAATCCCTGAAGAGTTCAACTCATTACATTCAGTATCCAGTGAGAAAAGAACAATTTTAGTTTTTTTAAAAAATGCCCCCAAAACTTCAACGTTTTCCATAGCCGGCATCATAAAAAAAGTCAGTTTTTGACCCAAAAATCCAACTGCACCAAATTTGCTCAAAAGTTCACAAGAGGTGACTAGAGGCCAGAATTGAATTCCCTGAAGAGTTCAACTCATTACATTCAGTATCCAGTGAGAAAAGAACAATTTTAGATTTTTTAAAAAATGCCCCCAAAACTTCAACGTTTTCCATAGCCGGCATCATCGAAAATGTCAGTTTTTGACCCAAAAATCCAACTGCACCAAATTTGCTCAAAAGTTCACACGAGGTGCCTAGAGGCCAGAATTGAAATCCCTGAAGAGTTCAACTCATTACATTCAGTATCCAGTGAGAAAAGAACAATTTTAGATTTTTTACAAAATGCCCCCAAAACTTCAACGTTTTCCATAGCCGGCATCATCAAAAAAGTCAGTTTTTGACCCAAAAATCCAACTACACCAAATTTGCTCAAAAGTTCACACGAGGTGCCTAGAGGCCAGAATTCAATTCCCTGAAGAGTTCAACTCATTACATTCAGTATCCAGTGAGAAAAGAACAATTTGAGATTTTTTACAAAATGCCCCCAAAACTTCAACGTTTTCCATAGCCGGCATCATAAAAAAAGTCAGTTTTTGACCCAAAAATCCAACTGCACCCAATTTGCTCAAAAGTTCACACGAGGTGACTAGAGGCCAGAATTGAATTCCCTGAAGAGTTCAACTCATTACATTCAGTATCCAGTGAGAAAAGAACAATTTTAGATTTTTTAAAAAATGCCCCCAAAACTTCAACGTTTTCCATAGCCGGCATCATAAAAAAGTCAGTTTTTGACCCAAAAATCCAACTGCACCAAATTTGCTCAAAAGTTCACACGAGGTGCCTAGAGGCCAGAATTGAATTTCCTGAAGAGTTCAACTCATTACATTCAGTATCCAGTGAGAAAAGAACAATTTTAGATTTTTTACAAAATGCCCACAAAACTTCAACGTTTTCCATAGCCGGCATCATCAAAAAAGTCAGTTTTTGACCCAAAAATCCAACTGCACCAAATTTGCTCAAAAGTTCACACGAGGTGCCTAGAGGCCAGAATTGAAATCCCTGAAGAGTTCAACTCATTACATTCAGTATCCAGTGAGAAAAGAACAATTTTAGATTTTTTACAAAAATGCCCCCAAAACTTCAACGTTTTCCATAGCCGGCATCATAAAAAAAGTCAGTTTTTGACCAAAAAATCCAACTTCACCAAATTTGCTCAAAAGTTCACACGAGGTGACTAGAGGCCAGAATTGAATTCCCTGAAGAGTTCAACTCATTACATTCAGTATCCAGTGAGAAAAGAACAATTTTAGATTTTTTACAAAAATGCCCCCAAAACTTCAACGTTTTCCATAGCCGGCATCATAAAAAAAGTCAGTTTTTGACCCAAAAATCCAACTTCACCAAACTTGCTCAAAAGTTCACACGAGGTGCCTAGAGGCCAGAATTGAAATCCCTGAAGAGTTCAACTCATTACATTCAGTATCCAGTGAGAAAAGAACAATTTTAGTTTTTTAAAAAATGCCCCCAAAACTTCAACGTTTTCCATAGCCGGCATCATAAAAAAAGTCAGTTTTTGACCCAAAAATCCAACTGCACCAAATTTGCTCAAAAGTTCACAAGAGGTGACTAGAGGCCAGAATTGAATTCCCTGAAGAGTTCAACTCATTACATTCAGTATCCAGTGAGAAAAGAACAATTTTAGATTTTTTAAAAAATGCCCCCAAAACTTCAACGTTTTCCATAGCCGGCATCATCGAAAAAGTCAGTTTTTGACCCAAAAATCCAACTGCACCAAATTTGCTCAAAGGTTCACACGAGGTGCCTAGAGGCCAGAATTGAAATCCCTGAAGAGTTCAACTCATTACATTCAGTATCCAGTGAGAAAAGAACAATTTTAGATTTTTTACAAAATGCCCCCAAAACTTCAACGTTTTCCATAGCCGGCATCATAAAAAAAGTCAGTTTTTGACCCAAAAATCCAACTACACCAAATTGCTCAAAAGTTCACACGAGGTGCCTAGAGGCCAGAATTGAATTCCCTGAAGAGTTCAACTCATTACATTCAGTATCCAGTGAGAAAAGAACAATTTTAGATTTTTTACAAAATGCCCCAAAACTTCAACGTTTTCCATAGCCGGCATCATCGAAAAAGTCAGTTTTTGACCCAAAAATCCAACTGCACCAATTTGCTCAAAAGTTCACACGAGGTGACTAGAGGCCAAAATTGAATTCCCTGAAGAGTTCAACTCATTACATTCAGTATCCAGTGAGAAAAGAACAATTTTAGATTTTTTACAAAATGCCCCAAAACTTCAACGTTTTCCATAGCCGGCATCATAAAAAAAGTCAGTTTTTGACCCAAAAATCCAACTTCACCAAATTTGCTCAAAAGTTCACACGAGGTGCCTAGAGGCCAGAATTGAAATCCCTGAAGAGTTCAACTCATTACATTCAGTATCCAGTGAGAAAAGAACAATTTTAGTTTTTTTACAAAATGCCCCCAAAACTTCAACGTTTTCCATAGCCGGCATCATAAAAAAGTCAGTTTTTGACCCAAAAATCCAACTTCACCAAATTTGCTCAAAAGTTCACACGAGGTGCCTAGAGGCCAGAATTCAATTCCCTGAAGAGTTCAACTCATTACATTCAGTATCCAGTGAGAAAAGAAAAATTTTAGATTTTTTACAAAATGCCCCCAAAACTTCAACGTTTTCCATAGCCGGCATCATAAAAAGTCAGTTTTTGACCCAAAAATCCAACTTCACCAAATTTGCTCAAAAGTTCACACGAGGTGACTAGAGGCCAGAATTGAATTTCCTGAAGAGTTCAACTCATTACATTCAGTATCCAGTGAGAAAAGAACATTTTTAGATTTTTTACAAAATGCCCCCAAAACTTCAACGTTTTCCATAGCCGGCATCATCGAAAAGTCAGTTTTTGACCCAAAAATCCAACTTCACCAAATTTGCTCAAAAGTTCACACGAGGTGCCTAGAGGCCAGAATTGAAATCCCTGAAGAGTTCAACTCATTACATTCAGTATCCAGTGAGAAAAGAACAATTTTAGTTTTTTACAAAAATGCCCCCAAAACTTCAACGTTTTCCATAGCCGGCATCATAAAAAAAGTCAGTTTTTGACCCAAAAATCCAACTTCACCAAATTGCTCAAAAGTTCACACGAGGTGACTAGAGGCCAGAATTGAATTCCCTGAAGAGTTCAACTCATTACATTCAGTATCCAGTGAGAAAAGAACAATTTTAGATTTTTTACAAAAATGCCCCCAAAACTTCAACGTTTTCCATAGCCGGCATCATAAAAAAAGTCAGTTTTTGACCCAAAAATCCAACTTCACCAAATTTGCTCAAAAGTTCACACGAGGTGCCTAGAGGCCAGAATTGAAATCCCTGAAGAGTTCAACTCATTACATTCAGTATCCAGTGAGAAAAGAACAATTTTAGTTTTTTTAAAAAATGCCCCCAAAACTTCAACGTTTTCCATAGCCGGCATCATAAAAAAGTCAGTTTTTGACCCAAAAATCCAACTTCACCAAATTTGCTCAAAAGTTCACAAGAGGTGCCTAGAGGCCAGAATTGAATTCCCTGAAGAGTTCAACTCATTACATTCAGTATCCAGTGAGAAAAGAACAATTTTAGATTTTTTAAAAAATGCCCCAAAACTTCAACGTTTTCCATAGCCGGCATCATCGAAAAAGTCAGTTTTTGACCCAAAAATCCAACTTCACCAAATTTGCTCAAAAGTTCACACGAGGTGCCTAGAGGCCAGAATTGAAATCCCTGAAGAGTTCAACTCATTACATTCAGTATCCAGTGAGAAAAGAACAATTTAGATTTTTTACAAAATGCCCCCAAAACTTCAACGTTTTCCATAGCCGGCATCATAAAAAAAGTCAGTTTTTGACCCAAAAATCCAACTTCACCAAACTTGCTCAAAAGTTCACACGAGGTGCCTAGAGGCCAGAATTGAATTCCCTGAAGAGTTCAACTCATTACATTCAGTATCCAGTGAGAAAAGAACAATTTGAGATTTTTTACAAAATGCCCCCAAAACTTCAACGTTTTCCATAGCCGGCATCATAAAAAAAGTCAGTTTTTGACCCAAAAATCCAACTGCACCAAATTTGCTCAAAAGTTCACACGAGGTGCCTAGAGGCCAGAATTGAATTCCCTGAAGAGTTCAACTCATTACATTCAGTATCCAGTGAGAAAAGAACAATTTTAGATTTTTTACAAAATGCCCCCAAAACTTCAACGTTTTCCATAGCCGGCATCATAAAAAAAGTCAGTTTTTGACCCAAAAATCCAACTGCACCAAATTTGCTCAAAAGTTCACACGAGGTGCCTAGAGGCCAGAATTGAATTTCCTGAAGAGTTCAACTCATTACATTCAGTATCCAGTGAGAAAAGAACAATTTAGATTTTTTACAAAATGCCCACAAAACTTCAACGTTTTCCATAGCCGGCATCATCAAAAAAGTCAGTTTTTGACCCAAAAATCCAACTTCACCAAATTTGCTCAAAAGTTCACACGAGGTGCCTAGAGGCCAGAATTGAATTCCCTGAAGAGTTCAACTCATTACATTCAGTATCCAGTGAGAAAAGAACAATTTTAGTTTTTTACAAAAATGCCCCCAAAACTTCAACGTTTTCCATAGCCGGCATCATAAAAAAAGTCAGTTTTTGACCCAAAAATCCAACTTCACCAAATTTGCTCAAAAGTTCACACGAGGTGCCTAGAGGCCAGAATTGAATTCCCTGAAGAGTTCAACTCATTACATTCAGTATCCAGTGAGAAAAGAAAAATTTTAGATTTTTTACAAAATGCCCCCAAAACTTCAACGTTTTCCATAGCCGGCATCATAAAAAAAGTCAGTTTTTGACCCAAAAATCCAACTGCACCAAATTTGCTCAAAAGTTCACACGAGGTGCCTAGAGGCCAGAATTGAATTCCCTGAAGAGTTCAACTCATTACATTCAGTATCCAGTGAGAAAAGAAAAATTTTAGATTTTTTACAAAATGCCCCCAAAACTTCAACGTTTTCCATAGCCGGCATCATCGAAAAAGTCAGTTTTTGACCCAAAAATCAAACTTCACCAAATTTGCTCAAAAGTTCACACGAGGTGCCTAGAGGCCAGAATTGAATTCCCTGAAGAGTTCAACTCATTACATTCAGTATCCAGTGAGAAAAGAACAATTTAGATTTTTTACAAAATGCCCCCAAAACTTCAACGTTTTCCATAGCCGGCATCATCAAAAAAAGTCAGTTTTTGACCAAAAATCCAACTTCACCAATTTGCTCAAAAGTTCACACGAGGTGCCTAGAGGCCAGAATTGAATTCCCTGAAGAGTTCAACTCATTACATTCAGTATCCAGTGAGAAAAGAACAATTTTAGATTTTTTACAAAATGCCCCCAAAACTTCAACGTTTTCCATAGCCGGCATCATCAAAAAAGTCAGTTTTTGACCCAAAAATCCAACTTCACCAAATTTGCTCAAAAGTTCACACGAGGTGCCTAGAGGCCAGAATTGAATTCCCTGAAGAGTTCAACTCATTACATTCAGTATCCAGTGAGAAAAGAACAATTTTAGATTTTTTACAAAATGCCCCCAAAACTTCAACGTTTTCCATAGCCGGCATCATAAAAAAGTCAGTTTTTGACCCAAAAATCCAAATCACCAAATTTGCTCAAAAGTTCACACGAGGTGCCTAGAGGCCAGAATTGAATTCCTGAAGAGTTCAACTCATTACATTCAGTATCCAGTGAGAAAAGAACAATTTTAGATTTTTTACAAAATGCCCCCAAAACTTCAACGTTTTCCATAGCCGGCATCATAAAAAAAGTCAGTTTTTGACCCAAAAATCAAACTTCACCAAATTTGCTCAAAAGTTCACACGAGGTGCCTAGAGGCCAGAATTGAATTCCTGAAGAGTTCAACTCATTACATTCAGTATCCAGTGAGAAAAGAACAATTTTAGATTTTTTACAAAATGCCCCAAAAACTTCAACGTTTTCCATAGCCGGCATCATCGAAAAAGTCAGTTTTTGACCCAAAAATCCAACTTCACCAAATTTGCTCAAAAGTTCACACGAGGTGCCTAGAGGCCAGAATTGAATTCCCTGAAGAGTTCAACTCATTACATTCAGTATCCAGTGAGAAAGAACAATTTAGATTTTTTACAAAATGCCCCAAAACTTCAACGTTTTCCATAGCCGGCATCATAAGAAAAGTCAGTTTTTGACCCAAAAATCAAACTTCACCAAATTTGCTCAAAAGTTCACACGAGGTGCCTAGAGGCCAGAATTGAATTCCCTGAAGAGTTCAACTCATTACATTCAGTATCCAGTGAGAAAAGAACAATTTAGATTTTTTACAAAATGCCCCAAAACTTCAACGTTTTCCATAGCCGGCATCATAAAAAAAGTCAGTTTTTGACCCAAAAATCCAACTTCACCAAATTTGCTCAAAAGTTCACACGAGGTGCCTAGAGGCCAGAATTGAATTCTGAAGAGTTCAACTCATTACATTCAGTATCCAGTGAGAAAAGAACAATTTTAGATTTTTTACAAAATGCCCCCAAAACTTCAACGTTTTCCATAGCCGGCATCATAAAAAAAGTCAGTTTTTGACCCAAAAATCCAACTTCACCAAATTTGCTCAAAAGTTCACACGAGGTGCCTAGAGGCCAGAATTGAATTCCCTGAAGAGTTCAACTCATTACATTCAGTATCCAGTGAGAAAAGAACAATTTTAGATTTTTTACAAAATGCCCCAAAACTTCAACGTTTTCCATAGCCGGCATCATCAAAAAAGTCAGTTTTTGACCCAAAAATCCAACTTCACCAAATTTGCTCAAAAGTTCACACGAGGTGCCTAGAGGCCAGAATTGAATTCCCTGAAGAGTTCAACTCATTACATTCAGTATCCAGTGAGAAAAGAACAATTTTAGATTTTTTACAAAATGCCCCAAAACTTCAACGTTTTCCATAGCCGGCATCATAAAAAAAGTCAGTTTTTGACCCAAAAATCCAACTTCACCAAATTTGCTCAAAAGTTCACACGAGGTGCCTAGAGGCCAGAATTGAATTCCCTGAAGAGTTCAACTCATTACATTCAGTATCCAGTGAGAAAAGAAAAATTTTAGATTTTTTACAAAATGCCCCCAAAACTTCAACGTTTTCCATAGCCGGCATCATAAAAAAAGTCAGTTTTTGACCAAAAATCCAACTTCACCAAATTGCTCAAAAGTTCACACGAGGTGCCTAGAGGCCAGAATTGAATTCCCTGAAGAGTTCAACTCATTACATTCAGTATCCAGTGAGAAAAGAACAATTTTAGTTTTTTTAAAAATGCCCCAAAACTTCAACGTTTTCCATAGCCGGCATCATAAAAAAAGTCAGTTTTTGACCCAAAAATCCAACTTCACCAATTTGCTCAAAAGTTCACACGAGGTGCCTAGAGGCCAGAATTGAATTCCCTGAAGAGTTCAACTCATTACATTCAGTATCCAGTGAGAAAAGAACAATTTAGATTTTTTACAAAATGCCCCCAAAACTTCAACGTTTTCCATAGCCGGCATCATCGAAAAAGTCAGTTTTTGACCCAAAAATCCAACTTCACCAAATTTGCTCCAAAAGTTCACACGAGGTGCCTAGAGGCCAGAATTGAATTCCCTGAAGAGTTCAACTCATTACATTCAGTATCCAGTGAGAAAAGAACAATTTTAGATTTTTTACAAAAACCCCAAAACTTCAACGTTTTCCATAGCCGGCATCAAAAAAAAAGTCAGTTTTTGACCCAAAAATCCAATTCACCAAAATTGCTCAAAAGTTCACACGAGGTGCCTAGAGGCCAGAATTGAATTCCCTGAAGAGTTCAACTCATTACATTCAGTATCCAGTGAGAAAAGAACAATTTTAGATTTTTTACAAAATGCCCCCAAAACTTCAACGTTTTCCATAGCCGGCATCATAAAAAAAGTCAGTTTTGACCCAAAAATCCAACTTCACCCAATTTGCTCAAAAGTTCACACGAGGTGCCTAGAGGCCAGAATTGAATTCCCTGAAGAGTTCAACTCATTACATTCAGTATCCAGTGAGAAAAGAACAATTTAGATTTTTTACAAAATGCCCCCAAAACTTCAACGTTTTCCATAGCCGGCATCATAAAAAGTCAGTTTTGACCCAAAAATCCAACTTCACCAAATTTGCTCAAAAGTTCACACGAGGTGCCTAGAGGCCAGAATTGAATTCCCTGAAGAGTTCAACTCATTACATTCAGTATCCAGTGAGAAAAGAACAATTTTAGATTTTTTACAAAATGCCCCAAAACTTCAACGTTTTCCATAGCCGGCATCATAAAAAAGTCAGTTTTTGACCCAAAAATCCAACTTCACCAAATTTGCTCAAAAGTTCACACGAGGTGCCTAGAGGCCAGAATTGAAATCCCTGAAGAGTTCAACTCATTACATTCAGTATCCAGTGAGAAAAGAACAATTTTAGTTTTTACAAAATGCCCCCAAAACTTCAACGTTTTCCATAGCCGGCATCATAAAAAAAGTCAGTTTTTGACCCAAAAATCCAACTTCACCAAATTTGCTCAAAAGTTCACACGAGGTGCCTAGAGGCCAGAATTGAATTCCTGAAGAGTTCAACTCATTACATTCAGTATCCAGTGAGAAAAGAACAATTTTAGATTTTTTACAAAATGCCCCAAAACTTCAACGTTTTCCATAGCCGGCATCATCGAAAAAGTCAGTTTTTGACCCAAAAATCCAACTTCACCAATTTGCTCAAAAGTTCACACGAGGTGCCTAGAGGCCAGAATTGAATTCCCTGAAGAGTTCAACTCATTACATTCAGTATCCAGTGAGAAAAGAACAATTTTAGATTTTTTACAAAATGCCCCCAAAACTTCAACGTTTTCCATAGCCGGCATCATAAAAAAAGTCAGTTTTTGACCCAAAATCCAACTTCACCCAATTTGCTCAAAAGTTCACACGAGGTGCCTAGAGGCCAGAATTGAATTCCCTGAAGAGTTCAACTCATTACATTCAGTATCCAGTGAGAAAAGAACAATTTTAGATTTTTTACAAAATGCCCCAAAACTTCAACGTTTTCCATAGCCGGCATCATAAAAAAGTCAGTTTTTGACCCAAAAATCCAACTTCACCAAATTTGCTCAAAAGTTCACACGAGGTGCCTAGAGGCCAGAATTGAATTCCCTGAAGAGTTCAACTCATTACATTCAGTATCCAGTGAGAAAAGAAAATTTTAGATTTTTACAAAATGCCCCAAAAACTTCAACGTTTTCCATAGCCGGCATCATAAAAAAGTCAGTTTTTGACCCAAAAATCCAACTTCACCAAATTTGCTCAAAAGTTCACACGAGGTGCCTAGAGGCCAGAATTGAATTCCCTGAAGAGTTCAACTCATTACATTCAGTATCCAGTGAGAAAGAACAATTTTAGATTTTTTACAAAATGCCCCAAAACTTCAACGTTTTCCATAGCCGGCATCATCGAAAAAGTCAGTTTTTGACCCAAAAATCCAACTTCACCAAATTTGCTCAAAAGTTCACACGAGGTGCCTAGAGGCCAGAATTGAATTCCCTGAAGAGTTCAACTCATTACATTCAGTATCCAGTGAGAAAAGAACAATTTTAGATTTTTACAAAATGCCCCAAAACTTCAACGTTTTCCATAGCCGGCATCATAAAAAAAGTCAGTTTTTGACCCAAAAATCCAACTTCACCAATTTGCTCAAAAGTTCACACGAGGTGCCTAGAGGCCAGAATTGAATCCCTGAAGAGTTCAACTCATTACATTCAGTATCCAGTGAGAAAAGAACAATTTTAGATTTTTACAAAATGCCCCCAAAACTTCAACGTTTTCCATAGCCGGGCATAAAAAAAAAGTCAGTTTTTGACCCAAAAATCCAACTTCAAAATTTGCTCAAAAGTTCACACGAGGTGCCTAGAGGCCAGAATTGAATTCCCTGAAGAGTTCAACTCATTACATTCAGTATCCAGTGAGAAAAGAACAATTTAGATTTTTTACAAAATGCCCCCAAAACTTCAACGTTTTCCATAGCCGGCATCATAAAAAAAGTCAGTTTTTGACCCAAAAATCCAACTTCACCAAATTTGCTCAAAAGTTCACACGAGGTGCCTAGAGGCCAGAATTGAATTCCCTGAAGAGTTCAACTCATTACATTCAGTATCCAGTGAGAAAAGAACAATTTTAGATTTTTTACAAAATGCCCCAAAACTTCAACGTTTTCCATAGCCGGCATCATCAAAAAAGTCAGTTTTTGACCCAAAAATCCAACTTCACCAAATTGCTCAAAAGTTCACACGAGGTGCCTAGAGGCCAGAATTGAATTCCCTGAAGAGTTCAACTCATTACATTCAGTATCCAGTGAGAAAAGAACAATTTTAGATTTTTTACAAAATGCCCCCAAAACTTCAACGTTTTCCATAGCCGGCATCATAAAAAAAGTCAGTTTTTGACCCAAAAATCCAACTTCACCAAATTTGCTCAAAGTTCACACGAGTGCCTAGAGGCCAGAATTGAATTCCCTGAAGAGTTCAACTCATTACATTCAGTATCCAGTGAGAAAAGAACAATTTTAGATTTTTTACAAAATGCCCCCAAAACTTCAACGTTTTCCATAGCCGGCATCATCAAAAAGTCAGTTTTTGACCCAAAAATCCAACTTCACCAATTTGCTCAAAAGTTCACACGAGGTGCCTAGAGGCCAGAATTGAATTCCCTGAAGAGTTCAACTCATTACATTCAGTATCCAGTGAGAAAAGAACAATTTTAGATTTTTTACAAAATGCCCCCAAAACTTCAACGTTTTCCATAGCCGGCATCATAAAAAAAGTCAGTTTTTGACCCAAAAATCAAACTTCACCAAATTTGCTCAAAAGTTCACACGAGGTGCCTAGAGGCCAGAATTGAATTCCCTGAAGAGTTCAACTCATTACATTCAGTATCCAGTGAGAAAAAAACAATTTTAGTTTTTTTACAAAATGCCCCAAAACTTCAACGTTTTCCATAGCCGGCATCATAAAAAAGTCAGTTTTGACCCAAAAATCCAACTTCACCAAATTTGCTCAAAAGTTCACACGAGGTGCCTAGAGGCCAGAATTGAATTCCCTGAAGAGTTCAACTCATTACATTCAGTATCCAGTGAGAAAAGAACAATTTTAGATTTTTTACAAAATGCCCCCAAAACTTCAACGTTTTCCATAGCCGGCATCATAAAAAAAGTCAGTTTTTGACCCAAAAATCCAACTTCACCAAATTTGCTCAAAAGTTCACACGAGGTGCCTAGAGGCCAGAATTGAATTCCCTGAAGAGTTCAACTCATTACATTCAGTATCCAGTGAGAAAAGAACAATTTTAGATTTTTTACAAATGCCCCCAAAACTTCAACGTTTTCCATAGCCGGCATCATCGAAAAAAGTCAGTTTTTGACCCAAAAATCCAACTTCACCAAATTTGCTCAAAAGTTCACACGAGGTGCTAGAGGCCAGAATTGAAATCCCTGAAGAGTTCAACTCATTACATTCAGTATCCAGTGAGAGAAAAGAACAATTTTAGATTTTTTAAAAAATGCCCCCAAACTTCAACGTTTTCCATAGCCGGCATCATAAAAAAAGTCAGTTTTGACCCAAAATCCAACTTCACCAAATTTGCTCAAAAGTTCACACGAGGTGCCTAGAGGCCAGAATTGAATTCCCTGAAGAGTTCAACTCATTACATTCAGTATCCGTGAGAAAAGAACAATTTTAGATTTTTTACAAAATGCCCCCAAAACTTCAACGTTTTCCATAGCCGGCATCATAAAAAAAGTCAGTTTTTGACCCAAAAATCCAACTTCACCAAATTTGCTCAAAAGTTCACACGAGGTGCCTAGAGGCCAGAATTGAATTCCTGAAGAGTTCAACTCATTACATTCAGTATCCAGTGAGAAAAGAACAATTTTAGATTTTTACAAAATGCCCCAAAACTTCAACGTTTCCATAGCCGGCATCATAAAAAAAGTCAGTTTTTGACCCAAAAATCAAACTTCACCAAATTTGCTCAAAAGTTCACACGAGGTGCCTAGAGGCCAGAATTGAATCCCTGAAGAGTTCAACTCATTACATTCAGTATCCAGTGAGAAAAGAAAAAGACAATTTTAGATTTTTTACAAAATGCCCCCAAAACTTCAACGTTTTCCATAGCCGGCATCATAAAAAAGTCAGTTTTTGACCCAAAAATCCAACTTCACCAAATTGCCTCAAAAGTTCACACGAGGTGCCTAGAGGCCAGAATTGAATTCCCTGAAGAGTTCAACTCATTACATTCAGTATCCAGTGAGAAAAGAAAAGAACAATTTTAGAGATTTTTACAAAATGCCCCAAAACTTCAACGTTTTCCATAGCCGGCATCATAAAAAAGTCAGTTTTTGACCCAAAAATCCAACTTCACCAAATTGCTCAAAAGTTCACAGAGGTGCCTAGAGGCCAGAATTGAATCCCTGAAGAGTTCAACTCATTACATTCAGTATCCAGTGAGAAAAGAACAATTTTAGATTTTTTACAAAATGCCCCAAAAACTTCAACGTTTTCCATAGCCGGCATCATCAAAAAAGTCAGTTTTTGACCCAAAAATCCAACTTCACAAATTTGCTCAAAAGTTCACACGAGGTGCCTAGAGGCCAGAATTGATTCCTGAAGATTCAACTCATTACATTCAGTATCCAGTGAGAAAAGAACAATTTTAGATTTTTTACAAAATGCCCCCAAAACTTCAACGTTTCCATAGCGGGCATCATAAAAAAGTCAGTTTTTGACCCAAAAATCCAACTTCACCAAATTTGCTCAAAAGTTCACACGAGGTGCCTAGAGGCCAGAATTGAATTCCTGAAGAGTTCAACTCATTACATTCAGTATCCAGTGAGAAAGAACAATTTTAGATTTTTTACAAAATGCCCCAAAACTTCAACGTTTTCCATAGCCGGCATCATCGAAAAAAGTCAGTTTTGACCCAAAAATCCAACTTCACCAAATTTGCTCAAAAGTTCACACGAGGTGACTAGAGGCCAGAATTGAATTCCCTGAAGAGTTCAACTCATTACATTCAGTATCCAGTGAGAAAAGAACAATTTTAGATTTTTACAAAATGCCCCCAAAACTTCAACGTTTTCCATAGCCGGCATCATCGAAAAAGTCAGTTTTTGACCCAAAAATCCAACTTCACCAAATTTGCTCAAAAGTTCACACGAGGTGCCTAGAGGCCAGAATTGAATTCCCTGAAGAGTTCAACTCATTACATTCAGTATCCAGTGAGAAAAGAACAATTTTAGATTTTTTACAAAATGCCCCCAAAACTTCAACGTTTTCCATAGCCGGCATCATAAAAAAAGTCAGTTTTGACCAAAAATCCAACTTCACCAAAATTTGCTCAAAAGTTCACACGAGGTGCCTAGAGGCCAGAATTGAATTCCCTGAAGAGTTCAACTCATTACATTCAGTATCCAGTGAGAAAAGAACAATTTAGATTTTTTACAAAATGCCCCCAAAACTTCAACGTTTTCCATAGCCGGCATCATAAAAAAAGTCAGTTTTGACCCAAAAATCCAACTTCACCAAATTTGCTCAAAAGTTCACACGAGGTGCCTAGAGGCCAGAATTGAATTCCCTGAAGAGTTCAACTCATTACATTCAGTATCCAGTGAGAAAAGAACAATTTTAGATTTTTTACAAAATGCCCCCAAAACTTCAACGTTTTCCATAGCCGGCATCATAAAAAAAGTCAGTTTTTGACCCAAAAATCAACTTCACCAAATTTGCTCAAAAGTTCACACGAGGTGCCTAGAGGCCAGAATTGAATTCCCTGAAGAGTTCACTCATTACATTCAGTATCCAGTGAGAAAAGAACAATTTTAGATTTTTTACAAAATGCCCCCAAAACTTCAACGTTTTCCATAGCCGGCATCATAAAAAAGTCGTTTTTGACCCAAAAATCCAACTTCACCAAATTTGCTCAAAAGTTCACACGAGGTGCCTAGAGGCCAGAATTGAATTCCCTGAAGAGTTCAACTCATTACATTCAGTATCCAGTGAGAAAAGAACAATTTTAGATTTTTTACAAAATGCCCCCAAAACTTCAACGTTTTCCATAGCCGGCATCATAAAAAAAGTCAGTTTTTGACCCAAAAATCCAACTTCACCAAATTGCTCAAAAGTTCACAGGGTGCCTAGAGGCCAGAATTGAATTCCCTGAAGAGTTCAACTCATTACATTCAGTATCCAGTGAGAAAAGAACAATTTTAGATTTTTTACAAAATGCCCCCAAAACTTCAACGTTTTCCATAGCCGGCATCATCAAAAAAAGTCAGTTTTTTGACCCAAAAATCCAACTTCACCAAATTTGCTCAAAAGTTCACACGAGGTGCCTAGAGGCCAGAATTGAATTCCCTGAAGAGTTCAACTCATTACATTCAGTATCCAGTGAGAAAAGAACAATTTTAGATTTTTTACAAAATGCCCCAAAACTTCAACGTTTTCCATAGCCGGCATCATAAAAAAAGTCAGTTTTTGACCCAAAAATCCAACTTCACCAAATTTGCTCAAAAGTTCACACGAGGTGCCTAGAGGCCAGAATTGAATTCCCTGAAGAGTTCAACTCATTACATTCAGTATCCAGTGAGAAAAGAACAATTTAGATTTTTTTACAAAATGCCCCAAAACTTCAACGTTTTCCATAGCCGGCATCATAAAAAGTCAGTTTTTGACCCAAAAATCCAACTTCACCAAATTTGCTCAAAAGTTCACACGAGGTGCCTAGAGGCCAGAATTGAATTCCCGAAGAGTTCAACTCATTACATTCAGTATCCAGTGAGAAAAGAACAATTTTAGATTTTTTACAAAATGCCCCCAAAACTTCAACGTTTTCCATAGCCGGCATCATAAAAAAGTCAGTTTTTGACCCAAAAATCCAACTTCACCAAATTTGCTCAAAAGTTCACACGAGGTGCCTAGAGGCCAGAATTGAATTCCCTGAAGAGTTCAACTCATTACATTCAGTATCCAGTGAGAAAAGAACAATTTTAGATTTTTTACAAAATGCCCCCAAAACTTCAACGTTTTCATAGCCGGCATCATAAAAAAAGTCAGTTTTTGACCCAAAAATCCAACTTCACCAATTTGCTCAAAAGTTCACACGAGGTGCCTAGAGGCCAGAATTGAATTCCCTGAAGAGTTCAACTCATTACATTCAGTATCCAGTGAGAGAAAAGAACAATTTAGATTTTTTACAAAATGCCCCCAAAACTTCAACGTTTTCCATAGCCGGCATCATAAAAAAAGTCAGTTTTTGACCCAAAATCCAACTTCACCAAATTTGCTCAAAAGTTCACACGAGGTGCCTAGAGGCCAGAATTGAATTCCCTGAAGAGTTCAACTCATTACATTCAGTATCCAGTGAGAAAAGAACAATTTTAGATTTTTTACAAAATGCCCCCAAAACTTCAACGTTTTCCATAGCCGGCATCATAAAAAAGTCAGTTTTTGACCCAAAAATCCAACTTCACCAAATTTGCTCAAAAGTTCACACGAGGTGCCTAGAGGCCAGAATTGAATTCCCTGAAGAGTTCAACTCATTACATTCAGTATCCAGTGAGAAAAGAACAATTTTAGATTTTTTACAAAATGCCCCCAAAACTTCAACGTTTTCCATAGCCGGCATCATAAAAAAAGTCAGTTTTTGACCCAAAAATCCAACTTCACCAAATTTGCTCAAAAGTTCACACGAGGTGCCTAGAGGCCAGAATTGAATTCCCTGAAGAGTTCAACTCATTACATTCAGTATCCAGTGAGAAAAGAACAATTTTAGATTTTTACAAAATGCCCCAAAACTTCAACGTTTTCCATAGCCGGCATCATCAAAAAAAGTCAGTTTTGACCCAAAAATCCAACTTCACCAAATTGCTCAAAAGTTCACACGAGGTGCCTAGAGGCCAGAATGAATTCCCTGAAGAGTTCAACTCATTACATTCAGTATCCAGTGAGAAAAGAACAATTTTAGATTTTTTACAAAATGCCCCCAAAACTTCAACGTTTTCCATAGCCGGCATCATAAAAAAGTCAGTTTTTGACCAAAAATCCAACTTCACCAAATTTGCTCAAAGTTCACACGAGGTGCCTAGAGGCCAGAATTGAATTCCCTGAAGAGTTCAACTCATTACATTCAGTATCCAGTGAGAAAAGAACAATTTAGATTTTTTACAAAATGCCCCAAAACTTCAACGTTTTCCATAGCCGGCATCATAAAAAAGTCAGTTTTTGACCCAAAAATCCAACTTCACCAAATTTGCTCAAAAGTTCACACGAGGTGCCTAGAGGCCAGAATTGAATTCCTGAAGAGTTCAACTCATTACATTCAGTATCCAGTGAGAAAAGAACATTTTAGATTTTTTACAAAATGCCCCCAAAACTTCAACGTTTTCCATAGCCGGCATCATAAAAAAAGTCAGTTTTTGACCCAAAAATCCAACTTCACCAAATTGCTCAAAAGTTCACACGAGGTGCCTAGAGGCCAGAAGAATTCCCTGAAGAGTTCAACTCATTACATTCAGTATCCAGTGAGAAAAGAACAATTTAGATTTTTACAAAATGCCCCAAAACTTCAACGTTTTCCATAGCCGGCATCATAAAAAAAGTCAGTTTTTGACCCAAAAATCCAACTTCACCAAATTTGCTCAAAAGTTCACACGAGGTGCCTAGAGGCCAGAATTGAATTCCTGAAGAGTTCAACTCATTACATTCAGTATCCAGTGAGAAAAGAACAATTTTAGATTTTTTACAAAATGCCCCCAAAACTTCAACGTTTTCCATAGCCGCATCATAAAAAAGTCAGTTTTTTGACCCAAAATCCAACTTCACCAAATTTGCTCAAAAGTTCACACGAGGTGCCTAGAGGCCAGAATTGAATTCCCTGAAGAGTTCAACTCATTACATTCAGTATCCAGTGAGAAAAGAACAATTTAGATTTTTTACAAATGCCCCCAAAACTTCAACGTTTTCCATAGCCGGCATCATAAAAAAGTCAGTTTTTGACCCAAAAATCCAACTTCACCAAATTTGCTCAAAAGTTCACACGAGGTGCCTAGAGGCCAGAATTGAATTCCCTGAAGAGTTCAACTCATTACATTCAGTATCCAGTGAGAAAAGAACAATTTAGATTTTTTACAAAATGCCCCAAAACTTCAACGTTTTCCATAGCCGGCATCATAAAAAAGTCAGTTTTTGACCCAAAAATCCAACTTCACCAAATTTGCTCAAAAGTTCACACGAGGTGCCTAGAGGCCAGAATTGAATTCCCTGAAGAGTTCAACTCATTACATTCAGTATCCAGTGAGAAAAGAACAATTTTAGATTTTTTACAAAATGCCCCCAAAACTTCAACGTTTTCCATAGCCGGCATCATAAAAAAAGTCAGTTTTTGACCCAAAAATCCAACTTCACCAAATTTGCTCAAAAGTTCACACGAGGTGCCTAGAGGCCAGAATTGAATTCCCTGAAGAGTTCAACTCATTACATTCAGTATCCAGTGAGAAAAGAACAATTTTAGATTTTTTACAAAATGCCCCCAAAACTTCAACGTTTTCCATAGCCGGCATCATCAAAAAAAGTCAGTTTTTGACCCAAAAATCCAACTTCACCAAATTTGCTCAAAAGTTCACACGAGGTGCCTAGAGGCCAGAATTGAATTCCCTGAAGAGTTCAACTCATTACATTCAGTATCCAGTGAGAAAAGAACAATTTTAGATTTTTTACAAAATGCCCCAAAACTTCAACGTTTTCCATAGCCGGCATCATAAAAAAAGTCAGTTTTTGACCCAAAATCAACTTCACCAAATTTGCTCAAAAGTTCACACGAGGTGCCTAGAGGCCAGAATTGAATTCCCTGAAGAGTTCAACTCATTACATTCAGTATCCAGTGAGAAAAGAACAATTTTAGATTTTTTACAAAATGCCCCAAAACTTCAACGTTTTCCATAGCCGGCATCATAAAAAAAGTCAGTTTTTGACCCAAAAATCCAACTTCACCAAATTTGCTCAAAAGTTCACACGAGGTGCCTAGAGGCCAGAATTGAATTCCCTGAAGAGTTCAACTCATTACATTCAGTATCCAGTGAGAAAAGAACAATTTTAGATTTTTTACAAAATGCCCCCAAAACTTCAACGTTTTCCATAGCCGGCATCATAAAAAAAGTCAGTTTTTTGACCAAAAATCCAACTTCACCAAATTTGCTCAAAAGTTCACACGAGGTGCCTAGAGGCCAGAATTGAATTCCCTGAAGAGTTCAACTCATTACATTCAGTATCCAGTGAGAAAAGAACAATTTTAGATTTTTTACAAAATGCCCCCAAAACTTCAACGTTTTCCATAGCCGGCATCATCAAAAAAGTCAGTTTTTGACCCAAAAATCCAACTTCACCAAAATTTGCTCAAAAGTTCACACGAGGTGCCTAGAGGCCAGAATTGAATTCCCTGAAGAGTTCAACTCATTACATTCAGTATCCAGTGAGAAAGAACAATTTTAGATTTTTTACAAAATGCCCCCAAAACTTCAACGTTTTCCATAGCCGGCATCATAAAAAAGTCAGTTTTTGACCCAAAAATCCAACTTCACAAAATTTGCTCAAAAGTTCACACGAGGTGCCTAGAGGCCAGAATTGAATTCCCTGAAGAGTTCAACTCATTACATTCAGTATCCAGTGAGAAAAGAACAATTTTAGATTTTTACAAAATGCCCCCAAACTTCAACGTTTTTCCATAGCCGGCATCATAAAAAAGTCAGTTTTTGACCCAAAAATCCAACTTCACCAAATTTGCTCAAAAGTTCACACGAGGTGCCTAGAGGCCAGAATTGAATTCCCTGAAGAGTTCAACTCATTACATTCAGTATCCAGTGAGAAAAGAACAATTTTAGTTTTTTACAAAATGCCCCAAAACTTCAACGTTTTCCATAGCCGGCATCATAAAAAAGTCAGTTTTTGACCCAAAAATCCAACTTCACCAAATTTGCTCAAAAGTTCACACGAGGTGCCTAGAGGCCAGAATTGAATTCCCTGAAGAGTTCAACTCATTACATTCAGTATCCAGTGAGAAAAGAACAATTTAGATTTTTTACAAAATGCCCCCAAACTTCAACGTTTTCCATAGCCGGCATCATAAAAAAGTCAGTTTTTGACCCAAAAATCCAACTTCACCAAATTTGCTCAAAAGTTCACACGAGGTGCCTAGAGGCCAGAATTGAATTCCCTGAAGAGTTCAACTCATTACATTCAGTATCCAGTGAGAAAAGAACAATTTAGATTTTTTACAAAATGCCCCCAAAACTTCAACGTTTTCCATAGCCGGCATCATAAAAAAAGTCAGTTTTTGACCCAAAAATCCAACTTCACCAAATTGCTCAAAAGTTCACACGAGGTGCCTAGAGGCCAGAATTGAATTCCCTGAAGAGTTCAACTCATTACATTCAGTATCCAGTGAGAAAAGAACAATTTTAGATTTTTTACAAAATGCCCAAAACTTCAACGTTTTCCATAGCCGGCATCATAAAAAAGTCAGTTTTTGACCCAAAATCCAACTCACCAAATTTGCTCAAAAGTTCACACGAGGTGCCTAGAGGCCAGAATTGAATTCCCTGAAGAGTTCAACTCATTACATTCAGTATCCAGTGAGAAAAGAACAATTTTAGATTTTTTACAAAATGCCCCAAAACTTCAACGTTTTCCATAGCCGGCATCATAAAAAAAGTCAGTTTTTTGACCCAGTTTTTGTCCACCCAAAAATCAACTTCACAAAAATTTGCTCAAAAGTTCACACGAGGTGCCTAGAGGCCAGAATTGAATTCCCTGAAGAGTTCAACTCATTACATTCAGTATCCAGTGAGAAAAGAACAATTTTAGATTTTTTACAAAATGCCCCCAAAACTTCAACGTTTTCCATAGCCGGCATCATAAAAAAAGTCAGTTTTTGACCCAAAATCCAACTCACCAAATTTGCTCAAAGTTCACACGAGGTGCCTAGAGGCCAGAATTGAATTCCCTGAAGAGTTCAACTCATTACATTCAGTATCCAGTGAGAAAAGAACAATTTAGATTTTTTACAAAATGCCCCCAAAACTTCAACGTTTTCCATAGCCGGCATCATAAAAAAAGTCAGTTTTTGACCCAAAAATCCAACTTCACCAAATTTGCTCAAAAGTTCACACGAGGTGCCTAGAGGCCAGAATTGAATTCCCTGAAGAGTTCAACTCATTACATTCAGTATCCAGTGAGAAAAGACAATTTTAGATTTTTTACAAAATGCCCCCAAAACTTCAACGTTTTCCATAGCCGGCATCATAAAAAAAGTCAGTTTTTGACCCAAAAATCCAACTTCACCAAATTTGCTCAAAAGTTCACACGAGGTGCCTAGAGGCCAGAATTGAATTCCTGAAGAGTTCAACTCATTACATTCAGTATCCAGTGAGAAAAGAACAATTTTAGATTTTTTACAAAATCCCCCAAAACTTCAACGTTTTCCATAGCCGGCATCATAAAAAAGTCAGTTTTTGACCCAAAAATCCAACTTCACCAAATTTGCTCAAAAGTTCACACGAGGTGCCTAGAGGCCAGAATTGAATTCCCTGAAGAGTTCAACTCATTACATTCAGTATCCAGTGAGAAAAGACAATTTTAGATTTTTTACAAAATGCCCCCAAAACTTCAACGTTTTCCATAGCCGGCATCATAAAAAAAGTCAGTTTTTGACCCAAAAATCCAACTTCACCAAATTTGCTCAAAAGTTCACACGAGGTGCCTAGAGGCCAGAATTGAATTCCCTGAAGAGTTCAACTCATTACATTCAGTATCCAGTGAGAAAAGAACAATTTAGATTTTTTACAAAATGCCCCAAAACTTCAACGTTTTCCATAGCCGGCATCATAAAAAAAGTCAGTTTTTGACCCAAAAATCCAACTTCACAAAATTTGCTCAAAAGTTCACACGAGGTGCCTAGAGGCCAGAATTGAATTCCCTGAAGAGTTCAACTCATTACATTCAGTATCCAGTGAGAAAAGAACAATTTTAGATTTTTTACAAAATGCCCCCAAAACTTCAACGTTTTCCATAGCCGGCATCATAAAAAAAGTCAGTTTTTGACCCAAAAATCCAACTTCACCAAATTTGCTCAAAAGTTCACACGAGGTGCCTAGAGGCCAGAATTGAATTCCCTGAAGAGTTCAACTCATTACATTCAGTATCCAGTGAGAAAAGAACAATTTTAGATTTTTTACAAAATGCCCCCAAAACTTCAACGTTTTCCATAGCCGGCATCATAAAAAAGTCAGTTTTTGACCAAAAATCCAACTTCACCAAATTTGCTCAAAAGTTCACACGAGGTGCCTAGAGGCCAGAATTGAATTCCCTGAAGAGTTCAACTCATTACATTCAGTATCCAGTGAGAAAAGAACAATTTTAGATTTTTTACAAAATGCCCCCAAAACTTCAACGTTTTCCATAGCCGGCATCATAAAAAAGTCAGTCAGTTTTTGACCCAAAAATCCAACTTCACCAATTTGCTCAAAAGTTCACACGAGGTGCCTAGAGGCCAGAATTGAATTCCCTGAAGAGTTCAACTCATTACATTCAGTATCCAGTGAGAAAAGAACAATTTTAGATTTTTTACAAAATGCCCCCAAAACTTCAACGTTTTCCATAGCCGGCATCATAAAAAAAGTCAGTTTTTGACCCAAAAATCCAACTTCACCAAATTTGCTCAAAAGTTCACACGAGGTGCCTAGAGGCCAGAATTGAATTCCCTGAAGAGTTCAACTCATTACATTCAGTATCCAGTGAGAAAAGAACAATTTTAGATTTTTTACAAAATGCCCCCAAACTTCAACGTTTTCCATAGCCGGCATCATAAAAAAAGTCAGTTTTTGACCCCAAAATCCAACTTCACCAAATTGCTCAAAAGTTCACACGAGGTGCCTAGAGGCCAGAATTGAATTCCCTGAAGAGTTCAACTCATTACATTCAGTATCCAGTGAGAAAGAACAATTTTAGATTTTTTACAAAATGCCCCCAAAACTTCAACGTTTTCCATAGCCGGCATCATCAAAAAGTCAGTTTTTGACCCAAAATCCAACTTCACCAAATTTGCTCAAAAGTTCACACGAGGTGCCTAGAGGCCAGAATTGAATTCCCTGAAGAGTTCAACTCATTACATTCAGTATCCAGTGAGAAAAGAACAATTTTAGATTTTTTACAAAATGCCCCAAAACTTCAACGTTTTCCATAGCCGGCATCATAAAAAAAGTCAGTTTTTGACCCAAAAATCCAACTTCACCAAATTTGCTCAAAAGTTCACACGAGGTGCCTAGAGGCCAGAATTGAATTCCCTGAAGAGTTCAACTCATTACATTCAGTATCCAGTGAGAAAAGAACAATTTTAGATTTTTTACAAAATGCCCCCAAAACTTCAACGTTTTCCATAGCCGGCATCATCAAAAAAGTCAGTTTTTGACCCAAAAATCCAACTTCACAAATTTGCTCAAAAGTTCACACGAGGTGCCTAGAGGCCAGAATTGAATTCCCTGAAGAGTTCAACTCATTACATTCAGTATCCAGTGAGAAAAGAACAATTTTAGATTTTTTACAAAATGCCCCCAAACTTCAACGTTTTCCATAGCCGGCATCATAAAAAAAGTCAGTTTTTGACCCAAAAATCCAACTTCACCAAATTTGCTCAAAAGTTCACACGAGGTGCCTAGAGGCCAGAATTGAATTCCCTGAAGAGTTCAACTCATTACATTCAGTATCCAGTGAGAAAAGACAATTTTAGATTTTTTACAAAATGCCCCCAAAACTTCAACGTTTTCCATAGCCGGCATCATAAAAAAAGTCAGTTTTTGACCCAAAAATCCAACTTCACCAAATTTGCTCAAAAGTTCACACGAGGTGCCTAGAGGCCAGAATTGAATTCCCTGAAGAGTTCAACTCATTACATTCAGTATCCAGTGAGAAAAGAACAATTTTAGATTTTTTACAAAATGCCCCAAAACTTCAACGTTTTCCATAGCCGGCATCATAAAAAAAGTCAGTTTTTGACCCAAAAATCCAACTTCAACAAATTTGCTCAAAAGTTCACACGAGGTGCCTAGAGGCCAGAATTGAATTCCCTGAAGAGTTCAACTCATTACATTCAGTATCCAGTGAGAAAAGACAATTTTAGATTTTTTACAAAATGCCCCAAAACTTCAACGTTTTCCATAGCCGGCATCATCAAAAAAGTCAGTTTTTGACCCAAAAATCCAACTTCACAAATTTGCTCAAAAGTTCACACGAGGTGCCTAGAGGCCAGAATTGAATTCCCTGAAGAGTTCAACTCATTACATTCAGTATCCAGTGAGAAAAGAACAATTTTAGATTTTTTACAAAATGCCCCCAAAACTTCAACGTTTTCCATAGCCGGCATCATAAAAAAGTCAGTTTTTGACCCAAAATCCAACTTCACCAAATTTGCTCAAAAGTTCACACGAGGTGCCTAGAGGCCAGAATTGAATTCCCTGAAGAGTTCAACTCATTACATTCAGTATCCAGTGAGAAAAGAACAATTTTAGATTTTTTCAAAATGCCCCCAAAACTTCAACGTTTTCCATAGCCGGCATCATAAAAAAGTCAGTTTTTGACCCAAAAATCAACTTCACCAAATTTGCTCAAAAGTTCACACGAGGTGCCTAGAGGCCAGAATTGAATTCCCTGAAGAGTTCAACTCATTACATTCAGTATCCAGTGAGAAAAGAACAATTTTAGATTTTTTACAAAATGCCCCCAAAACTTCAACGTTTTCCATAGCCGGCATCATAAAAAAAGTCAGTTTTTGACCCAAAAATCCAACTTCACCAAATTTGCTCAAAAGTTCACACGAGGTGCCTAGAGGCCAGAATTGAATTCCCTGAAGAGTTCAACTCATTACATTCAGTATCCAGTGAGAAAAGAACAATTTTAGATTTTTTACAAAATGCCCCAAAACTTCAACGTTTTCCATAGCCGGCATCATAAAAAAAGTCAGTTTTTGACCCAAAAATCCAACTTCACCAAATTTGCTCAAAAGTTCACACGAGGTGCCTAGAGGCCAGAATTGAATTCCCTGAAGAGTTCAACTCATTACATTCAGTATCCAGTGAGAAAAGAACAATTTTAGATTTTTTACAAAATGCCCCCAAAACTTCAACGTTTTCCATAGCCGGCATCATAAAAAAGTCAGTTTTTGACCCAAAAATCCAACTTCACCAAATTTGCTCAAAAGTTCACACGAGGTGCCTAGAGGCCAGAATTGAATTCCCTGAAGAGTTCAACTCATTACATTCAGTATCCAGTGAGAAAAGAACAATTTTAGATTTTTTACAAAATGCCCCAAAACTTCAACGTTTTCCATAGCCGGCATCATAAAAAAAGTCAGTTTTTGACCCAAAAATCCAACTTCACCAAATTTGCTCAAAGTTCACACGAGGTGCCTAGAGGCCAGAATTGAATTCCCTGAAGAGTTCAACTCATTACATTCAGTATCCAGTGAGAAAAGAACAATTTTAGATTTTTACAAAATGCCCCAAAACTTCAACGTTTTCCATAGCCGGCATCATAAAAAAAGTCAGTTTTTGACCCAAAAATCCAACTTCACCAAATTTGCTCAAAAGTTCACACGAGGTGCCTAGAGGCCAGAATTGAATTCCCTGAAGAGTTCAACTCATTACATTCAGTATCCAGTGAGAAAAGAACAATTTTAGATTTTTTACAAAATGCCCCCAAAACTTCAACGTTTTCCATAGCCGGCATCATCAAAAGTCAGTTTTTGACCCAAAAATCCAACTTCACAAATTTGCTCAAAAGTTCACACGAGGTGCCTAGAGGCCAGAATTGAATTCCCTGAAGAGTTCAACTCATTACATTCAGTATCCAGTGAGAAAAGAACAATTTAGATTTTTTACAAAATGCCCCCAAAACTTCAACGTTTTCCATAGCCGGCATCATAAAAAAAGTCAGTTTTTGACCCAAAAATCCAACTTCACCAAATTTGCTCAAAAGTTCACACGAGGTGCCTAGAGGCCAGAATTGAATTCCCTGAAGAGTTCAACTCATTACATTCAGTATCCAGTGAGAAAAGACAATTTTAGATTTTTTACAAAATGCCCCAAAACTTCAACGTTTTCCATAGCCGGCATCATAAAAAAGTCAGTTTTTTGACCCAAAAATCCAACTTCACCAAATTTGCTCAAAAGTTCACACGAGGTGCCTAGAGGCCAGAATTGAATTCCCTGAAGAGTTCAACTCATTACATTCAGTATCCAGTGAGAAAAGAACAATTTTAGATTTTTTACAAAATGCCCCAAAACTTCAACGTTTTCCATAGCCGGCATCATAAAAAAAGTCAGTTTTTGACCCAAAAATCCAACTTCACCAAATTTGCTCAAAGTTCACACGAGGTGCCTAGAGGCCAGAATTGAATTCCCTGAAGAGTTCAACTCATTACATTCAGTATCCAGTGAGAAAAGAACAATTTTAGATTTTTTACAAAATGCCCCAAAACTTCAACGTTTTCCATAGCCGGCATCATAAAAAAGTCAGTTTTGACCCAAAAATCCAACTTCACAAATTTGCTCAAAAGTTCACACGAGGTGCCTAGAGGCCAGAATTGAATTCCCTGAAGAGTTCAACTCATTACATTCAGTATCCAGTGAGAAAAGAACAATTTTAGATTTTTTACAAAATGCCCCCAAAACTTCAACGTTTTCCATAGCCGCATCATAAAAAAGTCAGTTTTTGACCCAAAAATCCAACTTCACCAAATTTGCTCAAAAGTTCACACGAGGTGCCTAGAGGCCAGAATTGAATTCCCTGAAGAGTTCAACTCATTACATTCAGTATCCAGTGAGAAAAGAACAATTTTAGATTTTTTACAAAATGCCCCAAAACTTCAACGTTTTCCATAGCCGGCATCATAAAAAAAGTCAGTTTTTGACCCAAAAATCCAACTTCACCAAATTTGCTCAAAAGTTCACACGAGTGTGCCTAGAGGCCAGAATTGAATTCCCTGAAGAGTTCAACTCATTACATTCAGTATCCAGTGAGAAAAGAACAATTTTAGATTTTTACAAATGCCCCAAAACTTCAACGTTTTCCATAGCCGGCATCATCAAAAAAGTTTTTGACCCAAAATCCAACTTCACAAATTTGCTCAAAAGTTCACACGAGGTGCCTAGAGGCCAGAATTGAATTCCCTGAAGAGTTCAACTCATTACATTCAGTATCCAGTGAGAAAAGAACAATTTTAGATTTTTTACAAAATGCCCCCAAAACTTCAACGTTTTCCATAGCCGGCATCATAAAAAAGTCAGTTTTTGACCCAAAAATCCAACTTCACCAAATTGCTCAAAAGTTCACACGAGGTGCCTAGAGGCCAGAATTGAATTCCCTGAAGAGTTCAACTCATTACATTCAGTATCCAGTGAGAAAAGAACAATTTTAGATTTTTTACAAAATGCCCCCAAAACTTCAACGTTTTCCATAGCCGGCATCATAAAAAGTCAGTTTTTGACCCAAAAATCCAACTTCACCAAATTTGCTCAAAAGTTCACACGAGGTGCCTAGAGGCCAGAATTGAATTCCCTGAAGAGTTCAACTCATTACATTCAGTATCCAGTGAGAAAAGAACAATTTTAGATTTTTTACAAAATGCCCCCAAAACTTCAACGTTTTCCATAGCCGGCATCATAAAAAAAGTCAGTTTTTGACCCAAAAATCCAACTTCACCAAATTTGCTCAAAAGTTCACACGAGGTGCCTAGAGGCCAGAATTGAATTCCCTGAAGAGTTCAACTCATTACATTCAGTATCCAGTGAGAAAAGAACAATTTTAGATTTTTACAAAATGCCCCCAAAACTTCAACGTTTTCCATAGCCGGCATCATAAAAAAAGTCAGTTTTTGACCCAAAAATCCAACTTCACCAAATTTGCTCAAAAGTTCACACGAGGTGCCTAGAGGCCAGAATTGAATTCCCTGAAGAGTTCAACTCATTACATTCAGTATCCAGTGAGAAAAGAACAATTTTAGATTTTTTACAAAATGCCCCAAAACTTCAACGTTTTCCATAGCCGGCATCATCAAAAAAGTCAGTTTTTGACCCAAAAATCCAACTTCACCAAATTTGCTCAAAGTTCACACGAGGTGCCTAGAGGCCAGAATTGAATTCCTGAAGAGTTCAACTCATTACATTCAGTATCCAGTGAGAAAAGAACAATTTTAGATTTTTTTACAAAATGCCCCAAAACTTCAACGTTTTCCATAGCCGGCATCATAAAAAAGTCAGTTTTTGACCCAAAAATCCAACTCACCAATTTGCTCAAAAAGTTCACAGGAGGTGCTAGAGGCCAGAATTGAATTCCCTGAAGAGTTCAACTCATTACATTCAGTATCCAGTGAGAAAAGAACAATTTTAGATTTTTTACAAAATGCCCCCAAACTTCAACGTTTTCCATAGCCGGCATCATCAAAAAAGTCAGTTTTTGACCCAAAAATCCAACTTCACCAAATTTGCTCAAAAGTTCACACGAGGTGCCTAGAGGCCAGAATTGAATTCCCTGAAGAGTTCAACTCATTACATTCAGTATCCAGTGAGAAAAGAACAATTTTAGATTTTTTTACAAAATGCCCCAAAACTTCAACGTTTTCCATAGCCGGCATCATAAAAAAGTCAGTTTTTGACCCAAAAATCCAACTTCACCAAATTTGCTCAAAAGTTCACACGAGGTGCCTAGAGGCCAGAATTGAATTCCCTGAAGAGTTCAACTCATTACATTCAGTATCCAGTGAGAAAAGAACAATTTTAGATTTTTACAAAATGCCCCAAAACTTCAACGTTTTCCATAGCCGGCATCATAAAAAAAGTCAGTTTTTGACCCAAAAATCCAACTTCACCAAATTTGCTCAAAAGTTCACACGAGGTGCCTAGAGGCCAGAATTGAATTCCCTGAAGAGTTCAACTCATTACATTCAGTATCCAGTGAGAAAAGAACAATTTAGATTTTTTTAAAATGCCCCCAAAACTTCAACGTTTTCCATAGCCGGCATCATCAAAAAAGTCAGTTTTTGACCCAAAAATCCAACTTCACCAAATTTGCTCAAAAGTTCACACGAGGTGCCTAGAGGCCAGAATTGAATTCCCTGAAGAGTTCAACTCATTACATTCAGTATCCAGTGAGAAAAGAACAATTTTAGATTTTTTACAAAATGCCCCCAAAACTTCAACGTTTTCCATAGCCGGCATCATAAAAAAAGTCAGTTTTTGACCCAAAAATCCAACTTCAACAAATTTGCTCAAAAGTTCACACGAGGTGCCTAGAGGCCAGAATTGAATTCCCTGAAGAGTTCAACTCATTACATTCAGTATCCAGTGAGAAAAGAACAATTTTAGATTTTTTACAAAATGCCCCAAAACTTCAACGTTTTCCATAGCCGGCATCATAAAAAAAGTCAGTTTTTGACCCAAAAATCCAACTTCACCAAATTTGCTCAAAAGTTCACACGAGGTGCCTAGAGGCCAGAATTGAATTCCCTGAAGAGTTCAACTCATTACATTCAGTATCCAGTGAGAAAAGAACAATTTTAGATTTTTACAAAATGCCCCCAAAACTTCAACGTTTTCCATAGCCGGCATCATAAAAAAAGTCAGTTTTTGACCCAAAATCCAAACTTCACCAAATTTGCTCAAAAGTTCACACGAGGTGCCTAGAGGCCAGAATTGAATTCCCTGAAGAGTTCAACTCATTACATTCAGTATCCAGTGAGAAAAGAACAATTTTAGATTTTTACAAAATGCCCCAAAACTTCAACGTTTTCCATAGCCGGCATCATAAAAAAGTCAGTTTTTGACCCAAAAATCCAACTTCACCAAATTTGCTCAAAAGTTCACACGAGGTGCCTAGAGGCCAGAATTGAATTCCCTGAAGAGTTCAACTCATTACATTCAGTATCCAGTGAGAAAAGAACAATTTTAGATTTTTTACAAAATGCCCCCAAACTTCAACGTTTTCCATAGCCGGCATCATAAAAAAAGTCAGTTTTTGACCCAAAAATCCAACTTCACCAAATTTGCTCAAAAGTTCACACGAGGTGCCTAGAGGCCAGAATTGAATTCCCTGAAGAGTTCAACTCATTACATTCAGTATCCAGTGAGAAAAGACAATTTTAGATTTTTTACAAAATGCCCCAAAACTTCAACGTTTTCCATAGCCGGCATCATAAAAAAAGTCAGTTTTTGACCCAAAAATCCAACTTCACCAAATTTGCTCAAAAGTTCACACGAGGTGCCTAGAGGCCAGAATTGAATTCCCTGAAGAGTTCAACTCATTACATTCAGTATCCAGTGAGAAAAGAACAATTTTAGATTTTTTACAAAATGCCCCCAAAACTTCAACGTTTTCCATAGCCGGCATCATAAAAAAAGTCAGTTTTTGACCCAAAAATCCAACTTCACCAAATTTGCTCAAAGTTCACACGAGGTGCCTAGAGGCCAGAATTGAATTCCCTGAAGAGTTCAACTCATTACATTCAGTATCCAGTGAGAAAAGAACAATTTTAGATTTTTTACAAAATGCCCCCAAAACTTCAACGTTTTCCATAGCCGGCATCATAAAAAAAGTCAGTTTTTGACCCAAAAATCCAACTTCACCAAATTTGCTCAAAAGTTCACACGAGGTGCCTAGAGGCCAGAATTGAATTCCCTGAAGAGTTCAACTCATTACATTCAGTATCCAGTGAGAAAAGAACAATTTTAGATTTTTTACAAAATGCCCCCAAACTTCAACGTTTTCCATAGCCGGCATCATAAAAAAAGTCAGTTTTTGACCCAAAAATCCAACTTCACCAAATTTGCTCAAAAGTTCACACGAGGTGCCTAGAGGCCAGAATTGAATTCCCTGAAGAGTTCAACTCATTACATTCAGTATCCAGTGAGAAAAGAACAATTTTAGATTTTTTACAAAATGCCCAAAACTTCAACGTTTTCCATAGCCGGCATCATAAAAAAAGTCAGTTTTTGACCCAAAAATCCAACTTCCAAAATTTGCTCAAAGTTCACACGAGGTGCCTAGAGGCCAGAATTGAATTCCCTGAAGAGTTCAACTCATTACATTCAGTATCCAGTGAGAAAAGAACAATTTTAGATTTTTTTACAAAATGCCCCAAAACTTCAACGTTTTCCATAGCCGGCATCATCAAAAAAGTCAGTTTTTGACCCAAAAATCCAACTTCACCAAATTTGCTCAAAAGTTCACACGAGGTGCCTAGAGGCCAGAATTGAATTCCTGAAGAGTTCAACTCATTACATTCAGTATCCAGTGAGAAAAGAACAATTTTAGATTTTTTACAAAATGCCCCCAAAACTTCAACGTTTTCCATAGCCGGCATCATAAAAAAAGTCAGTTTTTGACCCAAAAATCCAACTTCACCAAATTTGCTCAAAAGTTCACACGAGGTGCCTAGAGGCCAGAATTGAATTCCCTGAAGAGTTCAACTCATTACATTCAGTATCCAGTGAGAAAAGAACAATTTAGATTTTTTACAAAATGCCCCCAAACTTCAACGTTTTCCATAGCCGGCATCATCAAAAAAGTCAGTTTTTGACCCAAAATCCAACTTCACCAAATTTGCTCAAAAGTTCACACGAGGTGCCTAGAGGCCAGAATTGAATTCCCTGAAGAGTTCAACTCATTACATTCAGTATCCAGTGAGAAAAGAACAATTTAGATTTTTTACAAAATGCCCCCAAACTTCAACGTTTTCCATAGCCGGCATCATAAAAAGTCAGTTTTTGACCCAAAAATCCAACTTCACCAAATTTGCTCAAAAGTTCACACGAGGTGCCTAGAGGCCAGAATTGAATTCCCTGAAGAGTTCAACTCATTACATTCAGTATCCAGTGAGAAAAGAACAATTTTAGATTTTTTACAAAATGCCCCAAAACTTCAACGTTTTCCATAGCCGGCATCATCAAAAAAGTCAGTTTTTGACCCAAAAATCCAACTTCACCAATTTGCTCAAAAGTTCACACGAGGTGCCTAGAGGCCAATTGAATTCCCTGAAGAGTTCAACTCATTACATTCAGTATCCAGTGAGAAAAGAACAATTTTAGATTTTTTACAAAATGCCCCAAAACTTCAACGTTTTCCATAGCCGGCATCATAAAAAAAGTCAGTTTTTGACCCAAAAATCCAACTTCACCAAATTTGCTCAAAAGTTCACACGAGGTGCCTAGAGGCCAGAATTGAATTCCCTGAAGAGTTCAACTCATTACATTCAGTATCCAGTGAGAAAAGAACAATTTTAGATTTTTTACAAAATGCCCCAAAACTTCAACGTTTTCCATAGCCGGCATCATAAAAAAAGTCAGTTTTTGACCCAAAAATCCAACTTCACCAAATTTGCTCAAAAGTTCACACGAGGTGCCTAGAGGCCAGAATTGAATTCCCTGAAGAGTTCAACTCATTACATTCAGTATCCAGTGAGAAAAGAACAATTTTAGATTTTTTACAAAATGCCCCAAAACTTCAACGTTTTCCATAGCCGGCATCATCAAAAAAGTCAGTTTTTGACCCAAAAATCCAACTTCACAAAATTTGCTCAAAAGTTCACACGAGGTGCCTAGAGGCCAGAATTGAATTCCCTGAAGAGTTCAACTCATTACATTCAGTATCCAGTGAGAAAAGACAATTTTAGATTTTTTAAAAATGCCCCAAAACTTCAACGTTTTCCATAGCCGGCATCATAAAAAAGTCAGTTTTTGACCCAAAAATCCAACTTCACCAAATTTGCTCAAAAGTTCACACGAGGTGCCTAGAGGCCAGAATTGAATTCCCTGAAGAGTTCAACTCATTACATTCAGTATCCAGTGAGAAAAGAACAATTTTATTTTTTACAAAATGCCCCAAAACTTCAACGTTTTCCATAGCCGGCATCATAAAAAAAGTCAGTTTTTGACCCAAAATCCAACTTCACCAAATTTGCTCAAAAGTTCACACGAGGTGCCTAGAGGCCAGAATTGAATTCCCTGAAGAGTTCAACTCATTACATTCAGTATCCAGTGAGAAAAGAACAATTTAGATTTTTACAAAATGCCCCCAAAACTTCAACGTTTTCCATAGCCGGCATCATAAAAAAAGTCAGTTTTTGACCCAAAAATCCAACTTCACCAAATTTGCTCAAAAGTTCACACGAGGTGCCTAGAGGCCAGAATTGAATTCCCTGAAGAGTTCAACTCATTACATTCAGTATCCAGTGAGAAAAGAACAATTTTAGATTTTTTACAAAATGCCCCCAAAACTTCAACGTTTTCCATAGCCGGCATCATAAAAAAAGTCAGTTTTTGACCCAAAAATCCAACTTCACCAAATTTGCTCAAAAGTTCACACGAGGTGCCTAGAGGCCAGAATTGAATTCCCTGAAGAGTTCAACTCATTACATTCAGTATCCAGTGAGAAAAGAACAATTTTAGATTTTTTACAAAATGCCCCAAAACTTCAACGTTTTCCATAGCCGGCATCATAAAAAAAGTCAGTTTTTGACCCAAAAATCCAACTTCACCAAATTTGCTCAAAAGTTCACACGAGGTGCCTAGAGGCCAGAATTGAATTCCCTGAAGAGTTCAACTCATTACATTCAGTATCCAGTGAGAAAAGAACAATTTTAGATTTTTACAAAATGCCCCCAAAACTTCAACGTTTTCCATAGCCGGCATCATAAAAAAGTCAGTTTTTGACCCAAAAATCCAACTTCACCAAATTTGCTCAAAAGTTCACACGAGGTGCCTAGAGGCCAGAATTGAATTCCCTGAAGAGTTCAACTCATTACATTCAGTATCCAGTGAGAAAAGAACAATTTTAGATTTTTTACAAAATGCCCCAAAACTTCAACGTTTTCCATAGCCGGCATCATAAAAAAAGTCAGTTTTTGACCCAAAAATCCAACTTCACCAAATTTGCTCAAAAGTTCACACGAGGTGCCTAGAGGCCAGAATTGAATTCCCTGAAGAGTTCAACTCATTACATTCAGTATCCAGTGAGAAAAGAACAATTTTAGATTTTTTACAAAATGCCCCAAAACTTCAACGTTTTCCATAGCCGGCATCATAAAAAAGTCAGTTTTTGACCCAAAAATCCAACTTCACCAAATTTGCTCAAAAGTTCACACGAGGTGCCTAGAGGCCAGAATTGAATTCCCTGAAGAGTTCAACTCATTACATTCAGTATCCAGTGAGAAAAGAACAATTTTAGATTTTTTACAAAATGCCCCCAAAACTTCAACGTTTTCCATAGCCGGCATCATCAAAAAGTCAGTTTTTGACCCAAAAATCCAACTTCACCAAATTTGCTCAAAAGTTCACACGAGGTGCCTAGAGGCCAGAATTGAATTCCCTGAAGAGTTCAACTCATTACATTCAGTATCCAGTGAGAAAAGAACAATTTTAGATTTTTTACAAAATGCCCCCAAAACTTCAACGTTTTCCATAGCCGGCATCATAAAAAAAGTCAGTTTTTGACCCAAAAATCCAACTTCACCAATTTGCTCAAAAGTTCACACGAGGTGCCTAGAGGCCAGAATTGAATTCCCTGAAGAGTTCAACTCATTACATTCAGTATCCAGTGAGAAAAGAACAATTTTAGATTTTTTACAAAATGCCCCAAAACTTCAACGTTTTCCATAGCCGGCATCATAAAAAAAGTCAGTTTTTGACCCAAAAATCCAACTTCACCAAATTTGCTCAAAAGTTCACACGAGGTGCCTAGAGGCCAGAATTGAATTCCCTGAAGAGTTCAACTCATTACATTCAGTATCCAGTGAGAAAAGAACAATTTAGATTTTTTACAAAATGCCCCCAAAACTTCAACGTTTTCCATAGCCGGCATCATAAAAAAAGTCAGTTTTTGACCCAAAAATCCAACTTCACCAAATTTGCTCAAAAGTTCACACGAGGTGCCTAGAGGCCAGAATTGAATTCCCTGAAGAGTTCAACTCATTACATTCAGTATCCAGTGAGAAAAGAACAATTTTAGATTTTTTACAAAATGCCCCCAAAACTTCAACGTTTTCCATAGCCGGCATCATAAAAAAAGTCAGTTTTTGACCCAAAAATCCAACTTCACCAAATTTGCTCAAAGTTCACACGAGGTGCCTAGAGGCCAGAATTGAATTCCCTGAAGAGTTCAACTCATTACATTCAGTATCCAGTGAGAAAAGAACAATTTTAGATTTTTTACAAAATGCCCCCAAAACTTCAACGTTTTCCATAGCCGGCATCATAAAAAAAGTCAGTTTTTGACCCAAAAATCCAACTTCACCAATTTGCTCAAAAGTTCACACGAGGTGCCTAGAGGCCAGAATTGAATTCCCTGAAGAGTTCAACTCATTACATTCAGTATCCAGTGAGAAAAGAACAATTTTAGATTTTTACAAAATGCCCCCAAAACTTCAACGTTTTCCATAGCCGGCATCATCAAAAAAGTCAGTTTTTGACCCAAAAATCCAACTTCACCAAATTTGCTCAAAAGTTCACACGAGGTGCCTAGAGGCCAGAATTGAATTCCCTGAAGAGTTCAACTCATTACATTCAGTATCCAGTGAGAAAAGAACAATTTTAGATTTTTTACAAAATGCCCCCAAAACTTCAACGTTTTCCATAGCCGGCATCATCAAAAAAGTCAGTTTTTGACCCAAAAATCCAACTTCACCAAATTTGCTCAAAAGTTCACACGAGGTGCCTAGAGGCCAGAATTGAATTCCCTGAAGAGTTCAACTCATTACATTCAGTATCCAGTGAGAAAAGAACAATTTTAGATTTTTTACAAAATGCCCCCAAAACTTCAACGTTTTCCATAGCCGGCATCATCAAAAAAGTCAGTTTTTGACCCAAAAATCCAACTTCACCAAATTTGCTCAAAAGTTCACACGAGGTGCCTAGAGGCCAGAATTGAATTCCCTGAAGAGTTCAACTCATTACATTCAGTATCCAGTGAGAAAAGAACAATTTTAGATTTTTTACAAAATGCCCCCAAAACTTCAACGTTTTCCATAGCCGGCATCATAAAAAAGTCAGTTTTTGACCCAAAAATCCAACTTCACAAATTTGCTCAAAAGTTCACACGAGGTGCCTAGAGGCCAGAATTGAATTCCCTGAAGAGTTCAACTCATTACATTCAGTATCCAGTGAGAAAAGAACAATTTTAGATTTTTTACAAAATGCCCCCAAAACTTCAACGTTTTCCATAGCCGGCATCATAAAAAAAGTCAGTTTTTGACCCAAAAATCCAACTTCACCAAATTTGCTCAAAAGTTCACACGAGGTGCCTAGAGGCCAGAATTGAATTCCCTGAAGAGTTCAACTCATTACATTCAGTATCCAGTGAGAAAAGAACAATTTAGATTTTTTATTCCAAAATGCCCCAAACTTCAACGTTTTCCATAGCCGGCATCATAAAAAAGTCAGTTTTTGACCCAAAAATCCAACTTCACCAAATTTGCTCAAAAGTTCACACGAGGTGCCTAGAGGCCAGAATTGAATTCCCTGAAGAGTTCAACTCATTACATTCAGTATCCAGTGAGAAAAGAACAATTTAGATTTTTTACAAAATGCCCCCAAAACTTCAACGTTTTCCATAGCCGGCATCATAAAAAAAGTCAGTTTTTGACCCAAAAATCCAACTTCACCAAATTTGCTCAAAAGTTCACACGAGGTGCCTAGAGGCCAGAATTGAATTCCCTGAAGAGTTCAACTCATTACATTCAGTATCCAGTGAGAAAAGAAAATTTTAGATTTTTTACAAAATGCCCCAAAACTTCAACGTTTTCCATAGCCGGCATCATAAAAAAGTCAGTTTTTGACCCAAAAATCCAACTTCACAAAATTTGCTCAAAGTTCACACGAGGTGCCTAGAGGCCAGAATTGAATTCCTGAAGAGTTCAACTCATTACATTCAGTATCCAGTGAGAAAAGAACAATTTTAGATTTTTTACAAAATGCCCCCAAACTTCAACGTTTTCCATAGCCGGCATCATAAAAAAAGTCAGTTTTTGACCCAAAAATCCAACTTCACCAATTTGCTCAAAAGTTCACACGAGGTGCCTAGAGGCCAGAATTGAATTCCCTGAAGAGTTCAACTCATTACATTCAGTATCCAGTGAGAAAAGAACAATTTTAGATTTTTTACAAAATGCCCCAAAACTTCAACGTTTTCCATAGCCGGCATCATAAAAAAAGTCAGTTTTTGACCCAAAAATCCAACTTCACCAAATTTGCTCAAAAGTTCACACGAGGTGCCTAGAGGCCAGAATTGAATTCCCTGAAGAGTTCAACTCATTACATTCAGTATCCAGTGAGAAAAGAACAATTTAGATTTTTTACAAAATGCCCCAAAACTTCAACGTTTTCCATAGCCGGCATCATAAAAAAGTCAGTTTTTGACCAAAAAATCCAACTTCACCAAATTTGCTCAAAAGTTCACACGAGGTGCCTAGAGGCCAGAATTGAATTCCCTGAAGAGTTCAACTCATTACATTCAGTATCCAGTGAGAAAAGAACAATTTTAGATTTTTTACAAAATGCCCCCAAAACTTCAACGTTTTCCATAGCCGGCATCATAAAAAAAGTCAGTTTTTGACCCAAAAATCCAACTTCACCAAATTTGCTCAAAAGTTCACACGAGGTGCCTAGAGGCCAGAATTGAATTCCCTGAAGAGTTCAACTCATTACATTCAGTATCCAGTGAGAAAAGAACAATTTTAGATTTTTTACAAAATGCCCCAAAACTTCAACGTTTTCCATAGCCGGCATCATAAAAAAAGTCAGTTTTTTGACCCAAAAATCCAACTTCACCAAATTTGCTCAAAAGTTCACACGAGGTGCCTAGAGGCCAGAATTGAATTCCCTGAAGAGTTCAACTCATTACATTCAGTATCCAGTGAGAAAGAACAATTTTAGATTTTTTACAAAATGCCCCCAAAACTTCAACGTTTTCCATAGCCGGCATCATAAAAAAAGTCAGTTTTTGACCCAAAAATCCAACTTCACCAAATTTGCTCAAAAGTTCACACGAGGTGCCTAGAGGCCAGAATTGAATTCCTGAAGAGTTCAACTCATTACATTCAGTATCCAGTGAGAAAAGAACAATTTTAGATTTTTTACAAAATGCCCCCAAAACTTCAACGTTTTCCATAGCCGGCATCATAAAAAAAGTCAGTTTTTGACCCAAAAATCCAACTTCACCAAATTTGCTCAAAAGTTCACACGAGGTGCCTAGAGGCCAGAATTGAATTCCCTGAAGAGTTCAACTCATTACATTCAGTATCCAGTGAGAAAAGAACAATTTTAGATTTTTTACAAAATGCCCCAAAACTTCAACGTTTTCCATAGCCGGCATCATCAAAAAAGTCAGTTTTTGACCCAAAAATCCAACTTCAAATTTGCTCAAAAGTTCACACGAGGTGCCTAGAGGCCAGAATTGAATTCCCTGAAGAGTTCAACTCATTACATTCAGTATCCAGTGAGAAAAGAACAATTTTAGATTTTTTACAAAATGCCCCCAAACTTCAACGTTTTCCATAGCCGGCATCATAAAAAAAGTCAGTTTTTGACCCAAAAATCCAACTTCACCAAATTTGCTCAAAAGTTCACACGAGGTGCCTAGAGGCCAGAATTGAATTCCCTGAAGAGTTCAACTCATTACATTCAGTATCCAGTGAGAAAAGAACAATTTTAGATTTTTTACAAATGCCCCAAAACTTCAACGTTTTCCATAGCCGGCATCATAAAAAAGTCAGTTTTGACCCAAAAATCCAACTTCACCAAATTTGCTCAAAAGTTCACACGAGGTGCCTAGAGGCCAGAATTGAATTCCCTGAAGAGTTCAACTCATTACATTCAGTATCCAGTGAGAAAAGAACAATTTTAGATTTTTTACAAAATGCCCCCAAAACTTCAACGTTTTCCATAGCCGGCATCATAAAAAAGTCAGTTTTTGACCCAAAAATCCAACTTCACCAAATTTGCTCAAAAGTTCACACGAGGTGCCTAGAGGCCAGAATTGAATTCCCTGAAGAGTTCAACTCATTACATTCAGTATCCAGTGAGAAAAGAACAATTTTAGATTTTTTACAAAATGCCCCCAAAACTTCAACGTTTTCCATAGCCGGCATCATAAAAAAAGTCAGTTTTTGACCCAAAAATCCAACTTCACCAAATTTGCTCAAAAGTTCACACGAGGTGCCTAGAGGCCAGAATTGAATTCCCTGAAGAGTTCAACTCATTACATTCAGTATCCAGTGAGAAAAGACAATTTTAGATTTTTTACAAAATGCCCCCAAAACTTCAACGTTTTCCATAGCCGGCATCATAAAAAAAGTCAGTTTTTGACCCAAAAATCCAACTTCACCAAATTTGCTCAAAAGTTCACACGAGGTGCCTAGAGGCCAGAATTGAATTCCCTGAAGAGTTCAACTCATTACATTCAGTATCCAGTGAGAAAAGAACAATTTTAGATTTTTTACAAAATGCCCCCAAAACTTCAACGTTTTCCATAGCCGGCATCATCAAAAAAGTCAGTTTTTGACCCAAAAATCCAACTTCACCAAATTTGCTCAAAAGTTCACACGGGTGCCTAGAGGCCAGAATTGAATTTCCTGAAGAGTTCAACTCATTACATTCAGTATCCAGTGAGAAAAGAACAATTTTAGATTTTTTACAAAATGCCCCCAAAACTTCAACGTTTTCCATAGCCGGCATCATCAAAAAAGTCAGTTTTTGACCCAAAAATCCAACTTCACCAAATTTGCTCAAAAGTTCACACGAGGTGCCTAGAGGCCAGAATTGAATTCCCTGAAGAGTTCAACTCATTACATTCAGTATCCAGTGAGAAAAGAACAATTTTAGATTTTTTACAAAATGCCCCCAAAACTTCAACGTTTTCCATAGCCGGCATCATCAAAAAAGTCAGTTTTTGACCAAAAATCCAACTTCACCAAATTTGCTCAAAAGTTCACACGAGGTGCCTAGAGGCCAGAATTGAATTCCTGAAGAGTTCAACTCATTACATTCAGTATCCAGTGAGAAAAGAACAATTTTAGATTTTTTACAAAATGCCCCCAAAACTTCAACGTTTTCCATAGCCGGCATCATAAAAAAAGTCAGTTTTTGACCCAAAAATCCAACTTCACCAAATTTGCTCAAAAGTTCACACAGGTGCCTAGAGGCCAGAATTGAATTCCTGAAGAGTTCAACTCATTACATTCAGTATCCAGTGAGAAAAGAACAATTTTGATTTTTTACAAAATGCCCCAAAACTTCAACGTTTTCCATAGCCGGCATCATAAAAAAAGTCAGTTTTTGACCCAAAAATCCAACTTCACCAAATTTGCTCAAAAGTTCACACGAGGTGCCTAGAGGCCAGAATTGAATTCCCTGAAGAGTTCAACTCATTACATTCAGTATCCAGTGAGAAAAGAACAATTTTAGATTTTTTAAAAAATGCCCCAAAACTTCAACGTTTTCCATAGCCGGCATCATAAAAAAAGTCAGTTTTTGACCCAAAAATCCAACTTCACCAAATTTGCTCAAAAGTTCACACGAGGTGCCTAGAGGCCAGAATTGAATTCCCTGAAGAGTTCAACTCATTACATTCAGTATCCAGTGAGAAAAGAACAATTTTAGATTTTTTACAAAATGCCCCCAAAACTTCAACGTTTTCCATAGCCGGCATCATAAAAAAAGTCAGTTTTTGACCCAAAAATCCAACTTCACCAAATTTGCTCAAAAGTTCACACGAGGTGCCTAGAGGCCAGAATTGAATTCCCTGAAGAGTTCAACTCATTACATTCAGTATCCAGTGAGAAAAGAACAATTTTAGATTTTTTACAAAATGCCCCAAAACTTCAACGTTTTCCATAGCCGGCATCATAAAAAAAGTCAGTTTTTGACCCAAAAATCCAACTTCACCAAATTTGCTCAAAAGTTCACACGAGGTGCCTAGAGGCCAGAATTGAATTCCCTGAAGAGTTCAACTCATTACATTCAGTATCCAGTGAGAAAAGAACAATTTTAGATTTTTTACAAAATGCCCCCAAAACTTCAACGTTTTCCATAGCCGGCATCATAAAAAAAGTCAGTTTTTGACCCAAAAATCCAACTTCACCAAATTTGCTCAAAAGTTCACACGAGGTGCCTAGAGGCCAGAATTGAATTCCCTGAAGAGTTCAACTCATTACATTCAGTATCCAGTGAGAAAAGAACAATTTTAGATTTTTTACAAAATGCCCCCAAAACTTCAACGTTTTCCATAGCCGGCATCATCAAAAAAGTCAGTTTTTGACCAAAAATCCAACTTCACCAAATTTGCTCAAAAGTTCACACGAGGTGCCTAGAGGCCAGAATTGAATTCCCTGAAGAGTTCAACTCATTACATTCAGTATCCAGTGAGAAAAGAACAATTTTAGATTTTTTACAAAATGCCCCCAAAACTTCAACGTTTTCCATAGCCGGCATCATCAAAAAAGTCAGTTTTTGACCCAAAAATCCAACTTCACCAAATTTGCTCAAAAGTTCACACGAGGTGCCTAGAGGCCAGAATTGAATTCCCTGAAGAGTTCAACTCATTACATTCAGTATCCAGTGAGAAAAGAACAATTTTAGATTTTTTACAAAATGCCCCAAAACTTCAACGTTTTCCATAGCCGGCATCATAAAAAAAGTCAGTTTTTGACCCAAAAATCCAACTTCACCAAATTTGCTCAAAAGTTCACACGAGGTGCCTAGAGGCCAGAATTGAATTCCCTGAAGAGTTCAACTCATTACATTCAGTATCCAGTGAGAAAAGAACAATTTTAGATTTTTTACAAAATGCCCCAAAACTTCAACGTTTTCCATAGCCGGCATCATCAAAAAGTCAGTTTTTGACCCCAAAAATCCAACTTCACCAAATTTGCTCAAAAGTTCACACGAGGTGCCTAGAGGCCAGAATTGAATTCCCTGAAGAGTTCAACTCATTACATTCAGTATCCAGTGAGAAAAGAACAATTTTAGATTTTTTACAAAATGCCCCCAAAACTTCAACGTTTTCCATAGCCGGCATCATAAAAAAAGTCAGTTTTTGACCCAAAAATCCAACTTCACCAAATTTGCTCAAAAGTTCACACGAGGTGCCTAGAGGCCAGAATTGAATTCCCTGAAGAGTTCAACTCATTACATTCAGTATCCAGTGAGAAAAGAACAATTTTAGATTTTTTTACAAAATGCCCCCAAAACTTCAACGTTTTCCATAGCCGGCATCATAAAAAAAGTCAGTTTTTGACCCAAAAATCCAACTTCACCAAATTTGCTCAAAAGTTCACACGAGGTGCCTAGAGGCCAGAATTGAATTCCCTGAAGAGTTCAACTCATTACATTCAGTATCCAGTGAGAAAAGAACAATTTTAGATTTTTTACAAAATGCCCCAAAACTTCAACGTTTTCCATAGCCGGCATCATAAAAAAAGTCAGTTTTTGACCCAAAAATCCAACTTCACCAAATTTGCTCAAAAGTTCACACGAGGTGCCTAGAGGCCAGAATTGAATTCCCTGAAGAGTTCAACTCATTACATTCAGTATCCAGTGAGAAAAGAACAATTTTAGATTTTTACAAAATGCCCCAAAACTTCAACGTTTTCCATAGCCGGCATCATAAAAAAAGTCAGTTTTTGACCCAAAAATCCAACTTCACCAAATTTGCTCAAAAGTTCACACGAGGTGCCTAGAGGCCAGAATTGAATTCCCTGAAGAGTTCAACTCATTACATTCAGTATCAGTGAGAAAAGAACAATTTTAGATTTTTTACAAAATGCCCCCAAAACTTCAACGTTTTCCATAGCCGGCATCATAAAAAAAGTCAGTTTTTGACCCAAAAATCCAACTTCACCAAATTTGCTCAAAGTTCACACGAGGTGCCTAGAGGCCAGAATTGAATTCCCTGAAGAGTTCAACTCATTACATTCAGTATCCAGTGAGAAAAGAACAATTTTAGATTTTTTACAAAATGCCCCCAAAACTTCAACGTTTTCCATAGCCGGCATCATAAAAAAAGTCAGTTTTTGACCCAAAAATCCAACTTCACCAAATTTGCTCAAAAGTTCACACGAGGTGCCTAGAGGCCAGAATTGAATTCCCTGAAGAGTTCAACTCATTACATTCAGTATCCAGTGAGAAAAGAACAATTTTAGATTTTTTACAAAATGCCCCCAAAACTTCAACGTTTTCCATAGCCGGCATCATAAAAAAGTCAGTTTTTGACCCAAAAATCCAACTTCACCAAATTTGCTCAAAAGTTCACACGAGGTGCCTAGAGGCCAGAATTGAATTCCCTGAAGAGTTCAACTCATTACATTCAGTATCCAGTGAGAAAAGAACAATTTTAGATTTTTTACAAAATGCCCCCAAAACTTCAACGTTTTCCATAGCCGGCATCATCAAAAAAGTCAGTTTTTGACCCAAAAATCCAACTTCACCAATTTGCTCAAAAGTTCACACGAGGTGCCTAGAGGCCAGAATTGAATTCCCTGAAGAGTTCAACTCATTACATTCAGTATCCAGTGAGAAAAGAACAATTTTAGATTTTTACAAAATGCCCCCAAAACTTCAACGTTTTCCATAGCCGGCATCATCAAAAAGTCAGTTTTTGACCCAAAAATCCAACTTCACCAAATTTGCTCAAAAGTTCACACGAGGTGCCTAGAGGCCAGAATTGAATTCCCTGAAGAGTTCAACTCATTACATTCAGTATCCAGTGAGAAAAGAACAATTTTAGATTTTTTACAAAATGCCCCCAAAACTTCAACGTTTTCCATAGCCGGCATCATAAAAAAGTCAGTTTTTGACCCAAAAATCCAACTTCACCAAATTTGCTCAAAAGTTCACACGAGGTGCCTAGAGGCCAGAATTGAATTCCCTGAAGAGTTCAACTCATTACATTCAGTATCCAGTGAGAAAAGAACAATTTTAGATTTTTTACAAAATGCCCCAAAACTTCAACGTTTTCCATAGCCGGCATCATCAAAAAAGTCAGTTTTTGACCCAAAAATCCAACTTCACCAATTTGCTCAAAAGTTCACACGAGGTGCCTAGAGGCCAGAATTGAATTCCCTGAAGAGTTCAACTCATTACATTCAGTATCCAGTGAGAAAAGAACAATTTTAGATTTTTACAAAATGCCCCAAAACTTCAACGTTTTCCATAGCCGGCATCATAAAAAAAGTCAGTTTTTGACCAAAAATCCAACTTCACCAAAAATTTGCTCAAAAGTTCACACGAGGTGCCTAGAGGCCAGAATTGAATTCCCTGAAGAGTTCAACTCATTACATTCAGTATCCAGTGAGAAAAGAACAATTTTAGATTTTTTAAAATGCCCCCAAAACTTCAACGTTTTCCATAGCCGGCATCATAAAAAAAGTCAGTTTTTGACCCAAAAATCCAACTTCACCAAATTTGCTCAAAAGTTCACACGAGGTGCCTAGAGGCCAGAATTGAATTCCCTGAAGAGTTCAACTCATTACATTCAGTATCCAGTGAGAAAAGAACAATTTAGATTTTTTACAAAATGCCCCAAAACTTCAACGTTTTCCATAGCCGGCATCATAAAAAAAGTCAGTTTTTGACCCAAAAATCCAACTTCACCAAATTTGCTCAAAAGTTCACACGAGGTGCTAGAGGCCAGAATTGAATTCCCTGAAGAGTTCAACTCATTACATTCAGTATCCAGTGAGAAAAGAACAATTTTAGATTTTTTACAAAATGCCCCAAAACTTCAACGTTTTCCATAGCCGGCATCATAAAAAAAGTCAGTTTTTGACCCAAAAATCCAACTTCACCAAATTTGCTCAAAAGTTCACGAGGTGCCTAGAGGCCAGAATTGAATTCCCTGAAGAGTTCAACTCATTACATTCAGTATCCAGTGAGAAAAGAACAATTTTAGATTTTTTACAAAATGCCCCAAAACTTCAACGTTTTCCATAGCCGGCATCATAAAAAAAGTCAGTTTTTGACCCAAAAATCCAACTTCACCAAATTTGCTCAAAAGTTCACACGAGGGTGCCTAGAGGCCAGAATTGAATTCCCTGAAGAGTTCAACTCATTACATTCAGTATCCAGTGAGAAAAGAACAATTTTAGATTTTTTACAAAATGCCCCCAAAACTTCAACGTTTTCCATAGCCGGCATCATAAAAAAAGTCAGTTTTTGACCCAAAAATCCAACTTCACCAAATTTGCTCAAAAGTTCACACGAGGTGCCTAGAGGCCAGAATTGAATTCCCTGAAGAGTTCAACTCATTACATTCAGTATCCAGTGAGAAAAGAACAATTTTAGATTTTTACAAAATGCCCCCAAAACTTCAACGTTTTCCATAGCCGGCATCATAAAAAAGTCAGTTTTTGACCCAAAAATCCAACTTCACCAAATTTGCTCAAAAGTTCACACGAGGTGCCTAGAGGCCAGAATTGAATTCCCTGAAGAGTTCAACTCATTACATTCAGTATCCAGTGAGAAAAGAACAATTTTAGATTTTTTTACAAAATGCCCCAAAACTTCAACGTTTTCCATAGCCGGCATCATAAAAAAAGTCAGTTTTTGACCCAAAAATCCAACTTCACCAAATTTGCTCAAAAGTTCACACGAGGTGCCTAGAGGCCAGAATTGAATTCCCTGAAGAGTTCAACTCATTACATTCAGTATCCAGTGAGAAAAGAACAATTTTAGATTTTTTACAAAATGCCCCCAAAACTTCAACGTTTTCCATAGCCGGCATCATAAAAAAAGTCAGTTTTTGACCCAAAAATCCAACTTCACCAAATTTGCTCAAAAGTTCACACGAGGTGCCTAGAGGCCAGAATTGAATTCCCTGAAGAGTTCAACTCATTACATTCAGTATCCAGTGAGAAAAGAACAATTTTAGATTTTTTACAAAATGCCCCCAAAACTTCAACGTTTTCCATAGCCGGCATCATAAAAAAAGTCAGTTTTTGACCCAAAAATCCAACTTCACCAAATTTGCTCAAAAGTTCACACGAGGTGCCTAGAGGCCAGAATTGAATTCCCTGAAGAGTTCAACTCATTACATTCAGTATCCAGTGAGAAAAGAACAATTTAGATTTTTTACAAAATGCCCCCAAAACTTCAACGTTTTCCATAGCCGGCATCATCAAAAAAGTCAGTTTTTGACCAAAAAATCCACTTCACCAAATTTGCTCAAAAGTTCACACGAGGTGCCTAGAGGCCAGAATTGAATTCCCTGAAGAGTTCAACTCATTACATTCAGTATCCAGTGAGAAAAGAACAATTTTAGATTTTTTTACAAAATGCCCCCAAAACTTCAACGTTTTCCATAGCCGGCATCATCAAAAAAGTCAGTTTTTGACCCAAAAATCCAACTTCACCAAATTTGCTCAAAAGTTCACACGAGGTGCCTAGAGGCCAGAATGAATTCCCTGAAGAGTTCAACTCATTACATTCAGTATCCAGTGAGAAAAGAACAATTTTATTTTTTACAAAATGCCCCAAAACTTCAACGTTTTCCATAGCCGGCATCATCAAAAAAAAAGTCAGTTTTTGACCCAAAAATCCAACTTCACCAAATTTGCTCAAAAGTTCACACGAGGTGCCTAGAGGCCAGAATTGAATTCCCTGAAGAGTTCAACTCATTACATTCAGTATCCAGTGAGAAAAGAACAATTTTAGATTTTTTACAAATGCCCCCAAAACTTCAACGTTTTCCATAGCCGGCATCATAAAAAAAGTCAGTTTTTGACCAAAAATCCAACTTCACCAAATTTGCTCAAAAGTTCACACGAGGTGCCTAGAGGCCAGAATTGAATTCCTGAAGAGTTCAACTCATTACATTCAGTATCCAGTGAGAAAAGAACAATTTTAGATTTTTTACAAAATGCCCCCAAAACTTCAACGTTTTCCATAGCCGGCATCATAAAAAAAGTCAGTTTTTGACCCAAAAATCCAACTTCACCAATTTGCTCAAAAGTTCACACGAGGTGCCTAGAGGCCAGAATTGAATTCCCTGAAGAGTTCAACTCATTACATTCAGTATCCAGTGAGAAAAGAACAATTTTAGATTTTTTACAAAATGCCCCAAAACTTCAACGTTTTCCATAGCCGGCATCATAAAAAAAGTCAGTTTTTGACCCAAAAATCCAACTTCACCAAATTTGCTCAAAAGTTCACACGAGGTGCCTAGAGGCCAGAATTGAATTCCCTGAAGAGTTCAACTCATTACATTCAGTATCCAGTGAGAAAAGAACAATTTTAGTTTTTACAAAATGCCCCCAAAACTTCAACGTTTTCCATAGCCGGCATCATAAAAAAAGTCAGTTTTTGACCCAAAAATCCAACTTCACCAAATTTGCTCAAAAGTTCACACGAGGTGCCTAGAGGCCAGAATTGAATTCCCTGAAGAGTTCAACTCATTACATTCAGTATCCAGTGAGAAAAGAACAATAGATTTTTTACAAAATGCCCCCAAAACTTCAACGTTTTCCATAGCCGGCATCATAAAAAAGTCAGTTTTTGACCCAAAAATCCAACTTCACCAAATTTGCTCAAAAGTTCACACGAGGTGCCTAGAGGCCAGAATTGAATTCCCTGAAGAGTTCAACTCATTACATTCAGTATCCAGTGAGAAAAGAACAATTTTAGATTTTTTACAAAATGCCCCCAAACTTCAACGTTTTCCATAGCCGGCATCATAAAAAAAAGTCAGTTTTTGACCCAAAATCCAACTTCACCAAATTTGCTCAAAAGTTCACACGAGGTGCCTAGAGGCCAGAATTGAATTCCCTGAAGAGTTCAACTCATTACATTCAGTATCCAGTGAGAAAAGAACAATTTTAGATTTTTTACAAAATGCCCCCAAAACTTCAACGTTTTCCATAGCCGGCATCATAAAAAAAGTCAGTTTTTGACCCAAAAATCCAACTTCACCAAATTTGCTCAAAGTTCACACGAGGTGCCTAGAGGCCAGAATTGAATTCCCTGAAGAGTTCAACTCATTACTTCATTCAGTCCAGTGAGAAAAGAACAATTTTAGATTTTTTACAAAATGCCCCAAAACTTCAACGTTTTCCATAGCCGGCATCATAAAAAAGTCAGTTTTTGACCCAAAAATCCAACTTCACCAAATTTGCTCAAAAGTTCACACGAGGTGCCTAGAGGCCAGAATTGATTCCCTGAAGAGTTCAACTCATTACATTCAGTATCCAGTGAGAAAAGAACAATTTAGATTTTTTACAAAATGCCCCCAAAACTTCAACGTTTTCCATAGCCGGCATCATAAAAAAAGTCAGTTTTTGACCCAAAAATCAACTTCACCAAATTTGCTCAAAAGTTCACACGAGGTGCCTAGAGGCCAGAATTGAATTCCCTGAAGAGTTCAACTCATTACATTCAGTATCCAGTGAGAAAAGAACAATTTTAGATTTTTTACAAAATGCCCCCAAAACTTCAACGTTTTCCATAGCCGGCATCATAAAAAAAGTCAGTTTTTGACCCAAAAATCCAACTTCACCAAATTTGCTCAAAAGTTCACACGAGGTGCCTAGAGGCCAGAATTGAATTCCCTGAAGAGTTCAACTCATTACATTCAGTATCCAGTGAGAAAAGAACAATTTTAGATTTTTTACAAAATGCCCCCAAAACTTCAACGTTTTCCATAGCCGGCATCATCAAAAAAGTCAGTTTTTGACCCAAAAATCCAACTTCACCAAATTTGCTCAAAAGTTCACACGAGGTGCCTAGAGGCCAGAATGAATTCCCTGAAGAGTTCAACTCATTACATTCAGTATCCAGTGAGAAAAGAACAATTTTAGATTTTTTACAAAATGCCCCAAAACTTCAACGTTTTCCATAGCCGGCATCATCAAAAAAGTCAGTTTTTGACCCAAAATCCAACTTCACCAAATTTGCTCAAAAGTTCACACGAGGTGCCTAGAGGCCAGAATTGAATTCCCTGAAGAGTTCAACTCATTACATTCAGTATCCAGTGAGAAAAGAACAATTTAGATTTTTTACAAAAGCCCCCAAAACTTCAACGTTTTCCATAGCCGGCATCATCAAAAAAGTCAGTTTTTGACCCAAAAATCCACTTCACCAAATTTGCTCAAAGTTCACACGAGGTGCCTAGAGGCCAGAATTGAATTCCCTGAAGAGTTCAACTCATTACATTCAGTATCCAGTGAGAAAAGAACAATTTTAGATTTTTACAAAATGCCCCAAAACTTCAACGTTTTCCATAGCCGGCATCATCATAAAAAGTCAGTTTTTGACCCAAAATCCAACTTCACCAAATTTGCTCAAAAGTTCACACGAGGTGCCTAGAGGCCAGAATTGAATTCCCTGAAGAGTTCAACTCATTACATTCAGTATCCAGTGAGAAAGAACAATTTTAGATTTTTTACAAAATGCCCCCAAAACTTCAACGTTTTCCATAGCCGGCATCATAAAAAAAGTCAGTTTTTGACCCAAAAATCCAACTTCACCAAATTTGCTCAAAAGTTTCACACGAGGTGCCTAGAGGCCAGAATTGAATTCCCTGAAGAGTTCAACTCATTACATTCAGTATCCAGTGAGAAAAGAACAATTTTAGATTTTTTACAAAATGCCCCCAAAACTTCAACGTTTTCCATAGCCGGCATCATAAAAAAAGTCAGTTTTTGACCCAAAAATCCAACTTCCACCAATTTGCTCAAAAGTTCACACGAGGTGCCTAGAGGCCAGAATTGAATTCCCTGAAGAGTTCAACTCATTACATTCAGTATCCAGTGAGAAAAGACAATTTTAGATTTTTTACAAAATGCCCCAAAACTTCAACGTTTTCCATAGCCGGCATCATAAAAAAGTCAGTTTTTGACCCAAAAATCCAACTTCACCAATTTGCTCAAAAGTTCACACGAGGTGCCTAGAGGCCAGAATTGAATTCCCTGAAGAGTTCAACTCATTACATTCAGTATCCAGTGAGAAAAGAACAATTTAGATTTTTTACAAAATGCCCCCAAAACTTCAACGTTTTCCATAGCCGGCATCATAAAAAAAGTCAGTTTTTGACCCAAAAATCCAACTTCACCAAATTTGCTCAAAAGTTCACACGAGGTGCCTAGAGGCCAGAATTGAATTCCTGAAGAGTTCAACTCATTACATTCAGTATCCAGTGAGAAAAGAACAATTTTAGATTTTTTACAAAATGCCCCCAAAACTTCAACGTTTTCCATAGCCGGCATCATAAAAAAAGTCAGTTTTTGACCCAAAAATCCAACTTCACCAAATTTGCTCAAAAGTTCACACGAGGTGCCTAGAGGCCAGAATTGAATTCCCTGAAGAGTTCAACTCATTACATTCAGTATCCAGTGAGAAAAGAACAATTTAGATTTTTACAAAATGCCCCCAAAACTTCAACGTTTTCCATAGCCGGCATCATAAAAAAAGTCAGTTTTTGACCCAAAAATCCAACTTCACCAAATTTGCTCAAAAGTTCACACGAGGTGCCTAGAGGCCAGAATTGAATTCCCTGAAGAGTTCAACTCATTACATTCAGTATCCAGTGAGAAAAGAACAATTTTAGATTTTTACAAAATGCCCCCAAAACTTCAACGTTTTCCATAGCCGGCATCATAAAAAAAGTCAGTTTTTGACCCAAAAATCCAACTTCACCAAATTTGCTCAAAAGTTCACACGAGGTGCCTAGAGGCCAGAATTGAATTCCCTGAAGAGTTCAACTCATTACATTCAGTATCCAGTGAGAAAAGAACAATTTTAGATTTTTTACAAAATGCCCCCAAAACTTCAACGTTTTCCATAGCCGGCATCATCAAAAAAGTCAGTTTTTGACCCAAAAATCCAACTTCACCAAATTTGCTCAAAAGTTCACACGAGGTGCCTAGAGGCCAGAATTGAATTCCCTGAAGAGTTCAACTCATTACATTCAGTATCCAGTGAGAAAAGAACAATTTTAGATTTTTTACAAAATGCCCCAAAACTTCAACGTTTTCCATAGCCGGCATCATCAAAAAAGTCAGTTTTTGACCCAAAAATCCAACTTCACCAAATTTGCTCAAAAGTTCACACGAGGTGCCTAGAGGCCAGAATTGAATTCCCTGAAGAGTTCAACTCATTACATTCAGTATCCAGTGAGAAAAGAACAATTTTAGATTTTTTACAAAATGCCCCAAAACTTCAACGTTTTCCATAGCCGGCATCATAAAAAAAGTCAGTTTTTGACCCAAAAATCCAACTTCACCAAATTTGCTCAAAAGTTCACACGAGGTGCCTAGAGGCCAGAATTGAATTCCCTGAAGAGTTCAACTCATTACATTCAGTATCCAGTGAGAAAAGAACAATTTTAGATTTTTTACAAAATGCCCCCAAAACTTCAACGTTTTCCATAGCCGGCATCATAAAAAAGTCAGTTTTTGACCCAAAAATCAACTTCACCAATTTGCTCAAAAGTTCACACGAGGTGCCTAGAGGCCAGAATTGAATTCCCTGAAGAGTTCAACTCATTACATTCAGTATCCAGTGAGAAAAGAACAATTTTAGATTTTTTACAAAATGCCCCCAAAACTTCAACGTTTTCCATAGCCGGCATCATAAAAAAAGTCAGTTTTTGACCCAAAAATCCAACTTCACCAAATTTGCTCAAAAGTTCACACGAGGTGCCTAGAGGCCAGAATTGAATTCCCTGAAGAGTTCAACTCATTACATTCAGTATCCAGTGAGAAAAGAACAATTTTAGATTTTTTACAAAATGCCCCCAAAACTTCAACGTTTTCCATAGCCGGCATCATAAAAAAGTCAGTTTTTGACCCAAAAATCCAACTTCACCAAATTTGCTCAAAAGTTCACACGAGGTGCCTAGAGGCCAGAATTGAATTCCCTGAAGAGTTCAACTCATTACATTCAGTATCCAGTGAGAAAAGAACAATTTTAGATTTTTTACAAAATGCCCCCAAAACTTCAACGTTTTCCATAGCCGGCATCATAAAAAAAGTCAGTTTTTGACCCAAAAATCCAACTTCACCAAATTTGCTCAAAAGTTCACACGAGGTGCCTAGAGGCCAGAATTGAATTCCCTGAAGAGTTCAACTCATTACATTCAGTATCCAGTGAGAAAAGAACAATTTTAGATTTTTTTACAAAATGCCCCAAAACTTCAACGTTTTCCATAGCCGGCATCATATAAAAAAGTCAGTTTTTGACCCAAAAATCCAACTTCACCAAATTTGCTCAAAAGTTCACACGAGGTGCCTAGAGGCCAGAATTGAATTCCCTGAAGAGTTCAACTCATTACATTCAGTATCCAGTGAGAAAAGAACAATTTAGATTTTTTACAAAATGCCCCCAAAACTTCAACGTTTTCCATAGCCGGCATCATAAAAAAGTCAGTTTTTGACCCAAAAATCCAACTTCACCAAATTTGCTCAAAAGTTCACACGAGGTGCCTAGAGGCCAGAATTGAATTCCCTGAAGAGTTCAACTCATTACATTCAGTATCCAGTGAGAAAAGAACAATTTTAGATTTTTTACAAAATGCCCCCAAAACTTCAACGTTTTCCATAGCCGGCATCATAAAAAAAGTCAGTTTTTGACCCAAAAATCCAACTTCACCAAATTTGCTCAAAAGTTCACACGAGGTGCCTAGAGGCCAGAATTGAATTCCCTGAAGAGTTCAACTCATTACATTCAGTATCCAGTGAGAAAAGAACAATTTAGATTTTTTACAAATGCCCCCAAAACTTCAACGTTTTCCATAGCCGGCATCATCAAAAAAGTCAGTTTTTGACCCAAAAATCCAACTTCACAAATTTGCTCAAAAGTTCACACGAGGTGCCTAGAGGCCAGAATTGAATTCCCTGAAGAGTTCAACTCATTACATTCAGTATCCAGTGAGAAAAGAAAATTTTAGATTTTTTACAAAATGCCCCAAAACTTCAACGTTTTCCATAGCCGGCATCATCAAAAAAAGTCAGTTTTTGACCCAAAAATCCAACTTCACCAAATTTGCTCAAAAGTTCACACGAGGTGCCTAGAGGCCAGAATTGAATTCCTGAAGAGTTCAACTCATTACATTCAGTATCCAGTGAGAAAAGAACAATTTTAGATTTTTTACAAAATGCCCCCAAAACTTCAACGTTTTCCATAGCCGGCATCATAAAAAAAGTCAGTTTTTGACCCAAAAATCCAACTTCACCAAATTTGCTCAAAAGTTCACACGAGGTGCCTAGAGGCCAGAATTGAATTCCCTGAAGAGTTCAACTCATTACATTCAGTATCCAGTGAGAAAAGAACAATTTTAGATTTTTTACAAAATGCCCCAAAACTTCAACGTTTTCCATAGCCGGCATCATAAAAAAGTCAGTTTTTGACCAAAAAATCCAACTTCACCAATTTGCTCAAAAGTTCACACGAGGTGCCTAGAGGCCAGAATTGAATTCCCTGAAGAGTTCAACTCATTACATTCAGTATCCAGTGAGAAAAGAACAATTTTAGATTTTTTACAAAATGCCCCCAAAACTTCAACGTTTTCCATAGCCGGCATCATAAAAAAAGTCAGTTTTTGACCCAAAAATCCAACTTCACCAAATTTGCTCAAAAGTTCACACGAGGTGCCTAGAGGCCAGAATTGAATTCCCTGAAGAGTTCAACTCATTACATTCAGTATCCAGTGAGAAAAGAACAATTTAGATTTTTTCAAAATGCCCCCAAAACTTCAACGTTTTCCATAGCCGGCATCATCAAAAAAAGTCAGTTTTTGACCCAAAAATCCAACTTCACCAAATTTGCTCAAAAGTTCACACGAGGTGCCTAGAGGCCAGAATTGAATTCCCTGAAGAGTTCAACTCATTACATTCAGTATCCAGTGAGAAAAGAACAATTTTAGATTTTTACAAAATGCCCCAAAACTTCAACGTTTTCCATAGCCGGCATCATCAAAAAAGTCAGTTTTTGACCCAAAAATCCAACTACTCACCAAATTTGCTCAAAAGTTCACACGAGGTGCCTAGAGGCCAGAATTGAATTCCCTGAAGAGTTCAACTCATTACATTCAGTATCCAGTGAGAAAAGAACAATTTTAGATTTTTTACAAAATGCCCCCAAAACTTCAACGTTTTCCATAGCCGGCATCATAAAAAAAGTCAGTTTTTGACCCAAAAATCCAACTTCACCAAATTTGCTCAAAAGTTCACACGAGGTGCCTAGAGGCCAGAATTGAATTCCCTGAAGAGTTCAACTCATTACATTCAGTATCCAGTGAGAAAAGAACAATTTTTAGATTTTTTACAAAATGCCCCCAAAACTTCAACGTTTTCCATAGCCGGCATCATCATAAAAAAAGTCAGTTTTTGACCCAAAAATCAACTTCACCAAATTTGCTCAAAGTTCACACGAGGTGCCTAGAGGCCAGAATTGAATTCCCTGAAGAGTTCAACTCATTACATTCAGTATCCAGTGAGAAAAGAACATTTTAGATTTTTTACAAATGCCCCCAAAACTTCAACGTTTTCCATAGCCGGCATCATAAAAAAGTCAGTTTTTGACCCAAAAATCCAACTTCACCAAATTTGCTCAAAAGTTCACACGAGGTGCCTAGAGGCCAGAATTGAATTCCCTGAAGAGTTCAACTCATTACATTCAGTATCAGTGAGAAAAGAACAATTTTAGATTTTTTACAAAATGCCCCCAAAACTTCAACGTTTTCCATAGCCGGCATCATAAAAAAAGTCAGTTTTTGACCCAAAAATCCAACTTCACCAAATTTGCTCAAAAGTTCACACGAGGTGCCTAGAGGCCAGAATTGAATTCCCTGAAGAGTTCAACTCATTACATTCAGTATCCAGTGAGAAAAGAACAATTTTAGATTTTTTACAAAATGCCCCAAAACTTCAACGTTTTCCATAGCCGGCATCATAAAAAAAGTCAGTTTTTGACCCAAAAATCCAACTTCACCAAATTTGCTCAAAAGTTCACACGAGGTGCCTAGAGGCCAGAATTGAATTCCCTGAAGAGTTCAACTCATTACATTCAGTATCCAGTGAGAAAAGAACAATTTTAGATTTTTTACAAAATGCCCCCAAAACTTCAACGTTTTCCATAGCCGGCATCATAAAAAAAGTCAGTTTTTGACCCAAAAATCCAACTTCACCAAATTTGCTCAAAAGTTCACACGAGGTGCCTAGAGGCCAGAATTGAATTCCCGAAGAGTTCAACTCATTACATTCAGTATCCAGTGAGAAAAGAACAATTTAGATTTTTTACAAAATGCCCCCAAAACTTCAACGTTTTCCATAGCCGGCATCATAAAAAAAGTCAGTTTTTGACCCAAAAATCCAACTTCACCAAATTTGCTCAAAAGTTCACACGAGGTGCCTAGAGGCCAGAATTGAATTCCCTGAAGAGTTCAACTCATTACATTCAGTATCCAGTGAGAAAAGAACAATTTAGATTTTTTACAAAATGCCCCCAAAACTTCAACGTTTTCCATAGCCGGCATCATAAAAAAGTCAGTTTTTGACCCAAAAATCCAACTTCACCAAATTTGCTCAAAAGTTCACACGAGGTGCCTAGAGGCCAGAATTGAATTCCCGGAAGAGTTCAACTCATTACATTCAGTATCCAGTGAGAAAAGAACAATTTTAGATTTTTTACAAAATGCCCCAAAACTTCAACGTTTTCCATAGCCGGCATCATAAAAAAAGTCAGTTTTTGACCCAAAAATCCAACTTCACCAAATTTGCTCAAAAGTTCACACGAGGTGCCTAGAGGCCAGAATTGAATTCCTGAAGAGTTCAACTCATTACATTCAGTATCCAGTGAGAAAAGACCAATTTTAGATTTTTTACAAAATGCCCCCAAAACTTCAACGTTTTCCATAGCCGGCATCATAAAAAAAGTCAGTTTTTGACCCAAAAATCCAACTTCACAAATTTGCTCAAAAGTTCACACGAGGTGCCTAGAGGCCAGGATTGAATTCCCTGAAGAGTTCAACTCATTACATTCAGTATCCAGTGAGAAAAGACCAATTTTAGATTTTTTACAAAATGCCCCCAAACTTCAACGTTTTCCATAGCCGGCATCATAAAAAAAGTCAGTTTTTGACCCAAAAATCCAACTTCACCAAATTTGCTCAAAAGTTCACACGAGGTGCCTAGAGGCCAGGATTGAGTTCCCTGAAGAGTTCAACTCATTACATTCAGTATCCAGTGAGAAAAGAACCAATTTTAGATTTTTTACAAAATGCCCCCAAAACTTCAACGTTTTCCATAGCCGGCATCATAAAAAAAGTCAGTTTTTGACCCAAAATCCAACTTCACCAAATTTGCTCAAAAGTTCACACGAGGTGCCTAGAGGCCAGAATTGAATTCCCGGAAGAGTTCAACTCATTACATTCAGTATCCAGTGAGAAAAGAACAAGTTTAGATTTTTTACAAAATGCCCCCAAAACTTCAACGTTTTCCATAGCCGGCATCATAAAAAAAGTCAGTTTTTGACCCAAAAATCCAACTTCACCAAATTTGCTCAAAAGTTCACACGAGGTGCCTAGAGGCCAGAATTGAATTCCGGAAGAGTTCAACTCATTACATTCAGTATCCAGTGAGAAAAGACAATTTTAGATTTTTTACAAAATGCCCCCAAAACTTCAACGTTTTCCATAGCCGGCATCATAAAAAAAGTCAGTTTTTGACCCAAAAATCCAACTTCACCAAATTTGCTCAAAAGTTCACACGAGGTGCCTAGAGGCCAGAATTGAATTCCCGGAAGAGTTCAACTCATTACATTCAGTATCCAGTGAGAAAAGAACAAGTTTAGATTTTTTACAAAATGCCCCCAAAACTTCAACGTTTTCCATAGCCGGCATCATAAAAAAAGTCAGTTTTTGACCCAAAAATCCAACTTCACCAAATTTGCTCAAAAGTTCACACGAGGTGCCTAGAGGCCAGAATTGAATTCCCGGAAGAGTTCAACTCATTACATTCAGTATCCAGTGAGAAAAGAACAAATTTTAGATTTTTTACAAAATGCCCCCAAAACTTCAACGTTTTCCATAGCCGGCATCATAAAAAAAGTCAGTTTTTGACCCAAAAATCCAACTTCACCAAATTTGCTCAAAAGTTCACACGAGGTGCCTAGAGGCCAGGATTGATTCCCTGAAGAGTTCAACTCATTACATTCAGTATCTAGTGAGAAAAGACCAATTTTAGATTTTTTACAAAATGCCCCCAAAACTTCAACGTTTTCCATAGCCGGCATCATAAAAAAAGTCAGTTTTTGACCCAAAAATCCAACTTCACCAAATTTGCTCAAAAGTTCACACGAGGTGCCTAGAGGCCAGAATTGAATTCCCTGAAGAGTTCAACTCATTACATTCAGTATCCAGTGAGAAAAGAACAATTTTAGATTTTTTACAAAATGCCCCCAAAACTTCAACGTTTTCCATAGCCGGCATCATAAAAAAAGTCAGTTTTTGACCCAAAAATCCAACTTCACCAAATTTGCTCAAAAGTTCACACGAGGTGCCTAGAGGCCAGAATTGAATTCCCGGAAGAGTTCAACTCATTACATTCAGTATCCAGTGAGAAAAGAACAATTTTAGATTTTTTACAAAATGCCCCCAAAACTTCAACGTTTTCCATAGCCGGCATCATCAAAAAAGTCGTTTTTTGACCCAAAAATCCAACTTCACCAAATTTGCTCAAAAGTTCACACGAGGTGCCTAGAGGCCAGAATTGAATTCCCTGAAGAGTTCAACTCATTACATTCAGTATCCAGTGAGAAAGAACAATTTTAGATTTTTTACAAAATGCCCCCAAAACTTCAACGTTTTCCATAGCCGGCATCATAAAAAAGTCAGTTTTTGACCCAAAAATCCAACTTCACCAAATTTGCTCAAAAGTTCACACGAGGTGCCTAGAGGCCAGAATTGAATTCCCGGAAGAGTTCAACTCATTACATTCAGTATCCAGTGAGAAAAGAACAATTTTAGATTTTTTACAAAATGCCCCCAAAACTTCAACGTTTTCCATAGCCGGCATCATAAAAAAAGTCAGTTTTTGACCCAAAAATCCAACTTCACCAAATTTGCTCAAAAGTTCACACGAGGTGCCTAGAGGCCAGAATTGAATTCCCGGAAGAGTTCAACTCATTACATTCAGTATCCAGTGAGAAAAGACCAATTTTAGATTTTTTACAAAATGCCCCCAAAACTTCAACGTTTTCCATAGCCGGCATCATAAAAAAAGTCAGTTTTTGACCCAAAAATCCAACTTCACCAAATTTGCTCAAAAGTTCACACGAGGTGCCTAGAGGCCAGGATTGAATTCCCGGAAGAGTTCAACTCATTACATTCAGTATCCAGTGAGAAAAGACAATTTTAGATTTTTTACAAAATGCCCCCAAAACTTCAACGTTTTCCATAGCCGGCATCATAAAAAAGTCAGTTTTTGACCCAAAAATCCAACTTCACCAAATTTGCTCAAAAGTTCACACGAGGTGCCTAGAGGCCAGAATTGAATTCCCGGAAGAGTTCAACTCATTACATTCAGTATCCAGTGAGAAAAGAACAAGTTTAGATTTTTTACAAAATGCCCCAAAACTTCAACGTTTTCCATAGCCGGCATCATAAAAAAAGTCAGTTTTTGACCCAAAAATCCAACTTCACCAAATTTGCTCAAAAGTTCACACACGAGGTGCCTAGAGGCCAGAATTGAATTCCCGGAAGAGTTCAACTCATTACATTCAGTATCAGTGAGAAAAGAACAATTTAGATTTTTTACAAAATGCCCCCAAAACTTCAACGTTTTCCATAGCCGGCATCATCAAAAAAAGTCAGTTTTTGACCCAAAAATCCAACTTCACCAAATTTGCTCAAAAGTTCACACGAGGTGCCTAGAGGCCAGAATTGAATTCCCTGAAGAGTTCAACTCATTACATTCAGTATCCAGTGAGAAAAGAACAATTTTAGATTTTTTACAAAATGCCCCCAAAACTTCAACGTTTTCCATAGCCGGCATCATAAAAAAAGTCAGTTTTTGACCCAAAAATCCAACTTCACCAAATTTGCTCAAAAGTTCACACGAGGTGCCTAGAGGCCAGAATTGAATTCCCGGAAGAGTTCAACTCATTACATTCAGTATCCAGTGAGAAAAGAACAATTTTAGATTTTTTACAAAATGCCCCCAAAACTTCAACGTTTTCCATAGCCGGCATCATAAAAAAAGTCAGTTTTTGACCCAAAAATCCAACTTCACCAAATTTGCTCAAAAGTTCACACGAGGTGCCTAGAGGCCAGGATTGAATTCCCGGAAGAGTTCAACTCATTACATTCAGTATCTAGTGAGAAAAGACCAATTTTAGATTTTTTACAAAATGCCCCCAAAACTTCAACGTTTTCCATAGCCGGCATCATCATAAAAAAGTCAGTTTTTGACCCAAAAATCCAACTTCACCAAATTTGCTCAAAAGTTCACACGAGGTGCCTAGAGGCCAGAATTGAATTCCCGGAAGAGTTCAACTCATTACATTCAGTATCCAGTGAGAAAAGAACAAGTTTAGATTTTTTTCAAAATGCCCCCAAAACTTCAACGTTTTCCATAGCCGGCATCATAAAAAAAAGTCAGTTTTTGACCCAAAAATCCAACTTCACCAAATTTGCTCAAAAGTTCACACGAGGTGCCTAGAGGCCAGAATTGAATTCCGGAAGAGTTCAACTCATTACATTCAGTATCCAGTGAGAAAAGAACAAGTTTAGATTTTTTACAAAATGCCCCCAAAACTTCAACGTTTTCCATAGCCGGCATCATAAAAAAAGTCAGTTTTTGACCCAAAAATCCAACTTCACCAAATTTGCTCAAAAGTTCACACGAGGTGCCTAGAGGCCAGAATTGAATTCCCTGAAGAGTTCAACTCATTACATTCAGTATCCAGTGAGAAAAGAACAATTTTAGATTTTTTACAAAATGCCCCCAAAACTTCAACGTTTTCCATAGCCGGCATCATAAAAAAAGTCAGTTTTTGACCCAAAAATCCAACTTCACCAAATTTGCTCAAAAGTTCACACGAGGTGCCTAGAGGCCAGAATTGAATTCCCGGAAGAGTTCAACTCATTACATTCAGTATCCAGTGAGAAAAGAACAATTTTAGATTTTTTACAAATGCCCCCAAAACTTCAACGTTTTCCATAGCCGGCATCATAAAAAAAGTCAGTTTTTGACCCAAAAATCCAACTTCACCAAATTTGCTCAAAAGTTCACACGAGGTGCCTAGAGGCCAGAATTGAATTCCCTGAAGAGTTCAACTCATTACATTCAGTATCCAGTGAGAAAAGACCAATTTTAGATTTTTTACAAAATGCCCCCAAAACTTCAACGTTTTCCATAGCCGGCATCATAAAAAAAGTCAGTTTTTGACCCAAAAATCCAACTTCACCAAATTTGCTCAAAAGTTCACACGAGGTGCCTAGAGGCCCAGATTGAATTCCCTGAAGAGTTCAACTCATTACATTCAGTATCCAGTGAGAAAAGAACAATTTTAGATTTTTTACAAAATGCCCCCAAAACTTCAACGTTTTCCATAGCCGGCATCATAAAAAAAGTCAGTTTTTGACCCAAAAATCCAACTTCACCAAATTTGCTCAAAAGTTCACACGAGGTGCCTAGAGGCCAGATTGAATTCCCGGAAGAGTTCAACTCATTACATTCAGTATCCAGTGAGAAAAGACCAATTTTAGATTTTTTTCAAAATGCCCCCAAAACTTCAACGTTTTCCATAGCCGGCATCATAAAAAAAGTCAGTTTTTGACCCAAAAATCCAACTTCACCAAATTTGCTCAAAAGTTCACACGAGGTGCCTAGAGGCCAGAATTGAATTCCCGGAAGAGTTCAACTCATTACATTCAGTATCCAGTGAGAAAAGAACAATTTTAGATTTTTTACAAAATGCCCCAAAACTTCAACGTTTTCCATAGCCGGCATCATAAAAAAGTCAGTTTTTGACCCAAAAATCCAACTTCACCAAATTTGCTCAAAAGTTCACACGAGGTGCCTAGAGGCCAGAATTGAATTCCCTGAAGAGTTCAACTCATTACATTCAGTATCCAGTGAGAAAAGAACAATTTTAGATTTTTTACAAAATGCCCCCAAAACTTCAACGTTTTCCATAGCCGGCATCATAAAAAAAGTCAGTTTTTGACCCAAAAATCCAACTTCACCAAATTTGCTCAAAAGTTCACACGAGGTGCCTAGAGGCCAGAATTGAATTCCCGGAAGAGTTCAACTCATTACATTCAGTATCCAGTGAGAAAAGAACAAGTTTAGATTTTTTACAAAATGCCCCAAAACTTCAACGTTTTCCATAGCCGGCATCATAAAAAAAGTCAGTTTTTGACCCAAAAATCCAACTTCACCAAATTTGCTCAAAAGTTCACACGAGGTGCCTAGAGGCCAGAATTGAATTCCCGGAAGAGTTCAACTCATTACATTCAGTATCCAGTGAGAAAAGAACAAGTTTAGATTTTTTACAAAATGCCCCCAAAACTTCAACGTTTTCCATAGCCGGCATCATAAAAAAAGTCAGTTTTTGACCCAAAAATCCAACTTCACCAAATTTGCTCAAAAGTTCACACGAGGTGCCTAGAGGCCAGAATTGAATTCCCTGAAGAGTTCAACTCATTACATTCAGTATCCAGTGAGAAAAGAACAATTTTAGATTTTTTACAAAATGCCCCCAAAACTTCAACGTTTTCCATAGCCGGCATCATAAAAAAAGTCAGTTTTTGACCCAAAAATCCAACTTCACCAAATTTGCTCAAAAGTTCACACGAGGTGCCTAGAGGCCAGAATTGAATTCCCGGAAGAGTTCAACTCATTACATTCAGTATCCAGTGAGAAAAGAACAATTTTAGATTTTTTACAAAATGCCCCAAAACTTCAACGTTTTCCATAGCCGGCATCATAAAAAAAGTCAGTTTTTGACCCAAAAATCCAACTTCACCAAATTTGCTCAAAAGTTCACACGAGGTGCCTAGAGGCCAGATTGAATTCCCTGAAGAGTTCAACTCATTACATTCAGTATCCAGTGAGAAAAGAACAATTTTAGATTTTTACAAAATGCCCCCAAAACTTCAACGTTTTCCATAGCCGGCATCATAAAAAAAGTCAGTTTTTGACCCAAAAATCCAACTTCACCAAATTTGCTCAAAAGTTCACACGAGGTGCCTAGAGGCCAGAATTGAATTCCCGGAAGAGTTCAACTCATTACATTCAGTATCCAGTGAGAAAAGACCAATTTTAGATTTTTTACAAAATGCCCCCAAAACTTCAACGTTTTCCATAGCCGGCATCATAAAAAAAGTCAGTTTTTGACCCAAAAATCCAACTTCACCAAATTTGCTCAAAAGTTCACACGAGGTGCCTAGAGGCCAGAATTGAATTCCCGGAAGAGTTCAACTCATTACATTCAGTATCCAGTGAGAAAAGAACAATTTTAGATTTTTTACAAAATGCCCCCAAAACTTCAACGTTTTCCATAGCCGGCATCATAAAAAAAGTCAGTTTTTGACCCAAAAATCCAACTTCACCAAATTTGCTCAAAAGTTCACACGAGGTGCCTAGAGGCCAGAATTGAATTCCCGGAAGAGTTCAACTCATTACATTCAGTATCAGTGAGAAAAGAACAATTTTAGATTTTTTACAAAATGCCCCCAAAACTTCAACGTTTTCCATAGCCGGCATCATAAAAAAAAGTCAGTTTTTGACCCAAAAATCCAACTTCACCAAATTTGCTCAAAAGTTCACACGAGGTGCCTAGAGGCCAGAATTGAATTCCCGGAAGAGTTCAACTCATTACATTCAGTATCCAGTGAGAAAAGAACAATTTTAGATTTTTTACAAAATGCCCCCAAAACTTCAACGTTTTCCATAGCCGGCATCATAAAAAAAGTCAGTTTTTGACCCAAAAATCCAACTTCACCAAATTTGCTCAAAAGTTCACACGAGGTGCCTAGAGGCCAGAATTGAATTCCCGGAAGAGTTCAACTCATTACATTCAGTATCCAGTGAGAAAAGAACAAGTTTAGATTTTTTACAAAATGCCCCCAAAACTTCAACGTTTTCCATAGCCGGCATCATAAAAAAAGTCAGTTTTTGACCCAAAAATCCAACTTCACCAAATTTGCTCAAAAGTTCACACACGAGGTGCCTAGAGGCCAGAATTGAATTCCCGGAAGAGTTCAACTCATTACATTCAGTATCCAGTGAGAAAAGACCAATTTTAGATTTTTTACAAAATGCCCCCAAAACTTCAACGTTTTCCATAGCCGGCATCATAAAAAAAGTCAGTTTTTGACCCAAAAATCCAACTTCACCAAATTTGCTCAAAAGTTCACACGAGGTGCCTAGAGGCCAGAATTGAATTCCCTGAAGAGTTCAACTCATTACATTCAGTATCCAGTGAGAAAAGAACCTTTTAGATTTTTTTACAAAATGCCCCCAAAACTTCAACGTTTTCCATAGCCGGCATCATAAAAAAAGTCAGTTTTTGACCCAAAAATCCAACTTCACCAAATTTGCTCAAAAGTTCACACGAGGTGCCTAGAGGCCAGAATTGAATTCCCGGAAGAGTTCAACTCATTACATTCAGTATCCAGTGAGAAAAGAACAATTTTAGATTTTTTACAAAATGCCCCAAAACTTCAACGTTTTCCATAGCCGGCATCATAAAAAAAGTCAGTTTTTGACCCAAAAATCCAACTTCACCAAATTTGCTCAAAAGTTCACACGAGGTGCCTAGAGGCCAGAATTGAATTCCCGGAAGAGTTCAACTCATTACATTCAGTATCCAGTGAGAAAAGAACAAGTTTAGATTTTTTACAAAATGCCCCCAAAACTTCAACGTTTTCCATAGCCGGCATCATAAAAAAAGTCAGTTTTTGACCCAAAAATCCAACTTCACCAAATTTGCTCAAAAGTTCACACGAGGTGCCTAGAGGCCAGAATTGAATTCCGAAGAGTTCAACTCATTACATTCAGTATCCAGTGAGAAGAACAAATTTAGATTTTTACAAAATGCCCCCAAAACTTCAACGTTTTCCATAGCCGGCATCATAAAAAAAGTCAGTTTTTGACCCAAAAATCCAACTTCACCAAATTTGCTCAAAAGTTCACACGAGGTGCCTAGAGGCCAGAATTGAATTCCCGGAAGAGTTCAACTCATTACATTCAGTATCCAGTGAGAAAAGACCAATTTTAGATTTTTTACAAAATGCCCCCAAAACTTCAACGTTTTCCATAGCCGGCATCATAAAAAAAGTCAGTTTTTGACCCAAAAATCCAACTTCACCAAATTTGCTCAAAAGTTCACACGAGGTGCCTAGAGGCCAGGATTGAATTCCCGAAGAGTTCAACTCATTACATTCAGTATCTAGTGAGAAAAGAACAATTTTAGATTTTTTACAAAATGCCCCCAAAACTTCAACGTTTTCCATAGCCGGCATCATAAAAAAAGTCAGTTTTTGACCCAAAAATCCAACTTCAAAAATTTGCTCAAAAGTTCACACGAGGTGCCTAGAGGCCAGAATTGAATTCCCGGAAGAGTTCAACTCATTACATTCAGTATCCAGTGAGAAAAGACAATTTTAGATTTTTTTCAAAATGCCCCAAAACTTCAACGTTTTCCATAGCCGGCATCATCAAAAAAGTCAGTTTTTGACCCAAAAATCCAACTTCACCAAATTTGCTCAAAAGTTCACACGAGGTGCCTAGAGGCCAGAATTGAATTCCGGAAGAGTTCAACTCATTACATTCAGTATCCAGTGAGAAAAGAACAATTTTAGATTTTTTTACAAAATGCCCCAAAACTTCAACGTTTTCCATAGCCGGCATCATAAAAAAAGTCAGTTTTTGACCCAAAAATCCAACTTCACCAAATTTGCTCAAAAGTTCACACGAGGTGCCTAGAGGCCAGAATTGAATTCCTGAAGAGTTCAACTCATTACATTCAGTATCCAGTGAGAAAAGAACAATTTTAGATTTTTTACAAATGCCCCCAAAACTTCAACGTTTTCCATAGCCGGCATCATCAAAAAAGTCAGTTTTTGACCCAAAAATCCAACTTCACCAAATTTGCTCAAAAGTTCACACGAGGTGCCTAGAGGCCAGAATTGAATTCCCGGAAGAGTTCAACTCATTACATTCAGTATCCAGTGAGAAAAGAACAATTTTAGATTTTTTACAAAATGCCCCCAAAACTTCAACGTTTTCCATAGCCGGCATCATAAAAAAAGTCAGTTTTTGACCCAAAAATCCAACTTCACCAAATTTGCTCAAAAGTTCACACGAGGTGCCTAGAGGCCAGAATTGAATTCCCGGAAGAGTTCAACTCATTACATTCAGTATCCAGTGAGAAAAGAACAATTTTAGATTTTTTACAAAATGCCCCCAAAACTTCAACGTTTTCCATAGCCGGCATCATAAAAAAAGTCAGTTTTTGACCCAAAAATCCAACTTCACAAAATTTGCTCAAAAGTTCACACGAGGTGCCTAGAGGCCAGAGATTGAATTCCCGGAAGAGTTCAACTCATTACATTCAGTATCCAGTGAGAAAAGAACAATTTTAGATTTTTTACAAAATGCCCCCAAAACTTCAACGTTTTCCATAGCCGGCATCATAAAAAAAGTCAGTTTTTGACCCAAAAATCCAACTTCACCAAATTTGCTCAAAAGTTCACACGAGGTGCCTAGAGGCCAGAATTGAATTCCGGAAGAGTTCAACTCATTACATTCAGTATCCAGTGAGAAAAGAACAATTTTAGATTTTTTACAAAATGCCCCCAAACTTCAACGTTTCCATAGCCGGCATCATAAAAAAAGTCAGTTTTTGACCCAAAAATCCAACTTCACCAAATTTGCTCAAAAGTTCACACGAGGTGCCTAGAGGCCAGAATTGAATTCCCGGAAGAGTTCAACTCATTACATTCAGTATCCAGTGAGAAAAGAACAACAATTTTAGATTTTTTACAAAATGCCCCCAAAACTTCAACGTTTTCCATAGCCGGCATCATAAAAAAAGTCAGTTTTTGACCCAAAAATCCAACTTCACCAAATTTGCTCAAAAGTTCACACGAGGTGCCTAGAGGCCAGATTGAATTCCCGGAAGAGTTCAACTCATTACATTCAGTATCCAGTGAGAAAAGAACAATTTTAGATTTTTTACAAAATGCCCCAAAACTTCAACGTTTTCCATAGCCGGCATCATAAAAAAAGTCAGTTTTTGACCCAAAAATCCAACTTCACAAATTTGCTCAAAAGTTCACACGAGGTGCCTAGAGGCCAGAATTGAATTCCCGGAAGAGTTCAACTCATTACATTCAGTATCCAGTGAGAAAAGAACAATTTTAGATTTTTTACAAAATGCCCCCAAAACTTCAACGTTTTCCATAGCCGGCATCATAAAAAAAGTCGTTTTTGACCCAAAAATCCAACTTCACCAATTTGCTCAAAAGTTCACACGAGGTGCCTAGAGGCCAGAATTGAATTCCCGGAAGAGTTCAACTCATTACATTCAGTATCCAGTGAGAAAAGAACAAGTTTAGATTTTTTACAAAATGCCCCCAAAACTTCAACGTTTTCCATAGCCGGCATCATAAAAAAAGTCAGTTTTTGACCCAAAAATCCAACTTCACCAAATTTGCTCAAAAGTTCACACGAGGTGCCTAGAGGCCAGAATTGAATTCCCTGAAGAGTTCAACTCATTACATTCAGTATCCAGTGAGAAAAGACCAATTTTAGATTTTTTACAAAATGCCCCCAAAACTTCAACGTTTTCCATAGCCGGCATCATAAAAAAAGTCAGTTTTTGACCCAAAAATCCAACTTCACCAAATTTGCTCAAAAGTTCACACGAGGTGCCTAGAGGCCAGGATTGAATTCCCTGAAGAGTTCAACTCATTACATTCAGTATCCAGTGAGAAAAGAACAATTTTAGATTTTTTACAAAATGCCCCCAAAACTTCAACGTTTTCCATAGCCGGCATCATAAAAAAAGTCAGTTTTTGACCCAAAAATCCAACTTCACCAAATTTGCTCAAAAGTTCACACGAGGTGCCTAGAGGCCAGAATTGAATTCCCTGAAGAGTTCAACTCATTACATTCAGTATCCAGTGAGAAAAGACCAATTTTAGATTTTTTTACAAAATGCCCCCAAAACTTCAACGTTTTCCATAGCCGGCATCATAAAAAAAGTCAGTTTTTGACCCAAAAATCCAACTTCACCAAATTTGCTCAAAAGTTCACACAGGTGGTGCCTAGAGGCCAGAAGAATTGATTCCCTGAAGAGTTCAACTCATTACATTCAGTATCCAGTGAGAAAAGAACAATTTTAGATTTTTTACAAAATGCCCCCAAAACTTCAACGTTTTCCATAGCCGGCATCATAAAAAAAGTCAGTTTTTGACCCAAAAATCCAACTTCACCAAATTTGCTCAAAAGTTCACACGAGGTGCCTAGAGGCCAGAATTGAATTCCCGGAAGAGTTCAACTCATTACATTCAGTATCCAGTGAGAAAAGAAAATTTAGATTTTTTACAAAATGCCCCCAAAACTTCAACGTTTTCCATAGCCGGCATCATAAAAAAAGTCAGTTTTTGACCCAAAAATCCAACTTCACCAAATTTGCTCAAAAGTTCACACGAGGTGCCTAGAGGCCAGAATTGAATTCCCGGAAGAGTTCAACTCATTACATTCAGTATCCAGTGAGAAAAGACCAATTTTAGATTTTTTACAAAATGCCCCCAAAACTTCAACGTTTTCCATAGCCGGCATCATAAAAAAAGTCAGTTTTTGACCCAAAAATCCAACTTCACCAAATTTGCTCAAAAGTTCACACGAGGTGCCTAGAGGCCAGGATTGAATTCCCGGAAGAGTTCAACTCATTACATTCAGTATCCAGTGAGAAAAGACCAATTTTAGATTTTTTACAAAATGCCCCCAAAACTTCAACGTTTTCCATAGCCGGCATCATAAAAAAAGTCAGTTTTTGACCCAAAAATCCAACTTCACCAAATTTGCTCAAAAGTTCACACGAGGTGCCTAGAGGCCAGAATTGAATTCCCGGAAGAGTTCAACTCATTACATTCAGTATCCAGTGAGAAAAGACCAATTTTAGATTTTTTACAAAATGCCCCCAAAACTTCAACGTTTTCCATAGCCGGCATCATAAAAAAAGTCAGTTTTTGACCCAAAAATCCAACTTCACCAAATTTGCTCAAAAGTTCACACGAGGTGCCTAGAGGCCAGGATTGAATTCCCTGAAGAGTTCAACTCATTACATTCAGTATCCAGTGAGAAAAGACCAATTTTAGATTTTTTACAAAATGCCCCCAAAACTTCAACGTTTTCCATAGCCGGCATCATAAAAAAAGTCAGTTTTTGACCCAAAAATCCAACTTCACCAAATTTGCTCAAAAGTTCACACGAGGTGCCTAGAGGCCAGAATTGAATTCCCGGAAGAGTTCAACTCATTACATTCAGTATCCAGTGAGAAAAGAACAAGTTTAGATTTTTTACAAAATGCCCCCAAAACTTCAACGTTTTCCATAGCCGGCATCATAAAAAAAGTCAGTTTTTGACCCAAAAATCCAACTTCACCAAATTTGCTCAAAAGTTCACACGAGGTGCCTAGAGGCCAGAATTGAATTCCCGGAAGAGTTCAACTCATTACATTCAGTATCCAGTGAGAAAAGAACAAGTTTAGATTTTTTTACAAAATGCCCCCAAAACTTCAACGTTTTCCATAGCCGGCATCATAAAAAAAGTCAGTTTTTGACCCAAAAATCCAACTTCACCAAATTTGCTCAAAAGTTCACACGAGGTGCCTAGAGGCCAGAATTGAATTCCCGGAAGAGTTCAACTCATTACATTCAGTATCCAGTGAGAAAAGACCAATTTTAGATTTTTTACAAAATGCCCCCAAAACTTCAACGTTTTCCATAGCCGGCATCATAAAAAAAGTCAGTTTTTGACCCAAAAATCCAACTTCACCAAATTTGCTCAAAAGTTCACACGAGGTGCCTAGAGGCCAGAATTGAATTCCGGAAGAGTTCAACTCATTACATTCAGTATCCAGTGAGAAAAGAACAATTTAGATTTTTTACAAAATGCCCCAAAACTTCAACGTTTTCCATAGCCGGCATCATAAAAAAAGTCAGTTTTTGACCCAAAAATCCAACTTCACCAAATTTGCTCAAAAGTTCACACGAGGTGCCTAGAGGCCAGAATTGAATTCCCGGAAGAGTTCAACTCATTACATTCAGTATCCAGTGAGAAAAGAACAATTTTAGATTTTTTACAAAATGCCCCCAAAACTTCAACGTTTTCCATAGCCGGCATCATAAAAAAAGTCAGTTTTTGACCCAAAAATCCAACTTCACCAAATTTGCTCAAAAGTTCACACGAGGTGCCTAGAGGCCAGAATTGAATTCCCTGAAGAGTTCAACTCATTACATTCAGTATCCAGTGAGAAAAGACCAATTTTAGATTTTTTACAAAATGCCCCCAAAACTTCAACGTTTTCCATAGCCCGGCATCATAAAAAAAGTCAGTTTTTGACCCAAAAATCCAACTTCACCAAATTTGCTCAAAAGTTCACACGAGGTGCCTAGAGGCCAGAATTGAATTCCCGGAAGAGTTCAACTCATTACATTCAGTATCCAGTGAGAGAAAAGACAATTTTAGATTTTTTACAAAATGCCCCCAAAACTTCAACGTTTTCCATAGCCGGCATCATAAAAAAAGTCAGTTTTTGACCCAAAAATCCAACTTCACCAAATTTGCTCAAAAGTTCACACGAGGTGCCTAGAGGCCAGAATTGAATTCCCTGAAGAGTTCAACTCATTACATTCAGTATCCAGTGAGAAAAGAACAATTTTAGATTTTTTACAAAATGCCCCCAAAACTTCAACGTTTTCCATAGCCGGCATCATAAAAAAAGTCAGTTTTTGACCCAAAAATCCAACTTCACCAAATTTGCTCAAAAGTTCACACGAGGTGCCTAGAGGCCAGAATTGAATTCCCGAAGAGTTCAACTCATTACATTCAGTATCCAGTGAGAAAAGACCAATTTAGATTTTTTACAAAATGCCCCCAAAACTTCAACGTTTTCCATAGCCGGCATCATAAAAAAAGTCGTTTTTGACCCAAAAATCCAACTTCACCAAATTTGCTCAAAAGTTCACACGAGGTGCCTAGAGGCCAGAATTGAATTCCCGGAAGAGTTCAACTCATTACATTCAGTATCCAGTGAGAAAAGACAATTTTAGATTTTTTACAAAATGCCCCCAAAACTTCAACGTTTTCCATAGCCGGCATCATAAAAAAAGTCAGTTTTTGACCCAAAAATCCAACTTCACCAAATTTGCTCAAAAGTTCACACGAGGTGCCTAGAGGCCAGAATTGAATTCCCGGAAGAGTTCAACTCATTACATTCAGTATCCAGTGAGAAAAGACCAATTTTAGATTTTTTACAAAATGCCCCCAAAACTTCAACGTTTTCCATAGCCGGCATCATAAAAAAAGTCAGTTTTTGACCCAAAAATCCAACTTCACCAATTTGCTCAAAAGTTCACACGAGGTGCCTAGAGGCCAGGATTGAATTCCCGGAAGAGTTCAACTCATTACATTCAGTATCTAGTGAGAAAAGACCAATTTTAGATTTTTTACAAAATGCCCCCAAAACTTCAACGTTTTCCATAGCCGGCATCATAAAAAAAGTCAGTTTTTGACCCAAAAATCCAACTTCACCAAATTTGCTCAAAAGTTCACACGAGGTGCCTAGAGGCCAGAATTGAATTCCCGGAAGAGTTCAACTCATTACATTCAGTATCCAGTGAGAAAAGAACAATTTTAGATTTTTTTCAAAATGCCCCCAAAACTTCAACGTTTTCCATAGCCGGCATCATCAAAAAAGTCAGTTTTTGACCCAAAAATCCAACTTCACCAAATTTGCTCAAAAGTTCACACGAGGTGCCTAGAGGCCAGAATTGAATTCCCGAAGAGTTCAACTCATTACATTCAGTATCCAGTGAGAAAAGAACAATTTTAGATTTTTTACAAAATGCCCCCAAAACTTCAACGTTTTCCATAGCCGGCATCATAAAAAAAGTCAGTTTTTGACCCAAAAATCCAACTTCACCAAATTTGCTCAAAAGTTCACACGAGGTGCCTAGAGGCCAGAATTGAATTCCCGGAAGAGTTCAACTCATTACATTCAGTATCCAGTGAGAAAAGAACAATTTTAGATTTTTTACAAAATGCCCCAAAACTTCAACGTTTTCCATAGCCGGCATCATAAAAAAAGTCGGTTTTTGACCCAAAAATCCAACTTCACCAAATTTGCTCAAAAGTTCACACGAGGTGCCTAGAGGCCAGAATTGAATTCCCGGAAGAGTTCAACTCATTACATTCAGTATCCAGTGAGAAAAGAACAATTTTAGATTTTTTACAAAATGCCCCAAAACTTCAACGTTTTCCATAGCCGGCATCATAAAAAAAGTCAGTTTTTGACCCAAAAATCCAACTTCACCAAATTTGCTCAAAAGTTCACACGAGGTGCCTAGAGGCCAGAATTGAATTCCCGGAAGAGTTCAACTCATTACATTCAGTATCCAGTGAGAAAAGAACAATTTTAGATTTTTTACAAAATGCCCCCAAAACTTCAACGTTTTCCATAGCCGGCATCATAAAAAAAGTCAGTTTTTGACCCAAAAATCCAACTTCACCAAATTTGCTCAAAAGTTCACACGAGGTGCCTAGAGGCCAGAATTGAATTCCCTGAAGAGTTCAACTCATTACATTCAGTATCCAGTGAGAAAAGACCAATTTTAGATTTTTTACAAAATGCCCCCAAAACTTCAACGTTTTCCATAGCCGGCATCATAAAAAAAGTCGGTTTTTGACCCAAAAATCCAACTTCACCAATTTGCTCAAAAGTTCACACGAGGTGCCTAGAGGCCAGAATTGAATTCCCAAAGAGTCAACTCATTACATTCAGTATCCAGTGAGAAAAGACAATTTAGAGTTTTTTACAAAATGCCCCCAAAACATTCAACGTTTTCCATAGCCGGCATCATAAAAAAAAGTCAGTTTTTGACCCAAAAATCCAACTTCACCAAATTTGCTCAAAAGTTCACACGAGGTGCCTAGAGGCCAGAATTGAATTCCCGGAAGAGTTCAACTCATTACATTCAGTATCCAGTGAGAAAAGACAATTTAGATTTTTTACAAAATGCCCCCAAAACTTCAACGTTTTCCATAGCCGGCATCATCAAAAAAGTCATTTTTGACCCAAAAATCCAACTTCACCAAATTTGCTCAAAAGTTCACACGAGGTGCCTAGAGGCCAGAATTGAATTCCCGGAAGAGTTCAACTCATTACATTCAGTATCCAGTGAGAAAGAACAATTTTAGATTTTTTACAAAATGCCCCCAAAACTTCAACGTTTTCCATAGCCGGCATCATAAAAAAAGTCAGTTTTTGACCCAAAAATCCAACTTCACCAAATTTGCTCAAAAGTTCACACGAGGTGCCTAGAGGCCAGAATTGAATTCCCGGAAGAGTTCAACTCATTACATTCAGTATCCAGTGAGAAAAGACCAATTTTAGATTTTTT